>NC_137891.1:162557092-163757092 GCF_963455335.1 Martes martes | reverse complement strand
ATGGGATGAGGAGCAGGACAGGGGTCAGTGGGGGTGGTCCCTGGTCTGTCCACCTGTCCATGTGGCTAAACCCAGAGTCCCAGAAGTTCTATTCTCTGTTATCATGTCCTCTGTCTCCCACCTTCTTCCTCCTAATCACAGAATCTGATCACTAACTCTAAGCAGAAGTGATGCCACTCTGCTGCCAGAGAAATCAGAGCTGTGGTAGGAGGAGAGGAGGCGAGCTGAGAGACACGACACGTCCCCTTTCCCCCCACGACACCCTCCTCTCCCAACACACACAAGGATGCACCTTCCTTGTGTGGCATGGGGGGCCACAAGGACTAGGCTGCCGCTCCCTCTTTCACAGGTGGACAGCATGTCTGAAGACAGGCATCCCCACAGCTGGCTCCCGTGTCTTCTGTTTGGCTCTCTAGACCCACTCTCTGCCCTGCTCTATGCTGCTGACCCCTGTGGACCCATGAATAGACTCCTTTGCCCCCTGACTTCCTGTTGGGTTCAGCCATTGGAGACGCCCAGCAGGAAATTGGAGGGGAGGAAGGGGAGGGAGGAAGGGGTATTTCTTTCCTGGCTCTTCCTTGCTGGCTGGACAAAGGGCTCCATCAGCCAGCCCCCTTCAAGGCTCTCCCTCTGGGTGCTATTGTCATCCCTCTCCCTGCCCCTGCAGCACTAAGGTCATAACCGAGTGATTAGTTTTCCTGCAAATGAGCCAGAAGGGGGGAACTGCCCTACCCTTAAGGCTCCCCTATGCCCTGCCCACACCTTTGAAAAAGACCCTTCATAAAGTCTCTTTAAATTACCTAATTTGAGTGTGCCATCTGTTTCCCGCTGAGACCCTAACGGATACAGCAGGCAACATATTTTCCCACTCAAAAATCAGGACACATGGTTGACAAGTCCAAGCGTGACTCAGGACGCGGGACCCAACCCACTTCAATCCAGCAGCATCGCTCTGCCTTGTGCGCTGGGTCCCGAGCACAGGTGGGGGGGGCTCACCCACGCAGACTCCACAGTCACCATCCTGCCTCCTCCCACTGCCCCTTCTCTTCACCGGCAATGCCAACAACTCCGGCCTTCCTGGAGTCATTCTACCCCCATTCTCAAAGACATGCCCACCTCCGGCTTATTAGAAAAAGAGGCCAATACTCTATAAGGCTCCTTGATGCCCTTTCTCACGGGGCACGGGTTCATCCTTGGGGGATCATATTTTCTGGATCCTGTCTCAGATATATATTCACCTCTGCCTGGTGTCCTCTCCCGTCCACTTTTCCCAGGGACCCCACTGGGGTACCTCTCCCTCTATTGTCTCTTTCCTGAGACGTGTAGAGATTTCTCCCTCCTCCCCCGTCCTCCTCTCCTTCAACAGGCAAACCTCTTGACTGAGCTGTTGCACTGGCTCGCTCTGCTCCCTCAGGCCCCGCCCCCCCCAGCCCCGCACCATGAGGCTGCTCTTGCCAGCTCACCGCTGACCTCTGAGACAGCGCCAAGGCGGGGGATTCATCTCAGATTCTATTCCCCAGGCCGAGGGTCACCAAGAGCAAACCCATTCTCTCCTTCCCTGGGCCAGTATGGAGATGTTCTCCCCTACTGGCCCAGCGTAAGGGGCTTTGGACTTTGGAAGCAGAAAGATCGGCTGAGATGTGATGTTGACCCACCTGCCTGGGTCAGTCCAAATCAACTGGCCAGTCAGCAGACCTCTCCGCCTGGAGTCCACCTTCACCCCACCAGGCTTCTGGGCATGGGGCCCCCAGCTCCTCTTTGTTCCGTAGACTTCCCTTCCATGCTTTCCCTCCAGTGTCTAATGGGCCACACATTTCATTGGGTTAGTTCTTTCCTCTCCATCCCAGACAACATGCCTAGTTCTGACCTCATCATCCTTACCTGGTTGTGTTCCTTGCCTGCCAACCCTCAGTCCAATGCATCCTCTGTTCACGGCAGCCAGAGAGACTGCCCTGAAGCCCAGCTCGGATCCTGCTGTTACAACTCTGCCTGAAGCCCCTTGGTGGGTCTCTATCACCGAGCAGTGCAAGACTGAACGTTTTAGCACGATGGAGTGTGGTTCCAGGGAACTCCTATTCATCCTTCAAGGCCCATTCAGTGGTCTACTGAACTTCTAAGTGAAGTTGTCTTGACCCCTCTGCCCCATATCCAGCAGAGTTCCCACTCCCTCCTCTGAGCCCCGCACCCACCTCGTTCTTATCTCTGCTAGAGTGCGCATAACAAGGTACCACAATCTCTTTCTATGTCAGCTTCTTCCATTGTCTGGAACTTGAAATCATGTCCAACGTGTCTTTGTAGCCTTAGGGCCCAGGACAAGACCTGGCAGAGGGAGTCATCTGTTCATTTAAAAAATATGTATTTGGGCTTCCTATTTAAATCATGGTTTTAGGGGGTGCCTGGGTGGCTCAGTTGATTAAGCATCTGCCTTCAGTTCAGGTCATGATCCCATGGTCCTGGGATCAAGCCCTGCATTGGGCTCCTTGCTCAGCGGGGAGCCTGCTTCTCCTCTCCCCCTGCCCCCTGGCTCATGCTCTCTTTCTCTCTCTCTCATTCTCTCTCTATCTCAAATACATAAATAAAATCTTAAAAAAAAAAGTCGTCCTAGGAAAAGGCACTGGGGTATGGCTGTGAAAAAACCAGACAAAATCCCTGCTCTCCTGAGCTTACGTCCCAGTGTGGGTGGGAGGAGGCAGATAATACACAAACAAGATGATTTTAAAGAGGAGCCAAGCGCTACGTGACTCTCTCTAGGTCACAGCAAACAAGCAGAGAAAGTAGAACTTGAACTCAGTTTTTGGGTTCAAGTCTATTGCTTATCTCCCTCCCCCCAGGAAGTTGAAGACCCTAGTTGCACAATTCTCTGGCGGATGTGACCCTGGGGCACCTCCCCTTGGCTCTGTTTGTCCCTCAATCAAGGAGGGAGAGTCATGCTTGCCTGTTTCCCCAGAGGCTGGAGCTGGTAGGTGTGTTATTATCCCAGGGCCGCCATGACAAGTGGCCACAAACTGAGTGGTTTCAAGAAACAAACGTTTATTCTCTCACAGTTCTGGAGGCTCGAGGTTTGAAATCAAAGTGTCAGCAGGGCCATGCTCTCTCTGAAGGCTGTAGGAAGGAAGCCTCCCTTGCCTCTGTCCCAGTTTCTGGTCACCTCTGGCAATCCTTGGTGTTCCTTGGCTCATAGCCGTGTCACCCCGATCTGTGTCTGTGGTCACATGGCCTTCTCCCTGTGTGTCTCTGTGCCTCTTGCCCTCCTGTAAGGACACCAGTTATATTGGATGAAAGGCCCTCCCTCCTCCAGCATGACCTCATCTCACATCTGTAAGGGCCTATTTTCAAATAAAGTCATGTTCACAGGTACCTGGGGTTAGGACTTCAACGTATCTTTGGGGAACACAATTCAACCCACTCTAGTTGGCGTGAGGAGAAGACAGAACAGACAGGAGAGGCTTAGAACTGAAGACAGGAACATCAGACCCGTCTGGGACTGGGGCCAGGCAAAATGTGCCTTCTTGTTTTGAGGCCTTGAACCTGGGGGAGGGGTCGCAGGGCCTCCATCTCAACCCCACCTCGTTGGGCTGTAGGTGGGGTGAATCAGAGATGAGGCTGTCAAGCTCGAGGGTGTCCTAGAAACGCAATCCCGTGTTTCTGGCATATTTCCCTCACCTTATGGGGCCGAGAAATACAACATTTTTGGAAACTTGGAAAGCTTAGGTTAAAAAAAAACTCAAAACCTTTTATTTTTCTTTAAGGGAAAAATAGAAATTTGGGGAAAATTGGAAACATACGCAATACTTATTTTTGTAGTACCCTTTTCATATCTAAAGTCACTCTCCTACTTTAGGAGCGCAACTGCAAACCTTATGTAATTTGGTTGGCTCGATCAAATGATCATGTTTGGCCAATTCAATCAAAAACTATAGCTTGCTCAGACAATAATGGAAAATTTGCTAATTGAGTGAAGTTTTCGATGTTTTAGGCTCTGTGACAAACAGAACTTTTTGCGGCTGAGCTCCAAAACATCAGCTCCTCGGAGGTGAGCAGAAAAAAAACGCATGTGATGAGGAGGAGTAACACCTGGAAAGACACTCACACACACACACACACACACACACGCATGCACACACACACATACCCCCCCATATTGTCTATAATAAAAATGTTACATATGATGTAATATAAATGATGATATTAAATAACAGCAACTGTGATTGATTAAGCCCCTGGTACCTGGTCTCGTCTCACTCAATCCTAGTGTTCTCCCCACTTTACAGATGAGGAAATGGGGGCAGAGAGGGTAAGCCACTTGTACAAGGCTCTACAAGCAGTGACTGGCTGTGGCTTCAGATGCACTAGGAACTGAACCTCAGTTCACTCAAAAACCAAGACCTCCTGCCATGACACTGTCAAGCGATCAGCACGTAGAAGCCCTAAAGCCCTAGAAATTTCTGTTTCTTGGGCATGGTGTTGTCTACTGAGTGAGGCAGAGATGGCTGCCATCTGCGTTAGGCAGTGATCTGAGAGCATGGGGGTACCTTGAGACCCCACAGGAACTAGGGTGGGCACAAGGCAAGGATCTTGGACTCCAGAGGTCAGTTCGAGGATGTCAGACAAAGGCAGCCAGGGGTCAGGTGATGGGCGGGGCCCTGAGGGCAGGTCGGCTGGAAGGGAGTGACTCAGGAGGAGCTGGGATCCCTGCTTGAGGTGGGGGCTGCCTGGGCTGCTCGACACAAGCCCAAAGATGATGCTGGAAACTCTACCAGAGGCAAGCAGGGAAGAAGCTATTCTTGGAAGAGCACTTCAGGCTTAAGAGAGGCCCGGTTCTGCACAGAGGTAGAGCAGCACAGGAGAAGGCAGAGAGAGGGGCCTTAGGAAACCAGACACAAACCTGGAAAGGAAGCTAAGGCAAAGTGGACCCATGTCCCAAGCACACGTTTTGCCCCTGCACACCGTGTCCAAATCAGTCTCGTTTCTGACCTGTCTCTGTCAGCGCTGTCTGCATCTCCAGTGGCTTCTGAGCAGGGTGGGTCCCCCGGTCCCTGCCTCCTCTTCACTTGGTTTTTCTGCCCTTCCAACCCCGTAGGGACTGGCGGAGCTGACTCTCTCCTGGGCCACCTGTACCTGTCCGGCCCCGTGACTCCCCTTCCATGTCCCCTGTGCCCTCCATCGCCCACTCTTTGGGCCCCAGGCGGCCCTACCTCTAGGAGGAGGGAGTTGGTTTCCTGGGCAACTGGTGGGGAATGAAAGAGAGGGGAGGAGGCTGGTGTTCCTGCTGGGGAGGGCTTAGAGGAAGCATATGCCATTCCGGCTGCCCTGTGAATTATTCAGCGGCCGTGAGAACTGACTCACTCCCGGTCTGCTATCTTCTCCTGAAACCTGCCTGCTGGCTTCTCCTCGGCAAGCCCTCTCTGCCTCTGTCTTGGGGGCTCGAACCCCTGTCTGGGGCCTCTAGCCTCAGAATGTTCTTCTTGGGTATTTTAAATCTCCCACCCATGTTTATTATTACTTATTCTTTGGCTCTCCCCTATGAGCCACGCTATATCCTCTGTACCAACCACCTTGCTCAGTGCACAGGTGTGGAAACTGTACCAACTCGGGTAGGTGAAATAAGGTGTCCAAGATGGTACAGTGATGAAGCGACAGAGTCAGAATTAAACTTGGGTCTGACTCCAGAGCCTGTGTTCTTGGTCTTGAAGTGGTGCTTAGAATAATGGAGAAGATTGTCTATTGACTCTTTCCTGGGGGTACCTTGGGAGCTGGCAAGGGGGTGTTGATGGGGCAGGCGAATGTGGTGTGGGGTCTGTTCCTGTTGGATGTGGATGTGGATCTAGGGCTGCCCGCCCATCTGCTTAGGCACCTGGTCAGGGGTGTAGCCAGTGAAGCCGCCTTATACCTCAGGCCTACGGCGGGTTTTGCCAGAGGGGAGGTTCTGTGGAGGTCTTCTGTCTGACAACCTCACCCTTCCGGGCCCAGATGCCTCGCCGGGAGCCTGCAGGCCTCTGTCCCCTGTACTCCAGCAGTTCTGAGAGGAGGAAGCCCTGCCCTGGGTGGGGTCCGGATACTGGACTAAAGGTTGCTCAAGGAGGGAACAGAAAGGCTTAGTGGGCCCCAGGGGAGACCTGGGAAGAGGGCCAAAGGAGTTGGGACCCAAGATGGCAGCCGCTGTGGAGGCCTACGAATGGGTCTCTGGTCAGGCCCTGGGAAACCCCTGGGAAACTGGGAGAGGTGCTTCAGAATCCAGGTGTGGACCTGAGTGGCCCCCGTGAGGGGTACAAGGGCTGAGACCACTCAGTGGCCTGGGTTCCGAGGTGCAGGCAGACGTGTTGTGCTCAGAGGCCAGGAAGGGGCTGCCCTCTCCCTGGGCATCCCTCACTCAGGGAGTCAGACACATGGTGCGGTTTTGGACGTAGTCGGTGGGGCCTCCTGGAACCAGGGACACCTTCCTGAGAGGCTACGTGCTGGAATCATTGGTGGGACAAGCCTCCCCCGCTCCAAGTGCCTGCTATGGTCGCCACGTATCACCTCATCTCCCATTATGTTCCCAAGTGGCGTGTGACCCCTTGTGACCTATCCCAAGTTGTTTTTCTGCTTTAGGTCCAGTTCAGGAATCAAGAGAAGAGGAGTCATCTTCACTGAAATTTTATTCTATTTATTTTTTATTTTTTAAAAGATTTTATTATTTATTTGAGAGAGAGAGAGAGAGTGTGAGCGAGCGCACAGAGGGAGTGGGAGAGGGAGAAGCAGACTCCCCGCTCTGCAGGGAGCCCGACCGACATGGGACTCGATCCCAGGACCCCGAGATTGTGACCTGAGTCAAAGGCAGACGCTTAACCGACTGAGCCACCCAGGTGCCCTTCATTAACATTTTTTAAAATGAGCCCCCATGTGAGAAAGGTTCCTGGCAGTTAGTAGCATGCACCTGGCCAGATGTTTCCAGGCACTGTCCTGAACCTTTGCTTACGAGGCTCAGCTGTGATGGGGTTTAGACCTGCTGCCGGTGAGGGAAGGCGCAGAGGCTGGGGGTCTGTGCGGAGGCGTTAGCCTGCTTAGGTCCGTCATTTGCTCTCTCTAATGCAATGGTTTCGGGGCCTCCCTGTGTATCTGTGTGCCAAGCCTGAGCATGTGTTTTGAATGGTTGAGGTCAATAGGAACTTAGTTTCCTCCATGTTCCACCTCCCTTTGGCCTTGCTTAGACCATTTTCCTGCCTCTCCTTGCATCTTTCCTCCTCCCCCTGGGTCCTCAGCAGTCCTCCCAGGGATACGATTCTCTTACGCTGGGTCTGCCCTCTTCCTTCCTGCGCTCGAGTGGGGTCTCCTGCTCTGGGCCCTGGGTGCAGGCGAGTGGCCTGTTCTTGGTTTGGGAGTGGTCTCTTTGCCTCGGATCTCTTCCATTCACTGGGATGTCCCTGGCCTCCAAGAACCCCCCACTGCCACCCCAAAGCAGTCATTCCTGATGACTACCTCATCTTCCCCCCAAGGTTTTATCCCATGCCAGGGCACCAGTCGGGGGTGCCCTCCCAGTTTCCTATCTCGAGGGACACAGCACCCATTTGAAGCTGTCCCGTTCTGCTGCAGTTTGGGGAGCTGCCACTAGGTGGACGGCGGGGTCTGGCCCAGAGTCACCTTGAACAGAACTCTCCATGGTTGCGGATAACTGTGAGCATTTAATGTTTTCCCAAACCTACGCGTTGTAAAGACAAAACGAAAGAAAACAATGTGTTTGTGTGTGTGTGTGTGTAATATGTGTGTGTGTGCAGTCGAATTTATTAAATAACAAAGCATAACAACTAACTAATCTCCAGTGACCACATACAAAAAGTGACGGCTAATTTAGAGGAAGATGTAGAAATACCCAAACATTTGGGTAAATCAGGAGTCCTCACTGGCCCTTAACTGGTAATAATTAAGCTTAATTTTATTTCGACTCTCAACTTCCCTTATTCTCAGGGCAATTTAATTTTGACTTCTCTGAGGCTCGCCTGAGCCCCTGAGACCTCTGGTCAGCTAGATGAGGTGTTAAACCCCTAGTCTTTGCTTCCTGCAGCTTTAACTACGCTGGGGGAAGAACCTTATCTGTGATTGCTTTCTGCAAATCCTGGCAAGGCCTTTGGTCTCCTTTGTCTGTCCCACAGCCCCTACCTCTCCCCCTTTCACCGTGAAAACCAGACGAGAACAAGATCATGCTACACACAGCTCCATTTTCGTAGGGCTGTCTTTTTTTTTCCAATTATAGAAAGCATTTCCTCGCCCTGACCCCATCTCCCAGCCAAACTTCACAACCTTTGGAGATGCAGCTTGTCTAAAATCCTGGTCTGCTTCTAATTCTTGGGGTCATCCATTAACCTCATGACTTTGTGGCTCTTTGGCTCAGGCAACCTCCTCTTTGTGGAGCACTGCTCTCTGGTATGGCGGTTTCGAGTTAGGGCAATTGCAAGTTATCTTAGACTTAGGTTTTGGGAACACGATGAAAAGTGTGTAGTGACACTTTAAGATGAAAATGTATGCCTTCTTCATAGGGACCGGTGACCACAGAGAATCTCTGATCTCATAGAGTATGTGCTATAGTATAGGGGGCCTTAGGGTGAGCAAGGGGACAGGCTATAGGGCTGTAGATCCCCCACTACTTTCTGTGCCCCGTCCTGGGGAGGGAAAGAAACCTCATGAGCTGCTCTTGTGACTCTCTGTCCCAGAGCCTGGCAAACTTTAAGTCTCAGGGCAGGATGGATGTGGGGAAGGAGCTAGAAGTAAGAGAGGAGAGACCGAGGGACAGATGCCCCAAACTCAGTTCAGGTCAGTTGAGTTCCACCTCCACTAAGCACCTACTGAGTACCAGACTTAGACCAAAGTCTAGAAATTCAGAGCATGACCAGCCATATAATTTGTGGGGTACAGTGCAAAATGAAAATGTGGGGTCTTTTGTTCAAAAATTATAAAGAATTTCCAGATGATGATGATAGATAGAACCTTAAACCAAATGCGGGGGAGGGAGGGGCTGCACCCCTTCCAAGGTGCCCTGGCGTCTGGAGGAATATGGTTGGAAAAGCACTGACAGGAGAGCCTGAGGCAAGGGCCCCGTGCAGGAGGTTCCTCTGTGGGGAATGATCCCAGGGAGCAGGGAGACTGAAAAGGGAGGGGGAGAAGCTGCAGAAGGAGTAAGTTATCAAGTTTGCTTTTGGGGCCAACGGGAACGTGATCCCATCAAATGGCTTGAAAATGCTCCAGAACTCTCCACCTGAACGATGAGAGCTGAGGCATTTCTCTCGCCACCTCCCCACTGCACTGGTTGAAGGGTGCCCCCGTGGACACTAGCTTTCTCGCATTTCTGAGTTAAGTTTCTCCTACAACCAAGTGAGCTCCTAAGCTCCTGGAATCTTTGAGAAGGTTCTGGGGCAGAAGCAGAAAGATGCCCACAAGGCCCTTTTGAGGTGGGACTTTTCAGTGCTGTGGACCTGAGCTCGTGGAGAACTGACCATGGCAGGGGGGCTGCCATCCCAGGTGGGCTGAGAGGGGGTGACACCGGGCTCCGAGGCGTCTGCTACAAAGACTTTCATGTGGGGATGGGGGACACACGGTTGCTCTGCATGTTGGGGGATCTTCCCTGGCAGCTGGTGAGGAACGACCACCAGAAGAGGGGGCAGGAGCTGCCTTGTCTGAGCCCCACCCCCCTGGGAAGCCCATAGCCCTCCCTCCCCCATGCTGATAATCACCCCAGGCCTGGTGTCCTCCGGGGCCTGGTTACTTCCTCCGCTGCCGCCCCATCACGGGCCAGGCCTGTGCTGATGAGCTCTCCTGGGCCAGCGGCCGCGGCGCCCAGTTGTCACAAGTCGCTGCCTAAGCAGCCCAGCGCCTTCCCATTTGTCATCGGCGTTAGCACGTGCGCAATGACCTGCCTGGAATTCGAGAACGGGTCCCGGACGGCCAATGTGGATTTCCAATTTAGAGTTTCCGTCCATTTACCAGAGAATCACCTCGAAAGAACACCATTTGTGGAGCCGACAAAGGCCAAATTAGACTGCAAATTCCACTGCTGAGTGTGGGGGCCGGGCCAAGGGCAACGCGGCCACCGACAGGGAACAGCAAACACCGCGTCTGGAGGACGGCCGCGGGTGCATCCTCTCGCTCACGGGCGCCCCCTGGGTCTTCTCTGCAGCCACCTCTGCCCTTGGCTCCATGAACGTGCTTAGCCACGGCCTCTTTCTGAGCCCCCCTTGGCCTACATCTGTCAGTCTGCACCCCAGGCATCTTCCCTAGGTCCCCCTACCCTCTCCCTCCTTTGCTCTTTGTGGCTGCGTTTCCCTGGGTCCCATCCCTGGATCTCGTTATCTGGGGCTCTGCCTCATCCTCCGTCCTCTTCCGGGGGCCATCTGATTCAGCTGACGGAGGCGTCTCTTCTGTGCGATGAGGGGGCCCTGGTAGAGACGAGCCCTCATGCTCACCAGATCCTACTCTGTGCCTTCTCTAGGCAAACTGGAAGGCTCTGGCAAGGGCTGATGTTAAGTTGAGGCTGAAAGCATGAACAGAAGCCAGCCCAGACAGGGAGCATGCCGGGCAGAGGGGACGGCTGGGATACAGGCTCCATGGGGCAACAGCGGGACCTGGGGACTGATCGAGGCTGAGGTGACTGGACGTGGTAAACAGAATTATTGTTTCCAACCCTGCATTCCCCTGTAGCTGTATTACACCTCCACACACCTGCGGGGTCCTCCTCGCATCTGGGGCACACTTCTCTGTTGTTTTAATGGCGGGCTTGATCATGTGACTCGCTTTGGTCAATGGGGTGTTAGTAGACACGATCCAAGTAGAAGTTTGACTTGTACTCGTGCGGTTGGGCTCATGGTCTTGCACGCTGCTGTTGCAGAGAGAAGGACATGGCCCGGAGTGCCCAAGAAGAACGAGAGACATGCAGAGACCTAGACTCAATTTATGGCCTGGAGCCAAGTTTAGCCAAGCCCAGACTCGATCAGCACACCCTCAGCTAACTCACAGACTTGATCTGGGCCACTGAGCTTGGGGCTGGTTCGTTACCTGGCATTAGTGTGGTACTCAGGGATGCACTGGAGCAGATGGAGTGCTGGGGAAAGTGGCCAGGAAGAGACTGGAGAGGCGGGCAGGGCCAGTGCATGTGACGTCTATCAGGGTGTGGTGGGGAGTTTGGATGGGAAGATTGAAACATTTTGCTTTATCAGTATAGGGTGTAAATGCCCCTTATCGATCCCATGGTATAGATGTGAGAAAATAAGCCTCAGAGAATTTAAGCACATTGGCCAACATTGCAGAGACAGTCTGTCTGACCCACTGTGATTGAATTCTTTTCTTTTGGGTCAAGTCCACTTCCTTCAGTTTCACAGTGTGACATTCTCTTGTTCTGTCTCCAGGCTCCCTGGGGTTGACTACTCCTTCCTCCCCCTTCTCCCTCCCCCATGCCCCATGGGGCCACTGGCCCTTTTGCTTATCTCTGCCCTCATAGTCCTTGTAGCCACCAGCACTGCCCCCCTCCCCACTGGCCCAGACCCCTGGGCAGCTGTTCTCTCCTGCCCGATCTCCCCAGCTCTCTGATCCCTGGCCCCATGACATCACCAGCCCACACAGTTTCTGGCCCTGAACAGATGCCACGTCTGTGGTCTCCCCTCTTACATCTGGCCCCCAAGTGCACCGAGCATAATTCTAGAGCTCAGTTCACACATCAGTGAAAAGAGCATGGGGTTTGGCATCTGACCAACTAGAGTTCAAATCCCAGCTCTGCTTCTTGGACACTGTGTTACCATGGACAAGTTACTCAGGCTCTCTGAGCCTCAGTTACTGTGTTTCTACACCAGGGATAATGAGGCCCCCATCGCTGGGCTCTTTCAAGAATTCAATGACTTACACAGAGACGCTCACAAATTTGAGGGACTATGGTTGTTGTGGATAAGAAGGATGTTTCCCATGCCTTTCTACCCTCTTCACTCCCAATACCACCCTCCTTCTGTCACTGTCACCTTCTACAGACAACCCCAACTCCATCTGTAAGGTGCAGGTCAAGGTCGTCAGAGATGCACTCCTTTGGTGTTCTCACCCCCACCCTGGGTCAGTGGCAGGAGCCGTCTCTTGGTCAGGCCCGCCTGCCCTCCCACGAGTGCCTTGGATCATAGTCCATCCACCCAAGCCCAAGACCCCGCTGCCATCAATAAGCTCTTAAAGCTGCATTCCTTCTCGCACTTGCTCATTCATTCAGCAGCTCCCTGTCTTTCTCCGGCTCTGGATGAAGCCCTCCACTGGCACGTGGGCTCAGCTTTTCCCACCTTTTCCTAAGCCACTGCCCCATTTCACACCTTCCCTGCCCAACAACACTTGGGAAAGGCTTGCTCGCACTTCCTGCTTTCTCACCACCTCGTTCTCCCCACCTGTGCCATCTGGCTTCTGCCTCCACCGAAACCGTTCTTGCCAAAGCCACCAGTGACCCACTTAACCAAACTTGATGCCACAGCTCGGTCCTCATCTTCCCGATCTCTTGGCAGCTTCTGATACTGCCAACTTCTTTGCTTTCTGCAAATTCTCTCTTCCTGTTTTGAGACCTCTACTTTTCTCGATTCTCCCCTCCCCTTTCACGAGCCCCTTTCTCTGGTTCCCGCAGCTGCCCTCAGGGATCAGTCCTTAGCCCTCTTTCTTCTCCCTCCTCAGAAGTGGCATGTAACCACACAGCATTTCGCCCTGTATGATCTCTACATTGTCCTCCAAATCTGCACCTTCAGGCCAGACCCAGTTCCCGTGTCCCAGGTGCGTCCAGCCACCTGTCCCCCTGCTCACCACCCTGCCTTCTCTGGACCTATCCTGCCAGTGGGGCTCTGGGTGTGGGTCAGTGATACTTCCAGCATGTTCCTTGGGTCAGAAAGCTCATCTTCGCTGCCAGCAGGTCCTGTCAAGCTGACCTCCCTAAGACCTGTTTGAGGCCCTACGTACCTCCTCCTTCAGCATCTCCTAGGAATCTTCTCTGGCCCTCTAGAGAGGCAGGGGTCCTATCATATGCTTTTATGCTTCTCTGTTCTTTTCCTTAATCACACTTAATCACACTTGCAATGAAAGAAATTGTCATATATTTAGTTGTTTGGTGTCTATATTCCCACCAGACTGTGAGCGCGGGGGCTGTTTCTGTCCTGCTTGTCTCTGTACCCCCAGGACCTGGCCTGGGGACTGGAGGAGGTTAGGGAGGCCATGGGCAGCAATGGGGAGGGATTCGAGATGGGGAAGGGTGGGACCAATGCCATGGTGTTTGGCGCCTACCTGAAAAAGCAGGCAGTAGAGGCAGGAGCAGACCCCTGGAACTCTTTGCCCAGGCATCCCCCCCAACTCTGCTGCACGTCTCTGGAAACAGCACAGGGAGCCTTTTGTTCTCTGACAGGAGGAGAAGCAGCTACAAGCTCTTTAATCACCTCTCCACAAACATGGGGAAGCCTCATTAATCCCAGTGAGTGGATGATCTATTGTTTCCAGCTCAGGTCTCTGGTGGATGGGCCTTCCTCTGCAGAGGCAGAAACCCCATGGGTGGGGCCTCTCCTCCCCTTCCCTCCTGCAGTTGACCTGCCAAGACCTGGTAATGGGACCCCTGGTGCGGCTCTCGGCCGGGGACCGATCCTCCACTGTGACCATTGCTCCCCAGCCAGATGGGTGAAGTTGAAAAGTTGGATTCTATCCGGTGCTGCAGGGGAAGCAGCACTCAATGCACTGTTGGTGAAGGCAGGTGTGAGTGTGTGTGTGTGTGTACACATGTATGTGTGCAATCTGCTAGGCATAGGTAGTTAAGCTCATTAACTCTGGAGCCAGACTGAGTTCAAATCCCAACATTGGCACTTGGCAGCTGCGTGAGCTTGGACAAGTCCCTTACCTCCATGCCTCTATTGTCTCATCTGTAAAGTGGAAATAATAGTAGTGCCTCCTCAGAGGGTTATTATGAGAACAGGAAAGTTAATGTATATAAAGGCTTTGTTTAGGTCAATCAAAACACTCCAGAAGCCCTTTTCTTTCTCTCCTCCCCTCCAAAATCTTGGAGTGATGATTGCTATGGAAATGTGGGGTGCAGGGCCAGGACTGTCCCTGGCTCCTCTTTGACCAGTGTTTTGGCCTTAATCTCCTCAGCTCTGCCTCTCTCAGTAGCTTCGTCTTCTGCCTTCATGGCTGGACCTAGAGGCCAGGACCTCTGGGTTCTCATCCTGGTTTTGCATCTGACGTGTGTGAACTGGGGAGATTTGCTTCAGTTTCTCCATCTGCACAGTGAAGGAGTTGGTCTAGAAGAGACATGACTTTTATTTCATCTGCCACTTTAGGGTAATTGGTTGTAGCCAGAGACCTGGCTTGAGAAGGATTCTGAAGCTGTGTTCAGGTTCTGTGGGAAAAAGTATCTGGGATTGATAGTGATGTCAGCAATGGACAGAGTATGGGGGAGTGGTGCCCTGTGTGTCTTGTATTTTCCCTACCTGAGCTAGATGCTTGATTTCTAAGGGGTCCAACTTCTTGATCCAAAGTTATTCATTCAGTGCTATGAATGTCAAGATGACTCATTAATATCTAGACATAATCAAGGCATTAGTCCCAGGAAGCCCCAATCACTGCATTTCAGTATAATTCAGGTTTGGGGAGGGGGAGGAGTCTTCTTGAGCTCTATCCCCATTGACCCATAAAGACAGGTGGTAGTCACCATGAGGAGAAGAGAGACTTTGGCTTTAGGGAGTGGAACCCCTATGGGCTTAGGGAGCATGTGGGTGGGCAATGACTAGCCTGGGAGGGGCCAGGACAGTGAGTTCCATGGGATTCCATAGAATAGGCAGTGCTGGGGGAGTTACCTGGGGAGGGAGGGGGAGTAGGCAATGAGACTAAAGGAGCCAAACTTACAGGTGTGCCCGGGGTCTGTGCCCAGAGAGGGACTGGTGGTTGGGCTGGGACATAGGGGGTCTCCCTGGGAACTCCTTCCTGAGAACTCCAGCTCAAAGCCCTGGCTATATTGGTCTCCTCCTAACAGAACTCTCTTCTGGACATAGGAATTGGGTAGGCAGCCAAGGTCAAGAGGAACTGGCTGGGTTTGGGCTGCAGCCTTGAGATTGGGAACTCTGAAAGTAGAGGGGGATTTTCTGGAGCCTCCTTGGAAACCCTGAGGTCATTACAGGTTGCAAGGTTTGGAAGAGGTGAGGGCAGAAGAATGTGAGTAAGGGGCTCTATTCCTGAAGGTGGTGGGGTTTTTGGAGAACATCTGTCATGGGCCCAAGG
This sequence comes from Martes martes, assembly GCF_963455335.1. Taxonomy (NCBI): domain Eukaryota; kingdom Metazoa; phylum Chordata; class Mammalia; order Carnivora; family Mustelidae; genus Martes; species Martes martes. The sequence continues at coordinate 163,741,858 of NC_137891.1, read as the reverse complement.
CTTTCCTTGCCTACAGGCAATTTTAGAATCGATGAAGTTCATAAGCACAGAGCTCATTGACAATTAAGCTCATGTAACCATCTCTTTCTTTATAAATTCACTGAAAGTTAAGAGAATGAATTTCATTGTTCTTTAAATTTATTGTCTGCTAACTCAATCAAGGTTCTTTCAGTAACTTAATTGTTTCTGAATTCAGGAACTCCTAACTCAACAAAAGTGTCAGAAAATGAGGTTGATAGTTTAAAAAACTTTATTTGATACCCAGCAAGTACTTTTTCATGTCTTCAGGCCATGGGCCGTTTTCTGTACTCAAACCCCAAAGCATGGGGTGTAGTCTATGGGGTTACATGGCTGCTGTCCCAGCTGCCATCTGTAGGAGTCAGAAGGACCTGGGTTTAAGGTTTTGCCTCTGCCCTTCGCCGTCACCTGCTGGTTGTGTGAACTCGGGCAAGTAACTTCATCTACTCGCACCTCAGTTTCTTCACCTGTAAAATGGATATAATAATACCTACCTTACAGGGTTGTATGATTTAGTAAGCTAATTGTATGTAAAGCATGTAGCAGAAGAGGGCCTGACACATAGAAGGAGCTTGAGAAAAGGTAGCTAGTATTCTTTTATTTTTGGAGCAAATGCAAATTCACAGTAATATTTTCTCACAGTAAAACATGACTTCAGCAACTAACGCAGTAACACCCAGATATAATAACATAAACACAGGAACACACAGATACAGTCCTGCCCCTGGAGCCCAACACATAGGACAGAAGTTGCCACTTAGCCAAGGTTTTAGTTCCCCGCACTCAGTTGCCGTTTGGAAGCAGGGAATCCTCTCTCTGACACATCCTCAGATGGTCCCTAGTATCCTCACGCTACGTCACAACGCCTGCATCCTTCCCCTCGTGTCACCTCAATACGTAGGCATTCGATCATCTCACGTCATCACAAGAAGGGGGAGTACGGTACCATCAGATATTTTGAGAGCTATCACGGTAACCTAACTTTTATGACAGCATATTATTATAATGGTTTTACTTTTAGTTATTGTTGTGAATCTCTTACAGTGCCTGATTGATAAATTCAGCTTGATCATAGGTATGTATGGACAGGTAAAAACCATATATAGAGAGATTTGGGTACCCTCTGTGGTTTCAGGCATCCCCTGGGGGTCTTGGGACGCATCACTGTGGTTGAGGAGGGACTCTCTCATTAGAATCAGTTACACGGATACAGTAATAACTTCTAGAAGCAGTAACGTCACTGCAGTAACACACAGCCTCTGTTACCTATGCACATAATAGCTCTTAGCCACTCTAAAGTAGATAAATAACAAAGTAACAGAGCCACAGTATCAAGATACAGTATCACACAATACAGCAGTGTATGTGTTATCATAATATATAGATACATTAAGTTAGATATGGTAAAAATAAATACCTTAAGTCTCAACTAGGGTAACATTACCTGTAACAGATAGATAACTGCAGGATTACATGGATCTTGTAATATGGTTACAATGTCTTACGGGAATTTTAAGGGATAAGTACAAGGGCAGGTAGCAAAGGAATGCACAGGTACAGAGCTGTTGGGACACAGGACAGACAGATAGCGTTCTTTCTACAATGGGAGTTCTTACCCTTTTTGAGCGACATCTTTTCTAAGAATCTTACAAATGCTATGGTTACTCTTCTTAGAAAAAAAAATCCCTAAATGCATTTATAAGAGGCAAATTTTTATACCCATACAGCCCTGCCTCTAGTCTGATATTTAGTGGTTAGGTATCCTGAATTCAAACACTTGAGAATCAGAGCAAGAAGATATAATCTTTCAAGATCAGACTCCAGTCCACAGGCAGGCATAATCCAGGCTGGTACCTCAGTCTTCTTCCTGCTTGCTGGATTTGATCTGATTTGGCATTTAGGTGACCCTCACTTTCATCCTGCTGGAGCAAGCAGAAACCTATCTCTCTTTCTCTCTGATCATGGCTCCAATGTCCAGCTACTCTTGTTTGCTAATCTTGTGTCTGCTGTGGAGATCATCTTTGTCTGAGCAAAGTTTCTTTTGCCCAATATCCTGTGAACCCCCAAAGGTCAGTCCCCAGTAGTGCACGCACAGGCTAGCTGGGTCTTTTGTAAAGGGCTGTTGGCAGTTCCTGTAGCCTGGCTGGTGCTCGGGATGGCAGTGCAAGAGAAGTAACTACTTAGGGGCAGATGTTGTCCCCTGGGGCCGAACTGATTGACTTCTTCCTAATCATATGTCCTTGGACCAGTTTGGAGACCCAAGTCTGGACTTGCTGTATTAGTCAGCTCTTGCTACATAACAAAATATCTCAAAGGTTGGTTGAAAACAGCACACATTTACTATTGCTCATAAGTGCACAGGTCAAGTGAATGGTTCTTCTGATCTGGCCAGGTTTTAGCTGACACATTCCTGCATCTGGGATCAGCTGGCTCGTCTTGGGTGGCCTTGACTGGAGGAACTGGCCCAAATGGGGACTCATTCCATGGGTCTCTCACATCCGTCCAGTGGGTTTATTCACTTGGTGGCAGCATCAGGATTCAGAGAGGGACAGTGGCGTTGTGGGTGAAGAGGGAGGAGAGACAGAGAGAGACCCAAGAGATGGAGAGAGTGAGAGAGAGAGAGAGAGAGAGAGAGAGGGACAAGCCTCTTGAGGCCTAGGCTTCAAACTGGTGCACTGTCACTTCTGCTACATTCTTTTAGTCAAAGCAAGTCACAGGGCCAGTCCAAATTGAAGGAATGAGGGAACAGACTTCACTTCTTGATGGAGGGGGCTGCAGAGTTACATTGCAAGGGTATTAATACGGAAAGTAGTAGAGGCTGGGGGACATTTTTGTAATCAGTCAACCACACTTGTTTTTCAGGGGTCATTGCTGGGGTCTCTGCCAAACCCTTCTTTGTATCCCTGAGCAGAGTTAAAGCTGTGTTTTGGGGGGATATTTGCAACTCTGCATGCCCAAGGCTTGGCTCCATGTAGGCAGCTGGACATATTATCTGACCCTTAACCCTCATAAACTCTTCCTCCCCTTGGCTAATTGGCCCAGAGTTATCCCACTTTGACTCCCCAAGTGGTGTCTCCACTGGCTTCTAGTGACCTGTACTTTGCAGGCTTTTCTCTAGACAATAAACAGGGCCACATTTGTCTACTGGAATTTGAAGTCAGGATGCAGAGGTCTTGGGACAGTCAGCAGTGAACGAAATTGGAGACGTCATGGTGTGGTCCCAGGGCTGGGGGAGAAAGTGGAGAGACCCAGAGAGAAGAAGGGAGGAGACGGATCATGTGGGCCTGGAAAGGAGGTGGAGAGAGAAGAGGCCTGGACCCAGCTTCCATAAAACTTTGGTGAACCCTATTTGCTGTCCTTGAATCCAGTGGAACCTCTGTTTCCTTACAATACAGACCTCGTTTTTGCTTGAGGAGTTCTGATGGGGAGTTCCATTCCTTGTGACCCGACACTTGATTATAGGACCCCTTCTTTGGGAGAGAAGGAAGGCCAGACATCTCAGTTTCCATGGCAGAATGTCAAACTGGGCAGTACCCGGCTGGGACCCCAGCTCATAGATAGTCCTCTATATGTGCCTGTGTATCTGCCCTCCTGGGTCTCATTGAGGGCTCCGCCTTGAGAGCACTAGCTCTTTAGATCTAACCTCTGTCCTAAATCAGAGGACAATTGCTATCTGACAGAGAGGATAGGAGGGTAACTGACATTCATTTCTGAATGTGCTAGAAGCTTTACTTTATGAAGAGGGCCACAGAACTCAGCACCAAGATGATTTCTCTAAACTAGGTTTAACTATTCTTCCTTTTGCTTTTATATAAGGCTGATTGAGAAGCAGACACCTGAAAAGAATTTCTACACCTTCTTTTAAACTCTTATTGAGAGTACTCTTCATTAAATAGCTTCTATATAAAGTCCTATGTAATGAATTCCTTTAAGAATTCACTGATAGATACAAGATATGAAGAATGTTTTATGAGAGAGACTTCTAAAATCCAATCTTTTCTCTTTTTGCCATGGCCGGTTGGGAAGCTCACACCACTTGCAGGCAGTTCCCAATGGTGCCCATGGCTCTCTGAATGCATTCTCTGTCTGTGGAAACACACTTGGCAGCTTGAATCAGTGAAAGCTGATGAACTTAGAATTGAGAAACAGCTGTCTCCAGAGTGGGGTTTTCAACATGATCTCCTGGAAGTGGGAAGAAAAGATCAGAACTACAGTGTATGTTAATTTATTTAAAAACAAGAGCGAAGTTCATCTTTACTAATAGTTAATACACTGATTGACACTCGTGTTCTGTCACCTGTCGGGCAGCCAGGGGCTGTGGAGGGGCCAAGGGAGGGAGGGAGGATTGGAGCTCCATAAGGCAACAAGGTTCATGATGGTACCTGGGGTCCTTTGTCACTTCTGGCTATATGTTTCCAGTTTCTATGTGGCTGGTTAAGGGATCTATGGATTATGCCTTCTAGTTTGATTTTCAGTCGATTTGTAATCACAGTATACAGAAAAGGGTACAAAAGTGGATCTTTGGGAACTGAGCACATCCATATAACCAGCACCCAGATTAAGAAACATAAAATCACCAGCATTCCAGAGGCCATTTTTGTGCTTCCCTTTATCACTATCTATCCCCTGGCAACCCCTATCCTGATTTGAACACCACCTATTTTGCATACGCTTGAACTTGGGGTGAACAAAATAAGATATTCGAGTTCTTGCGTTCACGGTTACATTTGCAAGGCTACTTCATTTCACGTTGTTTTTATTTATTTTTATGTTTATTTATTTATTTAGTCACACTGTTTTGATAGCTCATTATTCTCACTGCCGTATGACATTCCTTTGCTCGCATACATCTATTCTTGCAGTAATGGACATCTCTGATGCTCCCAGTTTGGGATATAATAAACAGTATTGCCAAGAGCATTTGGTAGACGTCCCTTCACGGGAAGATCCAATGTAAACTAAAGTAACCCTCACAAAGTGGGCAGTGGCTTGAAAATGTCCTGCAAAGATACCACTGATTGAAAATAAATCCTAAGGAACACAAGCAGCGGCAAATAGCAAGAATGTGGCATGGCTGATACTTCTTCTCCACATGGAACATCTTGGGTCACTAATGATGCTTCAGTCAGATCCGATGAGAAATTAGGCAGAAAAAGGAAGAAAGCCTAAGAAGACTTTGCTGTGTGAATGTGCACCCATGGGCATTAATAGTAAACGTTGACATACACGCTCATGAGAATGTGAAGTGTCTACAAGAATCAAGCATCATGGGTGCCAGGTACCAGATATTTCTGAATCTCTCCTCAGGCACGTGATAGGACTGACTTCTTGGCCTGGTTGAAGGTAAGTGTTGCCATGGGACTTGTTTTGGCCTTTGAAGTATGAGCATAAGTGACCTCCCAACAGAAGCCTTCAGAGCCAGCATGCAACTCATCGTGGTGTCTTTTCCTTCTGCCACAAGGGCTGAGAATGTTCTGGAAAGAAGTCACTCGGTCAGTCTGGATCCCAGAGCGAGGGCACTGTGGCTCAGAGCCCATAGCCGGCCTGTGATGTGTCTGTGGCATGTCATACATCAGAACTGCTTCAAGCTACAGATATTGGGAATGTTTGTTATTGTAGCATAACCTAATTTCTCCTTACTGATCCAGTAACAGCCTTAAAAATGAAAACCTGGAACACAAAGACAAACCTGTAATTTTTTTTTTTCAGCGATGTCTTAAGTTATGTGATGCTCCCTCTGGTTCTTTACATAATGTTCTGATTCTTTGTGACAAATATTTAGATGCCTCTTTTGAGATTTTTTTACTTAATCGTGAAAGTTTAAAAGCCACACACCATCAAGGAAATGCTTGTTCTTCCTTCCTCGGGCAAAAAGGATGAAATAACCCACAGAAACCAATCCATGGGCAAACTAAAATGCATTCCTTTGTCAGCAAATGTGGTCGGAAGATGCAAAGAGAATGCTGCTGAAGATGTAAAGTGACAAGTATTAGGAGAATTTATACAGTGTGGGAGAGCGGCTCTGGATGAAAGTACAGATGTTCCAAACATGTCTCGGTTTGTCGTGTGTGCTAGGTTCAGGATTTGGGAATGAAATACTCAAAGAATTATTATTATTATTTTTTTTAATAAGCTGTCCTGAGAAGATATCATTTCGATAACCGATGACTTATTTAATAAAAGTGCTGTTTTATGGGAAAACAGTATAAATATAACCACTGATTGTGTGGAGGCTTTAACTGCAAAACATGAAGGATTCCAGATTAAAGTTATGAAGATTGCTCCAAACATGCAATTCACTCAGAGACTAGCTGTTGAAGTAAAGAAGTTGAGGCCAGAAGTGCACAAAATGATGGAAGATGCCATTGATGTGGTTCATATTATAAAAATATCTTTAATATATAGTAGATTCCTTACAGTATTTTGCAACACGGGCATGGAGATTTGATTATTCTGTAATGAGATACGGAGGTTTGATGGTTATCTTGTAGCAGACTGCTTTAACGAGATGGGGAACTTAAAGATGAGTTATGCATTTTTCTTTTATAGAAAAAGAAGGGTTTCAAACTTGCCGACTATTTTTATAATGACAACTGGCTGTCAATACTATGCGATACAACCAAAAATTTTAAAATAAACTTTAAATTTTGAAATAATTTTAGATTTACAGAAGAGTTTCAAAGATAGTACAGAGAGTTCCTGCCGTACTGTTTTCCCAGTTTCCTATAATACACTTTCTTACATAACCAAGGTACATTTGTCAAAACTAAAAAATTAACACCGGGGCATTACGATGAACAAAACTCCAGACTCTATTAGAATTTCACCAGTTTCTCCACTGCTGTCTTTTCTCCGTTCTAGACTCCAATCCAGGATGCTACACTGCATTTGGGTAACACCTATATTTTTCAAAGATTTATTTATTTATTTTAGAGGAGGGAGGGGCAGAAGAAGAGGGAGAGAGAGAATCTCAAGCAGACTCCCAGCTGAACACAGAGCCCAACTCAGGGCTTGATCCCATGGCTCCAAGATCATGACCTGAGCTGAAAGCAAGAGCCAGTCTCAAATGACTGAGCCACCTTGGCACCCCAGGTAACAGATGTACTGAAAGTAACACACACACACACACACACACACACACACACATTTTGTCTGTCTTCACAGGGTTGTCTCTCCTCTCTCTATCTCTGTATATGTGACTTCCCTTCTACCTCTTATAAGGACACCTGTCATCGGATTTAAGGTCCATCCAGCAATCCAGGATGATCTAACTTCAAGGTCAAGATCAATAACTTAATTACATCTGCAAAGAACCTTTTGTTTGATATGTAGACAATGACTGAAAGATAAACTGTTTTCCCCAAAGAAACTAGTGCTATGGAGAGAGCATTTGAAAAACAGTTGCAAGTCTTTCCACGGTTGTCTGATTTGGAGGCTAGAAAACGATGTCCATACCTCATGTGTAGCAACTCCTGTGTACGTAAACTCTAAAAACTTGAAAACAAAAATTTCTAACCTGTTTAAAAAAAAAATCTTTCGAACAAAGTGTTTCAGAACCTATTTGCTAAAAATATAAAAATGTAACACCTTTTGATTAGTTTGCAAGAACTGCTGATTGACATCAGGGAAGATGGAAATTTGCTTGCTGAATTTCAACAAAAACTTTGCATAATTGGTGGATGAGAATGAAAAATAATGATAAGGGTTTAGTAAGCACAGCCAGGATTGCTGTTTTCCCACTCGGATCAATGCATCTTTGCATGGTATCTGGTTTTTTTTTTCCCCCAGCCATAACAGCAATTAAAATCAAGTATCACAATGATCTGAATTAAGAACCAGACCTTTGAACCGCTCTTTCACAAAGCTTTGCCTTTTAAAAATGAACATTTTCAATCACATGGCTGTCATTAAAATTTTTCGTGAGAGCAAAAATGCTGTGACCCATTAATAAATACAGTATAGTTATATAATTTAGAACACTTTATCTTATTTTTAATCTAAATAATTTTAATCATGTTTTACAATGCATGCAAAATACTAGCGTAGTGCTGAGTGTAAGCATGTGTTCGCTTAAAAAACCGGTAGAGGTGCTGGATAAAGTAGTTTGGGAAACTGATAGCTGTGTATCCAATCCCTGGGGGTGCGTGGGGAAGGGAGCATCTCTGTGGAAGCTGATCTCTGTGGGGGATTGCCTAGAACAGAAGGGATCAGAGCCACCAGGCTCCCCACGGCATGAGCCAGACATCAGGCTCTGTGCCAAGGAGGCACTCAAGACAGGCATGACAGTGGTGGCCCCATTCACTCCAGGTTCAGGGAAAGGAGAGGGGTCTAGCATAGGTCTGTTGCCCTAAAACAATGTCCACAGAAATCCTTTGTGCACTCATGTGCCTACTAAGCGGTTGCCCTTCCCAACCCCGCCTTTCGGAACCAGTCTGGCTGGAGGTTCCCTATGATTTTGGCGACAGCACCCAGTGCCTTCTCTGGGATCCTGGAACCTCAGGCTACTTGTCTCTATGTTGCCTCTCCCCAGGCCAGGCAGGCTCCTCTCTTACCCTGCAACCCCTTTCATTGGCACGTCACATTGTCTGCAGAGGGTTCTAGCATTTGGGGCTATGTCTTGCTCCCCTTTGCCTTGTAGTGGGTTGAATGGCAGTTCTTAAAAAGATGTGTCTTCTTTATCCATTCATCTGTGGGGTGGGAGGGCTGATGTAATTGGGGAATGGACATTAAGGAGGGCGCTTGAATAATGAGCACTGGGTGTTGCAGGCAACTGATGAATTGCTAAATTCTACCTGTGAAACTAATAATACAGGATATGTTAATTAAATTGAATTTAAATAAAAAATTTAAGGAAAAAAATATGTCTACATATCCCAGAACCCGTGCATGTGACCTTCCTTGGAAACTGTGTCCTTGAAGATGGAATTAAGACAAGGATCTTGAGGGGAGATCATTCCCAGTTACCCAGTTGGTGGTAATTTGTTAAGGCAACCTCATGGAAATGAAGACACCCACTGACATTTTAGTCCCAGTATGGACATCTAGGAAGCTTCTTTGGCCTCTCCAGTCTGGGTTCTAGACCCTCCTTTGGGTTTCTGACCCCTCTCTGTGCCGGGCTTCTCCAATTGGCACTTATTCCCATGTATTAGAATACACCTGGTCTGCCTGATGAGCTGTTACTCTCCTGGGGTCAGAGGCTATGCCATTCTTATGAGCCGTTGTTCTCTGGAGCCCAGAAAAAAAGCCCAGTGCATGATGACAGTAGCTTATATTTGCTGAGAATATACAAAGTCAAAGGCACTAAGCACAATAGCTTATTGTCTTCTTTCATCCCCCTTTCATGGAAGGTAACCATTGTTAGTTTCATTATAATGATGAGGGTAACTGAGGCTCGGAGAGGTGACATAACCTGCCCAGGTTCACACCACTAGTAAAGAGTCCAGATTTGAACTCAGGTCTTTGGTTCCAAGGCTTGCATTCTTAGCCTCTACTGCCTCAATGAGTGGATGCTCAGTCAATATTTGTCAAAAAAGAGAGAATGATTCCTTCTGTAGGGCCAGATCCTGGTCTTCCTCACCCGGGATCTAGCGCTGTTACAGGCAGTGGCTTGCTCAGAGCTCTTCCCAAGAAGACATTTTTGTCACAAGTCTAGCAAATGGGCAACCTGGCTTCCTAGAAAGGGCGGCAAGAAGTGTCACACTGTGACATCTAGAAACTTGGTGGGAAGTGGCTGGGAGCTGCGATGACTCTGGAAATTAGCAAGACCTGTAGCCGTCCCCCCCCACTCCCCCCACTCTCGCCCCCTCTGTCAGCCCCAGGGCAAGGCTGGGCCCTGCTGGACTTCAGCCTTGTGTACTCACCGGTGAGCACAGTATCCAAGCCCCATGTACTTAGTTCTCCTCGGCATTTGAGTGTGTGTGTGTGTGTGTGTGTGTGTGTGTGTGTGTGTGTGTGTTGGGGGGTGTACTGAGACAGGATAGACAGATGTGGGTGTGATACATTTCAGATGATTTTTAAAAATCCAAAGGGGTTAGGGGCACCTGGGTGGCTCAGTGGGTTAGGGCCTCTGCCTTCAGCTCGGGTCATGATCCCAGGGTCCTGGGATCGAGCCCCGCATCGGGCTCTCTGCTCGGCGGGGGGTCTGCTTCCCCCTCTCTCTCTCTGCCTGCCTCTCTGCCTACTTGTGATCTCTGTCTGTCAAATAAATAGATAAAATCTTAAAAAAAAAAGAAAAAAAATCCAAAGGGGTTAAAGTCAGAGTCATATTTTGATGCCTAAAGGGGGCAAACTTCAATTATCTTGAAAATTTCCTTTTGAGCAAAAGCCTGTTGCTGCTGATGGTGAATAAATGAGGTGTTACTGTATTAATATTATTGATAATGACAAGCAATAGCACAATTATTTTCAGGCTACCAGACATTCATTCATTCATTCATTCACTCACTCACTGGTCCCTGTACCACCGGATAAAACTGCAAGACTGTGCGTACCAAGCAAGTAGCTTGAACCTAGGGGCTCTTTCTTGTTAACAAACGAGAAATTTTAAGGTAGGAGATCTCGAGTAGATTTGGGAGCTGAGTGGGATCACTGAGGACCACGTTCTTTTCTCTCTCTTCTGCCATCCTCAGGTAATGGTGACATTTCCACTTGTGGTTGCCAGTCGTCATCTTCAAACACTTTACTTCCCAAAGCAGCCTGCAAAGTGTGAGCAGGAAGAAAGGCTCAGGAGAGGGAGTGCTCTTTTCCTATACTTCCCTCCTTTCATCGGGAATGGAAACCTTTCCCAGAATCCCCAGGTGACTTTCCCTTAATCTCCTTGGCTAGACCTGGGTCACATGGCCACCCCAGTCACCACCAAGGGGAATGGGGTTGGCATGACCTGTTGAGAGCAATCAGGCACCATTGCTGCCTGAATTTGGGGTCTGTTAGCAAGAAAGAAGGCAGAATGGCTATTAGGTTGGCTGCCTTCATTCATTCCACAAACATCCTTCCTATGCCTGTTCAAAGTGCAAGGGATACACAGATGATTAAACAGAAATCTGTCCTAATATTATCTCCATTTTAGGAATAAGCAAATTGGCTCAGACTGCTGAACAAACTTGCTCCAAGCCCGCATCCAATGAGGGTGAATTCTGAATTCAACCCCACATCATTCTGAAGCCCAGAGTCCCCACCACATGGAACTGCCTCTTTGCCCTTTCTGGAGCTTCCCTGAGGTGTTGCCATCCTCCTCCCCCGCAGGACACTAACTGGGTTGTGTTTTATGCCCTGATCTCTTGCTGGCAGGTGCTGCCCTGTCCGTCCCGAGATTTACGGAGTCCCAGGATGTTCCTGCAGGATCCAGATGGAAGATGCCCTCTCTCTAACAAGCAGGCAGGCTCCTCGCAGATGTGCCCCAGATGGTGGCATTATCTGAGCACTGGGATGGAGCCTGGGGAGGGGTGTTAGGAGAGGGTGGGGGCCAGCCTTGGTCAGCCATGTGTTTGGTGGAGAGCATGGCCTGGGCTGGAGGGATGGTGCTACGTCGGTTCGGAACTGCCGGCCTGCAGCTGGTTTGCTCAAGGTTGGCACCGTCGCCCCAACCCTGACACCTCCCTTTTCCCCTGGATCAGAGATCAGTGCCTGGTAGGGAGGGGTGCAGTCCTGAGCTTGTTGGAGCTTCTGGAAGATGCTGAACCTAGAGTTAGGGATGAGAAGGCTCCCGGCTGGCTCTTCCCCTCTGGGGTCTGACCCCATCTGTGGACCTGAGGTCAGGCTCAGGGGGGTACTCTGCTCTTAGAGGCTGTGGGTGGCTCTCTGTCACTTGGAACCCTCATCCCACACCCTTTGTGACTTATGAGGCAATACGATTAGTGGCTAAATGGGGCACTCAGGAGCCTGGCTCACCACTGATGAGCTGTGTAACTTCAGGCAGGTCATTTAATCTCTCTGTTCCCACATCCTCCCACCTGTAAAATGGGACTACCAATGGCGCCAACACCTCGGGATTGTTTTGAGGACGGCATCAATGCACGTGTGTGGGATGCTTTGCTTGGTGCCTGGTGCATGGTGGGTGCTCGTGGGTAACAGTCGCCCCTCTTACTACTGAACCCCCTTGGCCCTGTGTGAGTCTCACTAGTGCAAGCCAGGTGTCAGCCGGATGCCTCCTTGTTCTTGCATTTGAGTTAAAATTGGGGGTGAGGGAGGGAACTTCCCAATTCCTATGAGTCGGGGAGGACCAGTGTCTTCTCTGGGATTGCCATGGCCTCGGGAGTGCCTTGGGGTCTCTGGTCCCCACCACCTTACCTGGAGCCCGCTTGGCTGAAGAGATTGGGAGTCACTTTGCCAGTTTGCACAACGAATTCGGTCTCACCCAGCATTTCGGGAGTGAGGGGTATGGGGGAGGGGCATCACGAGGCTCGGCTTGCCATGTGGTGCCATCTCACTGCCCGTCCTCTCGCCTTTCCAGATCCCCGCACCGCTTCTCCCTCTGTTACGCTGAGGAGCTTCTCCCTGAGTCATACCAGAAGCTACCATTTGTCAAGCACTGGTTGCCGGCCAGGAACTGCTCTAAGCACTTCGCAGTCACCTCGTTTAAACCCCATGAGTCTATGCTTTCACTATCCCCACTCTGGGGGACAAGAAAATGGGCGACACGTTCAACACGGGCAGTTTGGTCCCGAGCCAGGGTTCCACCATCACCACACGGCTTGACTTTTCTGGGAAACCCTAGCTCCGGGCTCTGGGGCTAAACCGATGTGCACGGGAGTGCTCTAACTCATCTGTCTGTACCCACAGGGAGGCAGGTGGGTGCAGAAGAAAGACGGTGGCCTTTGGTGCTGCTCAGGAGAGAATTCCAGGCCTGGCTCTTGAGCCAGTCACTTCATCTCTCTGAGCCTCAGTTTCCCCCTTGTGAAATGGCTTAACAACAGTACACAGTGTTGGGAGTGTCTGTGGCTGTCAGTGTGGGTGGCTACAGTGGGACGAGCTCTGTCCTCAGCTCCCAGCATGGGTCACACCGCAAAGGGCACATTGGATTGCATTTCTACATCTTCAAGGGTGACTTCTGTCTGGATAGCTGGCCTGTGGTGCAGTATTTCTGTTTCATCCTTTTCTCGTTCCTGCTTTTGGCTGGGTGCTCTCTCATGGTGAAGTCCCCTCTTCTGTCTTTGGGGTCCCCAGGGGTAGAAAGGCTACTCTTCTTAGTGCCTCCTGATGCCCTGAAAGCCAGTTCTGGGACAGAAGGAGCAGGCGTGTGAGGGACAGACAATGTCCGAGGGGATGCATGTGCCTTACCCAGTCAGAGGGAGAGGAGAGGGGAGAGGAGGAGAGTGCCTGGCCTGACCTGCCTGCGAGAGGACCACGGGCAGGCTGGGCTCTTCTCAGGGGATAGGTGGCACAGGCCCAGGCTGTGGCAGGCTTCTCCTGGTGGTGTGAGAGGCAAGGAGAGGCTCCCGGGCTCCCAGTTCGCCCAGGTCCCATGGGTGGCCCTGCGGTGACTTCCCCGAGTGGAGCCACAGAGCCAGAAAGAGTCAGAGGCGGGAGTCTCAGTTTCCAGCCCCAGACCCCTGCAGCTTTCTCGTGTCTGTTCTACCCTCTCCTCTCCCATTGAGGGGCTCCCCGACTCTCCCCCACCCCCCTTCTCTCTCTCTGTCTCACCCTCCCCTCTACTCCCTTCTCTGTTCTTTCCCTTCTCGGTGCCATATCTCTCCATCTCTGCCTTTTCCATCCTCAGCCACCAGAACGTGCTGACAGCTGCTCCTCTGGGAGGCGTGAAGACGGAGTTGGCAGCTGAGGAGCTGTGACGGGTGTGGATCCAGGATCCTGGATGGGGATGTGGGGTATTTGGGATGGGGAATGGTGGCGTCGCTTTGAGTGGCTCCAGGAAGAGCTTCAGGGTCTGGGAAGGTCAGCTCTAGGAGGGCACCAAGGTCTGCAGGGAGTTGGAGGCAGGGTGGGTAGGGGATGAGGTTCTGAGGATGGCGTGTGTGCGTGCTTGTGTGTCTGCACTCATATGCATGTGGCCGGGGGGTAGTGAATCCTGGAGGCTCTCAGAAAAGAAAAACCTGCTTTTCTGGGTCTTGTCCCTGTCCACTCTAGCCCAGCATGGGCCCGGGTGCCAGCCATGGAGCCGGGGTGGATGGCACAGGAGCCCGATTCCTGGGAGCCGTGGGAGCCGCAGACCGGGCAGACCTGCCAGTTTGGGAGCCGAGGGTGCTGAGCAAGCCTTACTGCACCATCAGTGATGCTAAGGGGCTGTGGAAGGAAACTGGGAGGCAAGAAGCAGGACCGAGACCCATGGGCCTCTTGCTTTCCACTGCCCTGACCATGCTCTACAGCACCAGAGTTAACTGGAGGGTCAAGGACTCAGAGTCATCTTGTGCTCTCTAGTGCCAGGGGGTTCACAGCTCACAGAAGCAGCCCGCCCTGTTTTTGGAAACCAGTGTCTCTTAGAAAGAACAAACAAGATGGCAAACTCCTATTCATCCCTCAAAGCCCAACTCAGATGTTACCTTCTCATGGTAAGCCCTTGACGGCTCTCTGCCTAGAGACCTGTCACAGCACAGAGCCCACCATTCGGTAATATTGGTGTACCTGTGTGTCTTCTTCAGGAACCAGAGTGTTTCCTTGAGGGTAGGGCAAATATCTAATGAATCTTGGTATCCCCAGGGTTCAGCATGGAGTGACCCAGAGTGGGTTCTGAATCACATGGATCCTTTGATGTTGGGTGAACAACGTGCTCCAAGCCCAAGGGTCCCAAGGGCTCTGGGTCTTGTTCCGTTAGTTGGTGAGCACCGTGGACTGGGAGACCATTCTAGGGACAGCTAGCCCTGGGACCCTGAGATGGAGAACACATGGAGGGGCTGGGAACCCTGTTCTGAAGGAGAGGCATGGCCCTGTGAGTCTGAGAAGGACAAAATACAAAAATGACCCATAGGCAAGGTGTGTCTCCTCATACTCCAAGCTCGTTCATTCTGCTTCTGGTTGATGTCTGTCTGTCTGCCCTGTCTTTAATTCAGCTTTAAAGTGATTCCTCCACCTCCAATTCTGTGTCTAATGAACCTGACATTCAGAGAAAATGTCTTCAGTAAAGGTCACCGGAGGGAGGTGGCATTCTCGCTGACAGCCCTTGTCCTTCCGGCAGGCAGCACGCTCTCCTTCAGGACAAGGTGCCGGTGCTCCTGTCCCTCTAAGCTGCCCCTCCCACCAGCTGCTTCCTTCTCATAAACCCCTCATCTAGGAAGGCACAGCTCAGGATCTGCCTCATTTGTCTGTTCATGGTCCCTACTGGCCATCGAGACCCAGGGAGACTCGGATCCCAGCCCTACCTGGCAGGGCACCTGGGAGGGCGGATCCTGGGCTCAGCTACCCTGAAGTCATGGCTTAGGGTGTCTCTGCAGGGGAAGGGAAGAGGCATGGCAGGCAAGGGAGACAGAACCTCATGGTGAGAAGTCACGTGCTTCGTGCTCAGAAGTTTGGCCTTCATCCTGAGGACAATGGTGAGTGACTAGGAGGGAGTAAGCAGGGTGACATTGGTCATGTCTGTGTTACAGAAGGACTGCTCGGGCTACAGGGTGGAGGATGGGTGCAGGGGGAGGCAAGAGGGGATGGGGGCTGGGCTGGGCAGTGGATGGGTTTGCTGGAGTCAGTTGGGCCGGGGGAGAGGGAGCAAGGGAAGCTGGAGCTACCACTCTGGCCGTGGGGACTAAGTGGGTGGTGATGTTTTGCCGAGATGAGAGGGACAGGTGGGAACAAAGAGGACGTGTTGGTTATGAACATGCTGAGTGTGGGGGGCTTGGGAGGTGGATGTGTCCCGAGGGCAGCTGGAAAGGGGATCCGGGGCCAAAGGCTGAGTCTGTGCGGGGCAAAGAGATGGGGCAGGCACCAGCAGCTGGTTGGTAACTGAGACCCTGTGTGGGAACACAGCTTCCGGGGACTGTGCAGAGACGGAGCAGGAGAAAGGACCTAGGACAGCTCCATCAGGGACGCCAAAGTGGAGAAGCAGGCAGGAAGAGGCGGCCATGCGGGAGTCTGGAAGGAATAGTGGGAAGAGGGGACTTCAAAGGGACAGTGGGCTCCGGGGCCACTGCCTCATCAAACCTGGAGGAAGCACTTACTCTTCTCATTTTGGTGATAGTGGCAAAATAACTTGCCCAGGGTAGTGTGGGAATCAGACCTGGGTCAGTCAGATTCTAAAGGCCCCCCCTCTTGGCCACATTACTCTTCTTTCTTCTCAGGCTCGTCACCTGCAGGCTCAGCCCTGGCTAGTTCTGCATCCAGGGATGCTCCCGGGAAGGCAGGGCTGGAAGAGACTGCCCTACCAGGGCTGAGACCTGTCTCGGTCCTGCTGCTCTTGCCCATGTTCCTGGGGAGGTCCCAGCCATTCTGCCCCAACCCTACCCCTGACTTAATGGCACATGATCATGTCTTCTGCCTCAGTTTCCTTGCTCTGCCTTCTAATTCCCAAAGAGACTGATGACCAACCCTATAATTGCTAACATTTGCATGGTACTTTCTCTATTCTAAGCTCTCTATACCTTAATTCATTCAATTCTCATAGCAATCCTTGAGGTAGATATTCTTATCCCCATTTTACAGATGGAGAAACTGAGGCATTGAGAGTTTAGATACCTTGCTCCAGCTTGCACAACTGGCAAGTTTCAAGGGTTCAAACCCAGGCAGCCTGGGCTATTAACTACTCTGAGCTTGGAACCACTATACACCCGTCTTCCTAGCCCATGGCTCGCTCTTCTTTAGATCCTATTTCTTGTCTGTGCATGTACTGATTACTCAGCACCACAAGTGGGGCAGTACCTGCTATTGTGTCCCCACTGGTGATGGTGGTGATGGGGAGAGTTAGGATGACAAGGCTGCCCTTCATCTCAGAAGGTCCTGTCTCTGATTCCCTTGCTGGGGCGGTCGTAGTCTTTGATGACTGGTGATCATAGATTTGCCTTGGAGCCGTCAGCTCTTGGTGTTTCGAGAGAGTTAAGGGGGCAGTTATAGGGCCTGGAATTTATGGTCAGACCACCGTGGTTCAAGTCTGTGGGAACTTGGGAACTTGGGTGTGTGGTTTCAACCCATCATGCCTCTGGTGCCTCATCAGTCAAGTGGGCACAGTGGTAGCCCTCTGCTGTGCATGCACAGGGTGCTAGAGAGAAGGACCTACTTGCGAATGTGCACAGTTTTGTTGACGTGTTTGTCATTAGGACAGGTGTTAACTCAAGTGCTATGCCCAGGCGCTGGGAGACCATATGATGTGGCGGTGAGGAATGTGTGTAGTCATGAGTCAGGAAGAGCTTGAATCTTGGCTTTATTATTTCCTCACTGCCTCCCTCGGCCTGAGTTACCGGATTTATAAAAAGGGAGTCATGGGAGTTCCTACCTTGTGGTGTACAGAAGCAATGGCTCTTTTCAAACCACTGGTGTGTACAGAGCCTTCCTTCTTGTGGGAAAGATACCTAGTTTCTCTCCAGGGTAGATGGAGTAATACGTCTTGATGTTTAGCAGTATATGACTTGATGGCTGTTTTTGGGAGTGAAAATTGCCTGCCTGCTCCGCCTAAGGGCATGGACTCGACGGGCGGTATGTGACCTTGTCCGATCCATGATAGCAGATGCTGCTGGCACCCTGCCCAATTCCCCAGCCGTCAGCGCTGTCCTTCTGCAAGGTCCTGCAACCTTCCGATTGGGGGCTATCTCTTGCCTCGCTCCACGTGCAGGTCGGAGCCGTCCTCAGCTGCTAATGGATGGAAGTTGGAAGCTAACTACAGCTCCTTTGACCCTTGGGTGGGCCACCTGTGAGGCGTGTTCCACACCATCTCCCAGAGGTCTCCAGGGGGCCCACGGTGTTAACACTTTGTATTGATTTCCTTCACTCAACTGTCTTCCCTTCCTCTTTACCTCTGCTTCCTGGGAGCGCTTCCCAAACGAACCACATGCACCCCAATCCTTGTCTCAGCTCCGCTTCTTGGTGAATCCAGCTCAAGATATCCAAGGTGACAGGTGCTTCTCCAGATATGAGGGAAGAGATGGGAGGAGGGTTTCGAGGGACAAGGAGTCTGAGCACCATGGCAAGAACCTGTGGGCTTGAAGAGGCAAGATGGCGGTGAGGGCTTACCAGAAACGGCTTAGGTCAAGAGCATCAGCTCAGTTCTAAGCCACGTACTATGCTATGTAATCACTGTCATTATCCCCAAACATTCAGTAAATGCTGTCACTTGTGGGACAACATGGCACTCACGGTTGCCTTAGGGAACCAAAGGAAAGGCTGCAGAGTTCTTTGGGTTAGCTCAGGGCAGAGAGAAGACTCCGAGGGGAGGCGACAGGACCCAGATGAGACAGAGACTTTAGCTGAGTGATGTCTAGAAGAGATCTGAGTCCCTGCAGGTAGTGTTGGGGTTTGCAGTGCTTCCCACATATATGGGATCCATGCCCGGGCCATTTTACTTACATCTTAAAAGAAGGGTGAACCCACAAGATTGGACAATGTGGGGAATCTAGGTGCCTGTCAACATGAGGCCATGGGTGTGCAGCACCCAGAAGAAGTGCTTTGTTCACACTCATCACTCAGGAGATGGTAGAGAGGACCCCATCTGAGGAAGGTGGTGTCCTGTGCCAAGCAGACTCTCACAAGAGCAGGGAAGCTTGGCTTCATAGAGCTGGATTTGAAAGAGTCAGTCCAGCCAGGCTGGTGAGCCCCATTCCATTGCCCATCCTCATCAGGCATCTGGGAGTTCTTTCCACACCTCACTTTCTCTTTTGTTAAGCAGGAAACTCCAGCACAAGCTGCTAGTTCTTCTGGCCAATTTTCTGGATGTCCTTCATTCCAGAACATCCAAATCTCAGAATCTGGGAGCATTTTATTTCTAATTTGTGGCTAAACATACATAGCCATAAACAAGACTGCAAATAGAAGTTGCTAAATGACCAGGAAGCAACTATTTTCTGTTCCACTTTTTGTCTTGCAGTTGTAGAATTTTCCTGCCTGCCACAGGGCCTTTGCACATACTGTTCCTCTGTTTAGAATGCCATTCCTCCCACACTGCCCGCTTTGCCTAGTTAACTCTTACCTGTCCATTGAGTCTCAGCCCAGGTCTGGCTTACTAAGGAAAATCCTCCTTGATTCCAGGTTCCTTTCTTACAGACTGTGTTCTTTGCCTCTATCACAACCTATGTGATTGGGTGACTAGTACCTGTGAGCCAGTAAGCACGATGAGGCAGGAATCCTCTCTGGTTTGTACTGCCAGCACCAGTGCAACTGGCCCAGAGAAGGTGCTCCCTAGATACTCGCTAAAGAAATTAGTGAAGATATTTTTAGTTCCAGGGTAAAGGGGTAAACCTGGACCCGATCTGTGGCTTCCAGGGCTAATGGGGTCTCTTAGCAGCCATCTTTCTACCCTCTGCCTCCAGGTGAATCATTCACCTGCTTAAAATGCAAATATTCCCAAGTCCTGGCTCAGCTTTGCCCCCTGTGTGACTGAGAAGGAGTAATTGCACAGGGATGCCAGTATTCATTACTTGAACAAAGGGCAGTGTGGGACATAAATTTAGAAAATTGAAAGGTAAGTGTTCTTTGTTCTCTCTGTCTCTCTTCCCTTCTTTCCTTCCTTCCTCCCTCCCTCTTCTCTCCCTGCCTCTCTCCTCCTTCTTCCCTCCCTCCCTCCCTTCCTCCCTCCCTTCCTCCCTCCAACCATCCCCTCTTTTTCTTCTATAGGTTTTCTCTGAGCTTTTAAATGCTAATGAACGTAGCAAACCTCCAGAAGTAAGGGTCTACTATGCAGCAGGTCCCAACTGTGTTTGATCCTAGAATTTATTGATTCATTGATTTTATGTAGCAAATTGGGGATTCGTGTTTCACAGGAAATTTTTGGGACAATGCTGACCTCAGAGTAAGGTCCAAGTTTCTTAACTTTTTATTTAAGGTCCTTAGAGACCTGGGTCCTGTACCTCTCAGCCTCTTCCCCACCCACTCCCTTGTTATTCTATTCCAGCCACCCTGGCAAGTGTGGTTTTCCCACCACCACATACTCTCTCATGCCTCCATTCTCTCTGTTGGGATGGGACGTTGACACCCCTTTTGTTTGTTGGCTGAGCTTCTGTTGAGGACCCAAACCAAATATCACCTCCTCCGTGAAGCTCTCCCAAATCCTTCAGCTGTGTTCCCAGAGCTCCTGATATATCCTTCCACCAGCACATGATCATGACTGTCTATAAGGAGCTGTTAATGTTTCTGTCCTCCTTTTAAACCCCCAGTGGGTCAAAGTCAAAGTCAAGTTTTCATAGTCAAGTTCCCATTAATCAACACAGGACCTATCACAGAGTGGGAGAGCATATATTTTATTTGCCAAATAATGGCACGAATGAGGCTTGAAATGGAAATGTTCCTAGTCTTAAAAATGGTAGAGAGAGAGAGAGAGATGGCTCAGCCTCCTTTTCCCAGATCTATAAGGAAAAATTTCTATCCCTCCATCCTCATCTTCTGCTTCTATGGTCAACCCCATTCTGAGCGGCTGGAAGTAATATATGCCATTCTTGGGAGTTTAAATTCTCAAAAATCCATTACATCTTGGTTTTTTAAAATCCTGCCAATAAAAAGTGCATGAGAGGCTGAAAACAGGGGCATGGGTGAGGCCCAGGGGTGGACGCTACACACAGTATTTGCCCCAATCAAGGTCATGGACTAGATTCCACTGGTCACTTCGAGATCTTTATCTTGGCCTCTCATCAACATTGAACAGGATTGCTCACTCTCTTTCTTGAAATATCGTCTCCTCTTGGTTTCTAGGACACTGCATCCAGTTCCCCAGTCCTTCTCCTTCCCCCGCTGAATCTCCACATGTTGGAGGGCCCAAGGGCTCAGTCCTCGGCTCTTCTCTATATGCACTCTCCCCCAGGAGGTCCCATCTACTCCACTGGTTTTTAAGTGTCACCTCTATGCTGTCCTCTTCTGTTCTGCCCTCACCTCTGAGATCCATGTACATTTACCCCCAAAGCTCCATGCGATGTCTAAAGGCATCTTAACCTACCAGGGCCAAAGTAGGATCCTTGCTTTTCCCTTCCCCCAGGTGGCTTTCTTCTCTAGTCTTCCCGTTTCAGAAAATGGCACCATTAGTTGTTCATTTTAGCAAGTCAATCTGTCTATAAGTCCTGCATAGTCTATTTGTAACTATAGACGAGATCTACCCCTTTCTAGCCATTTCCTCTGCTATTGTACCAGCACAAGCTCTCACCTGGACCACTGCAACAGCTTCTAAACCAGTGTCTCTGCTTCCTCACCTGCCCTACATTCCTTCCCATTGCCACAGACCAAATTCGTGAGAGTTACTGAAAGAGTAAAGGCTTTGGATTCAGACGTGGGTTTATAGCCTGGTTCTGCCACATATTACCTGTGTGACCTTGAAGGAATGACTTAACTTCTCTGAGCCTCAGCTTCTCATCTGTGAAATAGAGATTAAAGCAATCAATCTGCTTTGGAGCTGAGGTGTCTCTAGGGTCTTCTCTTCTATGGTTAAGATGATGAGATGGGACTATGGAGTAGACTCCTTGAATTTGATTTCACCAGGAAAACACAAAATCAGACTAAATATCCTGGGAGAATTGCATTTGGAAATATGCTAATTTGTGTGACCATTATAGTTCTATTTCCCGAGTGTCAAGCCCTGCTTTGGGTAATTTACATACATTGACATATGAAGCTTAAAACAACCCCATGATGGGTGCCTGGCGGCTTAGGCTGTAGAGCCTATGCCTATGACTCTTGATCTTGAGGTTGTAAGTTCGAGCTCCATGTTGGGTGTAGAAATTACTTAAAAATAAAATCTTAAAAAAAAAAAGAAAAGTAAAACAACCCCATGAGTATATCTCATGCAGGAGACTCAGAGTAGTTAAGTAACTTGTCCAAAGCCACTCAGCTTATACATGGCAAGGTCATCATTTTGAGGCTCTGTTTGATTCTTTTTGACCCTAACTAAAGAAGCCTAGGCTTTCTCCTCTTAGGGCCAGCTGAGCATAGATACAGCCCTGCCCACACAGAGCCAGTCTCATTCAGTAGACAGAAACCTGGAGTAGGAGTTGACCCTGGGTTTGAGTCTAGGCTCGGCTACTTGGAGAAGTCGCTTCAGTGAAGCCGCTGAATCTCTCTAAATCTCTATTATCTTGTGAGAAAAAACAAAAACAAAAACAAAAACACAAAACCACGAAGACAGTAGCAGTTAGGTCATTGGGTGGTGTGAAACCAAATATGATATCATGTGCTCAAGTGCTCTATAAGCTAAGGACCCGTGAATTATTGTTTCCTCCCTCTGTCACTGTGGGCAATGGGGGTCAGAGAAGCCGCTTTTGGGGGCCCAGTCCTGCATCCTGGAGTGCTGTCACGCACCCAGCCTCACTGCCCTGTGTGTCTCTGCCTTCTCAGCCTGGGCTCTACCTTCTGCTCACTCTCCGCTTAGCTGCTTTTATGTTCTTACTCAGTTTTCTCTCTTGAGCGACTTGGTCCTCTGTCCTCATGTTCCACTATTCTAGCCTCCTGGAAAACCTGCCTAGAGGTTCTCACTTGGAAAAAAACATCTGCATATCCAACTCCCAATTTGTATTACTGTTTTATTCTCACCCAAGGGAAGACGGAAGTATTCCTAGTCCACATCTAACAGTAAATAATTTTTTTTTTTAGTTCCTATTTCCAGATGTTAGTTTCTTATTGGGATGGAGTTGTGAAAGGCTGCCTCTGTGCAGACCCCTGGGCCTTCTCTGTCCCTGGGATGTGCCCCCCAACCCACCCTGGGCCCTGAGGAGCTGAGTGCAGGATAGCCCCTGGCCAGTGGGGGGCAGCAGAGGGCAGTAGAGAATGAACTAGAAGGGGCTGGCCACCAGGACAGGGGGTTTTGTGGGGGTGAGGGGCTTGGGTGGCTCTGGTCACTGGGTCTGCCCTGCTCCAGGCCTCTGGGCCATACCCCCTGGGTTGGCCTGGAATAGACAGCAGGGAAATGGGAATTGTGTCCAGAAGGCTGGTGGAGAGAATGCATCTCTAGTGTAATAGGAAGCTGGTTGCAAGTGACAAGAGATTCCACTGGAATCCGGGGAAGACTGCGTCTTTTTTTTTTTTATTCTCCTGCAGATTGGCTCCTTCCAGGAACCGGAACCATGGCCACCAGCAACTCCCGTCTCACGGGTTCCCTGATTCACCATCTTCCTTTGGTTTTGATTGGACAAGACTCAGGAGAGGACTTCTCCGGAGTTGAGTTAAGCCTTGCCCATGGGGCCGGGGAAGGGGTGGGGGCGCCCTCTGAAGACAGCCCCGACCACATGTCGGTGTGGGAGAAGGAGATTTTCCCGACAAAGGGCTTTCTCTTCCGGAGGAATAGACGGGTACTGAGCAGACGCAACAAGATGCATCCAATACAGCCCACGGGGGTGTGTGACACTTTCCTTTTGGCACAAAGGCCCCCACCATTTCTCAAGTTCATGAGCCGACCTTCAGGATCCAGGTTAGCAACCCTCCTCGCCATTCCTCCCTTTCCTGAAATGAAGGGATAGCGTCCCAGGAGGACTGTGGTTTGTCTCTCCACCTTCAATCCACCCATACTCTGGTTGCTTCATGAGGACGGACTCTCCGGTGGGTGTGATGAAGGGGTCACCACGAGACAGAGTCTTAGCTAGAGGGCCGGAGAGGAG
Source organism: Martes martes (assembly GCF_963455335.1). NCBI lineage: Eukaryota > Metazoa > Chordata > Mammalia > Carnivora > Mustelidae > Martes > Martes martes. The sequence goes on along the minus strand of NC_137891.1, from coordinate 163,718,189 downwards.
AGGAGGGGCCTGACAACCTCGCGGAGGTCTCAATTAAGATCAGCGATAAGGGATCGTGACAAATATTCTGCCCAAGATGCCTTGTACAGAGCGATTCACTCTGTGCCTGACATTTCCTGCCAGCCCTCAAAGCGAGGCAGCGGCTGCCTGATGCTCAATGAATGTCACCATTTGAGCATTCTTAGCGGTGTGTTCTGCCCTGTGGGGTCACCCGGGGAACCATGGATGGCAGAGGGGATCCTGGGGGTTTTAGGAGACCTGACCAGTGTCCTGGAATCCCCCCGGAGGAGGAGGAAACAAAGGATGGGGACCGTGTGGCACACACCTGGGGCAGGATCTGACATGGGTCCCATGGTGGCGACGGGGAGACAGGACTCAGGGGATCTGGCTCAACTTTTGGGCAATTTTCACCTGAATTCCTTAAACGTGTGAAGTATCTGCCTGCACTGTTGTTTGTTCCCATTTCACAGTTGAGGAGATCAAGGCTGAGAGAGAGAAAATGATTTATTTAGGTTCCCAGAGTCGGTTGTCAAAACTTGGATGGGATCCAGGGCTCCTGATGCTCAGACCAGGTCACTCTCTGCTGTCTGGAGGGTGGAACAGAGGCAGCTGGGAAAGAGAAAGAGAAGGCAGCTGATGGGACAGCATCACAGATGTCTGGGGATGGAGGCCAGTCCATACAGCAGCAGCCCCCTGCTGGGTATGCAAGGGCAATTCTGTAAAGTGAGTTACCGGATTGCTTTCCTGATAACACCGGGTTGGCTGCCGAATGCGATTGGAGCAAATGGGTGCGTGCTGACTTTTCCCACAGACGACTGCATTCCACCATCTGGTACCTTCTTCAGGCCCAGACCTCTCTCCTGAGCTTCCAGTCTGTGTATGCATGCAGGACACTCCCACTTGGAGCCCACAGTCCTCTCTGCCTCCCTGGATCTCAAGCTCATCTCTCTTTCTCTGTCCCCAAACTGCTCCTTCTTAAGGATCCCCCACCTCAGTGCATAGGACCATCTTCCCTGGATCATTTCAAGTCAGAAACTTGAGTGTCACCTTCAACTTCTACTTTCCTTTTCCTCACATCCAACTAATCTCCAAGTCCCCCAGACTCCCCTTCCCCAATGCCTCTCAGATACATCCTGGGCCAGGTCCTATCCAAGGGACCCAGGCAGTGGGAGCTGGAGTGGCTTCTTCAAGCACCTCTGGGGAGGTGTATCTCTGTTTGCCAGGACTCAGGGAGATGCCCCCATCAAGGGAGGGGCCGGCAGACTTGGCATCCTTTGGGGAGGGGAAGCAGGCATGGAACAGAACTGTTGACAGACTCCAGGCTGCTATATTGGGAAGATTTGACAACACACACAAGGAGAGAGTGAGGGCGCGTTGACGGCTGGTGAGAGGCGCGGGGGCCGGCTGGGGACGTGTCGCCACCACCCACGCAGGAGGAAGTTGGGAACAGATTGCTTGGGACCCATGCCAGCCTCCTGAAGAGTCACTCGCTCCCTCTCCCCTGGTGCTGTCCCCTGCCGAGGAATCGGAGAAGGGGCTGCCTGGTTTCAAGGGTGCATCCTGAGATGGGAGTCCAGCTCTGCACAGAGGGGCCTCTCTAGCATGGGGCTCGGTTTCCCCATCCCATCCCAAATCATCCCATCCCATCCCACACCACCCCATCCCACGCCATCCCGTCTTATCCCATCCCATCCCATCCCGTCTTATCCCATTCCCTTCCCTCCGAGACTCCCACCATCTTATCCCATCCCACATTCAGCTGTACAAAACATTTCTTCAATTTTCATTTGCTGTTATCTCACCTTGAATGGATGAAAAACAAGAGAAAGAGTTTCATTTATTATTTTAGGGCTTGGGCGGTAATCCCGCTCTGCTTCTCAAGCTGGTTTGGAACCAGCTAAGCACTAATATGGGAGTTGAACAGAGAATCGTGGAGAGTGTAGCTCAGAAGTGACCACATGGGGCTGTGTCAGCCCCCCTTCTATAGACAGTCGGGGACAAGACCTCTAGGGGCAGCCCTGAGTGGTAGGTCCACATTCCTCTTTCCCTCTGCCTGGTCTCTGGCCAGACGAATCATTCCCTAGGGCATGGCTGGGGCTATCTGGAGTTGAACGTCTCTGGGACACGGCGGGTTGAACCTCCTGGTTGAGCGAGACCTGGCTGGAAGAGTAAAAGCAGAAATGATTTGTCAGTGTTAGTACGCCCCCGCCCCGTGCTCCACAGCAGGTGATACAGAGGAGTTGAGAGGACAGGGACCAGACTCCCACATCACTGACTAGACCTTAGGAGGAAGGAAGAAAACGAGAAGTAACCTTTTCAAGTGCCTGATGTGAACACTCGATTCATTAAGCACACGTGGGTAGGTTGGGGGTGGGGAGTTGAAATCAGCCATCTTTACTTCCTCTAATTATTCTAGAGGCTGCTCTGTATGCCATCCCCTCCTACCCCATCTGGAGCTTCTGAAATGGAGTCCCCATTCCCATTGAATCTGTGACTCCTCCTGAGGCAGGGGGCATGGGTGGGGAGACAATGGATTCCCAGAGACTGGGCAATCTCAGCCCCCCATTTCTCCTCTGCTTAGTGAAGGGCAGTCATCTGTAAGGGACCCAGCCCCTGGTGGGTGTGAATCGGTGCTGGGCCCCCCCGCCTTCCTCCCTGAGCTCCCCTTCCCCTCCTTGCCTTAGCTCCCTCCTTGGTTCTCACATGGCCCTCCCCATGGGGGCCCCACCCCCTCCTGGCAAGTTCACAAGGACCCTATTCTCTGGGAAACTGCTGGAGGGACCTTGGCAATCAACTTCATTTGTAACTCAGACACCTCCCTTTCTGCTGTGCCTCTCAAGTGACCAGGGTCATGTATGCCATCCAGAGACTTGGGACAAAGCTAGCGATTACTGAATTCCCGAGGGGGAAGACTTGAGTTTGTGTGTATGTGTGTGAGTGTGTGTGAGTGTGTGAGTGTGTGCATGTGTGCATTGGGGGGTGGGGCACAATCTCTGAAGGACCCTATATAGATCAGTTAAAAATATCTGGAAGGATCTGGGTGATGAGAGGGGAACTCTGGACTTAGTCATCCCCTCCAGTTTTGGCTCTGACCATCAGCAACTTGTGGCCTTGGGGATGTCAATTCACCTTGCGACTCTGACTTCCTTGTCTCCACCACAGTGGGTACCTGCGGTAGATGTGACTCCTTTCTGGGGGCGGCCAATGAGATCAGGGCTGGACAGGAGCCCTTTAGAGGCGGGTGCTGTGTGATGTGCACTGTCATCACCAAGTGGCTGTAGGAATCCTCATCAGTGCTGACGTTCTGGAATGACAGCTCAGCCACGTGCCCAGGGCCACGACAGGGCTTGGAGTTGTCTGGAGGGTCTGGACCTTGACGAGCAGTGATGAGGGTGGTCTGGAGGGCAAAGGCTCACCTAGAGGTTGGAGGGTTGAGGGGACACCATCTAGTGGTAGGGGTGTGTGTGTGAGAGAGAGAGAGAGAGAGAGATATGCAGGAGAGGTCACCTGGGCGAGAAGATTCGTAGAACCACACTTCAGGCTGGTGAGAATGAAGAGCCTAAATTGGCCAACCCACCCTTTTCACAGATGGGCAAACTGAGACTTGGAGAGAGGCAAGGATAGAGAGCTGCAAAAGGAACAGGGGCAGCTCAGGTCCGAGCTCCCTGCCTCCAGCTTCCTCCAAGTCCAGAGGCCTTGAGTGTCTAGCTACTGCACACTGATGAACTTTGCCGCCCTGGGAAGCCCCATGGCCTTTCGAGTGGGGGAATGTGGCTGAGAGACAAGAGCAGATGGATTGGCTCGCCTCTCCTTGGTGCCCTCGGATGACGCCGGGACCTTCTGGCTGGTGACAGAGACAGCATGGGATCTGCCAGGTGTGGTGCCTACCTCGGGTCAGGATGCCCGCTTGAGCCATCAGCCCACATCTGCGTAGGAGGCACCCAGTCCTGGAGTCACCTGGAGAGCAGAACAAAAGAAAGGGGCCCGGGGCCCCTCGGGCTCTCCCAAGCCCGCTGCGTGGGGATTCTTTCCCTGGCCAAGCCGGCCTTCAGGGCTCCACGGGGAGATCACACAGTCCCCACCAGAGGGGGTGCTGGCGAAGAGGTTTCCTGAGAAGAACCTGCCGGAAGTGTGATTTGTTACAGCTGAATTTCCATGGGAACGTGATGGGGCAGGACGGGAAACACATGTCAGATGCCCTAGCCGGTCCCTCCCTGATGCACGTTTCCAGTCACATGCCATTGACCTGTCGGAAGCGCCTCACCCTTGGGCTCATTCTAATGATACAGCATGCCCTGCCATCCCCTGTTTGCCGCGGATCCCTAACTGTGCTGCCGGCTGGATGGTCATTAGCCCCTTGACATTCATACTCCTCATGTCCATCACTGCGGTGATTAGGGGCTGCGACTTGCCCACGGGTCTCCTGGGCAGGGTTTGGGGGGTGGGTCCCTGGGGCCCAGCTGCCATGGCCAGAGTGGGTGGGGACAGCAGGGGACAGGCGGCTTGTTCCATCTAATTACCTGGCCGCAGACGGTGGGCCTAAGCCCTTCTGAGAGCTGCCCGGCCCGCCGCCTAATCCTCTACCTGCCTCTTGCCGTAACGAGCCGGCCGCCACCAGCTGCCGCGCGGCTAGATGGGACTGAGTTTAATTGCTACCCCAAATGTCAGCCCTTTCAAACCCACAGTATTTCATCACTTACCTTTAAAGAAGAGGGGAAAAAAAATCAATTTGGACCGTGAGTTTCGGCAGCAAAGCCTGCAGAAAGGGCTGCCCAGTTCTTCAGGGGAGCTGTTCTTTTCATTAAAATAGCTATTTTTAAAACTCTCTCCCTCTCTCTCTCTTTAACACGAGATGAAAAATCCCAGCTACAAGAAGAAACCCTTTCATGAGGGAATAATAATATAAAAAAAGAGTTTAAAAAAGCCCACTTCTAAAATGGGTCCTTTTTTTTTTTTTAACCTCTCAAAGGTTAAAAAAAGAAAAGAAAGGGTTTTATTCTCAAAAGGCTTTCACACGTGTGATCTCATCCACTCTCAGAGCAGCTGGGGGGTGTTGGGGGAAGGCAGGTGTCATTGTCCCCATTTTATGGATGAAGGAATGCCCCCTGAGAGGCTAAGGAACTGCTGGGGGGGGCAGAAAAGAGGTCCCCATTTTTCTGTTGTCCAGACTGGCCTCTTCCTATGAGTCCTTTGGTCCTGTTGCCAGATACACCCACCTCCCAAATTCAAGCTATTTAGCTACTAGTCAGAAAGTAAAAGTAAGGGACATTTAAAAACAACAACAACAACAACAACAAAAAACCAACCAGAGACCCATTGGAGTTTAACGCTCATTTAAACTCTCCGTGAGATCACAGCCATCCTTTCTTCCCTAGGGAGAATTTCCCCCCTTTCCGTTAGAAGAAAGGGATGTAATTCTTTTGGAGATTACATTCCCCGGAAACTGGTTTCTTAAGCTCTCGCCTGAAGAAGTGTTCCAAAGTCTGCAGACTAATTAACCCCATTGTTCAGAATTAATCACCTCAGGAATATTTGGAGTCAACAAGAAATGTATCAATTGGGCTCTTAATAAACCTAATGAAACGACTCAACATAAAGGCATATGAAATAGACTGAAAACATTAGCATAAACCACCAACCTCCCCGAGCTCTTGGCAGCACAATCTTAATTGACACTTTATTAGCACCGAGAATTGCTATCAATTTGGCAAATCCCCCCACATTGCCTACTGAAATGATAGACAACATTTTTTAAGAGAGAAAAAAGAGGAAAAGAAGTGACTTGGAGTTTCGCAAGCACGAAGGCAGAGGAGAAATGGAATCAGAGTCCTGGGTGGAAACGGAGTGTCCTCCCCCTCACTGGAGTCCAGTGGAGGCAAGGGTCTACACCACCAGGTCCTTCAGGGTTGAGGAATCGTCACTGACACACAGCTCCAAGCAGCCCCAACTGTCTGCTTCCAGGGCTCATCAGCAGGGGCACTACCCAACCCCCACCCCTCACCCTGCAGTGTTTGGGGCAGGGAGTCCGGGCACAGGTGGGAGTGAAAGAAGGGGGTGGGCCATGAGAAGCTTGAAATGTTTCTTGTGTTTTAGCTTCCACTGAGATGGAACATCTGCTTCCAAAAGTTGGGGACTGTTTCTAACTCTACATTCTCCAGTCTCTGTTAATTTCTGGTAATTCTGCCCTGAGTTTGGGGTAAACTGGGGCCGCAGATTCTCCTTGGCAATCTCAGGTCAACTATGAACCAGGAACTAAAATCCCCCTAGGTTTTATTTCAGTGTACTTGATGCAATTTGGTGTTTCAATCCTGGGAACCTGTAGCCACTCCCATGTCATGGACCTGCCTCTCACTTCCTTCTCTCTCCTTCTTCTCGCTTTCCTGTGCCTGTGACTCATGAGGCATAGTTTTAGGGCTCAGCCCAGGTAGGCAAGGCGGCCCCACGTGTTATGGGGTAGCTCCTGCTTGCTTGGAGTGGCCAGAGAGGAAGAAGTCTTGAAGAGCATGGTGCTGTCCCAGACAGGGTACTGACAGTGGCAGTGTCCAGCCCTCAGAGAATTGGAGAAATAAAGGGGAGAGAGCTCCTGCTTGATTTGAGACTGATGGGGGAGTCTGGCCATTCCTGTCATATACCCCCAGACTTGGATTGGGTTGTACTTTGTACAGCGATTGCAGGCACAGTCTCTGGGGCCAGATTGCTTGGGTTTGAATCCTGGTTCTGCCAGGTATTGCTGACGTGACTTCATGTGCCTCAGTTTTCTCATCTGTAAAATGGGATAGTAACAGTGGCTCCTAAAAGGGTTATAATAAAGTTTGAATAAATAAGTGTAAGGTTCTTAGGCCTGTGTTTGTCACAAAATAAACCCTTTATAAATGCTTTGCTGTTACTATTGAAAAGGAAACTGGAAGAATGCATGGGCTAGCATTCATTGACTGTTCACTACATGGTGTCCTGAAAGCCCAGGGTGGAAAGAACTGTGAAAGGGAAGAGTCAACAGGACTGAACACTCCAGATTGATAAGATGCTACCTGAGTGTCTCCCACTGAGTCCTTGGTGACCATTGGATTCAGACCAATTGAGATCTGATGTCAGAGTGATATTAAGACAGAGCAGAGGGGCACCTGGGTGGCTCAGTCAGTTAAGCTTCCAACTCTTGATTTCAGCTCAGGTTTTGATCTCAGGGTCATGAGACTGAGCCCCTCAAGGGGCAGAAGGAGAAGGAGAGAATCCCAAGCAGACTCCCCACTGAGTGTGGAACTGACTCAGGGCTCGATCTCACGACCCATGAGATCACAACTGAGCCAAAATCACAAGTCAGATGCTTCACTGACTGAGCCACCCAAGTACCCCACCACACGCAGTTCAAATCCTTCAGATGCATTGTATCATTTCATCTGCGCAGAATCCTTAAGGTAGGTACTATATTTACTCTCATGTTATGCACAAGGGTGCTGAAACAAAGGGGTTGAGTACTTTGTCCAAGATCATACAAATGTAAGGGGCAGAACTGGGATTGACAGACTGCGAACTGGATCCAACATCGACAACCTTAGCCAGTTAGCCATGCACTGGCTGGGACTTAGTGCTTCAACTTTGAGAGCAACACCAAAGAATGCAACCATGACTGCTGAAATCACACCAGAGCTCGAATCTGGGAGCAGAGGACACTGGGTCTTTCTCTGAAGCCCATTTACCTGCTCTTCTCGTGTAAATGAACTCGAGCAAATCTTGCTACAAAGCGTTATGTCAATTTTGGTAAGGCCAATGGTAGCAATGACAGATGTTTCAGATCACCGTCGGCATGCAGGAAGATTTCTAGAGTGCCGTGGTGCTTTCTGCTCAGGGGCACATCTCCTGCTTTGCTCAGGCCATAGGAGATTCCCCTCCTGACGCTCTTAGAATGATATTCCAGAACTTTGCTTCACTTCTTTTTGCCTGAGTATTTGATGTCGGAAAGAGCTGGGCCGTAATCTTGTATGTACTCTTCTTGTAGCTGTCACCATCCTGGATTGGCAAACCCCTACTTTGAAGTGTCCTTAAATTGTCATCTGAGCGGGAATATATTTGCTCACTTGGATTACAGAGAGCTTTTAAAATTAGACATGACCAATACCATTATCATTTACCTGTGAATTTCTCTCAGGGCTCATTCTCTGGTCCCTACCCTCACAAGGACTCTGATCTTAAAATGCCCCTCTCTCCTTCTCTTGCTTTCTTGCTTTAAATGTGATCCTTAAACAATATATCCCTAAATAATCGTTCAGTTTGACTTTATATAAAAATAGTACAGTTAAATGGTCTTTTCAAAATGCAAACCTGATCAATGTTATAAACCACATTAATAGAGTAAAGAACATAAACAAAAGGATCATTTCAAGAGATATAGAAAAAGCATTTGACAAAACCTAATGGCATTTCATAATAAGCATGCACAACAAACCAGGAATAGAACTCTCTCAACCCAATAAAGGGCATCTGTTAAGAACCCACAGCTAACATCATACTTAATGGTTAAAGACTGTATTTTTCTTCTAAGATCAGAAATAAGACAAGGATGTCTGCTTTTACCACTTCTATTCGACACTCTATGCGAGTTTCAGCTGGGGCAATTAGGCAAGAAAATGACAAAAAAGATGCGATAAAATATGTTCAGATTGGAAAGAAGTCAAACCACCTCAATTTGCAGATGGTATGATCTTATATGTAGAAAACCCCAAGAATCCATAGAAAAATGATTAGAACGAATAAGGAAGTTCAACAAAGTTGCAGGCTACAAGATCGATATGAGAATCAGTTGTATTTCTATATAACAGCAATGGGCAATCTGAAAATGAGATTAGGAAAACAATTTAGTTACAAGAGCATCAAAAAATACTTAGTAGTGAATTAAACCAAGAACGTGCAAGAGTTGCTCACTGAAACCTAAATAAATGGAAAGACATCCACGTTCACGGACTAGAAGATGTAGTATTGCCAAAAGGACAGGACAACCCAAAGCAAACTGTAGAGTCAGGGCTTTCCCAGCAAAATTCCGACTACCGTTTCTCTTTCTCACTTTTTCAGAAATGGACAAACTGATCCAAAAACTCCAATGGAAACACAAGGCATCCCAAATAAGCCAAAACAAATTTAAAAAAGAAGAACAGAGTGAGAGGACTCACAGTTTCCTATTCCAAAACTTACTACAAAGCTACAGGAGTCAAAATATTATGGTGCTGGCATAAGGATAGACATATAGATCAGTGGAATAGAAATGAAAGTCCAGAAATAATCCTAGACATCTGTGATTTTTGACAAGGGTGCCAAGATCCAATAGGGAAGGAGTAAATTTGTCAACAAATGGCACTGGGACAGCTAGGACAATGGTTATCCACATGCAATAGAATTCACTGGGAGCCCTGGTTCACATAATATTTAAAAATTAATGCAAAATGGACTCAAGACTCACTGTAACAGTTAAAACTATAAAATCCTTAGAAGGAAACTAAGGTGTACATCTTAGTGACCTTGGATTGGGTCTGGTTTCTTTTTTTTTTTCTTCTTCAGATTTTTATTTAAATTCTAGTTAGTTAACATATAGTGTCATATTAGTTTCAGGAGTAAAACGTAGTGACTCATCACTTCCATATAACACCCAGTACTCATCACAACACATGCCCTCCTTAATCCCCATTACCCATTTAATCCATCCCCCACTCCCCCCCCCCCATAGGGTCTGGTTTCTTAAACATGACACCAAAAGCATAAGCAACAAAAGAAGAAATAGGTAAAGTAGATGTCAACTGATGAAAATATTCGAGCATCAAAGGACACTCTCAAGAGAGTGAATAGATGACCTACAGAGTAGAAGGAGATATTTGCAAATCATGTATCTGATAAAGACCTGGTGTCCATAATATATAAAGAACACTTACAACTCAATAACAAAAAGACAAATGACCCAATTTAAAGATGGACAAAAGATTTGAATAGATGTTTCTCCAATAAAGATATGCTAATGGCCGATAGGCACACAAAAAGAAACTTAGCATCCTTAGTCATCAGTAAATTGAAAATCAAAACCATGGGATACCATTTTATACCCACTAGGATGGCCATATAAGAAATAAAATGAAAATAAGTATTGGCGAGGATGCAGAAAAACTGGAACCCTTATACATTCCTGGGGAGAATGTGAACATGGGGCAGCAGCTGGAGAAGGCAGTTTGGCATTTCCTCAAAAAGTTAGGGTTGCCATATGACTCAGCAATTCCGCTCCTAGGGATGCGCCCAAGAGAACAGAAAATACACGTTTCCACAAAAACCTGCACAGGATTGTTTATAGCAGCAATACTCATAATAGCCCCAAAGTGGTAATAGCCCAAATGTCCATTAGCTGATGAACGGATACACAACACCTGGTTTAAACATACAAGGCGATACTATCCGGCCATAAACAGGAATGAGACGCCGACATATGTGGCCGTGTGGAGGAACCTTGAAACTGTGACACGAGACGAGAGAAGCCTCACACCAAAGGCCATGTGTTGTCTGCTTCCACAGGAAATGCCCAGAATGGGTGAATTCACTGTGACAGAAGTAGATTCATGGTTGCCAGAGGATAGAGGGAGGTGGGAATTGGGAGTGATTACGAACAGGTACTGGGTTTCTTTTTGGGGTGATGGAAACATATCAGAATACAGATAGTGATGATGGTTGTACAATGCTATGAATATATTAAGGCCCTGTGAATTATACATTTAATTAATTAATTTTTTAAAGGATTTATTTATTTATTTTGGAGAGAAAGAGAGAGTGTGCACAAAAGCATGGACAGGGGAAGGGCAGAGGGAGAAGGAGAGGGAGAAAATCTCAAGTGGACTCCATACTGAGTGTGAAACTCAACATGGGGCTTGATCCCATGACCCTGAGATCATGACCTGAGCTGAGATCAAGAGTCGGCCACCTAACCAACTGAGCCACCCAGGCATCCTGGAATTATACAATTTAAAATGGTGAACTACATTGGGGAGAGTATGTGCTATGGTGAGTGCTGTGAAGTGTGTAAACCTGGCGATTCACAGACCTATACCCCTGGGGCTAATAATACATTATATGTTAATTAAAAAAATAACAAAAGGGTCCCCCAGTAAAATAAATAAATAAATAAAATGATGAACTTTAGGTTATATGAGTTTTCTCTCAATAAAAATAATTGCAAGAGGAAAATGCAAATCTGACCATGTCAGTCCCAGCCTAAAATCCCTCGCCTGGCTTCCTGGGGTGGCCTGGGCTGCTCCCTGTGGGCTCCCTGGCGTCATTTCAGGCCTCTTGGTCCTTTGGCCTTTTGGATTTCAGCCTTCTTTCTATCAGTCCCTCAAGGGAATGGGCTGGGTTCCCCATCTCCCTCTGGACCTTTCTGCAGGCTCTTCCTTCCGTCTAAAACACTCTTGTTCCATTCTCTGCATCTTCCAAGGAACCTCCCATGACCTTCCAAACCATGTCAAGACTCACTAGCCCTTATCCTTTCCTTCTGAGTATTTGCTCCTATTTGTATGTGTGCGTAGTTTGCTTCACTAATGTCTACGTCCTCCACCAGACCCCAAGCCTTGTTCGCTATCTTATCCCTGGTCCTCAGCTCAGTGCACAGCACACAGCTTCTAGGGTAAGCTTCCTCGCTGGTCCCTTCTACTGTGGATTTTAGGGCTAGACTTCAATAGCTCCTTGCTTTTGGTGGCTCTGTCTCATCCCTCTATCCTGGGGTTCTCAATCCTGGCTGCCCACTTGGGTTACCCTGGGAGATTTTTTTTTTTTAAACCTCCGTCCAACCAAACAATTGGATCAGCATTTCTGGGGGTGTGACCTGGGCAAGGATGCTTTAAACAACTCAGTGATGCTAACGTGTAGCCAAGGCTAAAGCCACTGCTTCCATCTCTCTCCCCTCCCTGCTCAGTGGGACCCAGCCCGCATTTATCCTAAATGTCTAGGAGGTGTCAAATCCTGCACAAGTCCCCAGTGAGCCCAGAGACCTGAGACATCATTCCTGGAGAGGGCATATCCCCTTCGGAGTTTCCCCAAGGGCTTTTAATACCAGCTGGTGCTAAGACACAAACTCAAGCAAAGAAAGTGTGGAAACATTTCTCAGCTCAAAGTCATTGCTGGGAACTCCGGCAAATATGGCTGTGACATCTTTTGGCCTGAGGTCTCCCCCCAGCTCCTGACTCAGCTCCTTGATCCTGCCACACATTTGTCCATGGCTGGGGGCTTCTGCAATCTTCTTTTTGTAGCGGTTCTGGCTGGGTAAGACAGAAGAGCCCTGGGGTGGCTTCAGATGGTCAAAGTCTAGGTTCATACGCATCTGCAAGTCTAGTCTGCTTCTCCCTCTCATGCAGAGCCCCCATGGGGCTGGCTCCAAGTTTCTGGGGGTTCCAAGTGGGAGGGATTGGGATCACAAACTAGTTGAAAGTTTGGGATGGGGCTGGAGGATTTATATTGAAGCAAGTAATTTTAACTTAAGTTGTCTGTAACAGGTCAAAATAAGTAGCAAACATTTTATAAAGATGACTTTATAATCTGCACAAGATTGAGAAAACATCCCTTGCCCATATCTAAGAACATTATTATTATTCTTGTTAGTATTATTAATTTTTTAAAAAAAGGATTTTATTTATTTATTTATTTGTCAGAGAGAGAGAGAGAGAGAGTGCACAAGCAGGCAGAGTGGCAGGCAGTCAGAGGTGGAGAGAGAAGCAGGCTCTCTGCCGAGCAAGGAGCCTGATGCAGGACTCGATCCCAGGACTCTGGGATCATGACCTGAGCCGAAGGCAGCGGCTTAACTCACTGAGCCACCCAGGCATCCCTAGTATTATTAATTTAACAGTAGCTCTGGAGGTGAGTTGGTGAAAAGGCTGATGGGACCCATGCTATCTTACCTCTGAAGAGACTTTTCCAATCTTCCTAGAAAGTGCTGTTTAACTCTTCTCTGAGCTTGAGATGACAGTGACACTCACATCCTTTAAAATAAGGCTATGACTTTGGCACAGGAGGCAAGGGGCAAAGGTCTTTGGCCTCAGTTTCCACTCTGTTACTGGCTGACCGAGGGACCCACGGACACCAAGTGCCTCAGTTTCTTCTTCTGTAAAATGGGGATAATAGAACCTACTTCATTGGGGTTTGGGGACATTCAGTGAGAAGATATACATAAAGTGCTTAGCACAGCACCTGGAATAGGATAAACTCTCAAGAAGATTGATTGTAACTAAACACATGAACTATGCCTGGACACACACATCTGTGTCTGCACAGGGGCGCGAGGGCTGAGCATCATCCTTTTGGATCCGTCCGTATTATCTAACACCAATACCCTTATGAATACTTGAATAGTTAGGCATTAATACTCAAACTGTGCTCTCCGTTGCCGATGTTTCATAATGTGGGGCAGGCTTGGGAATGATTTTTGGTCTGTGGAACAGTGTAGAAGCTATTATAACATGTTATAGCATGTTACAGCATGCTATAGCATGTTACAGCATGTTATAGCATGTTACAGCATATGTTACAGCATAGATACTTGGTCTAAAGGGCAAAGTGCTTGGTTTGCATGCTTCTTCCAGCGTCCATGCAATGAATCGAGACCATCACAAGGTCAGGTCACAGGCCTGGGTCTTGGAACCAGCTTTCAGCTTCCTGCTGCTGGTATGAGTCCAGCCTGTGGGATAAAAAGGAGAAGGCAGGGGTAAAGGGGTGATCCTGGGAGCTTTACAGCCAGTGGGTCCTGGGCCTCAGCCCTGCTCTCCTGCACAGGCCAATAACGAAATTACCAAAAGTTCCTAAACAGTCCTATGGAGCTGGGATTGTCAGTCCACATTACGGAGCAAGAACCTGGGGCTCACAGAAGAGACGAGGCTGCTGTAAGCCCCATGCTGTGGCTGCCAGCGAAGGACCCGGGTGTGGCTCTAAGTTCCTTGGTCTTTGCTGGCTGCCGAGATTGTGGCCTGGGCTTTCCCGGGTAGCCAGCTCCTCTCAGCCCTGAAACCCCCGTCCTCTAACTGCTCCCCCACTCCCGCCTGGGCAAATGGACCTTAGCAGTGCACACGCCTACTCAGCGGCCCAGCCTGGTGGTTCCATGGAAACGCCGAAGTGCACTGGGCCGGGGAGCTGGGAAGGGGTTGGGGAGCTCCCTGCCTTAGGAGTGTAGGGGGGCTGCCAATAGGATAGGGGGAAGGCAGTGGTGATCTGGGGTAGACACCAGCTTCTAGGTGGGGGATATCCCTGGCCCTGAGTGGTTCTGTGCCTTTCACTGTATGCAGTGGCCGAGAGAGCTGGGGGACGGTGGCTGGCTAGTGGCCCAGAGGCCCTGCATAGATGCCTGTGAAGCTGGGTGGGCAGGGATGGTGAGCCAAGCCTGCTGACCTACCTCTGGGCTAGTCAGAAGGACAGACAGGGAGGGAAGGATGGAGGAGTGGCCCCGGGCAGCCTCTCTCTCCGAGGTCTCTGCCACAGCCAGGGGGCTGCAGCGTACATCCTTGCGGGGGTGACAAGCATGGGCAGAGCAACCTCTCTGTTGTCTGAGCCTGGAGGCCTGCCCTTCAGTCCGGCAGTGTGTGTCTTTAAAGACTGTCCTTCCCCTCCTGGAAAAAACCAGGGGCCCTCCACCGACAGCCCTGAGTGCCGATATGGGCACAGCCAGCTAAAGAGACAGTCCTGTCTAGTGAGAAGAGCCTGGTGTGGGAACTCCATCACCAACCTTCTGTGTGACCTTGAACAGGAACTGGGCCTCAGTCTTCCCAACTGTAAAGTGGGGAGGTTGCGTCTGGTGACCTCTGACCTCTCTCCTTGCTCTGACAGTGACTGTATCCAGCCGACACCTCATCCACATTTATTGAATCAATGAAGGTTCTGTTGAATAAGGATAGTCCTGGGCTGGTAAGAGCAATGAGCAAGGGGTGACTTTTGAAAGACAAAGGAGGTTCTTTGAACCTGGAAAGCTAACAATGAGGGTGACCACCTCCTGACTGCATAGGCAGTGACCAGCACTCCCTATTTGCTGTCTCATTACATCTCTATAACCTCCTAAGGATGTGGGCTTTGTTATTTTTCCCACTTTACAGATGACAGAGTCGAGGCACAGAGGGGTACCTTGCCCGACAGCACCCGCCAGAGTGATGATGTTACTGAGGACTCTGTCACAAAAATGAAACTCATACGTGCTTCAGGAGAAAAGACAGTTGGTTGCTTCCATATCTGTACGGTGCACGGGGAGCTGGACCCAGGCGCACTTCCGCACCACCTCTCTCCCCCGCTTGCTTACTTCACAGTAGCTGCGGACAGTGAGGGCTCCCATCCTGAGTTAAAAAATAAATAGTGCGGAAGTTAAGGGCCAGTTTCTGAAGTCGGAGGAGCTGGGTCAAGCTCTGGCCTTGCTGTGTGACCCTGGACAAGCTACCCTGTTCCCCTGGCCTCATGGTGAAAGGGGGATAAGAGGACTTACCTCGCAGGGCTGTTGTGATGAGCTTGTAAGTGCGAAGTGCCAGGAAGAGGACTTGACCGTGTGTGTGCACCGCTGGTACCGTCTTCAGAAATTCCAGGTGGTGAAAAATCCCTCCCACCCGGCCCATTCCTGAAAGACCCCACATCTGACTAACATGGAACTGACCTGGGTTCTGTGCCACCTTCTTAAACCGATCACAGTGGGGGGAGGAATTGTGCTGATGAGGCCTGTACCCATGCCTCTTTGGAGCCCTGGAGCTCAGGGATGGCCGGTCCACCCCAGAGCCATGGGCCGAGACGGGCAGAGAACTGACACGACCGAGGGGGCGTGGGCATAAACCAGCAGGAGACCGCTATTGTGGCCAGCCTGGGACTCGAACCCAGACTGCTCACCTCCTAAGCAGGCAAGCATGGATTCTGGTTTGTTTGTTTAAGGTAATTTTCCACTTATTTAATAATGTTTAACTTACATACCCAAAAGGTTCCTTTTCTGTTAAATTCTACACTTTTTAGCGAACACAAAGCTTCTTGAAAGCACTACCACAAACAGAATACAGCACCCCCAAAGAATCCCCCATTCTGGCCTATTGTGATCAGTCCTTCCCCCGCCCTAATGAATCCTCTCTTTGTCCCTAGAGTGTTTGCCTTTTCCAGAATGTTCTACAAATAGGATCATCCGTCTGGGATCTTTTGAGACTGGCTTCTTTCACTAGACATAAGGCCTTTGAGATTCATCCATGACATTGGGTGTGTCAGTAGTTTGTTCTTGGGGCGCCTGGGTGGCTCAGTCAGTTAAGCATCTGCCTTCGGCTCAGGTTATGATCCCAGGGTCCTGGGATCAAGCCCCGCAGGGAGCCTGCCATTCTCTCTCTCTCTGCCTCCGCTCCCCCTGCTTGTATTCACTCTCACTCTGACAAATAAATAAGAAAAACCAAAAAAGTCCAGTTCATCCTTATTTACGGCCAAGTAATATTCCGTGGCATGACTCTACCACGTTTTGCTTATTCATTCATCCATTACAGGACGGTTGAGTTGTTTCCAGTTTTTGGTAACGACAGATAATGACTAACACTGTATAAACGTCTGTGCATGGGTGTTTGAGTGTGTGAACACCAGTTTTTGCTTCTCTTTAAACAAACACTTAGGAGTAATGCTGCTGAGTCATATGATAGATGTTCTAGGAGATGGCCAGCCTGTTTCCTCGGGGGCTGAACCACCTTGAATCTCCATCAGCAACCGAGAAGGACTCCAGCTGCTCCCCATCCAGTCCGGCCACCGGGAGTGGCCAGTACCTTCTGCTTCTGCCATCCTAATACATGTGCAATCCAAGCAGGAACTTCACCCCAAATTTTAATAGATGGTATTAGTGGCCGGAGAAGTCAGAAAAGATGTTGCCAGAGCGGACTGGGGGCACAGTGCTGCATTGCGGACACTAGGACAGTTGTGGGGGACGGGGGAGGGGATTCCGTCGAGTGCTGGAAGGAACTGGGTTAACACAAGTTCGTGGTGGATGTGGGAAGGGTGGCGGGGCTCCCCCATGTCAGAGCCACCAAAGCCTCAGACATGACCCTGAGACATCCTTTCACTGTATAGGAGCGGAGACCAGGTCTGGTGGCCAGGGAACGGTTCTGCCCAGCCGCGGGCCACAGATGCCTATGTCCAGTTGTAGATGTCCAATAAATGAGTGAGTGACACAAGGAAGTTTCTCCTTCAGGATCCCACTGAGGCTGAGGCATTTCGTTGTGCTTGAGCTGGAAGCGGAGGGTGTACTGACTAATCTCTGCTGGGTTCTCTGGGCAGAGGGGTTCCTGGCAGAGACCTACAGATGCAGCTCTGCATGACATTGCCAGCCTGGGGGGACCCTGTGCCCCACTCTGTAAGGAGGGAAGTCTCTGGGGTTGGGGTGGCAAATGTCTGCTGAAGAGGTATGAGTTGAACCTGTTGCATGAAAAGCGGGCCATTTTCCTGCCTCTGGGTGACTGTGGTTGACCGCCCCGGAGTCTTGGGGGACTTCTGGGTCCTCATTCAAGCCCCTAGGCTGGTTGTTAAGGGGACAGAACTGTGCTGACAAGGAAGGAATCAGGCTGTATCTCCCCCAGGCTTGGAGCTGCCCAGGCTGAGCTCTACTCGCCCCTCCTGTATCTGACCCTACAGGAAACCACAAGGCATAGGGCTAAGTGGATGGACCTTGGCCCGTGATCACCCCGTTTCACAAACGAGGAGATGGAAGAGCACCTGGGTCAGGGTCATGCGGTGAGTAGAGACAGAATCAGGAGTTCCCATGCAGGTCGGTCTTTCTCCAAAATAAATGCTCTTGACCTCCACTCAAGATCGAGGGACGGGGTCTTCCTCTTTGATTCAGGTCAGCAGAGGAGCTTGGCATGGGGAACCCCTGAGGGGTCAGGAGGTAGGGGGTCTGGTCCGTGATCTAGACCCTGCCCAGGGGAATGGTGCTGATGCCTTCTGCAGGAGCAACCCCTACCCTTGGTAGGCATTCACAACAAGCCTTCCCTGTCTTGTCCCCAGCAAAGTTTATCCAAGGAGAACTTGGCTGTAAATTTTTCGCAGCCACCCGGCCCTGGCCCCAGCCTCGGTCAGGCGATGCTGCTGAGCAGACAACAGATTCGTCACTGGGTGCATCCTGAGCTAGCACAGCTGTCAGCAGGGAGGAGTGGCCCTGCCCCTTGGCCATGGCCAGTTTACCCTTGAGCATGACAGGTGCAGACAGAGATGGCAGAATTTGTGTCTCTTCCATCTGAGTGATGGATGCACTGTTTCCTTGAGCCTCTGCCCCACCACCTGCCGTCAGAGGAAGTGAGTCTGGCTCCAGGGGAGTGAAGCAGAGGGCAGGATGGGCCGGTGCCGTATGCCTCTAGGGCAACTTGACCAGTGAGCAGGGCCAGGCACAGGGGCGGTGACCCTGGCCAGGCGGGCAGAAGGGACGTGGAGGTTGGGAGCTTGATGTCTGCCACTTTCCCGCCTTCCTGACCACCCAGCGCACACTGGTAGGGAATACCACTTCCTCACTTTCTCTCTTGTCTACTCATCCATCCATCCCACAAATACAGAACCCCTGTGATTTGCAGGTGCTGCGCCAGGTGCTAGGGATCGAGCAGGGACCCAGACCCCCAGGATGCCTGCCTTTGCGGAGTTCTGAGTCCAGTGGGGGCCGAAGCCAACAAGGGCAGAAAGAAATAAAAAGCTCGAGGGCTATGTTGATAATTCCAATTGAGCTGTGGGAGCGTGACCAGGGGGCCTCTTTGGTGTGGGTGATCAGGAAGGTGTCTCTTAGGATGTGGCCTTGAATGACAAGACTGTGCTTCCCAGGTGAGGTCTGGGGGAAGAGCTCTGGGCAGAGGGCACTGCCAGTGCTAAGCGCCTCAGGTGGGGCGAGCACAGAGTGTTCACCGGGCAGAGGCAAGCCACTCCGGCTGGAGCAGAGCACACGGTGGGGATGTGGCGCTGCAGGGGGCGGAGAGGCAGGCCAAGGGCTGATTCTTCATAGGCATGAGGACTTTGGCTTTTCTCCTAAGTGGGATGGGAAGCTATTGCGGTTTAAAGTAGGGGAGAGGTGGGAATCTGATTTATGTTTTGAAGCGATGATTCTGGTTTGGTTAGAGCAGATGCCACTAGCAAAATCCAAACTGGCCCCGGTTCTCCAGCTGCCAGCATACACAGCCTGCCCGGAAAGTCCCATGCTGTTTACCAGGGTGCCGTTCTGACCATAGTGAATACATTGTGTCTAAGGCAATTTTCAATGTGCAGAGTTTTATAATCGTGTCATTATACACAGACACATAGCTCATGAGTATTTCTTTATGAGACATGTGGATAAGGTCCAATCTCCTCCACGGAAGATACAGAGCCTTGAGTAGAATTGGCACCATTACAAACCATCCCAAGTCCATCAGTTACAGAAACTGCTCTTAATAAATTGAGTAAAGTAGGGAAGTTAAATGCAGGAGCCTTGGAAGCGTGGGCCCACTGGCCCAAAGGGATATTAACAGATTGGCATTTAAGTGTTGATGTTTCTCAAGCTTTGGGCAGCATCGTAATTCAACACATGGTTTGGTGTGACAACATTTTGTGTGATATGCTGAATCTGAGATGAGCATGTCATATATAAAAGAGAGGAAAAGAGCTAGCTGCTCAGAAAGGGAAGGGAGAAGAGAAATTGAGAAAGACGTATTGGAGCATGATAAGAAAGAATTCAGAAGCCTTGGAATCGAATTGAAAAGAAGAGCATGAACTTCTGACTCGAACATTCTGCCCACGCACGGAGAGAGCCCAGGCTCTAGGCTGGTGCACCCGCCCCGGGGTCGTGATAGAGCTGTGGGGCCTCCGGACCATGGAGCTGTCTTTTACATCACTTTGTACCAAAGGGAAGCAGGGATTCCCTGGAGGGTAAGCTGCGCTGGGTCTTGGAGTGCAGATGTCTCAGTGTTAGAAGGCTTTCAAAGATGATTTCAAAGACGCCTGTAGGGAAATTGGAATGTACACAGAGGCCAGCCCAAAGAGGGAGTCCTTTACTGCCTGTTGGGATGACCAAGTAGGGACAATCTGAGCATAAAAACCAAGAATTACGGGCAGAAACAAAGTAAGTCCATAAGAGAGCTTAAGTCTATCAGGCTATAGAAAAATGAGAATTAATAGGGAGTATCCCAGGGGCAGCTAGAAGGCGCACCGTCAGTTTTCAAGATGGTTTACAAAGAGATATGGATCAAGGCGCACGACTAGGAGCTCACACCTAAATTGTGGCCAGCAACCAGGTCGCCAGTCCAAATTTTTGTTGACTTGCCCCAAGTGTTTGCTTGAAGGATTAAAGTGCATGCAGACTCAGGCTGTTTATTTGGTTGTATCTAGTGTTCAATGCTTGTCATAAACACAAACACACTCTGATCCACAAAACCCAGATTTTATCATTATAGATTTTTGACGGCACCTCCACGCTGCCCTTTGTTACCAGAGAAGGGGTATATATTCAACCAAAAAGAAATCAAGACGTCTTGAGAACAGGCAAAGAACAGGGATGACACTGATGCTGGGTAGTGTCATAGCAGCTGACCCCGCAGAGCAGTAGTTAGCAAACACATATGTGTGTCCATGTGTGTATTTTGACCCTTTCCAAAAAATGTGAATTATTGAAAAGTTTAAAACTAGAGAGATTTAATGTATCATCCTGATTTTCAGTTTCGTTTTTTTTTGAAAAATTGGATGATCTGGAAATGCTAAGCCAGCATCTTCAACTTTACAGGAGGCTAGAGTTGAATATGGATCTCCCCTTCTAGACAGAACTCACCACTCGAGTTAGCCCCAGGCCTTAGGACTCCCAGTTGCCTCTTATTTACATTACCTTCTTGAGCTCTGTAGACATTGGAGTTTTTGTGTAACAATCAATAGCAACAATAATGAAGGGCCATTATTACCATTTTATAGCCTGGAGGGCTTAAGCAAATTTCCTTGAAGTCACAGGTTGTGGGAGAGGCTGCTCCTCAATCATTCTACTGTCCAGTCTTCCCTTCCTCGTTACTAACAGAACACTATTTTGTTTGGATTCACAATGTGCCCAGATGAGAGTATGTTTCCCAGACTCCCTATAGTTAGATGTGATTAAATTCTGGCCAATGACACAGAGGCAGATGTGTTATAAGAACCACTTTAAAAAGCACCCTTAAAACAAAGGAGCAAGTCCTTTCCCCCACACTTTCTTGTCTTTATACGTGTTGCCTGGAATGCAGATGTAATGGCTGGAGCTCTTTCGGCCACATTGGACAGTGAAGAGACCTTGAGGATGGAAGGCACATTCTGCTTTCAGAACAGAAAGTTAGGAACGGGATTCTCTGATGAATGTGTAGATCTTCCACACCAGAGCTGACCCACATGGTGGTGGACTTCTTTCATGATAGTTTCTGTTCCTGCAGCTGATACGGTGATGAGGTCAAGATTCGTGCTTAGTGTGCCTGGCACCAGAGCCTGGGCTCTGAGTTTACTCCCCATCCAGCCTTCAAGTCTGTACTGTGAGAACAGCCAACCCCAGACTTTCCATATTGCCTGAAGCTGGTTTCCACACTCCCTCCATGACTGCTGGCACGGGAGGAGAAATGGGACCACATGCTTGGACTGGCAAATAAGTAAGTGGTCACCTTCCAGGTCTGCAGAAGCCACAAACTCAACTCAGGCGAGGACAATTTGGGAGTCCCTTGGCCGGGGACTGCAGTTCCATATGTCATCTCACTATAGGAACAGTAGCCTCTGAGCATCCTTTCTGGGCTGCCCTCCAAGGCCAAATGACAGATAAATGACGCCTGCAACAATGACCAAATGGAGGGGGTTCTTGGGGAGACCCCAGAAATCTGCCAGAGCAGTCACCAGCTGGCACTCTATTTTTACTCATGTGAAGGGTGTTCCTACAATGACAAGTGTCCTTTCGGTTCAGAGTAATGGATCCCTCTTGTTTAAGTGGTTGGGATTAATTTTGGTTTTGGCAAAAGTAAAACCCACATGGTCAGACATTGAGACTTCTCCGGGGGCTGTGAAAGGATTCAGCCTTCTGGCTAGAAAATTCTCAAGGTTTGTGCTCCAACCTCTCCATTTTTTTTTTTTTTTAAGATTTATTTATTTGAGAGAGAGAGAGAGAGAGAGAGAGAGAAAACACACGCATGAGTGGTGTGGGAGGAGCAAAAGGAGAGGGACAAACAGACCCCATGCTGAGCTCAGAGCCTGATGAGGGGCTCAATCCCACGATCACGAGATCATGACCAAGCCACCCAGGCGCTCCTAGCCTCTCTGATCTAAAAACAGTGATGATGATGGTGGTGGGAGTCCTTCCTCCATTACACCCCTCCCTCTTGTCACCCACCCAGGGGCACCTGCTTCTGCTCTCTGGGGACAGCTCCAGGTAAGGTTATCGGCCACCTTCTGTTGTTAGTCCAGTGACTTTGTTTTTTTTAAGCTTTCATTTTACTGGACCTCTTTGTAGAATTTGATGCTATTGACTACCTTCTCCTTGGAATATTCTACTCCTTCAGCCCTCTGACGAGAGGACTTTTCGGTTTTCTCTCTGCCTCTCAGACCACTCCTTCTTTGGTTTGCAGTTCACCAACCCTTGTTCCTCCGAGGTTCGTCTTTGGTCCCCCTCTCCTTTTCTTCCTTTCTCGTCTCACTGGACACACTGGCCCAGGCTCTCTCTTCACCCCCTCCACTTATCTAATGCTGTTCAGCGACAACCCCTGTCTTAGATCAAGGTCCTCAGAAATAGGCTCTAAGATGGAAAAATGAATTGCTGGCAAAAGCTTCCTTTTTTTCTTAAATTAAGAAAACATTTTTTAGGGTGCCTGGGTGGCTCAGTGGGTTAAATAAAGCCTCTGCCTTTGGCTCAGGTCATGATCCCAGGGTCCTGGGATCGAGCCCCACATCGGGCTCTCTGCTTGGCGGGGAGCCTGCTTCCTCCTCTCTCTCTGCCTGCCTCTCTGCCTACTTGTGATCTCTGTCAAATAAATAAATAAAATCTTTATTAAAAAAAAGAAAACATTTTTAAAATAAGATTTTATTTATTTGAGAGAGATGGAGACAATGAGAGAATGAGCTGGGAGGAAGACAAAGAAGCAGGATCCCCGCTGAGCAGGGAGCCTGATGCGGGACTCGATCCCAGCGTCCTGAAGAATGGTCCACTGAGAGCAGCCAGCCACCAATGCTCCCTGCAGCTGGGGAAAGTCAGCCTCGGTCCTGAAGCGGCGTCCCGACAGCACCATGGCATCCAAGATCTAGTCCCAAGTCTAAGAAAGTGACCGTCCTGCCCATTTCTAGAGCAAGCACCACACTTACAGCCCTGTGTTCTGCACGTGTTCTCCCATGCCCGCTCCAGTTCCCCAAATGCAGCGCGCTGGGGACACGGCTGCTCCCCTCTGCCTATGCGCTATCCTCAACTGCACTCATTCAATCCACGCACGTTGATAGCATGCCTGCTCTGGGCCAGGCACTGTGCTGGGCCCTGGGGCCTTGGCCAGGGCTTAATGCAAGTCAGCTCTTGGGCCTGGAATCAGCCTGCTCGTCCAGAGAGGTGGATTGGGCTGCCCTGGCCAGCAGCGCCCCACTCCCTCACTGTGGAGGCTCCTCAGAGCCAAGCAGGGGCAGGAAAGGAAGAGAGAACACCGTGGGGGTGATGGCAGAATTGAGCCTTTGGGGCCCAGGGCAGGCAGGGGCTCTGATGACTCAGGTTTAGGGATAGTGGAGCAGGGTGCCCTCCCCTCCACCCCACATAGCCCCTGCTTGCCTCCCCTGGGAATCTGTTGGCACTGTTTGCTGAGGCTGGCTCCCCTGCCATGGGAAATGGCCTGCAGTCCATTTTGGCTCAGTGGGGAGTTGGAATCACACACAGGTGCACGCGTCCACAAACAGATCGGTGTCCCTTGTGCACGAACAGGAGATTATGCCACCGGTTCTCCCAGAGGTGAACCCGTGGGTGCATCCGTGTCCCCCACCTACAGACGCTTGCAAATGGGCACGCCACAAGCCAGTGTACACCCACGGTCCCTGTCTACACTCTTAATTCCCCCCCCACCCCCTTCTCCATGCCCACACAGGCAGGGCCTGTCTTCCTGCTGGCATGCACGTGCGCACATGTGAGGACTGCCACGGACATTCTCATGCGTTGGTGTGGGTGCACGCCCGGCACATGCCAGTGTGGGACGGCTGAGAGACAGGTGTCAGACTGCGGCCTTGCTGGGCTTCTGCCAAGTCCCTGCTCCGGACCAGGAAGAATTCGGTTCTGATGGTTGCCTCGGCCCCTTGCAGAGCGAGGTGAGCCTTTTCTCTTTTCCCTTTTTGGGGTCAGCCTTCTGAAGCGCCATGAATATAAGTCTTCAGTTCCCTTCCCTCCCCAGAGGCCAGGTTGCTCTCTAAATACCAAGGCAGGAGAATGGAGACTTAAAAAGGTCATTACCAAATATCGAGAGGTTGGTATTTAGCTAGTGAAGTGGCTCCTGGAGGACAGTCTCTGGTCCCTGTGGGGAGTCTTTGTTAACAGCGTGGTTGGTTGTTGGGCCCGGAGCAGGAGGAGCCAGGGTGGGGTGGGCCCTCAAGGGCAGGAGTGGCCTATCTGGTGGGAAGGAATGGTAGCTCTATAGGTGGAGAGCCTAGGGATCGGGGTCCAAAGAGCACCCCAATTTTTCTAGGGTGCCCGGGGAGGAAACAGGACTTCAATCAAGACCTCAGGACCCAAGGGGCCTGGCCAGAGCCAAACGTCCATCCCTCTGCCTCTAGACTTTGCAAAGTTTTCTGGACCATGACAGTGACTTCCTCCTAGGGAATGTTCCCCTGTCTTCCACCTTTCTCCTTTTATGGTTAAGGTGAACAACAACAACAACAACAAATGATTACTTTCAGGGTCTTTGTTTTGGGGGGCGGTGGGAGGCAGGAACACTTCTGTGAGCTGCCTGGGTGGGAAGGGGAGGCCCTGATGGCAGATGTTGGCAGGAGGTAGGCAGGAAGAACAAGGACTTGACCAAACTGCTCTGCAGAGGGACAGGAATTAGTTTTACTCCTGAGAGGGAAGGAGAGAGAGGAAAGACAGGAGGGAGGACAGGGAGAGCCAAGGTTCCAGTGGGAGGCTGGGGTGCGGCATCTTCCCCACCTGCACTCCACCTCTGTCCCCTCCCTTCTCTGCCCTGCTCTGGGCCCCAAGCCTGACCCCCTTGAACAGCCCTGACCTCAGAGGCCTCTCCACCTCGGGCTTCTGGTTGGGTTGGCCAATGGGAGGTGCTGCTGGGCGAGCAGAGCACAGGGGAGAGGTTGGGGGTTTACTCTCTGGGTCCCTTCCCTTCTGGCCTCTACCTGAGGTCATAAGTCCTGTCGAGGGACCCCCCCAACTCCCCCCAAATGACAGCCAGAAAGGCTGTCCTGCTTCTTTCTGGAAGCATTTGCTGGGGTGCTGGGGTGACTTCACCAGTCGGCATAAGACTTTGGGACAGGAGGCCACTGTCTGCATCTAGCTTGGGACCACAACAGAGGGGACTGCTGGGGGATGAGTGTTGTGTCCCCCAAATACATATGTTGAAAACCTACCCCTCAAGGTGGTGGTCTTAGGCAGTGGGGTCTTCAAGAGGTGACTAGATCATGAGGGCAGAGCCCCCATCAACAGGATTAGGGCCCGAATAAAGAGACCCCCACCCCCCGGGCTCCCCTGCTCCTCTGTCTTGAGAGACGCATGGAGAAATTTGCAGTTGGCGACCCAGAAGAGGACCCTCATCAGAACCCGGCCATGCTGGCTCCTGAGCTCAGACCTGTGGCCTCCAGAACCATGTGCAGTAAATGTCTGTTGTGTATAAGCCCCTCGGTCCGTGGGACTTTGTCCCAGAAGCCTGAGCTGACTCAGGCAGAGAGGAAGGGCTGGCATGGATGGAAGGATGGTAACGGGACCATGTTCAGGGCATGTGTTGGGAGAGGGGGTCTTGAAAACAAGGGTCGTGACCCTGACATGGGACCTTCTGGATGCTGGGATTGAGGAAACACTGGGGAATCTCAAGGCCCCCCCACCCCCCAATCCCCGCCTGTGACTAGTGAACCGGCTCCCCTTCCCCCCACTTTCCCTCCCCTCTCCCCCACCCCCACGGCAGCAGAGGACCAGGGGCATCGGATCCTGGCCTTCACGAGGCTGCCAGGCTGCTGGTAGGGCACAGTGGGGAAGAAGGAAGCTGTAGGAGCCGTGACTCAGGAATGGATTTATTTTTCTGGCTCCTACGAGGCAGCAGGGGAGGGGGACAGGCAGAGGGGGGCCTTTCAGGACTCGTGACGCATCATGCAATCAGATGACATTTAAATATTCATAAAAAAGCATGCAGATGTGAGTGTGAGACGGGTGGGCCAGTGTGGGAGGGATGGAAAGAAAGAGATTGAGAATCGCAGGCTGCATTTTTCCAGAGTGAGAAAGGGCATTTGGGATCATTTAGTTTGACCTTTAACTGTGGCAGGAATTTCTGGCATCCTGATTGGCGCACAGATAGGGAGCTTCCTCCCTCCTAAAGCAAGATGACCCATCTTGGGGCAACAATCCTCGCTGCAGGGAACTTGGCTGGAGAGTGGAAGAGGTCTGGCTCCCTGAGGAGCTGGAGAGGGAGTGGGACAGAAGGAAACCAACACCGGTTTAGGGATCAGGAGACCTGGTTCTTGACCCAGCCTGGGTGCTCCTGGCTGTGTGACCTGGAGGAAGTCACTCCACCTCTCTGAGCCTCAGTGCCTCATCTGTGAGCCCGGGACACCTGCCTTATGAGGAGTCCATGGGCATTAGTGAGCTGGCGAGAGCAGCTGCCTTGGCTGGTGGGGCCAGGACCCTCGGCTGGGTTGGGGGTTCTCTGGACAGCCTCTTGAGGCAGGGTGGGGGGGACAGCCAAAGTCTGAGGGCACCTGGGCATCCGGGGTTCATCCTTGGAGGCTCCAGGTTGTGGCCAGCTTCAGTGATTGTCATGGAGGAGGCTTGGTGGGGGACAAGGTCACTACTCAGTCATGTCCCGCTGCTTAGGGCTGGACTGGATGTCTGTGAGGGGTCAGGGTGCAGCAGACCCAGCCGTGCAGAGTGGAAGAGATGGAATAAAACCAGGAACCAACGAGCGCAGTTCTGCTTCTCCACTGGCTTTGTGATCTTGGGCAAAAGTTCTAACTTCTCTGACCCTTAGCTTCTCTATCTGAAAATAGTCAGAACCTCCTGGAGATGTTCTAAAGGTCAGGGAGGCAGGCTCTCTCAAAACGTCAGGCGGGTGGGGGGTATAGGGACTCCCAAGAGCCATGTGGGGCCATGGGGGTCTGAGGAGGATGTCAGCAGGCTGTCGACTTGGGTAGACTCAGCGTTATGCCTCTGAACCTGGGGCAGAAAGTGGGGAAGCGGAACCCGCCCCGTGCCTCTGTGACCCAGGGCAGGAAAGGACACGGAGGGTCCTAGTCTCACTTCCCACCCCGTACTGGGATCCCCACGACAGGCCCCAGCTGGGATTCTGGGCTTAGACGTCCTGACTGACAGGGAGCTCACTGCCTCCCACTGCAGCCCATGGCATCGCCAGAGGTTCTGCTGGGAATGCCCCCTCAGCTAGGTTGAGTTCTTTCTCCACGGCCCCATCAGCCCCCTGGCCCCAGACAGGCTTGGGAAGGTCTAAGAGCCTCCTGCCGCCGGGGCTGCATGAGAGGAAGTCAGAGCAGTAAGCAGCTGGATTGAAGGAACTTCCACTTCCACTTCCACTTCCTCCGTGCCCTCGACTCTGTCTCCTCCTCTCCTCTCCTGGGGTCTTTCTTGGTGCGCAACTCCTCTCTCAGATATCATAACCTCTCCTTTCCCCTGTAGACTGCAAACCCATGGAAGGCTCTTCTAGTATAAAAAGAAGCCGACAAAGAGACAAAGAGACACATAATGACACCCCTCCCGAGACCCAGGGGCTCCTGTGGCTTTGATCCTGTCCTTTTTGCCTTGAAGCCAAGTTTCCCCAGCAGCTTCCTCATCTCCCACGCCTACAGTGGGACTTCTGCTCCCACAAAGACCTTTCCAAGGTCAGCAGTGATGTTAGGCCCTACGGACACCACTCAGTGCTTACCTTGGCTCACGTCCTGCCTCTCCTGGCTCTGGTTTTCTGTCCCCATGTGGCCCCATGATGCTCTCCAGTAGTCATGTCTCCCAGCGGTCTGCACCTGGCCTTCATCTCTTTCTACACCTACACGGTCTGGGTCAGTCCACCCATTGGGTGACTGTACGTGCCAAGGACTCCTGGGTCTCTGCCGCGAGCCTGGGCCTCCGGAGCCCCAGACCTGCACACCCATCTGCCCGTGGGCCAGCTCTATCTGGATGCCCTTCACGCTCACCACGTCCAACACGGAGTTTGTCACCTTCCTGCCCAGGGCTCTTTGCATCAGGTGACATCAACTCCACCACCTAGGCGCCCAAGCCAGAAACCTGGGGCCCTTCCCCTTCGACTCCTTACCTCTCTTACTCTCCTACTTCCATTCAGTCCCTGGGTCCTGCCAGCTCTACCTCCCAGATCTCTCTCTAACCTGCCCTTCCTTTCTGTTTGGAAAGAGTATCTTCTGCTTAGATCATTCACCCCGCCCCCCTCCCGGTGTCCCAGCCTCGAGTCCCCAGAGGCCAGCAACGCACACAGGGCTCTGCCCCAGGGAGGAGAGGAGGTGGCTGCAGATGTCACTGATGCTGGACTCTTGAACCTGGGACAGATCAGGGGTTCTATTTACTTGTGACTCGAGGCCTGGCTTTGGGGAGAAGGGATATGCGCTCGCGTGGGCACGCATGTGTGTATATAGTGTGCCTGCCTGTGTGTGTGTGCACAAGTGTGTGCATTGCCTGTAGGTGCACATGTGTGTGCCCGCTGGAGGGGGTGTGATTCAGGAAGGGCTCCCACCCCACTGTCCCTAGAGATGTTTCCCAAGAGCCTGTCTCTTGCCCGTCACCCGCCTACACGGGAGAACAAAGCTCTTTCCAGCTGACTGCCGCCCATGTTTGCCGAGACGCGAGTTGTACATCTCAATTTTTATCACATGAAAATGAAATAAAGAACGCTGGACCAGCTCCCGAAGAAACAATACTGCAGAGAGAGAAAACTCCTTTGCTGCTGAGTGCCCCGATCCCCTCTGCGCCTCCCTGAAGAGCTGTCCCTGCTGAGACGTCAGTACTCTTTTCTCTTTGGGGCCTTCAAAGAGGGTGTCATGGCTCTTCCATTTAAAACCACAAGGAGAGTTAACTGTGCCGCCACGGCGAAAAACACGTTCCAGAACCCGCTGAGTGGTTGCCGGCTCACGGAGCTCGCCTCCGCCGTCCTGCCTGGATAAGGCTGCCTCGACGAGATGAGGTGTTTTCCTTCTCGATTAGGAAAAATCCACAGCTCTGTGCCCCACGTGGGAGGTGGCAGTGCTCTAATTAGCCCGAGGAGCGGGGGAAATAGAGCCCACACATACCGCCCTTGCCCAGGGGTTCAGCCCCAGCCTGGCCTGGACCAACGGGCTGGCTTCCCTCTGGGTCTTTCCCTCTGCCCTCCTGTCCTCTGTCCCTCCCACTGGTTCACACAATAAACATGAACCGTGGCCGCTTCCTGCTCCAGGCCAGGCCTCTGGGTAGATCTGAGGACACAGAGGGACAAGATGTGGTCCCTGCCCTGGGGCAGCCCAGATCTACTCAAAGACGCTAATGGGAAGGTAGGTAAGCCCAGATGCTGGCCAGCCTCTTCTTGTTCCTTAAGATCACGTTGATTCAAACCCTTGTCCCGCAGTCTGGGTGCCCAAAGCCTCCTAGGATTCCTGCACATGCCGGGAGGCTTTCTCCTGCGTAGCAGTCAGGAGCACAGACTGGGGGCAGACTGCCCAGCTCCCCCCACTGCTAGAGTGACCCACGGCGCTCCGTGGTCCTGTGCCTCAGTTTCCGCATCCCTGAAGGCAGCCCAGAGTGGTACCTGCTTCGTGCAGCCAGCACTTAGGGCAGAGCCTGGCACGAAAGATTCACGCTTTATTCTCATTGTCATTGCTAGCTCCGAGCTCCTGCTTGCATCGAATTAATTCAGTTTGTGCATCTTTTCACCCCCCTGCGGGTGCTGTCAGTTCTACCCCGAGTCTGTGCTCAATCCTTTTCTGGACGGACCTCAATCCTTTCCTTTCTGTTCCGTTAAAAAAAAAAAAAATCAGCCTCACCCCTAAAACAAAGCAGGGCTGGGCACACAAAGTCCCTGTGGGTAGCAGACGTTTCCAAAGGAAGGCTAGAAGAAGGGATTTACAGATTGTAAGGCCAGCAGCGTGAAAGGCCATCTTTGATATTTCCATTCCTAAAAGCCCCTCAGCATTTCCACCGCCTGAGCATCAGGCTCCTGTAGCCTCCTGCTACATTGGTTTATTATTTCCCCTTTGCTCCCCTCCGTCTCTCTCCTACCTCCAAATTCCCACTTACTTCCCATGCAGAGCAGTTTAACTAGGTCTTTCCGTTCCTTGTCTCCTGTCAAATCATACCCTCGGGATGTTACCTCCCCCCAAGTGCCGTATCAAGGTATTTTCTTCTACAAAGACGCTCACTTCCCTAAGAGGAAGTCTGCTCTCAGATGCGGTATCACTCAAGATCCAGCCAGGGAAAGAGGCGCCTTGGTGAGCGTGTAGGACAGGAGGGATTCAAAACAGGGCATTCGTCCCATGGAGGACGGAGAGGAGGAGATGTCAAATAGCGCCGGTGCGTAATGCGCTCAAACACGTTCCTGCGGAAGAAAGCCGCTGTCCAGTACCCCGTGGCTCCAGTGTTTGCGTCCAGCACCCCCAGTCTGGATGAATGGGTCACGGGGCGAGGGGAAGCTTCTGGGGTTACCAAGCGAAGGAGTAACAAAAATAGGGCTGCAATCACGGACATGGGAATAGCCCCGGGGAGGCTGGAGGCAGGCTGACCTGCCGGGGAGGCTGTGGCCAACCGTCCAGTTAAAGACAACCATCAGCCAGACCCCAGCTGGCTTCTCGGCCTCTCCGCTGCCCGGTGCAGAGCAGCACACACGCCCCACCAAGAATGAGATCTGTGTGGGGCATTGGCCCATCTTTTTACAGACAGGGAAATGGAGGCCAGTGAGATAGAGGTTTCCCCCGGTCAAAGAGGGAGCGAGGACCAGTGCTGGGGGTCCTGCAGCCCAGCTGAGGGCTCTTCCCCCTGCGTCCCTCCTCAGACCTGCGTGCTGACAGCAGCATGAGTCACGAGGAGCAGAAGAGAGGAGGACGCAAAGGTGAACAGAACCTTCAGATTCCGCTCCGAGGGAGACAGCAGAAACTAATGAGATCTCTGCAGGACACAACAAAGCTGGGAGAGGCCTTTGAATGGCTGCAAGGGAAGGCACCACCGAGCAGTCAAGGACACGCACAGCCTGCTTCTGGGAGGGCGGGGTGAGAGGCAATTAGTGGCGGCGGGGAAGGTGCCGCCAGCCCTCTCTCCAAACAGACCTGACACAAGGCCCTTGCTCTCCGCCTGTTGACCTCGACCAATCCCATAAACGCACAGTCTGTGAGAACGAAAGGCTGTCATTTGGAGACGGAAAGTCCGGTCCTTCTTGGGTCAGGTGGGGCCAATTTGGTCTCGTTTAAAAGAAACAGAGATGGACTCCGGGCAAATTAAGCGGCAGAGTCTGGAGGTTCTCTCAGAATCAAGTGGGAACCTGATGCCTGGCCTCAGACATGGGGCAGAACTCAGTGGGTGGCAGGCCAGGAGGAAGGGAGTGTGCGCTTGGGCTGGGACAGGGTGGGGTGGGCAGCTGGGGCCCAGGCCACTCTCCAGCAGTCCCCTCTCTCCTGGTGTCCCTCCAAGAGAGAGATGCTGTCACCCTGCTCTCTGTTCCCCAAATCCAGGTGATATTAGGAACTGGGTCTTGGGTAATCAATACCCCACAAATGCTCATTGTGGCTCTTAGAAGGCCCACAGAGGAGAGACACCTGCCCACTGTCACTGCTCATGATTTAATGACATGTCTTCTTCCAAGGGTCTGTGAGAAGGCACGGGTTGGGTGTGGACTGGTTTTGGATGAGCTGCCTTCCCTCAGGGGCTGTAGTGCTCATTGGCAGGCCCTCTCTTCCCCTCCTCTCAAGGTCTACCTGGAAGAAGTCCTTTCCGCATGGGGACTGGGTGGCTTAGCTTTGCAGTGGACCCTTGGGTGCCCCAGGCAGCCTGGGGGTAGCAGCAGTAGGGGCTCAGCTGTGGAAAGAGGTAGCCACCCAAAGTCTGGACTGGGCAGAGAGGAGAGGTGGGAGGGAGCTAGGGGGCACTGACTGGGGCTCCTTGAGCCTGCCCTGGTTCCCTGGGGCCCCCTCCCCTCTGAGCCCTGGTCCTGGTCCTGGAGCTGTCCTCCTGCCTCCCACCCTCCTGCTCTCCCTCTTCTCCCAAGGGCACAAGGTTTCATTTAAGCTACAGCAATATCTGCTCAGGCAATCATCTCTCCCCGTCTGCTTTCCTCTGGCAGCTTGTCGCTGTTCACTCTGTAGCCAGGACATATTTAAAAGAGAGAAACTTTAAATTAAGTTTGGGAGAGTTTAAATGAAAAAAAGAAAAAAAAAAAAACCAAAACAACAAACCCTCGCTAATATCGCAGGTAAGAAAAAAGCTTCTGGCTCCTGGTGGAGAATTGCGGGCTTTCCTTCATCTTGGAGCTAGGAAGAAAATCATGAAGTTTTCTTCCTTACCCTCACCCCCTGCCCCCCAAGTGCCAGGTTAATTGAAGAGGAAGCCGGTCTATCTCAAAGCGGCTGAGCACTGGCCCAGCTCTGGAGGACAGGGCTCAGAGGCTCTGCAGGGTGAGAGGGAAGGGGATTCTTTCATTTCAGCATCCTAGGCCTCTCCTTATGGGGAGGGGAGGTGGGCTTGGAAGGAAGGAAAGAAGGAGGCAAGCCCAGCATCAACTTGTAGGCTACCGGGGCCTGGGAGGGGGGGAGCTGTCCTGATGGTGACCCCCTGGGTGAGGATCTGCTGGGATTAGCCAGGCTCTAATAGGTCTTCCCCTGTGCTCAGCCCTGTCCAGGGTGCTGCTGAGGGAGCATGAGAGAAGCGGATGGATTGTATGGGTCACTCAATTTCTTCCTGTACCCACTGCCTTCCCCCTTCCCAGGGTGGGTGGGTGGGTACTGGAATAGGGCAAAGACATTTAGCAGCTGGGATATGGAGCTTGACCAGGCCAGGGATAGAGCTTCAGTTCTGCCCCTTCCTCCCTTGGTTCTAGGTCTTTGGGAGCACACATCTCTTGGGCTCATCTTGGATGGGCGTCTATAGAGCATCCAGTGAGGTAAGGTGAGTCTGGGGGCTGCCTCGTACTCAGGTATTGCCTCTCCTGGGAAAGCCCGGGGTGGGTGGTCAGGCTGGCTCTCCTCCAGGCATTGGGACAACTGACAACTGCTTATTCTCCTCTTCTTTCCTTGTCTCTTTTCCTGCCTGTGGTGAGATTTAGAGGGCAAGGATTTGGGGCATGAATGGGGCAAAACGTGCTAAACGTGCTGTTAGACCGGGTCACTCTTGTGAGCCTGGGATGCGGACTGAGTCCCTGGAATCCCTCGTGGTCCACCAGGACGGGGTTTAGGCCTAAAGTTTTAGTCCTCAGGGAAGCGCCTCTGCACCCCCTCTTGCCTACCCTATGGCGGCAGCTGGCAGCTCGTGGTTTGGAGGTGGTAAACCTGCATTCTGTCTGGAACATTAACTCCCCAACACGAGCACTTGTGATGGGCTAGTCAGGACTATGAGCTTTGCTGACGTTGTCTCTCTCTTTTTTATCTAGGTGAAGTTTATGAAACATAAAATCTGCGATGAATATATCCTCCTATCCTTTTGTCTAATATTTGTCTAGTTTATTTTAAAGATTGACTTTTTAATTCATCTGAAATTTGGTTTTGTGTGTGATGTGAGGTAAGAATCTACATTTATTTATTTTCTGGATGATGATCCAATTCTTCTTCGCTTATTTAAATGGCCACCTTTATCTTATACTAAACTCACATACCCCTTAATGTAAAATGCATTTATTGAATTCCTGCTCTTTGCCAGGCACTGTTCTAGGCATTGACAATACAGAAGGGGACAAGACAGAAAAAAGAAAACAGAAGAACAGCATAAATAGTACGAGAACGCAAAATTCTGTTATCAGTTTTGACAACAAATACAACTAGATTCAATTTCCCTAATGTAAAACAAAAAACCCTTGGCTTGGATAAAAAAATGTCAGCTTATTTAGTCTATAAAACTAAATAATCAAATAAACCAGAGGAATCAAAGAGAAAGCCCAGATGCAGATCCTAGCACTTAAAATTGTTGGAAAGATGCCCTTTAGAGTGTGCAGTTAAGAATGGATTAGTTACCATGTGACATCGGGGCAACTGGTTGACTATTTGGAAAGGAAAAAAGTTAGATCCTCTCCCTCAGCGTCATCAAAATAAATTCTAGGTGGATGAATTGTTTAAACTATTAAATTTTAGAAGAATCAGGAGGAAATATGGGCAAATATCTATCTGATTTTGTAGTGAGGAAAGTATCTCTGAGCACAGTGTTTTGAAGAACACACAAAGAGAAAGAATGACAAATCTAAAAACATAAAAATCAAACCATAATGTAGATCAAAATAACATAAACAAAATTAAAAATCAAACAACAAACTAAGAAATAATATTTGTAACATATATAATAGTTGAGGTGAAGAACTCTTACAGATCAATAAGAAAATCCAAAACTCTATTAGAAAAATGAGCAAAGGACATAAATCAGAAATTTACAATAGAAAATGACACACGGCCAATAACTATATGAAAAATTTCAGCATCATTAGCAACAAAAGAAGTTCAAATTAGAGAGGCAAAGTGGGAGGGTGTAGGGGGTTGGGAAGGAAAAAATGAAACAAGATGGGATCGAGAGGGAGACAAACCAGAAGAGATTCTTAATCTCACAAAACAAACTGAGGGTTGCCAGGGACAGAAGGGTATGGAGAGGGTGGTTGGGTTATGGACATTAGGGAGGGTATGTGCTATGGTGGTGCTGTGAAGTGTGTAAGCCTGATGATTCACAGACCTCTACCCCTGGGACAAATAATATATTAAATGTTAATAAAAAAAAGAAGTTCAAATTAAAACAATGAGACATACAGCTTGTTTGTCATCTTAGCTAAGCTTTTAAAAAATTGTAGCACTTTGGGCTGGCAAAGGTTTGAAGGAAAGGAAATTCCTCTGTCCTACGGTGGAAGTGTGAATCGTCACAACCCCTCTGTCAGGCAATTTATTTACATGGATCAAAGGCTTTAAAATGTCTAGACCCTTTGATAAAACAACTCCATTTATAACCATTTCTCCTAAGGAAATAATTAGACATGTGCGTAAAGATTTATTTCCAAAGAGGTTCCTGGTGGCACAGTACACAATAACAAAAGAATAAAAACAAACAGAAAAACGAAGATAATTTACTTAGGATCCCCTACACTTGGGGATAAATTATATGAGATTCATATGACAGAATGTTATGAGGTCATCAAAAATCATGTTTCCAATCATATTTAATTTTCAGGTAGATGCCCAAGATATAAAGTCAAGTGGAAATAGACTACTGGACTATACTGTTTTATGGGAGATAAATGTCCAAGTAAGTCTGCTCAATTACATGACCTGTCTCTACTTCCCCGCACCCCCAACCCCCACTGTCTGCTGCTTCTGCCAGCTGCTGCTTGTCTCCGCAGCTCTGCCTTCCCTCCTGGGGTCTCTGCCTTTCCCTAGGACAACATCAGCTTTACTGGGCACCGCCCCTCTCACAGGTACCCTTCCCCTCCATGGGCTTCCAGCATCTCCAGCCAGACTCACCGTCAGTGCATTGGAATCACGCGGTACCAAAGCATAGCTGGGACTGTCAAGTTCAAGAATCCCAACCTGAAACATCTAGATGAGAAGTTATTAGTTCACAATCTGTAGGGAGTAGAGAGATGTAGAAAGTTCAGAGTTCAGAAATGACCAGAGCCAGGAGTTTGATGTCCTCCAAAAACTCACTCCATTTCTCACCTCTGCTTCTCTTGATGTGTTGGCTCTGTTGTCTCTACTCAGACTCCTCTCTCCCACAGGGTGGGAGGGGTTGTCACTAATAATTTCAAGGATCATGTCTCATGATTTGCCTTCAGAGAAAGATTGGCCCTTTCCCTTTGGTTCTTATTTGAAATTCTCAGAGAAGATGCCTGATTGGCCAGACCTGTGTGATGCCCTCTCCCGTGTAGCCATAAGGTTCACTCCTGTGACTGTCAGCTCCCCCTTGAACCACAGGGTTGAAGGAGCAGGTGAAGCAGCTCCCCAGAAGAGGGGAAGGGAGCAGCCAGGCAGGCAGGCAGGTCAAATTTCTCTTTCTCAGTCGAATGCCAAGGGATGATGTTAATGTCTCCCAGCTCTTAGAGGGATTTTAGTCAAATTGGTCTTTTTATTTTTGCGCGATGTCCCTGTCTCCTTCCCAGGAAGACAGATGGGAGTCCAGGGGGTGGGGCCACAGAGAACCACTCTTCAGGCTGAGGCTCAAAACTCACACACTGTTACTTCCATGCACCTACCATTAGCTGGAGCTGCCCATTTGCCCAAAGCCAAAATCAGCTGAAAGGAGCATTATAAAATCACTTTTTAAAATCACTTGTTTTAAAGAATCAACTCATAAAATGACTACCATATACTACTATACTCCTATTAGAATGGCTAAAGCCAAAAAACAAAACAAAACAAAACAAAGCCCAACAAACCAAAACTGACGATACCAAGTGCTGGTGAGCACACAGAGGAACTGGAACTCTCCTGAGTTGCCAATAGGAAAGCAAACTGATAGAGTACCTTTGGAAAACCGTCCAACAGATTTTTATAAAACTAAACGTACCTGGACCATGTGACCCAGCAAGTCTACCCCCCAGACATTCACCCAAGAGAAATGAAAACTTACACTAAGCTAAGGAAGCCAGATTCAGGGGTGCATGGGTGGCTCAGTCGTTGGGCGTCTGCTTTTGGCTCAGGTCATGATCCCAGGGTCCTGGGATCGAGCTCCACATTGGGAGCAGGGAGCCTGCTTCTCCCTCTTCCACTTCCCCTGCTTGTGTTCCCTCTCTTGCTGTATCTATCTGCAAATAAATAAATAAAATCTTTAAAAAAAAAAGAAAAAGATAAAGAAAATTAAAAAAAAAAAAGAGAGACTAAGCAAGCGTGGGCTGGAGAAGTAGTAAAGCACCTGCAGCAAAGAAGCTCAGGGGCTAGACATGGCTTCTGTCGTGGTGGGGCCCAGGACTCAGTCAATGTCATCGGGGGCTCCTACTCTCTCCCTTCATCTCTAGCTCAGCTTTCTCCCAGCATCGTCTCCTGGAAGCTCTAGCTCATATCCTTCCAGCTCAGCCATTAGCCCCCAAAGAGAACATCTATTAACTCTTTGGTCCTCACAAGTCCTGGGCTGAGTCTCTGGACAGGCTAGTGTCCCTGAATCAGATACTGAAGGTGGGGAGACAACACAGTGCCTCAGTTGGCCTGGATCTTGGGTCGCACACCTACTCCTGGAGGCCGGAGGTGTTGTCCAAGTCAGTGGACCAAGAGAGAGAGAAGGGGGCTTCCCAAAGGAAAACTGGGATCTTATTCACAGATGCTGCCCAGTAAGCCCCATGAGGTCCACTCCTAGCAGGGACATTTATAACCCTCTCAGTGTTCCATCAAAGCTTATTTAAGCAATCACTCAGTGGCTGTGGAGCAGAGGACCAAGGAAGCCTAGAAATCCTCTAGAGAATTCTTTGCTACAGATGGAAACCCTCTCCAAGCCAGGAGCATGGCCAGGCTCTGTTCTAGGCCCAGGGGGCACTGCCTGCAGAGAGTGTCCATCCCGTGCGGGGGGTACACGGTCAGAGTCAGTGGGTCACAGCCCATGGGCACTTGGGCCTGCATGGTAGGGGGGCATGTGGGGAAAGAATTCATAGTGACTTTACGTGGACGTGGGTGGCTAGAGGCTCCAGGGGCCAAGATAAAGGAAAAGAATGGGGAGGGACGGCCTTGCCAAGGAGCTTAGACTTGACCTTGGGCAACGGGAAGCCAGTCAGGACTCCGAGTAGGAGAGTGATTCAGACAGATGCATGTCTTCGCCTGCTCAGGATGCTGAGACAAAGGCCGCAGACTGGCTGCTTAAACAGCGGAGGGTCTCACGGTTCTGGAGTCTAGAAAGTCCCAATTCAAGGTATGGCCAATTTGGATTCTGATGAGAGCCCCCTCTTCCTGGCTTGTAGACAGCCGACTTCTCACTGTGTCCTCACATGGCCTCTCCTTGGTGTGTGCACAAGGAGACAGAGATCTCCCTGAGAGATATCTCTCTTTCCATCTTCTTATAAGGCCACTATTCCCATCATGAGGCCCCTATTCTCATCCATCCCTAATTACCTCCCAAAGGCCCTGCCTTCAAAGAGCATCACAGTGAGGGGATGGGCTTCAAACTAGGAACTTTATGGGGCACAGACATTCAGTCCCCAACAGGTGGTTTGGGCACGGGTGGAGCGACTGATGATCTGTGGAAGGTGAAAGGTACTCACAGGGCCACATCCCTGTCTTTCCCCACGTCTCCCCTCCCGTGTCTGTCCTGTCCCCAACTGCCCCCCTTCCTCTCTCTCCTGCCTTCCCCCTTCTTCCCTCTTCCTTTTGTCCCCTTGGAAGATGGGGAGCTGCCTTCCCAGAAATAGAAGTTTATGGGGAAGTTTATCCTTGGCATGAGAGACATTCGCCTCACTCCAGAAAACCCCCGGTAAAATAAATCTAATTAAATCTGTTACTGTTCACAGAGACTAGTTTTGTGGGCAATTGACCTGTTTTATTTATTATGTAAACCATCATGAAACCCAAGCTCCATATTATTTATGCTAATGGAAGGGACTAGGTAATAAATCCCGCCTGAGGATATGGGCAGACCAGATGGTGTGGTGGCACTTTGATGGCTTGTCCCAGAGGAACCCGTGCCAGACGTTGCTCCCAACCCCGGGAGGAGGGTTGGGGGCGCAGGGAGGGGGCGGCATGGAGTCCTGAGGACAGCCTCACTCTCAGCAAATTGCAAAGTGCTAATGAGAAGAGGGGGGCTTTCTGGGTCATCTCCCTCTCAGAGGAAACTCCAATCTGTGTTCTATCCCTTGGGGAGACAGGAATAAAAATAGATGGTGTTCCTCCCGTGTGCCAACGTCCTAGGGCAGGAACTGCCATCTCCATGATCACATCGGAGTTGCACAATAGCCCCGAGAAGTGGGTCTTTTTTGTCGTATTTCACAGGCAAGAAAAGTGAAGCTTAGTATCAGAACCGAGGTTTGAACCCAATGTGTTTGACTTGCAAGCCTCCGATCATCTGGGGAATGTGGCCTTGGATAAAACAGATCCAGGGAGGAAGGAAAGGCATGAACCAAGAGGGGAGAGAGGAAGAGAGGAGGAAAACAAAGAGGGGAAGGCAAGAGAAGGGGAGAAAGGAAAGATTGGAAAGGGGGAAGGGCAGACAGGAGGGGAGCTAAGGAAGGCAGGGAGATGGGGCTGAGTGCGGGCAGGGGAGGGCAAGGGACAAGGGACAGGAAGAGGGGGAAGAACCAGAGGCCCTTTCTTCTGCCTTCAGAGTGAGAGCTGGCTCTAGATCTTCAGGGGAGACAGAGTTGGCTACATGAGGACGAGTGCAGGGACGGTCCACGAACAAGGGGGAACTGTTTCTAGTTGGAAGGGCAGCTGCCTCTTGGAAAAAAGAAAAGCAGGGAGCCTATTTACAGCTGAAGGCTAAGAGCATCAGCCCTTCAAAGAAAGGAAGAAAAGAACACAATTCAGGGGGCAATGAAGAAGGATCTGAGTTTCCAGGAGCCTTGCAAGTAAGCAGAGTGGGCAACCGGCCCACAGCTGCTCCTCCCCCGCCTGCCTCCCCAGCCTGCTGCAGGGGGCACCAGGCAGACCTCAGGACAGGTACAGATTCTTGTTTTCCCTGCTTGTTGTGGGTCAAGGGGACGAAAGAGAAGAATTTCATCCCCAAAATGGCTTGATTTATTTTCAAATAGTAAGGCACAATTAGAGCAATGCAGAGAGGAATAAAATCAGAGAAGAAGAAATCAGGGCTACCGTGGGGAGCGGTTTGCGCTGGCCACTCGAACTTGAACAAGTTCCTTTAGGTCCGCAAGCCTTCAATTTCTCAGGGGACAGCAACGCTCACCCCCAGTGTTGTTGATGAGGACGGAACAGGACAAGGCACATGCCATCATGGTGCCCAGCACAGGGGAGGTGCTCTCCAAGGTAGGAGAACTAGGAAATTTACTTCACACTCTGCTTCAGAGTGGGGCGTTGCATGTAGGCAATTGAGTTGGGACTCTGGGGGAGGGCAGGACACTGGACTGGGAGGAAGAAGGAGCTGGGGAGTGATGATCTTACACCCAAGGTCTTGGCTCACAGGGAGCTCTGCGGATCTGATGAACTTGCGTCAAAGGGTGACCAACTGACCCAGTTTGCCCGGGATCTGCAGGGTTCCCAGGATACAGGACTCTCAGCGCTAAGGCTGGAAGAGTCCTAGGTGACCTGATTCACAGGGGTTGTCCTTCGGTGCCGAGTTGTCCTGCCTTTGTGGCACAGGGGCTGAACCGTTATATCCCAATGGATGTGGATTGTCTCCAGGAAGGGGACGTAACTGTAGGCAAGGTGACTCTCTTTGACTGAGATCAATCCCTGGAGAGGGACGCGGCTGGGAGCCGTCAGTTGTCAGCACTGCGGGCTGACGGGGAATGAGTGTCTTGTCTGGGAAGGTGGAATCTGAGCGGCACACTGTAGTGTCCACTGCGGTGGCTTGGTAAATGTGAAATTTCTCCTCACTGCTCTGATGGAGGTCAGGGAATTTATAAAAAGAAAGTTCTTGGGGTGCCTGGGTGGCTCAATGGGTTAAGCATCTGCCTTCAGCTCAGGTCATGATCTCAGGGTCCTGGGATCAAACCCTGCATCCTGTTCCTTGCTCAGTGGGGAGTCTGCTTCTCCCGCTCCCTCTGTGCCTTCTCTCTCTCTCTCTCTCAAGTAAATAAATACAAAATCTTTTAAGAAAACTATAAAAAGAAAGTCCTCTAAGGAGTCAAGACTGGTGTCAGCTGCTGCCATATCTTTTCTTTCTTTTAAAAGATCTATTTCTTCCAGATTGTCCAATCTGTTGGCATGTAATTTTTCACAATGTTCTCTTATAATCCTTTGTATTTCTCCTCCATTTCTCATTTTATCTGACTTCTCTTTCTCCCTCTCTCTCTTTTGATGAGTCTGCCTAGAGGTTTATCATCTTCTCTTTTCAGAGGACCAGCTCCTGGTTTCATTGTTCTGTTCTGTTGTTTTTTAAGTCTCTATTTTATTGACTTCTGCTCTGATCATTATCATTTCCTTCCTTCTACTGGTTTTGGGCTTCCATCGTTCTTCTTTTTCCAGTTTCTTTAAGTATAATGTTGTGCTGTTTGAGATTTTTTTTTTTTGTTTCTTGAGGTAGGCCTGTATTGCTATCATCTCCCCTCTTAGGACAGCTTTTGCTGCATCCAAAAGGTTTTGAACCACTGTATTTTCATTTTTGTTTGTCTCCATGTATTTTATTTTTTGATTTCTTCTTTGATTTCTTGGTTGGCTCATTCACTGTTCAGTAACATGTTATTTAGCCTCTATGTGTATGTGCTCTTTTGATGGTTTTCCCTTGTGATTGATTTCCAGTTTAATATTGCTGTGGTCAGAAAAGACGCATGATATGATTTCAGCCTTCTTAAATTCACTGAGACTTGTTTTGTGGCCTAATGTGATCTATTGTGGCGAATGTTCTATGTGCACTTGAAAAAAATGAATATTCCACTCTTTGGGGATGGAATGTTCCAAATGTATCTGCTATGTCCATCTGGTCCAGTGCGTCATTCAAAGCCACTGTTTCCTCGTAGATTTTCTATCTGGAAGATCTGTCCATTGATGTGAGTGGGGTAAGCCACCGCCATTTTTAAGACCCCGGGGGGACTCCTCCAGACCTAGGTCTTGGCTTATTTGAAAGGTAAGACCTTGTGGTTCTGCCATGATGTAGATCCTCTGGGGGTCTGCACACCAGAGTTCTGAGAAGTTCCCGTCACTGGGACAGTATCATGGCAAGTCAACTTGGGGCAGTGGAATGAGCAGATTTCTCAGCAAGAGATCCTTTCACTTTTCTCATGGTGATTATTTTTTCTATCCTCTAGTCTGGGAGTCCCAGACCATCTTCAACTCAGCTCATTAAAAGAATTAGAAATAATAACAGCTGATAGCTGTAGAACACTTTCTAGTGCCAGGCACTGTTCTAAGTGCTCTGTAGGTAGTACATAATTTTATCTTCCCAGCCATCCTGTGAGGTAGATACAGTGATCCCTATTTCCCCATGCAGACCCTTAAAGCCCAGAGAGGTTAAGAACCGGCTGAAGGTCACACAGCTCAGAGACAGTAAAATGAAGATGTAGACACAAGTAGTTAGCTTCCAGGACCTGTGCTCTTATGCACTGAGCAATGACACTGCTAGATTGAGACTGCCACATAAATTCAGACTGAGTCTGTTCCTGCTGACAGCCCTATCCCTGCAACCTTTAATAAAATACTATTTTTAAAAAATATAGGTGCAATTTGCCAGGCACTAATTCTGTTTCAGACATCACGCTAACTGCTTCACCTTCATCACCTCTTTAATTATACTCCCAAACCTATGATTCAGTTCTTATTCTCCTCATTGTATACATGATGGTCACTTACCCAAGGGCACAAAACTGGGCAGTTCTGGTTACTTACTTCTGGGTAAAAGACTCTCACAAAGTTGGTGGCTTAAAAGAGCCACCTTCTCTTTGTTTTGTTTTGCAAAAATTTGTTGTTTGTTTTTCATATCTGATCATTTTGCGCATGAGGGATTCAGCTGGGTGTCTCTGGGTGATGCATTAACACCATGTGCCATTGCTTGGGGTCCCTTGGTG
Source organism: Martes martes (assembly GCF_963455335.1). Lineage (NCBI taxonomy): Eukaryota > Metazoa > Chordata > Mammalia > Carnivora > Mustelidae > Martes > Martes martes. The sequence continues at coordinate 163,675,275 of NC_137891.1, read as the reverse complement.
GTATTCGGCTGATTGCTGGGCTGGGCTGGAGGGTCCACGGAGGCTTCTTTCAGTTGTCTGGTATATCGGTGGGCTCCGCTAGAACCCCCTTCCTGACCCCGGAGTCTCCCTGTGTGGTCTCTCCACGCCGGGCAGATGCACTCCTGATGTGGCAGCTGAGGGCTCAAGAATGAGTGTTCCAGGGGGCAGGGCTGGAAACTTCTAGAATGCTCTATTAGTCAGATCTATCCCAGCTCACCCAGATGCTGGGGGAGGGGACTAGTACACCCCCATGGGAGGCATGCCAAGGAGTTTACTGCCACCTGAATCTACCACAGGGGGTGGGTCTGTCCATCTCCAGAACTCTGGACCCCCATGTCTTGCTGCCTTCCTTTACTTGCTCCTCCTTTCCCTGTGATCCCCCCACTTCGAAATACTCAGCAACCAGCAGACTCTCCTCAGCCTCCGGGCCTCTGAGAGTGGCCTCTAGGAGAGGATTGTTTGGCTGTCTGAGCCCGTCCCCGCTGTAACCTCCTCTTCCCACTGCCAGCCCCAGTGGGGGCAGAGCCGGCCTGGGCCAGTGCTGATGCTGGCTAGGGGAAACTCCACCCCAGTCCGGCCATGGTTGTCCCCCAGCTGCCTCAGGATAAAGAGCTTGCAAGTTCTGAGGGGCCTACCCTGCAGGCTCGTCCCTCAGCTCCTCTGCCTTGTCCTGACCTCTCCAGCGGCACTTCCTTTGACCTGGGAGGCTGTAGGGCTCGGAGCTACTGTGGCCATCTGGAAACACCGAGAAACCTGGGGAGGGGAGCTACTGGGGACAAAGTGGAGCCAAAGAAAGAGAGAGGTGTGCAGAAAGGTCTCTGGAGAGGCAAGCTCACGCATAAAGGGAGTGAGGCCTCTGGACTTCAGCCCCGTGGTCCCTCTACCACTCAAGATGCCTCAGCGGGGATGAGATTCCACGGCTAGGGCAGCCTCCTGAGGCCTCCATGTGTCAGCACAGAAGGCTGGAGGGCCACAAGGCTGAGGCCGATTAAGGGGGTTGGACAGCACATTTTCCTGTTTAGCTCACTATAGTCCAGCCGCACGGGCCTACTCAGTTTCCGGAATGTGCCATCAGATTTTGTCTCAGGGCCTTTGTATGTGCTGTTCCATCTGTGTGGAATGCTTTTTCTACCCTCCCCCTCTTTGCTTTGCTATTCCTTTCTTATTTCTCAGACTTTAGTTTAAATATCACTTTCTCAGGGAAACCTTTTCCCATCTGCCTTCGTGGTTCGATAAACATTTATTGAGCCCCTAATAGATCCTAGCCACTTTTCTGGAGGTCAGTGGTGAATGAGATCAATTAGAGATGGGTAAGTGGAACACACCCACACCCACCCACCCCCCAACACAAATACACAGACAGACAGACAGACAGACACACAAACTATGAAGGAAAATGAAACAAGATAAGGGTAATGAATGCCTGGGGAAGGGGATGAGGAATTTCAGATTGTATGGTTAGAGAAACGACTCTCTGAGGTTACATCTGGGCACAAACTGGTAAAATGAAGAAAGAGCCATTCAGAAATCTAAGGGTGGAGAGTTCCAGGCAGAGGCTGGGGATGTTGGCTTGAGGTCCAGGGGGAGCCAGGGTGGGTGGAGAGCACCCAGGGAAGGGGGGCGGTAGGAGGTGAGGCCACAGGTGTAGACAGGGGTGCAGGTCAGGAGGGCCTTGGAGGTCTCAGGATGGCCTTCAGATTCTGTTGGGTTTTGCAATAAGAGTCACTGAGGGCTTTTAAGCAGGGGGTGATATGATCTGATCCCCATTTTTACAGGCTCCCTCTGGCTGGTGTGTGGACGATGGGCTGTGGGCGGCAGAGTGCGGACGCAGGAGATTGGCAGGGGCCATGTGGGTGACCTCAGCAGATAGGACCCCGCTGGGGCCAGGATAATAGCTGCGTCCACGGGGCCCGGGCTTGGATTCTGGATGCGGTATCAAGGTCGACCCAGCGGCATCTGCCAACAGACTGGATAGGGGGTGTGTGAGAAAAGCAGGCGATGGATTTGGCCTGAGCAGCTGGGTAGCACTAATGAGATGTGGAAGACTTCAGGAGGCAGGTTTTTGGGGAAGACCAAGAGTGGCAATGAGGTTATATAAAACTTGGAATGCCTCTCTGGCCAATGGGGGGAGGGTTCCAGTAGGCAGCTGCATATATGAGTTTGCTGTTCAAGGAGGGGGTTAGCTCTGGACATAAACACTGGGGTATCCTCGGTTTATAGGAGGCATCTAGGGCCATGTCCTTGGGTGAGGTGGCTGAGGGTGGAGATAGGAGAGGGAACGTCCAAGGTCTGAGCCCCGGGACCCACCAGTGCTGAAGGCCAGGGCTAGCGGGGCATGTATTAGTTTCCTGGGTGGCTTAAAATAATGGAAACATTCTGTCACGGGCACAAGTCTGAGGTCAGGGTGTCTGCAGAGGACCTGCTGCGTGCCTCCTCCAGGCTCTGGGCCTCTGTCTTCACACAGACTTCCCTCCTTTTGCCCTGCGCGGCCTCTTCTGTCTCTTCAAGACACTTACTGGATTTATCCGCCCACTGGATAATACAGGACTATCTCATCTTGAGGTCCTTAACTTCCTTTCATTGGCAAAGACCCTGTTTCCAAATAAGTTCCCACTCACAGCTTCTGGAATGTGGACCATACGATCTTTTCAGAGGCCACCATTCGATCTACGCCAGAGGCACGGGACACGGCGGCGGTGGGGGGGGGTGGTGACCAGAAAGGGGAGATCAGGTGAGAGTGACTTCCGAGAAGCAATCAGAGAAGACTCTGGGGGGAATGGGGGAGTGACTACTGGGTCCACTGCTCCAGAGGGGTCAGGATGAGGCCCCAGAACTGACCAGTAGGTTTGGCTGATGGAGGTCATCCAGGGCCCAAGAGGGTGAGTGGAACACACCCACACCCACACACCTACACACACACAAATACACAGACACAGACACACACAAACTATGAAGGAAAATGAAACAAGATAAGGGTAATGAATGCCTGGGGAATTCACGCTCACAAAGCCGCCTTCACTATCCCTTTGTACCAGGCCCAGAACAACAGGGTTACTTGTCGATGCCTACCTCCCCTACCAGACTGGGACCTCCACAGGGGTAGGAACCCCCTGTGGATTCTCAGGGCCCAGTTCAGTGCCTGGCACATGATAGAGGCTCTACAACATTTTTAATGGATTTGATAGGAGGAGGAGGCTGGGAAGGCTGATACCCCAACTGAGAGCTGAAGAAGCAAGGCCAGCCCACCATTTTGCACAACATCTGCCTGTTTCTAAGTGATCTGACCTAAGGAACCTGCTCCCAGGGGGCCAAGAGTCAAGGATCATGGACCCTAAGGAACAGTCAAGGGACATCTGGGACTCCCCAGAGACCCCAGACCATGGTTTTCCAAACTCCCCTGGAGCAAGGCTAGGGCCTCAAAGATGTGAGCTGCGGTGTGAGGCATGAGCTGACTTCCCTGCTCCTTCAGATGAGGGTATAGAGACAAACACAGTCTCACTGGGACCCAGGGCAGTGGTGTAGGTGAGACAGAAGGGATGTAGGTGTGAGGGAGCTGGAGGGCTCTGCACGGCAAGGTGCCCAGCAGGCGGGGGGGGGGGGGGATGGTGGGAGGAGAGCTCTGGGCTCTTCCTCTTTCTGGATGGAAATTCACCCTAAATCCTTCCCTCACACCTGGGGAACGCTGCCCACCCTCTTCAGTCAGGGTGCCAAATGCTAATCCTGGTCTGGGCCGGGATAAGCTGCTATTTAAATAGTCAGAGATTAGTTTTCAAATTGACAAATAAAGCCCATCTGGAGTGCTTGGAGCCAGCCCCTCCAGGGCCTGGCTGAGCAAACCCACTTTAATTATCGTGGTGCTCAGCCCGTCAGGGGCGGGGACAGATTGGGGCGGTCATGGGAGCGGGTAGCTGCTGCTACCTGAGCCGCCAGGCTAGTCCCTGCCTGTCTGTCCTAGCCCTTCTCTCACTGCGCTGAGCCATCAAGGGTCAAAGGACAGGCCTGGGATGAGCAGAACTCACTCTGCTTCTCCCCAAGGGAGGATGACTGTGATGTCCCTCTGTGCATGGTGCATGGGTGGGTCCAGCTGCAGGGGACCACCTGCTGCGCCTTTCCTGCTTCCTGCTTTCACCTGTGCTAGAGCGAGCAAGCCTTTCCACTCATCTGCTCACTCATCCCGGCATCCATCAGAAGGGGCACTGAGCACCTCCTGTTTGCCAGGCATGGTTCTTGGCATGAAGGAGGCAAAGGCTCTGCCTCCCTGAGTTTTAGTCTAGAGGTGGGCAACAGGTACTGGCCAGATGATCCCGCAGATGGGTATTTAGTCACTGACAGCGAGATGTGCTCAGAGAGAGGCAGGCGGTGTTGGGGCTTGATGTTGTTGGCAGGGCTGAGAGGAGGGTCCCCAGGAAATGGCGTTTGAGCTGAGATTTGAAGGACAATGGGGAGTCAGCCAGGGGCAGGGATGGGTGTGTGAGTGTGAGTGCATGTGCGCGTGTGTTTGTGGGGTGCATGCACACATGCATGTCAGTGGTATTCCGAGCAGAGGCAACACCAGCACCCAGGTCCTGAGGGGAGGGAGCGCGGCACCCTTGTGCACCTGAAAGAAGGCCTCTGTGTCTGGGGTTGGGGAAGGAGTTAGCCTGAGAGGAGGCAGGGGCTGGAGGCAGGGCGGCCATCCCAGCTCTGATCTAAAACTCTGAGAACTCTTGCAGGCTTCCAGCAGGTGCACGATGCTTGTATTTTTAAAAGATGGCCTGGCTGCTGTGTGGAGACCACCTTTCTCTTTGCTGGAAGGCTGCCCCCACCCACTTGACCCAGGGTGGGGAGAGCTCATTTAGAGTCAGCTGGGCTCTCCCCTCCCCCGTCTTCGCCTGCCGGCTGCCCACCATGGAGGCTGCCTAGCTGCCGCTTGTTCCCACATCTGTGGCTCCCCTTGCACTTGGCCTGACTTTGTAGGGCCCGCGTCCACACTATATAAATGAGGAAGGAAGGAATGAACGAACGAAAGAAGTCTTGGGTTCTCCGTTTTGCTTGCTCTTTCCTTCCTTCACTCACTGACCCTGCACAGACATCTGTCCTCTCCCCCACCCTCTGTGAACTGGGGGTGGCCTGGCAAACATTTACCAAAGGGCTCTTCAGGGAAGGAAAAGAAGGTCTGGTCTGTGACATTTGCTGATTTCCATCAACAGGCCCTCCATGGCCAGCTTCACTGGAGGCAGAGTCAGGAGGGACGGCCACCTCCAGAAGCTGTCTGAGCCCCTCCCTCCCGCCCCTGCCTGGGCGCTCCCCTGGCATGGAAGCCTGGTGCATGGTCTGCTTGGGCCACGTTTAGCCCAGCTGAGCCTCAGGCCGATGTCTTCTGGGCCTAATGGGCGACTTGGCTCTTCTGACTCCTCCTGGCGAGGCTAAGCCCGGTGCCCTGCTCTTCCCCCTCCCTGCTTCAGCTGTGCGATTGTCCCCCTCCCCCATTTCATGCCCCTTTGACATCCTGAACCTGGACTTGGGTTCTATGCAGCAGGAAGGCTGGAATTTGGGGAACACAATGGGCTGCCTTGTCCTCCTCCCAAGTTTGCTGCAAGTCCCGCTGGGCAGGAAGGTGGTGAGGGCTGGCTGGAGGGCTGTCACCCACCAGCCTGTCCTCTGCAAACGGACCTGGGCTGGGCTGGGATGCACATGTGCCCAGCTGACCGGCGTGCCGATGGCCTGCAGGACACAGAGGGGAGGTGGCCTGTGAGCTGAGAAGGTGGCAGTTGGCACAACAAAAGTAGGGCCAGGCTGGGCAGAGGCCAGGACTCCCTGACGGGTTTGCTTTCTGCCTGGTGATTACCCATTACCTCCCGTCAGTGCCTGATAAACCGTTATCATGGAATTATCCTCCGCAGGCTCCGGCATCAGCATGAAATCCATTACTGTCCGTCAAGCCCTCTGGCTAATGGGAAAAACCCGGCAGCTGCCCAGTGCTCCAGGCGGGGCTCGGACAGATCCGTTATCTGTCTATTACTTCAGCAATCACGCCTCGTAATGGAATCTTGGATGGGAAATGACAAGAAGTCCCAGGATGTGTCATTCTGAAGGGCGGCTGGTGGGTGGGGCTGCCTGACTGGCTTGGAGTGAGGAGTGTGGCCGGGAGGTGACCCGAGGGGTCAGCCCTAATGCCAGCCCCTGAGCGGGAAGGAAGCCCTCAAGGCTGGGTGCAGGTGCCCATTACGGAGATACAGAGCTGGCTAAACACGGTGAATGGAAGGCTGAGTGGACAGACGGATGGACAGATGGCAGGGTTCCAGGCCGAATCCCAACAGGCTGGAGTCTGTGCTTCGTTCTGTCCCTACTAGCCCCCCTCTTCCTGGACTGGGGGCTGCCCTTGCCCATGCTCGAGGATCAACCTCTGAGCAGCTGGTGGGAGTGGGGCACTAGAGTTAGGCAGATGGGCTGGAAGCCCAATGCTGGCACTCTCCAGCAGCATGGCCTCAGGCAACTGACCACCTTGGCCTCAGTCTCCTAATCTATAAAATGGGGCCAATTCTAAAATAATAGCAGCTGGCTGATATTCTGGGTGGCCAGGGGTCATCCCTCATCTTGTCCCTCCCCATGTATGACAGCCATCGAGGGCAGCAGCATGTCCTTGTTAAATGCACTGACTTTGGAACGAGCCAGGGTTGAAGTCTGGCACCATGCAACCTGACCACAGCCCAGCACTTCATTCATCTGCTCCTCCCGTGCCTCATGGGTGGAGTGGAGTGAATGCTAAGTTCCTGGCAGCTTCGCAGAGGGGATTCCGAGAATCACCATCACTTCCATGACCTCATTTCCTCTTCTCCCCCTGGTCTCTCTGGATCTGCCTTCCTGGCCTCACAAATCCTCAAACACACCAAGTTCTCTCCCACCTCAGGGCCTTTGCACTTGCTGTTCTCTCTGCCTACGGTGCCCTTCCCCAGATCTCCTTCAGCTGATGCAGCTTTTCACCCTGTGTCATCATCTCTGTGACGCTTTTTCCAGCCAACTGACCTAAAACAACAACCTCTCCCTGCGCCCATTCCGCATCCTGCCTCTTTACTTTGTTTTCCTCTCCAGCACCCACTGCCACCTGACAGTCTACACATTTGGAGAAACCCTCCCTTCCTCTAGAATGGAATCTGCCCCAGGGCGGGGAGTTTTGTCTCTTTGGTTTGTCGCTGTATCCTCAGCACCAGGGACAGCAGCTCCCGCCTAGGCACTCACTAAATGTGAATAACAATGAATGAGAGATGGATACAAACCCATAGCTCATAGGGAGATATTGGAACTGCCACCTTCTTGGTGACCCCTCTTTGTTTATGTATCTCCCCAATTTCCCCTCCCTCCTCCTGTCCCTTTTGTAAGCCACCAGCCTCTCTTTCCCCTGGGATGGACCAGGACCTCCCCTCTTCCCCTTTCACTTCTTCTTCTTGCCCCCTAGAGTCCACTGTCTACACAGCAGTTGGAGTGTATTTCTTAAAATACGAATCAAAATATGAATCATATTTTCCCCTGATTAAAAGCCTCCAGTGGATTCCCATTGTAACTAGAAGCAATTCCAGCTCCTTCTAGGCCCTTCATGCTCTAGCCCTGGTAACCTCCCAAGTCCTCTCCCTCCTTCTCACTCAAGCACGCTGTCCTGTCTGCACCCTCTGCCTGGAATGCCCTTCCTCCAGATCCCTCCATGGCTGGCTCCTTCCCATCACCGGCTTCCTGTGCAGGGAGATATTCCCTGGATTCTCAGTTGAATCCCTTTCTCATTTTCTTTAGGGACTTATCACTAATTGGACTTGTTTTTATTTATTTCTTCACATTGTCTCTCCCCCACCAAAATATGAGTGCCTTAAGGGGAGGGGCCAATTTATCTAGTTCTGCTGGAATCCCAGTGCTCAGTAAATATTGGGTTTTAGGAAAGAGAAAGAATGGGAGAAAGGAAGTGAAGGAAGAAGGAAGAAAAGGGTGAGAGGGAATCTCCTGATGACTTTGGTATCTGACCTTTGCCTTCCTCTCCTGTGAGTCCTGCTATTATCCTAGGGGCTCAGTGGCCACACAGTCAGGCAGTCCGGTGCCTGGGCTCTCAGTCACAGGTGTTGCCTGGACACTCTCCTTGCTCAAAGCAGATGCAGTCATCATTGCTGTTCCCTGTCTTTGTCCACAACCTCTCAGTCTTTCAGTGTCCTCTTTAGTAACTCAGTGGAATTAGCTGTGTGATCCCAGGAAAGTCCCTCCCTCCCTCCTTCTGAGCCTCCTCTTCTGTACCTCTGAAATGGATTTGCTGCCAGTAGCACCGAGGGTGTTCATGCAAATGAAGTGCTTAGTGCAGTGCCTGTGCTGGGTCCTGCCCCTGGCGAGGCTGCAGCCATGGGCTCTGCAGTTCTGAGGGGTGTGAGCCAGCAGAATGGTTCAGACCCCCCAGAAGAGGCCCAAAAATACTTGCAGGAAAACTGAAGCCCAAGACTAGGCTGGGGCAGGGCCAGCAGCGTAGGCCAGAGGGTAGTACTCACAGCCATGGAGCTCTGTACAAGGATCAAGTGCCAGCAGCTGTGGTTTAAGGCTCACACCGTGATTCTCATCCCCACTTTACAAAGGAGGGAACTGAGACCCGGGAGGTTAAGGGACTGGTGTAGGGCTGTAGGGAGCTGAGAAGGGAACCCACGTGGCCTGGCCCCAGAGCCTGAATCCACAGCCACTTTCTATCCAGGCGGCACACGTGTGTACTGGGGGCATGCCCACATGCACACCTAGACCCAAGCGTGTGCTTAGACCTGCCCCAATTCCTTTGGTTCTAACTCTCCGTCCTCCTCCCTGCCCTCACCAAGCGTCAAGCTGGGTGAATTCGTAGCCACAGAGCAGGTTCTGTAGGCAGGGGGGGATGGGGGAGCACTAAGCAGCCCACAGCCTCTGCCAGGCCCCGCGGAGACACCCAAACCCAATTAGCGGTTTTATTAAGGACAATTGGATTAGACGTGTCTGCAGCAAACGTTTGCTTGGCTTGAGCTGGGGGAGTTTATTCATTTTTCATTAATGTGTCTGCTCTCCGCTCCACTGTGGGTCCTTGGAGCACACGGCTGGCTGGCTGGACACCCGCCCCGGCCCCCGCCACCTGCCTCTCTCCTCTTCCTTCACCTCACCCTCCTCTCCTGCTGCCTGCCCTTCCCTGCTCCTCTCTAGCTCTCCAGGACAGTGCCTTGCTTCTCTGTGTCCCTAACCAGCAGAGAGGGCCCCTGGCAGGTCTGGGGCTGGACCCAGGGGTGGAGAGCCTGAGGGACTGGACTCTTTCCACTGTCCCCAGCCCTTATCCCTTGAAGCAAAGAGGGGACTTCACATCCTTTGGTTTCCACTCCCTGCAGGAAAATGGGCTGTGCCCATGACCACATCACCTTTATTACTCCCTCTTCTGGGCTTTTGCCCTTGCAGATCCTTCCACTTGGAAGCTTCTTCCCCAGCTCTTTGCACAGCTGCTTTTCACCTTCCAGCTCTAAACTCCTATATCCCCTCTTCAGAGACCCTCCCTGACAACCTGACCACAAGCGACCTCCCCAAGTTATTCTTTAGACCATCAGCCTGCTTTTTGCCTTCAAAGTTCTTATCTAGCCGGGGATCATGTTGTTTTGTGTCTCTTGGGTAAGTAAATAATCCTCACGACAACCCTACAATGCTCACTATTATCCCCACTTAACTGCTTGAGAAACAGAGGCGCAGAGAGGTTAAGTAACTTTCCAAGGTCACCCAGAATGTTGGTGGTGGAGCAGGGAGTGAACCCAAGTTCAGTGAATGCAAAGATGTTACTCTTTCCCTGCCATTCCTGGGGAGTCTCTTCTTAATGAATATAGGGTCCCGAGGTGACACTCCTACATGCACAACCTCATTCCCAGGGTCCCTGACAGCTGAGTGAGTATGCCAGCAGGTGAGTCTCTAGGACCTCAGCCTTCCCACTGCTCCAAAGCAGAGGTCAGGCAGGCCATGGACCCCGGTGCAGGAGGAGCAGCTCTAGGCCTCATGTCCTCTAAGCCCCAGCCCAGCAGGGCCAGAGGATTTGACCACATCCAGCAGCAGTATATTCCCTCCCCCTGCAGATATTAATTTGGGGGTTTATAGAAAAATCCATACAATGTGAGTTACCCAGGGCGGCGGTTGCGGGGAGAGGCACAAAATCAATAGTGAGAGATTGTCTTATTTCACGACTTCTGTAAACAGGGCTGGCGGGCCACTCAGGGGTAGGGGCAGGCCAGGGAAGGTCAGCGGGCTGCCCGGCCCCGCACTGCCCGAGTCTGTGGCCGCCAGACCCCGGGGGAGGCTCGTTTCAGCGCCTACTGGGGCTGATTTGTATTCTCCCTCGGCGCTGTCAAAGGGCTCGGTAAATATTTATTAACACTTCTCCGCAGGCAAGAGCGCCTTCTTGGCTGCCGGCTCCTTGGGCACCAGACAGTGGCAGTGAAGCTCTGTGCCACACCCGACAGCTTGCCCATGTTAAACAGCAAGGGGGCCCCCAGGCGGGCCAGGAAATGAGGTCCTCCCTCCCCCCACCAACCAGGGCTGGAGTAGAGGCTTCATGTTACCACGGAAGGCTCATGAAGAACCTTGTGGCTGAGCCACCCTACCCTCCAGCTCCCTCCTCCTTGACTCCCTCCCCTTTCTTGGCCAGGCCACTTGACTTCCTTTGTAAGCGAAGTCCTGCTCTTGGCCACATCCTTAGCTGAGATAAGATGTTCTAGAGCAGCACTGTCCAATAGAAACACAACATGAGCCACAAATGTCTGCCATGCAAGTAGTTTAAAATCTTCTGGTAGTCCTGCTAAAAAGGCAAAAAGAAAACAGATAAAATTAAATTTAATAACATATTTTATTTAACTCCCTAGATCCTGAACAGCAACAGGTCATCAAAATTGAAATTACAAAAGAGACGATTTTAAATTCCCTTTTTCACAGGAGGTCTTTGAATGTGGCCACCTTTCAAGTGTTCAAAAGTTGGATGTGGCCACCATGTTGGATAGTGCTGGTCTAGATAGTGCTGTCTGGGATTCATGTCTATGTCCGGCGCCCACATAGAGCCAGGTCTAGGGTGGGTATCCTGAACTGACTGAATGGTGGTCATTAGTGTTGTCCATCAGCTATTTCCAGTTCTGGGCACAGGATAGGACTCTGCTTGGGTAGAGGTGATGACATGACTTGCTTTGGCCCATACAGTTGAGTGGATGTGTCTCCAGGCAGAAGCTTGCAGAGCAAGCGTGGGATTCACAATGCTCTCCTGTCCTCTGCATAGTGACCACAATGCTCCAGGTGGTGGCTGCTCTGCCACCCTGAGTCTCAGAGGGAAAGGCCAAGGACACAGATGATTTGTAATGAACTTACAGCATGACCAAGAAGTAGACTTTTGTGGCAGGCTCCTGACACCCTGGGGTTGTTTGTTACCGTGTCATGTCCCGACCAATCCTTGCTGGCATAGATGGATGGTGGAACGGAAGACTCCATTCATCCATCATCTGGCAACACTGAATGAGCATGTCCTAGAGCCAACGGCCCAGGGATGCCACAGAGATTCAGCCAAGTGAAGACCCTGCCCTCCTCACAGGGGGGCCCAGGCATTAAAGAAGCGCTTTCTCAGTTGTGTGTCTAACAAGAATTGAGATTCCCAGATCTGAGGAGAATGTGGGGAGCAATGAGACACTTTACGTGGGGAATCAGGAAGGCTCCTGGGAGCAAGAGATGCTCAAGCTGGGTACTTGAGCTCGAGGGGGAAGGAGACAGGTAAGGGGTTTTGGGTGCAAGCACTTTGGTGGGTGTGGGAATAGCATCTGTGACCTCCCCAAGGTCCCAGGGAGAACCCTACTCCCTTGCTAGGGAATGGAGAGGAAATGTCTACTTGGGGGGAAGTAACATTGTTCTTCCATCCCCCTGTTCCTCCCTCCTTGCTCGCATCTAGGGAACATGAGACACTCCTGTGTTTGGGAGACTGAGTGCTCCATTAAGCCCTTTCTCACAAAGGAATCTGAGTCTGGACATGGAAAGAAAGACAATGTTATTTGTCCTTCCCTCAAACCTCGATGGTGTGTTTGGCGAGGTGGCCCAGTGCTGGGAGGCAGGTTGTAGAGATGAGGGTAAAGGGGCAGACATGGCTCGGATTCTGCGAAGCCCGGTAACCATGGTGAGGGTTTTAAAACATGATCATATTTGTGTTTTTAAATGTCCTTTAAGAAGGAGAAGGGGTTGGAGTGTAAGCACAGAGAACAGTTGGGGGCCGAGATAGGCAGACATCTGTCCTAGCAAGAGAGCGTGGTGACCTGAGCAGGGGGAGTCTGTGGGGTTGGGGAGAGGCAGCAGACCTAGGAGGTGTATTAGGAGGTATGGTCAACAGGACTTGTTGGTGGGTGGCGTGTAGGGTGAGGGACAGAGAGGAGCCCCGAAAACACAGGTTCCATGCAGGCGGCTCATCTTGAAAGGCCAGCCGGCTCTTCTACCCACGCTGCCTTCTCTAAGAACTAAAGCTGGTGTTTTGGTCTCTATTTGTCTAATTCTGGTGGGAGGAGAAGGTTGTCATTTATCGGGCATTCCTAAGCCTCATTGGTGTCCAAAAAAAATCCTGTTAAAGAATATAAAAAGGAAATGGTTATATATGTTGTAACGTCAGGGAATTTTTGAAAAATGCTTGGTTTCAGAGCTAGTGCCCAGTGTCCCCAGTGCTTCACATAAGATACCCCATGGAGTGCCAAGGAAACTTTATCACAGTATGACAGGGTACAATAAAAAGAGGCTGAATTGGGGTGCCTGGGTGGCTCAGTTGGTTGGGTGTTTGCCTTTGCCTCAGGTCATGATCCAGAGTCCTGGGATCCAGCCCCACATTCGGCTCCTTGCTTAGCGGGGAGCCTGCTTCCGCTTCTGCCTCTACCTGCCGCTCCCCCTGCTTGTGCTCTCTCTCTCTTTGTCAAATAAATAAATAAAATCTTTTTAAAAAGTGCCTGACTGTGCTGAGCCACACATGTCACACAGCTTACCATTCACTCCCACATGACCTTGGACTAAGCACCTAAATGAAAGGGTGGGATGTGGACTTGGAGTCACAAAACCTGGGGTTGGACTGTGACTTCCCTATGCTCTGTGTGGTCTTAGAAAAATCACTCAACCCCTCTGAGCCTCAGTTTCCCTATCTTCCAAATGAGAGTAACGAGGGTTCTCCCTCAGCGGGATCAGCTAGCATCTCGTGGTGCTAGGCGTGCCCCAGGATGGGTGGTGACCTTCACCACTGGTACCAGAAGGGTCAGATGGATGGAGGTAACCCAGAGACACGGGCCGCGGACAATGCTGGAAGCTCCAGAAATGGGCTTGTCTTCCCTTCCCCTCTCCTTCTCTTGCTTATCTGCTTAATATCCTTTCCAAAACCCACCCCACCACCCTCCGCAGGGGCATGGAATACGTTCCACAGAGAACGATCAACCTCTAACTCAGTGTTTCGGGCTGATTCCGTGCCAACCTGTCTTGGCGTTTTGACACTACCAGATCGAACCTCTCTATTTCATTGCGGAATTGTGGGTTTTTCTCATAAAGTGTTTACTGGGTATGTAAAATATAATCACAGCTTTATGAATATGAACTAGATTATTTTAATGATTGCAGGTAATTTAAAACTTAAGGGCAATCACATTTCCCAGCCATCTTCTGGTGCTTTAAAAGCACGAGCGAGTGGTTCTGAAGAGCTGTGGTCTCGCACGCCCGCTCTTCGCAGCATCCCGGCTCCAGCCCGGTGTTACGGTTATCTGATTATTGTAATTGATGACATTAGGAATAAGGAATGCGCGCGGAATAATACTGGCGCCTGTCATGCCGGAGTGGTTTTATTCATTGTCAGAGAAGTTCATAAAGTTGAAAGAAGCATCCGCGTGGGCTAGGGCAGCACAAACCAGGTTTCATCCTTTCCCAATCTGCAAACAAGATGATTAATTCCCAAAGCCCACGTTAACGGACAAGCAGAGGAAACCCTGCGCAGCCCCTCCCTCCTGCGCTGCAGCCCTCTGGGAGTTCCTGGCTGTCCCTCCAGCATCTGTAGGAAACCTCTGCCCTGCTTGCCCCCGGCCAGCTCCGGGGCCCCTGCCTTTCTTTGTCCCAAGACCCCCAGCTACTGTGTTCCTTGTCTTTGATGCTGCTGTCATCCTCTCTCTCTTGGGGTTCCCTCTCCCTGGTTTGGCTGCAGCACCAGCGCCTTTTGGGTCTGACTGCTCATAATAGACCCAGGGATCTGGAAGCTCTAGAACCCCAGGCTCTCTTTTTTAGGGGGCAACCATAATCACCATAGATGTCTGCTGACCATTTTAGAGTTAAATGAGTACCCATCATTTACTGAATGTGGCAACGTACGGGCGTGGTATTTAAGGGCGTGTGGATCACTCAGTGTAATGCTCCACAGCCACCTCGTGGTGAGGATTCTGTGGTGCCCATTTTACAGATGAGGGCACTGAGGTTCAGAGAGACTAACTTACTTGACTTACAAAGGGTGCTTTAGTTGGTGGCCATGACAAGATTCAATCCCAGCTTTCTTTCACTCTTACTTGCTCTAAGCAGCTCTTCCTTAGAGGGGTGAGGGAGGAGAGGTGGAGGGGGCATGCATGCAGGAGGGTGGAGGTCCAGAGCTATAGAAGAGTGGGGATTTGGAGGCCCTCCTAACAGCTTAGGACTTTTCTGGGAACTGGGAGGCAGGTTCTTGGCTGAGCAAGAGAGAAGGAATTAGTTGAATGATGGACTAGAGATTTGCAGAGAGCAGAGGCATTTTAAAAGGGGGGTGGGGTGGAGGAGGGTGGGAGAGTTTCTTGATCAGAAGCACAGGGAAGGAGTGAGAGTAGAGGTGAGAGGAGAGGCCAGGCGCCATGGCTGTGTGGTGGCCTGCGGCTGTGCCGGTAGCCACAGAGATGGAGAGGGGGTGGACAGCAGCGAGGAGACCAGGTATCAGGCCCCCTCGTGTCCCTCACCTTGAGAGTGGTGGGAGCGAAAGTCACATGGGTCCAGCCCATTGACCCTAGGGGACTGTACCCAGGCTGCTCTCACACTCCCCTCCTCCACCTCCCTGATGCACCCAGAGCCCCGTTCTTCGGGGTGACTGCAGACTCTAAGCTCGGGGACACTGTTAAGGTAGGATGATTTTCCTCTCATTCCTGCTAATTTGCTGCTTCTGCTTAAGCTCGTAAAAAGTTTCCTAGCAAAACCATTCCGGCCTGAGTTCCTGCTGGAGCCCGCTGAGCTGCTGTAATTAAGCTTTGATTAGCCAGCTATAAATTCCCTTTCGGAAGCCAGCACTGCCCTTGGAGGGCCTCAGCAGAGCGATCTGTGCCTGCGTGCCCTAGAACTTGGGTCAGTTTGCCCAACCTCAGTGGTCAGTGAGAAGGGGGCCAGGGATGGAAGCAGGGGGTGTTCTGCTGGGGCCGAGACAGGGACGTTCAGGGAAAAGACTCAGCCCTGCCGGGCGCCTCCCAGAAGTGGGAGAGCGACGGGCTGTGGAGTTCCAGGAGCCAAGGATGGCAACTCCAAACAAGAGGCCCCGGCCAAATATATTTTTCTACCATCACAGGCTTGTTGCAAAGTCGGTTTTATGGATGCACTAAACCTGCCTTTTAAATTATCGTCAAGTGTAATAAAACGGCAGAAAATCGTCAATTTTCCTGAGAATGTGAGTAAAGTGAGAGTTAGTTACATGTCGGCGTGGGAGCCGCGGTCCAGCTGTGTCTATGATCGGAAAGAAGCCCTGAAAGCTTTGTGGAAACAGCTGTTTTGGGAGACAGGAACCAGGCTTAGACCTTATTCCGCGAGATGAGGAGGCGGAGAACCGAGTCCTATGCGTCTGTACACTCATTGAGGCCAAAAAGGTGGGAATGGGGAGGGAGCCATTGGGGACCCTGCCAAGGTCCCCACCTCCCACCAACCCCAGCCCACCGATGTCCAGCTCTGAGCCAAGAAGGTCTAAGTTAGTCTGACGGTGTGATGGGGAATGGGCTGGGGTGGGAGGCTTCGTTCAGGCACTGGTCCCCAAGCCGAACCAAACCAGACCAACCCCTGATGTGCAGCATTTCACAAGTTCCATGGTAGAAATACTCCCAATTTCAAAGCACCAGTGTGATGCCATTGAGCTCAGAATTGGGAAGACAGGCTCAGCCACACACCATTGTATAGTCCTTTCCAGATTTGGTACATGCAAATAAGTTCAAGGTCATAGATAATGGTAAAGTAATGAAGGCATGGTGAGTTTTGAGCATCGATTACCTGTGTTCGTAATATAGTTTATTTAGTTGTTAGTTTACATCATTCAATTTTTGGTAAGGGCTGGGTTTAACAGTGGGCTTAAAATTCCGTGCAAAATCAATTACAAGCCCTGGGCGGCGGCCCAAGCCCACTGCTGCACACCACAGGGGGCAGGTCTGGGAGCATCCTGCTGGATCAAAGTCCCCAGGCAGGGCCACCTCCATCTAGGGTCTTGGTTTTGCTCACTTGGATCCCTGCCACTGAGCTCAGTGTTCGGCGCCCAATAAATGATTCTAGAATTTATGAATAACAGGTGGTAGGAAATGTTCCTTGAAACGCGTTTCGTGGTGGCAGGACTGATTCAAATCCAAACAGCTCTTCGCACATCCTTGGCTGGGGGGTCGGCTCCCCTCACAGCAGCTAATGCTATGGAAAGAGAGTGGACTTTGGAGCCAGATCACCGGGGCTCAAGTCCTGGCCCCCAGCTCTACCCTGCTGTATGACTTTGAACAGGTCAGCTTAATTTCCCCAGGACACATCAGATAAACAGAAATAATATCTTCTTCCTTCAATGAGTATTTATGGAGCACCTACTAGGTGCCAAGCACTGCCGTAAACGCTGCAGGCACTCGGAAGGACAGAGCAAAAGGAAAGGCGGACACACTTAGCAGCCATTTATAAAAAGCATCATAAATTGTGATCACGCTATGGAGGGAAAGGAAATGGTTTATGAGAGAATGACGGGGAGCATGACGTGGACGTGGTCGGGGACCTCTAGGGAGGAAACAGCACGCAGGAGGCTAGGAGCTTGTCCAATGGCAAAGGAATGGAAGAACATTCCAGGCAGAGGGAGCGTCGAAGACGCAGGTGGGCCAGAGAGGTTGGGAGGTCTACATCAGTAATGTGGATGCCTGGCATACAGTAGGAGCTCAGTAAATGTGCCTTCCTTTCCCTCCTCTCCTCTTCTGGTTCTCAGTGGTCCAAGGGGACAGACAGCGACTACCCAGGATGAGAGGCACCAGTCCTGTCTGCTGGGCGCCAGCTAGAAGGGCCAGGGAGGGATGCTGAACCTCTGGGCACAGGACCCAGGGCCTGGATCCCCGCCATCTCTCCAGGGAGGGGGTCGGGCTTCAGAGCCAGAGAGCACTCACTGCCAGCTCCCAGAGTCTGGGCGGGGATTTGAGGGTGGGATTTTGAAGCGGATTCTTGTTGAGAGAGTCTGCGCGGCCTCCAGACCTAGAACACACGTGCAGCCTGTTTGCTTATATTCTGAGGATCCCCCCAAAACCAGCAACTGATCCCACGTCCTTCTGCTTTGGCCTGGAGCCAAATTCTTTCTAGTGACTTATGGTTTGTATGTTCTATCCCGACCTCTATGCTCTGAATTTTCTCATTTCTCTTTCCTTCAATGTTCATTTAATGTGTGTATTGTTTCAAGCTGTCTTAGATTCTTAACTTGAATGCTGGGGGGAGAGATGGGGTAGGGAAGGAAGGAAGGAAGGAAGAAGGAAGGAGAGAGGGAGGGAGGGACGGGGGAGGGAGGAGAGAAAGAGACAGAGAGGGACAGAAAGAGGGAAAGATTGAAAAATGAAGACACGCAGACCCTACCTTGTAAAGTTTGGGGTGTCTTGAAGACACTGCAGGGTGCGGTAGTCAGGGCTGCCCCCATACCCACAGGAACACCCCCATGCCTCCCCAGGCTGGCTCAGCATTCCTGGACTAGCAGCAGATTCCTTTTTTTTTAAAAAAATATTTTATTTGTTTACTTGAGAGAGAGAGTGAGCACACAAGCAAGGAGAGGGGCAGAGGCAGAGGGAGAAGCAGGCTCCCCGCCAAGCAGGGAGCCCGATCCCAGGACCCCAGGATCTTGACCTGAGCCGAAGGCAGACGCTTAACTGACTGAGCCCCCCAGGCACCCCAGCAGCAGACTCTTGAGCACACTGGCCATTCCTGGTGCCAGGAGCAGGTGGGCAGCCTGGGCTGGGCATGGGCGTGGAAACCTGTGGACCGAGCCTCTGTGGCCCCGTCCCCACCTCCCCTGTGCCCCGTGGTGTCTCTGAGACACCGTGGGCAAAGCCAGCCCTGCGGCCTCGGCCTGCTAAAGAAGCTACTGGGCATAACCGGGCCCTGCCTGCTGTGCTGGCTACCTGGTTGTCTCCTCACCTCCTGGGCTTGACCACCACCTCCTCCGGCCCTGCTTGAGCCCAAGTCCTGGCCTTGTGGTCCTGCACAGACCCCATCCCTGAGGGCTGTGTCCTGGGTGCAGCACTGTGCTCTCTCCTCCCTGAGGGATCCCATTTGCTAGAGATCTGTAAACGCTAAGGCTCTCAGCCAATCTCCTACCTCCTGTAGTAGGTGAATAACGGCTTCTCAGGGATGACTGTGTGCTAATCCCTGAACCTGTGGATGTTACCTTGTGTGACAAAGCCAGCTCTGTGCCTGCGATCAAGTTAAGAGTGTTGAGTTAGGGATGTTATCTTGGCTTATCTGGGTGGGCCCGAGGTAATCATGGTGGTCCTCATAAGACAGAGACAGGAGGAGTCAGTGTCGGACAGGAGGGGATGACAACAGAGTGAAGGGACAGAGAGGAAGGGTTTGAGGAGACCCCGATGCTAAAGACAGAGGAAGGGGACACAGGCTGAAGGATGTGGATGGCCACTGGAAGCCGGAAAAGGCAAGGAAATGGATTCCCCCCTAGAGTGACCAGATGGAACCAGCCCTGCTGACGGTTTGATTTTAGCCCCGTGAGACTCATGTCTGACTTCTGGCCTCCAGATCTGTAAGAAAATGCAGTTGGTATTTTAAAGACCCTAAGTTCGTTATAGCAGGATTAGGAAACTCAGAGAACATGAGACACACACACAGCATCTCACTGCCCCCTTTGGCCTCTGAGCCGGACATGGCAAGGCTCACCTCCAACAGCTGGGCTCTGGGGGGCCCCATAAGCTCTCCTTTCTAGGGCCCTCCACCAGCTCTACCTACTCAAGAGTCATTTCTGACCTCTGATCCTTGAAGCTCCTCTCTGACATCGTACCCCACCCCAAAAATGCACCTCTGATCTCTACCTCCTGAGGTCCACTTCCAAACTCTGACTTGCCCCTACTCATGCCAGCTTCTTACCCCAACATCTGGTCTTCGAGGCCTTCTAGCCTCTCATGTCCTGCACTTGACCTGGATCTCCTTGGAGCCTCCTTGACCTGGACCTCCCCCAGGTGTCTTGTGGGCCAGCACGGGCAGAGCCTCTTGTGTGTGAATGCCTCTCAACCCCTTCTGCGAGGGTGGGTGGAGGGGGTGGTGACCTCTGGTGACCTCTGCCTTCCCAAGGTCAGTATACGGTCCAGTAGCTGCCATCCACATAAGACCAGAGCAAGTGGCCCGAGGGGGACATGTGGGGCCTTTTCACCAACCAGGAGAAAAGAAGTGGCTTATTTTGACTCGATAATGAATTCAACCATGTGGTCTGTAAGTATTGAGCTGAATTGACCTGAATAATCTAATAATAACCAAAGCTACAGTATATTGAGGAAATAATAGGTCTGACGTGTCAGTTACATTTTTCATGTAATTCCCACAGTAACCTCTGGGAGAAGTATTATTATTTGTCTTGTATTACAGGTGGGAAAATGAGGTCCAGAGAGGTCATGGGACTTGCCCAAAGGCACACAGCTAGAAAATGGAAGAGCCAGGATTTGGACCACCCAGGGTGGTCCAGCGCCCACATCTTTCACCCCACTCAACTCTGCTCACCTGAGCCTCGGTCTCCCCAGCTGTAGAAAGGAGATAATGACAGTCCCAACCAACCTCACGGCCTGGCATGGTGGTTCCTGGAATTTCTCCGGGCTATTGAAGAGACAGGGGACGAGGGCAATGGTCTCTTGGTCTTTGATGCCAGGCCCCAGCCTGGGGTGGGCACTGATGGCCTCTGGGTCTCCAGGGACCCCACTTGCCTTGTCTGGAACATGCCGTTCCCGGGGAGCAGCTACTCGTCTCCCACATCGCCCTGTGGGATTTTCTTTCAAGAGCCGCTCTGCCCCTGGACCATGTTCCCTGTGAGAGGCCGTTTGTCTCAGAGCTCAGAGGAGCCTGGCTGCCTGCAGAATGCGAGCCGAGCCGGCCCACTAATCCCTGAGCACCAACCGTTCTCTCCGCACTCCACTCCCGCCGCCTCTGCACTTCTCAGAAATGCTTTTAAAGTGGCACATCCGCGTTTGTCTCTCCAGTGCCAGCAGGCCCCGGGAGTACTCACAGTCCACACCGCAGCCATCCTGAGATGCAGAGGCCACCTCCTTGGTCCTGGGAGATGCAAGTGAGTGCTTCAGGCAGAGCTCTTGCTGGGGGGAGTCAGGGATGAGATCAGAGAGGGATCCCTGCTGATAAGCTGAGCTCTATGGGGACTGAAGGGCCCCACCTTGCCAAAATGCTCTCCCCATCCCAGTCTGATCCAACGCCTTTCTCCCCCCCGCCCCCCCAACATTAGTGCCCTTACAGTAAAGAGCTCCATTCCAGAAGGCAAGTCAGAATATGAATAGGATATCTAAAATGGGTGAGATTGGCAAAGTAGGACCTGGCTCCTTTTGGGTCCTCCCAGGACTGGAAAGGCCGTGAGTCCCATCGAGGGAGACACTGAGGCAGCGTCCAGAGCCCTGGCTTAGAGTCAGAAGTGACCCAAGCATAACCAGAGTCTGCCTCCCCCCAGCCGGTGACCGGGGGCCGGCATCTTACTGCTGGCCTCCCCTCTCATAGGGAGCCACAGATGGAATCCATCTCAAAGAAGGTTGGGAAGATCTCGTGGGAGCACGTACATTGTCGCATGCTTAGTGCTGTGCCTGTCTCCTCCCGCAGGCTGAGACCCTGGGACCCCTGGCCCAGGGCCCCCGGGTTCTCTTCTGCCGGGACAGCCCAGCCCAGAGCAGAGTGGCCTGTCTGCCTCTGCTCATCTCTCTTGGCTCCAGGCCCTGCTCGGGCCGCTTTCCCTATAGCACAGGGGTTCTGCAGCCTTCCCGGCCCTCTTCTGAGCTTGCCGCTCACCCCTCTGTCCTCCTGCCCGGTACCACTTACTGTGCTTTCTTCATCCTCAGTCCAGCGCAGGCCTTACCCGACTCCCTTGCCCTTGGCCTTCAGGTCCTGACTCACTGCGGGGTCCCCAGCATTTCGTGGTGCCTACACCTCCCACCCCAGGGATTGGGGGTGTGGAATTCACATTCCACCTGCCTGAGGAGGCCCGGGAGTGCCCGGCCACTGATTTTCTTAGACAGAGTCTTTGAGCATCAGAGCTGGAGAGGGCACTGTGCCCCAAGATCAGCAGGCTCAACCGGCTCATTGTCAGAGGGGCACGCTGGGGGCCTGGACAGGACAGGGACTCTCCCCAGGCTCTGCAAACGGCCAGGACACAGCCTGGATCCCCTGTCTCCTTTGTTTACAGGCAGAAGGCGTGGTTCAGGGGTTAGGTGGGGAGCATACCTGAGAGGGACCTGGGCCTCCAGAGGAACTGCCCGGAGGATGAGGGGTCTGGTGACACTTTGGGGCCCCTGCCTCCAACGATGAGCTTTCCTGGCAATCTCAGTAAGAAACTCTGCCTTCATTATTCCAGTTAGCCTCCAAGGAAATAAAAATATTTCACTCCTTTGACACGGTTTTTGTGCTATTTCGCTTTTACAACCATTCCCTTTTAAGTGCATTTAGTTTTAAGCTCCTCAAATCCTTTTTAAGGACATGGGGATAAGTCCGCAATGAATGAAGCAATAAATAGAAAAATCGGAAGGGTTGTGAGTTTCCTTTTCTTCCCTGCTTTGCCCCTTGCTTTCCCCAAAGCTCAACCAAGTGCCCCAACCCCCACAAGATCTGGGCCAATACCAGATCCCCAGATGGGGGGTCAAGTTTGACCCCAGGGGACATAGCTGTGTCTGGGCACAGGGCCTGGCTGGCTGCTTAGCCTGGGACAGCCCCT
Organism: Martes martes; assembly: GCF_963455335.1. Lineage (NCBI taxonomy): Eukaryota > Metazoa > Chordata > Mammalia > Carnivora > Mustelidae > Martes > Martes martes. The sequence continues at coordinate 163,653,092 of NC_137891.1, read as the reverse complement.
GGTCACGGCCAGATCCAGCCCCCACACCCCTGCCAGGACCTTAGATCTCATTTCTTGCACCCCTGCTATGTGTCTGTCTGCATCGGATTTTCTAGAAGCAGAGCATGCGATGGGGATCCCAGTGTGCATGATGGGCTGAGGGAATGCTCTCCGGGCAAGGGGAGGGAGGAAGCAGGAGTCTGGCTTCAGGGTGATCTTACTGTCAAGCTCTGGGGCACAGATAGCACCATGGCATGGACCCATGTTAAGGAAACAGGGAGGCTTCTGCACGTCCACGTTGTAGGTCACTGGCTGGGAGCTGCCCCAGGTGCTGGGAGATGGGAACCATAATCTCGTGGGTGAGGAGGCGCCTGGGAAGCGGCCGACTGAGAGCCGTTACCAGCCGATACTCACAAAGGCAGAGGAACGAGAGCACCTTCCAGGTGAAGGTGATCTGGGCAGGGAAATGACTTTGCCAGCAGTGGCCCAGCATCTCCAGAACAGGCCTGTCTCCCTCTCACCAGCCTTCCACTTCTCTTTGATTGAGGTCTTGCTGTGGGCCAGACCCCGTGCTGAACATTCCATATTCATCTCATTGCACTTTTTAATAAGACACTCACAAGGCACAGCTTCTGAACGCTTATTCACTGAGGAGGCTCAGAGAGGTTGAGCAATGAATCCAAGGTCACACAGCTGTTGGATGGTAGAACTAGGATTCCAGTTTAATTTCCAAAATCTTATTGGCACTGCGTTCTAGTCCCTGTGCTTGTTAGCTCTTCGGGACTCCACTCTGGGGGAACTTCACAATCTCCCGCAGCCCCACTGTTCAGCCTCTTCTAAGTGGCTTCCCCTCTAGTTTGCTGGCTCCGTTTCATCCACCATCCTTCTTCCCCCAGAAGCCACTCGTTTACGGTTTCTGGTTCCCCCTCCTGCAGCTTTGAATATCTGCCCCTCCCCCCTGGATCCTACCTTCTCCATATCCAGAGCCCCTCGTTCTGCCAGGAGCCAGAAATACCTGACTTGCCCACAAATGACATCTCACTGGGGAGGGATCCCGTTGTCACCACTGTCTCTGCTGGCACCTCCATCAACATAGATCTTCCTAAAGACAACAGACATTTATCCCTGACAGTCAGAGGTGCCACTATAATCAGATGCTGGAAGCCCAGATTTTGTGCTGTCAACAAATTGACAAGGGCTCTTCCGTCAGTGTGGAAAGGGGCCGGGGGTGAGGGGTGGGGCGTCGGTCAGAGATCGCTTGTGCTCCGCAAGAGCCACTTCCCCTGGGGTCAGGGCTGAGCTTTGGCAGCTGGGGCAGCAAGCTGGCTCACCGGACACATGACAGAAACGAAGGAGGGGCTCTGGCATCCTGAGTGGCGTGTCGCCGCTGGGTCCTGGGTCCAGGCAAAGAAGACAGACATGGGGGCTGGAAAAGGGACAGTAACAAGTGTGGTGGGAGGCCTGACAGGTGCTCACCAGGACTGTTCTTTCCTCCACCAGGGCTACATGGGAGACGCACCATGACCCCTGCTGGTGGGTGGGTGTGGTTAGGTCTCAGGTCTACCAGATGCCACTGGAAGGAGGGTGCGTCACTTCTGGGCTGAGGCAGTGAAAAGCCATGTCTCCCTCTGCTGAGCCAATGATAGGGAAGGACGCCTTCTCTGTCGGGGAGATGGTGGGGCCACACTCCTTCACTGATTTTCACAGCGGAGCACAGCTGTCTCAGGGGGCGGCCAGACAGAGAAAGAGACGTTGTTGGCCGACTCACCATGACGTTGGGGCCGTTGCTCGTCATAGCAGAGTCTAGCCCAGCCTGGCCAATGCAGTTCCAGTCTGACGATTACACACCGAGTGCTGAGTGTGTGGGAAGTGCTTGACTAGGATCCTCTCACTACATCCAGCGGCGCCCCCTCCAGGAAGGCCCCCTTATTTACTGTTGTCTGACTGATGAGGGGCAACTGAGGCATAGAGAGAGTAAGTGACTCCCACGAGCTGTCACACAGCTTATAGATGGCAAGCTGGAAGTCCAGGCCCAGAACTGTGCAGGTTCCACAACTGGAATTCTTGACCCAAAAGCTCCAGAGAGGTCACCCTGATTCTTCTGTCCTTCCTGGGCTCCACGCACCAGGGCTTGGTAGGACCTGGGGGAGCATGCGAAAGCCATCTTCAGAGTATCCTATCACCAGCATTAGTGGAGTCCCTGATCCAGGCAGTCAAGGGCCACATGCACACCAGTCTCTGCTCCCATGGAGCTGGAGGTCTGGCAGAGGCACGGGCCATGCACAGTGTGGAGGCTGGAGTGAGTAATGGGAGCGTGTGTGTATGTGTGTGAACACGAGTGAAGGTGGGATGGAATGTGTTTAGCAAGCAGATGGGCCTGGCTAGCCTGCTAGAGGAGGCTGTGTGGGATGGGGTGGGACGATGGTGGGGCCCAGGCCAGACACCAGACGGAACCCCCTAGCCTCCCCTAGGGCTGTAGGTCTGCCATCCCCCAGCCTTGTGTTTAGGAGGCAGGGGATTGTACAAGGGTACATCTTCCTATTTCTCGGACTCTAGAGTGGGGCTCATGACAAACCTGGGTGTGGACCGTGGCCTACCTACACTCTTAGAAGCAGCAAGCAGCGGTGCGTGGCTCCGTTTTAGCTTTTGATGAATGGAGGGCGGAGCCCTGAGCTGGGGGGACGCCAGCACGTAGAATAGAAAGAGGCAGACGGATGTGGGTGTAAATCCAGCTTCCACTGCTTGCCCCCGAGTGACCTTGAACTAGTCTCCTTACTTCCCATCATCAGTATCTGCATCGGATAAGCAGGAATAATCGCTTTTCCCTTGGAGGCCGCCCGTGAGGACTAGCCGGCATAAGGTAAGTTTCTCTCCTTTCCTCCTTTCCTACCCTTTTCACAATGTTCCCTCCAGCAGCCCTGGTCCTCTCCAGCTGGGAGTTCACGTAGGACCCTTTTCTGGACCATGCAGGAGGCCTGCCCCAGAGGGCCACCTGGGGCCCAGCGGCAGGTGGCCCCTGCCTTCATCCGGAAAAGAAAGATCAACTTGAACATAAAGCACCCCCAACATCTCCAAGCATTATGTCCCCAGAGGGAGTTTGCAGGCGGAGTAATGTATGGCTCCATTTTTAGATGTTGCTGAATTCCATTTGCCGGAGATCTGTGTTTTATTGCCGTATCAGTGTTTCTAAATTGCACTATATTTTCTTAGCTTGATGGGAATTTACAGCACCCGGATTGGAGCGAAATTGGGCTCTCCCCGAGGCTTGGAAATCACTGGGGTCGATTGCTATGGCTGCTGCCTCCCCCCTTGGACTGTTTCTGCTAATTATTCATATTAAGAAGAATCAGAATCTGAGAAAGGACACCCAGGAGATTCGCTTGGTGAGACAGTTTTGAAGACTGGGAGGTCCGCGGCTGCTGCCCATGGGGGATCTGGGGTGCCTTGGATGAGGTGGGAGGGCTGTGGCACAGGGTGCAGAGGCAGATGTGGATGGGAGGCTGGGGAGCTGGGAGGACCCAGCCAGCAGCCAGCCATGGGTCTGGCATTTCCCAGGGGAATCTAGACATAAGGTTTGACAACCAAGATCCCAGGCGCTATAAAGCTGCTCACCCAACATTCCTTCGGTGGCCTCAAAGCACTTTCACGTCTTCTTGATTCTCCTGTGAGGAGAGGAGGACAGGGATGATCAGCCCCATACTACAGATGAAGAAACTGAGGGCTTAGGGGACCAAGGCACATAATAGAGCTGGGATTGGAATCCAGGGCTGTCTGACCGAAATGGTGTTTTCTCCCTGGCACAGGTGGCAGGTTGATCCCCGTTTCTGTCCACTCTGGAGACTTGGGAGGGGTGCTGTCATTTACTGAGCCTGCTAGGTGGCAGGCACTGCACTCGACATTCCTGGCATCCGCTCATCGGACCCTCCTCGAGGTGGGTATTACTCAGCTCACTTCGTAGAATAGCTTCAGGATGTGAAACCATGTTTGCAAGCTCACACCGCACCTCATAAATGGCAGAGCGGAGATTCAGTCCCAGAAATCTCTGCATCCAAAGCTCATTTTTAGCCACCTTGCTTCACTGCTTCTGGTGACACCAGCTCACGCAGCTCCTGCTGAGAGAGGAACGACTGCCCGGACTCTGGGGTGGGAATCCTGATGCATTCTGGGAGTCAGATGGTGCCTGTCTGGCACGGCCGTTCCGCAGGCTGCAGGCTCCCGCGAGGGAGGCCGGGGTGCTCAGGCTGCACCTGCATTCGCAAATCATCGTTTTCCCTGCCCCAGCCTCCCCGCGGGATGCCATAGCGCCCGGGGCATGGGGCAGGGAGAGGACGGAGTCCCGAGGACCCAGCTGGGGACAGCAGAAAGTTCTGGGTTGTTCCTCTGGCGGGTCCCGGCAGTTTGTCTCACTTGGCAGTGATCCTCTGTCTAAAAGCACGTCCGACGTTTTGTGCAATAAAGTTAATGGACTTCTCCATCTTAGAGCAGCTGAATTCTCTTGGAGCAGATGCTGAGGGTTATGGATGTCCTAATTAGGAAGCTGCCTTTGGCATCGAGGAAAGGAGGGGAGGCTCATGACGTTGCACGTCCTGCGAAGACCCCCTGCCAAACCGCTTTCCCGGAGCCTGCCAGGGCAGGCACGCTGCGGCAGAGGAGAGAGACGGTTCTTTCTTCTCCCGTCTCTCACTTCCCTTCCAGCACCAACAGCCCTCCTCGTTTCCAGAAGGGACCAACAGGTCCAGGCAGGGTGGCCACAGCCTCCTGAGTCCGAGGGACTGCAAACAGGGTTTAGCATTGCAATCAAATAAAACTTACAACCAAGTTAATCTGACACATTTATTGATGTGCATAATTGTTATTGGACTGCACTGCAATTAGGCATAAATGGTAGGTCGTTCCTGTGAGCGACTGTAATTAGTAATTCTCATTTTTGGCCCAATCAAGTTCGGCTTTTTTTTTTTTCCTCCTATAAGTATAGATGTTCCCTAGTGTCTGTAAACAGCATTGGTTATCGACTGTTTTCCAATTCACTCATTCATTTATTCACTTCCCAGTTTATCAAATCTCTGAAACAGAGATCCTGGCCTGGAGGTCTCATTCTGAGGTTTCCTGGGCGATTGTGGATGAGTTGTTCTACTTTTCTTAGCCTCTCTTTCTACATCTGTAAAATGGGCATGGTGTCCTCTAGCTCAGAGGGTTATGGGGAGAATGCTGGGAGTTGAGGTCAGCACACCACTCACAGAGTTGGGTCTGGACTTGCCACTCAGTTGGCTGGAAGCTAGTATTATGCTGGTGATGATTTTATTACTGACACCTTCTCCTCGAAAAGAAAGACACCAGTGTGAAGAGCTCTCAAGTTGTCGGCCCTCTGATCAGAGGGGTTTCCGAGTGCGGAGCAGGCCTGTCCCTCAGACTTTGCAGGCACCTGGAGGCAGGTTATGAAAGAGTGCCCGGAGCCGGTGACATTTGGGTGACGGCACCTGCTGTGACACCTCAGGCTCACCCACAGGTGAATGGGGCTGAGAAACTTCTAGTTTTCCACGTTTGTGGTCTCACTACAGCCCAGACCTTGGGAAATGTGGGACCCAGTGAGACTTCCCCAAGGAGGAAATTACCTGTAGATGGCAGGAGGCCTTTACTAAATGCTGGGGTCTGAGGCTGGACTGGGGAGAAACTGGTTCTTGGGGCAGAATAAAAGTAAAGGCTTTGGGCCAGAGGGGTTGGACAGAGGGGAACATTCTCTTGGAGGAAAATCTGGGAGCCTGTGGATGCCTGGGGGTACCTGTGCTTTAGCAACACACTTCACACTGGGAGAGATGGCCTGGGGGCCAGGCTGGAGCGGGCTGGGACTGTGGGGCTCTTGGCCAGGCCAGAGCTGGAGTAAGGAGCATGGAGGAGGCCAGGGCAGGATCCTAAGAGGTCGCAAGGCAATGGTGACTCCTTGAGATGGCAAGGCAAACAGCCCTGGGTTAGCTCTGGTCTGCCGCTTACCCCCTGGAACTTGGGGAAGTTACTTGGCTTCTCTGAACCCTAGGCTGCTCATCTCTATGAGGGGGTCAGTGCCCTTCACGTCCCCTGCCCTTACCACTTCCCCACAAATGGTCACATTTCCTACTGCCACCACTTGCCTTGCTGTCCCTGAGGCCTCATCCTGCCCCAGATCCCGCCTTGCCACCTGTGGCATTCCAGAAGTACTGGGGATTGACAACCTCTGGGGACTTGCCTGGACCAAAGATTGGTGTATACATACCCCTGCTCTCTCTCTGCTTGGATGAGAAGCCAAGTAGCATCTTATAAGCTGCTCCCAGAGGTCCTTGGGTGGATGAAGCTTCCGTTGCTCCCCCCCATTTTCCCTTACATCCTGCTGGATACTGACAACTCAGTCTCCAAGGAGCTCCAACGATTGAGGAATCAGGGACAGAGGCCCGAACCAAGCTGAGCTGACACTTGGATCTTTGGAAATAAAGGACATGGGACCGAGGCAGGATGCGGGGGCTGGTCTGGTGGGCCCCGTGTGTTCCGGGGCAGGTCGGATGCTCTGGAAGTCATCTCCACAGGACCTCCTCATTCCATATCTTGTCTGGAGGCCGAGGCAGGCAATAAATTCCCTCGGTGGAGCTGGTCCCAGCATGGGCCACCCTGCAGAAAGGCTTCATCAGCGGCCTCATTTGCATAAGATAATGAAACTGCAGTAAAAATAGTAAAAGAAAAAATGGCCTGGCAACTTTGTTTCCATAATGACAGATGCTTCTTATACACTCGGCTTCTGTTTCTCAAGGAAGTGCCATCAAGGCCCCAGGGGAGCCGTGTGTCCCTGCCGCCTGATTCACGGAATGGCGACCTGCAGCCCCAGGAGTGCCTGGCCCCTGACCTTTTCCTGCTCGTTGCTCACTCCAGAGGAACCTGGAGGGGACAGACGTGGAGAAGGGGAGTGAGTGAAAGGCAGAGAAGGACCCTTGCAAACAGTATGCCAGTTCCCTGACACTAGACGTGTGCTTTCACGGAAGCTCTTCCTTTCCTCTTGCCGTGAGCTCCCTGAGGCATAGGACAGTGAACCAAGGCTGTGAGCAGACCAAGGCTGCCTGCTTCAACTAAGGGGGGACTTGAGGCTTGTCTCCAGTTCTGAGTGCTTGTCTCCTGCCACGAGTGACAGGAGGCCTGTGCCACAGGAGATGGCAAGAGAAAGAGCCGGGCCATGACCTTGAGGGGAGTGGAGTGGGAGCCAGCTTAACAGGTCTCAGATCCTGGTGCTCCAAGGGGTGAGACGACCAAGGTCAAAGGAAAGGGACCCTTTGACCTCAAGGGTATGGTTTTCTGGGATGGGGCTTCCCGGGGAGAAGGGGCTAAAAGAGCCCAACCAGAATCTGCTTCGGGACCGTCTGGGCCGGTCATCTCCAAGCCACCAGGACTCCACAGGGACTGCATGGGACACAGAAATAACAACCACAACAGCAATGACGATGACGATGATGACGACGACGACGATGACGATGACGATGAATAAAATAAAGAAGGGGCTTGTTCCTCCAGCTCAGAGGGAATGCTCTAGAGCGGTCCCACTTGGCTAGGGGTGTGTGTGTGTGTGTGTGTGTGTGTTTCTTGCCACGCCACCACCTTCCCTCTACGTGTTCAGGACAGGGGCCTGGTCCTGTCTCTGTGTGGGAGGGCGTGGCCACAGAGGGTCGGGGGAACGGGATCTGAGGGAATTCCCAGGGCACAGGGGTGCTTCACTCAAGCAACCCGGCCAGCAGGTGTCACCTGGCTGCTGCGGAAGTTGTCCTTATGGGGGCCCTAAGATGTCTAGGGGATGTGTCTGCCCTGGACTCCTGCCACCAGAGGCTGGGATCCACTCCCTGGAGCTCTCTGGGGCCGGCATCTGAACGTGGACACTCAGGAAGGACCCGAGGGTCCCCTAGCACCTGACTCCGTTTCTCTCTGGCGGTTCTTCTCCAGGTTGCCTCCTCGTCTGTGGAGTCTTTGGCCAGATTTGGTTGTTGGTGGCGGGAGTACAGGATCATGCATCCTTCCAGATGTGTTGGGTCTTAGACTGGGACCCAGACCTTTGAACTTAGAAACTGAGTATATGGGCATCTTTGTTTTCTCTGGGCCTGGGCTCTGGGCCTGCAATGGGAGAGGGCTCCACTCATTCGTTACTTTCCTCCACAATTAAAACTATCATCGGGGACGCCTGGGGGGCTCAGTGGGTTAAGCCTCTGCCTTCAGCTCAGGTCATGATCTCAGGGTCCTGGGATCGAGCCCCGTATCGGGCTCCCTGCTCAGCGAGGGAGCCTGCTTCTCCCTCTCCCTCTGCCTGCCACTCCCCCCTGATTGCGCTCTCTCTCTGTCAAATGAATAAATAAGATCTTTAAAAAATATCAATTGAACTGTATGGGTGCCAGGTAATATGGGCTCCACTGCCTTCTTTGGGGAGAGAGCCGCAAGAACCCTCCCGAAGGGGGAGAACACCACCTCCTGCTCTTGGGATTGAGGAATGGAGGGAGAGGCAAGGCCTAGGATCCTTTCCTTGCCTCCTTAAGATAGGGCCATGGTGAGACTTGTGCCTGGGAAAGCCAGCCAGATAGAGATGGGCTCTGAGAAGTAGAGTCAGGGGCTCTCAGAGAGGCTGGGAGACTGGGGAGTTTCTGTCCTCTCCCTGTCCAATCCAGAGACAATCAGAGCCACCTCAGTACTCAGAGGCCTGGCTGGCCCTCATTGAGAGCCCAGAGTGTCAAATGGATCTCTGGGCCAAGCTCTGAGCCCCAGCGGGAAGGAGACTTGTCTTACTACTCACCAGACTATCCCCTGAGGATGCTCAGTGTATCGTAGGCCCTAATTCTTGCCTTCCTTTCTTCCTTTTTCTTAAGGAAAATTGCTGTCACTTCTTGTTGGCTTATCGCATGCCCAGCCCATGTTAAGTACTTACCATGCATTTTCTCATTTAGCTGCATGACTATTCCACAAGGGTGGGTTTAATGACGATGCATTTTAGATGAGGAAACCAAGGCTCAAGGACATGAAGTTGCTTGTTCAAGGTTACATAGCTAGTAGGTGGTAGAGCTGGACTCACACACAAAATGTTCAGGTCTACGAGTGGATGGATGGATGGATGGATGGATTGAGGGTAGGCAGACAGATAAATGGATAGACAGTTGGGTGGAGTGTTCGACGAATCTGTAGCTGGTGGCCCTTTCCCCTGAGCATCTGAGAAAGATGCTCAGGGGAAAGGGGACAGATTGGTGGATGGGTAGATGGATGGATGGATGAGAGGATGGATGGATGGACAGATGAGAGGACGGATGGATGGGTGGGTAGATGGATGCATGGATGGATGGATGAGTGGGCAATCTACCTGTTCTTTCACCTGTAATGTGGGCTTCATTCTTACCAGGTCTCTTCCCTCTCTCTTCTCCACATTATCCTACTCCCTGCTGGACCTGGAGTCCATCCTGGACCCTAGTGTGCTCACTCCTTGATGACAGACTTCACCTCTGCCTCCCAATGGCAGATAGATGTCCTTCAATCCAGGGCCTCTACCTGCCTCTTCCCTGGCTTAAACCCAAAGCCTCCTCCTGGGTTGTGGCTTCAGGCTAGACCAAAGTTCTCAGACACTATAATCCCCTGGGTCCTGGCCTCCTCTCCCTTCTATAGGGATTTCTGGGGCCTTGACTTGGCACTTGCACTGATGGAATAAGAGGGTGGATATTTTATAAGATCTGCTCAACCCACATAGCTTTCTTTGGAATTTGGGTTTTCTCAATCCTGAAGTAAAGAGCCTGGGTACCATGATTGTATTATGTGATCCTTCACTCTCACTGGCCACAGCTGATTGGATCACAGGTGACCAACTAACCAGAGTTGGCCCAATAATAGTCACTCTCCAGGGAATGAGAATGGGGACATTGGGATACTGAATTAATGATGGTGGAGATTTGGACTAAAAGATCATAGAGATCTGGGTGTGAGCTGTGTCACATTCTGAGACAAGGAGATAATGTATGTCAAGAGCTTAGCATAGCGCCTGCCATGTAGGAAAGCTCAATAAATGCTATGACTTATTATGATTATGATGGTGTCATAGTGGGGCATGGAAAGTTCTGGATGCAAATTAGCCTCTACCAAGCCAATGTTGCATGAGATCTAGAAGGCAGATGAGAGGCAGAGGCCATCTTTCTGCCCCTGTTTTGGGCTGTCTCTGTCTTGGAAACATGAAGGTTTTCAGCAGGATTGCTTCTAGGGTGATGAGAAGCAACATGATGGGGCTAATGGTGGCAGCAGCCTCCTGACCCAGGCAGGCTGAACCCTGGATTGCAGCCCTGGGGTATGCTTTTGCCTCACAGCTCTAGTCCAAGACTCTTGGAGGCGGCTCCTCCCTGGGTGGGTCAGTTCTGTGAGCCACTGGAGGCCTGGCTGGACCTCACTCCCTCTGTTTTGTAAGCATCGGTGTTCAATCCCTTCCTGCTTAAAATGCCCTGTCCTGAGCCCTGGTTATGTATACAGTTTCTGGCTCCCAGGAGAAACAGACTTAGAGCTTCCTTATTTCTACTTAGAAAAAGCTAAGGTAAGATCTCTGATCCGTCAAGCTTGGAGAAGAGGCCCACATCCCCAGCTGTGGCCAAAAGGACAGGGTCACATAAGGACATGATAACCGGTAGGGTAGCTATGTGGATGGTGAGGCACTGGGGACAGATGTGCCTGTGAGAAGACAGAGGTCAAGACAATGTCAAGGATAGACGCCTCACCCTTGATATCTGAAATGAGAATGGGGGACCTGAGTTGGAGCCCCCCACAACCCGCCCATCACCAGGGTCCCCTGCCTGGGGCACAGTCAGCCAGAGGTGACTCAGCTGCCCAGCCCCCTCTGGTTCAAAGGAGAGAGAAGCGAAACAGAAAATGCACCTTATGCGGACACTGTTTTCTAGAAACATTTCTTTATTTAAAATTTAAAACCATATTACCTCATACAGCAAACTGTGCACTTTGATATATCACAGTGTCTTAAAAAGGAAAATAATCAGATTTGTTTGGAAAGTTATTTACATCAGCCTAGAATGATTGGCAAGTAACACAGTTACTATGAAACCCAAATTGTTACAAAATGTTTACAAAAAACTATATTCATAGAAATTCTGCATGTCCACAAAGGGCATCCCCTGAATGGCCCAGAGACCAGTGTGTGGGAACCATGTCGAGGGGGAGTGGGGGACATCCAGGCACTCTGGTCTGGGTGGTGGGACAGGCCAGGGGTCTCACATGGCGCTGTCTGGGGGCTCAGCCCTGGGGCTGGGAACCCAAGTCCCCGACAAGGGAGGCCCAGGCAGAGATGGGGTAGGGGGTTGGAGCACAGTGGTGTGAGGGCCCCAGGAGCCAGGACAGGCCCCTCCTCAGGAGGCTGGATTCAAATGTGCTCTGGCGGCGGGGGTAGGGGGTGCCCAGAGGCAGATCAAGTGCACACCAGCCTGACACACGGGGCCCAAGCAGAAGGCAGGCTGTCGACCACACGGAAGCTCACTCCAGGTGTCCTCTCCCCTGCAAGACCCCAGAGGTGCTCTGACTGATGACAGGGGCCAGACAGCTAGCTAAAGGACTGGGGTGGTGAAGACAGGAGGAGAGGGGCAGGGCAGGGCCCTGGGGTCAGCAGGGAAGGTGGGGGTGCTCCCTGCCCACTGCCCCTGCTGGGGGAGATGGAGCGGGGGAGGAAAGGCAGACAGATGGCTTGGGCTGTGCTAGGGCGGGAGGGGCCTTGCTGGCTTCTCCTCTTTCCCCCTGGTGTAACTGTGCCCTTCACACTTCTGGCTCCTCTGTCACTTGCTAACAGCTGGCCTCTGGGTCAGAAGGGCCTGGGGAGGTCGTCTGCAGTGGGACGAGCCTGCTGGCGTTACTGCAGCCGCTGCCCTGTAGCTGGAGGCCCCAGAGAAAATAGAGACACACTGCAGGGTGACTGGACATCTTCTAGAAGGCAGGCGACAGGGCCAGTAAGTAGGGCACAGGGACATTGCACTGGCATGCGGACAATGCCTTTGGGGCCGTTCTCTTTAAAAAAAGCATTTTCCCTAGCCGTGAACTGTGCCTTTGTGTGTGGGTGAGAATCCGAGGTCTCTGCCACCTAGAATGTTCCAGACTTTTACGATATTCCAAGGGAAGCCTGACACCTACCTGGCCACTGCGACAAGTACAGGTCTTGGAGCCCAGCGCCAGCATGACATAACTCCCTAGACACAGGCCCTGCTTGCCGACCTGCCTCAGATGCTCTCAGATGGAGATACGGCCCCTGGATCTCTCCTGTCCTTCGCCAGGAAGCACCAGCTGGGCAAGGCTTGTCCGCCAGCCCCAGTGGTTCAGTCCAGAGCTCTGATGTGTGCCCCATCCCCACAGGGCCCCTGCCCCAGGTGGCCTCCACTCCAGACTTGGCTGCTGTTGCCCGATCCCTCACCTGGTCCCCACCCACACTGGCTGGGTTATGTACACTCTGTGTGCAGACGTGCGGGGGGGGGGGTGCATATACACATGGGACTACAGGTCATATATACACTGTGCATATATATATATACAGCATATATATATATATATCTTTTTACATTCATATATATATTGTACAGAACATTAACCTTCCACCAAAAACAGTTTTGTGACTTCACGGATGGCCTCAGCTCTGAAATTTTAACTCCAGGGCAAATCCAGGACTGAAAAATGAGAGCTTGATCCAGACTGGCACGGGGACACGAGGCAGGGCCCTCCTGCCGTGGCAAGCAGCTGGGCCCATTCAAGCTGTGTCCATCCCGTCTGGGAGACTCTTCCAGATGCGTCCGTTCAAGTCCTGTCAACAGAATTGGGCTCATTCCTTGAGTCTGACCACGGGGCTGGGCCCATCCCGGAAGTTTAAGTCCATCCAGCTGTTTGTCCAGACCACGAGGCCCTTCCAGATGGCCATCCACACGGGACCAGTCCAGACATGGGCCAGAGTTTGGCCAATTTCCAGATGTTTGTGCAGACAGCTGAGAATGGCTTGGGAAGGGCCCTGCTTCATGCCGAGTGACGAAGCAGCAGCTTGTACCCATCCACAATGCACCCCTGGAAAAGAAGGCTGGGAGGGAGCCTCTGTGCTCAGCGAGCACGCGCCCGGCTCAGACTTATGCTCCCCTCCAGGGTAAGGAGGGCAGGGACTTCTCCCTGTGTGGAACCTTCTTCCAACCCTGCCAGACCCTTCCCCATCCTCGGCCAGCACTTCTGTCTTCAAGTGCACTGGGGAGGGGCAGGATGTGCTCTTCTAGTTGAGGCCGTCTTGGCTGGGAGGTCGGGGGCGGCCCTCCAACCCCTCCAAGATTCGGAGTCAGCTCACCCCCCACAAGATCCTGATTCCTCTTGAGAGACACTTGCAGAGCGGGGCCACCTGAATGGTGACCAAGCAGTCAGGGTTTTCTTATCTGTCCTTAGCAGAGAGACCAGTAACAGGTCAAGGGGAGAGGGGGAGGAGGAAGGTTCATCGTCTGAAAGCCCCAGGGCCTTGGTGACTGGTGGGGTGTGTGTGTGGGGGGGTCTCCTCACTGTTGCCCCTCAACTGGGCCAGTCTGAGCCGGCTGAGAGGAGGCACTGGCATTTCAGGTGGGAGATGGGGGTGAGAGGTGGGGGTGATCTTCTGTTAAGGAAAGGCATGTGGGGTCAGACAAGGACAATCCAGCACCTGCTCGGGCGAGTCCCATCTTCTGTTCCATTGAAACCAACTCTGATGGTTCCACAACCAACCTCGGTGCCACCGTGGTGGGCATGCCCCTGCGCACCCCCGCAGCTCAGGTGTGCACCTGCTGGCACGGTTGACTTCACCTTTAATTCCTCTTGATCTGCCAGGACGCAAACACCTTCCCCCCTGCTGGGGAGAGAGACAGCTCCTGTTTGGGCAGAAGCGATCTCCACTGCACTTGGAACACTGGGCTGGTCTCAAAAGCAATCCAAGGACACCAACCAGAGTTTGAACATGAGCCACACACATGGACATAAGGCTTGAGTGGATGGGGGGGAGGTCAGGCAACATGCCACCCCACTTTCATTTAGAAGTCTAAAAATCATTTTAGTACCTTTTGGGGGATTACCCTATTTGAATAGTGCCTCCAATTGCCACTAATCTTCATTCCACTGATGCAACATCTTCCCCAAACCATGCCACTTCCTTCTCCCCCATCAGCCTCTGTGCATGTACAACCTCAGATGAACACGACTCGCTCATGGAGTGTCATACACAAAAGCACCCTGTCTCGACAAAGCCTTGTGACAAATGATCTCTCCCTACAACAGATACGCAAACAGACCTCGGTTCCCTGCTGTCCTGATTGTCCATCTCTGCTCCTGCTGTGAGCCGGAACACAGGTGTGAGTTTGCACACCCATGTGTGAGCATACCCTCTCCCCAAAAAACTCCAGTGTCACATGGCTCCTTGCACACGTGCACTGACCTGTCCTGCACAGCTCTCTGGTTCTGTCCTCCATCCTGCTCTTTGCTGCAGACGCACACCCCCACATACAGGTGCACACATGCTCACACGTGGACCCCTCGATGACATGGCTTCTTCTTTTAAACATTTGGCAACACTGTGGGTTTTCTCTTGTCTTCCACCCTCTGCCATTGGTGCATAAATGTGCACCCCTGCATGCATGCACACACACACACACACACACACACACACACACACAAGCATACACACTCGTTCATGGGTGTATACATGTGTATACTCCCCAGGACCCTAGTAAGACATGGCTTCTCCTGTTTTTCTGTGTATGGGGCTCTGCTGCTTGTCCAGATTTGTCTCCCTCATCCCAGATTCACACACGTGTGTGCACATACCTCAGAATCCAAAGGCTTCTATTATTGCATGTTTTGGACTCTCTTTCATGTCCAAATCTGTCCCTGACCCCCAGCCCCCAGCGCTCACACACACACAGATACTCATATGTGCGTCCACACGCACTCCCACACACAAGCTCACGACAACATGGCTTCTCCTGTCATTAAGTGTGTTGGCGAGGCTGCGCGTCCAGCTCTCTTTTCCCACCTCCCCAGCACACAGCCTGCTGGCGCTGCTGGGAGGATGGGAACCAGCTGGTTTGGTCCTGCAGCTCACAGTTTGGAGGAGGAATGGTATTTATCACATGAGCCTACTGCGCTCTCCTGCTTTGGGAGCCCCTGGAGGGGGGGAGCTAGAGATTATCCTTCACCCCAGCTGAGAAAGTCCTTGAGATCTAAATGTAGCTCTTCCCTAACCAGACTCCCCAGGCAGAAACCGGAGAGAGGTGGAAGGGGGATACAAGTGTCTTCTGGGTCCCCGTCCAGAATCTTCGGCCTTCCCTCTGCTGCTCCGAGACTACCCTCTGCCCTTGGCTATGGGAAGCCCTGCTGGTCCTGTCGTATTCTGTTTAAGGACACTTTGCTCCTAACCCTTCCATGTCTCATTCTTTTTCCAGAATCTTAGTCACAGACTTCTAAAGCATCCATTCTACCTAGCTAGAACCCACAGGTTATCTGGTCTGGCCTTCACTGGTACCTCATCTGGTACTATTTCTTTGCTGTACCCCCAAACCCCACTAGGTCCAAGCTGCTCTGGACAAGAGATCGGGACCTAGATGGCCTGTGTCTCTATGTGGGGTCTTTGGTTAATTCTCCAGGAGGCAGCTTTTCTTTCCCCATCCTTGGGGCCTCTATGAGCTCTGATATCCTGTCCCTGAAAATTTTCCTTTCTGGGGAACGTCTTCAGGTTTGGTAAGTCCAGGAGGCCAAGAGTTCTTTAGGGCCCCTCTGGCCTTCCCCATCTACCTCCAAAATTATCCTGTGCAGTAGGACCTGGATCCTTCTTTGAGGAGGGGTGATGACTTTCACTTCAATCTTGGCTTTTCCTCTCCTTCCAAGGTGACAGAAGGAAGTCAAGGTCAACTGGCCAGGAATAGGGAGTTGTTGATGAGTAGATGGCAAAGAATCCAAGCTCTCAAATGCCACTAGGGTTTAGAAAACAGCTTAGTAACTGGCAAAATAAGACCCAATGGCTCAAGGGCCTACAGGATTTCCTGTAGGAATCCACTGTTCCGCTGGCTTCAAGTATCGGCAAATCTCTAGTCATCCTTTGTGGCAGATTCAGGGGGTCTTTATCCTATGTCCAGAAAATAGAAAATTTGCTCTGACCACTCCTCCACTTTATACTCCTGAAGACCTCCTTGAGGAATGGGAGCCACTGGGACATCATCTATAAGAATTCAAAATGGCGGCCTTTGGGCATTCTCCTTTCTCCCATACCCCAGACTCCTCTTTTCTTCTATGGGGCTCTCTGCCTACAATTTTGCAAAGATGGAGGCTGCCACACATGGTGCCAAGTCCAAGAGACCAGGGCTACGTGAGAAGCCCCTAAGGGATGAAGTCTTTCTTCTGCCCAAGACAAGTGGGGTGGCCATGCCCCATCTTCAACTTTCACTGGCAGCCACGCTACAATCCTTAAGGTGCCCAAGGTTTGTGTCTCTGGTCTCACGGCCATGGTCCAGGAGGCTTGGGCTTGTGGGGGAGGGGGAGACATCATATAAGCTGTTTCCCATTTTCTTTGGCCTCTGCAAGGCCATGGTAGAAACTTCTGACCGTTGAGGAGAGTTGAGGGGCAGGTGAGTTTGGCCTGAGAGAGGCATGTGCTTCCTTTGGCCTTGGCTGTCTCGACTGGCAGCTTTAGAAACCCACAGAAGAAACGAGAGGCGAGTGAGACCCAAGCAGCTGGCCTAGGGGCCTGCTGGTTTCCTGGGAGGTAAGGGCAGAGGGCTCCTGGCCCAGTAGGCAGGCAGCAGCTCTGGCCCCCAAGCCCAGTGTGGGCACAGGGGAGGTGCCTTCCCGTCTTCTTGCTTTCCTCTGCCCTGCCCCCAGGCCTTTGGTCCCCACCCAACCTGTGCCTAGGGGAACACGGGGGCCAGCGATGTGCTGCAGGCCATGCTGTCCTTGCCCGGAAGCCGGCGGTCGTTGAATGTGTGCATGTTGATGACAGCGTCAGTCTTGACCATCATGGGAGGCTGTGGCTTGTGCTTGACCCGACGCTGGCAGGTAAGGGAGAAACGGATCTCATCGGCTACGGTGCTGCAGAAGGAACGCTGGGGCAGGGTGGGAGGGCAAGGGGCACATGGGTGAGGCCCGGCCTTGCAACGCCAGCCAGCTCCTCCCCTTCCTCCCAAGGCTGATGCCAAGGCTGCCTATCTTGCTGTCACCTTTAGGCCACCCACTCTCTGCCCATGCAAGACGACTAGTATGTGAAGCAGCCTACAGAGCATTACGTTCTTGTTAGGAGACTAAGGTAGACAGGGCAGGTAGTAGCATCCTGTCCCCA
This sequence comes from Martes martes, assembly GCF_963455335.1. Lineage (NCBI taxonomy): Eukaryota > Metazoa > Chordata > Mammalia > Carnivora > Mustelidae > Martes > Martes martes. Next base: position 163,635,781 of record NC_137891.1, on the reverse strand, counting down.
TTTCACAGATGAGGAAACTGAGGTTCTAATGGGCATGCACATTACAGTTTGAGGAGGTGACCTGTCTGATTTTTCTCCACTAGATGCTAACTAAGGGCAGGAACTGGTCAGTTTTATTCCTGTAAGCCCAGCTCCCAGCACTAGGCTTGGCCCAGGGTCTGGCTTAAGAAACACCTGATGAGTGTATGACTAACCTTCCCCCTGGGAGGGCTTCCCACTAAGGGCAGACTCCCCACGCTCCCACACAGGACAGTCCGGCGTGTTTCTCAAGGTGTGCTAGTGGGAGGCATTCCCTGCAGGGCAGCTGGGTGGCAACAGCTTCTGGCCTGGGTCTCTACGGATATCAGAAAGGGATAGCAAAATATAGCTTTGCTGGCTGGTATCTGACGGCAGGGGTTCCTAGGAGACCCATGGCCAGAGGCTGTCCTGCAGCTTGTCTGGAAGGCAGTGGGGGCTCTTGACAGCCTCATTTACGCAGTGAGTCTGGAGCAGGAGCACCCAGATGCCGTGTGCAGGTTGTGCAGGGCGAGGGAATTCTCAATTCTGGCTCTGCCTCCTACCCACTTCCCCTCTGAGCTTTCCCTTGTCTGCCCACTCAACACAGAATGGCATCCCTCCTCACCTGCCGTTATTCATTCTGAAAATATTTACTGAGGCCCTACTATGTGCCATGCACTGTCCTAGGTATCAGGCATACAGACGTGGAAAAGGCAGAGAGGTCCTAGCCCTCAGGGAGCTCATGGTCTATGATGTGACAGACAGGTAATAAACAGGCGAACAAATAAAGCATTTCTGAGCACAGTAACTGTTATTAAGAGAATAAAGCAGTGGAATGAGATAGAGAGGCATTGGGCATGGGGGCCGTTGGGGATGCCTACTTGAGAGGTGGCATTTCAGCTGAAACCTGAATGACCAGAACATGCCAATAATATAGTACTCAGGGAGGAAGAGTATTGCAGGGGCACGGAAGAGCATGTGCAAAAGGCCTGGGGCTGAAATGTTTTTGTTGCATTAAGGATTGAAGAGGAGGCCAGTGTGTGTGGAGGAGAGTGAGGGAGGGAAGTGTGGGAAGGAGGAAGTCAGACTAGTGGGCCGGGACCAGATTTTGTTGTAGGCTTTTGGGTGGATTGTGGAGCTCATTCCAATTGTAATGGCAATTCCTAAAGAATCTGGTTGTTCTTTTTTTAATGTATTGTAATTTTTTTAGCCCTTCTTTATTACTGGACACTGAGAGGAGTGTTCCCCTTCATTTTTCCTGTGCTCATTAACACTTCGGTGAATATCCTTGTTGGTAAAACTGCATCTGTTCTCGGCCACTTCCATGGGATGCCTTTCTAAAAGCAGAAATTCACTGTCAAAAATGTGTGGCCAATTTTAAGACTCTGTCCACATGGCAAAGTTGCCTTCTAGAAACGTTCACATGGACGGCTCCCACCAAGACAGGAGCGTGTCCCTTTCCTCAAGCCCGTGAGAACTGTGACACCAAGAATGATCTTTGCTGACTCTTTGCTGACTCTGGCTTACCTATTACAAAGGGCCCTATTTCATTTCTGATGGATGGAAAAAGTGCCTGTTTTGAACAGTCCCCTCCACATAGGACATACCTGCAGTCTCCTGGCCCTGTGTCCCTTTGGACTTCTCCGTGAGAGGCGCCTCCCTCCAGCCCAGTGGCCCTCAACTCACGTGCACATTGATTTTTTTTTTTAATTTTTATTTTTCAAAAAAGATTTTATTTATTCATTTGACAGAGAGAGAGCACAAGCAGGGGGAGCAGCAGGGAGAGGGAGAGGGAGAAGCAGGCTCCCTGCTGAGCAGGGAGCCCGATGTGGGGCTCGATCCCAGGACCCCAGGATCACGACCTGAGCCGAAGGCAGACGCTTAACCGACTGAGCCACCCAGGCGCCCTCATGTGCACATTTAAATCACCCTGTAAGTACACTTTCTTAAGACACCACTGCCAGGCTCTGCCACAGACCAATTAAAACGGTCTCTGGGAGTGAGGCCAGGGCATTAGCACTTAAAAAACTCTCTCCCTGTGATTATAATTTGCTACCAGGACCCAGAACCACCGCTCAACCACACTGGAATTAATCAGATGGGTTGAGTAGAGTTCTACTGTCTGGATGCTTGGGCCAGACCTCTTAACATTCCTTTCTTTTTTAAACTTTTGATTATGGAAATTTCCAACTATATGCAGAAGTAGAGAGAGCTGTATAATGAACCCCCACGTAACCATCACCCAGCTTCAACAATTACCCTGGAGGGTTTTGTGCAGGGGACTGGCGTGGTTTGAATGAAGTGTTAATCAGGGCACTGGCTGTGTTTGGGGAGCGTATGGGGTAGATGAGGCAGGAAGACCAGAGTGGAAGCTGTGGCATGGGCCAGCTGGAGAGGAGGGGGTTTGGCCTGGCCTGGAGCCACAGTGGTGGGGATGTGTGCTCAGAGTCGGAGCAGAGGTGTGGCAGGCAGCCCTCCTGCTGGAGCAGAGGCAGGGTGGGCTTCGACACCACACGTGCCTGGGAGGTGGGCCCCCGGCTCACGCCCTGTGCTCCCCACTCCCTCCCTTCCCCACGTGGGCTCCAGTTCTTGAGGCTTACCTGCTCTCGCTCTGCTGTTTTGCGGAGCTTGTACACAAACTCGCCCACAGCCACCAGCACGGACAGGACCAGCCCGGCGGCCAGGACAATGAAGATGCCTCCAATCTTCTGGATACCCAGGGCGCTGGCCTCTTTGTTCTCCTCCTCGGGACACCCGCTGCCTCTCCACCACTTCTCCTTCATGATGTGCAGCTTGTCTTCCTCCTGCAGCTGCAGGATGGCGATGGTGATCTTGTCCCGGTATGGGGAGCCTGAGTGCGGGAGCGGGGGTCTGGCTGGCAGGGGCATTCAGTGGTCCCTGCGCATGTGCCCCCGCCAGCACCCTGGACAGCGCCAGCCACCCTCACTCGCCTCCCCAATAGCTCCCAAAGGCCCTTCTTTGAATCTTTGTATGGTGTCTGGGTGAGAGCAAGGTCCTAATTGGGGGTGGGGAGTCTTGTCTAGGAGTCCCTGTCTCCATCAGCCCCTGGAAGGCCCTGTGTGTCGGGGCTGCATCAACAGGGGTGAGGTCAGAGAGAGCAGGCATGACTTCTGAACTGACCCCCCATCTCTGTGTTGGCCTCAGATCTCCACTGCTTAGGCCCAGGCTGATCTCGCAAGGTTGTGACTCTACTCCTTTGTCTCTGGGTTGAAGAGATGCCACCTTTTGAGGCTCAGTGGGATGAGCTGGGAGAGGGAGCAGGAGACGGTGTGCATGAGTGGCTGTGGGGGCCCCGGCCGTCCTCTGTCCCCCAGTCTCCCCGCCCACCCGCAGCCCCTTGCTCACCCATGGGCGTGCCAATGCCGTAGCCCTTGGAATCGATGAGGCCCCCAATCTGGGTAAGGTTGCAGTTCCTCTGGGTGACGTACTCGATGGTCGTGGACTCCATGAGCAAGGCATAGTCGGCTGTCAGGGTCCTCTGGATGCCCTCCTCATTGTTCTTCACCAGTGCTGATGGCTTGCTGCTCATGAAGGCCCACATCTTCTCAAAGGTGGAGATCTTGGATTTCTGGGCCAAGAGGGGAAGGGTGATGCACATGGTCACTGAGGACACCGGGGGGCCAAGCACCCCACACCCCACCTAACAGGGCTCTGGTCACCAATCTCTGTTTCCAACCCTCTGAGGAAGGAAAGGCCACCCCTGGCTTAGCTGTGGAAACTGAGGCCCTGGAAGGGGAGGCCCCAAAACACACAGTTGGTAAGGGATGAAGCCAGGATTCAGACACCCCTGGCTCTTTGCCATGGCATGGTGGTTTTCAGATGATTAAAAAAAAAATTGCATTCTCTTTCTCTAACATTTGTTAAAGGTTTCCATGTGCTGGCCCTGTTCTAAGAACTTTATTTTCATTAACTCCCTGATTCTTCACAACAATCATAGCAGCTGGGGGGCTACCCTTAGCTCCATTTTATGGAAACTGAAGCCATGGATAAGTCACTCGCCCAAGGTTTACTCAGACACTAAGTAGCAAAGTTAGGCTTCCAACCCAGGCCATCTGGCTCTAGAGCTCACGTTCCCAACCACTTAGCTGCACTGCCTCCCAGAAAACTCTGTGAGCATAGAAAGGGAGAGGTGGATGCCAATGAAGGCAAAGCTCGGTGGGTTCTGGGACCCCACTCCCACTTCAGCCAAAGAGGGGCCCATCCCGTGTACTGTGTTCCAAGGGAAGACAAAGGTTTTTCTCTATTGGACTTCATTAACAAGAGAGGCGAGAAGTGGGGGCTGTCAGAGCACGTGGTCTGCAGTCCCCTTATCTCCTTACTGTGATTGTCCCCAAAGCGTCCTGGGCTGGGCACTGCTGGATGAGCAGAACTGTAAGATGAGGCCTAGGGGGTGGGCTGCTGGGCGTGTTCTGCCTGGCTGGGGAGACTCAGAGGTGTTGGGGCTGGGACAGGGACAGGTCAGGGTGCATGGCATTCATGAGATTTCTCCAGAAATGATAGCCAGCCAGCTACCTGCTTCCAGCAGGGAATGACCCTGTCCCCACGGATCCCAGGGGAGCAGGTGGCTCTGCAGGCCCCATTGTACCTGGCTGCTTCCAAGTCTAGCTGTGCCTGTCTGTGATGTCAGTCTGTCTGACTGGCACCCGGCCCAGCTCCGGTGTGCGTGACAGCATGGATGTGTTGAACAGGCTGGTGTAGGGCTGGGGGATGGGTAGGGGATGGGGAAGAAGCTATGCCTGTCAGGAGTCCTGGTGGTGGGGACAGTGGCCAGGAGGAAAGTGTATCTACTATTCTCCAGGGGCTTCCCAGCTCTGCTAAGAGTTGTCCTCTCTAAAACTGGCTCCTGGAGACCCAGGCTCGCCTGGGGGAGCAGGGAGACCTGAAGCAGCAGGCAAGACCCCAGTTGGAATTTTATCAGAACCCAGAATCCATCAAGGGCCAGTGATGCCACCTCTGGTGTCTGGGGCACCTTCACAGACAAGCAGCTACTGTCCCACCTGCAAATTTATCTGCTTCAAAGCTGAAGGTCTGTAAGAGTTCAGATGCTTCCAGCTCCTCCATGTCCTCATCCTACTTTCTGCCAGGTCTGTGTCCAACTAGTCCACCACCGGTTACTCCTGCCTCTTTAGCTCTTACCTTCAAACCTCTGCTTGTCAGCTACTCCTTCTTGCCAGCTACTCTTCCCCGCCCAGCTCCTCCTCTAGCCCCAGACACGCTCCCCCCACTAACTACTCTTGCTCTTAAAAACATTCTGGATTTCCAGCTTTTCTGACCCCTCAGACATTTTCTAGATAATTTTCCAGATAATTTTTGACGTCCAGACTCTCCTTCCCTGGCTCCTTTTATCCCTCAATGCCTTTCTCACGCTGTGACTGTTCCTGCCTAGATGCAAGAAGCTTCTATCCAATTTTCCATCCTGTTCCAATGATGCCTGTCCCTGATACTCCTGCCCTTATGTAATCCCCTCCCCTTGAGTGTGGGCTGGTCTAGAGACTTGCTTTTAACTGCCCCCTTGGAGTGATCAGATGTCACTTCTGAGATGAGGTTACAAGAGACTGCGGCTCTTGCTCACACTCTCTCTGGCTCTTCTCGCTGGCTGCTCTGATGGCGGCTGGCTGCCGTGCTGTGAGTCACCCCGTGGAGAGGCCCATGTGGCCAGGAACAGAGGGCATGCCTCCAGCCAACAGGGAGCAGAGAACTGAAGCCCGCGGTCCAACATGCAGGAGGAACTGTACGCTGTCCACAAGCACGTGAGCGAGCTCGGAAGCAGAGCCCTGAGATGACTATAGACTTAGCCAATATCTTGACTGCAGCCTGTCCCAGACTCTGTGCATAGCACCCAGCTAAGCGGTGCCGCTTCCTGACCCAGTTGGTGATATCAGAATGCTGTTGTTTTAAGACACTGAGTTTTGGGTAATCTGTTATGCAGCAAGAGGTAGCTAGTATATTCTCTAACCCACGTACACATACAAGCTACTTCTCTGCCCCCAAATGATTGTTTTTCAGATAATTGATTCCAATGATTCCTCTAATCAGATCATCCAAGTCCAATACTCCCTGGTGCCAGGGATGCACGCTCCTCAGATACTCAGCCCTCGTAGTCACTACAACTAAGTACTATGGCCCCATGGGTGGCTCCAGCACCTGAGCCCTTTTCCATCCCAGTCTCTCCTGCCTTCCAAATTCTCCAATGGGAACTAGGGATTGATGAGACTATCAGGGCTCCCCTTACATCTTCTAGTGTACATATCATATAACCTTCCAACCATCCATCCACCCATCTTCTTACTTATCATGTTCATGTTCTCACACACACTAATGCATTCAACTAACCACTCAACTATCCACCTAGACTTTTACTTATCCATCCATCCATCCATCTACCCATCCATCTATTCTTTCATACATCATGTTCATGTTCTCACCCATATACTACCTACACACTAATGCATTCAATTAACTTCTCAATTATCCACCTAGACTTTTACTTATCCATCCATCCATCCATCCATCCATCCATCCATCCATCCATCCATGCATCCACCCAGATTCTCCTTCTCTGGCTCCATTTATTCTTCAGAACTTTCTCACTCTGTGACTGTTCCTGCCCAGACTCACTGTAGTAGGAAACTTCTATCCTGCTCCTGCTTCTATCAAGCAACCATCCAACCATGCATCCATGCATCCATCTGCCCATCTTCTCATTCATTATGTTCATGTTCTCATACTACTTACACACTACTTACACACACTACTTACACACTAATTCATTCAACTCACCACTCAACTGTTCACCTAGCCTTTTACTTATCCATCCATCCATTCATCCATCCATCCATCCATCCATCCAACCATGCATCCACCCAGACCCTCCTTCTCTGGCTCCATTTATCCTTCAGAACTTTCTCGCTCTGTGATTGTTCCTACCCAGACTCACTGTAGTAGGAACCTTTTATCCTGCTTCTGCTTCTATCCAAGCATCCATCCAACCACGCATCCGTGCATCCATCTGCCCATCTTCTCATTCATTATGTTCATGTTCTTATACTACTTACACACTACTTACACACTAATTCATTCAACTCACCACTCAACTGTTCACCTAGCCTTTTACTTATCCATCCATCCATCCATCCATCCATCCAACCAACCATGCATCCACCCAGACTCTCCTTCTCTGGCTCCATTTATCCTTCATGAACTTTCTCGCTCTGTGATTGTTCCTACCCAGACTCATTGTAGTAGGAACCTTCTATCCTGCTCCTGCTTCTATCCAAGCATCCATCCAACCACGCATCCGTGCATCCATCTGCCCATCTTCTCATTCATTATGTTCATGTTCTCATACTACTTATGCACTACTTACACATACTACTTACACACTAATTCATTCAACTGACCACTCAACTGTCCACCTAGCCTTTTACTTATTTATCTATCCATCCATCCCATTCCTCCATCCATCCATCCATCCACCCATCCATCTATCCTTTCATACATCATGTTCATGTTCTCACCCATATACTACCTACGCACTAACTTCTCAATTATCCATCTAGGTTTTTACTTATCCATCCAACCATCCATCCATCCATCCATCCACTCATCCTTTCATTCCTCCATCCATCCATCCACCCACCCATCTATCCTCTCAGACGTCATATCCATGTTCTCACCCATATACTACCTATGCACTAATTCATTCAACTAACTACTCAACTATCCATCTAGCCTTTTACTTATTTATCCATCCATTCATCCATGCATCCAACCACCCATCTATCTGTTCTCTTACCCTTCTATCAGTTACCTAACCATCCATTCACTTGGCCACTTCACCCATCTTACCCACTCACTCTCCCATGAATCCAGTCATCCATCAGTAAACCTCAAACACTGGCATAAGTAACTCGAAAATGAACCACTCAGGAAGCCCTGCCCCACTACTTCTGTCTCAGAAAGGGATGCAAACTCCTCCCTGTATCCTTCCCTAACACCCCGTTCCTCCTTTACACAAGCATGTTGAGCAGAAACAGTGTTCTGACATTAAAACATAGGTTCCTTCTGGTGACACCCCACCATAAATGGAGACAGAAATTTCTTTTGGGAGTTGGGGAGCTGTGGAGGCTGATGGGCTTTGAGGAAGACACATAAAAGCCTCCAGCAGGTGAAGCAATGCCATGAGGAAGACGGAAGAATACCAGAGAGCTCGGGTCAGTTGACAGAAGAGCATGAAGCTGGCTGTGATGTTGAGTCCAAGAGGTTCTGCTCTCCCAGCTCCAGTGCCAACAAAGTCACACCTCCACCAACTTTAGGCAGGTGGCTCTGAAATCCACATTCCTAGAATGGCGACCGACAGTGCATATTCTGTATCTTGGAGCTCCCATGCTCAACCACATCCATTCATGGTCTCTGCTTCCCTTTAAGTTCCCTCCTGTTTTCCAGTGATGCTGTGATTCTAGAACACAGCCCCGAAAATCTCCCCTCTAGCAGCGCTGGTTTGAGACAGGGAGGGATATAGCCAGGGCCCTGCCCGGAGCCTCAGGTCTCTCTCCCAACTCCTAGGCCTAGTCACCAGAGGTCTGAGTTCCCGTCACTGGACTGAGCTATAATCACCACCCCAGGGAACGGAGTCCCACAGATCTACAGCTCCCACGTCATCCTGCCTGTCCCAGCTCCACTGGGAACCTTAATAAGCATTGCTTCAGGGCCAGTCACCCAAATCAATTAATGGAATCGTCTGGAGCAGCCAATACAGGGCGACGTGCCAGGATGGAGAGGCTTTTTTTATCAGTAAAATTGGCAAGAAAGTAAGTTTCAGGCTCACGACTTTCAATTCCAGCCTCCTCAAAGAAGTAAATTGATTTTCCCCAACTGAAGATACTTAATCTTGCGAATTTAACATTTCTGTACAAGAAAAATGTATATAGGTATATATATAAATATATATCAATTTCAAAGGGAGCTGAATCCCAGGGAACGTGTGCAGAGAGGCAGTGGCAATGTGATTCCATGCGAGACCTTGGGTATCTTCCATGGTGGAAAGGAGACTTTTCCTCAAATTAATTGGCTTGCTTATCCCGGGGTGTGGAGGTTTTGGCCTTATCAGATCCACATACTCGAGCAGTTAACCATGTCTCGGATTATTTCTATGGGGACCGGCAGCCTCCCTGAGCCTGCTGCCTCTGCCTGCCCTTGCAGCCCACCTTGCCAGGACAGACTCACTGACCCTCCAGTCCAGCAGTAACCCCTGCTATGGCAGGTGCCCCTTGAAGCTTGTGTGTGTGCATGGGTGGGGGCAGGTGGGGACTGTAGGTTGGCCCGTGCAGGCGAGTCTGGAGGTGAGGGCTGGAGGCTGGGGCTGGAGGCAGCCAGAGGGGTCAGCTCTGCTGCTTGGACCCTGGTGTCATGCCAACCTGGGCTCAAAGGTCAGTTCCTTCTGCAACCGCAGGCCAGTGACATCCCTTCTCTGAGCCTCATTTTCTGCATCTGTAAAATGGGCTTTAGCTGAGCACAGAGCTCTGTCCTTAAGAAGTGCTGGACAAGTGGCTGGCATTATTATTTCTCTCAAAGGCTCTGTTTTCTCATTTGGAAACTGGGCATAATCATTTCTACAGGGCAGAGTTTCTACAGAAATTAAATGATACAATGCCCTGGGTAGAATGCCTGGGTAGTGCTGACAGGGGCTGGGGAGGGTGCCACAAATATGGAAGGAGAGAGCGCTGAGTGGAATTCTGAGAGCCTGGGGAAGCTGTTGCCTCTTGGCTTCCACAACTGTTGCTCAGCGGGAGAGCAGCTCCGTGATGCCAGATCCTTCACATTTTCAAGAAGCTGGAAATGTGAATTTTTTAAAATGCAAAAATCTCTCAATTTTAAAATGCTGGCAACTCACATAAGAAAATGTAAGCAATGTATGGTCCCCAAAACCGTGTCTGGGGGCTGAGCAGGCCTATGTATCACCACTTTCAACAACAAACAACAAGAATGGTTAACACTTCCTACAGTGTGTACTCTGTGTCAGGTGCTCGGCTGTGACTCTGTTAAGCCGTTTACACGAATTATCCCACTTTGCCATCTCGATAACTCTGCGAGGTGGGTACTATTGTCAGACCCATTCCGTAGAAAGGCACAGAAAGGTCCACAGTCATTCCAATGTTCAGTCGCTTCCCCTCACTCCTGGCCCAGCCCCGCACCTGTCCCTGCCCCTCTGTCTGCCCTCACGGGGTCTCTTCTATTCTGAGGATCTTGGGGCTCCTCCCAAGTTCTTAGCTCTGTGCAGAGGTAGATGGTCATCCTATGAGAGGCACCAAGGTCCCTCCCAAAGCCCCTGGTCTCCCTCTAGAGAGACTCAGAGGACGGGACATTCTCCAGGTGTCTACTGGTTGGTCCCTCTCCAAAGTGCTCTAGTTAAGTCCTCTGGGGACTACGGGGTAAAGGAGAAAATAGTTCAGACTGCTTCCTAGTCTTCTGAGTCCACCAGCTGGAGAGGTATGGGAATCGAGTGTTCCTGTGTGCCTGGCCCTGGGCTAACCACCTTACGTCCAGCAGTGGGCTGAGTCCTCTCGCTGACTGCTGCGTGGTGGGAATCCATATCCATATCATACAGGGGATCAAACTGAGGCTCAGAGAAATAAAGGGACTTACCCCAGTCACTCAGCAGAGCCAACACCCAGGACCCAAGTCCTGGTCTGACTTTTAAGACCGGTGTGACCTGACCGTGCCAGGCTACATGGCACTGAATCTTACCCAGTCCCTGCATTTTGGGGGTCCTACTTCTCCTTGAAGTCAGGGGGGTCCAAGGCTGGATTGGCCAGCAGATGTGCCAGGAGAAACTGGAAGCTGAGATGGGGTGAGTCTTCCTGCTCAGGCAAGAGTCTGCCGAGCACCGGGAAGGTGGAGTGTTGGACTGGAAGGCCTCTCCAGGCACCTTCCAGGCTCCGTCGCTAGGGCCTGACAAAGTTGCACAAGGGAATGGGGGGTTTGATGATGCCGGAGCCCTCGGGAGCCTGGGATTCTTGGGCCCCAGCTCTGGTCTCTTCCCTGAGCGGGGCTCCTTCACCCACAGTCCCTCCCACTGTATTGGGCCCCCACCCCCACTGCAACACAGAAGGGGGCTAAATCCTTGGAGAATCCGTCCTCTGACAGCCTCTCCCTTCAAAGCTGCCCACTGAACACGCTTCCCCAATGTTCTCCTTTACATTTTGCCTACATATTTTTACAGCCAAACAGTGCTTTCAAAGACTTCCTTTTTCATCTCCTAATTAATTTTTATCTTCCCAGACGGAGGGAGGACAGCACAGGAGACGCTGTTTGTGATGTCTGCTGCTCCCCGACAACTCTTCAAATGAAATTTCCTTTGGAGCCCCGGTGCCCCTGGCGTTGTGCATCTCCCAGGCTGCAGGGTGGGCGTGAGGGCTCTGGTCCCCCCACCCCCATGCCCGCCCTCCTCTGAGCCTGACATCCCCCTTCCAGCTGTCTCTGGATGGGAGTGGGTTCTCTCCCTCGAGTTCTCCTCTCAGCCAGGGGCTCTGCCTGAGGGGCTGCAGCCTAGCCAGGAACACATGCTAACCACAGCATCAAGGTACCCTGCTATGCCCTCCAGGATGCCCAGGACTCGGCCTGCTCGCTTCCTGTCCTTAACGCACCTCCCGCATCTGCTCCCCTTGGCTCCTCCCACCTCTTGGTTCATCCTTTAATTCAGAGAAGGTGGTCACTGGACGTGAATCCCTCAAGCGGCTACATCCTAGGCGGCAGGACCGCTCGGGTTGGGGTGACCGTGCAACTGGCTGTGTGGTTTGGCTCTTCCCCCACTGACTCCCAGGCTGTGATTGGCTCCTTCCAGAAGCCACAGGTGCACAGGGACAGAGAGCATGGGCACGGGCACCAGATGGCGGGGGTTTGAATTCCAGCTCTGCATTTCACTAGCTGTCGATGGTAGGCAAGTCCGTGGAAAGTCAGGTCCCTTCGGAGCCCACCTCCCTCAGATGTCGAGTGGAGATGAATGATAATAACGGTCTCTACCGACCAATGTGGTGAGGATGAGATGTGTGAATGTGGGTCAAGTGCCCAAACAGGGCTAGCCCCGAGTCAGTGCTAGACAAATATTACTATTACCGTTGACCTGGACAATGTCTCCCGGACATCCTGTGGCTACTTCTGAAGTTGATCCCTGTTCAACCCCAGTGCCATATCCACTCATGGGCGGCAGGGAGGACTAGCCCTCCAGAGACCCTAGAGTGGGTGTGCGAAAGGGTGCTGCGTGTGCACACGGAATTATCTGTCCTTGCATCATGCTTCCACCACTGATCTGCAGTGTGACCATGGGCAAATCACCCACCTTCTCTGTTTCTCCAGGTTAACCTAAGGTTTCCTTCCAGCCCTAATTAGAAAATGATAATGAGGAGGCTACCACCTCACTGGGGAGAGGGCTGGGGAGTGGAAGGGGGAAGTATGACTGGAAAGCCCAGCTATGGAGGATGGGGGCTGGGAGGGTAGGGAGGAAGGAAGCTTGTCCAGGGAACTTCTGGGCAGGTGCCGTGCTTGTAGCTCATGATCTGAGGTGGGGTTAATATCCCCAAATTCAAGCCCCTCTCTGCTTATGAAGCGGTCCCATTGCTGCGGTCCCTGAAAGGGAAACTGGCCTAGAAGAACTTCACTTGAATTCAAGCAGGAGACAATATGGCCAGACTTCCAGGAAAATTAACTGCTGATCGGGAGAGCCGGAAAGTGGGGTTGGTTCTGCAGAAGGATGTGGAGTGACTGATTCTGGCCAGGAGCCCTTGTGAGCAGGGGCCCTGGTGCCCCCACATCCCAGCTGGGTGACAGCATCCGTGTCCCTCCTCTGCCCTCTTTGCTGCACTGTTTGCAGGGAAGACGTGTGAAGGCGGAGCAGGCTGCTGGAGGTGCTGCCTGATACCGAGGACAGCAGCTCAGTGGGGAGCTGGAAGCAGGCTCCTGGAAGCCAATCTGAGCATCTTAGCATGGAGGGAGGCAAGGGCATCCAATCCGTGGCAATGAGCCTGCACTGGGCTTATTTATGCTGCTTCCCTTTGATCGGGAGCCCTGCCTTGAGATGGGCTCATGTGTAATGCATGAGATGCTCTGGCTCAGTCAAAGGGCTGGGCCACAGCCTGGGGATAGGCACGAGCAGTCACACTCGCACCAGCGTGCGCGTGCACACACACAAACTGAACCATCACACCTGCAAACACATGCATGCATGGGCCATCACACACACACACACACACACACACACGCTATTACACATATATATGCATGGGCTACGACACCCATGGATGCCCATCCCCCCATGTTCACTTGTCTAGATACACCCATGGGGACATTCAGGCAGACAGACACACATACAGTCTCCATGCACACGTGCATTTAACCTGTGTACAGTCACAGGCATATACCCACATGCCCAGAGCACAGAGACGCCCACACACACATGCTTGCTAGCACACATATAGATTTTTGCAAATACTCCTGTCCAAGCACAAAGACACACACCCCCCCCCCCCCCCCGCCGCACAGGCAGACTTTGCACACGGGTCCCTGTGTGTACACATACACACCTAAATGCATGTTTCTGTGGATTCTATCCTGTGACATACACACACACGTCCATACACATACTGACATACTGCTCACACTCATGAACACACACCCAGGGTCCGGGAGAGGTCCTACCATGCCCGTGACAATGCTTCTATCCCCCTCAAATGCATGACAGTGACCTCTCAGGAAGACCACATTGGCTACTTCTCGGCGGCAGCAGCAATGTCACAGGAGGGGTGCCCCCTTCCTCTCTCTCTCCTCTTCACTAAACATCTGCTTCCACCCTCCAGGAGGGTTACAGGGGAGGGGAGAATGCTGGTGGGGCTCTGGTGCGCAGGAGGGAGAGGCTTTCCCTCCCGGTCCTCTCCTCTCCCCTCTCCTCCATCAGGCCCGGCTGGAGGAGACACAGTCCATCCCTCCGAGGCTTAGCCTGGAAGGAGACCAGAGCTGGGGGTTCAGAACCAGGGCCCAGGCTCCCAAGTGACTAATAAATAAATAAAGGGATGAAGGGACCCACAGCCCCCAAGTTGCTGAATCCTGACCATTTCGGAGAAACCATGAGAGCCGAGGTTCTCAGGGTGGCCCCGGGACCACCAGTAGCAGCAACAGCAGCACCTGGGAGCTCCCTAGAAACGCGCTTTCTTGGGCCTGTCCCAGATCTACTAAACCAGAAACCCGGAAGGTGGGGTCCAGGAATCTGGGTTTTCCCAAGCTTCCCAGGTAATTGGGATGCACACTTAAGTCTGAGAACCGTGGCCTAGAACATGGGCTTTTGGGGGAAGGCAGGCCTGGGCCTTTCAGCTGTGAGTGCTTGGGACAATCTGCTTCATCACTCTGAGCCTCAGTTCCCAAACGTGTCACGTGGAAATAATCACAGTGCGTACCTCACAGGACTGGTCATGAAGATTCAGTGAGGCCAAGCTAGGAGTATGGGCCGCTGTGAGCTCTTGGTGGTGGCTCTTGTGATTTTTACTTTCATTTCCAGAAGGACATTTACCTGTTCTCAGGGTCTGCCAGTCTCCTAAACCTTAGCTACGCTAGCAGGTGGAAAACCTTGGGGACCTGAGCCAGGACACTATAAAGTTGGAGGAGCAGGAAAGCCATGGCTAGATCCTCGTCGGAACAGGTGACGGGGGCTTTATCTAGACACCAGCAGTCCAAGAGCGTAACATGTGAAGAAATGCTCATAAATGCTTGTTTACATTTTAACCTCCTCCCTTCCTTGAAGGATGTGCCCCCTGCTGCCCTCTCAGTGGTGGAGAGCTCATGGCCAAGGCAGGTCAGGCTCTTGGGACACAGATGTCACTGAGACCTTAAGCCAAGGGCAGAGAGCCCCCTGGCTCCCACACCTGTCTGTGTGTCTGGGCCGTGCTTCCCCTTCCCCCTTTTCCAGCCTCATCTTTCCACCTGTCCTCCTCTGAGGATTGAAGAAAACAGCACATTCACCCTGCCTGTCCCAGGTATGAAGATTTGTGCTGGGACCAACTCAGGTGGCCACATCCTTATCAAAGCTCTCCAAAGCCAATTGGTCTCAAACAGGGAGGGATGGCCTGAGCCCTGGGGATTCCTGGCCCATTGATGCTGTGAAATGAGGGGTGGACAGCAAAGGGCATGGGAGGGTCAGCTTGGGGCACTGCAAGGGAGGGAGAGGCTCTCACCTTGAAGAAGGTCATGGTGGCCCCATCCTTCACAGCCCCATACTCGATTTTGGTTTGCTTGGCCAGGTCATCAGCAGAGTCGATGGGCGATTCCATGCGCTCCACGGTCAGAAAGGCAGCCAGGTTGGCCGTGTAGGACGAGATGATGATGAGTGTGAAGAACCACCAGATGCCCCCGATGATGCGGGTTGATAGGGCTTTGGGCATCAGTTCCGACCCTGGGAGAATGGAAAAGGCAGGTGGTCCCTGATGCGGTCTAGGGCTGCAGCGCCTGGGATCTTGTTAACAATGCACCTTCTCAGGCCCCCTCCCAGGCCCCCCTGAACCGGTCCCTTGAGGGGTGGGGCCCAGCAATCTGGGTTTGGGAAGCCCTCCAGGTGGTTCTGATGCAGGCTGAAATGGAAAAACCACTGCTCTAGGACCACACACGTGCACATGTTTCACAGGCTCGTCAGCCCCAGTCACCCGCAGTTCAGAACGGTCGGTAGTTGAAACCGTGGGGCTCTGGAGGGATTCCTGCTCCCAGCCCTGTGTGATCTCGCCAGATGCTCTCCCTCTCTGGGACCCCAGAAAGGCCGGAGAGTCGTCCTTCCTCCGTCCCAGCCTCACACAAATACCGTGAGGCTGCCTCGGCATAATTGCAGGAGAAAGTGTGTTGCAAACACAGGCGGTATACAAACACGAGATTGCCTGCTGGCGCTTTACAAGAGGAGAAAAATCAACATTTTTTGAAGCTCGTCGCCGAAACAGATCCCTCTTCCTTCCCGACCTTGGGTGTGGAGCACAATTTAGATGAAACCTTCTAACTGAAGTAATTAACTAGGCGGCTTTCAAGAGATTTAAATAGCAAGTGACTCCTGAACTTTCCAGAATATTTGGACCTGCAATCTGAAAAGTGTCTGCTTTGATATGGATGATTTTTTTTCCTCAAAGAAATCACTCAAAGGGGAGTTTTTCAAATACAGAACTATTTTTCTCCCTCCTAATCAAAACCTCGTGGGGGAATACATCAGGGGCCAGGGCTTTGAATATGGCAGCTGGAGGAGGGCGAGGAGAAGCGATTCCTGCACTGGGGGGCTGCCAGGTCTTTCCCTACCATCACTGGAAAAGGAAAATGGACGAAGAAGCAAGGTGAGGCTTCGGGACACTCATTAATAGAGGGGACAGAAAGAGACACTTGCGTTGAAAGCCGCCCGTCGCTTCCCAGCTCTGGAGACCATGGAGGCTCCTTAGGCGCCCCTCCCTCCCCAACCACATGCAGTCTCATCCATCTGACCCCTCTACCCCCCCCGCTACCTCCCAGATTCCTCCAAGCTAGGGCTAGAGCTGTCCCCCCAACCCCCACAGGGGAGAATGATGTTGGCCTGGTGGACTGTGCCAGCCTCTGCTGGACGCCTACCCAGGCTCCTGCCCTGGCCTCTGTCGTGGCTGGGAGATCGCTTGAGTTGGGGGCAGCTCTCTCTCTCTCTCTCCTCTTCCTTCTTCATTCAAGCGCCCAGCCCAGGGCTTGGGATGTAGTGGTCACTCAGGACACGCTGGGATAATAGCATTCATTTGGCATTTGCTGATGGGTGTCTACTGAGGGCCGGGGTTTGGACTGGGCCTTGAGAACACATACAGGTGAGTGAGAGACAGGGAGTTCTTTGTTTCCTTGTCACCCACTGCCCCTTAGTGGGATCCTAATAGAGGCAGAGACTTTGGTTCTGTCCCCATCCCCCTATCTCGTTCCCCGAGTTAAGAGGCTCTGGACATGTGACCCAACAGGCAGAAACAATGAGCTTGTGGCTCCTGGTCAGCAAGGCTGGGGATGGAGGGTCCTCCCTGGGCAGAGGTCTCCTCTCCTGGCACCTGTCCTTCAGCCCATGGTGTCTCTGCACCCAGTGCACGTGCTCTACTCCCTCAGACATTTGAGCAGCTGTGGATCTGGCCAAAGGGTGGGCCAACAGGTCAGGGGCAGGTGCAATATACCTGCCCTCCCTCTGGAGGTTGTAAGACAGCGCTGTCCTTCTGTGCATACCATCCCTATAGCACGCACCCCCTTGAACATGACCCTTCTTGCTCCCACACTCCCCATGGCCAGGTGGTCACTGAGTCCTGTTCCTGCTACACCCTGAAGCTCTCGGAGTCCATCTCTGTCCTTTACCCCCATGGCCACGACCCCCGTTCAGGTCTCATCCTCTCATTTCTGCAACGGCCTCCCACCCAGCCTCCCTGCCTCCAGTCTCCCCCATTCTCTGCTCAACCTGACCCAGCTGGCATCTAAGGTGATGGGGCCAACAGTGGGCTTGGCCCCAGCAAGCAGGATATTGTCCATCCACCTCGGCTGTAGCAGGAGAGGTTAGGGATAGAGCCCTGTTCAGCACGGATGGGATGGCTTCTCTGTTTTAGCCTCAGACCCTGAGCCAGTCCAGCCCCAGGACTGGTGGAGGACAGGGACCTGGGACAAGGGTACACACCCAAGTCCCCAGGTGTCTCCAGCCCGCTGGCAGCTCCACAGGTCTGAGGCTGCCCTGGAGGCTGGGTAAGCTCTGCCGACTCTGGAAAGGAGGCACCCCCATGCTCCGGAGAGAGGATCCCTGGGGAGAGAGGGCACCCACCTTGCTGCATCAAGGACCCCATCCCGAACCAGAAGCTGTTCAGCAGAGTGAAGTTGTTTTCCACCACCTCGGAGCCGGGATTGCAGGGATGAGCATCGTACCACTCATAAGGGCTGAACCTGCAACAGGGAGAGGGGAGTGGTGAGGCGGAGCTGTGGGGGGCCAGGAGAGAAGGGGCGCCCATGCTGTGGGGAGCTGCCTGCTTAGCCAACATTGCTGGGCCGTCACTTTAGCATCAATTTACTCAGTGTTCTGCTGGGGAGGCAGGGAATGGGAAATCAGGGCCATTTTGCTTCTTGTTCTTTATTGTTAGTGCCCTTTTCTGGTTGTAAAAGTAATTCAGCAGCATCTCTTAAAATTAAAAGCGCGCATGCCCTTCAACCTAGCAATTCTGAGACTCATTATCCAGCCTAGAAAAAACGCCCGTACAGGAGCATAAAGCGAAGCACGCGAGGGTGTTTATCAAAGCATTGTTTGTAATAGCGAAAAACTGGAAACAGCCTAAATGTCCTTCAACAACAAAATGATTAAGTAAACTCCGTCAGAAGCGTGTTCTGCAATGTCACACGGCTCAGAGAGGAGAATGAGAGATGTCCGGAGGTCCTGACAGGGAAAGATTTTCCACCCATGCTGTTTGCTTAAAAAAAAAAAAAAGTGATAAAAGATAAGAATGATATGATCACATTTATATAAATAGATTCCTAAAGATAAAGTGCTATGTCTCTCTCGATACATGCGTATACAAATACGTTGGAAGAGTCTGGAAAGAGTCCTAATTTAAAAAATATCAGCGTTTGCCTCTGGGGAAGGGAGTTAGGAGGGCGGCAGGAATTTCTGGGCAGCCTGTTGCTTTAGGTGGATTAGGGGAATTTTTAAAAAATGAGAATGGGCTTTTCAATTACTTGTATACTTAAAATGAAAAAAAAAAGGCAAAACATAAAAAAGGCAAAACATACACTTCATAAAATATTCCAGCAGTATACAAGAATACAATGAAAAAACAAAAGTACTCCAGGATCCCAACCCCGGCGAGAACAACGTGTTACATAATTGTTCTGATTTTTCTCTCTGAATATACAAATACCTGTATGACAGGGAAAGATGGTTACTTAAAGCCCCCCACTGACTTCGAAGGAAGAGAAGTCCTGATAACTGGAGGGATCTTTGTTTGCTGCCTGAATTCCAGGTGGGGACATGAAAGCTGGAGGAAGCTAGAGCGCTCTGCGGGAGACGGGAGACCCCGGAGAGAACCCCCCCCCGCCCCGAGAGGCCCACGTGGCCGGCGTGGCTGACGTGGCTGGCGTGGCTCGTGTGGGGTAGGATGCTGACATGAGAGGCCCAGAAGGAGAGGCACGTCCAGTGGAATTTTGTTTTTTTTTTAACGTATGATATTCTTTAAGTGTGATGTTGTGACTCTCCCATTCCCCCTTTAAAAAGCTTTAATAAATTATACATTGATCACCAAAGCCTTCGTGAGAAGAATTTTGTTTTCACAAAGTGGGAAGATTCTACACATATGAAATTTTAAAGCGAGGCTTCCAACCAAGACGGGGATATTCAAAGGGAATGACCACGAACTGGCTCGAGGCTCTGCAAATCCACAGGCAAGAGATAAAGGCTGAAGAGAGGAGAGGCGGAGGCTGCTACGGGAAGCTTCTAGAGAAAGCCTCGGGAGAGCGGCGCATTTGGTGGTCCCCACATTCCCCCCGTGACGTCCTGGGAGAGGAGCGTCCGTGGGACTGCTGAGGGAGCTGGCGGGCAGCTCTGTAACAAGGTGGGTCCCGCCTGGGGATCTGGAGGGCAGGGGTTGGCTGATGAGTGCCTCCCAGGTGCATGCAGGAGGGGGAGTCCCTGTCGCAGGGTACTGGCCTACATGCCCAGACGCAGCCAGGTGTGAGGGCACCAGGCCCACAGCGTTTTCCTGGACCGAATGGGCCCAAGCAGCAGAGAGATGCAGCCCAGCTCTACCCTGCGTCCTGTCCGAGAAGGGCAACGGGACTGTAACAGGGGAGACCATGGGGCAGGTCCTACTGAAGTGGACCCCTGAGCAGGCCAGGTAAGAGGTCCGATGTGCGACCAAAGGCAGAAATGTTGAGGACTCTACTGAACTCAACCTTCTCATTTCTGAATGGAAACAGTGTTTGTGATTAGAGAGACCCCTGGGGTTTCTGTGACCTGGAAATGAGCCAAAAAGTGACAGACCCCAGGCCGAGTTTTCACCGGGCAAGGAGAGCCTCAGCCCTGAGCACACTGGGAGGCTGGGGGAGGGGGAGACCCAGTGAAAATGATTCCGGACGAGACCTCACTGGTCCTGAGTGTCTTACACACTCACACAGCCACGATACCTGTGATCATTTTTAAACACAAGAAAATATCACGCCGTAGTGCTACCTAGAACTTGGGACTTTCCTCTTACTAAGTCACCAGCCTCTTTCCAGAGCGGTTCTTCCGGATCTCCTTGCTCTCTGCAACTACTTCAGAGGTGTTTTCAACCACTCCTCTGTTGCCGGGGCTTGGCCTGTCCTTGTCCCCCACTGTCACACACTGTGCTAGAAGAAACAGCCCTGGGGACACCTCCATGGGCATCCATGCCGAAGGGCAATCCTATCCTCAGAGGAGAGAATTTCTAGATTTGGGGGGGACTGTAACGTGGGCTCAGTGGTGATTTCAATAGGCTAAATTCCCAGGGGTGGACCTGCTTCTCATGCTCAAACCACCCAGCTCTAGAAAGAGCCTCTTGGTCATCAAGTAATATAAGGGGCCCGGCTCCTTGTCGCCCCCTGAGGTGGACAGTGCAACAGGGGCCCATTTTACAGATGGGGAGGTGGTTTGGAGCAGTCAGGTGAGGGTGCCCCTGCCATCCGGGAGCTGGAAGGTCCGGATTCTAACCCCCAGGCCACAGGAGAGAACAGGAGTGGGCTGGATGCGGGACAGTAAAGAAGGTGCCCCCAAAGTTAGTGATGGTCTTGGGTTAATGGCTCGCGGCTGCAAAGGACTGTCACCGTCTTGCACAAAGGCAGGAGCTAGTGGAGGCTGACCTAGCGATACTCGGTCTCCACTCCTGGGAGAAGATGACGTCCAGCTCCAGTGACAGAGGTGTAGACGGAGCACCGGCTGGCCGGAACCATCTCTTCCTCAGATGTTACTGGAATGGGGCACCCGGGGCTGGACCTACCGGCAGCTCACCCTTGCTCCTGCCTCCGGTTTTAGGCATATAGGCTTATCTTTTTGCCCCAAGTCCCAGCTCTCCTGCCCTCTGTGGTGAGAAGGCACCCTCCCTCCCTTCCTCTCTCCTTCTATGTCTCCAGGCGTAAAGCAGACTATCCCGGTGGTAGAGAAAGGCCTTGGTCAAGGCACGGACCCCTGGTGCTGGACAGACACAGGCCAGGCCAGGCAAGTCTGCAAGACGGACAGTCCGGGACCATGCCACAACCGCCCTGCAGGGAGCCTGGGGCCCTGCGCATCCTTCGTGGACCCCAGCTCTTGGGCAGTCGTGTCCAGCTCTCCCGCCGCCAGTATGGAGCAATCTGAAGGACACAGACCACATGGAGGGGGGACAGAGGGCCACAGCCACCCTAGAGATGTGTCATGCTTGACCTTGACAGTCTTGGGAAAAAATCGAGTTAGTGGCTACCTATAAAAACCATGAGGTGTCACATAAAAAAATCTGAGTCTGTCTAAACACCACAAACGCTGCAGTGCTGGGCCCACGTTCCGGCCCAGAGCAGTCTATTGGGGGCGACAAGCCACTGCCCCTCTGGCCAAGTGTGTGTCCTCCGGGCTGCTGCGGCCTCTCCCCTTCCCTGCCTCCCCTCCCTCAAGCTTCCTGTCCAGCCCCGTGGGCACCGGTGTTTGCCACCCCCATTTAAAATGGACGGGTCTTCCTTGGGGGTCTGACTCTGTAAGAAAAAGCTTTCTGACCTCGGGCACTGGCTGAGCCTCCCTGAGCCTGATTTGCTGCTTCTGCAAAGTGGGGAGAATGATTCCCACCTCACAGGACCTTTGTAAGAATCAGGCGGGGTGGGTGTGAATTAAGTGACTGTTACATAATGGGATAACTGTACTGTGATGCCGTTCATGGCCCTGTGGCTAGGTCCCTCGTCCCTATCCTGTCCCCTCAGGTGTCCTGCGCCATTCCAGCAGCTGCAGAAGTCTCATCTCTTCCAGAAAGTCTCCCCAGGCAGGGGGCGAAGGGGGCCCCCTACCTTCCCTGATGGGAGGCAGGGGGCAAAAAGCAGGCTGAAAGACCAGGGGTTGGAGGGGGACTGGGTGCACGTCAGAGTCATGCTGGAGAAGCCGGAGCTGTTTTCTAGGGGCAGGGAGCCCAGAGGGGGCTGGAGTTGCTAAAATTATGGCGAGAGCTCTGGAGAGTGTCTCCTGCTTTCTAAGCCTTGTTAGGCTGTTAGAGGAAGCTGTGTAATACAGGCCTCTTCTGAAGGCTGGCCGGCTGGGCTGGGTGGACAGGCGGCACCCGCCAGCTGACAGCCAAGGGTTTCGGACGCAGGACAATTTCATCCCTCACATCCTTTCCTTTGGTCTCTCTCTGTGCGGGAGGAGGGAGCGAAAGGGAACAGGGTGGGAGGAAAGCTTTCAAAGAAGACTTAGGAGGAGAAAAGGCCCAAACACGAAGTCCTTGGATCTCAAATTGCCTCTCCAGAGAAGTCTCTCTTCATATCTTGTTAGGATTTAGAGAAAAAAGAACCAGGGCAGGGGCAGGAGACTGGAAGGAGGGCGCAGAGGGTCCAGGGCCCAGGAGCCACACGCTTGGGGCCGGGGCAAAGGACAAATGTCCAGGTGGCCAGGGATGTGGATTACAGACAGAATCCTAGGTGGTGAGGGTTCAAATGCCAGTCGCTTGTCGCTAGGATGGCTTCGGTGAGCCTCAGATGTCTCCCCTTCCTGGGGGTGGAGGGATGAGATAATTATGTCACATAATGCCTCTAAAGCACAGAGCACAGTGCTTGGCAAACACCAGGTGCTCAGCAAACACCAAGCTAAACCTGTGCCCTAGTGAGCTCCTCCCACCATCCACCAGCAAGTATATGCTGTGTCTCCTTTGTGTGAACGACCGAACGTGCAAGGGGGTGGCCTGCGTGTGTTAAGGACGGGGGCATACGTGCCAAGTTTTCGCACATGTGCCCGCGTGTGCTTATGTGACACGATTCCTCCTGCTGTGTGGACCAGGAGGACACAGTCTGCCTTGCACATTTCAGTCCACTTGCTGGACCATCCAACACACCTAAGTCTGCTCTCCTGGGTGCCTGGCCAGGCGGTGCAGCTCTGGGCAATGACTTAGCCTCTCCAAGGCTGCTCACAGGGCTGGGATAGGACTGCTGCCTCCCAGTCATGGACACAGACCAGGGGAAGGTCTGGGGAATATAAGCTCGGCATGGGGGTGGGGGTGATCTATGGAATGTTCCTCGAAGGATATAAAGGGATCTGAGCCTCAGTGAGGGAGAGAGGATCAGGCACAGCAGTGGCCTGAACCTTAGCCAGTGGCTAAGGACTGCTGAGGTGGGGACCAGTCTGGCTCCCTGAAACCCTGACCTTGGGCCAGAGCTCTGGCCAAAGCATGGCCCTTACCTGGCAATGACAAAGAGGACACAGCTGACCCCCAGATAGGCGAGGAGCACGTACATCCAGATGTCTGGGGACAGGGGGTTGAGGAAGGAGAAGACACTGGGGTTGGTGCCATTGGGCTTTCGATACAAGATGCTCACACCGAGGGTCATGAAGGGCTTGGAGAAGTCGATGGCTTTCTCGCGGACATGGGTGATGGTCAGGGGGGCCACGGCCAGATCTGCCTTCTGCAATGAGAGAGAGACACACACAGAGAGACAGATGTGAGTAAAGCTTCAGACTAGCAGGGGACAAGCACCTCTTCTCAGAGGAGGGGGAAGGAAAGGAGTGAAGTGGAGTCATTTCCAAAGCCTTAGGGTCACCTGACCACAATGTTTACAAGTCCTTCTCCTGGGCCGGGCCACCCCCAGGAGAAGCGTGCTGCAGAGACAGTGATGAATTAGACGGAACCCCTGTCCTCCATGAGCCTCATGGCCTTCAGGAAGAGGACAGTGGCATCAACATGCAGAGAGGAATTCTAGGAAAGCTATACCCGTGTGGTTCATCCTCAAAATGGTGCTCTGTCAAATAGATACAGTTCAGCAATCTACAAACATTTAAAAATAGCTCATGTTCTTTATTGGTGACTTTCAAACATCATGAAGAGGACACAGAATCCAGAACAGACCTTGCTTGAATCTGCTTTCCTCTCCTAGCCACTTCTTGACTGCTTCTCCCTGTTTTGGATATTCTATACTTCCCCAAAGCCTTAAAATCCAGTTGGACAAAAATAATACCCTCTTTGGAGGCAGAAGTGAGTCCAGAGCCCTCTTCAGTTGGTGAGGGGAGGGAAGAGGGCATAGAAGAGGAAGAAAGGAAGGGGTTGGGGAAGGCTAGGAATGTTCCTGTGCTGGTCAATTTTAGCTCATCACAATTTTAATGAGGGTCTAATTAAAGGTCTATTATCTCCTTGGTCTGAACTTTTCCTGATGAACAGTCTATAATCCCTCATTCCCACCATGTCAGCCTCCTCCCCACTGTTCTCCTGCTACACAAGGTCCCATTTAACGGCTTCCTTTTTCCCACATTCCCTTTTTCACCTCCATGCTTTGCACACTCATGCCTTATTGAGAATGCCCTCTCCCTGTTGGCTCTTACCAGCTTTCTGTATTTCTTCGCACATGCTACTTCCTCCAAGAAGCCCTCCCTGATAACCTCCAATGCTAAACCCCCATGAAGCTTGCTCTGCTCCACAGTAAGGTCCTAACTGGCTCAGCTGGAATTCAGGATGTGTGGCCATGTGATTTCTGTCTTACCTGCCTATTTGCCTGTGTCTTCCTAAGGGCAGTCAGGGCATAGCTGATGCACTGCTTTGTCCATTCCCAACCCCCATCTCAGCTCTGTAGTATTTGTTAATAGTGTTTCCTCTGGGATGGCTCCTGTGAATATTCACATATCAGAATGTGAACCAAGTTATCACTTCCCGGTGTCGGGGATGGGCTGGAGAGAAAGAGAGGCCAGCTCCTAAAGACCAGCACTAAAGACCCTGTTGCAAAGGTGGGATGGCTGCTCTGAGACCTCTTTCCAAGGCAACAGTCTCTAGGCAGCTACCCAATGTCTTGGTCCAGATTCATTCATTCATTCATTCATTCATTCATTCATTCATTTTATGAGCTCTGCTAAGCACTAGGGATACAGAGCTGAGCCATGAAGACATTGTTTCTGCCCCAGGGCTTGCAATCTAGTTGGGGAGACGGACACTAATCAAACCATTTACTAAATGGTAGCTGTTAATGCCAACTCTGACTTCACCAATCCTAGATTAGGAACCAGCAACCAACTGAAATCAGACTTTAAGGAAGGGAAGCCTGATCTGGATAGACTCCGCAGGTGCCCCAGGCTGGGGGCGGGGGATGCTGGCAAACACACAACTTTGACATTGCCAAGCCAATGTTTTTCCTTTTAATAGAAGCCCCCACAGTTGATTATTGACATTCAGAGCCTAAGCATTCAGTGAACCTTAGGACCTGGGATGGACAGGGAGGCGGAGCCTATTAAAAAGCATGCATCACACTGGGACCTTCTGTTTGTCAATTTCTGAATGTGGGCATTGGAAATTGCCTAGCTTTGAAGGCAGAGGAAGGAGAATGCCACCCTGGCCCCCTGGCGTCCTCAGGGTGTGTACAAAGGAATGCAACAAAAAGGAGGGAACTATCAGGGAAGGTACAGAGAGTAATGTGTACCTGCTCGATACCAACCGTGCTCCAGTCTGGGACAGAGGGCCGAGCAGGAGACCCAGCTCCTGCTCTTACAGACTTTCCAGTCAAGTGAGCCCCCCTGGGGGGTGCCAATAAGACTCAGTGGGGTGGGGACCTGGCTGGGATACCCCGGAAGGTTCTTTTGATTCCTGAGTTCTAGGATCCTCTATAATGTTGGCATTAGAGGGGTGTAGTGGGCTTTTGTTCTAGAACTTGGCCTCCCCTGGTCCTGTCCGTTCAAAGCACATTGCTTTGGGAGAACCTCAAAATCAATGTGCCAATCTTCCTCTGGCTTTGCCGGCAGGTTGGATGAAAGGACTAGCGATGGGAGGATCTTGGTGTCTGCAGCCACGTTTGTTTCATGAGAAGCGGTCCAGGACTGGCGAGGAAGACAACTGCAGGGCTGTGGGACCTCCTTCTTCACCAGCACTGTCCTGGAGCCTTCTGAATCTTCCCACCCTCATCCTGCTCTCCGGCTCTCGCAGGTCAGGAGGTCTCACAGGTCGGGAGGCGGGCATCTGCGGCATTCTGTACCTACAGCAGCGAGTCAGCTGGTCAACCTGCCCTTCTTCACGGGGAGCTTTGATGCGTCTTCTCCCTTAGGCTTCAGGAAGGCTAGTGTTCTCCACTTTCATTTTGGTTTAGGCAGGAAACACTGCATTTCACCGTTGGTTATGATTTCTTTAAAAAAGGCATGATTTTGTCCAGCTTTCCTTGAAAGAGCGGAATAGATGTCAAGTCTCTGCTGTGTCAGTTCATTACTCAGAATGAAAGGCCCAACCTTGGCAGGTTCTTCCCACTTGAGCAAATTTTCTTTGAGGACGATTCATGAAATCAGAGGCTGTCATACCTGGGTGAGAGGTCTTTAAGAACATCTCTTCCAACCCTCTATTTCTTATGGAGGGAAACTGAGGCTCAGAGAAGAGCCAAGGCCTTTGCTCCCATATTCACAGTAATCACGTCCTTGAACAAAACAAACTTCTCACCTGTCCAACACATTCATGGGTCTTACAGATGATCTGTTGGCCCCGTCTGCCTGAGGACCTTTCCATACCTTTTTTAACCCTCTCAACTGGGCAGGACAACCCTTCCAGGACCTTACTTCATCCCCATAAACAGCTTTCCACTTCCCATGAATCCGTCAGGACCCACCTGGCACCAGCCTCTCTTACTCTACTCCATACTTGCCCGGGACCCCTTGGAGCCACCACATCTCCAGCAACCAGAATGAAGGCGAGAAGGACTTAACCAGCTGCAGCTCTGTATTTCAGCCCAGAGGTCCAGCCACCTGGACTGCTGGCTGGACACTAGCCTTGTCCCAGAAATTGAAACCAGGAAAACCTTCACTCAGGTTCTAAGAGCGGACTTGTGACCATGGTCCCACTTCTGGCCACTTACCACCTATCAGCCTTCTCTTAAGCCTTCTCTCCCTCTCTCTCTCTTTTTAAAAAGATTTTATTTATTTATCTGATAGAGAAATCAGAAGTAGGCAAAGAGGCAGGCAGAGAGAGAGAGGGGGAAGCAGGCTCCCCGCTGAGCAGAGAGCCCAATGCAGGGCTTGATCCCAGGACCCTGGGATGATGACCTGAGCCTTAGGCAGAGGCTTTAATCCACGGAGCCACCCAGGCGCCCCTCTTAAGCCTTCTCTTAAGCCAGGGGTCCTCCTTGAGGAAAAAGTCTATGCCCTGAACCCCAGCTTGCTACCTGAGTCTGGTGTCCCTGTTGGCTCCTGCCTACTTGCATTCTAGGCACGGTCTTTACCAGATTCCCCATCTCTATGCTCTGCCTCTTGGCTGGGATTCCCCAGGGTGTCCTGTTGCTCAGACCGGGACCTGCTGCAGTTACAATAGTAAGAAGCATGGTCATTGCTGGGTGAGTCCCGTACGCCAAGCATGGTTAAGCATGCTAATGTACACCATCACAGACGATCTTCCCAGCAGCCCCGTGTGGCAGTAAGTGTTACCACCACATTCTAGATGAGGGTGCCATGGCTCAATCAGGCCAGGATGTTTGTTCAAGCTCTACTCCTTTGGGTGGCCAGTGTGGGTGGCATAGGAGTGGAGCAGAGCTGCCTTCCACGTTGGTGAATGGCTGAGCCAGTCCTCGGACCCACTTCACCGTGACCTCAAACCCGCCACGCAAGCCACACGTACGGGGCTGAATTGTGTGCCCCCTCCAAACAGGTTCAAATCCTAACTCCCTAGGAGCTGTGAACGTGACCTTACTTAGAAATAGGCTCCTTTTCTCCCCCCACTAAAACAGTCTTTTATTCTTGCCACTGAGATTAAGCAGCGTCGGATAGATTGCCAGGAGAGTATCCTGGGCTGTGCAGAGGGAGGACACACTCTATCTTCAGTGGACGTGTTCACACCCCCAAAGATCAGGCCCGGCAGGGGCCCGTGTGCATCTGGTCTCCGTGTCACAGTTGTTCCCTCACGTGTCCCCAGCAACACTCCCCAGGTGGTTTCAAATTCCCGTAATACCATTGCACACCTATCCCAGCAGCCAAAATTTTAAAAAAGATACGGATAATACCAAATGCTGACAAGGGTGCAGAGCAACGGGATCTTTCCTGGGCTGTGGGAAAAAATGTAAAATGGGGCAACCCCTCAGGTTGCCGGTTTTTAGAGAAGAATGGAGCTCAGGACAGCTGCATGGAAGTGATGCATCGGGCAAGGTATGTGGGAAGGAGCACGAAGCTCCCATGTCCTCTCTCTCTTGGGGCGTGCCACCCTCCTCGCATTTCCATGGGTTCACCAACCCAGAAGCTCTGCAAAAACAGGTCTTTGCAGAAGTAATCAAGCTAAGATGGAAGTCATACTAGATTCAGGTGAACCCTACATCCTAGGCCTGGGCTCCTTATAAGCAAAGAGGACACACAGGGACACACTGAGAAGGCCCTATGATGCTGGAGACAGACCAGAGTAATGCAGGATCAAGCCAAGAAGCACCAAGGATGCCGACCGTACCGGAAACCAGGGGAGCAGCGTGGGACACATTCTCCCTCGAAAGGGACCAATCCTGCCAGCACCTCGATTTCCGATTTCTGGCCTCCAGAACTGAGAGAGAAGACATTTCTGTTGTTTTAAGCCACCTAGCTTCTGGTCATTTGCTGTGACAGCCCTGGGTCACTCCTACACCTGCCACTTAGGGCCAGGACAGGATGCTCTGAGTTCCTTCCACTGCCCCATTCAGATGAGCAGGCTCTATGGCTGGGCCCGCCCTGCCTACCCTGAACCTGGGCTGTATTCCCAGAGACATAAACCTGACTCTGGCTGCCCATCAAGGGTGCCATGGTGTCTCCCCAGCATACACTTCGCATGGTCTGGCTGGGCTTCTGAGCTCTACGGCTGCAGAAACATGCAGATTCACTCCTACTTCCCTCCAGATCCTTCTGCTTCTGTTTCCACAGCCCCCAAAACCAGTCTCACTCCTGTAGCACAGGCAGGACTTCTCCCCGGGGCTCCGTCTGCTGGCTCTCTGCCCACGTACATGCTATCCTGGAATTCCCCTTCCAGTCTTTTCTCAAAGTGGTGTTGCTCCAGCTAGAATCCCCCCACTCCCAACCCTGCTTCATATACAGAAAGTGCTCTTAGGATAAAACATTCTTATTAGGGGTTCCTTAAGCCTTTCATGATCTAAGAGAACTTTCTGTCCCCAGAGAAGGTTCTGTAACGGTGAGCATGTTCTCTATTTGCATTGTCCAATATGGTAACCATTAGCCACATGTGGCCAAGAGCTTGAAATGTGGCTATGTAATTGAGGAACTGAGTTCATACTTTAATTTCACATGAAAGAATTTGAAAAATTATTTTTATTTAAGTTTTAAATTTAAATAACCCCCATGACCAGTGGCTACTGAGCTGGCAAGTGCAGACCCGGCCCTGCCCACCTCTCCAGGCTTTCCTTACCTCACATCCCCTTGCTCGCTTTCTACTAGCTTCTTTCAGACTCCCCAACTCCAGCTCTCTCTCACCTCAGGACCTTTGCACGTGTGAGCTCCTCTACCTGGGACTTCTTCCTCCACAAACGCTTTGTCTAGCTAATGCCCACTTCTCTTTCAGATCTCAGCTCAATTAAATCAATTAATTAAAATCCTTAGGTGACGTCAGGTCTCCCTGGTGATTCCTCTCATGGCACAAGTATTTTCTCTCCTAGCACTGACCACAGTTGGGTTTTTAGAGAGGCTTCGTGATTTCTCCTTCACTGGACCATAAGCTCATGGGAGCAGGGTCTGAGCCCGTGTCTTTCCACCACCATGCGCCCTGGGCCTGGCACAGTGCCTGGCTCACAGCCTGCCATCTGTAGACTCTGGGACTGGATGAATGGGGATGTGTAGGGGAGATACCCAGTAAGCACATCTGCAGAGCTGCCTGGCTGAGCACGTGGTAGTTTACAGGGGGACAAAGCAAGTCACGGGGCGGGGCAGGGCGGGGTGGGTGTCTGCTGATGACTCCCAGACTCCACCCTTAAGAAAACACAGTGCTCCCAGAAAGCCCGTGGACACTGACCTGACAACCAGCAGCCTCAACGACCCACACATTACAACAGAGGGGAAGTGGTGCTGGTAAATTCCTGAGTGTCCACACATGGGGCACCTCCCAACACCTGTAATCCACACACTGGCTTCCTGAGCGGTAGTGGCCTCACTACCTGCCAGTGAGGAAGGATGCCCGCGCCTCTCTCTGGCCCAGGAGAGCTGCTGAGCCTCCTTCCTTCAGGAAGGAAGGGAGGGTGTTCCCTGCTTCAGGACCCCAGGGGCCCCAGGAGGGACAGGCCACAGCTCCATCTCCAACCACCTGCCCCTTTTCCCACCTCATGTGCCGAAGGTGGCATCAGCCCAGACAGGCCCTGCTCAGCAGGTTGCGGGGGGTAGTGACCCCCTCTCTCTCCACATGCCACGAGGCCCTGGTGATACGGTCCCATAGAGCCCCTTGCGCTGCTCCTCCGTGTCCTTATCACAACTAAATTCTTATTTGTAAGTCACTGTTTAATACCTCCCTCGCTCCTCTGCTGGTGTGTGAGCTCTAGGAGTGGGGGTACTGACCTGGATCACACACTGATGCATCCCTCGGGTGAGCTCAAAGGCTGGCCCCAAGAAGGGGCTCAGTAAAGTTCTTTTGCAAGACTGAGCAACGAAGTTCCCCCAAGGGTCCTGACCAACCCTGACCACAGCCTAAGGGGACTGAGCTCTGGCCTCCGTTTCCCTGCTCAGCACCCCCGTTCTTCCCGAAGCCACGTGACCCATGCCAATCTGCCTGGGTCCTTCACCACCCCCAACCCAGGCCTGTCTCTCACCAGCGTTCTTCCAGAGTCAGGCCTCTGCTCCTTGTACCCTGGCCCTTGATGGGCCCCTTACTTCTGGTCTGTTCACTGAAAGCCCTCACTTGTCCTCATGGCCGTCCTTAGGTAGGTCCTAGTGACGTCTTCAGCTCCATATCCCTCCCCGGTCATTGCCCGGGCTGCTTGGCCACCCTGGGGAGGGTCCACCCTTTGGGTTCACCTGTGGGCTCCCCCAAGCCTGTCCTGCTCCATCGAGGACTCTGCCCTACCCCAGGTGAGCTCCCAGCAGGCCTAGCTTGCAAGTGCCTTGGCCCAGGCTTGGGGAGGGGGCCAGAGGTGGGGGCAGGGGCGGAACCTTCCCTGGCCTTGGAAACAGGCCAGAGTTCAGGTTTGTTCTGTGTTTGGGAGAATATGGGACACAGTGGGGGTGATCGCCGGTAGGTCTGAGACTGGATCTTCCTGTCGCACTGCAGCCTGCCTGGAGGCTGGGAGACCACGTGCATGGGCTCACTGGCCGTGTTGGGAGACATCTTCCCAAGTTTGTGTCCTCCTTCGCTCACCCACATGCGCCACCTGCCGCTGCATGCCAGGGAGCTGGAAATGACCCTGTGCCCTCCCTCAATTCCTCTGCATGCTGCCAGCCACAGGACAGGGAAGGCATTTCAGGAGCTACTCCCACCTCTCCCAAGTCTCCAGCCCTTTCCTCTAGGGTTTCCTGGGATAGACCAGAGGCCACTCCCCACCGGTTTCCGAGCCCAGCAGGGCACTGGTCTGTGAGCCAGGGAAGCCTTTACCTGGACATACCCCTCTCTTAGGACACGTTCCCAGGCTGAAGAGTCACACAGATTCATCCGTCCATGCACTACTGTCTGCTTCCTGGTGGAATTGAGACCCAAAAGCCCGGGGAAGCGATCCTGCCTGTTTGTCCATGGCCCTTTTCTCTGTGCTAGCATGGGGCTCTTACCTCAATACATTTAATGGACAAAAGAATAACTTGATCACAGGAAACACTGGAAAGAGCTACCTTTGGAGTGGAAAGGTCACCCAGGAAGCACTTCCGCTGGCCTGCCACACTGCAGTTCTCACAGGGGTACCCTTAGTCATGGGTGGTACCAGCGATGTCCCACCGGCCCGCCGTCACACTTCATCAGCACCGTGGCCACGAACAGCCTGGGAAAACCCCTACATAACTCCAGAGCCGAGGCCAGATGCTAGGAAATGCCTGTGTAGACGGAAGGGTCACCAACCCAGGCTTCACATACGGGTCCCCGAGCTGCTGGACGCCCAGCAGTGAGAAATGAAGTCTGTGCCTTTCCCAGGCCTGCGAGAAGGGTCTGATTCCCAAGTGCCAGCAAAGGCACAGCAGGGCGGGCGTCCCCTGCTTTGTGACACACGACAGTGGAGGCCCACATGTCTGTTCCCACCCCCAGAGGAAGCCCCCTTCCCCATACTGTGCTTGACCACAAGGCAGGGGTCCGCCCAGGCCTGGCCCAATGCTGCAGGCCTCCTGATGGCATGGCGGGGGGGGGGGGGACCACCCAGGGAGCTCTGTGAGCTCAGCTATCCGGTCTGTGCTCCGGTTTGCTCTCCCTCGTTTTCTCCTCCTCACTCTCTGGTCTCAGCTCAGGAGTCACTCTGGCAGGGAAGCCCACTCATCTCTCCTGGTCTTACACCTCCCAAGTCTCCTACACTGCTCTATGGTGCCAACTGCTGTTTTAATACAAGTCAGCTTGGCTGATTGACTGTTTGTTCCTGCGGGTGGGGACAAGGGGCGAGGGCCATGGGCATCTAACTTGGCTGCTCCCATCTCTCTAGTCACCACCCCGGGTCTGACACATTGTGGGGACCGGGTTCGGACCCCTGCCCTTGAGCACCAGGTTGTGGGCTCTGGCCCTGACCACCCTCATGTAGGCACCAGCGGACACTCACCTCCCACCCGCCCGACCCGCTGAGGGCGCTGCTGCGGGTTCCCCGCAGGTTCCCATGTCTGCCGTGTCAAATCCAGAAACGCCTGCAAGTCAGGAGCCTATGGAAAAACCTGCCCCCTGCCCCGTCTCCCCTCATCCCGAGACACACTCTGCAAGTTTTTTCCAGGGTGTTGACTGAGGGACTGGTCACACTCAGTGCCGATGGGCTCAATAACGAGTTCTTGTATCTCACCCCTGCTCCTTGTCCCTGGCCCTCACTCGCTCCCTGGCACCACACCCCAGAACTAGGTATTAGCATCTAAGCCTCTTCCTCAGGCTCTGCTGTCCAGAAGCCCGGCTGAGACTGTTCCAGAAAGGTCTGTGGAATGAATGAAGGAACAGTTGACCCTCAGCAGGTGCAACTCTCGCTCCCTCTGACCTTCGTTTCCCTCCAATCCCCCTTCACTCTGGAAGCGCCGTTGTACTTGTGCCTTGACTGTTCCGGCCCTGGGCTGGCTGGACCCCAACCTCCAGCCAGGCTTCTTCCAGGTCTTTCCCAGGTTGGTCCCTGCTGCCTGGGTCCTGGCAGCTAACAGTTCTTTGCTGAATCTCAGTGTGGCCCAGTCCTTCCCACATCCCAGGCCTGCTTCCCTGCCCCTTCTCAGGCAGCTCAGGGTCATGGCCCTGGCAACCCGGCTGCCCTCTCAGGAGTCCACATGTCCTTGGGGAATCCCCTGCCCTCCACTGCCCTGTCCCACCCAGGCCTCCACCTGCCCCCAGAGAGCTCCCAGCACGTCTTGCTTCAAAGGGCATTGGCCAGCCTGAAGCCTTTCCTGGCCACACAAACAGGGGCTTGGGGTTGCTGCTACCATGAATGCATGGTGGCCAGAGCTAAGATCTGATTACTGGTTGAATGGCAGGGGACACCGTACGTGATGGGGCCATAGCCTTGACACCTGACCCTCCGCAGGCACAGGATGGGAAGTTCAATGCTTAGGACCCCACAGTCGCGCCTCTGGGGAGGCCATGTGAGTCCGTGTGCTCCCTCACCCACCCTCACTCATCGACACCTGCTCCATGTGCCCGGGCGCTCAGGCAGCAGCCAAGAGCTGTTCATCAGGCACTCACTGTCTGGAAGAAGGGTCGGGGGGTGGGGGGACGGGCCCCTGGAGGGATGCCATCCCCTCTGCTCGGCACTCAGCATGACCAGGAGACACAGGGGATGTCCGGGCTGTGCTACTTCTCTCACAAGGGAAAGGATGATACGCCCGGGCTACCCACGACAGCTCCATGTCTCCTCCCCGTTCTAACCCTTGTCTTGGTCCAGCCTCATCCACGAGCCAGGAAAACCTCCTCACCTGCTCTAAGTGAGACGTGACAATGGAGAGAGGAGAACCATGGCTTGCTGTGACCTGGAGGGCATGTACGCATTCCCTTAAGGCCACGCTCCTGCTTTGTCTCTGCCAAACCCGGCCCCTCCAATTCCAGGGCTTTGGAGAGCAGCCAGGACAGGATTCTGGGCTCACAGAGAATAAAGTCCCCAGCCTGGGGCTGACCCTGTCGCTTGTGCCAGCACGTGGATGCTATTCACGCCTCTCCTTTGAGCTCCCTGCCTGCCACGTGTGACCCTGTGCCCACACCTCTCCAGGAACCTCTCCTCCTTTGGCCTCTGTCACCCCTGCTCTCCTGGCTCTCCTCCTTCCTCTCTGGCTTTGGTGGCTCTGGCGCCTTGTGGAGTCCTCGTTTTCCTCTCTCCAATGCTTCCTTGTCATTCGGGTCCTCCCCAGGGTCCCATCTCTCCTCGGCCCAGCAGTCCCACCTCCGGCTGCCTCCTGAGGTCCCCTCCAAGGCTGGGCTGGTGACTCCCAAGCCTTGAACTCCTGCCCTGCTCTCTCCTCTGACGGCCCAGATATATGGCCAGCCACCTCCCAGCACCTCAGTCCCAGCATGACCTCCATACCTCCTCCACTCCTCGATTTGGCCAGGAGGCTCTTTATTTGGGGATGACACTGTCATCTTCCCAGCTGGAATTTCACACCTGTCCTGGTGCAAACATCTTCCCTGTCCCTCACCTCCCTCATCCAGCCCATCCACCAATCTTCTCCATTCTCCCTTCCCGTCGCCATCCCAAGCCACCCGCCTCCCTCCTTTCCCACCGCAGCGTTCCCTTCTTTCTCTCCACCACGCTCTCCTTCACCCGGGCCCCAGCCATGGCCTCCAGACTGGCTTCTGGGCAGCCCTACCGCAGTGATTTTCCTTCACCTGGTGCTCATGTCACTCCCTTCCAGCTGTGCCCCCCACAGCTCTCAGGATGAAACCCAAAAGCCTCTGCTTAGTACCCAGGACAGAAACTCTGGATGGCAGGTATCAGGAAAGGCCAATGCCCCCAAGGGGAGAAGGGGGATGATGCCCTGCTGTGTGCCTCTGCTCTCTGTGAGTCTGATCACTGTGAATCAGTTTCCCAAGGCTCCTATTTGGAATCAGAGGAGCAAGGTTTAGATCCTGGGTCACTGTGGCCCACCAGGATGACCATGGCTGGGCCCAGCCACTGAGTTCATCCATGTGTGTACTTCAGACAGCAGGGCTGTCCCTGGAGGGAAGGCCACAGGGCAGCTCCCAGGGGCTGCCCATGTACTGAGCACCAAGCCCTCTGTTAAGCATCTCCAGGCCGTATCTCATTAAATCATCCTACAAACCCTGGGAGGAAGGCTTTTTTATTACTCCCATCTCATAGATGTGGAAAGAGAGGTCAGAGAGGTTGAGTATGGGCTAGACCCGGAATCTGAAGTCATCTCTATTGGATTCCAGGGTCATTAACACACCTGGGAGTAATTTAAGGCACGGACGTGGACGTGGGCAGAATACCTTTGAGAGAGGAGAAATG
Organism: Martes martes; assembly: GCF_963455335.1. Classification (NCBI taxonomy): domain Eukaryota; kingdom Metazoa; phylum Chordata; class Mammalia; order Carnivora; family Mustelidae; genus Martes; species Martes martes. Next base: position 163,600,057 of record NC_137891.1, on the reverse strand, counting down.
AGAGGGAGCAGGCAGTAAAGCTGGAGAGAGCGAGAGTCTGCGAGAGCCGGGGTGACCGAGAGCGAAATCACTGCTCCGTCCAATCCGTCTGTTGCTCGCACCGTTGGAGCCCACCGTGCGGGGACAGGGGTGCGAGGAGTGTGTCAGCAGGAGGGGTCACACCCTCACCTGCCCCATCTTCCTCCGTGAGCCTGGCTCCCTGGAAGGCCGTGTGGCGTGGGACAGAGGAGAGCAGAGTGTCCGAGAAGGACCTCTTAAGTCCTGCTGGTCAGAGGCTCCACCCAGGGCCTCCAAATGGGCCTCGGGGGGCAGATTCTCACAAAGGTAGGCATTCATCACTTTTAGGTCTGCGTTCAGATCCCTAATAAGGAAGTAATAATATTGCCAAGCCTTTACCACGCTATCTATGAGCTAGCGAGAAGACTAATTATCTGACGACACTAATAAATGGTTATGATGTTATTAAAAATGGCACCAAGCTAGGATTAATAGGCTCATCAATTGTAGGGAATCGGGTTTAACAAGGTCCCCTGCCTGTCCCGTCAGGGCCCGCGCCTTGATGGATACTGCGCCGCATGGAGGCCGCAGATGAGCCCACCTCCCCTCTTTTCCCCAGCAGAGGGTCAGCTGAGAAAGGTCTGGCTTGCTGCTGGGTTTTTCTGAGCCGCCCCCTCCCAAATGCTCTTCAAAGCCTGGAGATGGAGATGCTGTGGCCACCAGGACTGGTGCCGGCCCTGCTCCCTTCCACAGGTGGCCCCCACGCTCCACAGGACCCCCTCCACCTCCCCCGTCCAGCCTGCCTCTGCAAACAACAGGCGCTGGCACCCACTGGGGCCCTGCATTCCAGAGCCCTGGCACCAAGCAGGAGTAGGGGAGCTGATAAATGGAGATGCCTCTGGGGCCTGCTGACTAATTTCCATAATAATTATAGTTATTACTAATAATGGTGACAACACCACTCCCTTCCATTTACACTGGATTCCACAATCTAGGAGAGCTTCCCCACCAGCTGTCTCCTCCCAGCCGCTCAACCTGCTGGGAAGAACACAGGGCGGGTAGTCCATATTCGGTGTTCGTATTCTCGATGTTGAGTTAGAACCTAGGAACTCGGGGACATGAAGGGACTTCCTGAACTCCCCTCTCCAGCCTCGAAGGAGTAACCGTACAATACAGATAAAAGTAAGAAGACAAGGACCGACATGGTGCAGAGGACATAACACACGTGTGTGAGCTTAGCCCTCACGGCCTATGGGGCTGGCTCTATGACTGTCATTCCCATTTTACAGATAGGGAAACTGAGACAGAGAGAGGCCAAGAAACTTGTCCAGGGACGTGTGGCTAGGTAGCCGCAGAGTGGGAATCAAGCCCAGCCCAGGTACGTGCTGGTGACCAGAAGCCTCTCCCACCAGCCTTCCACGGGAGCCTGAGTTCTGGGGGCCCTAGGAAATGAAGGTTTTGCTTGAGCCTTCCTGCTGCTCAAGCCTTCCTGCCAAGGTTCCAGGTTCCCTGTAGAGCATCTCCCCTGCACAGTAACAATCCCCATGGCTGGTACTTTCCATGCCAAGATCTACACTACAGGAGCCTACTTTGCCCTGGCTCCTGGGGTCAGGATGGCTCTTCGCACGGGTTGGAGCACAGGGCTTCCGAAAGCGGAGAACTTCCAAAGACTCTGCCGCTTTGAACACCACTTACGAGCCGTGGGTACTCATTGCTCTCTGCCTCAGTTTCCCCATCTGTAAAATGGGTGGTGGGAGCAGGACCTACCTCACGGGGATGTTGTGAGGATAACTGAGGGGAGGAGAACATAAGGGGTCTGGTATAGATCAGGTCCTGGCATTCGTTTGCAGGTCTTTGCTGACAGATGCCTCCGGAAAGCTGAGGGGCCTGGGCGGGAAGGCAGGAAACGTTTGCTACGGGCCAGTTGAGCCTGTGCAAATGGCTCCTCCTTCCATTCCTGCAGCAGTTGCGGGAGCTCTGGTGGTTGTCCCTTCCTCCTATTTTAGACGTGGAGAAACTGAGACTCAGGGAGGTTGATGAACATTCCTGGTCGCACACCTACGAGGTGCTAACATGGGGCCAGAACCTGAGTTCCGGCGGACCGCACCTGGGCACCTTGTCTTGCAGAGGCCTTGTGGTGGGCTGCGCCCTGCTTCTAGTTCTTCCATCCAGGGTCACAATAATCCTCTGAGGAATGACGCCCATTCCAGAGATGGGAAATCACTTAGAGAGGTTCCTCCTCACGGGCCCCTATTCACATAGCTGCTGAGTGGGGTACCGGCCCTCGAACCCAGGGCCCCTGCCTGCCCCCGCCTGGGGCGACCCTACACTACCGCTTCTGTCTTCCTCCCAGGGTCCCACAAGCCCCAGGCCCCTCCCACCAGCTGCTCCTTCTTCCCAAAGCCCTGCCTGTCTGCTTCCCCGGTACTCTCCCTCACCTCAGGCATAGCGCTCCCAGCTGAGCCTTGCTTCTCCCCTCACAGAGCCCTCAACTTCCTGCACCACCCGTATCTCCCCTGCGGCCAAAGCCACTCAAGGCAGGGACAGACCTAGCTCTGTGTCCTAGAGTTTAGGAAGTGTTTCGTACTGGCACCTTTCCCACGTGACTGGGACAGCCTTTGGTCTCCCCTAAAGGAGCGAGAGGCAGCGAGGAGCTGGGGAAGTCCTCCCGAGCGAGCTCACCAAAGACACCAGTGGGAAAGACTCAATCGCACGGGGTGGGGGGTGGTGGCAGTCACACGGGTAGGGGGGGCGGGTAGTGCACGTGTGCTTGTGTGGAGGGCGGTGTCTGGGAGCTGGGGAGCACGAGCAAGGCAGGCCCACGGGAGTGGGTCCTTCCCAAGGACCTTTATCTCTATCTCCCCTGCCCCCAGGGCTCTCACCTGCTGGCATGCCCCACCCCAACATGCACTGGACTTGACCAAGCCTCCCAGGGCAACCCCAGCCCCAGGGGTTCCCTTCCTGCTTACGTGGTCGATTAGCTCCTTGATCATGCCGTTCCACTGGCCCTTGTCGTCCTGTGCCCCGTACTTGCCATCCTCCACCAGCCGGATCTCGTAGGAGAAGCCTAGGATATGGGCCAGCTCCTTGAGCAGGTCGATACAGTAGCCCTCGAAGCGGTCATTCCCAAACAGGGTCCTGTCAGACTTCCGGAACATGACGAAGGGCTCCTCCTGCAGGGACAGACAGGAGAGGGGCTGACGAAGGCGGCGTGGGTCGGTGGAGAGCTTGGTCTGGAGCCTCTGCTCTTCTGCACTTTGTCGTGGCCCCTGGCACGAGGCGGGGGCTTGGAGGGTATTTATGATGAACTGTCTGACGGTTACAGAGCTGGTAAGGTGTGGGACAGGCATTTGGACTCAAGGCGATCGGATTTGAATCCCATGCTCTCTACCACACCATCCGTGCAAGGCTGGCGGTTCTCTAAGTGTGGTCTTCGATCAGCAGCCCCAGCGGCACCCAAGAACTTGTGAGAAATGTACATTTCCCAGCCATAAGTGGACCGCTGGGTCTGAAACTCCGGGGTTGGAGCCCAGCCATCTGTTTCAAGAAAGCCTCCAGGGGAGGGGCGCCCCCGTGGCTCAGTCTGTTGAGCGTCCGACTCTTGATTTCGGTTCAGGTCATGATCTCAGGGTGGTCGACTGGGCCCCTGTTGGGCTCCACACTCAGTGGGGAGTTTGCTTGGGATTCTCTCACTCCTTCTGCCCCTCCCCCCGCTCACTCTCTCTCTCAAATAAATACATGGATCTTTAAAAAAAAAAAAAAAAAGAAAGAAAGAAATGCAGCCCTCCAGGGGATTCTGATGTCTGCTCTTGTGTGAGAACCCTGCCACACCAGACCCTCCACCAGTATGCTCCCTGACTCCTCCCCTGATATATTTCTGTCCTCCCGAGGATCTCAGTCCCCAGCCTGAGGATCTGCTGGGTAAGTGAGGGATGTGGACCCGGGTTGCACGAGGAAATCAGCAACTGCCAGTGCCTGTGGAGGGCCTAACCCACAGCCCAGCAAGGGCGTGCTGGACAAACAAATGGCATTGCCTCATTTAACCTTGATGTCACCCTGCGGGGGGAGGGACCCACAGTCCCACTTGACAGATGCAGAGAGTGAACTCACGAGGATGCATGACTGGTGTGAGCTGAGCTCACACCCTTACGCTGGCAAGGAGAGCATCTGAATTCAGGTGGGTGTAGCCCCGAAGTGCCCCAAGACCCAGGGCACCTCTCCTGGTGGGTATGGGGCCCTCGGCAGGTAGCTCAATAGCCAGGACACACATCCCGCTGTCCCACCTCGGGCTCCCTCCCTGCCAGGCGACGGGGAGCCAGCAAGGGGCTGTGATGAGGGCACAACTCCGTCTGATTTCTCATTTAGAAACAAGCTCTTCAGGGTGCCTGGGTGGCTCAGTGGGTTAAAGCCTCTGCCTTCGGCTCAGGTCGTGGTATCAGGGTCCTGGGATCAAGCCCCACTTCGGGCTCTCTGCTCAGCAGGGAGCTGGCTTCCCCCCTCTCTCTGCCTGCCTCTCTGCCTACTTGTGATCTCTGTCAAATAGATAAATAAAATTTAAAAAAAAAAAAGAGAGAGAGAGAAACAAGCTCTTTGCCGCCCTGCAGAGAACTGGGGGAAGAGGCGGGACAGACAGGGGGAAGTTGCCATTGACCTGGTCCAGTCTGAGGTCTACGGGGTGAGAACTGTGGGCTCTGATGTGGCAAAATCCAGGCCTACAGCAGGGACCCAAAGTCCAGGTCAACGCACAAGTCTGTGTTTCTACGGGGTCCACCCACCCAGCTTCACTGACAAGTCCCCGTCCCCAGGCCATGGTGGATGGGTCACCCCTGAGCCAACTCAGCGTTTTCCTGAGCTCCTACTATGCACCAGACACCGATTCAGGGGCTTGCACAGGCTGCTTGATTCAGGCCCCCGAGGCCTGCAGGACAGGTGACGTCACACCCATGCCGCAGATGAGGAAACACGCTCAGAGAGGGTCAGTAAATTGCTCTAGGTCACACAGGAGTTGAACTGCAGTCTGATAGAGTCTGGCTCCCCTGCTTCCTGTCTGTAGCTCCTGGCCTCCTCCTGTCCTTAACCTTCCCCAAGGCCACCATGGCATCCCCCCCTACCCCCTACCCATGTCAGAATGCCTCAGATCCTCAGCTGACAGGTGGTAAGCAGTAGCTGACAGAGGGCACATGTACTGGGAATCCCATGTGCACAGGCCCATGAGAAGGGCACACACTCAATTATGGAGGCCTCTCATCATCTGTCAACCAGTATGGCTATTCCTTTGACACTGTGGGCCTCTGAGGACAGAGTGAACCATGGAAGGCCCTGAGAACACCCTCACTGGAGATCCTCCGGAGCAGAAACCCACCAGCATCCTCTTGCTGGGCTCCCGTTGTGGCGGGTGGGCTTGATTCTCTGCTCCTGGTCCCCCAGTACCGCCCCCTTTCAAAATCCCAGTCCCACCCCAGGACTCATTTACTCTAGATTTTCAACAATCCTTTGGGATGATTCAGAGCAAGGATGGGAGGGTCTGTGTGAATCTCCAGGGGGTTCCTGCCTCTCCAGGGATTCTGAGAAAAACCATCTCTCAGTCTCATTAGGTGGAAGATATCGGGCAACTGACCCTTGGTCCTCCCCCCGGCTCCACCGGACCCCTTTCCCTGGCTAGAGTCCATGCTGAATCTCCGTGCCTCCCAGCCCCACCCTGCACCCAAGTGGGCAGCTGAGCACAGGTGGGGCAGGGGGGAGAGGAAGGGGCTACCTGGAGGGAAGGGGGCTGTGGTTAGCACACACACCTCATCGTGCAAATCTGTCTCTGGGAGGGTGCTGCCCCAAACCCTGGCATGCGGCCTGGGGGCAGGAGCCTCAGGAACCCGCCCCCTGACCCCATCCTTCTGGTCAGACATTCTTGTGCAGTGAACAAAGTATACCACTGTCTGAGTTGGCCCTGATGTGAGCTCAAGAAAGAACTGGAGAGAAGGTACTATCTCTCCCAGGAGTATCGCCAACCGCACACACATTCCTGGACAAAATCTATCTCCTTCTGTAAAATGGGGAGAATCCTGGACCCCACCAGACAGGGTTGCTGGGAGGAGTAAAGGAGCCAATCTATGAAAAGCACTTACAACAGTGCCTGGCAAAGGTAAGCTGCCAATGTGATCGACGGATTGATTTTTGTTAATATCGTTACCGTCTTTCTGTGCGCTGGGTCGCCTGTGCCTGCAGTGCCCTTTCCAGCCTAGAGACCATGCCCAAGGTCACCAAAGGTTAAACACCCTAGCTGGCCCTGGAAAACCATTTCAGGGAAAGGTCCCTGAGATGGCTTACTTCCTAACCCTCCCTCCACGCCCCTCCCTGGGCCTATTCTCTAAAATTAGCACTTCCTTTGTGAAGCCACCGCAGCCCCAGAATCTATACATCTCCATATAAATACGCTGCCTTCGGAGCAGCTGTAAAATGCCATTAATTTCGGGAAGTGCTCTGCGGATGGCATACATATTTAACAGCCAAAGCCCAGAGCATTAAAATGGTGCTCGCCTTAGTAATGTGTCTCTAGACCTGCAACATTTCCTAGGGGGTAATTCTGAACTCCGCCAACTACTTATTCATGGACTATTTCACAATTTATTACTGGAAATGTCCAGACAGCCAATTCACAAGCTCTCTCGGCTGCTAATCGATTGCTCGGTGAAGGTGCCCTCAATTTCATAACTTCACGCTCCCCTATTGCTCTGGGAGAACCGCCGTAGGAGCAGGGTAATATTTCTCTTCAACAAGTCACAGGAAACAGGGGTCCAGAAAAATAACCTTTTCCGACTTTTCGCGGCCAGAGCTCTCCGTCTGGTTTCTTTCTGATCACTTACACCAAGGGGAGAGCCGGGCTTTGTGCTAAGTTTCTCCCCTGGCTGCAGGACCTGTGGAGTTGGAAAGCGGTCTGTGGGGGGAGGAGGATGCAAGGGTGAGCTGCCCGGCCCCCGCATTCCCAAGCCCCCCTCTGATGCACATTCACACAAGTGCACACCTGTCTACACAATACTACCGGCACAGGTGTACCACATTCTTGATGTTCTGTCTGCCTGGCCCTGCTTGGCCGCAGAGGCTGAAGACTCTGGACCCAAGACCTTGCCTTCTGCCTGTTAGAACCAGGACAGAGCACTGGGAGTCCTTTCCATCCCAGAGGTGGGGTCTAGAGCGGTCCCTGGCCTGGGACAGCCCTCCCAGCCCACACCCTGGCCTTCCTTGGCTTCTCTGCTTCTCCTGTTGCCCAGTGCTAGGGGTTCTGCCTGCCTGGCCGTTGAGTCTTATGAGGTCACTATGTGCACAGGGCACAAATACACCCACCGGTGTGACTCCAGACACCCGTGTGTGGCTGGGCCAGTCCCGCACCCACACACGTACCCACACGAGTGTCAACACTGCTGCTTTCTTCAGCAGCCTAAAGAACTCTGAACCTTCAAAGGCAGGGCCCCCAGGAGTGAGGCAGGTGTGTTTTCTCGGCGTGTGAGCTGAGGTTGGAGTGGATGAATTTTTCATGAGCCCATGGGAGAGCAGAACCAGAACAGAAGCTGGGGCCGGGCATAGGTGGGGCGAGAGAAGGGAGGCTTCCAGGTTCTCGACTTCAGACATGGGGAAGGCCATCTGCAGCTCTGGGGGGCAGGGTGGGTGCAGTTAGGGCTCCGTCCATCTGTGCACCCAAGATAAGGCACCCTTTGTTCTTAACTCCAGGGTTAGGGATAGGGGAGAAGAGGAGGCAGGTTTCTGACAGCCCACAGGGAACTGCGGCCCTCCCCTGTGCCCAGACTCCAGGGAAAAGAAAGAGCGGAAACCCCTCTCATTAAGGGTCCAGCCCTATTCTCCGGGGGCAAAGCAGTCGGATCTTCCTGAACCCAGCTTTGGTATCTGGTATCTGCCTGTCACTCAAAGTGCTGTTTCCCAGACAACACCCTTGCAGGCTGCCCCCCCACCCCCACCAAGTGCTGTCGGCAGGAGGTGCTGGCCCTGTTTTCAGGCTCCCAACCGCTGGGCTGGGTTTTCAACCAGAGCAGCTAGGGCTAGGCCCCTTTTCACAACTGGTGTCCCTGCCCCAAAGAGCCTCAGCCTGAGAGCACCCCCCGGGACTCCAAGACAGGCGGACCATGCTGGGACTTTCAGGAGCATCTGGACCAGCTCAAGGTTTTCGGGAAGGAGGCCCCAGGCCCGTCCATGGGGGAGTGGGCCTCTCTCTCGCTTGGGAGACTGAGGACATTTTCAGCTGGGCACAGAGAGTTTCTCAGAGACCAGCGCAAAGGCTGTGTGTCATAGCCCATCTCCATCAGGGATCCTCCAGATGTTTTCCGGGCCATTTCTCTTCCTCCAGGAAAGACTGGGCTTCTCTCACCGACCCACAGGGAGAAGCAGACCCTACCCTCCATGAGCTCTGGGCATCGGGGAATGCAGAAAGCAATCATGGGCCGCCCCCTGCCCATGTGAGTATCTGACACTGCAGGATGGGGTTAAGACAGTTCGAGGGACATCAGCTTGGGTGGGTCAGCAGCAATGTCAGAGGTCAAGGCCAACGGGGGTGGGGGTTGGGGGTGGGGTGGGGTGGGGTAGGGAATTATCATGATGTCAGGCCCAGGAGCTCAGACTTTGAGCAAAGCAGATGATGAGGTCGTGGTCAGCTCTGGCGTCTGTCTTATCAACAGGAGACCAGAGATATGAGGGACAGAGAAGGTCAAGGTCACAAACCCTAAGGCCTTCAGGGGCCCATCAGGAAACAAGGAAGTGCAAGTCAGGGTAGTGTTGACCATGGTGGGGGCGGCAGGGTTCTGTAGAAGGCAAGTCTGAAGCCTCTGAGCTACCCTGTGCTGGGAAGAACCTCTGCGGTCATGGTCAAGGGTCAGTCTTCAGTGAAGTTCAGGGCTCAGGGGTGGGCAGAAGCAGAGGCTTTCTCTAGAACACTCTGCACACTGTACTAGACCTGAGCTCCCCGGGGCCTGGATTTGTGATCAATAATGGTCATGAGGAACAACAGCCCCCCTCATTCGGCACGCGCTCAGTGCCATTCAGATTTATTAATCCCCCAGACCCTCAACTCCATGAAATAGATACAATTAGTACCACCTTTCTTTTTCAGGCGGGGAAACAGAGGCATGGAGCAGTTAAGCAATTTCCTGGGGTCACACAGCTAATTAACTGGGAAGCCAGGGCTCAGACCCAAATGTCTGTGCTCACAGTCTCGTCCCTGCACCCTGGTCACACTGCATGTCCCTAGCGGCTGCTGAGCTAGTGTTCGCCCGGATGAGGTGCGGGGGGACAGATGGAACTGGGGTGCAGACCATGCGCCAAGAGGGGCTTCTCTCTTTCCCCATCCCCGGGGGTGCCTGAGAGCCAGCAGGATGCTGTGGGTGGGACTTCCCAGCAAGGGACTGAGTGCATCAGGTTGGGACCTTTGCAAGAAGCTGTGAGTGTTGATCAAGAAGCTTCCAGAAGGGCATAGGATATCTGCCGGATCCTGCCACTGCGGGCGTAGACAAATTCCATGCACCTTTGCAGAAGGGTTTCACGCCCTTGAAATCAGGCTGCTGCTGCCATTTTAACAAAATGCACACCCATGGTCTTTCAAGGTGTGTGTATCCGGTTTCCTTCCGGTGTATTAGGTCTAGCCTGCTGCTCCCTCGAGGGCCTTGTTTTGTGGCTGAATCATCTGGGCCCACTTCATCACCCTTCTTCCTAATCTCTCCGAGCACACTCGTTTTACCTTTCTTAATCTCGTCTTGTGCGAAGTGTTTTATTTATATCTCACATTTTATGCAGCTCTGTTTTTAATCTTTTACCACCTTTTTATTATTTTATTTTTACCCTTTTATATTTTAGCTTTGTCACACTTTTATCCTTTTGCTTTCTGACATTTCGGTTTTACATTTTTTACCTTGTCTAGCTGGAGCTGTTAATTATTTATTTTAATTTTTCGTCTTCCGTGATGGCTTCCCTTTTCATCTCGTGCCTTATTTTCATTTTTCTCATTATTATTTTCCCTTTAACCTTTTTCTTTTGTTCCCTTTCAACTCTCTTCTTTTCTGTTTGCATCCACATCAATATCCCTTCAATGGCTCATCAGTCTTTAATCCCTTTGCTCTTTTTTGTTTGTTTCTTTTTAATCTTTCTAGATTTTTTTTTTAACAATTTCTCCGCTGTTCCTGATGAAATCCTTTGACTTATTGGTCTCAGCAGTCTGATTTTTATATTTTTTTTAGTTAACAAAAATTCGGTCAATAAAGGCAGGTGTTGGTGTTGAGGGCAATGCTGGGGGAGGGGGGCTCATGCCCAAACCTGGGGAGGGGGGGCAGGCATCTCCCCAGCCCTCCTGTCCTGGCTCTGTCACCAGTATGTCCAGAACCACTGTGAGGGCTCCATCACCTTTGACACGAATCCTCTCAGTGGTACAACCCTGGACACTGGGGGTGAGGCCCACGGGCTATAGCTGCTCCCTTGATTACGTTGACTACAATGGTGCCCCTGGTGTCCGCTGTTTACTGGGAGAATGGGGTTTACCTACCATGCCCCTTCTTGCTCCGGGGTGCCCACCACTTGCCACCAAGCATATGTCTGGTGAGTCACACTAGAGGGAGGGCACAGGACCGTTCCGTGGTGCCCGTTTGAGCTGCCCCCCCCAGTGGGAGGCAGGTAGGGCAACTGTACCCCGGCACCCTGGAAGGGTCCCGAGCCGGGTGCGCAGCCCTGCTCTCTGGTTCCTTCCCAGGCAGCCTTACTTGGTCCGAGGACTCCAAACCCGGCTGAGCCCTCCACTCTATACAGGATTTGCTCTATTCATATTCATGCATTTATTGTATTGTTTGTGCTTAGTTATAAGCAGTTATAAGGAGAAGCTGACCAAAATTGCCCTCCAAAGGTCTTTGGTCCCAAGCTACTGGGTGGTGATCAGGTTGCCTCTCCCCATCATGGCCCAGCGTGGGTCCCCCAAAACGGTGTTGAGTCTCTGAAAGGGTGGGTTCTGAGTCTCTGGACCCCCTGGAGGCCTTCCAGAAAGGGCTGGTGCATGGGGAGGGGGCACAACACTGGCCAGTTAAGAGGGCAGTGTCGTGGGTGTGCCCATCCTGAGTTCCAAGGTACAGAGAGCCTCGGAGATGCCAAGAGCCACACCTTGGGGCAGAAGAAGGAGGTGCTCTTCCGTTTGGGGAATGGAGGGAGGACGGCAAGCTGAGTGACCATGGAGCTGAGCTCTCGGGATGGGTACTGTGGCCTGTGGCCTGTGGGCTCCCCGCACCGGCTGGGCTCTCCGGGTGTGGCCACAACACCCACCACAGCTGGGGGGACCACTGAGAAGGGCCTTTTCCCTGGGAGCTGAGGTGAAGAGGGGGGCCCAGAGTCCTGGGGCAGAGAGCAGCTATCCTGTCTACCCCATCTTGGTTTGTACTTGGGCTCAGGGGTGGGTGGGTGGTGGGAGATGCAAACACACAGGCCTTTGCAGGTGGGCTTCCAAGCAGATCTCAGATAGGTGTGAGGACCAGTCCACCCCGCCTTTCGGAGCAGGCCACTGACAGCCACCCCCTGGGGTCTTTGGCCTGTGACCATGAGCAAGTTGCTGTGTTCCAATGACTGCGGGCTTTCTGAGAGACCCTCCGTGTTTCCACAGCACCTCCCCCAACTCCCAGCCTCGAAGCAGCCCTGAGAGGTATCCGGTCTGTGCTGCCCTGTCTGGGTCCCTCCAGCCCATCCCCGGCTCACATAGTCCCTCCTGTGGGGTGGCAGGCTCTTACCAGCACAGTGGTGACAATGAGCGATCTGTTTGTCAGAGAGTCTGTGACATTAGGGCCTCGGCCTTTGGCAACCTCCGTGATGTTGAGCCCCTCTGCAGGACTCCACACGCCCACCTGGATGGACAGACAGACAGAGAACAGAGCCTTCCAACCTTTCTCCACACCAACAAGGCCGTCTGCTTGTTCCCCTTCCTCAGGAGCATCACGGGGTAACATGCTGGGAGCTGACCTTTCAGACCACCCCGCTGCCTCTCTTCTTCTGGGAGGAGGCCCTCAAGGTGTCGAGTCTCCTGAATTCTGCCACCTACCCCCCTTTGCTGGCAACCCCAGCACAGCTGGTGGGAAAATGCAGAGGAGAAGGTAAGCATAGATACAGCCCGGAGACCTCAGCCCAGCTAGGGGTGGAGCAGGTGCACTAAGAAATCAGAGGTCCTGGGGCAGAGGTACTCTGAGCCTGGTGGGCCGCCTCTTTCTGGGGAAGGTGCTGGACACCCAGTCACTCACTCACTGGGTCTCCACTCAGGTGCCACCTCCTAGAGCCACGCAGCCTCCATAGCCGGGCAGGGCCTGGAGCCAGGGAGATGTTCGCTAAGCATTTGTAGAATGGGTTAACAGCGGAGGAGATGTGTCCCCTGCAGGAAGGCAGGCCGGGCAGGAGCCGGTCTTTGTAGCCGTTTTGGGGATGGCAAACCAGAGTGGAGGGCCCTCCCTGCGGGCCTGATTGCTGCTGGGTTTGGAGGCAGTTTGCTTTGTGGTTTTACTTGTAAAGTGGGCAGATGGGGTGGGGTGGCCAAGATGGCATTGTTGGTGTCCCCACAGTGCCCTGGTTGCTACGAAGCCCAAAGCTGGAGAAGGCCAGGGAAGAGCCAGCTGACTAACCCTTCTAATATCCAGGGCCTTGGGAAGGTGCTCTGCTGTCCAGCTCCGCTCCCCTCCCAGGTCCTTTCTCTCAAGGATGATCTCGGAATGCCCACTCTGTCCTTGGCCTAGCTGGGGGGCACTCAGGAAACTTAATCAATTAAAGAGAGAGGCCGAACGCAAACATCCCATTTAGAGAGCTGCGCAAAGCAGATAGCAGGGGGCCTTGTAATTATGCCTGGGTAATTCTGCCCTAATCCTTCCAGAGCCACGGGCAGGAGCTGGTGGGATCAGCTGTGACCCAGCTTAGCAAACAGAAGCCAGGAGACAAGAGGCAGGTGGCTGTGTTTGGGCTTAGCACCCTCTCTAGGCAGGATTTCTGTCTGCGCAGACCCCCCAGAGCCCAGAGGAGGATGGTGTCAGAGAGGCCCTTATCTCAGGTGGGCTGAGCTCACGAGGGGCCCCAGCAGCCTACCTGGAGGCCCCACAAACATCTGTCCAGAGGTTCCTGAGCAGCTGGAATCCTGTCCCCCACAAGCATCTATGACTTCCAACTGTGAGGCACCAGGTGCCCTGGGGACGTAAGAAGGGCTAGGACCGAAGAGTCCCCAGCCCCCACAGAGACTGTCTGCCCTTGGTCCAGGTGGCTATGAGCAGGGCCCCCGGGAGGGCTCTTCCTGGGTGTTAGCTGTAGTCGCTCTGCCCCTGGGAGAAGGCTGCTGGGATGGGCTCAGAGAGGGAGAGCTGTCGAGACCCACTGCCAAGGTCTGCTGCAGGCCCGGGAGCACCTAGCGGGGGTGTATGGGCAGCTGAAAGCCCTCCTCAGAATTTGAGGCCAGCCCCAGAGACCAACAGCTGACACAGCAAAAATGAGACTCCATTTGAGTGGGAATCACTGGCAGTCGCGGAAGGGCCCCCCAGCGCGGCCAGGTTGAAGCACGAAGCACTGCCCCGTGAGAACTTGAACATGAGGAGGTTGGACCAACAGGTCTCCCTGATTTTAGGAGCAGAGGCCGCAGCCCCTGTCCCTCAGGGGCTGATGCTGTATGTGGCATGAAAGAGTGATAGAGGAGAGGTGGGGTTTCCCTGGCCGCCCCTGTCCAGGGTCCCCCAGGAGTCTATGGGGAGACTCAGAGGTGAATGGAGTCAACTTGGCCATGACGTACAACCCAGCCACAGCCAGGTGTGTGCCTGAGGGAGGGAACCCAGGAGACAGAGGCCAATCGTACAAGCAGGGAGCCCTGAGGGCAAAAAAGGGGCCCGTGGGAGTGGGTGTGAATGGGCCATGGGGAATGTTCTGGGGGCCCTGGAGCCTGGGCCTGGAAAGGCAGGTTGGGTTATTTCTTGGAGAGCCATAAAGGCCCAGGTGAGAGGCTGGGGTTTCACTCGGCACTGGGGGACCACGGACACCAGCAGAGCAGGGCAGGGCTGTGCTCTGGGAAGCTGTGCACGCATGCGTGTGTGTGTGTTTGTGTGTGTGTGTGTGTGTGTATACTCAGGAAGGTGGGAGGCTCAGGAGTAGAGGTAGAGAAGCCAGGGTGCTAAAATCATCCAAGGAAGAGGCCTGACCCAGGGCAGATAGCGGGGGATGGGAGAGTAATCAGGGCATCCTGAAGGCACAGAAGCATCAGAGCCGGCCCCTCCCTCTCTGGGCTTTTGCTCTCTGCACTTCGTAGCCCCACTCCCAGAGCTAGATAGACCCCCTGGTGTGAGAGAGGGTGGCCGGGGCTTCGGGCCAAGGTCCCAGGGATGTGCAGAATTAGGGGCTAATGTGGACTCTTCTCCTCAACCCGGCAGCCTGACTCGACAGAGTGGACGATTCCCAGACAGCAGAACCGGCCTCATTACAAACATTTGCTGGTGGCCAGATGGAGGCCCCAGCCCCAGAAGGGTCTGCCATCCTCATCCAGACTCCCGGAATCACTGAGGCCTTAGAAACCAAGAGCGGAGTGTTCAGAATCCATATGCTTCAACCTCTCTTCAAGGATAAGAACCAACTCCGGTTCCCACACAAGCAATCATGTTGCTTAATTGTTGCTTAAATGCCTCCAGTGACAGTGAGCTCACTACTCCCCAGGTAGACACCCCTTAGTTGTTGAAGTTTGTTACCCAAAGTCAGGTCTGTCCTTCTGCCCCCTCCCTGAGCTTTATATTACTGTTCCCAGGTTAAGCACCCCCGGGGGCCTGTGCTCACAGGGTGACCGCTGGGGTGTCGGCCATGGCCACTGGGTTCTGCACCCCTCCAGCCCAATCACGCCTTCAGGTTCTCCGAAGGGCCAAGGCACAGGCCATGCCAGGTCATGTCGAGTCCCCCAGGTCTGGTCCCTCCCTCTCCTGAGCACCACGTACCTTCTCCAGGCCGTCCTCCTTCAGGCTGATGATGTCCAGATCAAAATCTGTCCGTAAGCCACTGGTTTTGTTGAAAACAATCCGTCCAGTTAATCCTTCCCACTGAGCCTGCCGGAAGGGAGAGGGCAGAGCGGCAATTCCTCGGGCTCATAAATCATCATTCGGTACAACTGTACAATGCTTCATTTTAATTACTCTTTGCACTGATACTGTTCCCCCAAGACCATGATTAATTAATAATCACCTCCATCATTGCTCGGGCTGTGGTGCGAGCCAGCGATTTCCATAAATTCTATTATGCTCTTTAGCCAGCGTTACATTTGCACCTTCTCGTGTACAACATCGATCTCAGATGCACTCAAATGAGCCCCCGCCTTGAAGCCATGAGGAGGGGGAGCCTGCGGCAGGTCCCCAGAGAGGGGCAGGGAGGCAGGCGGGCGGTGTGGGGCAGGAGAGACCTGGGCAGAGGCGGGAAAACTGAGGGGCCAAGCCCGCCCCGGCTAGAGGACCAGAGGCTTGGAGGAGAGCAGGAGGAGACAGAGAAGTCCCCTTCTTTCCCACTCCATGGGGTTACGGTTATGAATTCGGGGGACAGAATGCCAGGTCCAACCACAATTTGTTGTGTGACCTGGGGGATTACAGTCACCTCTCTGTCTCAGGTTCCTCGACTACAGAATGGAATCCATAATAGTACCAAAATGCCACGAAGGAGGAATGAGATAAATTCTGTAAAATACTTAGGACGGTGCACGGTACATACCCGGGCCCTGGATAAATGGCAGATTTTTTGATCTTTTGTTGCCATCAACATCGCTAACAGAGTCTGGGGTTCAGAGAACACCCCGGACCCAAGCTGAGGTCTGGATTGGAGTAGATGATCTGTGGCTGACGGCCCCAATTTCCCGGCTGCCTGTTTCTGTTTCCGAAAACAGTGGATTAGAACTCGGCCACACCCACGTGTTTACTTATTGTCTTTGGTGGCTCTGGCCCAGGGACTGCAGTCCTGAATAGTTACAAAGAGACCATCTGGCCCACAAAGCTTCAATATTTACTCTCTGGCCTGTGACAGAAAAGATTTGCGGCCTCCTTTCTCGAAAATACCCTTTTGGGGGACCCAGAGTTTACCTACGTACGAAGTATTTCCTACCGCTCAGATTATGTAACCTGCCGCCTGGTGGGCAGGCCGGGTGAGGTCACCATCCCCATGTCACAGACAAGGAAGCGGCCCAAGGGCAGAGTACCCATTATCCAAGCTCGGATCCCGGGGTCCCACCTCTCTCCGAGGCTGGAGCTATGTCCTTTCTCTCCCTTCTCCACAAAGGTGGGAGGCCGCAGGCACCCAGGTGAACGTCCGAATGCCACGGGCTTTCTATGTCTGGGAGAACAAACCCACGCATCCTGGAGTCCTTAGGGACCACGGGA
Organism: Martes martes; assembly: GCF_963455335.1. Lineage (NCBI taxonomy): Eukaryota > Metazoa > Chordata > Mammalia > Carnivora > Mustelidae > Martes > Martes martes. Next base: position 163,583,678 of record NC_137891.1, on the reverse strand, counting down.
GCTGGGGGCCGATGGGACTGGGAAGGAGGCGCCAGAGCATGCCGGGGTTTTGAGGGTGGGGGAAGTCCTGAATATCGCAGTCCTTGCCTTCCCACCGTCCTTAGTCCTTGCCTAACCACACGCGGGTCAGGATCCCCTGTGGGTTCTGAAAAAGGTTTCAGGGCCTCTCCTTGGCCGAACGCCCATGACACTCATGCTTACACTCACAGTGTGACAGCCAAATTCATGGGATCATGGATCCCTGGAGGCCACAGTGACGCCTGTGGGGGTCTCCAAACACTTGGGCAGCTCCAAGGCAGCGTGGGAAGACTGAGGCAGAGAGGGGTGGGGCCCGGAAGGGGTCCGGGAGGTTGTTCAAAGGAGATGGACAGAATGTGATCTAATCTCTCCGAGCTTCGGGAAGGGGAAATGACCTGTCTCCTAGGTGTTAAAAAAGATGCATGAAGTGCTTAGCAAGCGCCTGGCCTCCACACCCGCGACTATGTGGCCTATACAGCTGTTTCTCCTTTGTTGCTTCCTTTCATGGAGCTCCCCTGGACCAGGGCTGGTGCTTGGCTGGGAGGAGGGCTGGTTCCTTGGCCCAGCAGAAATCCCGTCATAGAAAGCTAACCTCCTTCCCTGAATGCACTGATTTCGTCTCATGACAATCCTGCCTGGTGGGTGTCACTGTCGCTCCCATTTCATGGTCCTAGACACTGAGGCTCAAAGAAGGACTGAGCTATACACAAAATCCCGCATCATGGTGGTGCAGGGCAGAAGCCCGGGCGGCAGGAACAGAGCTGAAGAGCTTGGCTTCACCGTGCCCAAGTTCTGAGGGAGAGGCTTCTAGAGCCCAGGGGGCGGGAAATGGGGCTGGGGACAGAGATGGAAAGATCAGAGAAGGTGAAGACCTCTGTTTATGGTTTCACAGAGAGGCTCAGCTCCCTGTCGCGGCAGGCCGCCTTCCCCTACTCTGCACCCTCAGGCTCTCTCCGGCCCCCCAGGGAAATCACAGCAGGTGCCTTCAAACCTGCATTCAGAGCGAGAAGCCTTCCCCCTTGTCAGCTGTGGAGGAATGAAATGCCAGCAAGGCCACGGACTGTCGGTGGGTGGGCGGGTGGGCAGGGCAGGGCAAGGTAGGGCAGGGGGCCGCTGGCAGCTCCTCCCCGTGACATTTCCCGGCCTGCCTGCCCCTTCCAGCCACCGCTCAAGACTCGCTAAATGAAAGATGCTTCACACGCTCTGAACTCCGGCCTGGTATTTTCCAGCTCCTCTCGGAAATGCCAAGTCTTTAAAATGATTTACTGTCACGCAGTCAGATGGGGAGACGGGCAGCTTGGAAATGGTCTGAGGGAAGACGGTGTGCTGGGCTCAGGCGGGCGACTCGGGTCCCAGGCTCAGGCCGCTGTGGCACTGCGGGCAAGCCACGTGGCTGCTCTGGGCCTCCATCTCCACTGTCCTCAGATGCAGGCGACACGGAGATGTCCCTGAAGGGGCTCTTGTAAAGGAGCGTGAGTGTTGAGAGCCACTCGCCTGGCCAGCAGCCAGGAAACAGGAGGTACACCCGGGTGAGCTGGACAGCCCTGGGAGGGAGAAGGGAGCCCCTTCCTCTGGTGTATGCCATGACGAACCTGGTCCCCTCAGGGCTTCAGAACTGAGCCTCAAAAATTCCAAGAGGTGAGAGGCAAGCAGGGTGGGGGGCCCCCAAAACAATGTGGCCTGGGGACCCTCATTAGCTAGAAACCCACCTGGGAACGAGAAGTCACAGCGAGGCAGTCATGGTGACAGAGAACATAGCAGTCGCCCCTCTGTTGAATACTGGCTCTGTGCCAGCCTCTGGCCTAAGTGCTCCACACACACCCTAACTCACTTCCTCCTGCAACAACCCTAGGAAAGTCTCCAGAGTACAGAGGCAGACCTAAGGCACAGAGAGGTTCAGAGCTTGTCAAAGGTCACACAGCTAAAAAGTGGGTAAAAATTCAAAGGCATTTTTGTGTGGCTCATAAGGGACCCGGGGTTGTGGCTTGGGTCACCGACCCCCTCAGTACGGCCTCTGGCCCCTCTGCCGGAAGCCTGCCGAGGAAGGAGACACAGCGGGCTAGGAGTCAGGCCTCAGAGCTCCCGGAGAACAGGTGGGTGATCCCCCGGGGGTAACTAGGCCTGCTCAGGTCACTGGACAATCAGCCTTCTTCTGCAGTTTTGAGGGGCTGGGTGAGAAGGGACTGTCATATTCCCCTTATGCCAACACAGCTGACACCGGATGGAGCCCCTTCTGGGCATGAGGGGAGCCAGTGGCAAGGACTTCATGCCTCCCTCACCATGATGGTGAGAGGACGTTTGCTATGGGAGGAAATGGATGCTCAGGGATGTCTAGGAACATGTGTGAAGACACACAGCCGGGAGAGGCAGAGATGAGCTCCACGGGCATGTGCGTCTGACTCTACAGCCCGTGTCCCATCCCCATTCCTTTAGGTGCCATTCCCAAGCAGGGATGGGGACCCCGGCACTTGCGGGAAAGCCACCCTGTCTCCTGCATGTAAGATTCTCTTCGCTATACACCCTCCTAGAGCTGCCTTCCTTTGCACATGGGGTTACGTCCCCGAACTCGAGGACTCGATTCACATCTGCTCCCTCCTGGGGCTGTGAGCTCGGTGAAGGCAAGGGATCGTCTGTCTTGGCCCCACTGGATCCCCGGGCCTGGTGCCCAGCAGGCCCACAACAGCCAGCTGCCGAATAACGGAATGAGCGCTCAAGGCAGCCTGACTCACGGGTCCGGTGTGACTGCCACGGAGCCACCATCATACACCCCTTTCCAAGGGCTTCTCTCCACGGCACCTGGGGTCACCTGGACATGGTCACTCCTCTGACCCGGGCTAACCCTGCCCCGATCTCCTCTCTGAGCCTTCTTCATCCACCATTTACTGGGATTTGACTCAGCCCACGTCCTGGCGAGATGTTCTGTGGACAGTTTGTACACTGTCTTCTCAACAATACCGAGGCCAGTACTCTTTATGCCCATTTTACAGTCAAGGAAACTGAGAATCAAAAGATTGATCCTCTCACCCAAAGTCACATAGCTTATTGCGATACCGCCAGACTGCTTGGTCCTGGCCTTAGCTTCCCCACCTGTAAAATGGGAACGATGAACTGCCATCTGCAGCTTACAAGGACAAGAATGATGGAGAGTCCTTCGGAATTATTGGCTCTGACTGTGCATGTCAATGGTTATCTCACAGCAGGACAGATTTCTGCTCTCTGGTCCCTCTGAATCAGCCCTAAGGATGGGACTTCTCCACAGCTGCCTCGGAGCCAGCAGAACTGGGGCCCGGGGGACCCATGATGTGAAGAGGGGTTTGGAGGGCTGATTATCTGGCCAGCCTCCTCTGCCCACCACTGCCCTGAGCCCTGCCCCGCTTTCCACACAGGGGTCTCGTCTTAGCTTCCTGGCATGCTTTGTACCCCATTTTGCAGATGAGGCAACCAAGGCTCAGCAAGGTTCTCCAGCTTGTCCAAGGTCATACCAGGGGCAAGCCGGGGCAGGGTCACACTGGAAAGCCCACGCAGGTTCTGCTGACAACACAGACCGCCCATGGCGACCCTCCAAGGCACCAGGGCCATAGCCTCTCACCTGCCCTGTGAGATTGGTCCTGTCCAGCCATTTCCACCCAAGGAAACAGAGGCTCAGAGATGTGAACCAATGTGCCCAGGTTCGTGTGGACTGGAACTCGATTCTGCCTGCCTCCCACACCTGCGCCTTGGCTTTGCAGCAACGAAGACCCCCAGCAAGGAGGCCCGGGCGGGGGCAGCGGGGCAGAACTCACCTCCTTGATGAAGTTCATGAAGCGGCCGCCAAAGCGCCAGGCCTTGTGCCGATGGCACTGCAGGGAGTTCACGGTCATCTGCGGGGCCCGCTGGTAGCACACGGACACGATGTGGACGGCGTCGTACAGTAAGGCCGCGTCAGTCTGGAGGGCAGGGTGCAAGGCTTGCCTGAGAGCAGCTCCCCAGCCACGAGGGAACTGCTCTGATTCCTCTCCCCTCCCCAACCAGGCACATGGGGTCCTGACGAGGGAAAGGCCCAGAGTGACCCCGTCCGTGCCCCCAGCGAAGGCCAGGCTTGGGCGTCCTTGCTGTCCAGCCGATACCCAACTCCTACCCTGTCTGCAGCTCAGACCTTCTTCTTCCAGGCCCTTCTCCCTCATCTCATCGCTCCTGCTGCTCCCAGGCCCTACCCACACCTTCTCCTTCCCTGCCTCCTAGGCTCCAGCTGGTTACAGCTCAGACCCTCTGTGGCCAGGACCCACAGGTCTTTATCCTTGCACTCTGTAATACCCTTTATAAGCATCCCCTCTATTGCCCTTGAGGGGGACTGAGTCTGATTCCTTGTGTTTCCAGGGTCCCGCTTGAGGTCTGGTTGATACAGGACAGGTCTTAGGAAGGGAAATGGTGGCAGGGAAGACAGAGGTAGGGAAGAGAGGACTGAAGAGGGAACGGAGTGGGGGTTGCAGAGGAAGGGGCGCCCGCGGAGGTGGCCCGCCTGGCTGGGATACCATCATCACGCCGTCCAGCAGGCCAGACTCTGCCCGGGGAGCCGCCTGCAGCCGTTCCATGGACCACTTCTCCACAATGGCTGAGACGTGCGGGTTGTCCACATTGAGGATCCGGAACCCCGTCAGGTTCACCCCTGAGTAGCGGTAGGGCTCCAGGTCTAACGCATACAGATCCTTGATGGAAAGAGGTTCAAGTTAATAAAGGTGTGGCCTGCCGTACGCTCCAGCCACCCCTCAGCCTGGCCACCACTGCCTGCCCCTGACTCCCTTCTCTGAGTGCCGGGAGCCCAAGGCTGCAACTCCCTGCAGAGCCCTTCCCGGCTCGAGGTGAGGCTCAGCATCGGTGGAGAGCCCACAGGAGGGCTGGACAGGGAATCAACTAGAATGTCCTCGGACCGGTGATTGACCTCACCCCTGGGCAGGTGGCTCTGCTGGATTCTTTGTCTGCAAAATGGGCCTCATGCCTCCTTGATAGGACCCAGGACAACAGTTCACATAAAAGGCCCGGCCCAGAACATCAGAGGAGTTTGATAATGGTCATAAAGGTCATGTCCAATGACAGGTACACCCACTTTGGGAGGGCCAAGAGCACTGGGCCTGGGCATCTCCCAAGACCCAGAGGAGAGCTGTTGTAACCCCCACGAAAGACTATTTAAAAAAAAAAATTCCTTTTTCTAGCTTTTGCACAGGGAGGGAAATCATCAACCAAATGAATAGGCTGAAAGGGAGAAGTACTTGAGAAGACGCTCACTGTCACTCGTCACCAGGGAAATGCCCATTTCCAAAACCCCAAGAAGCGATCACCTCCTACCTGCCAGAATGACTAAAATCAAAATACATCACAAGTGTTGGTAGGGATGTGGAGAAGAAAGAACCCTCATGTGCTGGTTGGGGGAACGCAAACCCATGCAGCTACTCTGGAAGGCGGTATGGAATCTCCTCAAAGAATTATTAAAACTAAAACTTTCCTATGATCTCACAATTCCACCTCTGGCTATTTATCTGAAGAAAGCAGAAAAACTAATTTGAAAACATAGGTGCGCTCCTATGTTCACTACGGCACCGCTTACGAGAGCCAAGATATGGAAGTGTCCATCCACGGATAACGGATAAAGACAATGTGGTGTATATATACAGAGGAATATAACTCAGCCATAAGGAGGAACGACGTCCTGCCACTTGTACACCATGGCTAGACCTCGAGGACATTATGCTGAGTGAAGTCAGACAGAGAAGGACAAATACTGTATGATTTCACTTACATATATGGAATCTAAAAAACAAAACAAGCTCATAGATACAGAGAACAAACTGGTGGATGCCAGAAGGGAGAGGGGTGGGGGAATGGGTCAAATAAGTCAAGGCGATGAAGAGGTACAAAGTTCCAGTTATCGAGTAAGTAAGTCATGGGGATGTCATGGGCATAGAGAATGCCGTCAACAATAGGGTGATCACTTTGTATGGTGACAGATGATAACCAAAGCTTTTGTGGGGATCATTTTGTAATATATAGAAATACTGATTGGCTGTCTGGCACTCCTGAAATGAACATAACATTGTAGGTCAAATATAATTCAATTTAAAAAAAATAGTCTTTCTGCTTGGGACTCAAGGAATGCCGCTGGCTTCTTCTCTCCCCTCACCTCTGACATCACCAGCCAGGTCTCATCACCTGCTGTGTCCTGGGAGCAGTGGACTAACAGTCAGGCTTTCTATCCATAGTCAGGTGGCATCCAGTCTGGTGTAAGGAGTAGACCCCAGCCTAGGGGCCAGGAAGCCTGGCCTTAACGCACCTCACAGCTCCAGCTCTGGGGCAAGGGGAGCCTAGAGGCAAGGAGGCAGCGAGGGATTGAGGGGAGGTGTGTGTGTGTGTGGAGGGAGAAGCCAGGTCCTAAGCTAGGAGAAGTGGCTGTGGTGAGGAGGTAGGGGGAGCAGAGCAGAGCTCCCTCCTATTAAGAAAATCCCCCCCAACTTATAAAAAAGGCAGAAGGAGAGCAGCATCTCCGTTCTATGCAGTATGGGAGCGTCCCTTACCAGGCCAGCCCTGCACCCTGTGATCCTCTGGGAGAAGGGGCCCAGGTCTGACTTCACAGGCAGCTGCTGCTTGAAGATCCAGACTCTGGGTTAACTTGGAGATCGTGGCTCATTGAAAAGATAAACCCCACCATGGTGGCTTTATTACCCTTGCAGGACATTAATCTGTAACCAACTGAGCCGGCTTATTCGGTATTTTTCCCTCCCAATAAAAACTCAATCCCTCCCAAGCTCTCTGAGCCTGCCTTACCAACCTACTGGCTCCCTTGTTAACGAGCTGGATACACCTTTGACACATGTTCCTCCTATATTTGCATGAGCCATTTTTTACTTTTTGAGAAAACATACTATTATGACGATCTAGATTGGTCCCTTCCTACTAGTGGCTTAGAAACTGAGTCCTAAGGTCCTAAGGTCCTCCTGGTCAACTCTCTATTCTTTTCTATCCTCATCAAGCTGCCTTCTGTCCTGGCCCCTGGTCCATCCTCTTTCCTGGGCCCCTCAACTCCTATGCAGCATCCTGTGCTGGGAGAGAGGCAGGATACCCGGGGGGCTGTACTGTTCTCTGCATGCCTGCAGCCGTCAGGGCCATCACAGTCCAGACTTCGGTGAACTCGACGGTGGCTCGAGGGACGTTGAGCCCGTGGGGCAGCTCTTCCACATGGTGCTGGCATCCTTTGGTCTCTCAGATATTCCCAGCTGATGCTAAATTCCTCCTGTTCCAGCTGCACGCCCAAAATGGGCTCCTCCTGGAATGCACAGTGTTGGTTTCCTCTTGGAAGGTTTAGGGAACAGGGTGTCGGGGAGGGATCTGGAGCAGACTCGAGCTCCAGGCAAGAAAATTTCATCCTAGCCTTGCTCAGACAACTAGGGCGCTGATTCTAGGCCAGGACGTGGGGTGGGCCTGGACTTGAAGGTGGGATCTTCAGCAGATGGGGGATTTCTTACTGAGTGGGCCCAAGGTTGCCTGCCCCAGTCTCAGTGGGGAGGGGAGGGTGGGCATCGCGCTCAGTCCTGCACGTGGAGGACACCATCCCATCCCAATACCCCTGCGAAGTAGCTGTTTAACAGTATGCTCCTTCTACAGATGAGGAAGCAGGTTCAGGGGCATGAGGTGAGCTGCCTGAGCTCAAAAAGCTCATAAAAGGCAGAGCAGAATTTGCATTCAGGTCTGTTTCAGTGGGTGGGGGAGCTGGCCTTTGGGAGCTGACTGTCACACTTCTTTCTGCCTCTGCCTCCAGGCACCTCTCCTTGGTTGCTTGGTACCAGCCTTGGTGGGAGTGTTTACACCACGGAAATTAGAAGCGCTCCAGATCCAGAGTTTCCCTCCCACACACTTGGACAGCGGGTAGCACACTGCCGTCTGTCTTATTCAAACACTCCTGTGCTTTATGCCCCAGTGATCGCCAAACATGCAACATGCACCTGATCAGTCTTTGGAGCTGTTCTGGGGATATAAGCCACAGAGAGTCTGGGGTGCGGCCTGGCAACTCTGTGATTTGGGAAACCCCTCATCTAAGTCATGACTCCTGACAGGCGGAGCTGGGGACAGGTGCGGAATCAGAGAGGAGTGGAGGGGTGCGGGGAGGGCATGCCCAGAAGGAGGCCTCACACCCCGCAGTGCCTTCCCGAGCTCAGCGCACGGAGACAGCCTGGGTAAAGCCAGGGAGCACAGACTGCAAGGCCAAGCCATCTGGGTCCCAGCTGCATCTACCTTCCTTACCTCCGTGGGTTCAGCTGCCAAAATGCAGGCGATAATAACAGGACCTAGCAGGTGGGGTTGTCATGAGGAAGAAGTGGGTTCATGGGTGTGCGCAGAGCATGTGTGCCGCATGGAAGACGTTAGGCGAGTGTTTGACTGATGCTTCTCTTCTGCTTTCTCTGGCTGTGGGTCCTCTGGGTGACGGGCATGGGATATGGCCCCAGGGACATGCCCAGATGTCGGAGGAGAGGAGCAGACAGGAGCTGGGCCGACTTGGCCATAGGAGCAATCTCGACGGGCTAATAGCTATGAGCACCTGTGAACCCCAGAACAGCAGGCAGCGTTCTAAGTGCCTTTTGTAAATGAACTCGCTGAATTCTCATTTCCACCTTATCCAAGGAGGGTATTACCATCACCCCATTTGGGAGGAAAGAAATGAGTCACAGAGAGGTTAGGTTTCATGGCTAACCCGGGGAGCAGTGGAGTCCAACCCGGGCAGCCCAGCTCCTGAGCCCTACCTCTGTCCCATGACCAGCCTGCCATCCACACAGCTTTCAGAACGGTCTCTGGGATCCAACCCCCTCACTCCCATGTTTATGGATCCTTACTGCCTTCTCAGAATGCAAGTTCCTTAGATTAGTTCACAAGGCTCTCCACCCTTCTCCAGCCTCACTTTTCTTCCCATACTCTCCCATGTTTGTTTCGGGAACCAAAGCACTTTCGTTCCCCTCCCTTCCTCCCTGACTGCTGCCCATGCCCCCATCATGCAGCTTCTGTCACCATGCCAGCATTTGTGCATGTTCTGGCCTCTGGCTGGACCATCCGTCTTCTCAACCCTCTTGGGTGGGCTATTCTCTGAGATTCAATTCAAGTGGCACCTCTTCCAAGAAGCCTCCCCTGACTTCTCCTTTACACATGCACCATAGGAGGGGGTCAGGGGTCTTTTGCTCTTATTCTGGGAGTTCTTGGCTTTCACTCCACTGATGACAACTATTAGTGTCTGTGTCTGTCTCCCCCATGAACCCTGAGCCAAATACCCCTGTCACCCAAAGTGGAAAGAAAGGTCAGCCAGCCAAGTAGCTCTCTGGGGCGCCTAAACAGCAGTGGGAGGGTCTGGGATCGGGGACTAGTGTTTCACATCCTCCTCTCAGGGGGAGTTCTCAGTGAAGCCGGAGGCTAGGAAGGGTTTGGTAAACTGCCTGGGGTGGGGGAAGGTGAGACCCTTAAGGGGCCTGCTTTAGTATCAAGAGATCTTCCCCCAAATCGCCTTTGAAGGCAGGTAAGGGGAGGTGAAGCCATTTTGTTCTGCAGAATGGAGAATGTGAGTCTGGGGCCAGAGCTAACTTGTGGGGCCGTGGAAGAGAAGTTGACCTCTGCCCCCAGGGGCGCCCTCCTCACTCCCCCCCTGCACAGGACCCAGCCTCCCTTCCAAAGCAGGGCTGACCTATAGCTAAGGCCCGAAGAGTGCCAAAGCATCAGCCTGCCCAGGGTGTCCTTGACTCTGTTCGCCCTCCTCTAGGACCAGAGGCCAACCGGACTCCGTGGGAAGCGCGGCAGCTCTGGCCCTGGTAGGGGGGCTTTGGGGGCTGGTGACAGCAGCCCTTCCCATCTCCAGATGTAGCACGTGGTCTGCTGACACTCACTCGGTGTCCGCAGCTATTCGAGCCCGGGGAGGGGGGCGGGACGGGGCGTCATGGCTGGGATCGCTTCCCTCCCTGTCACCCCGAGCCTGGGGCACAAAGTGTCCCCACTCCCATGATGTGAGGGCAGCGATGACGGGGAGCTGCTAAAGAGGCCTCTTTGTCCAGCTCCGAGTCTGTGTCCACACTGCCCTGAGACCCCAAGCGCTGTACACAGTGAACCGTGGGCAACCTTGCTGCTTGGCAAAAAGTTGCTGTTCTCGATGCCAAATGTTGACACACTGAATTCAGTATCGACGAGGGACCTTTTAGAAACATTCAGCATAACATAATAGACTAATTCATTAGCACCCCATGGGTCTGACTGGGTAGAAGCTGAAGCTCGGAAAACATTGCCTTAAGGAATGACAGATGAAAATATCTTTCCCATGATATAACTGTTATTGCCGGGAAGTGGCATTAATTGTGATTGCTTATCTATTAATTTATTATAATTCTTTTTTCACCTCCAGGCTTTTACCTACACATGACATGTACCAGGGGCTCAGCTGGGGCTGATTAACGCGGGGTTATCTGGGAAAGGCTCGAAGCTGGCTGGAGCAGATAATGGCCGCTGGGGTAATTAAAATGTCTTCTGCGTGAAAGAAGCAAGTTTGGAGAATTTTTTAGAGGCGAGGCGCTGGTGATGTGGGTTTCCTAAAGGGAAGGAGATAAATGCCAAATGCCACCGCCCTCCTGAAATACAGCCTCGACGGACCAATGGGCGCAAGGAGGCAGCATCACGAGGTAGGCTGGGAAGCCAACGGAGGCTGGAAAGAGGATCGTGGAGTGGAAGCCGAGGCTGAAGTGGGATGAGGGCCGGAGCAGAGGGCCCAAGGGACACAGCTGTCGCCCTGGCAGGTGGGCGGGGAGGGGAAGCTGGGGGAGAGGCTGGTGGACCCCTTCTCCACCGACACACGCAGACAGCAGAGCTGAGCGTGGTGTGCAGGTTGTCCCTCCCTGGGAAGATCCACTCTCCCTGACCCTCAGAGAGGCACAGGGAGGATGGGCCGGGGGCCAGGACAGCCACGCATGAGACCGGCAGTCGGCACCAAGGCCTCTACCCCTGATCTGCTACGAGACTGGACAGCTCCCTCAACCTCTCTGGTCCCTCGTTGGCCCCTCCATCAAAGAGGAGCAAAAACCCTGCCCTGGGAAGAGGAAAAGCTGCGATGTGAGAAAGGGCTTGGGAACCTGTGAAGTGTGGGCCCTGCTGAGATCTGTGGAGGCTCCATTCCCCCCTCCACTGGTGTCAGTCACCACGTCTGGCCCATCGCTGCTGGGTGGCCAGAGGAGGCCAGCCCCCGCCTCGTGCGGGCTTTCAGCATGACGGCTCCCAGCGGAGGCCCTCGGAGCTGGACAGCTCCCAGCTGGTAAAAGCCCTCCCTCTGCCCCTTTCTTGCTGGGTGACCTCTTGAGCCTCGGTTTCTACTTTGCTATAAAGTTGGGAGATCATACCTCCCTTGGAGAGGCGTTCTGGATTTGTGGATGAGATGGTGTAAGCTGAATACAGAGAAGACCTACGCGGGAACTACTTCACCCACTGAACTCTTACCTCCTACTCTACTCAAATAAATACCAGGCACTTGACACAGCGGTAGCGCTGTTACTGTACCCATTGTGTAGATGAGAAAAGGAGGCCCAGAGAGGTGAAGTAGCTTGCCCAGGGAAGTGGAAGGATCTTGACTCTAACTCATGCAGGCTGGCCTCAGAGTCCATGGTCTTAACTGTTGCCATGACAAGATTGTTGATAACTTCATGGATTACTTTCTATGTTGTATGGTAGTCATTTGCTCATTCAAGCATTCATGAGCGCCTACTGCATACCAGGCACTCTTTGGGTGCTGGAGATGGATAGGTGAACCAGGCACAGTCCTTGATCTCTATATGCATGAAGGAAGCCTGCCAGCTGGTGAGCGTTGTGTGGGTCCATCTCCACACACTCTCTCCCGCCCAAGTGCCCAGCTCAGTATCTGAGGCCTTGAGAGGATCTGTACGTGCCTGCTACAAGTGAGTAAATGGATGCCTGAATTAAGGAAATGAAAAAGTAAGAGAAATGGATGCTGTCTAGGGCTGGAGGAGGCCCTGCGGCATTAGGAGCCTGCCCTGAGCCTCCCTCCAAGACCTCTAACCTTGACCCCAGGAAGGCAATGGCATTAATGAGAGCAACATGGGGGCGCCTGGGTGGCTCAGTGGGTTAAACCTCTGCCTTCGGCTCAGGTCATGGTCTCGGGGTCCTGGGATCGAATCCTGCATCGGGCTCTCTGCTTGGCAGGGAGCCTGCTTCCTCCTCCTCTCTCTCTCTGCCAGCCTCTCTGCCTGCTTGTGATCTCTGTCTGTCAAATAAATAAATAAAATATTTTTAAAAAATGAAAGCAACATGGGAAGAGCCTTCTCTAGAGCCTTGCCTGAAGGTCAAGCCAGGCCATAGGGCTAAGGGCCTAGAAATTGGTCTTAGTACCCTAGAAGCCCAGGATGGCATGGACAGGGCTGCCATGCCTGGGGACAGGGCCTTGGGCCCCTGGAATGTGCCCCTCTGCACCTTCCCAGCCTTGCTCCTCTACCCGCTCCTAGCTCCAAAAAGAGGTAGAATATGGGAGGTCTGGGGACCTTATCCTCCAGCCTCTAATGACTTTCCAAGATATAGCACGACATGGAAAAGTCAACTTGGGTGGGCAGAAATCCAGAAAGAACTCAGGGAAGAAGGTGCTGATCTTAGTCACCAGCTTCCAGAATCCCTTTCTCCCAACATGACTCTGGGCAGACATCCAGAGCTGAGCCCTGGATCAAGAGCATGTGCAGGCGGGTCCTGAGCTCCGCCATGGGCACAGGGAACAATGGGCGGGGAAGAAGCCATGGTGTGCTGGTAAACACTCAGTAACCAGCTCTCAGAGGAGGGGAGGTTGCAAACCCTTCTTCATAATATCCAGCAACTTCGGTGGTATGAATATTCCTTCCACCACAGCCAACTCCAAGCTACCTCCATGCTGTCACTGACTGTGGATTTGGGAGCAGATGACTACAACGGGTTCTAGAAATCAGTCAGCTCTCCAGTGAAGCTCTAACCTGTCACTCGGCCTTTGCTTATGCTGTTCCCTCTGCACGGCAAACTCTTCCTCTCTCTCCTTAGTGAACTCCTACTGATCCTTCAAGGCCCCAGTTAAGCGTCTATCTTCCTGCCTCAACTTTCCCATCTTCTGCCAGCCCCTCTGCACCCGGTGTCTCCTTCCACAGTGCGCCGCAGCCGTGTCCAGGCATGTCATGGCACATGCCTGCCAAAGGAGATAGACGCGGAAGTGGGGACAGCACAGGATGGGAGGTCCTCGGGGGCGGGGCCTCCACGCAGTCGTCCTGAGACCCTCGCCGATGCCCAGGCACTGGGGAAGGAGGGTTCCTGGGTGCCAGACGGATGAGCGAACGCAGAAGCCTGCCAGGCTGTTGGTGACGCCGCCACGTGCCCCAGAACCGGGCTGGGTGGAAAAGTCCTCCCAGGGCCCCAGCGAGGTGCTAGGACACCTAATCCAAGGCAGGGTGGCTGGGTGTGGGCGCCCCTTTGCCACAGGGATCTCTTTATTCTGCTGATTTCAGGCCACAACTAATTATCCTAATGGGTTTAAATGGCCCTCAATGTTCTCCGAGTTTGGACAGGACCCATCTGGAGCCTGCAGGTGGGCTGGCCCAGCTGAGAGTGAGTGGGCAGACTTCAGCACAGATGCTGCAGGAATCCAAAGTAGCATTTCCTGTTGTTGCATGAGGACTGAGACATCCTCGGGGAAGCGTGTGGGAGCCGAGGGTCTTCCTAATAAGAGCAGCTAATACTTTTACCGCCTTCACACGAATCAGGGACTGCCCTCAGCATTTTATTTTCGGAGCTCAACATTCTAGGAAGTAGAAGCCATTATCGCACCCATTTTGCAGACGAAGAGGCTGAGGCCAGGAAGTTAATGACTGGCTAGTCCTCAGAAGAGGTTGTGTTGACACAGGCAGGTCTAGACTCCCTGTCCTGAGTCACAGCTCTGGGGCCACGGAGATGTCTCTGGGCCCTTGCCTGGGGCTATACCTAGAGCCTTTGGAAGCAAGGCCAGCCTGAGTCTCCTCTCACTGTTGCAATCGTCCCCACCAGGCTGATCTTGTTCAGAGGGGGTCCCACCCCAGCCCGTGTCGGGACCCAGGGGTACGTTACCAGAGTGGTGAAGATGAAGTGGTAGTACTCGGTCATCATGCCCATGGCCATGGCCTGCGGGAGAGCAGAGTGTCAGCGGCGTGCAGGGAGTACCCGGAAGCCCCCTCCCCATCTGCACCCCGGCAGTGAGGACCAGACTGGGGGGGGGGCTTGGGGGAGGTGGGCCACTCGGAGTGGGATGTCCTCTGAGACCACCTCCCCGAAGTGATGACTGGCTGGCAGACAGCGGGGGTGCGGAGGGGGGTGGTGTTTCCCTGGAGTGTGCTGCCAAGTCCTCGGGACACATTCAAATACAGAATCTCAGGGCTCCTGGGTGACTCAGTCAGTTAGGCATCTGCCTTGGGCTCAGATCAGGATCCCGGGGTCCTGGGATTAAGTCCCCGCGTCAGGCTCCCCACTCAGCAGAGTCGGCTTGTCCCTCTCCCTTTGCCCCTCTCTCTGCTTGTGCTCACTCTCTCTCTTTCTCAAATAAATACACAAAATCTTTTTAAAAAAATGCAGAATCTTGGGCTGTACTCTGCATGCAAAGATTCTAAATTCTGCAGGGCTGGGCTGGGCCCAGTCGTCTGGCTCTTCCATAAGCATCTCTGTGCTTGCTACACTTAGAGAAATGCAGTTGGAATTAGCCCCAGACTGTCTTCTCAAGGGCTCTGGCTCCACCCAGCTGCACTCACTGTCCTGGCTCGAGAGGGAGGTGTGCGGAAGCCTGCCCCTGCCCCCGCCCTGGCCCCGGCCCAGCCAGGACCCAGGAGGAGAGGCTGTGCTAGGGCTGATCCTCCCTGGAGGGAGGAGACAGCACAGCCTGGCTTCTCTGTTTCAGGTGACCACCGGCAGGTCGCTCCGTTGCCATGGAATTATTACCAGGTGTCATTACAAAGCCTGCATTACCTACATTTACGTGTTTTATTAGGAACCTATAATCTATATTACTAATGACCATAATGCACTTTCTACAGAGTTCTTCAGAATGCCAGGCCCCCTAAGTGCTCTGGAAGAAAATGCTCCCAGGGTCAGGTACCTGTGGAAAGTGCCACTCCTTCTCTTGCCCTCTGGGAGACTTACAGCCCATGTCAGCAAGTTCGAGGCTTAAACCAGGCCTCAGCCAGCAGCCATGGTTACCTCTGCAGAGCTCAGGGTTTAGAGGGGCACACTGTCTCCAGGTTTATTCTGAATGTTTTCAAGTCAGACAGACATGGGAGTAAATTCTCACTCTCTGGCTGGATGACCTGAGCTCCTTCCTTTCCCCAGGAACCTCAGGTTCCTCACCTGTAAACTGGGCATGATAACTGTTGCCACCTGCCAGGGGGGTGCTGACTGAGGGGCTCCGGACACCTGGCACATGGTCCCTTCTCAGCGTGACCAGCCAGGGTTGTGGTGGTCTCTGCTACATGTGCCAGGAAGAGAAGGGAAGCACTAGGCATGGGCCGTCGCCCAGGGAGGAGGGGTGAGGGTTCTCTGGGGAGCGTCAGTCTCCTCCACAGTGACCCCACAGAGGCCCACACCCAGTGCCGACACTGGGCTACACACTTTCCCTGCCTCATCTCAGAATCCTCCGTCCTGGTCTGAGGCAGAGATCACTGGCTCTGTCTACAGAGGAGGGGAGGACACTGGGGCTCCTTGCTCTCAGGCGCACAACACCCCAGGGCAGAAGTGAGATTCAAACCCTTAAGTGAGTTATGCTCCTGCCTCGGGGTGAGGGGGCCTGGGGGAAGACAATGGCTGCTGGGCCGCCTGGGCACCCCCTGTAGGGCTGGACTGGAGGGTGGGACTTGGACCAATGTCCCCACCCTAACCCCTCCCGGGACTTGAAAACTCCTATCCCCAGCCTGGCACCTAGCCCCCTGTGCTGTGTCTCCTCCCCACCAGCTGCACCCCGCCAGGTCAGGACTTAGAGCTCCACGGAATGCCTCCTTCAATCACCAACGCCACTTTCTGGGACCGTATAATTGCCTTTTACACAAAGCACAGGCTCGAATGGGAGCGTTCTGGGTTTCAGCTGCGGCACCCTCCAAGGAGGCTGTGGGCGATTTTGCTGTTTATTTCTTAGGTAGCTGGCAGAGATGGCTCTGGTTCCCAGCATGCCACACTGGGCTGTGTCTGGAAAGGAACAGAGGCCCATCCAGGACCCAGAGCCATCTCCCTCCCCCACGGTCGCTGCAGAGCTGAGCAGATGGCACAGGGAACTTCAATAAACCTCCCAGTAGTAGAATAACCACAAGCGTCCTGGGCCACGGGGACCTCATACAGAAGACGCAGTGTCCCCCCTCCCCCCACCGGGGACTTTTCCTGCCACCCTGAGGCCTCCCAGGGCTTCCTGAAATGTTCAGTCCTGCGCCGCTTCAGCCCCTGCCTCCCACCTGCAGCCATAGCCCAGAAGCGAGCACTGAGGCAAGAGCCACCAGGCACTAGGCTGGGCTCAGCCCTGGCATGGCTCCGTCCTCACGTGGGCTCAGACCTTAGAGACCACATGTGTCCATTCTGCCGCTGCAGAAACTCACGCACCGGGGTCAGTTCACGTAGCCAGACTGAAGCAGAGCTGGGCTCCCCCGACCCCCACCGGCTCCAGTCACCTCCTGGCTGTGGGTGAATGGGGAAAGTGGGGGTGGGGGAAGGGGCAGGCAGGTCCCACCCCTCCCTTCCATGCCCCAGGCTGGCTGGCACTCACACACCTGCTTGAGGATCTGGGCGGCCATGGTGTGACTGCAGTCGAAGATGATGCGGAATTCCCGGCCCCGCTTCATCTCCTTGAGTAGCGGGCGCGAGTCGTCCGAGTCAAGGGGCAGTTGGCGGATCTTCAGGCGGATATTGTACCTCGACGGGGCCATGATGAGCTCCTGCAGGCGGATGAGCCCTGGGAGGTCCCCGGGGTGCAAAAGACACATGTGTACACACAGGTAAACACGGCTGTCAGCCTCCACGGACTCGGGTGAGCACATGGCCTGTGACTGCGGGTCTGTGCCCACACACAGACACACAGACACGGATGCGTGGCCCACAGAGCTTTGGGCAGGTGTGTGGACAGAGCCACGTGGGTCCAGGCATGGGCACCAGGATTCTTGGGTATGGCCGTGTGCACCAGGCTGTACATGCCGGCACACGTTCCTGGATATGTAGGCACCTACAAACACATGCTTAGAGGGACATGTTTGCTGACACAGACATATGTTGGGACTTCCTTACACGTGCACATCAAAGCCTGTGCATACACAGACACAGAGACACACGTACAGATTTAGCAGTAGGTACAGACAGCAAATTCCCGCAAACCACGTCTACGTGCTCCCCTCTATACTAGCCTTTATGGAGCCCAAACCAGAGGGCACCCCTCTTCGTCACCCCACGTATGACACTGGGAAGTTGGGAACCTACCTCCAGGACATGGGCACAAGTGAAGGCTGCAGACTCAGGTGTACCAACTGTTGGACTATGTAAGACAAAGAGGTATTTGTGCCCCCAATCCAAGGGCAGCCTACCTCAGTAAACCTGACTGATTTTTCCAGGCTCTGTGCAATCACCTCCTCCAGGAAGCCTGCCCCTACTGCTCTTTTCAAACAAGACATGCCCTCCCCCTCCCTCCTCCCTCAGCACTAGCCTCCTCTGGCCTTATCTCACTCCCTCATCCAGCCATGGCCTCCTTAACCTCATGGGCTGGGTCCCCACAGCCCCTAGCATGGGGCCTGGCACTTAGGAGGCCCTCAACACAAATCACCATAATTGAACTGACTTACTGTTTTTTTCTCCCCACACTGAAAAATCCATCCTCCACCTTGGCATTTTGCAAAACCACTTAATTTAGGGACTTCCAGGGAAAACTGAATGTCACTTCCTGGAGACAAATGGCTTACTTAGGTCTAATTAAGTTCATTTCCGTGGCTATTTCAAGGTCCATTCTTGCTGACTCCCTTCTGTTTACCCTGGGAGTAAGCCTGCTTGCTGCCCTCGATACCCCCTCCCCACTCAGGGAGGGGCTGAGCCAGCAGGGGCCGGGGTCCCACTGGGCTGTCTGCCCACGCTCAGGGCTCAGGGTCTGTGCCTCGACTGCACGCTCCACTCAGCTCTGCTCCATTCCTCCACGAACAGGAGTCTGCTTCTCCTCTGGAGAGCAACTCCTCCCCGGTGCTTGGACCATGTGACTCTGAGTAGTCCATCCCCAGCTCTCAGGGCACAGCATGTGCCCCAGCCTGGCCAATCAGCACGCACATTCCTTTAGGCATAGGGATGGGCTCAGAGATGGGTGGGTGATGCCACTTGGTCCTATCAGATGACTTCCAGAAATGGTACCAGAGCAACTGGTAAGAAATACACTCTTTTCCACTTACTTCCAAATAGGGAGGCAGTAAGTCTAGGCATCACCACATAGAACCTGAGAAGGATTCCAACGTGGCAGAAGTCAGGCCAAATAAGTCCTAATGATACCCATTTGAGCCTCTGGATCTAACAGTACCTGAAGCTAAAATGATTCTTGAGCTTCCAAGTAAAGGCAGCCAATTAAATCCCCTCCCCCTCCCTTTTTTTGGTGAAGCTAGTTTGCTCTGGATTAAAGTTTGCAATCAACTATTGCAGTGTCCCCTATCTGGACGGAGTCCCCGTCACACAGACCGCCTACTTTGAAAGCCTTCCAACAGAGCCTCCGGGTTTCCAAAGCCATTTCTGATTACAAATGCCTGGATCTGTTCAGCTTCTCCTTCACATTCCGGAGGGCTGGACATGGGGAAGGCCATCTGGCGTACACCATTCCCCTCGGCTGGGGAGGACAGAGATATATCCCTGTGACCTGAGCTTCCCAAGGAGCTCCCAAACAGGCTTTGCCATGGCCACCGGCCTCAGGACTCCCCCCAGCCCCCTGGAAGTTCTCATACCCAGGTGTGTGGGCTGGCGAAGGGCTCTGGAGTCTGGAGTGGTCTGGATCTAATAGGGGCTACAGGGCTTCCCAATACCAGACTTGAGATGGAGCCGGAAGGGGCCATCAGCTGACCTGCGCCGAGGAGGGAGGGACCACCATCTCCTCTGGAACACACACCAGCCTCATCCTCCCTCCCCATCTCGCCCCAGAAATTCTCAGTGGGGCTGAACGATGCTGCCCTCTCACACTTGTTACCCTGGGAGGCGCCCCGCCTTCACTTCACTCCCACTCGCTTAGTGTTGGGAGGCATGCATGGCAGCAGCAGGCACGTGAGCTTCGGGGATCCAGGACGTGAGGACTGGGACAGCCTGCACGCTAGAGCAGAGGCCACCGGAGTCTTCCTGTCAGCCAAGTGAATTGCCCTGTGTAATACACAGTGACCCACATTCTCCGGTAGCAAATGTCAGACCTCCTTCTCATCAGTGTATTCCCGAAGGAGACCAGAGGCTCATCTCAGCCCACCCCAGCAGAGGACAAGGCTCTTGCTTGCCCGAGATGAGCCTTCCTTCCTCGCTGCTTCCCTAATCAATCTCTCTCAAAATATCTACAGTGAATCATGGTTGTTAGAATCATGCTTTTCACTTACAAAGCACTTCTGCATTCATTACCCTATTTAAACATCTCCCTGTCCTAGAAGGCACGCTGACTGTTCCAGGGTTACAAAGAAACCCACGGAGGGTAAGGTTCTGCAGCACGCTAGCATTGGGACTAGGATTTGAGACCCAACCTTCTGGCTCTTACTTTGGGGTCCTTCACCTCGGCTTTTTCTAAGACCCTTCCTTTTGCCCTTGATATGAGTTTGCCTTTGTGTGCAGAGAGGTTACAAAGGTGACCACTTGTTACAGGTCACAGGGCAAACCCTGCTGCTTCCTATAATATAATCATTTGCGATATTCTCTCACTCATGTTCTGGCATCCTGAAATCATGCGCCAAACTAATGGCCAAAGTTGTTTCCATTCTTCTTGTCCCTGTGTTTTTGGTGGGTGCACAAGATCATATTATAAGCCCTCCAATCAAACCCCAATTTCTGTTTTGCTTCCTGCCTCATCAAGGACATTCCAACCTAACAAATGCCACCTATCATCATCTAGGCTATCTTATGGTCATGAGATAATCAAAGGGTTTAGAGTAAAGAAAGGCTCTTGCCCATGCTTTCCTCTTGCTCTTGCCTCCCGACTAACCCCGGTGCTTCTCCATGAGGCTGCGGCCCCCCGCTCCCTGCTTCTAGGAACTGTTAACAACTCTTTTCTCAACACCATTGACCTCTCTGTGTCGTCATACGGCCATCGTCATCCGTGAGACCCCAGGCACACTCAAAAAGAGTTCTCTCCGTAGTCGATTGTAAGGATGACCCAAATTCTTCACCCCACTCTGTAGCTACACCCTTAACCAGGTGACTTTGCTGGTGACCTCCAACTGCAGGCAGGTAACCCGCCTCACTCAGGATATTGGGCTCCAGCATGTAACCTGTGTTGGCCAATGGTGTATCAGCGGGCGGGTCACAAGCAGACAGTAAAAACGGAAGGGCACCCTGGGTCTCTTCCTTTGCACCTCTGCAATTGTCATGACCATGCACCCAGGCTAGCCTGCTGGTGCCTGCCACCTCCACCAATAGTTAAATGACCCCTGGGCAGGGGAGGGATCCAGCTGAGAACAGAACCACCACCTGGCCAAGCTCAGCCAATCAGGGACCTCACAGACTTGTGAGCTAAACACATGCTTTGTATTCAAAGCCGCTACATTTTGGGGAGTGGTTGGCAGACACAGCACCGCTAATTATAGAGATGGGTGTGCCCTCTTCTAAGGGTGCTGAGAGAACCAGGATATAGCTCGGGTGGCAGGGTGCCAGTCCCCAGAGCTGACGGGGGCTTGCTTAAAAGCCAGTCAGGGGGCATTCCCTTTCCTATCCGACTGTGCTCAGGGTAGTAACCACTGATTTGGTGAGCTGTCCAGGATGGTCTGCTGGACAGTTCCTAGACAAATTTTCCTCCATGATAAGAGGCATGAGTCACATTAAGAACAATCTCGTTGGCTCCTCTTTCCTTCTATTTCTTAGGGTGTCAGCACGTGAGGACGGGCTGCTCGGAGCTGGAGCAGCTCTATTTTGACCATGAGAGAGAAGCCAAGAAACCTGGAGGGATACGGAGCCAGCGCTCTGGCTCTGTTGAGCTGTTAAACCAGCCCTGGGAAGGCCCATCTCCAGACTCTTGTCCATCAGAGAATAAAGTGTCCATTGCTCGAGTCGGTGGGAACTGGGATGTCTGTGAGTCCAGCCCGAACATCCAAAGGCATGTTGCCCCCAAAGCAAATCCAGCCCAAGCCCAATGCTCTGAAGTGCTTCCCATTCTGGAGGGGCTTGATGACCCACCACGTTGTCCCTCTGAAACATCCTGATTCTGGGAGGACACCTCTTACCACCCACCAGTCCTCATCAAAGTCTTCCTATTATTTGACTGAATCCCTAGTGCCCAGTGTGTTCTTGACCAAACCCGCTCCCTCCCAGACTCCCTCGTGTGTTTAAATGTTTGTTAAACTGAATTGAACCGAATTGAAAATCAAGTTGAATTAAACTCTAATTAAATCCTACAAGAAAGGGTGTTCTGGGCACTGGTAAGAGTGAAGAAACGGAGATGGGATCCCCTCTCTTTTGCGAAGTTAATCATGCTGGAGGAGAGTGCGTGTCCCCCACCAGAGGCGGCTGGGCATTCCAGGCCTTCCGAGCTGATAATTGAGAGGCTCACTCATATCCTCAGAGCGAAGGCACAGGAGGAGAGGGAGCTCCAGGCGTTAGCATCAGCTCTGAGCAGCCTCACCAGCAGGGCATCCCTCCTCCGCAAAGCCTCTGCCCCCAGCCCCTCCGGTCCGAAGGCCCTAGGACCGCGGGGCTGAGGTCCACTCCTGCGTCTCTTCTCACTGCTCTGCGACCCTCTCAGCATCACCCTGTTCATGTCCAGTTCTTTCCTGCCATCCTGGCCCCAAGTTCTCTTCTAGGCAGCCCCTCAAATCCAGGCCTCCTTTGTCCCTGCCCGCAACAAGGTGGCCACCCCCACGTGACTTCTGGCTCCTGGCTCTCCCTGCCACCCGCCCCATGGGATGCCATCACAGCCACCTTCCGAAACTCTGCTTTCATTATTCTACTTCTGTGCTCAACAACACTCAGTGGGCCTTGGCTGCTCCCAAGATCAGGTGTGAACTCCGAAGCCAGACAGTGGAACCTTCGCACAGCCTGATACACTTTGTTTATCTGACCTTTTCCTCCCACCTTCCGAACTTGAATCTTCTCCCCCTGCCGGACTGTGCTCTCGAGGAGGCTGCCACGCACAATCCTGCCTCCTCGGTTTTTGCTCAGGCTGTCCCAGCCACTGGTGATGCCCTCACGCCTGCTCTCTGTCTGTTCACCCTCAAGGCCCCACTCATGTCTCTCTCCCTCTGGTAAGTCAGCCCAGATCAGCCAAGCCTGCCAGGCTTCCTCTCCCCGAGTGCCTTGGCACTGACTGTATGTACCCGTCACTTGACTCTCAGCTCTGATGGCCTGGAATGACCAGTGACCTCCGGGGGTGTGCTCACACCCCTACCATAGGATTCACTCCTCCAAAAACAATGGGATTACGACATCCTCATTCTTCTCCCTTACCAGCGCCCAGGACTCTCTTCCTGCAATATTTAATGATGACATATTTCATCCTGATTTTTAATTCAATTCAATGCAGTTCAGTTCAATAAGCAGTTAAAAACGTCTCTGTTGTACCGGGCCTTGTGCTAAAGCCTGGAGGCACACAAGGCTCATGGTCTGGACAAGCCACCACAACCCTTCCCGGCAGTGTGCTAAGTGAGACCACCTAACAGGGCTGCTGGAATGCTGGCCGTGACCCGGAGTGGGGTCCTCATGCCCCTCAATGGCAGACAGCTCATGCTGGGGGCACCGAGTGGGGGTGGGGGCCCTGCCCTCCATGATCTTCTGTCTGGTACTGTGGGCATAGCAGGAACACAATAGAGGCTTGTAGAATCTCAAGTTAAACAGACAGCTTTTCTCAGGGTTTCACTCCCTATGAGTCCCACTCCCCATTAGAAGGTAATCAAGAGCTGACATAGAATCACAGGCCGCAGAACGCTGAAGAAGGCTTTTCTCCAGCTTGGATGCTACAGCTCTTGACTTGACACGTGGCCAGAGAAGGGCCAGATGGGTTAAGTGACTTGCCAAGGTCACTTTCTCTTAAGAGGCCAGGCTAAGAAATGTCTTGGGACTTGAGTCTTCAGAAAGGAAGAGGAAGAGAGGAAACAGCCCTGTGCTATCCAGCTAGCAAGTGTCAGAGCCAGCGCGCACCCCTGCCCATGGATCCAGAGCCTGTGTCCGCAGTCAGCATGGGGCCGCCCATGTTTGCTGCAGATGCAAATGTGAGTCTAAGAGAGCCAGCGGGGGGGGGGGGGGGCGGGGAGGGCATGGTTTGTGCAGGTGTGAGTGTGGGTGCTGGGTGGGTGCTGAGAGCATTCTGTAGGGGGGTGGAGGTGGGAGTGTGGGGAAGGTGTGAGGCGGGCTGTGGCGGAGTGAGGGGTGAGTGTGGCCGGTGGGTCCCGGGCTGCATGGCAGTGCAGGGGCAAGTGTCTGGGTGTCCTCCTAGGCTTGGGTGTGAGTGTACACCCTCTCCCAGGGGCAGTTGAGTTGGGCGAGCAAATCCTGGGGCTCTACCTCCCTCACCCCATACCCTCAGCCCAGCCATGCCCAGCTACCCACCTGTACTGTCGTCATAGACCACGGTGGCTGATCGCCACTTGAGGTACTGGACCAGGTCAAGGATGGCGTGGCTGAGGGACGCGTAGTCGGGGTAGAGGTTCACGTAGAAGGTGTCCTTGTTGTCCAGCGGGTGGTGTTTCCAGCGCAGCTGAATGTGGGGCACTTCCAGAGCATTGCAGATGGACTGGACAGCGTTGGTGCAGGAGCCCTGTGATGGCCCGAAGATCGCCACCACGCCAAGAGCCAGCTGGTCACAGGCTGCAACGGAAGCGGGGGAGGGGGGAAGGTGAGGGGCTCAGTGCTGGGCCTCGTCAGGCAGTTGGGGGCTGTGCACACAGGGATGCAGTGATTTCCGTGATCCCATAAACACAGCGGGGGGAGACAGCAGCTGGAACCTTCGGAGGGCAGACGAGGAAGGGTCCTTCTGAATCTCGGCTTCCTCCCCTGGAAGCCGGGGTTACAATCGCCCTGACTCGTGGATATTGGGAAGGTTGAGTGAGATCACGCATGTGAGACCCTTAGCACCACTCATGAAACAGAGATAGGTTTACTTTTGATGCTGTCCTCACTGTGCTGAGCACCCCCAGCTCTGGGACCGGCCCTGATCTGGGCGGTGGGGGGAAGGCCGAGAAACAGCTAGGATGAAACATCTCCCTGTAGCAACTGTGAAACTCCTAGCCCCAGTCTGTTCCCCAAAGTTCAACGTGCTCATCTCCCGTCTTGCAGGACACCATGCCCGCGTCCAAGACGCATTTCAGACCAAATGTGTCCCAAATGCCACCCCCTCTCCTCCTCCAGGCTCCCCTCCTCAGTAAACCACTTCTACCATCCCAGTGGCTTAGACCCTGAACATTGGATTCCTCTTGACTCCTCTCGTTCTCTGTTGTCCCACATCCCACTCCTGCTGTGTCACCTTCAGAATGTTCCAGAATCAGAACTTCTTGCCACTGCCACCATCTTCTTCTGCTGGCACTACTGCTGGAGCATCCTTGCCAGCCCCAGCTTCCTCAGGGACACTCTCTGCTTCTTACCTCTCCCAGCCTCAAGTGGTGACATCATGTGTTTGCTCCAGAGGCTCCAATGTCACTTGGTCTAAAAGCTGAAGTCCTCATGGTAACAGATGATGCCCTGCTCACTACAGTTCCTCCCCACCCCTATCCCACCCCTGTCCTCATCACTATCACCACTTTTCTGACTTCA
Organism: Martes martes; assembly: GCF_963455335.1. Taxonomy (NCBI): domain Eukaryota; kingdom Metazoa; phylum Chordata; class Mammalia; order Carnivora; family Mustelidae; genus Martes; species Martes martes. The sequence goes on along the minus strand of NC_137891.1, from coordinate 163,558,715 downwards.
ACTCCCATCCTTCTCTCCCTTCCTCACAGCCCTCAAGCCCCACTGGCTTCCATGATGCTATGCAGACACGCTAAGCACACTCCTGCCTCAGGACCTTTGCACTTATCGTCCCTTCTAGCTGAAGTGCTCTCTGCTCAGATATCTGCAAGACTTCCTCCTTCCCTTCCCTCAGGTTTCTGCATCCACGTGGTCTTACTAAAGAAGTATCACATGCCCGACTTGTAATAAGAATCCTCCTGCCAGACTCCAAAACCGCATACCCTGCTTTGTTTCTTTATTTATTAAATGATACCAGAAGTCTTGTTTGTTGATTTTGTCCTCCCACTAGAATGTAAGTCAAGGCAGCAAGGGTTTGATCTATGTTGCTTATTGCTGTATCAACAATAAATGGTACCTGAATAGTACCTAAACGTGCTCAAAGCAGTACTTGGCATGACCAGGTGCTTCACCAGCCTCTGCTGAGTGAACGAGTATTGACTCCCTGCCCTCAAACAGTTTGCACTCTTGGGTGGGGAAGGAAGCCCAGGGACTCCTGAAAGGCGCTCCCTTCCTGGGGAGGGGCTCAGGCAGGTCAGATGGCAGGTGCTTCTGGGGAAGGTGAACCCCGACAGGCACAGCAGAGATTTATTTATTTATTTATTTTTAAAATTTTATTTATTTATTTGACAGAGAGAGAGAGAGAGATCACAAGTAGGCAGAGAGGCAGGCAGAGAGAGAGGAGGAAGCAGTCTCCCTGCTAAGCAGAGACCCCGATGCGGGGCTCGATCCCAGGACCCAGGGATCATGACCTGAGCTGAAGGCAAAGGCTTTAACCCACTGAGCCACCCAGGTGTCCACAGCAGAGATTTAAACAAGCAGCCCCAGGCAGCTGGGGCTCCAAGGGCAGGCACAGGCTCATGTAAGGATTGTGCCTAAAAGATCCTTAGAGTGGGACCTTTCTGGGGGCAGTCATGGGAAGGACTCCCCAGGAGCTCTTGCTCTCTCTTCTGGAAACTCTGATTTTCCTCCGGGCTCCCACCTCTCCCACTCCCTGGCCGTCAGGGCTAGAGCATGCCTTAGATGCAGGCCTTCTTCAGGCCCCAGACACTGGGTAGGAGGATAGTCATGTGACCAGTCAGAGCCAATGGGAAGCTGCAAGACCTCACACCCAGAAGGTAGGGCTCTCCCTCTGCAAGGGGACGTGGGAATAAGATCTGGAGCTGCGATAACCACTCTGTGCTCCCAAAGAAAGTGCATTGCTTGTCTGGGAATGGAGTCAGTAGGCAGGTGAGCAGAGCCAAAGGGGAGGAAGAAATAAGAGCCCCTGGTCAAGTGCAACCTTGGACCTTGGGTACGTGAACCAATATGTTCTCTTTTTGCTTAAGCCCCATAGGATTTGGTGTTTTGTCCCTCGCAACCAGAGGAGCCCTAACTGATCTATCCATAGAATGTCCGCAAACTCACCAGCCTGTGGCCGCGGGAATGGTGCCACATGCACACTTATGAATGTATGGTGTGGTAGGAGGAGGCAAGACATCACCTAAGCATTGAGGGGCCATGGATTTAGACACATCCTGGCTGCCCCAAGGGCCTCTGGGAATGACCTACTGGTCTCAGGCCTCCCCTAAGATTTTCAGGGCCCCAGACCAGTCTCCAAATGGAGGCCCACATATTATATGGCTAAATATTTAAGTGCTATAAGCCAAGCTAACAAATTGTTATATAAAACACGTCCTTTCCTCCTACCCTGACAAATACACTTCCCTAGCAACCTGGAAAATCAGGTGGGCATGGAGACTTCCCATACACAGAGCTGTGGGGAGGGGTGGCACCAGCTCAAGCTTGCCCCCCTCTTTTACCGCTGGCTCTGCAGTGATCCATAAGGACGACTGTGCTCTCCATGTGGATACCCCACTCCTATGTCCAAGCTCTGTCCACACCCCTACAAACAGCTGCCCTCTGGTCACCCCTGGAAAGGGACTAGGAGTGTGCCCCTGGCAGTATGGCTCTCCCTCTGGAGAACAGCCCAGGGAAGAGGTTCATGCAGGCCTAGAGGTGGGCTCAGGGCCAACTGGGTAGGAAATTCAGGGTTCTAGATACTTGGAGCAAAGGCTAAAATGGCAGGGCACAGGCTCCTGGTAGGCAAGTGCCCTTCATCCCACTGACCCTTTGTCCTGGGAGGAGATACTGACCAGAGGAGGGCAAGGGCAGCCCCCCGCCCAAAGCACAGACCCAGAAAAAGGAGCCCTCTTGCCTGGGCTAATGGTGGTCCCAATGGACGCAGAGATGTGGAGTGGTTTTCAGTTGATCATAATGGGTGGTCTTTAGAGTATTTTCTTCTCTTCTTTGACCTCCAACCTCTCCTCCCTTACTGCCTCCTGGGACCAGGAGGAAATATAGACAGTATTTTCCCTGAAATTTGTACTTCCCTCAAGAACACCAGAGAATGCCACTTGTGCCTTGGGTGAAAGATACAGCACTCTTGGTGGGGGGAAGCTAGTTATTGTCAGGAGGCTGCTGGAGCCACATGGAACATGGGACAGGGCAGCCGTGTATGGGAAGCAGCAAGGCCAACATAGGGAGCATCTCCTGGGTGACTGGGATTCTTTGTGGCCAATACCAAGTGCAGGAGAAGATGCCCAGTGGGGCATGTGGCAGCTCCCTGGTGCTCCTATGGCTGTAGGACTGGAATCCAAGTCAGGGAAGCGCTGCTGTCCCCACTCTTGTCACCCTACAGTCAACAAGCCTGGAGCAGCACTTGTGTGGGATCAACCCCAATGAAAATAAATGCTTCCAAAATAGAACCCTGGGTTTGTTGATAAATTGTCCCATTTCAGGAAGTCTTCTTTTAAGGGCCCTCACCCGAAGGAGGCCAGGCCCTGACCTGTCCACTCACTGCTCATTCATGTTGCTTCCCTGGGTGTTGAGTGTCCCTCTGGCCACTTTGTCCCCTGAGAGCAGGTGCTCCATGAGGAAGAGATCATGTGTGAGTTACTGTGTAGCCATGGAGGTTAGATACAACATGAAGGAGATAGCGACAATGAGTGATGGCTGTCCAGGCTTGGTCACTCCCCTCAAGCTGTGGACACTCTATAAAATCTGTAAGTTTCTCTCATGCACTATCTTCTAACCCTATTTTGAACCTTCTAGCTGTCCTCTGATGTCCTTGGTTTCCATCCTATGCCTCCTATCTCTATCTTTTTCCTTTTGCCTCTGGGACCCTCTGATGAATAACTGGGTCAAACGACTATTAGGTTTCATTCCCTCCACTACCACTTCCAAGAATCTGCCTTTTGGATTTCCCCCTTTGATACTGCCTGGAAACAGGCAGGCAAATTCTTCCTATGCCCTCACCCTCACCCAGCCCAGCCTCTTAGATCATGGTCCCCTGCCTGGGTCCAAGTCTAGGTATCCGGTTTGGCTGAGGCAAGGAAGAGTAGACCAAACACAAGTTATGGTTCTGCAGAGGATTACAAGGATGATCTTGAAGGAGGAAATTTTGATTTTGACATCAATTGTGAAGACAAAGTTAAAGGTGACTACAGTGATGGTGGTGAGGGCGAAGACCATACTATTGATGATCATGGCCATGGCCCTGACAAAGATGGAACTGATGATAATGTTGACATTGTGGCATAATGGTGTGATGACGACGGGATTGATGATGGTAAAATGTCAATGTTGTGATGTAATAGCGGTGGTGATGGTAGGAATAATGATGGTGATATACACATTGATGAGAGAGGATGTAATAACAGTCTGATGGTGATGACCGTAATTGTGTGATGATGTTTGTGTTGATGAGGCTGGTAATGGTGATGAAGATTCTGGCACCATGATAATGGTGAGGATGAGGAAAATGATGATCATGGGGTGGGGATGTTGGCAAGGGTGTGATTGATGAGATTGGTGTTGATGAAGATGTCAATGTCATGACTGCCGATGGTAGTAGGAAAGATGGTGATGATGTTGGCACTGATGAGATTGGTGATGATGATGTCAATCATGACTAATGCTGGTAGTAGGAATGATGGCGATGATGTTGGCACTATGAGACTGGTGATGATGAAGATGTCAATGTCATGACTGAAGATGGTAGTAGGAATGATGGCGATGATGTTGGCACTGATGAGACCAGTGATGATGAAGCTGTGGCTGTCTGGCAGTGATGGTGATGATGACAGTAGTGACTGTGATAGTGGTGGTGATGGTGTGAAGAGTGGAGGTGATACCACTGTTGATGGTGACAACAGTAACTGTGGTGATGGTGCACTGGCATTGACAGTAGTGACAACGATGCTGATAGGAGGATGATGGCCATGCTGAGGTTCATCCTGCCAGAGATACAGTGATTATATCTCACGGCTGGGTGCCAGGAAGCACCTGTCCATCACCTATTTCTTCTCTTTGGCCTCTCTCCTCATCCCTTTTTCTGCCCCTTCCATGTTCTTTCCACCTTCGGAAGCTCTTCCAGCCTGGAAGAGTGCTGCTGCCCCCGAGGGACCAGGGCAGGGGTTACAGCAGCAGCAGCAGCAGCAGCAGCAGCAACAGCAGCAGCAGCTTTATCTCCAGATGTTTCCAGGGCAGCAGCCAACTCTTGTTCTGGCAGCCCTGAGCACACACTGCAGTAATTACATTATTTGTAGCTTCAATTTGGAATCCATTTTCTGGTCATTTTACAGTAGCTCAATGGTTCACAGTCATTGCAGGAGTCCACAGCCTGAATGCAGCCCCCCTCACCCCCTTTCCGTGGCAATTGTAGTTATAGCAAAAATTACCCCAATCAATTTGTATCTTAAAAGGAATTGAGCAGCCCAGAGAATAAGTGAAGGCAGAGGAGCCTGGGGAGTGCTGGGTCGATTCCAGGCCCGCTCTGGTCAGGCTTGGAAGAAAACACAGGCACTCTCTGGGTTGCTGGCTCAGACACCATTTGGCAGTCACTCATCTTTTAATTTTCCACAAAACAGTTAAAAATAAAGACAATAAGTGAAAGTCCCTTTGAATGGGGGAAAGGCCTCTTGGGCCTCCCATGGAGGGAAGGACTAATTCGAGTGGAGCTGGCGGACGTACCAGGCTCTGTGCACGGCGCCTGCTCCCCTGACGTGGCCCGAGGTGGCTAGATCCAGCTGTGATGGCAGGATTAATCATTCTCATTGGGTTAATTAGAATTAAGCCCAAGGTCATCCCCCAGAAGAGCCCTAGTGATGCTTCAGAGGAATACATTTACAAAAACCAAAGATCAAAAGAAAAAATAAAGATCATGGGAACAAGGGACTCCCCAAGGGATGGAGTGTGCCTAAAGGGGAAGCAGGATCCAACTGCAGAAATGCCTCCAGGGTCAGACAGCAGTGGTTCTAATGACAGCAGGGGTCTGTCTTGGGTATGGTATCTATAGGAGGGACATTAAGAGAAAGTGATGGTAGAGAGGAGCCTCTTAAACTTTTTTTATTGAGATGTAATATCATATAGTAAAGTGCATCAGTTTTAGGTACAGACTTCCATGAAATTTTACATATAATTGCATCCATGTAACTACTACTTGGATCAAAATATAAAACATTCCCAACACCTAGGAAGGTTATCTCTTCCTCCTTCCAGTTAATATATGCTGCACACTCCTCCCTTTCCCAGAGGTGACCACTGTTTATTCACTCGACATTATGCCTGTGAGGCTCATCCATGATGTTTTGTGTAGGGAGAATTTTTTTTTAATTGTTAACTCAAATTTCATGGAACAACTATACCCCAGTCTATCCATTCTCCTGTCGATGAACCTTTAATTTATTTCCTGTAACGTTCAGCTGTTATCAATAAAGTGGACAGGAACTCTCTTGCAGGCATATATCTCACTTTAGTGGGCACTTCCAAACTCCCCTGAGAAGTTCAACCAGTTTTCACTCTCACTAACACTGTGTAGAAAAAAATAAACCTCAACCCCTACCTCCCACTATACAGAGAAAATCAGTGTGAGACAGGTCCTGAGCTAACCATGAAAGACAAAACAACAGAGCTTCTAGGATGTGGGAGCAAATCTTCATGACTCGAGGATAGACAAAAATAGAACACAAAGCCATTAACTATAATGGAAAATATTGACAAATCAGACCTCCTTAAGTTAAGAACTTTGTTCCTCAAAAGATGTTTCTCAGACAGTGGGAAGGCAAGCTCCCTTGCTGCAGATACAGGCAATGCACAAGTCCCACAAAGGACTCCTACCCACCATATGTAAAAGACTCCTACAAGTCAATAAGAAAATGACAAGCAGCTCCATTTTAAAAATGGTTAAAAGGCTCAAAATCACTCCAGGAAAGAGAAGATCTGAATGATCTATGAAAATCTGAAAAGATGCTCAGGACCTCTGGTCACCAGGGAAATACAAAGTGAAACCACAATGAGATATTCACCACACGACCACCAGAAACAAAACTGACTTTATTAAGTGTTCATGATGGTGTTGACGGTTCCCCACTGCTGTGTGCCAACCAAGGGGCTTGCTGCCAGGATTCTGGAAAGCCGTCTGGCTGAACACATGACATCCTGTGACCTCATACTTCCACTCCTGCATGTCTACCCACCAAAAAACATTTGTGCACGTTTGTGCACCAAAAGATATCTACGAGAATGTTCATAGCAGCGCTGCTTTCTGGGCCCAAATGGAAACAACTTGAACGTCCAATGATACATTTGAATTTAAAAATTGTGATGTATTTGTATAGTGGACCACTACACAACAATAAATAGATTCTTATTATATCCAATAACATAGATGAATCTCAAGGGTATATTCTACACACTGCCAAAATATACACACGGGTATTCTATTTGTGTAAAGTTCCAAAACAGGCAGAGCAGCATATGTATGGCACTGGTAGTCAGAACAACGGTTCTTTAGGGTAGCAGTGAAGAGGCAAAAAGACACAAAATCTAAGAGAAGATGTGGACAATAATCACATGATCACACACACACACACATCCAGGGATCACAGTTGTGAAGGAAAAGTCCAAAGCTTTATGAGGTGAAGACTTGACCTTGTCTGGGGACTTGGGGTGGGCTCCTCTGAAGACCTAGGCAAGTAGCAGGGCAGAGGTGGGATAGGGAAGGGGCATCACAAAGAGAATAGCAAGTGCAAAAGCCCTGAGGTAGGAGAAAGCATGGCACCTGGAGGACCGCAGGCGGGGCTAGAGCCCCGAGGCCAGATGTGGTTGGAAAGTCACATCTGGGCTGGACTGGATGGGTCCCCATGGGCTCTGATGATTTGGAGAAAGAACAACAGGACACACCAGCTGGAGTTTTAAGCAAACAAGTCAGGTGGTGGGGGATGAGGGGGTGTGGTTTTGGTCCCGTGGCCCCATCTGGCTGGACTTCCAAAACTGGACATTTCTGTCCCAGGTCTACTCACCCGCTACCTGGCAGTTCCACATCGCATGGAACTCTAAGTTCCCACTGGATGAAGTACCTCAGAAGACTCTGGGGTTCTGCCCTGGGCTCACTGCTGGCTGGGGAAGGCCCCTGTGCTGACTTGCAAGTGTGCTACTGAAGAGTCGTCATATTATTTTAGTGACTTTTAGAAAAAATGGACAGAATACCCAGCCTAGCCCTTTGGGGTCATCATGCCCACGTAAACCTCTGTTCTGATTCCAGGCGTTTGTTCTGTGTCCTCACCTTTTCACTGAGCATTTTTGGTTGAGTTCAGTCACTTTCTAGCTGGACGAGGCCAGGCGGAGGATGCCAGCAGGGGCTCTCAGTGGGGAGGTGGATAGCTGACTGTAAGTGTTGGCCACAAGGCATGTGGAGAGAGAGCTGAGAGGATGCAGGTAGAGAGGACAACAGGCCAGCATAAGGAGAAGGGTGATGGGCAAAGGACCACTCTCCGGGGCTAACAGGGTGCGGTTCTTCCAGTTTGTGTGCAGGCTGGCTCTGAGACTCAGGGAAGGGTCAGGGGTATTGTGCTCAATGTCAGGGATCCTGTGCCCTTCAGCTTACAAGGCATGGAGGAGCAGGGCAGGTGAGAGAGGGACCAACTGTGGAGAAAGTTCTTATAGGTGAGGCCCTGAACCTGATGGCTCAGTGGGTAGAGAGCAAACCAACCAAGGTAATAAGAGCAAAGTCCAATATAGTTACCTTGTACATGCCAGACACTGTTCTAGGCACTTCACAGAAATGTGTCCATTTTGTAGATGAAAAAACCTGAGGCACAAAAACCTGAGGCACAAGGTATATTGTTCAAGGTCACAACTAATATCAGAATGGACAAGGTGCAAGGCTGTGCAGTCTGGCTCCAAGCTTATGCTACACTGCTTTTCTATACTAAGACGTTTACCCACAATGGGGCTTTGGAAAACAGAGCCACCCCCAGGAAGCACTTTGGCAGGTCTATACCTGGGAGTCCAGGAGACCTTGATTAGCTACTGGGAGCCCCTTAGAAAGACTAAGGGGATATTTTGGATAAGCCTCAGTCTACCCAACATGCATGAAGGACACTGTCATTAAGTTCAGCAGACAGGGGCCCTGAGTAATGTTGCTTAGGCTTCCATGCCCCATTCTCACATGAATCATTCATTCATTGTTTCATCCAATAAATATTTCAATGAGTAGTTACTACACACCAGTCTTTTAGATGCTAGGGTTTTATCATTTAACAAGAAAGAGCCTTCCTTCCAGTAGTATTGGAGAGAAGGGGAAACACATCAAATACACACCATTATTTAACTACAAATTGTGGTAAGTGTCTTGAATAAGAAAAGCAAGGGGTTATGATGGCAAATTGTAGGAAAAATGACCTTGTCTTCACTGGGAGTGAGATTCCTTAGGTCTGAGATTTTTAAATGGAGTTCCAGGGAACTCTAGGGATATATGGAAGCTATTTCTAGAGTTATCTGAGCCTCTAAATTAATTTCAATTAAATGTGTGTGTGTATAAATTATATTTTTAAAAGAGTAATGAAGGAGCATATGTGTATACTCAAATGTGCTATATTCCACCTAGGAAACTGCTAGCTCATTCAGGTATTGACAAGTTACTTTTTTTTTTTTTTCTCTCCCTGAGGATCTTGGAATAAAGTTCTCCAGTCCTTTCTGTGCAGTCATTGGAGCTTATTGTAAATGTATCACTAATAAAGAAGGATGCAACCCAACATTTGTTTTGTTTTGTTTTTTAAAATTCAGGTGTGGGGAAAACTGACTGGATTTACTAAAGCTTATTTTTATGACTCACAATTTTCCTGCTATTGTGCAGCTGAAACAAAATATGGAAATGTACTGAATGCTGAGGCTAATGTCAAACTTCAAGTGTCATCCATAGCCTCTGGGGTCAAATTATGTGAGCCATAGAAGCAGCTTCATTGTTTTTTAGTAAGTCTTTTTATGGCAACTTAATGTTGCATATTTTAATTATTGATATTCTGGGTAGGATTTCAATGAAAGAAAAACAAGTTTGAAAATGCCGGCTTCAGTTCAAAGTTGTTGGGGATATGAACTGACCTCTACATTTCTACCTCTTCAGCTTCATCTCAGGCCTCATTCTCCACCTCCTCCCATAGCCCCTCATTCCCTCATGGCATCTGCCAGTGAAATTCCTGGTGGACAGCCTGGGGAATGACACAGCCTAAGCTGAACTGGAAATGAGGCAGATCCCCAAACCAGGAGACATAGGCTCTGAGCCTTAAGCCCACCAAAAGCTGGGACCTGGCGTCAGGACCCCAGACAGCAAACAAGGCTGCCTCTGTTCCCACCCTGGAAGATAACAGTCAAGACTGCATACTCACCCTTCTTGGTGGCCTCAAAGCTATCATGAAAGTGAATCCTCTGGATGTCATAGGTCAAGGTTGTGTTGGGCAGCAGAGTCCTGTTCCTGTTGATGATGTTGGCAGAAAATCGAAAGGCATGCTCCTCAGCATTCATGACCTGGGCATTGGGGCCATCCGCATACTCGAAGATTCCTCCTGTAAGAGATGGGTAAAACCGTCTGTGCTGCGGAAGGGGAAGGGCATGTTAACAAAGATGCTTGGCTCGAAGGTTTTATGGACAAGATTCCCCCCTCAAAAGTATTCAATATTATCCTAGATAATTCCATGCATAGAAGTTGACTAGAGCGTAAGAAATACAAAGATCCTCCTAGTTTATTTCACTCAGCCAGCGATAGAGACTGACACCACAGACTGACAAACAGCCAAATAAAATGACCAACTTAGTAATATTTCTATGAAAATTCCCAATAGAGTGCTGGCAAGTAGAATCTATTAGAATATTACCGGGAAAACATACCATGACCAGGTATAGTTATGTTCAATATAAAGAAAGGGAGGTTCAACATAAATCTATGAATATCATTCCATCAATAGCTCAAAGAAAAAAAAATAACATATGATCAACTCACAAGATATGCAAAGGCATCTGATAAAATCCAAAATCCACTGCTGTTAAGAATGCTTAATAAACTAGCACCAGAAAAGTTACTACCTTGAAGCATCTTTAGCTCAAATCTGCCTTCAATATCACACTAATGGTGAACACTAGAGACATTCTCATTAAAGAGATAAAGGAGGAGTAAAGATTCACACCACACCATTAACCAACAAAACAAGAAAGAAAAAGAATTTAGAGACACACCTCTTGGATTCACACCACACCATTAACCAACAAAACAAGAAAGAAAAAGAATTTAGAGACACACCTCTTGGAAAGAAAAAAAAAATTCTTGCAAATGATATAAATGTTTTCCTGCAAAACCTTAATCCCCAAGCACAAAAACTAGTTAAGAAGTAGCAGGAGTAGGAGGGTTGAGTTAAATAACCAGTTAGCACAAATTAATACCATTTCTTTATATCAGCAACAACTGTAAGAAAACTTAATGGTAAAAGATCTCTTTCTAGGATCAACAAAAATGTTACACAATGAATAAGAAAACAAATAAGAAGTGAGCAATCTCAGCATTGAAAATGACAAAAACTGGGGCACCTGGGTGGCTCAGTAGGTTAAAGCCTCTGCCTTCAGCTCAGGTCATGATCTCAGGGTCCTGGGATCGAGCCCCACATCAGGCTCTCTGCTCAGTAGGAAACCTGCTTCCTCCCCTCTCTCTCTCTGCCTACTTGTGATCTATCTGTCAAATAAATAAATAAAACCCTTAAAAAAAAAAAAGAAAATGACAAAAACACTGCAAGGGAGGGATTTAACAGCAGACTTCGATGAGGAGACATGGCATGTTCCATGACAGTTAGGCTCAAGAATAGACGTGTCAGTTTATTCCAAATTAATTTTTCAGTTTAATGCAATTCCAATCAGAATCACAGAAGGGTTTTTTCTTTTACTGGACAAGATGACTCTAAAATGCATCAGGAAGACTAACCAGGAGATAGCAGCCTAAAGAGATGACAGGTGATCTGCACTGCCGGATTTAAAAAGCATCATAAAAGCCAAAATAATTAAAAACATGTCCTAATGGCATATGAAAATGCAGACAGATCAATGGGATGAGATAAAAAGCCCCCAGAAAGAGATTCAAGTAGAGATAAGTATTTAAGACATGACAAAGTTGGCTGTTTCCAATCAGTAGGTAAAATATAAATTATTCATTAATTGAGCTGAGACAATTACTCAATTATTTGGGAGAAATTTGAGTTAGATTCCAATCTTAAGCCGTATATTAAAATAAGTTCCAAATGGATTAAAGATTAAAGAGCAAGAAATTAAGGGAAGGAAGGAGGAAAAAAAAAACAGTATAAAGGTACCAAAAAAGAAGATGTAGGTGAATATTATACAATATTGAGGTGGAGGAGCTCCTTCTAGGCATTATAATAAAGTCAGAAACCAAAGGAGAGATGCTGATAACACCACAGAAATAATGTATATCTAGTAATAATATATCGAAACTACCATGAACAAAATTAAATGGCAAACATCAAACTTGGAAAAATATTTATAACATATTTGGCAGTATAAAAGTTGATGTTCTTATTTTATAAAAACAAACACTAAAAAGTCAACAAAAAAAGAAAAATACTCCAAGAGCAAAATGTGCAAAGGGCAAGCATGGGCATTTCGCTAAAGAAAAAATAATACAAAGCAGCTATTAACATATGAAGAAATGCGTGTCTCCCTAAAAATCAAATAAACTCCATTTCAGCCAACAGTGAGATACCACGTCTTGCCTGTCCCGCTGTCAAACATAAAATAACTTAAAACACCCAGGTTTGCTGAGGGCGTTTGGAAACAGACACTTGCTTGGCTGTTGGTGGAAGTGGCAACTGGTATATCTCCCCTTCCTGGTGGCCATCAGCAAGTAACAAAAGTTTTAAAAATGCTTAGGTCTTTGATTCAATATTTCTCCTTGATTCAATACTTCAGTTTCTAGGAATTGACTCTGATAGCAGCAAAGGACACAGCAATCACATATGGAGAGGAGGATCTAGGGATGTCTAACACCAGAGGAGTCCATGAACTGTAATAAGCTATATATTTCCATGTAATAGCACAAATTTAATGATTTGGGAAATATCCACGACATATTTTTAAGTGAAAAACAAAGGTTATAAAGTTGGAGATGCTGTGCAATTCCACGTTACAAGAGGAAGAACAGAAGGAAGATAAGGAGGAAATCTATATGACTGGTGGAAAAAATAGGAGGGGTTTCTAAACAGCACGAGCGAACAGTCCTATGTGGTAGATTTCTTACTCTTTATTTTCCAAATGAAGCTTTATGTTAATGTCTTTACTCTTTTAAAAAATCAACTTCATGGCGGTATTATTTACGTTAAGAAATTCCACAAAATGCATCTTGTTTTAAGTGTACAATGATTTTTGGATAAATTTATGGCATCGTGTGACCATCATTACAATTCTGAACATTCCCATCACCCCAGCGAGATCCCTTGAGCCTGTTTACGGTCAATCACGGTTTTCAGCCCCAGCCCCAGGCAACCACTAATTTACTTTCTGTCTCTAGAGATTTATCTTTGCTGGACATTTCATATAAATGGAATCATGCATTGGTGGTCTTTGGGTCCCCTCGCTTAGCACATTTTTGAGCCTTATCCACGTTGTAGCACATCTCAGTGCTTCATTCCTTTTTAACTGTTAAATAATAGTACTTTCTACCACATTTTATTTATCCATTCACCACCGAGTTAATGGGTATTTGGGTTGTTTCCACCATTAAGAAATTTTTTTTAAAGTGAGTATTTTAAAAAGTGAACAAATCAATGTGCCCCCCAACCCAGTCCCCCAGCAGGCTTACAATCTATAACACGTAGTGTGCACCAATGGGAGTCTGCGTGGGTGTGCATACACAGGCTGGGCAAGCACATATAACAGGATGAGAAGAATACATCCCAAAATGTCAAGAGGGCTTCTCTCTGAGTGGCAGGATTATGGGAGACTTTAATTTCCTTCTTTGTGTTTTTCTGTATTTTCTAAAAGTGCTGCAGCGAACATGTGTTCTATTTCTAATCAGAAGAGCCATCATGTGATGGTGTGTATGTGTTTAAAGGAAAATAAATGATCAAAATACCATATGATCCAGTAATTCTAGGGATTTTAATTTACTGCTCGGGATTTAGCATTTCTAGAGATATAAATTTAGAATAACTTAGAGATACATAAACACATTTATGTCGAAGGATATTCTTGACATAATATTGAAAAAAATAGAAACAACTTAATGTCCCAAAGTAGGAGACTATTTGATGTATTAAAAGCCATCCATATGGCAGAACAACTTGCAGGCATTAAGAGTGAGGGTACAGGATGGTATGACATGGTATCTGGGATTTGCTTCAAAATCATAGAGGAGGGGTAGTTGTGAGGGGGGTACAAATTGGTCTGGAAAGGTCATGGGTTCCTGGTTGCTAGGGCCAAGTGGTGGGTACACAGTGATCCATTATACCATTTTCCCTAAATGGATATGGCAGACATCCTCCGTAATAAAATATTATTTAAAGTCATTGTATAAATAAGACAAAATGAACAAATCATGGTAGTGCAATCAGAAAAGAGACACAATATTATTTGCAGATGCTTATTACTGTTTTCTTAACAACTCAAGAGGATCAGATGGAAACCTACTAGAAGCCAGACAGCTCCTCAAAGAGCCAGCATACAAATACAGAAAAAATGTACAGCCTTCCTATACATCAGCAATAAACAGTGAGAAATTATAAGGAAACAGAGAGACCCAATTCACAAAGGCAACAATGAAAAAAATAAAATACTTTACAATAAATGTGCAATTCTTATACCAAGGAAACTACAAAACTTTACTGGAGGACATAAAAGGAGGCTTGAATAAATGGAGAGACATAACTTTCTCCTGGAAGAGAAGGCTCAATATTGTAAAGATGTCAGTTCTCCTCAAATTAATTTATATATTTAATGCAATTCCAATTAAAATCAAAAAGGACATACCAGAAGGGCATACACCAAAATGTTAACAGAGGTTCTTTCTAGAAAGTAAAAAGATAATGGATTGCTTTGCTTAGTGCTTTTTTCCTCAAGTCCTCTGCACTGAGCAAGAGCTTTGGTAATAAGGAAAAAAGCTTTAAAAAAATGCTCTTAAGGAATACCTAATGATATAGAAAATGCCCCAAATGCCCCCACCAAAGCAACAAAATTATATTATAGTTTGAAATCTATTTATCAAACTGAAAGCACATTATCTATATCTATAGAAAAAAAACCGGAAAGATTTGTACCGACATTTGACCAATGAGTATTTCTGGATAGAAGGGGTTCATGAATATTGTAGCTTGTTCCTTGTATTATCTTGATTTTTCCAGGTTATTTATAATAAATATGCATTCTTTTTATTATTTTAAAATGTAAAAACACACAAATAATTATTCAAGGGAGCCCGGGAAGAAGTCTAGTCATTAGAGATCTCCAGCCTAAAAGAGGGTCAAAGATCAGGGAACAAGGAGACATTTCCAAGGGTTTTACTCCTTCCCGGCCTCTCACATCTTGGCAGTTGGGCTACAAAGGAGCGGGGCTGATAGCTCACTAGGGGACACATCTCAGGCACTGAGATCCCAGCCTGGGGGGTATGCCATTCAGTTCCATAAACACCCACCGACCTCTGCCACATTCCAACATGCCACTGAGTCCTAGTACATCAAGAAAACTTAACATCAGGCTTCTGCCCCCCAGGAAAGCTCAGGCAACCACAAGCAGAGAATAACCAGCCAATGTGCGGGGCTCAGCTGTTGGACGCAAAAACGGAAATGTTCCCAACTCAGATTCTGGTGACGATTATGCCTCAGTCTGAACCCTAGCCCTTTCCACTGGGGGAAGTTACTCAATCTCTCTGAGACTCAGTTTCTGCATCTGTAAAATGGGACACCTACTTCCAAGGGTTGACCACTGCAAGGAAGAAAGAAAACAATGTAATGAAATGCATGTCATGTGGTGAGAGCTTAATTCATGACAATTCTTAAAAGAATGCCATTTAGAAGAACATAATCAATTTTAAACTTCTCCGTTCTAGGCCAGCGGTCGACAAACTTTTTCTGGAAAGGACAAGACAGTAAATATTTTGGCTTTGTGGACCAGATAGGTTTACTTAACTCTTCCTTTGGAATGTGAAAGTGATAGACAATAGGTTTGCAAACAAGTACAGCTGCTTTTCAATAAAACTTTACTTACAAAAACAGGGGGCCAGCTGGATTGGGCCAGTGGGCTGCAGTCCATCCCCTCTTCTAGGGGAAGGGCAGCCTTTATCTTAAAGGGAAAAGTCCTGGAGGGCCTGGAGAAGGTAAGACTATGATCGTACTAACCTGCTGTGCAAAGGATCCAAAGATGTGATGTTGAGTTTTGAATGGGGAGGATGGGAGAAGGGCCTAAGAGGAAGGCAATAGCTAGGACGTGGACCCAAAAAGGGAGAAAGGAGGAGACGGTGACTCATGGCCAAGGGTGGACGAAGCCGTACAAAATCCTCCATGGCAGGAAGGGGCCAGTTAGCACAGTGGTGCCCAGTGCTTCCTTTCCAGTGAGCCTGCACTGTGCTGTCACCTCCCTTCCTTACAGGAGACCTGACCCTGAGTAAAGTTGGCCACAGAAAATGGACACCAGATTGTGCTCTTTGGGGCAAGTGAGGGCAGGGTCCAGCACAGGGTGAACTGGGACAGAAAGAAGATAAGAGGCGTAGGAGGTGGGATGAGAGAGAAGGCAAGTCAGAATAAGAAGAGATTCAGAGAAACTGGAAACCCAGGAATAGTCTCAGAGACGCTGTCAGGAAGAGACTGCCCCTCCCCCACTCTCAAACCGGGTACAAGGATGGGTGTCATTCTACCTGAACATGTTAAGGGCCAGGTGACCCCAAACATTTCAGTGTCTTGGGACACCCCAGCAACAAATATTTGGGTACAACATAGAGGTTCAGAGAGTGGGTTCTGGAAGCAGCAGAACTGGGTTTGAACCTTCCATACATAGGCTGCACTTTTCTCTAGAGAATTGTTCTCAGTTGAAGGGAGACACCTTGCCCAGAAGGTTAGCCCACTCACTTTGACCCTGGGGGCAGTCTACAGCCACTGATGATGACTCATGCACACTGGGGCTCATACGGGTGGTCCCCAGGCCTCTGGGATGCATGCATGCCCCAGAGCCCCCCCTAGCATGCTGTATCAGGCAAATCCAGATCTCATCCAAGGCGGCATCTTTGCCTACCTTGTCCCTGTCTCTATCCTGCTTTGCTTATTTGCTGACAGGGTTTTCCTAAAGAACTCTCTTCCCCTCTATCAATCTTCCCCTCTATCAATTCCCCTCTATCAATGTATCTCAATCCCTGCCTCAGGCTCTGCATCTAGACCTAACCTAAGACGGGAGTGGCATGATTCCAGGGGAAGTATCAATTACACTCCATCTTTTCATGCTTTTGAAGGAAGAGAAAGGGAGCAGTGAACCTCCCCAACTGACAAACTGTCAATGGTTCTTCTACCTTCTCCCTAATGGGTCCTCTTAACCCCTTTCCCTTTTGTGCAGGGGTCTGTACAGATAGATCCAGGACCTTTGGAAGCTCCAGGTCTGATGGGCTAGGGTTCTGATTCATGGAAGAAAAACTGCTTTGGGTCTTGGCTTCTGGAGGGAGCACCCCGTCCCACTTAGAGACAGTTCCCCCACTCAATTGGCTCCTCTCCGTTTTCTCCCTTCCCATACATTCTTCATGATCGTTATTTAAAGAGGCTAATAAGTAGGTTGGCACCGTTGATTAATGCATAATCTTAATCATGATTGCATAGTGTAATTGGCATTAATTTGAAGAGCCAGTTCATTATGAAAATAATTGTCACTGCTTTCTGCTTTAATAAAATGGAGCAGAGACACCAGGGCTGCGGAAGAACTGGGGTGGGGTGTGTGTATGTGTGTGAGAGAGAGAGAGAGAGGGAGAGAGAGAGAGAATTAAGTCCCAGAAGACGTAAGCAGGGGTGGGGCACAGCTGGAACAGGAACATTTTCTTCAAACAAAATCTTGAGTGGAAGTCCACTGGGTAAAAAAAAAAATAATAAAAATAATAATAAACAACTGATATGTCAGGGATGATGCTGAGTGTTTTCCACACTCTTCATTGAATACTCACAGAACCTCTACAACCCCATTAGGTAGAAAGTATTATTGTCCCATTTCACATAAGAGAAAACTGAGGCCCAGGGAGGTTCGGGATGTTGTTATAACTACTCCATAGTAGATTCCCTTCTGCAACCAAAGCCAGCTTGTTAGAGTTAATTGTGAAATTTTCAAAGTGAGCCAGCAGCTTGAAATCAGCCACGGTGAGAGTATTTACACCACGGAAATAAGCAGATGCTGCAAATTAGGGCTTTTTTCCCTAGAAAGTGTGTTTAACCGGCACACCGCTGCCCAAGCTTATTTCTACCATCTGGGCACTTAGAGACTTGACAGCATGGTTCCTGAGAAGGCTCTGCAAGCCTCCAGGGCTCCACCAAGCACAGCGCAAAAACCACTAGTTCAAACCTCCCCTGATCTCCGGGGTGATACCGAGGGCCAGGGGTCAGGGAAGGAGGGATTGAATTAGCTGTGCCAACCAGAACCAACGTGCTTCTTGCTCCCTCTACCATGATGTGCTGTTGTATGTTTTGAGAAAAATTCTGAATACCTTAAGCAAAAATGCCCTCTTTTTTTTTAAGAAGTAGGTTCCAAGCCCAGTGCGGGGCCCAACAGGGGACCCAACCTAACTCACGACCCTGAGATTTAGACCTGAGCTGAGATCTAGACGAGTCAGACACTTGACCAACTGAGCCACCCAGGCACCCTGTAGATGCCCATATTTTTAAAAATTCCTTTTTCTATCTCTGGAAACGTGCCCCATGGTGGAATTTCCCAGCGTCCCAGGTGAGCCTAGGATTGCCTGTGTGTGACCTCAGAAAATGGGAGGAAAGACTGTCACGGCTGCCAGGCCAGGCCTCCTCCCTGCAACATTAAGGGCAAGAACCCTGGCGGCCCCCCACCCCGCCACACACACACATTCCGTCCCGTCAGATGGTCCTAGAAACCCCCAGAGTTACAGGTCTTAGGGCGAGGATGGTAAAAGGCTGAGTCCCTTTGCTTAAGCCCACGACCTCACGACTGTCTAGGGCTGCTCTAGAGCCTGTTGAGCTTGTCCTTTCTCTTGAACAACTCTGTGCTCCTGAGTTTGGCCCTGGCAGAAGCAGCCCAGCCCTGAGCGTGGGGAGCCCAGAAGACTTGGCGGGGCCTGCGCTTGCCTCCCCGCTCTGTCTGGCAGCAGAGTCCCAGGAGACACCCACATTCCCACTACCAGGCCCAGGCACTGTCTGTCCTCCGGGGCTTGAGTCTGCTCTTTCTTTTCTGGTCTGCTTTGTTCTTTTTCTGAAGTTTCCAAGGTGTTGTGGAGATTAATTGAGACGCTGATCAGCGAGATTGTTGCTAACAGCCTCTTCACGGGGCCCGCCTCCCTGTCTGTTCTGATCAGGTTCTCTTTTCTCCCTGCCAGGGCCCCTGCGGCTCTGTGCAGCCTGTGCGTTGGAAGAAGCAGGCTCTGCTCTCTCCTGTACTTTAGCCAGCCTTTGGGGGACCCTGACAGTGCCTCTGAACTTGGTTTTGGGCCTCTGTATGCTGTTGTCTCAGCAGGAGGAGGAGTTGGGGGACAAGTTCGCTGGCTTTCCCTGCTGGGCATAATGTGGGGTTTGTAGAAGGCAAACAGTGCCTAGCAGGAAAGGCCCAAGGATGGGTTTTCTGAGGTTATGGGTAAGAAGATGGGGCAAGGAGTAGGTGTGTCTCCCCTCATGTTCATTCATTCGTTCATTCATCCGTTCATTCATTCCCCAAGCAGTTTATTGGCTACAGCTGGGGACACAGCTCTATGCTGGTCACTGCGTGAGTCAGCCAGCGCCTGGGCATCCTCCCAGCCCTTCAGGATCTCACAGCTTGGAAAAGGAGATGAGAGGAGGGGTGCAAATCAAAACACTATGTGGCTAAAAATTCTCCATGTGATGAGAATGTCAGAAAGCTGGTGAAACTCATAAGAGTGCCATGGAGGTCTTCATGGAGGAGGTGGCATCTGAGCGGCTCGAGAGCTGAGCTGTGGAGGGAGTGCAGCAGCTGGCGGCGAGTGGGGAGACTGGCCCTAGATGGGCGTCCTGGGCAAGAGGAGGGAGGGGACCTGCCCAGAGTCACACAGTTGGGAAGCGGTGAGGTCCACTGAAACCAGCCATCTAGCTGGGGCACCCACACGCCTGACCATACGTCTGTCCTCATCCAGGCCCTCTCCCAGACCCCATGTCCCTTTGGCACCTCCTCACTGACCTCCTGCCTGGATCCCATTCGCCTGCCCTCCAGTTTTGCCCTCCCTCCTCCGTGTCTCCATTTCATCTTCTGAAAAGAAGGATATTAGCAGCATTTACAACACAGAGCTATTTGAGGACTAAATGGCAAAAATCATCTCAGGGCCACGGTAAGCCCTTGAGAGGGGTAAGAAGTTACTATTGTGAAGGGCCAAGGAAGCTGGGGAGCACTTCCCGGAGACGGGGCATCCAGAGAAGCAGCAGACCCGTAGGGTCCCAGGGGAGGGGCTCCTTATTGAGTCCTGGGGCCTGGTGGCAGTTGTTTTAATTGATCTGGTAATATGTGGAACTTTGTCTGTACAACTCAGGGACATGCAAGTCAAATACTGTAGAATCGACCATGTCGGGAGGATGGCTGCAGGCTCCAATGCTGCCCAGAGACCCTGATGACCGATGGGCTGTCAGCAGGCAGAGGGACAGGAGCTCGGGCTGCTGGGGACAGGGCTGGCAGAGGGGCACAGCCAGCAGTGAGTGCCCTTGCCGGAGGGGCCAAAGGAATGAAGACCCAGAATCCTTGAGACCCTGGCGGGGCTGGCCCGCCTCCTGGAGGGATAGAGCCGTGACGCAGTGCACCATCACGCACACATGCCCAGAGCAGAAGGACTGGCCCCAAGCTGGCCTCTGAGACCCTTCCCAGTCCAGCCCGACCTCCCCCAGCCTCGACTCCTCTACATAGCACGTTCCCCACCCCCACAACGGAGCTCGCTGGCCCATCTGTGTCTGTCCCTTCAAGCGTGCTTTTCTCCGTCTGCACACCTTTCCTTCTTCCTCCGTTCCATCCCCATCCAAACCTGACTCCCACACTTCTCTTCTCAGCCTGTGTCGCAGACACTGTTCTTATGCCCTAGTCCCACCCAGGGGCCGCCCGTAGACACGTCCCTCTGCACAGCTGGGGCTTTCTGTGTCTCGAACATTCTCTGGCAGTGGTGCAGCCATGGCCAGCACAGGCCACAAGAGCCAGGGAGTTAGGAACTCGGTAGTACCCCTGCCCAGGAAGCAGGGAATAGATGGATGCATTCGTTTCCTTGCCCCTTCGAGGCATAATTCTGAGGTATGAGCTACAGTTTCTTGAAGGGCCCCAGAGGGGCTGAGTCCCAGGTATCCACAGCGTAGCCCACTGGTGGACACATCTTCCCTGCTTGTCCTCCCTCCCTGACTTGCTTCCCTGTTCAGCACCACCTGCCTGGGATCACCTCCAGAACCAGAACCCTTGCCGGGTCTGCTTTTGGGGTCCCTAAGATGTCTTCCCTGAGCTCCAAATTCATCCTCTGTAGGCTCACGTGTATTGTGATGCAGCAGATGCCCCCCATCCCCATTAGGCTGTGGTCTCTGCAAGGTCGTGACAGACCTTAGCCATCCTGGCATCTCTTTCCCTCCCCCAATGCCCAACACACTATCTAGCACAGAGAGGATGTCAAGACCCATTTGTTAAATAAACGCATTTATCAATGCACACACCACACACACACACACACACACACACACACAGAGCGCTTGTTCTAAAAAGCAAATTCCAGCTCTGGATGTTAATATTTCAGTGACAAAGCAAAAAACACACAGACATCCTCAGACCACCCGCTAGAAGATGCTCAGCCAGGAGGGCACTGGTTCCCGCAGTTTCCAGGCTGCACCCTGCCCCCAGCCTGGCAGTGGCTGGCTCTTACTAGATGAGGAAGCTTCTGCGGAGATGTTCTCCGGAAGCACGCTTGCCGCCCCCTGCCCCCTGCCTGGAGGGCGAGGCGCTGTGTGCCTGGCAGCTTGGCAGGTGGCAGGAGAGGACCAGCTCTGCCCTGCAGGGACGGGGTTGGTGGCCCTACCTGGGGATCATCTCCCCACCCCCGGGCCACCTGCTGCACGGAGTCAGCCTGTGAACGGCAGCCCTGCCCCGAGAATGCCAGGAGGCCCCATAGAAGGCCACACCGGATGTGGAGTGGGCAGAGGTAAAGGGAAGGGGGTGCAGAAGCCAGGGAAAGGAGTGCAAGAGACAGGAGCAGCCCATTCTGCATTATTACTCCCATCTTCATCTGTTTTAAATATCAATTGCTATGCAGGTTAAATACTTATTCAGATGCCTTTTAGCTTAAAAGCAAGCTAATTGATCTCTGGAGATCCTGAATGAACAGTGAAGAAACTGCACTAATTATAGAATCAACTTCCACTTCTCTGTTTTGTTTTGTTTCTGCTCTGACAGCACCGCTGGAGTGACAGGGCCCGGTGTGGCAAGAGCACATGTTTTCATTAGCACGTGCGCGCGCGCACACACACACACACACACACACACGTGCCAGGTCCCAAACTCTGGGAGGAGCTCTCCCAGGTAGAGCTCCTGGGCACACCTCTCCCAGGTAGGAGCTCTCAGAGGGAGGACCCACAGATGCCGAAAATATAAGTACACTTCACCATTGGCCCGAATCCACTGAAGCTGGCTGCCCTCAGCCCAGCTACCCAATCAGCCCAATCCCCGGCTCCACACCTCCCCCCACAAACTCAGCTCAAATGCTGCCAAAACAATCCCAGGTCCATTTCTTACGGACCCTGACCTCCTCGGCGCTCTTGGCTGGTGACGTTTTGCTGGCCTCCCAGAAGTAGATGGTCCAGCCCAGTTTTGCCCTGGGGTCGCTCTGGTCCCTCCAATGGCTCCCTGCTCATCGCTGCTGTGGGGGTGGGGGGCAGGCTAGAGCCCCAGGGGGCCTGGACCTCGTGAGAGCCTGGACTTCCTTTTCACCCTCTCTCTCTCCCCCTGCTCAGGTTCTGAGTCCAGCTACTCTGCGCACTGGGTGGAGGACGGGCACTTCGGGCCTGGTTGGAGGGCAAATTCTATCTCTGCTATTTTGGTGACACCAGCAAACCACCCACTGCATGCAGGGAGGCTAAAGCCTCCTGTATGTTTGGAAAACTAGAAGTTCAATAAGGTCGAGCAGATTCCTTTCCTGCAGGACTTCTCTGGGCATTTATTCTGCTCATGTGCAGCCTCGGAGATGGGGGTAGCATAAGCAACATTTCCCAAACTTATTTGACAGCTGTGAAAACCTTTTTTGGCAGAGCATCTCACCGAAAACATGCTTTGGGAATCGCTGCGTTACAGTGCTTTGGGCAAAAGTGGTCTTTTTTCCCCTTCTGAGGTGTGAGCTATTTGAGGTCCAGAGCCCGAGACTTCAGATCTCAGTCTGCCCACATACCCAGTCCCCAGCCGTGAGCCCCACAGACACCCAGAAAGAATGAAGAAAGCATGACAAAGTATGACCCTGAAGGTGTTCAATCTACTTAAAACCAGGGACCCCCGTGTGACACATTTTGTCTCTGGACTGATTCTGGGACACTAGTGACTGCTTGTTTTAACAGGGCTTCACGGAGGTTTGATTACCCAGCCAGGCCCATTAGCCTGTGTCTGTGTGCGAGCGCACCTGGGCAGGTGCGGGCAAACATCTCACCTGGGGAGGGACACAGCAGGGAGGGAAGCACAGGGAGCCAAATCATCAGCCCCATGCTTTGTGCCTCTCTCCCTGAGGGGCTGGAAGAAGAGATTCTGGCTTAATTATGATCATTAGCAAATGAGGCTGCTTGCATCTTTCACAAGCTCTAGGCTTGTACAAAGAAATCCCAGGCTCGCACGAAGGAATTCCAAGTGACCTCGCTCCCCACCGACTCTGTTGATAGAGATGTTCAGCTCCTCAGCCCTTCCTTTCATCCAGCACTCAGGGAGTACCTGGCATACAGCACCACAAGGGTTACCCTTGTGTTACCAAGGGGACCTCTACCTTGTTTATTTCCCCAAAGCTCTTAATGCAAGCTGAAATGGTCCCCAGTATTTGCCATCTAGTTGATAGTCTGCCACCATTCGACCGTCAGCCCTTTGAGCCCATGGAGCTGGTTTCTCACATTCTCTCCAGTGCCCGCCACAGAGTGGGCACTGGGTCAGTATCAGGTGTTACTGAAAGTTTGTGAAACTTACAAGTATAGGCATGTATCACAGGACTGACCAACAGAACCCCAAGGAGGTAACACATGGACAGAGGCTTTCAACCAGGCCGGCTGCCTCGGTGGTGGCGAGGGCGGGGGGGGGGGGCACACCAGAAAAAGTCAGAAGGGGACACCACACAAATTCAGAATGTAATTTGGGGCTTTGAAGTGGTGGGGGAGATGGCTATAGAAGCATCCGGATCAGAAAGCCGAGCGCTTCTTGCCAAAAGCCAGAAAGATACATCATCCCCTCTGGTCCCAGCCACTCCAAAAGCCCAGGGCTATATAGAACAGGCAGGACAGCAGGTGCCTTCGAGAATGGGAACAAAGTTGCAATTTAAAAATCTGCATGGACCCTCAGCCAACGTGGAGAAAGCAGCTTGAAATTTAAAAATAAAGGTTTAAAGACACCATCCACGAAACTCTGCACTTTGAACAATTGCAGAGATAAAACTTTCTGCATAACCATCTGGTGTGGATTAGCTGGGGGACCGAAAGCAGTTCAGGAGCTGTACTAACGGGAAGGAGCCCGTGTTCTCTGCCTTCTCCACTCATTAGCTCACTTAATCCTCGCAACAACCCCATGACCAGGATTCTTCTCTTAGTCACATTTTGTTTTTTCAGAAGAGGAAATGGACGCTCAGAGAAGTCAGCGATTTGTCCGTAATCATACAGCTTCTGCAGAGCCAGAACTTAGCTCTGGTTTGAGTCAGGAGCCTCAGACTGCAAAGAGCGCACAGGTGATAAAATAGAGCATCCAGCTCCAAGCCAAGCTGCAGTTTCCTCCCCAAGCCTTATCAGAGAAAGGTTAACACCAGCGCCCACAGCACTTAAGTCTGCAGCTCCGTGTTGCTAGACGGATGTTTAACTATTGAGGAAACGGTGTGTGGTTCTCATTCTACACGATGGGTTCAGTCGTTTCCCACTCACTCTTTCATTGCCTTTTAAGGCTATAATTAACAGCAACAACAACAGACTTCAAGTATTTCCAAGCAGAGGGAATTAGGCCACGAGAATAAAACAGCAGACTCTTGTTTGCCAAAAAAGATCAAGCAAATGCCCCCTTCCAGATCGGGCCGAGTTTGTGCCGGGGTGGGCTGTCTGTCGTCCTCACCCAAGAAAGGGGTGTACCCAAACACGTGTCACATTTGCCAAGAGGCTGAAGCCTCCAGGCTTCGTGCGAGAAGCAGGCGTCTGTCGGGGCAAGGCTCTCTGTTCTGGGATGTACCTTCAAGCCCTCCACGATAGCACTAACCCAACATCGCTGAAATCTAACACAGCATTTTCTCCCCAAACCTGCTCTTCCCCTGGGCTTCCCATCTCAGAGAAGGGCATCAGGGCCCTTCAGGGGTCCAAGCTGGAAACCTTGGGGTCTTCACCTCCCAGCCCAAGCCGCTCCTCACCCTGAGGTCCCCAGATGACTCTGGGGTCTGTCACTGCTCTGTCTGGTGCCACCTGCCGGCTCACACCCCACCCCAGGGTTCCAGCCTCCCCAGGCCCTCCCTCCCCTCCCCCTTTCTCTTCCCTGTCCACCCTCCTGCATCTGCCCCATGGACCCCCAAGCCCAAACTCAATGGTGCTGGTGCTCTGCCTCACGCCCTCTGTAGCTTCCACCTGCCCAGAGGTTCAGGGCCCCAGTTTTCGTTCTGATTTTCAAATGTCTTCTGAAGCTGGCCCCTTCTATTCCTGTACCTTGTCTCCCACTAAACCTCTCTCCACAATGTGTGCTTTAGCCCCATCCGACACGTTCTCATCCCCGCCCCAAGAACAGCCACATCTTCATGCCTTTACTCATGACATTATACCTCTTATCAACGGCAACAAAATACTCGATCCTTTCTCATGCACCACATCCTGGGCCAAAGGCTTTATGAACATCCTTCTGTTTAGCTAACATCCCTAAATATTAGATTCTCACTGTGTTCCTCGGGAGGAAACAGAGGTTCAGAGGGAGTGTGACTTCCCTCCAGTTCACACCTGAAATCCAGGTGTGGCCCCGTAAACCCTCCCCATACACCACACTGACTGGTTTGACCTTCGTCACTGCTTCTGTGCTGGTCCCTCGATGGCAGGGCCATTCAGGAGAGGTGTTGTCCAGGGCCCAGTGCGGGCCCCACATACTGAGCTGGCGGGGAGAAAGCCCCCATCTTGGGCAGTCACTGCACACCTGCTACATTGTGAAGGGCCATTCTAGGCATGGGGGAGATGGTGCTGGTCTAAGCAAGCAAGCTCCCTGCCTTTGAGGTGCCAACTTTGTCATAAAAGCCAGAAAAGGAGTAAACACCGTGCCTGCAGGGGACTGTTTTTTCTGTCTCTCCTAGGGAGGTTCACTGCTATCTTAATGTGAGGGGAACCTAAGAATGGATAAATCCGTCGTCTCCCTGGGTTGCTCACAGACTAAAGCGGGACTGGATCAAAGAAATGAATCAATAAGCAGAAGGCTGGTGACTGCTCTGCTGTGGGAAGTACAGAGTGCATCAGGAATGAAAATGACCAGGAGCAATCCCAGTAGGTTTCTTGGAGGAGGTGATGTTTAAGCTGGCCCTTGAAGAGTGAGTAGAAGCAGATGGACCGGGCAGAGGAACGGCAGGAGCAGAGCATGAAAGAGTCTGGTGAATTCAGCAAGCGGGCAGAGGCCGATGTGGTCCTGCCCAGGCCCCCGCCTGCCAGGCCATCTCCTCCCTGGCATCTGTTTTTCTCAGTCCCTGCTTCGGAAAGCCCTCCTGCTCCTCCCTCCAGCACTGCTGTGCTCTGCTCACAGCTGACATGCCGTGATGATGGGTCTCCACAGCAGCTCCCCATTGGCGCTGGGTCGGCCAGGGAGTCCAGCAGCGGAGGACCAGAGAGTCAACTGGACAGGCACAGTGCCCAGGGCCTCCCAAGTCCTGCCTGCTGCGGGCAAGCATCCTCATCTTTAGGAGGGAGGAAAAGGATGGGGTGTCCCCTGTAGCCGGATAGCTAGTTCCACCATCAGCAGAAGCAGGCAGGCTGCAGCACGGATGCCCAGGGCATGCTGCTTGGTTCCCAGTTCTCAAAGACAAGGCCCAATGTTCCCCTCACACCCCGATGCAACCTTGCACCGCCCCCCCACTGTACCTGGCTGAACCTGGCCACAGGCCTAGAATCACAGCTGAACAGTGCTGGGAGGGAGTTAAGGGGCTGTAGCACCCTAAGCCCCCGAAGCTCATCTGTGCTGATGTGTGCCCCAGCTCTGGGAGCTCATCTGCCCAGCTCACTTGTTGAAGGTCACAGTGCCCCAGAAGGACAAGACCACAGTGGTCTGGAGTCAGACTGTCAGGTGCAGTTCACACCCCAGCTCAGCCGCTCACCGGCTCCCCTCCTCTGCCTATCAGTTTTTACATCCGTGAAATGGGAATCTTGCCTTTCAGTGCCACGGTGCAGGTTAGAGACCATACTGCCCATAAAGCCATTGGCCCTGTGCCTGACGCACCTTGCGGCCTGATTCTCCCTTCCTGTGGCTCTCTGACAGAGCCCTGGAAGAAGCCCTGCTCCTGAACTTGCCATCCCTGGGCCAGCCAGCATCTGCCAACGCCGGGTCCTCGGGAGCTACCATCTACTCTGGGCACAGATTTGGCCCCCCCCCCCCAGCACCCTGGGTCTAGCCATGTAGCACCTTCCCCTTCTCCTGTGCCACGTGGGTCTGGGCCCTCCTGTTCACCTGAGGTTCTCTGGGGTCAAGTGTCCCCAGCTCCAGGCCACTTCCCTGAGGAGGCTGAGCCCAGGCTGGCCCTTGGAGTCTCTGTGTCCTTCTAAAAGGGAGGCCCGGCTGCCCCAGAGCCATTCCCCACACCCATGCCTGAGTTTTGCTCCAACCAAGGCCCTCATGCTGCTTGCCTGGTTGGGGAAGGGAGCTGATGGGCAAAATAGAGGCTCCATTTCTCTCTGGGACCAATTTATGAGTTTTCGACAGCAGCTCCGCTCTCCCCATTTCTGCCTCATCTCCGCCTGCCTGCTGCCCCCACTCACTCTGGATTCCGAGGGAGGCCAGAGAGGTGGGACTCTCCCTCTGTTGGCCAGCCAGCGGGGAAACAAACGCCCATTCTGGGGTACGGTGGGGGGAGCAGCCTCCAGGGCACTGGGAGGCCAGAGAGAGGCTGAGTCCTGGGAAGGTGGACCCCGACGACACAGAACCACCCCCTCCAGCATCCTCTGAAAAGAAGCCATGAAGTCTAGTGGTTAGGAGCACAGCCAGGAAGCAGCGGGAGCTGGGTCGGAGCTCCGCCCCTGCCAGCTCATAACAGGATGGCGGAGCTGTCAGTCAAACCTAGCGCCTCTGCCTCCTACAGTCTGCCAGACTGCAGGCAAGCTCGTGGAGCTGTGTGTGTCTCCAAGTCCTTCCGACAGATTCCCAGGGGGATCTTCTAGTACATAAGCATAGACAAATATCTTTTATTATTAGGATCGTCTATGACCTTGTAACATTGCTTAACCTCTCTGAATGCCAGCTTGACACCCAGGGTCGGTGAGGTTGGAGCTGCTGTTCTCCGCTCCGCAGAGAACCCGGTACGCAGAAAACCCCGGATAAGCAGCAGTGGATGTTGATTTTATTACCGTTATTTCAGGGATTCCCACTCACACATTTTTCCATGAAATGGGGATGGGTTTGCAATAGATGATAAGAAAGCACGGTGTCATAGTTTCAAAGCATGGTGTCGTAGTTTCATCGGTGGCTTTTTTTTTTTTTCCTGTCTTAGGGAAATACATAAAATTATGCATCTTACAGTCAGGGTGTTTTAGAATTGATGAAATCATAGCAGAGGAGGCAAGAAGGAAAGTTCGGAGGACCTAGCTCTGTAGTTCCTGAGAATTTTCCACCTGCTTGGGCCCCTCCAGGGCCCCAGAGACAAATCTCTCCGGTCACCTGGGACCAGTGTCTCCCCCACCCCACCCCCACCTCCCAAATCCATGCCTCTTCCTCTTCTCCCTGACATCTGCCTGCTCTTGCCTCTTGGAGTGAGGTCAGTGTCCTTCTCAAGACCTTAGGTAGAGAGAAAGGTGCTCTGCCCTTCTCTTGCTCCCCCAGGCCCTGCCGAGTGTGAGGCCTGAGTTTACGGCACCAGGCTGAGAGTGAGAGCGGGACGGTCAGGCTGTGGGTATGCCCTGGGACCACCAGCGAGGAGCACGGTGGCTCCGCCACCCTCGGTGTCCCCATGACTGTGGGAAAACAGGACATAGACCTGAGCCAGCTGGGTGTCCGTCCCTGAGAAGCAGCTTCAGAAGTGGGAACCCGCACCCAGAGCTCTGGCTGCTTCTTGGTCTCTGAGGAAAGAGGAGAAAGCAGAGAACCCAGGAAAGCCCCAATTTGGGGGAAGTCAGGTGGCGGGTCTGTCCTATGGCAGGCACCCCCTGACCTCCTCGGCCAAGCAGCATCCCCAAGCATTTAAGGTTACGCTGCTGCCTCAATTGCTCCAACCCCCTCCTTGAACTTCCCAAGATCCAGAACCTAAGTGCTTAACATTAGGCCCCACAGGGGGCTTTGATTGGCTGCTGCTCCTCCCCTCCCAGCCTGGAGGGTACCTCTTCTGAATATCACCCCGGAATTCCCCCCAGGAAATTCAGACATTCAGCCTCCTTGGAATTGGTCCTGATGATA
Organism: Martes martes; assembly: GCF_963455335.1. Lineage (NCBI taxonomy): Eukaryota > Metazoa > Chordata > Mammalia > Carnivora > Mustelidae > Martes > Martes martes. Next base: position 163,529,363 of record NC_137891.1, on the reverse strand, counting down.
CGGGGCCCTGGGCTTATTTAGCCTCAAAGGAGGAAAGCTTCTTACAGGGGGCACCCGCCCGATGGCTGGCGCTGTGCGTGATCTTCACACAGACCTCTCCACTGACTCCTTCCAACAGATCCAAGAGGGGGACGAGAAAACAGAGGCTTGGGAGCTGCAGCCGCTTGCCCAGGGAGCAATAAGCTACACTCAGAAGGTCTGATGTGTCTGTTGGCATCTCCCAACACACACTCCTCACCGGTAAGCTGGGCTCCAACCTCTCCTGCAGCCCAGAATCTCCCAACAAAGCGATGATCAAAGGCAGGGAGATGGCATTAGTCTGGAGCCTGGGGGGAAGGAAGGGCAGGCAGCCACCACAGCCTGGGAGCCCATGGAGGGCAGGGAGCAGCACCCCAGGCCCTCACCCTTGGTCCACAAAGCCATAAAATATGCAGAATCTCATCTTGTTCCTGGGCAGCCGAGGGCTCTGAGTCACGGGAGGTGACATTGCTCTCCAACAGGTAAGTTGTTCAACAGATGGGCAGTCGAGTGGCAAAGAAATACATTATTAATGTTTCTGGTTAAATTAACTGATTAAAACCACCCCAGGTAAAAATGTACGTATCAGCGCTTTGCCCACAGCAAATGAGGAATTAATGGAATATGGCTGCGTCTTTGTAATGAAACACAGACAGGGGCTGTCTGGAAAGGTTCTCTCTCTTCAGCAGCAGCAGCGGGGGGTCTAGGGCAGGGAGGCCTGATCCATCTGTTAAAGGGACCTCCACTGATTGGCACGGGGGTGGTAGAGAGGGGAGAGACCCACAAAGGGCTTCCTCTGGCCTGACAGGAGACCCGAGCAATCTGGACTCTCTGGCCCCCAATTTGCTGAAGCCTCAGAGAGGGCTCAAGTCAGAAGCAGCGGGCCATTCCCAGGGTGGGGTTGGGGAATTGTGTGTGGGGGTGTGTGTGGCAAAAAGATGAAGAACACTGCCCAGGAAGCAGGACCATGGGATGTGACTCCAGCTCTGCCCCTGCAGACTTCCCACAAGCCAACTTCCTGGCAGGGCCTCGGTTTCCTCATCTGTCAAATGGCAAGGAGAATGAAAGTCTTCAGTGCTGTCTCCCAGGATGGCTTCTCTCGCATCTCAGCCTTCTAGAATGAATCCCAGTGTTCACCTTGTCCTCACCCTCAGCAGATAACCTAGTGGGGAGCTGAACCTCATTTGGGGTGTGTCTGCATGGCCCGGCCCTCACATGGCTTTTGGAAAACCCCTCTTTTGACACAAGCACAAAAAGGCACTCCTTTGTCTATGCAGCTGGTGACATGCACGTGGATTTCCATACATGTACACCCATGCACTGGTGGCCCCATTTGGGCACCTGTCTGTATACAAGCAAGTGTGCACAGACACAGCCATACCCAGAGCTCCCACATGTGTGTGCAAACCTGTGCATACACAGCCAAATAAAAGCTAAAGCCATATTACGGTCATGCCCGGACAGGAGGGTGGGTACTGGGCACGGGCAGCTTGGGCGCATTTCAGACATAGCACTGGGGGTTAGGGACAGGGAGGGCACTGCTGGGGTGGAGGATCAAGGGCCACTTTCCTCATCAATGAAAGAGGTTTCACACCAGGGTTTCAGGAGTTCTCAGAGGCTATGACCCAATTTAGACAAGAGTGAGGTTTTGCATAAATTAGCCAGGTAATCACATCCCTAAGAGGTGTTCCCTTCATCCAGAGACCTAGAGTGGCTGGAGCCCCAGAGCCCCAGTTCTGGCTGCGCCTGGGCTAAAGCAGGGGCTGGTTCTGGGCCTCTCCCCCCGCCCCACCCCAAAAGCTCCAGGAGCTCTCCAAGGTGCTGATGGCTGAATGCGGGAGATTGGCTAAGAGAAGTTGTTTCTCTCCTCCGTTGCTGGCTTGCCAGCTGTGGGGAGGGTGGGTGGTGGTGAGAATGTGGGTTGGGTCCTGAACCTCACTATCCTATCCCTCACCCAGCCGCCAGGTGCTATGCTGGGGGAGAGGGAGGGAGGCTCCAGCCAGAAGCCTCCTAATGACTCCCAGCATGCGAGGAGGCCTGCCAGGGGTGGGTCAGCGCTGGTATCGCAGTATCATTAGCTGTTTACCCTGAGAAAGTTCACACTTCTTGGAGGCCGCGCTCGAGCTGTCAGAAACACTGCATGCAGCTCTGGCAGCTCTGCCAACTGTGCTCCCCAGGGCCCGGCAAAACAAATATTTAGTAGGCGCCTGGCTCTTGAGCACACGTGCACACACCTACTCGCACAGGGCTCAGCATGCCAACACACAGATACAAACAACCACACAGACTTCTTCCCCAGACACACACAGAGACCTAGAGATACACATCCCACCAATCCACAGACAGATACACACATGTAGACATGCACACACAAACCCACGTTCTCAGGTAATAAGATAACAGCATCAGTATTGAGCACCTACTATGAATGCTGTTTGCAAGCAATGACTATGCATTATCCTCTTTGGCTCTTCTGACAACCCTCAGTTATAAGCATGATCACACTCTTATTTTTTAGATGATAAAATTAAGGCTCCAGCAGGCCAACTCCAGAGCTAGTGCTCTTACCATTCACTACATGGATACACACCCAAAGGCAGACACATACACATAGACATACACATAGACACGGATACAGAAGCACACAGAGGCAAAATTGGACTCACATGTGTGCATTCACAGAAACATACTTGCACACGCACATGCACACATGCACACACACAGAGTGAGACCATCTTCCTCCAAGCCAATGTACTGCCTCTGCCTCAATGCTCCCCAGGGGCCTGGACACACCACTCTAGAGAGTCAGTTCATGCCCTCTGAGCCCTTCGCCTGCAAGCTGTCCAGCTTCTGGCTGGGAGACCTGGCTGATGTCGGGAACAGCCCTGGCAGCTAGTAAGAGAGAGTGGGCTTTGATTGGGAGCAAGTCCAGATGGTGGCAGTAAGCCCCAGATGTTGTATGGAAACAAACAAGCCTGCTGAAATTGGGAGCTCAGCTTCAGCCTGGCCCTGCAGAGTGGAGGCTGGGGCTCTGCTGAGGGTGAAGCCAGTGTGGCCACTACCCCAGGCCGAGCCTGGCACAACAGCCTGGTGACAGATGGGCAGGGCTCAGCTTTGGGCTCTGGACATCTCCAGAGCTCTGGGCAGCTGAGCAAAAGGTTATTGGAGTCCTAGTAGCTGAGAGGAGGAAAAGGGTGTTTGGTGCTGGTGTGGCAGGAGCCTGGCTGGGGAACCCCAAGCAATGTCCACAGTCTCAGCCCCTCATTGGTTTGGCCCACACAGGCACCGGGGCCTGACCTACCACCTCCAGGCTCTTGAACACCCTCCCCGGGAGCCATCAGGCTCTGATTCACCAGGTCTCTACTCTGATTTCCAAGGTCACTGCATAATGATTTGGGTAGTCATTGAACAGAGATCTTTAAGACCCTTTTGTGTGGATTCCTGAGATCACAGTGATGCCTGGGGCCAGCCCCAACATTCTCGGGGCCCTACTTCTACTTTAGGAAGATCCAACGCTGGCTTTTGCCCTGGCCCTTTGGGCTCTGGACAGAAAAACAAGCCTCGTGAGCAGGGCAAACTCCCCAACTGGATGGTTAGCACCACAGAGCTGGAATGGAGGTGGTCACGGGGGTGATGGTGGTCTGCCCTTCAGGTGAACTTGGTAATACACACGCAGTGTACATACATGTACACCTCCTTCCTTCACTCTCTCTCCTTGCCTTCTTCTCTCCTGTCACTCCCTTCTATTTAACAGAATCTCCCAGGCCTGTCAAGAAGGAATCTACTATCATTTCCCAGGCCCGAGTCAGGGCTTCCCCACCTCTCAGACTCCCCCAGTTCTTATATTCATGCCCACTTTTTGTTCTCAAGAAAAGATCTTATTAACCCTCCCTCTGATGGGGCAAGGAACTGAGCCTGTCTGGGTTCTCCTGGGGAATCTGCAGGAAAAGAGATCATAAGCCAAAAAAGCGAACCTGTAAGAGCAGATTCTCAGACCCAGAGCTGCAAGGAGGAGCTCCTGGCTGGAGCTGAGCCGACACATCTCCCTTCCCCAGGTACCGCCTGAATTGCTAAGCAAGGAAAACATACACAAATAAAGTGTCATGTCCTGACATCTGATAATTTAAGCCGAATGTCGAAGAGCATCTGCTAATTACACGCGGAGCTGTGTGTGGGCACCAGGAGACAGGAGACAGGCTCCAGGGAGGCAAAGACCCCCGCTTGAGAGTGCTAACAGCCACGTGGCCCAGGACCAGCAGACAGAGAGGTTTGTCTTTTGAGGTTAAATTAAAGCCCACGTTTCATTTTTGACACAATCCAATTCTTCTGGTTTTCTCCGTCTACCTCCCCAAACTGGGGCCTTAAGTGGAAAAGATGCACTGAATAGCAAATGCAATTCAACAAATATTATGACATGCTGTTCATCACGAGCCCTAAATATTTAACGGTTCGACTTTATGGGCTTTTCATTTTGTTTTATTTTCTTTTTTGCCAGACGCGATGAATTTAGCACTAACAGGCCCCGTGCCGTGGAGCTGTGGGCGCCCTAGTTTGCAAGACTGAAAAGGGCGAATTTCGTGCAGGTGTTTGTGACCTCAGTCCATTCGGGCCCCATCACCTCGTCTTGGCTCTGCCCAGCTGGTTTTCTATAAAAAAAAAAGAGTGAGATCGAGAGAGAGAGAGAGAGAGAGAGAGAGAGAGAGAAAGAAGGGGGAAAACGGAGAGGGTCTTAAAGCCTCTGTCGGCCAATTCATTTCTGTTTAATCCACCTCCGCGCTGCAGAAAGCGCCTTTGTGGTGATGAGACCAAAGGTCGGTAATAGATTTCAACAGGTTCCGAGAGGCTGTTGACTGCTTGGAGCCGAGTGGGAGACTGTGAGGCTCCCTGAGAGGCAGGGGGAGAGAGATAATTGGAGACCCGGAGCCCCAGTTTGCCCTCTGGTTCCTGATTTCATGGATTTGAGAAGAAAAAGAGATTGTCTAGCATTCTGCCTCTGGAATTGTGTGTGCAAGAGAGAGAGCAGAGGTGGGGGTGCCGGGCCTCGTCAGGACCCCCTGAAGCTGCTGGCACACGGCCACCATCCTGCTCAGAGCCAGCGGGCTGGGGGGGGGGTGTAGTTCAGGCACCTCCGAGCCAAGCTGCAGGTTGCAAACCATCTCTGGAGACCCGGAAGGCCTTAGAGTCATCACTGAGACTCGGTCAGAGCTGTGGCTCAGTGGAGAGGCAGCTACCCACTTCGAGGGGCAGGGAGGGAAGAGGTGAGTGGGGGCCAGGGCTGGAATAAGCAGATACTGAAGTGAATTTACCAGTTGTTCTCTGCAAAAACCCTCTGAGTGGGCAATGCAGCTGGAAAAAATGAGAAACCCCAGCATCACAGTCTAGCTCATAGCTCCCTCCACCCCAGGGGTGCAGGCCCCAGGGACCTAAGCAGATTCCTTATCATCACTCAGACTTCACTGTGGCTCCCCGGGGGAACAAAGAAGGACACTCCTTGTTATTCCAGACGTGTCTGAACAAAAGTGGTGGTTCCATGGGGTGGCGGGTGTGATGAGGTCACCCCCCGCCAGGCAAAACCACAGGCTGCCAACCCAGGGCTCAGTCTAGCATTCTGCTTCTGTGAGCGTAGGGGCAGCCTTGCGAGACATCACTCCGATGGGAGGCTGAGCCACGCCTGGGGACGGAGGACCAACTGGCCACGCCCTTTTCCCCAACCCTCCTGGTTCCCCATCACCCAGGGAATCCAGCCTAGACCTCACCCTGGGGGAAAATACCCTAAACCACCGTCTTTAGCCTCACTCCCTTATATCCTCTGCTTGGGCCATAGTGGGCCCCTCATTGTCCCCAGTTATGCAACAGGAAAATGCTGTGATGGGAGTAGGGGCAGGATCTTCTCAAACAAGGAGACATGGGGGCGCCTCGGTCAGCTTGGGGGGTACGGGTATCAGAGAATACTCCCCAGAAGAGATTCACCTGTGTTGAAGTTTAGAGAATGAATAATAAGCATAATGAAAAAGCTCACATTTATTCAACACATAGTATGTGCCAAACACCTTTGTTCCCTTGATCCATAAAATCTTCCCTATGGGATAGAGACAATTATTATTAGTTTCAACTCACGAGGTGAAGAAACTTGCCCAAGGTCATCCAGTGTGTAAGGGGCAGAAGAGGGCTTCAGAATCAGGCAGTATGAGATCTGAACCCTCCCTCTAACCCCTGGACGGTGAGCCTTTGAAGGTAGGAGCTGGAGGATGCATTTCTACACTCCTGGTACCCAGCAGAAATGAGATATCCGTGATTGTTGCTGGATGGAGGAATGAATGGATGGATGAAATCCATTTGAAGTCAGATGTATTCAGAGGCTAAAGAGACCCCGTGGTAACAGGTACGTGAGATAACAGTACATTGGTACTTAAGTACATTAGTGCATCCAATCTTCCATTTGTCCTAGAACAGTAGTTCCCAGAACACATTCTATCAGGCACGAATTCCTAGCAATGTCGGCACAAAAGGCTATCCACAGTCAAGTGACTTTGGAGAACCCCAGGTTAGATAAAACTAAACAGGCTTCTTTACATCAGGCCTTCTTAAGTTCTTTTGGGTGGTAAGCATCTCCTGGGACCAGAGCCCCAGCAAACCGAATTTGGGAAGCACCATCTCTGAGGCCCATTTTGTGGACTTCAAGGGATGGCATAGTCCTTACTTACTGCTGTAGAAGAAATGCTCCCCAAACCACCATTTCTCTAAGTCAGGAATTCAGAAGCAACTTCTTTGGCTAAGGTTCTTGCATGAGCCATAGTCAAGATGTCAGTTGAGTCATCTGAAGGCTTCACTGATGTTGGAAAACCCAAGATGGCGCACTCACACAGCAGGCTGGCTACCAGCATGAGGCCTGTGTTCTATATCATATGGATGGTCCATAGGGTTGCTCAAGTGTCCCCATGGTATAGCTTCCCGAGAATGAGTGATCCAAGAGAGCAAAAGGAAATGGCAATGTTTTCTGTGACCTAGTAGTAGGAGTCCCAGACTATTAGGACCACGTTTTATTGGTCACACCAGGCAATCCTCATACAATGTGGGAAAGGAACACATGAAGGCATGAATACTGAGACACAAGGGTCACCATGGAGCCTTCTTGGAGGCTGGCTCTCCAATGGCCTTCTAGTTTACACTTCTGGACCCCGGTGATAGGAACGTGTCTCCTCTCCTCAGGTCTGCAGGTAAACACAAACTTCTATTTTCAATTCTCACAGTCAAGCCCAGTGGCTACTATGGAGTGTTTTTACATCCTGTTCTCATTAGCTGCCTCTCTTGACTTCCTAAATCTCTTGACCTTGTGGAATCCTAAATTCCAAGTGTCAGAGCCAAAGCCAGCCAGTCCAAATTCATTCACAGGTAAGGAAATGGAGGCCAGTGAAAGCAAAGACACCGTCTGGGGTCACAAGGCAAGTCAGTGGCAAACCATGGCTTACAGGCTCTGTGCCCCTTGTCCATCACACATGCCTAACCAGATGTGAAGGTCCATCCACTGGCCTGAAATTCCAGGCATGCTCCCTGTCCCTACTGAAAGCCTTGAACTTTCTGCAGACCTGACCACATGGGCCCAAGGTTCAGTGGGCTCCATGCCAGGGACGGTTTAAGTAGAGACTTTATGGAGGTGGAGGTAGGGAAGAAACATTATCGGGTGGGCCCTGGGGAGCCCATTCCTAGTTGTCTGATCTCCGGGTGACTCTGCAACTGCCATCTAAGGGAACAATAGGAACTCTGAGCTTTCTCTCCAAACCCAAGCTCAGCCGACCACACCGGCAGCAGAAGCAGCTACCCGTGTAGGTGTGAGAGCCGAGCGTGAGCACCGAGATGCTTGCTGACCCCATATCTCTGGCCCGGCTTGGATTTGTGCAGCATGTTCCTGGGGACAATGGCCTTCCAGGCACGAGTGGCCTCTCTGGTCAGTCACAAGTGGCCCGTGGAGCTAGTTCTGAAGGGTCTTCCCTCCACTCCGCTGTTGGGACTCCAAGTATTTGTCCCAACTTTCCACAAACATGTTCTTTCTCTATAAAGTCTACTTGTCGGATGATTATAGTGAACCTGAGACTCCTCAATAAAAGCAGGATAAACAGAGAAACTCCACGAGGAGCAAGGCTGAACAGAAACAGAAGCACATGCCTTCCCTCGCTAGCAAAGTAAAGCTCCTTCTCCATGCCCGTCCCTGCTAGAGAGAGGTGTGTGTGGGTCCTCATCCCTCCACGGGCCTCAGCTCAAATCTCACCCTCCGCAGAGAGGCTTCTTGGACCCCTTCTCTAAGGTCTCATCACCCTGTCCTTCCTCACTGTGAATCCTCTTTATTCCTTCAGAAAGCAGAATACCTGCTGTACTCATCCAGGTAGTTATTCCTTATCGTCTATCTCCCTCACTGCAAGGTTCATGGGGATACGACCATGACCCATGACAGGACCATTAGGTTCCCCACTCTGTCTTCAGCGTCCAGCACGAGGCTGGCATGCCACAAATGATTGTTCTTTGACTCGAGAGAAGACTGTTTTCCTTTGCCATCTGACGGATCGCTGAAGACATCTGGAGGAGAGGCCATCCTCTTAATCTGGCACTGGGACCAGATGAGAGCTTCTCCAGCTCACTCCCATGGACAGACGCATGCATCCCCTTCTGTCTGGGTCTCAGAGGCCGTGTCTCTGGCATCTGGCAAGGAGACCTGCCTGTTCCCCAGCTGACTGGCTGGGGCTGACTTGCTGACCCTGCTCTTGTCAGCCCACACATCTCAGGAGTGGACTCTCCATCGCGTCTTCATCCTGTCTGGTCCCATCTGGGCCCGATGTCAGCCTGCTCCTCCCTCTCCAGCACCCTGAGATAAGACCCATCTCTAACATCGATGCTTGCTGGGACCACCTGGCTTCATCACTCTCTCCCTTTCCTGGATGAACCTGTTTTATGTTTGGGGCTTCCTTGGAGACTAACACCCTAAGCACCTACTGGCCTCCTAGTTGGTTCCTCTCTCTTTCCCCCCGGCACAAAGGGCCCACGGACTGTGAATCCTGATGTTGACAATTTCTCATGATTGACTTTCACTCTAATTTGACTGATAATAGTTTCTACATGACAATCTAATTCTTGGTTTAATTTTTAGCATGCATTTGAACTTCCAGGCATAGAAGGCTGACCCTGTGTTTTGGGTGGTGCCCAATCTCTAGAAATCCAGTGAGCATCCCTCTTAAACAAGTGACAGGTGCGGTCTTGGCTCAAGGGACTTGTATGTGTCACAGTCCTCTCCTCTCCTCCACTGGGGAGGAGAATTTGGAGACACCTTGACACTCCTAAGTCTTGCCTTGCCTTTCTTTATCCATTGGTACCAGAGTCACTTGGAATTTATGCCCATTCCGGTCTGGGAAGAGGCCAGGGAGGCAACGTTCCCAGACCCTTTCTTTCCAACAAAGGGTTAACACCCATGATGTCCATGTCTCAGCCAGAGGCACTTCCTCCATTAAGTTTCTTGGCTCAAATAAGATTCCTATTGTTTTCTAAACTCCCACTTTGTACCTATCCATTCTGCTTCCTAAAGGCACCCTCCTTTTCTTTTCTTCTGAACATCTTTGAAGTAGAGAGGTGGGTACACCTGATCACTCTTGCAGGTACATCCGTGTGGCGATTGCCTGTGAACGTCTGAGGCCAGCTTCCACATCTGTTTGCTCCCCACTTCATCGAGAGCCCAGCACCTGGCACATGAATCTATCTGGAATGAATGTACTGGGATAATGCAGGGAGAAAGAGGTCATGGAGATCCCCAAGTCACTGCTACCACTAATCACCCAAACATGCCAAACGAGACACTTAGTGTCAGCTGATTCGGTTACGTTCACATCCAATATGTAGAAACACATTTACCGTTCATTCCGCGGTCTGTTACATTGTCTGTTTCTATCTGAGCTATCTTTCTTGTGTGTGGATAGAGAACAAAGCCTACACTAACGTGGTTTGTCACTGAGCAGGCTGAGCTATTTGCTTTCTAAACAGCTCAGCAGCCTGCGCAGGCCACGGTGACCAAGCCCAGCAGCTTCTGGGGCTTGAGGTTGCCAGCGGCCCCTCCCCCACCCGCACCATGCCCCCCACCTCTCTGCCAGGTGCCCTCACACTACTCAAGGGGTCAGGTCCCGGTGCAGAGGTGTCCCAGAGACTCGCTTGGGATTGGATTTGCTTCGGTGTGCTCCCTGCTCCTCTTCCAACCACACACTGCCTGAACAGGGTGCTGATGGGGTCACGTTGCCATGTTGCCAAGAACACAATGTGGGCCTGAAGATAACTACGCAGCTCTGAAGAGCTGGCATCTTCTGAAAGAGAGATGTTATTACAGATAGGTGATCAATTGGACTCTTTTTCACACCTGCCCCACCTCCATCATTTTCTGTAGTCGTCTGTGTTTTCCCACGGTGCAGCTGCAGGGTCCACCTGCAGATAACAGAGTGGCTCTATCGTAATCAAAGGTAGAATATCTCCACGTGCTTTGGCTGCCTTGAGGCAGCAGCAGTCCTTCCCGTGCCCTAAACTTTTCTCCAACAAGACTTCCAAGTTCACAGGCAGCAAAGCAAAGAAGAAGGGGCACAGGGCTGAGAGTCAGAACTCCCAAGCTAGGCCTTTTCCTCCCTTTCCTCGACTGCGTAGAGCAGGGGAGTCCTGAGCGTGGGGGATGAGAAATTGTGACTCTGAGAATTCCAAGTCCACTGGGCCGTATTTCCCAGAGGGAAGGGATATGTGCCTTAGAGGCCAAGGCCTGAGCAGTCAGGGCCCAGGGCTACTCTCCAGTCCTCATTTCCACCGATCTGGGTCTGCGAGTGGTTGAGTACGTGGGCACCGGTCCTCCTCATGGGCCTGGTCACACTCAGGGAGTGTGAAATGAGGGGGACGTCTCACTCATTCCACAGGTAAACCTACCCTGCACCAGGCAAAGCTCCAGTCATGGAGTTGCCAGTCCAGTGGGAAGAAAAGCTAAAAACAAGCACAGGGATGTGTGGGGATGGAGGTGGGGAGGCGTGGTAGAGGGGAGGGGCTATTCCTATAGAGCCAGCAGGAGGGCCTTCATCAGCAAAGGTGCCCTTGAAGCAAAGATCTAGTTCACAGTGAACCCATGCGGGCTCCAGCTGATCGCTACTTACTTCCTAAGATCTCTGCAGCTGGAACTCTCTAGCGTTTTATGAACTGAATCTGAGATTCTTCTATGATCCCCATCAAATACCTTGGAATGTAGAGACTCTATCTTTGGAAAGCAGAATGCCACCTCCTGTCTCTAACCCCTTCCTAGTGACTCCTCAGTCTCCGGGGTGGGTGGGTGGGGGGGCGGTTCATTTGTGATCTTCTGTGCCCTGGGGTGGAATTCAGCCAGGACAGTCGGAGTTGTTCTAGTCTGGACAAGGATGGTATGTTCTTACATTTTCTTCACTCATCCCAGGCTTTAATTCCCTCTCATTAAGGCTCACTTTCCGCTCTTCAGTCTGAGGATGATTCCCTTTGACAAAGAAGAGTTGAGAGGTTTCTCTTTGCATTATTTATCTCTCCCTGTGGCCAAAATAGCCCCATTCCCATGTCTGGGATCTCTTTGTAGTTTTTTCTTTTCCTTTTTTTTTTTTCCCCTGAGACCCAAGTTTCCAGGAGAGCACCTTTAGGAAGTGAAAACAAGAAAAGTGCATGGCAACGGCGTTTTCCTTTTAAATTTTCAGAAAGCAATTCGAGGGAGTCGGGGGTGGCGGGTCTCCGAGCACACCATCAATTTGCGGTTAATTGGTTTAGAATTCATTAACCACATTTTCCTGCATGCCTCTGCCTGTCTCTGGAACGGTGCTTGAGTTCTCCGATTCTTTGAGTTGCCAAACTAATAATTCACCTACTTTATTTCCTGACTCGCAGTTAGTTTGTTTTAGTCTAAATAATGCATATTCAGCTTCATTAGCATATATTTGGATCATTTCCGACTTGAATGTATTCAATCCCATCAATTTACCATTAGCGTGATCATTCAGGAGGGAAGTTTCCATATCTTTCACGCTTGTTCAGTCACTCTTATCTTCACTGGGCGTGGGGGCAGGGCAGGGGAGAGAAGATGGGGGGAGGGGAGCTGCCACAGGCTCCCCAGATGATCCCAGATTCAGAGGCCCCTGATTGAATAGGATGAATGTAATCCACCTGTGGTTGGGAGGCCTGGATGCTAATGTCTGCACCAGGAGAATAAGACCCAGAAAAAAGAGTTAGACATGGTCTAACAGTGATTTTGAAGGGTTTTTTTCTCTACTCAACCCACTCTCTGATTCTCTGATACCAACGGCGGGGGGGGGGGGGGGTGTCCAACAATTCAAAGCTGTTCTGGCATTGACTACCCAGAGTTAGTATAGACCCCACACGTTAAGAGCTCAGTCCCATGAGGCTGTCCCCACTTCAGGGGACACCTGGTCTTTTAACACACTGGCTATACATACACTCAGGTTCCATAATTTGTTAGAAGGGCTCAGAGAACTCAGGAAAACAGTTTACTGACATTTACTGGCTTCTTGAAAAAGACACAACTCAGAAGCAGCCAATGGAAGAGATGCATCAGGAGACGTATAGCAGAGGGCCGGGGAGCTGAACAATTCTCCCAGCTCCCAATGTGTTCGCCAACCTAGAATTTCTTGTAAACATTATTGTGAGGGGTTTTCTGGAAGTTTCATTATGAAGGCATGATTAATGGAATCACTGGCCATTGATGACTGAACTCAATCTCCAGCCCCTCTCCCTTCCCAGGAGCTTGGGAGGTGGGACTGAAAGTTCCAGGCTTCCAGTCAAGGCTGATCTTTCTAGCCACCGGCGCCCACCCGGAAGCTATCTAGGCCCATCGAGAGTCACCTTATTCGACCAAAAGATGTTCCTATTTCACCCTCATCACTCAGGAGATTTCAAGAGTTTGTAGGAGCTCTCTGCCAGGAACCGGGGACAAAGACCAAATATCTTTCTCATTAAACCACAGTGACAGTCTAACTGGGTCTATGAGCTCCCAGGATTCGATACCCAAGTGCTCTGGACATTCAAATTGAAATCAATAATGAGTTTCTTTAGAGAGACATGATACTCATTCATTCCATCAATATTTACTGACCCCCCTCCTATGTGCCAGGCACCACACAGTAGAGTAATGAACAAAAGCATCCGTGAAGCCATGTGAGTGTCACAGAACCTGCACTAAACTCATGGTGATGGTCATCAAATAAATATACCTATGTGTGGGGGAATAGAATACAAACCAATCATCAAATACTCTCTCACTCTTTTTATACCTTTCGTTGGGCTGGTGGGCAGTAGGGAGGAAAGGATTGAAGGACCAAGGAAGGACCAAGTTACTCTTACTAAGATAAGGAAATCAAGACCTGGGAGGGAAGGTTCCAGATAGGGGAAAGAAGAAAAGGAGGCCCAGGAACCAGGAAGGGAAGGTAGGAAAGCAGCAGCACAAGGGGAGAGAGAAGGGAGGAAAGAGAGTGGTGGCTGCCTAAGGGTTAGAGCACTGGGGACAGAGTGATGCAAGTTCAATGTGGGGGACAGACGCCGATCTCCTGCTCCGTTCCCCACATTCAGTGTGTGGCAGGGGAGTGCGGCTTGGCACAGGGCTAGGAGAGGCTGCATTGCTTCAGCGTGGCCCTGGGTGAGGTCTGTTACCTTCATTTTCATGTAAAATTATGACTTGTAATACATTCTCCAGAAAAAAAGAACAAGGGACAGAGGTGGAAGAAGGCTTATCTGAAGACAGGACATGTGAGTTGAGACCTGAAGTACAAGAGTGAGTTGAGATGGACGCATGGAAGAACATCCATCCAAGGGAAGAGCACTATGAAAGTCCTGAGACAGGCAATGGACCCGCTTGCTCCAGAACTTAAACAGTCATCACAGCAGGGGCAGGAGAAAACAGCCGGCTGAGTCAGGAAGAAGGTGAGTGAGATTCAAGGTGTTCAGGAAAAGAGCGTCATGTCCCGGGAGTCATGTCCCGGGAGTCTGCAAGGACAGCAGAGGCACCGAAGCAGGGCGGGCACAGAGATCTCGGGGTCATCTATCAGGCTGTGCACCAGGAAGGGAAGGTTTCCCTAAGCCCAGGGCAGCCCCAGAGAGGGGCAGGGGAGTTGAGAGGCAACGGGACTGGCTGGGGGTACAGACTCTAGCCCAGGAACAGAGTCCTGCTTCCACACTTCCTTTTTGTGCTTGCAAGAGAAAAGCATGCCAGCATGCAGGGCAAGGGGAGCCAGATCTGCATGCTGGCCGAGAGAGCAGACAGGGCCTTGGGCTTGGGGTGCAAGAATCAGCAGGACTCCCGATGGGTGGAGGGAGTGTGCGTGCGCCAGCAGGGAAGTCAAAGGAGAGGATATACCGCTTGTCAGGAAGTAGCTACACCGGAGTCCTGTGCACCCCCATTCCTTCCCCTTTCTAGATTTTTCCAGGCAATGTTATATTGGAAGCTATAGCTAGGCTGAGAGACCTAATTGAGGGTTTCCTGTTTCTCCGCCAATCTGTTATGGAATGAAAGGCATGTCACAAGGTCCACAAAGTTGGAGGGATGGCACTGTGAATCAGATGGAGAATCCGAGTGAGTTCCAAGCATGGACTAACTCTAAAAAGAATCCACTGAAGCCACATCCCCAGAGCACAGGGCAGGACGGGACGGGGACACACTTTCAAGCTCTCACTATGCCCAGGATGAATCAGCTCCCCAGGAAGTCAGGGCATCAGTGGTCATGCTAATGGAAGTAGAGAATCTAGGAGGCAAGAGGTGATATCTTGCTCCACTCCGCATGCACTGACCGAACTGAGTTCTGTTTTGAGTTCCAAAAGTTGAAGCCAGAAGATACAGATGTCCTCAGACCTTGTGAGCTCTGCCTCATCAAGAGAGGACTATCTCAGGCCTCACAGATAAACACACTCAGTCTGAGTTTATTGTGATTCACTGAAACAGAAATCCTGGGAGAGAAAAAGGGTCGGAGCCATGTCCTGCCCCTCACTTCCCTGTATGATTAGAGTCGGGGTAGAGGTGGTGAGCAGAGGTGACCCAGGGCCAGTTCCTGCCTTTGCAGAGGTCACAGTCCTGCTGAAGAGACAAGTCAGACTCCAAGGAAGGAAGGAAGGAAGGAAGAGAGGGAGAGAGGAGGGGGGAGGGAAGGTGAGTGAGAGGGGGAGGGGAAAACGAGGGAGGGAGGGAGAGACTGAGATGAAAGAAAAAAAGGAAAAAAGAAGGAAGGAGGGAAGAAGGAGGGAAGGAAAGGACGGAGGGAAGGAAGGAGGGGAGGGAGGAGCGGAAGGAGAGAGAAGGAGGGAGGAAGGGAGGGACGGAAGGAGGGAGGGGGGAGGGGGGGGAGCACTAAGGAACAGGTCTTTCAGCTGCTATCACTTCAAGTTTATAACGCACAGTCAAGCTGCTCAGCTATCCGTAACACCCCAGGGCCGCAGCATGAACTAGTAGCTGGAGAACGATGCTCTGATGCAGCCAGCCAGGAGGGCCCGAGTGCGTCCCGCAAGACACCTCGGCCCTCTGCTAACCTCACGTTCCTGCGTGCCTTCCAAGCACAAATACATCCTTTCAGTAATACGTAACAAATGATCATTCCTGTAAGGACAGACTGGGTGCCCGACCCTGGGTCATGTTTTAGGGACAAACCAAGGAGCAGTTGCCCTCCAGACCCTCGTGGATGGTAGGAGAGGACAGGCACCGTTCACAGGGGGTCACACCTGCAGGAGAGCCAGTGCCGAGGCAGAGGGCATGAGCTGAGGGTGGAGGACAGGGCAGGAAGCACAGGGGGGCCCCTCTCGAGTGGAAACGGACGGGCACCGCCTCATGGGTCCTCTGCGGCTGGCTCCTAGCCCAGACCCAGCGGAGGGTGAGGACGGGGAGACAGGACCCACTCTGTGCCAGACAATGGGGGTAGACACTGGTTTCCTTCCCTAGAAGGAGCACTGGGGAGTTTTCTGCTCCGGACAGCCTCTCTGGAGCCCTGAGCTGAATCGCTGGCCATAAAGCAAGGGTTTGAAGTGATTAAACAGTAAAACCTGGGCTTGGTGCTGCCAGGGAAGGAATCGATAATGTCAGTCAGGAAGTCCGTGGTGCCTGCGTTTCTGTTCATTGGAGAAATGTGCTTTCAGCCCAGACTGACTCTCAAAGTTCTTCTCCCGCTGAAAGGCCAGGGGCTGGAGACCGGCCCTCCTGTGCCCGTCATAAACTGGAATAATGTCGCCCAGCTCACCCCATTCTCCGGGCAGCCAGGTCCCCATTCCCTCCACATGCGACCTCTTTCAGGACAGTGACCTTCCACGCACCTGGTCCCCTGCTCGTGACCTGTTTCTGACTGGGGACTCCTGTCCTCTGACCTGAGCTGCTGGGTCACAGAAATTGGTGGAGGGGTCAGCAGCCAACCCAAGCTCGGTCAAGAGTCCTCTCCTGGGAACGTTCAGACAGGGGATGGGAGAGAAGACACTTCTCTCTTGACATAACCCTTGAACGAATGACAGCCTAGAGTTCCAAGAGGCTGTGGTTCTGACCTGATGGAGAAGCCAACCTGAGAGAAGAAAGTTGACTCAGGGAAAGGCTCACGAGCAGAGCAAGATGGCAGGGGTGGGGCGAGGGCAGAGAGAAAGACTTGTCCCGGGTTCCGGTGGTCCCTAAGGCTGAGCCCACCCTGCCTCCCCTCATGTGGCTACCCGAGCCAGTAAATGTCTCTACGGACATGCCAGATGCTTGACAGGTTTCCACCACCTGCAGTCACAGCCCCGATGTTCCTCCAACACACGACATACATGGCAGAATGTGTAACATGGATCCTGACCCATGACAGAGCCCAGATCCTCGGGGGCAAAGGAAAGGCCCAAAGGCATTCTCTCTCCTGGAGGGCTGCAACAAAAGAAGAAAGTCTCCCAAACAAAACAACAGGAAAGACCGTGCTCTTGGCTTTGTGCACGTGCCTGAGGAAGACAGACCCTTTCTGCTGTGAGCAACAGGGCTGCTCCCTCCCAGGTGAGATGTGGTGGAACTAGAGCCGAGGGGAGTGCAGAGGGGAGAGTTCACACAGGAGGGAAGACGCAGGAAGAGGAGCGGTTTATGTGGCTGGACAGAGACTCAGGCAGGAGTTCTCACCCACTGCTCAAGGAAGAAGACAAGACGTAGAGATGAGCGTTTGGAGGGCCCCCCCCCTCCCTGCCCCCCGGGGGAACCACTGTTGCTGCTCATAATGCCTTTTGACTTAACCATTGCCATCCTCATAAAGTCCACCCCACCCAAACCTGCTGCAATAATCGCAACCAGGATTCTGCATCCAGAATTTTGCTGCTGCTTATGGGCGGAGGGTGGGGAGCAGGTAGAAGAATTCTATGTGAATCAGAAAAGGGGACCAAAAACCCAATGGCAGAGATCAGGAAGGAGCTCACTGGGGAGATGCTGTACCACCTGTGTGTACTACAGCTCTCCTGGGCCATCCTGACACGCTCATCTTTGCCCTCCCTGGACGAGTGTACAAGGGAGAGCCGTCACAGTCTGCGCCGTGTCCGCATGCCACTTCCCAAGCGTCCACCCGTGCTAGGTATTGTTCTGGGAGCTGGGGACACAGCAGTGAATGACACAGGCAGGGCCTCCTCAGAGACTCCTGGGACAGGCAGGAGCACATGCATAAGAGTAAACAAAGGCCTCCATCAGAAAGGACGAATACCCAACTTTTGTAGCAACATGGACAGGACTGGAAGAGATTATGCTGAGTGAAATAAGTCAAGCAGAGAGAGTCAAGTATCATATGGTTTCACTTATTTGTGGAGCATAACAAATAATATAGGGGACAAGGGTAGATGGAGAGGAGAAGGGAGTTGAGGGAAATTGGAAGGGGAGGTGAACCATGAGAGAGTATGGACTCTGAAAAACAACTTGAGGGTTTTGAAGGGGTGGGAGGTTGGGGGAACCAGGTGGTGGGTATTAGGGAGGGCACAGATTGCATGGAGCACTGGGTGTGGTGAAAAAACAATGAATACTGTTACGCTGAAAATAAATAAAAATTTAAAAAAAAAAAGAGTAAACAAATAAAGGAGCAAAGCCATTACAAACACGGTCAACGGTCAACGTAGGCGTCCCTCACATCTTCAGTAACCCAGGGAGAGGGAACAGAGGCCAGAGCAGGTGAGTGGCTTGTCCTGAGCTGCAGCCCCAGGGCGGGGCGGGGGGGATCAACCAACCCCCCACTGCTGTCCCCCAGCTGCTTCCCCACCTCCATTCTATGGCCCTGGCCGCCCCAGGGAGGGCCTGTGGTTCTATCCAGAAATGTCCGATTCTCTTTTTGGCAGCATTTGGGAGGGTGCCCCAGCCCTAAGTCCCCACTGCCTATGGCACACGGGAGACTTGAACCCGGACGTTTGCTTTGCCAGGAACAGTCCTGGAGTAATTACGAATACAACCCACTTTCACGAGCAAAAGCATCAGGGTTTAGACCATAAATTGTAACTACACTCCACCCCACCCCACCCTCATCCATGGAGTACCTAGGCTTCTGAATCCCTGAAGATCTCTTCTGATGGCCTTCCCTGCCTGGCCCCACCCCTACCCCTAGCTATGGCTCTACCTTGTCCACAGACCCTCGTCCCTGCCGAGAATTTCTCCTGAAGACCACAGCTCCTGCTCACTGCCACAGAAGCTTCTGGAGAGAATGAGCCATGCTCTGGGCACATGGGAGTACCACCAAGTCTTTGCTGAACTGGAGAGGAAACACAATAGCCTTAGGTGAGCTATGTCTCAGAGAGGAACCCGGGGTTCCTGATTGGACCCAAACATACATGCAATTGAAATACCCCTTTCTCCTAAGAAAACCTAATGACCTCCGACATGGGCATCAGACCTGGCCTGATAGAGCCCCTGACCTCCCAAACTTTGTCCTCAGGAGTGTCTGGCTTCTTGGCCCTCCGGCTTCTGAGAGCTAGAAACCCCACCCTGCCCCAGCAATGACGTGGGCGGCAGGGGCCAATCTCCTGCGCTAGAATGATTTCAGCCCGGTGTGGACACTGCAGATCTGCTCTCTGGGGCCAGGATCCCCACAACCGGGAAGGGAGACCCCGATCTGGGGAAGAGCCGTCCACCTGTACACATACATGCTGCAAGGCGCCCTCCCTGAGCCCAGCCGGCACAGCTGGGTGGCAGCAGGCGGTCTCTTCATGCAAATTAAATAAAACAACCTTTTTATCTGTTGGCTGATTCCCTCTTTTGAAGAAATCAACTACAAATTCATTTTTCGGGAGAAGCAATTATGATGATGGATGGAACGTCAAGGAAAGGGAATCAAACAGCAGCCTAGAGGCCCAGGCTGGGGGCTGCCTCATGGGGCAGGAGAGTGGGGCCAGGATCCTTTCAGCTTCCATCCTGGCTGGCTCTCCCCAATACCCTTCCCTCGCCCCCAGTTCTGTGGGGTAGGGATGATGCGGAAAGGGCCCTTCCCACCGTAGCTAACAGTCATGCACTCTGGCTCTGTGAGAAGAGGTCAGAAGAGGCATGGTAAGAAACATGGCTTGTAGTCAATCAATCATGAGCACTTATTGTGCTAGATATTTTCCAGGTGGGACTTCCTTTCATCTGCACACTGGCTCTTCAAGGTAGAGATTAGTATACCCATTTCACAGATGGAGAACCTGAGATGCTCTGACTGCCTTGCTCAAGATCATGCAGCTAACAGGGGAGCAGAGTCAGGACGGGGTCTCCACTCCACTGCAACACAAGCCCTTCTAAGGAAAGGACGTATGTATAGCTCAGAGTCCTACAGACCATATAGTCCACTCCTCTCCTACCCACCCTGTCTCCAGTTTGCCCATGGAAATGAGCATGGCTTAAGACCATAGGGCCAATCACTGGAGGAATCCACACATTTATTTGATTCAGTTTTAGGCACCGTTCAAGGATGCATGGGCTCCAAGTTCAAAGTCAAGAGATTTAGCTGCTCTCGCCAGTGGGTTGGGAGATTTGGGACAGAAAAATCCCATGGACTTTAACAGCACCCCCTCCCCCAGGAGGACCCCAGCTCCCTGGCACCACCTATGGTCACAGCAGCCCTCTGTGCTGGAGGGGAGGACGCTGGAGCTGCCCTAGTGGAGGGAGGCAAGGGGAGCCCCATGATGCCAGCCCAGAGCCAGGAGCCCCAGGCTCTCAGGGAAGGGCTGAGCTGGCTGCTGTGGAGTCTGCCAGCCTGTCAGTTCTGGGGAAATCCTTCACAGAGACGGGTCTGGGCTTCCACTTCAAAGGCTCCTACGGTAAAGACCTGCTAATTGTTTGAAACACATTTTCAGTGAAGTGTGAATTCTCTTTCTCCAAAGCTCCAGCGAGTTCCAGGAGACCTCTAGCTGGAAGGAGCCAGGGAGGCAGCTCCCTTGCAGGGATCTAGAGGGCAAGCCGGATGTCACGGACCAAAGCCCATCCCATCATTCCACCTCCCAGGGGAGGTGACAGCCTGGGAACTGTTAGCCCGGAGAGGGGAAGGCCAGCGCTGCTGAGAAGGAGCTGGGGACTGAACCCTGAGGGCTCAGTGGACCGAGGATTTGAGGCTCACCACAGACTCTGGCCACCGTAGGGTGACCACAGGTTACCGGCTGTTGAATATAATAGCCAACAGGGGTGCCTGGGTGGTTCAGCCGGTTGGGCGTCTGACTCTTGATTTTGGCTCAGCGCATGATCTCAGGGTCTCAAGATCAAGCCCCGCATCAGGTTCCCTGCTGGGTGTGGAGCCTGCTTGAGATTCTCTCTCTCCTCCTCCCTCTGCCCCTCCCCCACTCATGTGCTTGCTCTTTCTCATTCTCTCTCACTCTCTCTCTCTAAAACAAATTAATTAATTAATTTAAAAAATAGCTAAGAATCCCATGAAGCTTGCTGTGTGGCAGGCATTGTTCTAAGTGCTGTCTGTATTTCACACCCCTAACCGCTGGGATCCTCTCGGCAACTTGCGAAAAAGGGCCTATTATTTTGTCCCTGTTTACAGATGGGGACACTGATGTGCTGAGAGTTTAAGTAACTTGCTCAAGTTCAGGGTCAGAGAGAGAGGACCAGCCCCGAGGTGGTCAGTCTGTGCTCCGGACGCAGGAGACAGAGTGGAGGAGGCAGGACACACGGGATGTGAGTGGCGGCAACTCGCCCTCCCTCCCGTGCACCAGGGCCCTGCTCTGAGGTCGGGCAAGGCAGGGAAACTGAGGACCGTTCAGAGGGAAGAACAAAGGCCCTGGAGTCACACAGATCTGGGAGTAAATATTTCCCAGCCAGGTGACCAGGGGAAGTAAATTAGCCCCTCTCTGACCTCATTTCCTCATCTCTAAAATGGAAATTACAATACCTGCCAGCAAGTTACTTTCAGGAGTGGAGATAAGCAGGCTCTCCCATGACGTCCAGAGCGAGTGTCTCCTTAAATTTTGTGCCCAAGGCACCTCATTAGTCTCTCCCTCATCCTGGCCCCGGAGATAATTACATGTTAAGAATCTGGACCAGAAAATTCCTGGCAAGAGCAGACGACGAATGAGCAAATGAATAAAGGGAAAATTGAAAGAATAGTAGTCAAGTTAACGATAGCTACCGTTCACTCATTCCTGGTCTGCTCCCACTGGTGGGACGGGAGTCATGGGGCGCCGGGATGAGAAGGTGCGGGCCCTGTCCTCAAGGAGCTTCCCATCCTGGGGGGCAGGACTTTGAAGCCAGGGAGGCCTATCTCTGCTCGGTGCTGCTCAATCAGGGGCTGGTCTGCCTCGGGTATTGGATCCATCCTGTGTGATGGGCCCGGCCGGTACATGTTGGGTACCTGGTTGCAGGTGAAGGCTGCGCTCCTAGTGACCTCAGACAGGCCTATAGGTACAACAGTTCTGGGGCTCTAGGCCAGCTCAGGACGCTCCCCCAGGGCATCAGGGCAAACCTGAGCTACTGCCCTCCCAGGGCTTAGGACCCTATCCCGTTCTACCCGGAATGCACACCACCAGCCCAGATGAGAGGCTTCTCAAAGGGCTACAACTGTGACTTTTAAATCGGACCCCAAGGGAGGAAGGCCTGGAACAAAGACGGAAGGAGAGAAAGGAGAGAGAAGGACTCCCAGAGCCCCACTACTGATCGGAACCTCTGGAAGGCACGGGAGAATCTGAGCATCTGAGCATCATCTGGAGATCGATACGAGAGATGGCAAAGGGACATTCCCGCTGGAAGGTCCTGCGGGCTGAAAGGCTCACAGGCCCTCCATGGATCTCTACAGCCCCCCCACACAGAGGAATCTGGGGGCAAAGCAGAAAACTGAAGGTTGCAGGATATCAGGGCAGGGGGAGGGAAGGTGGGGCAGGGAGAGGAAAAAAGGAAGGGACAGGAGGGGAAGAGGAAAGGCAGCAAAGATTGTTCTAGGCTACAGATAACCCACAGGACGGAGGCCATGAGACAAAAGGGAAGAGGAGTGGGGCCCCCAAGACCTGGCATTTCCAGCAGGGACTCTCTGCCACAACCCCCTTCCTCCTGTCCTCTTCCCCTGACCTCCACTGGCTTCTGAGCCAGAGAGATGTGACCGTTATCAGTCTCCTGATCTGTAAAATGGGAGAGCAACAACCTTGACCTCATACAGTTGCTCCCAGCGCTCGGCCCGTGCTTGGCAGGGAACACAGGCAGAGCCTCGTGATCGGTGGCCGGTGCCACCTTTCTCTTCCACCCAGGAGCAGCAGCTGAGCGCCCCCCCCTCGTGCTCTCTCCAACCAGAAAGGTCGTCTGCTGAGCGCAGGGCGAAGACAAAGGCACGGTGAGGCCCCCCCCTGCCTGGCCAGCCAGTGGGCAGGTGTGCCTGGCTGCTCCCCGCCCCGCCCCCCGCTGGCCGCTGGCCACACTGTTCATTAAGCAAATGGCCCACAATGGCCAATGATCAGTGGAGCACGCGGGCGGCCGCCGCTCCCAAGTCGGCCTCATCAAAGGCCAGCGCCGAGCTAATTTAAAGATCTAAGTGGAACATATTTCTCCTGATGCGGCAGTTTCAATTGACTTGTATTGTCTCCAAATAAACACTGGAGTCACAGCAATTAGTTTTCTGGACAAGGTTCCAGGTTAGGGGAGCAGGGGCAGCACCGTGGGGAGGGGGCCAGCGGGAGCCGACTGGGACTGGGCAGCTGGAGGCATGGTCTGAGCCCCTGGCCTGGGCAGGGATGGGCTCTCTGGCCTCGAAGTTCCCTCCAGGGAATGGGAAAGTCCAGGTGTCCATCACGGGCTTTCAGAGCTGGCGGAGGGCCTTGCAATAGCATTAAAACGGATCCTGCAGCATCATTTAGACAGATCCTTTATGCAACAGAGAGAGGCGGACACTGGGGACCCAAGAGACAGTCGGATGGCTCCCGGTTGTCCATCAAATTGGGCTCTGGACTCAGGTATAAATACATAACCCGGGGGCGCCTGGGTGGCTCAGTGGGTTAAAGCCTCTGCCTTTGGCTCAGGTCATGATCCCAGGGTCCTGGGGTCGAGCCCCGCATCGGGCTCTCTGCTCGGCAGGGAGACTGCTTCCCTTTCTCTCTCTCTGCCTTCCTCTCTTCCTACTTGTGATCTCTGTCTGTCAAATAAATAAATAAAATCTTTAAAAAAAAGTAAAAAAAAATAAAAATAAAAAAAATACATAACCCGTATTTCCCAGCATGTTGTGGCTTCAGAAGTGCTTCTGGTGTTTAAAATCTCATTTAATCGACACACTGGCCCTGAGGGATGGAATGACTCTTCTCACTTCAGAGTTGAGGAAACAGAAGCTCAGAGAAGTCAAGGGACTTGCCCAAGGTCACACAGCGGAGTGGCAGCTTTGGATGTTCTGCTCTTCTTACCGCCCCATGCGGGGTGGGGATGGGTCTTGCATTGCCCTGGACCTCTGTGGATGAAGTCTTGTGTCCCAAAGAGTCTCACTATATGGAGTGCCCTTGTTTCCCTAAGGTGACAAGCCTCGGCCCCCAGGAAGTTCCTGTCTGATGGCAGAGGCAGAGAGGTGCCCAGGCTGAAAAGCCAGGAATAGATATGGAAAGGCTAGAAAGTGACAGAGGAGGACAGAACTTCGGGAGGGAGCCTGGGGAATGCAGCCAGGAGACTGGCTGGGCCTGTGTTCAGTGGGAAACCAAAACCCCATCATTAAAGCTACAGCCCAGGCTCCAGCAGAGGCCAGGCCCGGCCAGGGACCCGAGCTGAATCTGCACCAGGGCCACCTGCGGCCTGGGGCTGAGAGGCAGGGCTGCACCCTGAGAGGAAAGATGGGACACCTGTCCTTTGCCTGAAGGACCCTGGGCCCTGGGGCAACACACTGCAGGCTGGGTGTATGGCCTTGGGACAAGGGAGGGTACGCAGCCCCAGCAAACAGCAAGGAGTCTCCAGGCACCTGCGGGACCTGCTGCGGGGAACCTGGGGGTCTAGCGTCTATTGTGCACTAAAGAAAGGACAGTGGCTACTTTCTCCCTTACCAGGTGGCCTGAATGGACACTGGGACAAGTGCTTCATCAGGTGTCATTTGAGCAGATCAGCCTGATTCTAAACCACAAATACTCCCCTGAAGGCGGCTCTGGGACCCGAAGGACCTGTCAGGGTGAATGGCCTCACATGTGAATAATGAATCACAGCAACAATGGCAATGGCCACCGCCCTCTGAAGCCGTACTTTGTGCCAGGCCCTGGGCCAGCACCTCCGTCCTCTCATTTTACAGAGAACGAATCGGAGGCCCAGAGATGTTCGGTAACTCACCGCATGTCACATTGCTTGTAAACAGCAAAGCAGGGACTGAAAACCCTACTCCATCCAGCATAAAACCCAGAGCTCTTAGCTGTTTCTGATATTACCCACATCCCATCAGGCTGTCAGAGACCCGGGCTAGTTGATTTCCACGCTCTCCTCCAAGAAGGTTGGCTCAGGAGGGTTAAGGAAGACAGAGAAGGAGGAGAAAGAGATGCATGGAAGGTACAAGGCAAGATATTCCTCGGGATTTGGATTGTGGAGTTTGCAGACAGTAAGGGAAGGCACTGGAAGAGGAGAGAAGAGGACGGGGGGCTGCTGGGGAATGAGGGGAGGGAGAGAGAAGCTGGAGCACGAACCGTTCCGGAAGCAGCCCGCTCTGGGGCCTGGTGTTTCCTTTTCTCACCGCGAGGGTCCCACTCCCCCTCACCTGCCTTTTTGCTTCTCCTCCTCCTTCAGCCTCAGACCACCAGACAGTTCCACGGTTAATGGCCTATGGCATCTGCCCCTCTTGCCCACCACCACCTGCCTCCGGGCTCTGTCGTCCCCCGCCCAGAATGGCCACCACCACCTCACTGCCCCCAGCTCTCCCGGGCTCTGCCTCCGGAGGCTCTGATCACATGCCTCCCTCTGCTCCAAAGCCTTCAAAGGCAGGCCACTGCCTAGAGAGTCAAGTCCAAGTTCCCCATGCTGGCCTTCGAGGCCCTTCCCTGTCTGGCTCCCACCCCGGACCCTCCCTGCCTTCTGTCTACCTCCACTATTCTCTCCCTGACGCCACATGTGCTCTCCCTTCCTGGATCCAGGTTTGGCTCAAATGTCAACATATCATCGTATCAGGGTACTGTCCAAAGGATCCCACCCCTCTCTGGGCTTTTATACACTTAACCTGCTTTAGGTTTTCCGCAAAGCAGTATCAACAGCTAATATTCAACATACTGGATTTTTGATCCTCTCGTCCCCTGGAAAGCAGGGATGTTTTATTTGTGGCCCTAGCATCAAGGCGCAGAGCTGTGCCAGCCTGTCACCGGCATCTGGGGCTTGTTGAACAAATGAATGACAGCCCTGCCACCCCACACTTCAAACTCTTGGCCACAGCGACTCATGACACTGCAGCTGTCCTGATGGGCCCTACCCACTCTCTGCCACTCGCCTTTGTACTGAAGCTGAAGTGGGATCCCGGGACCCAGTGCCTCCTCTTCCAGGCAGCCCCCCCGCTCCTTTCACCTACCCGTCAGCCACATGATAGAGTCTTTATAAGGACTAATATTTCATTGCTTGGTTATAGTTTCCTTAAATAAGAATGAAAGGTCTGTGTCTTACCTGCACTGTTCCCCCACAGAATACCAGGTACCAAGCCTGATATGTACTAGGTACTCAGTAGTTATTTCTTGAGTGTAGCACAGAGATAGAAGACTTGATGCAGCAAGGATTTTCCTCCAGCCAAACCCTGGGTTGGCTGAGGTCCTATTATGTGCTGGACACCATGCTGGAAGACTTCTGTGTGCCAGGTCCTATATGGGGAGAGACCTACCATGTGCCAGGCTCCACAGCAAGACAGCACCTCCTGCGTGCCAGTCTGAGATGGCTGAAAGCCTACTATGTATAGATCTGTTTTGGATGAATTCCTCTGAAGGCAGGTAGGGGCACCCTTGCTACCTGGATTCATGCTGAGAGGGCACCTACTGTGTGCTAGGCCCTGAACCAGGCAGCAAGATAAGGAAAACCCAGCCCCTGCCTTCAAGCGCCTCACCATCAGCCCAAGGCAAGCAGTAAATGGGAGAGGAAGGGGAAGGAGGAAAGCACAGGGGAGATTAATAACAACTATTTATTCTGGCAAATTATGAGTGTATGTAGGGCCATCTGTGCACATAGCTGCACGCCCGCTCGTCACCAGCAAGGCCCAGCACAGAAGCCCAGCACAGCTCTAGGGAGCAGCCTGGCCTTCCATTCACGTGTCCCCGCCGAGTGGAAGAGTCACCCAGCCTCCTCCTCTCCAGCCCTCCAGCCCACTGCCCACCAGGTGGACGGGCACAAGCAAGTCTAAAAATACAGCCAAGGCCTGGCACAGATGTGACAAGGGAGCCTCTCCCTCCTGCCAGAGCTGAGGTGGCTGCTCCTGAAGCTGGAAGATGGGGGACCAGGACACAGAGGGTCGGTCACTCCTGGGGACTCCCTGAGGAGAATGGGAGTCACCGCACCCAACAGAGGGGCTCCGACTGTTTAGGAAGGAAGATACTGTATGGCCACTAGGGAGGCTGAAATGGGTGCGGGGATGAATTCACTGAGGGGTGCGCTTGGGACCCAGGGAAAGGCCCCTCCTGAATGTCCAGCCGGCAGCATGGAGCAGACCCCAGACCCTGCCTGCTTCCACTGGAAAGCGAGAGATGACGCTGGGCCCCTGCCCCAGAGAGCTAAATCTTTCTGCAAATTAGTCTTGATTCTGACACCAGACTGAACCTTGACTTTAACCCCATCCTGACCTTGGACCCCAGCTCTATACTGAATCCCAATTTTACTTGACTGAAGCTGGAGGACCTCTGTCACCCTTGACTCTGAAACAGACAGGCAGAAAGAACCCTCTTGGAGAAAAGCAATCCCATGAGCCACACAGGGCTCTGAATTCTAATGGTCTAGAAAGAACATAAAAGAACGTGCCTGCAGTAATAAAATACAAAGAAGAAGAAAAATAGCATTTATCAAGCCCTTGCTGTGTCCAGGTACCATCTTAAGTGCCTTGCGTGTATTAATGCCCTTATTCCTACAACAACCTCATTTCACAGACAAGAAAGAGAGGCACAGAGTAGTTAAGCAAATTTCCCAAAGACACACAGTTGGTAAGTAGCACAGTCAGGATTCGAATCCAGGCCACCTGGCACTAGAGCGCCTGTGTGTGCCCATGATGCTGGAGTTGTTCTAAACATGCGCCAGCTCCTGCTTCGGTGCATGTGTACGCGCACACACGCGCGCACATACGCGCACGCACACACGCAATCTCCTTTTCCTTTTCGGAACAATACTCTGAAATGGTTTTTATTACTCCAGTCCTTGAGGTGTAGAAATTAGAAGTCTGGAAGGAGAACTGGCTTGCGAAAGAGAGCGCAGCTGAGACTCGATTGAGCTGGCATTTAAATTCGGATTTTTAAATATACTCATTCCTGCTTACAAAATACGTGCACACCCCATAGTATAAAGGACGAAAAATAGCAATACTTATAATTGCACTATCCAGAAAAATCACTGTTCATATTTTGGTATGGGACCTTCCCCTCTTTTCCCCATTTATACAATAATACCTGTTTTCAATAAAATAAAATGCTTTTCCATAAATACATGTGGGAGCTGCATAATTTCCTTGACCTCTCCTGACAGTTGGGGAGCTCGGTATCAAAGCCCTCCCCCACTCCCAGATAGACCAGATTTCCAGCAGATCAAACTAGAATGGGCTTGGCTGTGTGGCGGGCAGCCAGCACAGGGCCGAGGCAGGCCACGCAGAGGACGCTCGGCCCAGCTGGGACCCTTCATCCCACCACACAATAGGCTCTCGTGAAGCAAGGGCCTCCCTGAGATTTGCCTGTTGATTCTAGGGACTGTCTTGATAAACACTTGTTGGGAATCCTCCTGCAAAACAGAACTGGGCTGGGACTTTGGGGTCACAGTCTGCGGGAGCAGATTCTCACGAATGACTGTGTGCTCGCACCTACCAGTTACACGCTTAGCCCCCTGGGATATCCGGGGCCCTAATGCTAGTGGCAGCCTAAGGTCTGGGGTGTGGGGGTGTGCATATCGGAGCCTCAGCGACAGGCTAGGGTCAGAGGTTTTTCTGAAGGCAGAGCAGAGCAGATGTACTCAGGCCCAGAAGGAAAATGTCCCGGAGCAGGGCCCAGGAAAGGAGGGGGCTGGAGCATGCAGCTGGGAGGAGGGGGCTTCACGGAGGAAGTTGGCTGGCTGGGGAGGCCAAAGTGCTCAGGGTGGCCCAGCACACCTGCTGTGGGGCTGTCGAGGCTCACAGCTGTGGGGCCAGACCCAAGGGTCCTTTGAGGGTCCGTGCCTATGAGCAGAGGCTGGGGCAGGTGACTCTGAGCCCCTGCAGCGCCCTCTGAAGGGAGGGAGCCAAGAAGCCCTGCATTCAGGGTAAGGAAGAGTAGACCACGGTCAAGGACACATGGAAGAAAGGGACAGCAAAAACCCGGGGGTCCTTGGGCCAGGAGCAAGGACACAGTGAGGAAGGGACAGCAGACACCCTGGGGTCTTTTTTCTCTCCTTCCCTCTCCTTTGTCTTCTTCCCACTGCACTCCTGGGGGTGGCCATGTGACTGCTGGGGACCAAGTGGCCAGAGCCCAAGGCCCCTCTCCACAGCAGCAGGCTTCTGTCCTACTTACTTACATCGGCACCGCCAATGCTGGTCTCGAGCAGATTAATGAGGCCACGGCTGAGGCCCTGCACCAGGGGACTGGCCTTGTTTCTAGGTGACCAGGCACTTGAGCCTAAATTAACTTTGACTACCCTTTGTGCTCTCCCCCTTGGCAGGACAGGAGGAGGAGAAAGAGGGAGGAGGCAGGGGGGGAGGAAGAGGAAGAAGAGGAGGAAGGGGTACATGGAAGGGGGCAGGGAGGAGGAGAGCAAGGGTGACAAAGCAGGTGAAGAGGAGGGGCAGAAGGCGGGAGAGACTGAAGAGGGAGGAGAGGGCATT
Organism: Martes martes; assembly: GCF_963455335.1. NCBI lineage: Eukaryota > Metazoa > Chordata > Mammalia > Carnivora > Mustelidae > Martes > Martes martes. The sequence continues at coordinate 163,499,937 of NC_137891.1, read as the reverse complement.
AGAGGGCAAAAGAGCAGTGTCCTGGGGCAGGAAGCACAGGGCTGCCCCCTGCTTCTCCTACTCCACCAAACTGCCCAGCCAGGATCTCCCGGAGGTGGTCTCTTTTGTGAGGGGGGAGGGAAAACTAACATCCTGCCGGTCAGCCACTTCCCATTATAGGTGTGGAAGCCAGTTCCAGGAGGAAAGGGACTTTCCCCAAGTCAGGGTGGGTGGGTGGTGGTACATGAGTGGAGCCCAGGCCTCCTGACTCCCCGCCCAGCGCACTTCCTGCCCTGCAGTACGTACCACACAGTGACAAAGACCTACTCATCCCTCAAGACCCTCCGCAAAGTGCCCCTCCTCCAGGCAGTCTCCTCGGGACCCCCACAACCTGCAAGAGTGCTTCCCTCTGACCAACGTCTGGGGTCCTCTCCCCTGCGGGCCTGAGACGTCGCCCAGACATCCCTGCTGACAATTCGTCTTCCAGGCCCTGCTGCCCAGCACAGAGTGGGAGGTGAGGGGATGAAGGAATGAATGAACGAACGAATGAATGAACGGAGTTAGGCTTTCAGGTCAAGCAAATCTGGGTTTGAATCTCCGCTCTGCCTCCTGGTAACTGTGACCACTGAGTCTCTCAGCCCCTTTGAACCTCAGTTTTCTCATCTCTGAAATGGATCCCTCGCAGGGTTGGAAAATAAACTACATAATGCAATCCCCCATTCATTCACTTGTACCCTTATTGAGCACCTACTGCGTGCCACACAGGCTCTGTGAGGGGCCCTGGGTACCCAGCAGGGAGTAAATAGGCGTGGTCCATGCCCATGTAGGGCTTACAGTTTGCTGGGGGCAAACAGACAAGAGAAAGTATCTGAATGAATAACTACTTGACAGCATTAGCGCCAGGAAGGAAAAGGAAGATCCAACGATAGAGCGTGGGGGGATGGGGAGCCATCAGGGAAGACCTCCTCAAAGCCAACATCTGAAGGCCGAGAAGGAGCCCAGCCACGCTGAAGCAGTACTGCTTGGAGGAAGGAGAAGGAGGGAAAGGAGGAAGAGAAGGTGCCCATGTGCCCTCCGCGTGTCCACTCAGGACACTTTCGCTGAGCTCCGCGCATGCGCAGGCTGCGTACCACCCAGCTAACTCCGAGGCCACGGTTTGGGGGGTGGCCCCTGATCCCCGTGGCCTCGCAGCCCACGTGGTGGGGAGGGGTTGCTGGACGCCAGTGAAGGAAATAATCCACCATAAACACGGAGCTCAGGTTCTGGAAGTGCCGAGGGCTGCCCAGCGTGATCAGAGCAGGTGGCAGGAGAGCCCCAGCAGGCAAGACTTGGGGGAAGGGGAGAGACGGCAGGAGAGGCCGAGAGAGCTATGGACAGGAAGTAGAGCTGGCATCTGCAGAGGAAGGGACGTCCATAGGTTGAGGGGCCTGGTGGACCCAGCAGGGAACTCGGGGCTTATTCTCAGGGCGATGGTGAGCTGTGGATGGTTTTTGGGGGTGAGGCTCCAGGACTGAATCTGTAGATACCAACCATGGAACGGATGGAGGGGTGGGGGCCAGCACAGATGCAAGGAGAACAGGGTCACTGCAATGACCGTGGCCCAGGGGAGCTGCCGCAGACCGGATGGAGAGGAGGAAACTGACCAAGGCTCGCTTGGAAAAGGAAACCTGCGAGAGAGTGAAGGATGGGGCCAGGGCCCCCTGCGATCCCGTGGGTTTCTAGCCTGTGGAACTGGACACGTGAAGGCACCATCCGCTGTGAGCTGGGTGCTTTTGAGGCATCTAAGTGGAGATGCAGAACAAGGACTAGGACACGCAGGACTTGGAGCTCAGAGGAGACACTCACTCCGGCTTTATTACCTTAACATCTATGGGTGGCCCTAGCAGGAAGTACAAAGAGAGACCCCCAAGAGAACAGCTTGAATAAGAAACATTGCCTGGGGTGGGGGAGCACAACCAGAGGCTAGAGGACCCTCAGGGTGGCACTGAGGATACGGAACCACAGCTGAGCCTTTCTCTCTCTGCAGTACGACAGCCTCTGGCCTCCCTCCTCTGTGTGGGCTGCTGTGCCCAGCCCAGGTTCAGGAAAACTACTGTCCCTACGAGCCAAAGAATGTCGCAGAATGTGAGGTCTGATGCCATTGGGTGGGCACAAGGAGGACAAAATGTACACCTTCCACTGGGGAATCAGAAGAGAATCCGGAAAGAGGGGCTATGAAAGGACTCTGAAAGACAGAGGGCTTTTGCAGGCCAAGACGGAGAGAGGGACTTCCTAGGGGAAAGATCAGACCGTGGCTGAGCCCTCGTGTGTCTGGTATGCCTTACGTCCCAGCCTTGGACATGTTACTGCACCAGCCTGACAGGCCCTGGGCACTAGGCGGGACTCACTCCTGCTTGTATCTCCCAGGGCCCAGCACACACCCAAGGAACTGCTCAAGAAAGTTCACAGATGCCCTTCTGTGCAGGAAGTCACAAGTGAAGGCAGGGACCGAGAGCTCATCTGAGGCGGCAGGGGGAGGGAGCCTGGAGCAGCCTCACTGGGAAGGCAGGTGGTCTATACTGAGTAAGCACTGGGGAGCTGCGGGTTTTGAGTGGGTCAGTGCTGAAAGTTATGCGGGGGCCTCCCAAAGTTCAGGGGTGGGAGAGGGCCTGAGGCCGGAGGGCAGGAAAACAGAGAAGAACATGTCTGTGTTCCAAAGACAGGTCCCCCGGGGTTACCCTGGTTAGCATAAGGAGGCCAGGAGTGTACACACCTCACCTCCACTCACAGGTCCAGGTACACGTGTGTACATCTGCACACACACAAGGACATACCTGTGCATACACACATCACAGATAAAGCCAGATGGACACACAGGACACCCAAGCTCAGGCCACAGACACTTCAACCAACACACAAGCACACAATGACAAGGGCCTGCAGGTATGCACAGAGGGACGCACTCCTGTGTGAGCCTGCATGTGCATACACACCCTCACACACACTCACACACACAGGGGCCGACAGGAGCAGGCAGGAAGACCAAGCTGGCTCTGTGTCGGGTGCTGGTGTTTCCAGCAGGGCCGGGCCCAGGCTTCAGCCACAGAGGCCCCCAGCCCCAGGCAGCCCCAAACAGCCCTCAGCAGAGCGAAGGGGTATCTAGCCTGGGCTGTGAGCTCACCCGTTCGCTGAGACTGGGGTGGACATGTCAATCCACCAGCCGGCTGCTCCCCATGTTTGGATAGCTGCAGCAGGGACGAAACAGCCCTGCGGGCAAACGGCCCGGCGACCCTGCTGGGAAGGGAGGAAGGGCAGGTGTGGGATACGGGGCTGGGCCTGGCTCAACACTGCCTTGACGGTGCCTCCCCAGCCCCGAGAAGCACACGTCACGTGTGCACATGTGGGCAAGCACACAAACACGTGGATGGACGCACAGCAGCTGACAGAGGCGTGGATGTACACAGGGTGCCAGGACCCACAGAGACACAAGTCCTGAGTCGTTAGAGACCTCAGGTCACCCACAGACAGAGGCACAGACATAAGGCATGCACACCTGCACGTAGACACACCCCCAGATGTGCATGCGTGTGTGCACACACACATGTAGCCCAGATACTTGGAAGCAGGGGCGGCAGGCACACACATTCACACACAAGCACATCAGCACAGACACACACACAGCTGTCACATGGGCTGCATGCCCAAGGGTCAAACATATCCACGTGTACACAGAACACACGAAACATGCACACACTGAAGGACACGTGTACACGGATGCCATGGCAGAAGGTTCAGCAACATCCTGGCCCGTGCCATACAGACTCAGATTCATCAAATATGCCCAGGCATTCAGCACCACACACACGCACATACACACAAACGCATGCAGACACACCTCGCACATGTACACGTGGGCACTCACACACACATCCAGAGTGCTCACTGACCTTCTGCATGAGGGTCTCCTCTCCTCCCCTGCCTCCTGGCCAACAGGGCCAGGGGCTGGGGTTTAGGTTGGTTGCCCACGTGGGGTAAACACGGTCAAGGCCACGGCCCCCCAGAGTGAAGGTTCAGCATCCAGACTGACTTCTCAGAACTGACAGGTGATGGGGCAAAGCAGCAGGGCCTTGGGGAGCCACCTCCTCTCCCAACTGGCTGGTCTCCCTTGGCTGCCCGTGGGCACGTGGAGGGCCTCGGGGCAGGAGTACTGAGCCCTGGCACCCTGCTCACTGTGTCCACCCTCAGCCCAGTGAGCGGGGTCTCCGGGGAGCTCTGACACACACCCTTCCCACCATCTACCGTTTCCCTCTCCAGGCAAGCCCGCACACAGCCAAGCCAGGGCAGTAGAGCTGGGGAGAAGCCCCGGGAGGAGAAGGGCCAGGGCTGGGGCTGGGGCACGCAGGCGTGATCCGTGCAGCCAGCAGCCGCCTTGGCTCGATGCTGGGCAGAGGTGCTGCGTAAGCAGAGAGCAGAGGAGGAAAGTTACTTAGGAAGATTAAATGAGTCAGTGTAGCATCTCCCCAACAGCCATTTAAATGACTCAAAGCCTCGATTGTGAAATGGCCACAATTTACCCAGACGGCGACATTCCAAGCACACACCCGAGAGAGGGGGAAACGCGGCTAACCCCTTCCATGCCGGCGCACACACAGACAGGCTCTGTCTTGGGAAAAGGACTGCCTGAGGCCACGTCCGCTCCCACACCATGCCCTCAGCTGGCACGCGGCAACGCCATCTCTGCCAGGCCCTGAGGGGTTCTGAACAGAGCCCAGACCTGAGTGCCAGCCTCTTCAGGCAGGTGGAGTGGGCGCAGAGCAAAGCTGGCCCCCAGAGGTGGGCGGGGACGCACAGAAGGGCACCGGGCGGCAGCTGACCGCTGATGACGGCCGGCCGATGAGCACGTGACTTCCAGTCTTTCTACTTGGGTATAATTTGAAATTTTCTAAAATAAAAGGGTCTTTATTTATTTTTTATTTATTTTTTTAAGCTTTGGATCTCCTCTCTTAGCGATGATATTCATTCATCAGTGGTTCACTTAATCACACATGCATTCAATCTGTCGGCGGCTCGGGGGCCCTGCCCTCAGAGAGCTCCCCGTCCGGGGGGAACCGGCCTGCGAGTGGGCTCATCTGCGCCATGCTGGCTGAGGCCTAGCAACCCCTAGCACCCATGGGGCTCAAGAAGCAAGACCCCTGTGCTGGAGCTGGAGGTCTTGAGCTGGTCTGGGGTGCTGAGCAGGACATGCCTGCAGAGTGAGGGTGTGGTGACAGCCTCCCCCTAGAGCAGCCACGCTGGCTCCTTTGGGGACCTGATGCCGTTTGCTAGCATGGGGGTGAGTGGGGCTGAGTGGGCAGGGGGCCGGCCAGTGCAGTGGAGGCTGGGCCTAATGGTAAATTTCTAGATGGGTCCTTTATAAGATCTGGGCCCCTGGCACAGGGCAGGAAGGAGGGTGGTAGGAGTTGGGGGTGCTTGCTGGTAGCAGGGGGAAGGGAGCATGGTTCTGCCACACTTTGAGCTCCCCAGTGTGCCCGGCACAGTCCCCCCCACCTCATTTACATTGCTGGAGGCAGGGAGCACGATGTCCAGGGACAGGTATGGAAACTGAGGCTCTGACAAAGGGGCCCCAGAATAGAGCTGGACTGGGTCCCAAGCCTCATGGGACTGATCGGGGCCTGCACTTGGGCTAAAGAGATGTTGACACTGCAGGGAACTGGGCAGGGCAGAAGTGGGGAGAGGTGTAAGTCGGTGTGCTATGTGAGGGCGGGGATCCCATCTGTCACCCCAGGGCTTGGCACCTGCTCCGTGCTGGAGAATATTGTTGAGAGCATGGAAGTGAAAGGCCAGGTGAGGGACTGGGGGCCCCTAGAGAAGGAGGGGACACCAAGGACAGAGGGAGGTATGCGAAGAGACCTGACTGGCTGGATGGTGGCCTCAGGGGCTCTGAATCCATTCCTGGGCTGAGCCCATGCTTCCCCCGATCACTTGAGAATCGGAGGAACAGGAGAGCAGGCCAGGTGGCCCAGACCCTCATGTCAGCCCCTATCCCCTCCCCATCAGGACCTCCAGGATTCCTGCTGCTAAGCTTGGCTCTTTGGGGTCACCACCCCCCATGACCCCATAGAACCGGCCCTCCGGCCCCCAGCCTATGATGACCCACAGTGAGCAAGGAATGAGCACCCCAAAGCCCCTTCCAGCCACAGCTGGCTGGGGAGCCGCGGTGGGGATGGGGGACAGTCCCCAAAGAAGAAAGGGTGACAATTTGGCCTTGACCAGGGAACCACCAGGCACATGTCACTACTGTTACTGCTTTGGGGCATCTCAGGGTGCCCCCAGAGCTGGAGCCAGACCCACGGAGATGACCTGCCCTCAACAATCATATGTCAGGGACAGCCACTCTCTGATTAGCCTCTCCGTGCTCCACTGGTTTCCGCAGACATCCGGGGCAGCGTGTGCCCGTCCACAGAGGTAGGCCTTGGGCAGAGCAGGTGTGCATCCATGTGCGTGCACACCCACGCACTCCTCCCCACCCTCATCCTGCCACTGCCCCCCGGAGTCCCCCACCGTTCCTCCTGTAGACCTGCCTCACTGGGGCCCCGAGCTGGGGACTAAAGGGCATGCAGAAGCAAGCAGGAAAGGGGTCTCGGCCTGAATTCTGAAGTCTGAAATAGTCCACCACAATTATCTTTGTTCTGACAGGCTGATTAGCATAATTATCCCATCAGAGGGAAGAAAAACAGGAGAGAGAGGATGAGGACAGTGGCAGACAGAGAGACAGTCTGGGGCAGACAGAGACAGCAACAGGCACAGGTACCAGGAGACAGGGCATCTCAGCGAAAGCAGCTGCCCAAAAGAGTGAACAGGGCCGCTGGCCCCAGCAGAGCCCCGAGGGGGCCTTTCCCTCCTCCGCTCCTGGCCAGGCCATGCTGAGTGTGGGCTGCAGGGCCCGGCTATAAGCAGGAAGGGCTAGACGGAGCCATCTCTAAGGTCCTACCAGCTCCGACATGAGTGCCTAGAGATAGCAGAGCTTGGACGGGTGAGACATCACTGTTTTGCCAAAGGAAGCAAAGAAAGACCTTTGCAGTAATGTTGTCCTGCTTTAATTCCAGTCACACCTGCTTACCTCTCAATTCCTCCTAGGAAGAGCCCAGAATGTGCCCCTCCTCTGCTCCAGGGCCAGCTAGGTTCTGGGGACTCGGTGAGGACCAGGACAGCCAACCACTCTCGCTCCTGGGGAGCTCCCAGCCTGACAGAGGAGGACAGAGAGACCCAGCCCTATGATTTCAATACCCTGGTATGGCCAGTCTGAGAGTCTGACCATAGGTGATTGTGATGGCAGACTAAGGACACAGGGTCCAGCTTGCTGGGGGAAGGCACGGAAAGGTGTCTCAAGGAAGGGAGGCCCGAGGAAGGACCGAGTGACGGGCAGGGTAGCAGGTGGTTGTGGGAACATCAGTTCTGGGCCTGGTAAATCCAGACATCGTGGTGGATAACTGTTGCTCCCTAACCACCCACAACCCACTTGTGAACCACCAGTTCACGCCCATTAGCTTCTCCTTGACAACCAAATGGAAAGATCCTTGGGAGCAGGCCCTCTCTCCTTTCTCCTACACCCCTCACAGCCCTGGGCATGCAGCGGGCTTCATCAGAAGCTCTGGCCAGGCTAGAGAAGGGCCGTGGGTGGGGGATCCTAGGCACAGGCCTCTGGTGCCTCCCACTCTCTCTCCTCCAAGGGATTCAGGGTCTCGTCCAGGTACATGCTGCAGGAGGTCTGTCCCAGCCCCAATGCTGCCTTCCAGGAAAGAATCAAAGTGATGCTTTGGCTTCTTGGGGAAGGGACAGGGAAGGAGAAAGGCAGCCAAGCAAACCAGCTCATCTAGAAGAGCTCTGTGCTCCCCTATAGTGGAGGTTGATTAACCCTGGAGCCGGGGGGCGCTGGAGAGGGAGGTAGTGCAGGGGTTGGGGGCGCTGGGGAAGGAAGAAACAGGAATATATTGGAGGATGAGAAGGGGAGAAAGAAAAGAAGGAGACACACACACATACACACACAGAGGCAGAGGGATCAAGACACAGAGACAGAAGCCAATAGAAGGTCAGAGAGAGGGGGAGATACAGAGAGGCAAGGAGAGGGACCAAGCCAGATGGAGAGAGGGCTAAAAAAAGGAAGGAAAGAAAGAAAGAAGCCAGGGAGGCAGAGAAGCGGAAAAAGAAAAGGGAAACAAACAAGCAGCCCAAAATGATCTGGGGTGGCTGGAGGTGGGAGGAGGGGCAAGAACAAGGAGAGAGAGGGATAGAGGGAAACGGGACCAGCAAGCATCGGAGAGCAGCAACCAGCCGCGGTGCCAAGGAGGGGAGCGTCCCTATCCAGGCCAGGCCATGCCTGGGGCCGGGGTCCGAGGCAGGGAGCCACGTGCCCAGTGTCCTCTACTCCGTCTGTCCACATGAGCCCGATCAGACCACAGTCTTCCACTCCATCAGGCTGGCAGGTCTCCCTCGTGCCTCCTGCACACTTGGCTCCTCGAGGATGTCTGGGGGAGGCGGGCGGTGGAGAAAACAGCTCCGGGAATAAACAATCTTGCTCAGCCTCCTGAGACCAGGACACTCAGGACGCCAGGCTGAACATGAAAGTCACACCCGTCACGCTTCCTGATGGTCTCCCGCGGGTCCAGAAGGAGGCTGAGGACCTACATCAATAACCACAATGTCGAGGAACTCTTTCCTTGTGGCAGGCACTGTGCTAAGCTCTGTCCGTACAGGATTCCAGGGAGTCCTCCAACAGCTGTCTGAGCTGTGTGTCCTTATCCACCCCTTTGAATATGGGAGGCCCAGAGAGGTTCAGGAACTTGCTCAAAGTTGCACAGCTGGGAAGTTGGTGAAGCGGGACCTGAACACCTGCTTTGAATTTCTGTTCCTTAGGATCTATAAAGAGGAGTGAGAGGGTGCTGGCCTCCATGGGGCAACCCATCTACCGAGGCGCAGAGTCCTTTAGGAAGTGATCCTTGGCGAGAGGCCCCTGTATCCCCCTTCCTACTCTTCAGATTGGTGTGGCCCCCAGAATACCTTGGCATTGAACGGCTTTCATTGACAAGGGCATCCCAAAGCATTCAGTGTATCAAACTGGTCCCAGATCGCCTGCCAGCCCACCCCCCCTCCCAGCCCCGGGGACAAGGAATTAACTGGTGAGAGTGAAGAGAGGATGTGTAGAGTCAGAAGGCTTCTCCTCCCAAGCAGAAGCCCACCACCCTTCTCTCTGAACACCCTTGACCATGGAGGGCCCACGGGATGAAGCATGTGGATGCGGGAGGTGCTGAGAAGCTGCGAGCTCAACCTGGGATGATGGGGGTATGTTGGGCTGATGTACCTCAGCTCTCTGGACAGCACTGAAGTCATTCCCCAGACAGTAATCCCCTTGTCTTGCTCGAGAGGTGCTGGCTGAGGGTTCAAGATTTGTCAGAGCCCCCGTGACCTCTCCTGGAGGGTGCCCATGAGCTCTGGCCTGGCAGCCTCTGTTAGCATGGCTGATGAAGCCCCCCAAGGACAGGAAATCAGACCACAGGCTCCCTATGACCAGGGGTGACCCCCACACCGTAATCCCTCCTGCCCTCTTTATACACAGAGCATCCACAGGCAAGTTCAGGTCACTGAACACCAAGAGCCCCGCATCTCCACCCTTTGGACACAGCCAGCATGGATGGGGACCCCCACATGCAGGCCCTGGCCTGGGTGCTTTCTCATCTTTATGGTGTCCACAGAAACCCTCCAAGGGAAAACTCCTGGTGCCCATTTGCCAGATGAGGGAACGGAGGCTCTGTGAAGTGACTTCACCAAGACCATACCCACAGTGAGTAGCAGAGCTGGGATCCAAGACTATTCATGTCTTTTTTTACTACGTCCCACAACTACCCCACTCAATAGGACAAGGACAGATGCAACCAACAGCATCAAACTCAAGCCTCAGGTGCCACTCTGAAAAGTGGAGTCCTGAAGGAATCTAACAAGAGTCCTAGGCCAGAGCCCATAAGGAAAGTCCCATAGCTGCCAGAGCCATGATCATAGCCCTAGCCCCTGGGCCGACTCAGTTTCCTAGGGAAGGAAATACGAATTTCCCCAGTTTTGAGACACAGGCTTGTTGATCCCATTAAGATTTATCACACAGCTAGAGAGAGCTAAATCCAAAAGCCTGAATGATGGAGGGAAAGCGTGAAGCACCCAAGAAAGAAGACGCCATTCTCATCCCAGAGCTGCCCTCACTCAGAGTGTGACCTTGGGCAAGTCACTTAACCACACCAGACTTCTACGTCCTCGTCTGTCAAATGAAGGAGCTGAATTATGTGGTCCCCAAGGTCCCCTGAAGGCTGAACCTTCTAGGAGCCTGTGATTCGCAATTCAATTAAAGTTTACCAGGCTGCCTATCAGTGAATTTAATGACTCTTCAAAGTTGACCAAGGCAGGCAAAAAAGATTATAAATGTAATTTCATTGAAATGGGAAAAAAATGAGAAGAAGCCAGCAAATAGCTTCTTAACACAGAGGCCGCGCTTACCAGCATCCAGTGAGTCACTGCCTTTGCGTGGGGGAGAAGGAGGAATGAAATTGGTTTCTCCGGAGCTCACGTGGGCTTGTCTTCCTCGAGCCTTAGAGAGGACTGGGCATAGCCAGGGGCCAGATGGGACCCTTGGGGTTAATTCAAAATGGAGGGAGAGAGGGAGGAGGTCTCAGGAGAATGTGGATTAAGCCTGACTCAAAGAGGAATTTATGACAACCGCAGTCAATTCTTCTCCATTTGACCCAAAGGCCTCCAGACTTGCTGCGGTGGCTCTGAGAGACTCTGAGATGGTTTATATTGAGTCCCAAAGGGAATTTTTGGTCCCAGAGAGGTTAAAGGTCCTCTATGGAACTGCAGTTCCCTAAGAAACATTGCAAACAGGGTAATTTAAGCAAAAATACTATTTGTTTCCCGATTTACAAGCAATTACCCATGATTTACAGCCCAGCCTTCCTCTTGCACAAGCGGCTCTGTAATTTACAAGACCATAAAGTCGGGGGCTCCCATGCTCCCGCCACCATAAATCTGGCCCGGATGGTGACTCAGGGCAGAAATGATTAATCTGCCCTTCCAGAGATGAGCCTTCACACTGCTATATTAGCCGGGAAGCATCATGCTGAGATGGCACTTCTCAGCCCCACCCATGGCACAAGTTTTGCTCTGGAAAGAAATATGGTCCATAGTCACAAGAGACTGGGCCATAGGGCATGCTGGCCAGTGACAGGTACCAGCCAAGGGTGCAGGTCCAGCCAGCTGTACACTGATGCACCCTATCTTTTGTCCTCAGGCATCACCTATGACATAATAAGAAATATAACATTTGGTCTCTGCCTCCAGTTCCTGCTAATATTTGGTCTTTGAGTCTGGTTCCTGACACGGAGTTCCTAAAATCCTTGTAACTTCCTCAGTGATGAGGTGATAAGAGCGTCTTATACAGCGCCCCTAAATCCTTTGGAATTTACAGTGCGATAGCATCTTCCGTTCTAATGAGGTGACTCTGAGTGGGCTCCTGGATGGGGGCTGGTCACCAGAAAGATCGAGCCAGGATTAGAAGCTTGGAGCTTTCAGTACCACTTCAGGGCCTAAAGACTGAGTTAATAATCCATCATGTCAGGGTGCCTGGGTGACTCAGTGGGTTAAGTGTCCGACTCTTGATCTCAGCTCAGGTCTTGATCTCAGGGTGTGAGATCAAGCCCGGAGTTGGGCTCCCCGTTGGGAGTGGAGCCTACTTAAAAAAAATAATGATTGATCATGTCTACATGATTAAGCCCTCATAAAAATTCCTAAACTGTGAGGTTCACAGAACTCCCAGGTTGATAAACACAACCATGTGCTGGGAGGGTGGTGCATGCCAACTCCATGAGGACAGAAGCTCGTGTCTTTGGATCCTTCCAGACCTTGCCCCATGTACCTCTTTATCTGGCTATTCATCTGCATCCTTTATCGTATCCTTCATACTATGCTAAGCCAGTAAACATTGGGGTTTCTTCGAGTTCCATGAACTTTTATAGCAAATTACCGAACCTGAGGATGTTCAGACAAGCCAAGTCAGACAAAAGCATGGGTAACATGGGCACCCATTGCTTGAGACTGGCATCTGCAGCAGGGGTAGTTCTTGTGGGACTGAGCATTTAATCTGTGGGAGATGACGTTATCTCCAGCAAGACAGTGTTAGAATCAAGTGAAATGGTAGGACACCCCATTGGTGTCTGCGGAGAACAGGAGCACTGATTGCTGCAGGGGAATAGCTTCCAGACCTGGTGTTCAGAAGTCAAGCACTGAGGATAGAGCACAGAGGAAAACCAGTGAGTTTTCCTGTCGTTTTCCCAATCTGCTCTCCACAGACCCAGTCTACATTAGCTGAGGCAGCTTGTGGCAGACTTGTGACGTCTGAAGCAGGAGATGAGACCAGACAGGCTACCAGACAAATGTCAGACAAGCCAGCATTTGGCGTAGACTGAGCCTAAAGACTTTGCCAAGTCAACAGGGGCCTTGGAAGGTTCAGTGGAACAGGCCGGCTTGGGCAGGGTCAGTCTGGACCACAGCCTCTATGCCAGAACCAAGGTGGGGGTTGGTAGGTCAGCACCGGGGACAGCTCCCACCAAGGCTCCGCTTGGCTGACACTGGGGATGACTGCAGCCTTTGACTTTCCACGTGGTTCAGGTCAGCCCCCCTTCGGAGAGCAGGTAAGAGAAATCTTAGTTGAAAGGCCAAGACTGGGAAGGCAGATCCCAATCTTTGTGGAAAGCATTCATCCTCATCCACACCAAGAGTCCTCTCTCCCCATCCCCATGAAGCTGGGTATCTCTGGACACTCCTGGACCACTCTGGACACCACTGGTCCAGCATGATTTTGGTGGCAGCTTATTTCCCAGGATCCTCATCTTCAGAACCTTCTTCCTGGGTAGAGACCACCCCACCCTGCTCCCCTGGCGCTCACCTTCATGGAGGGTTTAACCTTTAGACTTGGGCCCAGGGAAGGAAGGAATAATAGATCCAGATGAGCTGTGTCTCTCAATTATTAATTCAACAACTGTGTACGAAGACTCACTGCTTGCCAGGCAATGTGTTCATCAGGGGATACAACTATTTAAAAATGTATTGAATCTTTGTCTTCTTTTTTCTTTTTTAAGATTTTATTTACTTATTTATTTGAGAGAGAGAGAGAGAGAGCGAGCATGAGAGGGGAGAAGGTCAGAGAGAGAAGCAGACTCCCCGCAGAGCTGGGAGCCTGATGTGGGACTTGATCCCAGAACTCCAGGATCATGATCTGAGCCGAAGGCAGTGGCTTAACCTGCCTGAGGCACCTAGGCACCCTGAATCTTTGTCTTCTTTTTTTTTTTTTAAGATTTTATTTATTTGACAGAGATCACAAGTAGGCAGAGAGGCAGGCAGAGAGAGAGGAAGGGAAGCAGGCTCCCTGCTGAGCAGAGAGGCCGATGCGGGGCTCAATCCCTGGACCCTGAGATCATGACCTGAGCTGAAGGCAGAGAGGCTTTACCCACTGAGCCACCCAGGTGTCCCTCTTTGTCTTCTTGATAGATAAAAAGAACAGGTAAGTTAAAGATAATTACTAATACTTGATGAGTTCTAAGTAGCAAGGTTTGTCTTTAGTGCCTCTATAGAGAGTATCTCATTTTATTTTCTAAGAAGCCCCATGAAAGAGGTGTCATTATCATCTAGTCACCCAGTTAGCAAAAGGAGGAGCTAGGGTTTGAACTCAGGGATCCTGACTCCAGGGCCTGCCCTTTTAACCTTGAGACAATGACAATATAGTTTAATTCGTGCTGTGATAGAGTGGAAGAGGCCTGTAGGTGCATACAAGAGTCCTTCTGGTCCTTCATTCTCTTTCCCAGCCTCTGGTCCTCCCTTTTCCACTGACAGCTGAGACACCAGGGCTCAGGCCCAAGTCCCTTCTGCTGGGCACCACAAAGTTCTAAGAAGTGCTTCCGACTCTTGCTTTCCTCTGGCCTGTCCTGGCTTTCTGCTCCCATCTCCATGCCCAGCAGGACCTGGCTACCCCCTGCCAGAGGTCACTCCATAATGCAGAGCTCAGAGCCCTTGAGAATATAACTAGAAATGAGGGAGCAGACAATCCTGGGTCATCCATGGACAGCTGGAAAAGCCAACACCAAGATGTCCAGCCCCCAGGCTATGATCTAGGAAGGTGGGAGGTGACGGAACAGGAAATGAAGAGGAAGCAGGATGGAAAACCAAAAAAGAAATCCAGTGTGACAGGCACAGAGTGGTGTGGGCAAGGGGAGGGCTCCTTAGGCAGTGCCCATAGAAGGTATACGATGAGCGGTAGAAGACGGAAGGGTAAAGAAGATGCCAGATGGGCCTGGGTTCGATGCTCGACCGTGCCACCGACAAGCAGGTTACTTAAACTATGGATGACTCAGTTTTTTCATCTGTAAAATACGGCTAATTCTAGCAAAAATACATCCTTCTTGTGAGAATTGAGATCACAGATCTATGACCCATAGTAAACACTCAATAAAAGACAGTAAAACCATTGATAAAAAGTGATGGGCTTGTCTACTGAGCTTGTTCTGAAGGACCTGCTCCCAGGCATCTGGGAAGAGATGCCCAGATTCATCTCCAGTCTCTCTATTGCACTGAAAAGCTGAGCTCGCAGAGTGCAGGCATTTTATGATGGTACAGACACCCCGCCCCCCTGCCCTAGCTGCCCCATCTTTATCTGTCTTTTGCAGTTAAGAGTATCCTTAGAAACTTCCACTGTGAGCCATGGGAGCTCTATTATTCACTTCCCCCACAGTTTCACCTGCTCTTATGTCTTTCTCTCTATGACCCTGTGTTTTCTGTTTTGTCTCCATCTGTTCAGGCTCTCTCTCCAGCTTTATTTTTCTCCCTCTCTCTTTATTTTTCTTCTCCCCACCCCCATTATTACCACTGTCCTGCAAGGCCAGATAATTGGTGGCCATTGAGATTGACACACGTTTTCATAAGGCAAGTCAGAAGCTCTTTGTTAAGGGTGGAGATTGGGTATTCTTCCCCCAGGTATCGATACTCCTCCCAAAACAAAGAACATTTTAACCTGTTTCCAGTCAAGCTTTCGACAGCCTGGAAGATATCTTAAGCTGCCCTTTTAAAAGGCTCTGATTTATAGACCCCCCCCCCCCCACTTATATACACATCAACATTCTCCCAGTCTATTAGTATCGAGTCATGGTCAGAGTAGCTGCATCCTCTTTCAGCCCGGAACCCTCCACCTTCCCATCCCCCAACCATAGCTCCGCATGGCGCTGGCCAGGCCCTCATGGGACCCTTGCCAAGACATTCAGGCCAGTAACTTGATAGCAACATGGCCCCCATTTCCAAACTGTGGTTGTCTCAGGAACAGACAGCACCAACACTTCTACCCAGGATGCATTCTTGACTGTAGTTTGATGGTTGACAATTTGAGCAAACGCAATGACTCATCCCAAAGACAAAACCCAGGCAGAGAGCCTTTCCAACCCTCTCCCAAGGGAAGCAAACTAATTAAAAAGCCTCGTCAGAGTGCCCACTGTGGAGCCAGCCCCCACTCTCCACTCCCTCTGTTCCCCACAAGGAGGCCAGATTAATGGAATTGACTGCAAATGCCACCCTCCCTTCCCCCAAATTACTCTGGCTCCCAAGACAAAGCATCCTTTCCAGAAAAACAGGCAAGCATCCTCTGGCCCATCTCCTCAGTCTGCCCTTGCTGAGTCCCTCGCCAAGAGTTTCCTTGGGGGCTGAGTTGATGGGATCCACTCATGGCAGGAGCCTGTCAGGACAGCCAGGGAGAAAGGGGAGGAGTGAATCCAAACAACTCAGAGAGATCAACCCTATCTCTGGCAACCAGTACAGGGGGCTGTGGCTGGTCATCTTCACCCCATGATATCCTTGGGAAGACCAGTGGCAGACGTTAATAAGGAGCATGGGACCTGTGTTTAAATTTGTTGCCTGGGAACAGACTTGGCTTTTGTTTTGCTCTGCTTTTTTGGGAAGAGTTTGCAGAGTTTTGATCACAACAGCTTAACCTCCTCACATACAGTTACTAACAGATAGCTTCGTTCATTCATCCATTCAACATTTTTTGGCACCAACCCTGTGACAGGCCTGTGGCGAGGCCTTGGAGGTACCGAAATGAAAATCCCAATGATGGAATTAGTCAGGAATTAGGATGGAATTATGTGCAAGGTGCCCTGGGAGCCTCGGGAGGGGAAAGATACACTATTTCTTGAGGTTATTAGAAAGGACTTCAGAGCTGACGGACATAGGCACAGGTACTAGAAGGCTAAGTGGGTTCAAGGGGGAGACACTAATCTCAGAGTTCAATAAAAATCATGGGTCCTGGCCTTCAGGCTGCAACACAAGTCGTAAAACAATCTAGGGCATGGCATACCCAAGAATCAGAGTGCTTTCTTGAGAACACCATGAAAACGTATATGAATTGGGCGCCTGGGTGGCTCAGTGGGTTAAGCCGCTGCCTTCAGCTCAGGTCATGATCTCAGGGTCCTGGGATCGGGTCCCGCATCGGGCTCTCTGCTCAGTAGGGAGCCTGCTTCTCCCCCCACTTCTCTCTGCCTGCCTCTC
This sequence comes from Martes martes, assembly GCF_963455335.1. Taxonomy (NCBI): domain Eukaryota; kingdom Metazoa; phylum Chordata; class Mammalia; order Carnivora; family Mustelidae; genus Martes; species Martes martes. Next base: position 163,483,356 of record NC_137891.1, on the reverse strand, counting down.
TGCCTACTTGTGATCTCTCTCTGTCAAATAAATGAATAAAATCTTTAAAAAAAAAAGTCTCAATCACCACAATTCAAAGAATATGAAAAAGTTATATTGCATCTAACAAGAGGGTTATGATTAAAAAAAAAACAAAAAAGTGCATGAATTGAACTCTATTGCACGAGTTAAGAACAATTCAGTTAACAGACATGATCATATCAAAACTAACAATAGGAAGTACTGTTAAGAAATCCCATCTTGTGGAATACTATGCAGCCATCAAAAGAAATGAAATCTTGCCATTTGCGATGACGTGGATGGAACTAGAGGGTATTAGGCTTAGCGAAATAAATCAATCAGAGAAAGACAATTATCGTATGATCTCCCTGATTTGAGGAAGTTGAGAGGCAATGTGAAGGGTTTGGGGGGTAGGAAAGGAATAAATGAAACAAGATGGGATCGGGAGGGAGACAAACCATAAGAGACTCTTAATCTCACAAAACAAACTGAAGGTTGCCAGGAGGAGGGGGTAGGGAGAGGGAGGTGGGGTTATGGACATTGGGGAAGGTATGTGCTATGGTGAGTGCTGTGAAGTGTGTAAACCTCGCGATTCACAGATCTGTACTCCTGGGGCTAATAATACATTATATGTTAATAAAAAATTAAAAAATTAAAAAACAAATCCCATCTTGGCAGGGGGAAACAGAACACCGATCTCAACAACAGCAGTGTGAAGGCTGAGGTCAAAAGGCTGAGTAAGGTGTGACATCTCAGAACTAAACAGCCCCTGTCATGTCATCTGGTATTGCTCGCTGGGGACCCATGTTAGCAGGCAGCAAAGGTTTAATTTTAAAAATGCGTGAGAGTTGTGATGATTGAGAATATCTTATCAACTGATGGCACAGTTTCTGTGATTTGGGAAAAGAACACTATGTTTAGAGTCATGGAAGCTCTCTCTGCTCATGAAACCCTTATCCCAACCTAGAAGAATGTCTTCATGGTGTCCATGGGTGGTGAGGTGGGTCAACTCCCCATATCAGGAATGGCTTCTCTCAGGGAAACCCTTACAACCTTGAGTCTGGTATTTGAGACCCCCCCATTCCCGGACCCAAACTACATTTCCAAACTTTTCTTCCACTAGATTACTCTCTAATCTGGCTGGGACATTCTACTCATTGTCCTCCTTGCACACTGTATGGTCTGATCACCACTATTAGTTCAGTTCATGACATATAAATTGTACCTAATAAGTTATCTTGTAGAATGAATAAAAGGATGGATAGATGAATGAATGGTTGGGTAGGTCTTACCACCATGCCATTTGCTTGGCCTGGAACTCTTTATCTAAATCTGGCCTATCCTTGAACTCTTGACTCATAAGACTTCTCCCTTTTAGGACCCTTCCCTCTCCCAGCTCATCCCATCACACAGTGGTTACTTGTCACTCTTAACTCCTGGGAATGGGTCTGTCACGCTCCCCAGAATATGAGTCATGCCTTGATTCTACAGACTGACCCTGCAATGTCTTACATCACTCTTGGTCTTGCAATCATTCTTCATGTCTGTTCTCCATGTAGCCTACCACTATCACAAAGGAAATACCCAGTATGTTATCCCAGGACAATCCCAGACCATTGGGCAAGTCCAGTAGGAACATACTGGGTGCACGAAGATCATAACAAGCCCTGACTGGGGAGCCATGCCATGCTGAGGCGTGAGAAGCCACTGGTCAAGGCAAGTATAATTTCCTAATCCCAGCTCTGCTGCTGCATGATCCAGGACACACATGGTCTGGGTCTCCTGCAGCTCTTCCTTTGGAGAACCACCTATTCCTTGTGGTTCTGGTGGAGCTGTCGATCAGGGCTCTCCTTCAGGCATAGAGAAACGATTAGTGTCCAAACTGGCCGTCAGCATTCCCATTGCCACAGAGATCAAGTCCAGGAAGGGCACATGACCAAGTACAGCTCATTCTGGAGGGTTTATGCTAGTGCAAGCAAGGCAACATCTTGCCCGCACAAAGGGAGGGAAGCCTATGCTGCAGAACAGAATAAGGCCACTGCTAGGCCTCAGAGAAGCAAAGTCAAGGAATGGCCTGGCCTGATTCCCTAGGTCTACCCCATCTGAATCCTGTCTACCCTGAGATTATCCAATTTGGAGGGCTTGCCAATTCCCCTTTTACCAAGGATACTTTGATTTGGGGCTTCTAAAATAAAGAGAACCCAAGGTCATAGTTCTCGCTCTGTACCAGGTGGGAGAAAGAGGATGAGCAATTTGCTCTGCTTTCAGAGAGTGTCTGTGGGGAAAGTTTATGCTGGGATATCAGAAGCCTCTTAGGAGCTCTTGGAAGCTCCTGGCCCATTCACTCTGTCTGGCCCCAATCCCACACAGGCTCTTGAGTGGGCTATCGTGACTCTTGGCAGCTCTGATCTTCTATCTTTGAAGACTCAGATGGGTAGCAGAGTGAAGGAGACCATTGCCCGGCGTCCCCTTCTCCAGCAGAGCCACCAGCACCCGTGTGCCCCTGGCGGACATCCTCCCTCCCTTCTGTTCTTCTTGCAGCTGCATTATGCAAAAAGACCCACTAGTCAACAGTGCCCCCGAGACACCTGTTTGGAGGAAGCAGGAGAACATCTCCAGCTTACCTCTCTGCAAAGTACGTCTGTGGCAGAACCACTCCCCAGGGCCAGGCACCATCTGTTGTTAGAAATCCCCTTTGCTAATTATTAAACTTCTCTGAACGGAAATGAATCACAGAGCCAGGCAGGAGGGGGCTTGAGGAGGTGCTGGCAATTTACTTAGCGGCAGTAATCATCCCAGCCGGGCCACACGCAGAGGCTCCTGATCCATCTCTGGCACGGACCCCACCACGTGCGCAGCATCCCAACAAGGCCATTATTTCTGAAGGGGAATTCACAGGGCTTGGGAGCCCTGGGAATTGCTGTGAGAACCTTGCTGGGGCTGGAGCCACTCTTTCTAGGTCCAAAGAGCCCACCCAAGCTGGAAGTAGATAGGTCCTGTTGGAGTAGCTGAGCCTTTCCTGACCTCAGTACCTTGGGAGCAAAGTGCCACACCCATCCTACCCCAGCCAGTCCCTGGATGAGAACACAATGCCCACTAATGGGGAGGACAGAAGGGCTAGCCGCAGTCTTTTGAGCAATGGGAGGTGGACCCTAGTTTAATAAGGGTTGTGCCTACCTCCAGAGGTTCCTTCTGCCACTGTTATGTGACCTTTCCCTTGGGCAGGCTGGACCAGGTTATGTTCACAGAGCCAAGATGAGTGGAGGATACTAGGAAAGGAAACCCCCCTGTCTTGAGCACTTACTATGCTCCCAAGCTCTCTGCTGTGCTCTTGGTAAAGTTTTGTCATGGAATCTGCCCAAGAACCAAGCAAGACAGACATTATTAGTCCCACTTAACAGACTAGGAAACTGAAGCTAGGGGAGGGGAAAAAAAACCAGATTTTTTTCAAAGTCTTTCGCCTAGCTGGCGGCAGAGGTAGGACCCAGTTCCATGGAACCCCTTTCCTCCTACTACACTGGAGGACAAAGGATGGGGTTGAACACATGTGTCCAGGGAAGGATTTGCTAACACTAAGGGAACTGCATGGGGGGGGGGTAGGTCTGACCTAAGACCCAGGGCCTAAGGCCCAAGATTCCACCAGACCTAAGACTCCACCATCAGTACCATCAACTCAGCATGCACCAGGTACCAGCTGGACCCTGGGAGTGCAGAAAACTAAGAGGCTCCCACTGTAGTCCCTTGGAAAGGCAATCGGGTCTTGTGAGTGAGTGACCCATGACAGTCTAGTCTCTGCCCCAAGAGAATGGAACAAAGACAAAGCAAAGGATTGTTGAAATCCTTCCTAGGCTTCCCACTGCTCTTTGAAAAGCATACAAATATCACTGGGGCACTTAGGACCCTCCACAGTCCATCACCTGTCCACCTCCCCCTTGTTCCTCCCTGCTCTAGCAGCTCTGGCCTTCTGGAAATATGCCCAATTGTGTCTATACTCCAGACCTTTGTCTGAGCTGTTCCTTCCACCAAGAATGCCTTCCTATTCTGGGAAGAATTCATTCCCATTCTTCCACTGCACTCCCATACTGTTTGCCTGACTAGCTCCTACCCTTTCTTCAGGTGACAGTGTAGACATCGCTTCCTTTAGGGGCCAACACTCCCAAAGTGTCAACTGAAGTATAAGGAATGTTTGTAGATAACGCAGCAGGCATTTACGGTGAGTCCTTCAGCTCACCTGATTTCAGCACAGCTGTAGTGGACAGTTGTCTGTCCTTGTCCTGCCTCAAGCACGGGTCCTGGAGTCTTGCTCTCTTATTGAACTTCGGGAAGGTTGCTGAGCCCCCCAGGAACCACCAGGAAGTCTGGGGGTAGATAAAGCAATGGGTGCTGGAGTTGCAGGTATGTGCCCCACTCTCCTGTCCTCCAGTGGGATAATTCTGAAGGGTGTTCTACTTAGCTTGTCTGAAGTCTGTAATGGGACGGACCCCCAACTGCCCACAATAAGCAGTTCATTATTTCATTGGCTTCTATCCCCTCCCTGTTCCATTTTCTCTGCTCCTTCCCTCCTATTTCCTAGAAGTACTTCTCAAATAAACTGCTTACTCTCAAGTCCTTATCTTAGGCTCTGCTCTCAAGACAAGAAATCAAAGAAACTAGCTCTTTATTTTAATATTTATGTATATGTTTTAACATAAATTAAAATACAAAAAGGCACATATCATATAGCCCACAGGTGAGAACACGGTGAATGTCCATCACAGATGAATGAATGCATACACAATGTGCTATATACACTCAATGGAATATTATCCGGCCTTAAAAAGGAAGGAAATTCTGGCACAAGCTATAAAATGCATGAACCTTGAGGATATTCTGCTCAGTGAAGTAAGCTAGGCACAGAAGGGCAATATTGTATTATTCCATCTATATGAGCTACATCGAATAGGCAAACTCATAGAGACAGGAATCAGAACAGAGGTTACCAGGGGCTGGAAGGGAATGAGAAAGCAGAATTTTTTTTTTTTTTATAATGGAGAATTATCGTTTCACGGGTACAGAGTTTCTGTGTGGGATGATGAACAAGTTGAAATGAACAGTGGTGATAGTTATGCAACATTCTGAATGTATGTAAGGCCACAGAACCATAAAGTTAAAAACGGTTAAAATGGTGAACTTTGTTATGTATATTTTACCACAATAAGAAAAACTTTAAAAACATATAAATAACACATTAAGACCCATGAGTTCACAGATAATATTGCTTAGGACAAGGCTATGAGGGTCAGTAAACCTTTTAATGTTTATCTTTTTATTTTTTTTTAAAGACTTTATTTATTTATTTATTTGACAGACAGAGATCACAAGTAGGCAGAGAGGCAGGCAGAGAGAGAGGAGGAAGCAGGCTCCCTGCCGAGCAGAGAGCCCGATGCGGGCCTCGATCCCAGGGCCCTGGAATCATGACCTGAGCCGAAGGCAGAGGTTTTAACCCACTGAGCCACCCAGGCGCCCCAATGTTTATCTTTTTAGATGAGAAGTAAATAATAATACAGAGAGTATGCTGATACGGCAACAATTGTAAAGATGGAATTCCAATGATGGACGTTTGGAAGCTCCCATGAAATCCCCACTGCCACATGGGCCCAGAGAACCCTCCACTTTCTCCTTTTTATAACACCCACTACACCTGTAAATGCTTCTTTCCTTGTCTGATTCCCCACTGGCCTGTAGGTCACGTGAGAGCAGTGACACATCCCTCCTGCTCTTTTCTGTATCCCGGCATGAATCACATGAGAAGTAGTCAGTAAATAAGCCTTCGATTGAATGGGACTGAGTTAGAAACTATCTCAAGGGTCTCCCAGAAGAGGAGAGACTCCAAAAGGGGGCAAGATTCACCCCTAGCAGCAGAGGCACAAGAGCATCCTAAGCAGAATCCCCAAGTAGGGCAACCTGTGTTGCACTCCACGGACAACGAGCTGTCACGCTGGGCTGGCAGAGGACGGGTGGCTGGGATGTGGGAGGGAGTGCGTGCTGGGGTGATTGGCTAGAGGATGCAAGACCACATGAGCCCTCGAACGCCAACCTGGGGCAGTTGGATGCGTCCTTACAAGCCTGGGGAGGGCTCCCCTCCTCTTCCCTCTTGCCAGAGTCTCAAGTCTCAACTACTTCTTCCCCAAGAGAGGAGGCCGTACTAGGGGATGGTCTTCAGGGCATCTGTGACCCTTCATTTTGTATGCAACTCATTACATGAATATACATTTTTCTGGGGAAAGGGTCCATGGCTTCCAACAGATTCTAAAAGGACTCTGTGATCCCTAAAAGAATGAGAAGTTCCTAGCTCTGGGGAAAAGCCAGTTGGACAGAGTCCCACACTACTTATCCCCCATTCCCACCACTTGGCCCCAGACTCTGGAGGCAAGAGTGGAGGGCTCATGCAATGAGCTCAACCACTCTCCAGACCTCAGTGTCATCCAGATTGAGGACTGGGATTGGGGAGTGTGAAATCAACTGTATCTAAAGGGGACACTGCTGGTCCCGCTCCCCTCTCCATGGCTCCTAGATCTCCTGGCCCTTCCCTCCTTCTTGGGGCTCCAAATCACCCCCAATTCCTTCATTCCATACCAGCCCAGTCCCAAAGCACCAAGACATTCAAATGCTCTCCTCTGTGAGCTCCTCCTGAGGAGTCAGGGAGGACCAACTGACTTCCTCCCCGGTTACTCACATTTCTGAAGAGTGTGCCTTTTGCCAGAAGGACCCCTGGCCACAGGACACAGGACAAACATCTCTCTATCCTGACCTCAGCCCCACCTCTCCAGAATGGGCTCCCTCAGACAGTCAGGGTCCTAAGCAACTGAGTGGGTGTGACCAAAAACAACTGTAAGTCATCCTCAGTGTGGTCTCTCCCTCCAAAGGCTGGCTGTCAGTCCCCTCCTGTCCCCTCAGGAAACCAGTCCATATCATCCCTTTAGTGTGGGAGGGATGTGAATTAAAATCCCACCTGGGCCATTTGCCAGCTCTGTGCAAATTACTTCTTTGTGAAGCCTCCATCTCCTTAGCTTTGAGATGGGGTTAACAATCCTTATCTCACTGAAGCCCTATAAAGCAACAAATGAAACTGAGTCTGTCTCTCTCAAACCAGGTTCCACTGTTTTAAAAGGTTTGATACCTTTCTATCTCCTTCTTAAAGGAGATACTTAAGGGAGATACTGTTAAGGGAGATACTTAAGATTCATTATTACACTAAAGGTTCTGAGAAGTTCTGCAAGAGAGAGAGAGAGAGAGAGAGAAAATCTGTCTCACTCTGTTTAACCCAGGGCTGGACCATAAGACCCAGCAGTTGTGCACAGCTGGTGGAGAAGCTCTGAGCTAGTAAAGACATCTCACTGGCAAGCAGTAAATGCTCAATTAGTAGGCTCTCTCTTCCCCAAACAACTCGCCCGCCCCCCCCCGAAGAGCCAGATATGCAGAAAAAGGAAGAAATTTAAGGTAATAAAGCCATCTTCCTCTTGAGGTTTTTCTGTGACCTCTCTGAAGGCCCTTTGAGGGAAGGGAGCTAGAGAGACCAGGGTCCCAAGGCACAGCTTCCCAGGACCAGCTAGCTGACTCTGGGGAGGGCACCCTGCCCTGCTGAGGGGGGCGGGTGAATCCTGTCAGATTTGAACACTTCCTAATTCTTCCGAGGATTTTTCTTCTGACAGCTAAGACCCACCCACCCATTAGCAGGACTCCTCGGCCAGTACAGTGAGAAGAGAAATCAGTGAAAAAGAAACAAGCCAATAAACACAGTCCATCCACTGCCAGAGCCCCCAGGACCTCCGGAGCCACGTCTGGGGGGCGGGACCTGCATGAGCAGGACCTCCCTTGCCTGGCCACAGTGACCCAATGGGACAGCTCTCAGAAGCTCCCAGGCCACTCTCTGCACATCCTGCCTTCCCCCCCTCCATGGTGTCCGCTGATTAAGGCAGTGTTCCCTACTACAGCATAAACGAATGCATTATGTCTTTGTTATGCTAATGTCATAGCACGCCGCAATTTAAATAGCACTTCCAGAAAAATTAAGTATGTTCATTGACACAGTGAAATGTTTTCACCCTCGATGTAACCTTCACAGATTCTGTACAAAATCCATCAGTCAGTGAGCTATTCATTTGCGAATGCTTAGCAATTATTATGCTAATGCATCACAATGCATTACAGCAAATTCTCTGTAAGTGGCAGGAAGTGCAGCTGCCTGGCACACCCCGCACCCAGATTACAGGGCATCTATCCATATACCAGAGTCATCACTGCAACTTGGGTCCGACCACGATTCACGTCTCGCCTTCAAGGAGTGAACCTCCCAGGTTCCGAGGCTGAGCTAGGCAGCGCTTAGCAACACATCCTCAGAGGACCTCCCAGCAAGAATGTGCATCAGTTAGCTATGGCTGTATAACAAAGCACTACGAAACTCAGTGGCAGAAAGCAGTAAGCATCTGCTATGGCTCAAGAGTCTGCAGATCATGGGGATAGTTATACTGATGTGGGCCAAGCTAGACAATCCTAGGTTGGGCTTGCTTGTGTGTCTGTGGTAGGCAGGGGCTAGTTGCTCTCCAATGGCCTCATTTAATGACTGGCAGGTGGCCGACTGTGTCAACTGCAACAATGGGGTGACTTGGCCACCCATCTTTCATCATACAGTGAGCATGCTGGCTGTGTTTGCATGGCAGTAGCAGGATTCCAATGGAGAGAATGTAAAAGCATGCAAAGAGTCTTGAAGTCCTAATGTTCCTTCTGCCAAATTCTGCTGGCCAAAAACAAACCACCTGTTGAGGAGAGATGCTGCGGTCATTTTAGGTAGATCAGGAAAACAGAGAGGAATGAAAATTTATAGCCATTTGCCATCAACCTACTACCGGAGATGTGTGGACAATGCATATTTGAAGACCAAGAGAGGCTAGCATTGACCATGGTCAGACACCATCTCATGACATAGGAGTGGTACCAACTGTTGGATGGGTCAAGGACTGATGAATGGTTATTGGTCGTGGTGACTTCTATAAACTGAATCTCTGCTCTAAGTGTGGTATCCAGCCCTAGTCTAATGGGCCTATCACTGAGGCAGAAAAGGACTCCAGATCCCCTAGCCCTCACTAGAAGATGTACTCTGACCCTGAGGTTGGCCTGCAAGGAACCAGTCACACTCCCTTGCTGGAACCAGTGGCATGGGATAGACAGTCAACAGGCCAAATTTTGGTCTTACTATGGCTGGGGATCTAAGTTCAGTTCTGGTCACTCAGACCTCAAAGGTTCTGGCTTCCCAGCATGACCGATTAAGTGGTCAGACCCAGAAGGCCTGGAGTTCGGAGGTCTGGTGCAAGAATGGTCTACATCTGGAGAAAGCTGGTTATGTGCCTGCTCTATCCACGCCCTCTCCAAGGGAAAGTGCCCCATTCATAGTGCTTGCTGCCTTGGAGTCTGTGTTCTGGTCCTTGGACACAACTGATCAGAAAAAGGGGCAGACACTCGACAAACCACCTAGGATTCGGCTCATAAAGAAGAGTTGATCTAATCAGATTTCTTCTCTTGGGAATCTGAACTGAGAAACACAGAAAAGATTCGCTGGTCAGTGGCAGGAGCCACAGATGAAAGATGAGGAGTGGTCAGGCCAGAGAGGGCATGACGGGCCATGGAGGCCAAGGACTCCATGGGGAGCAGAAACTTTGGACTGCAGATGGTAGAGGTGGAGGGAGGAGAACAAAGAGGACTCCTACATGACAGGGCTGAAGCCACAGTGCCTGAGATGGGGTGGGGGAGGGTGGTGGGTGGGAGAGGGACCCAGACCGAAAGGGAGGCTGCTTCCAGAAGCCTCTGGATTCCCAAGGTTCAGTTCAAATCCACATAGATCCTGACCCTAAGTCCTTTCAAATGGGTTTTATTCCTCGCACACCTGAGCACACACTCCACAGATACACATTCCTGTGTGTCGGGGTCTCCTTGTGTCCTTCTCCGTGTCCTAGCAAAACCCGTTTGGAAGGGGGTGATGTGCCTGTGGCAGAACCAGCAGGACCAAACCAGGGACCCCAACCATTCTGCACACAGCAGCCAGAGAATATTTTAAAATTCAAACCTGATCAGGCGATAGTCTTGCTTAAAACCCTCACCCACTTCCCATTGCTCTTAAGATAAACCTCAAATCCTCCCACGCCCTAGGGAGCTCGGTGTGGGTTTGGCCCCTGCCCAGACCTCCAGCCTAACTACCCCTACCAGGTGGGTCCCACCCAGGTGCCCAGGTTCCCTGGCATAAATATGCCGTATTCCTTTTCATACAAGGTCTTTGCCCCTGCTCCTGCTGCTCCCTCTGCCTGGCACTCTCCCTCCTCTTGGGGTGCCATCTGCCCCCCCCCCGACTAATGGGATCAACTTGTGTGGTTTGGATACTAGACATGCCTGAGGACACCTGAACCCTTCCATGCAGATCCAACTTCCTGGATCTTCATGGAAGGGTTCAGGTGTCCTCACACAGTAGGCAGGTGCTAATAACAAGCCAAGGGAGCTCAGGCCCCGCCTAGGTGGGAGTTGGCACCGCCCACCCCGAGTCCCAGGAAGGTCTGGATTCTCTCGGTGGGGCTGACTCTCCCATCCCAGGGAAAAGGGGGCAGGACACGCAACGGATTAAAAAGGGCCAAGTTTAGGGTCCACAACAGCAAGAAATGATATGAAGGACAGTCCTGCTCTTTTATTTATGGAAGAGGAAACTAAAACTCTTACATCCATCTAGCCCTTCTCCCCTTTCCTGTCTCATTGGCTTGGCGGGACGAATAATGAGCTTAGCCAAAGGAAATAATGACCACAGCTGCAGGAACTCAGTGTTGACCACACACCAAGCACTGAGCTACGTGTCTGACGTGGATGATTTTATTTCATTCTTACAACATCACACGAGCCAGGTGAAGAAACTGGGGTTCGGGGACGTTTTAACTGCTTCCTACTCGCTAAGTGATGATAGGATTTAAACTCAGGTAGTCTTGCTGGTGTCCACTCGACTATCCTGGGCTGCCTCAACCAGCTCAGGCCAAGTTGGGACTTCCCTATGGAAGGAAGCAAGCAGCTGGAGGGTGCCCAAAGAGAGGGGGGCCAGCGGGTGCTCCCCTGCCGTCACCACAGGTTTCTGAACTGGGTCTCGCGGAGGGGGAGTGGATCTTGCATCGCCACACCCCCTCAGCTGGTTGCCTAGTGACCAGGGAGGTGGGGTGGTGGAGCAGCCAGCCAGGTCGGGGGTGGGGGGGGACCAAAGGGAAGGTAAGGGAACCCCCATGGAAGCTCCCTTTAAAAAGTGTTTTGAGACCCCTCACAGCCACAATGAGTTAGAGATCATTGCTCCCATTTAACAGCTGAGAAAACTGAGTCCTTAAGACAATCTGCCTAACAGCACCCAGCTGGTAAGTGGCCACGCTAGGGAGTGCAGCCAGGCTTGTCTGATCAGAGTCTGCTGACCTTCTGCTCCATTCTACCTCCCAGAAGCCAGCCTGGTCTTTCCTCCTGAGGTAATGGGGGGTGAGGGGCAAGTCAGCCTTGACTAGATGACTCTTGTTTATTCTTTCTAGGAGGGCATATAGGCTGCCTAGGGCACTCGAACAGTAAATGTTTTCAAGCACCTACCCTGTACCAGGCACCGTTCTAGGCAGTGAAGATGTTACATTGAACAAAGTCCCTCCTGGAGTCTAGAATCTTGTTGAGGGATCAGACGATCAGCCAATAAATGCGGAATAGAATGTCAAGTAGCCAATGACACCAAGCCCAGCTGCAAGGGAACAGCACGTCTGTGTCCCTCTTGGGGTGTGAATGCAAACAGCGGGGGTGCGGAGGTGGAGGCGCTGCAGGTGCTGGAGGGGCACTGTGGTGGCCAGGAAGGAGTCCTCCCAACCTGCCCAGGCTCCCTGACCTACTCCTCAGTCCTCCATAGGCCCCAGCTTGTGGATCCCATTCTTGCTGTCACCACCCTGGAAGGCACGTTTCCTACGATCCTGAGGACAGCATCCTGAGCTGTCCAGCAGAACTGGGTCGGGCAGGTGGAGTGGGAAGGCGGTGACTGTGAGAGGCAGCACCCCAGGGGAGGACTCCCACGGTGGATTCCCAGGCTGGCCAGCCGGAGGCACATGCATGCTGTCCCCCAGGACCAGGGTCTCGAGGGCAACCACTGCTCCTATAGCTTCCAAAGGAGGCGGCCTGGCTAGGCCAGCCACCCAGAGAGGATGAGTGGGGAGGACACAGAGTCCTTGAGAAAGGCCGCTTGGCACACGGCTGGCCTCTGAAGCCTCTGGTCCTCCTCCTGTCCCATGTGGACCTCAGACCAGCCCAGAACCAGCCTAAGGGTTTGTTGGAAATGCTGGGTCTCAGGCTCTACCCCAGGCCACAGATGCAGATGTGCATGAGAACAATCCACGTGTGGAGCTGGAGAAGAACTGCATGAGGTCATTTTCTGAAGAAGAGGGTCTTCAAGGAGCACTGCCCTGTTCCTGGACCCACGCTTGTCTCTAGACGGAGAACGGAAGGTGCGGGGGATCTCTAAGCAGTCAGGAAGCTGAGGGAAAGAGGGAGAAGAGGTGGAGAGGGGGTCAGACACAGAGCCCAGAGGAGGAGGAGGAGGCCGGGAGAAGGAGGGAGCTGGGAGGCGAGCAGGAAGAGGGGAGGAGGGGAGGGAGGGGGAAGGAGAGGAGCGGCTGCCAGCGGCGCTGAAGGATGCTGGCCTACAAGTAGGGCAAGGAGCCCAGTGGTGGCTCTCAGAGGGCTGCTGACAACTCCCCAGAGCCCCATCCTCTCCACGGACAATTAAAACCCGGCTGTCTCCGAGGGAGCCCTGGGCCCACCTGCTGCTGCGGCCATGCACGGCTCTGGCTCCAGCCCTCCCCTGGTCCTGCTCTGTCCTGCTCGCACATAGCCGCTCCTCCTGGCAGCCCTGCCACGGCCCAGCAGTGTGCGCCGTGAATGTGCTCACCCGAGGAGCATGCAACTCTCACCCACGCACACACACTGACGGCTACCAGTAGAATGGCTGCCTCTTCTGGCCTGATGTATACACGTGCATGCACACGCACACACAAGTGTGCACACACACGCACCCCGGCCCTATCATACCTACACTGTCCAACACACACAAGAGTTCCTACAAATACACACACTGGGGTATATGGAGCCACAAGCCCACACTTGCTTGGTCACATGCAGCGTCACATGCGTGCTCCTGCTCTCACCCACACATACACAGGGCACTTGCACCCAGCCCTTCCAGCACACCTAGGATGGGGGAGACAGGAATCCCAGGGAACCCTGAGAGCTTCCTGTAGGCCAGGCCCCAGCCCAAGTGCTTTCCGTGGCTTTACTCCTCACTGTGACTCTAGGAGGCAGGAGCCATCATCAGTCCCATTTCACAGATGTGGAGGCTCAGAGAGGTCAAGGAATTTACTCCCATCACACAGCAGATACCGGGCTGAGCTGGGCTGCAAATCCGAGCTCTTGACCAGGACTCTATCCTGCTCCATCCCATGACTCTTACAGCAAGAAACCTTCAAAACTGAGGCCCTCCTTGACCCCCCATTTAAATTAGATTGCTCTAACATATGGTCTTGGGGCTCTCTGGGCTTTTCCTCGAAGTCAATGATCACAGTTAATGGTACATTTATAAGATTGTTTCAATTTTTACTCGTTTGTTCTACAAACACTGACAGAGCCCTGCCAGGCCCTGTTCTGGGAGGGTCTTCGTCTCTCCCAGCGGTGCCCTCCCCCTCCCCGCACCGGGATCCAGATTCCATCCAGACTGCCCCACAGGCACCTTTGGCCCAGAGCAGACGCTCTACAGCAACCCGGAGGGAAAGGATGATGAAGACAGGCAACACCACAACCATACATTCCTGTGTCTGAACACACAGGCTCGCAGGCAACAGCTGGGGCTCCAGGCCTCACACACTGGCCACATCATGCTCAGCCTCAGCACCCACATGCCATCACTCCACTTGTATCCTCACAGGTGCCCTGACACGCACACAGACACACCCACCACACTCACACATACCCACCCACCCCCACACTGGTGGGGACAGGGAGGTGACTCCAGGACTTCATCAGCTGACAGAGAGGAAAGTCGTAGCTCAGGGCACCTGGCCCCACGAAGTGACCCCTCGGGCAGCCAGAGTTTTGCCCCCAGCTTCCCAGTTTGCACAAACTCCAGGACACAGGGGCTCTGGGGATCAGGAAGATGGGCCCGTGTAGGTAAGAGGGGCTTTGTGGGTGGGAAGGGTGGGTGTGGGGTGGGGAGAACATGGGCGGCAGTGGTGGTGGCAGCTAGGAGGGAAGACAGAAGAAAGTGGGTGGCTGCCAGGGTCTGCCCAAGGGTAGGGATCAAACCCTTCCTTTCCACGGTGCCCCCTCTTCAGCCTGGCTAAAGGGGCAGCGCCTCCACACCAGAATCATGGGACCATGTGTGCGACTAGGGCATGGGGCCCAGGCCAGGAGGGCTGCAGTGAACACAGGGAGCAGGCCAAGAATTAATCAGGGTGATCCAGGGACATCTCGGGCAGAGCTTAGCACATACAGAAGGGGCAGAGGAGGGGGTGGTGGGACAGTTGGAAAGGAGGCTGGGACCTGGCTTAAAGCCAGGTAGGGACAAGTGCAGTGGCCACAGGTTCCATGAAACTGGGTAAGAAAGAACATGCTGGGCCCTGATGTTCAGAGCACCCTCTCTCCACAAACAGGGTCACCCCCACAGTGGATGTTCAGCACCCACGGGGGTAGGGGCCCCTTCAGGCTCTGGAAGATGGCCAGAGGGGTCAGAGAAAAGACTGGACTCAACAAGGACAGGATGGGGAGAAAGGAGCAAGGGCCAGGTGACAACAAGCGGAGCCTCCTCTTCAGAACTCTGGGGAGAGAATGAGGGGTTTGGGGTGCTGCTTCTGCCCTGCCTCCTCCCCACTGTCTCTAATAAATCAGCCGGAAGTGCTAAAAGCCTGGTGTACCCCTGCAGCAGAGACTCCCCACCAGCCACAAGCCCCTCGTGTCTGCCTGCCTCCCAGGGGCTGCCATTCTTCTGGGACGGGGGCCTGAGGGCAGTCTTCATGGAAAGCACCTTGATGTCTGGGGCAGAGGCAGCGGGGGCGGGCGTGGTGAATTTCAGACCCACGTGCTCGGTGCCCTGCACAGAAAGGCACACGCAGGCTGGGCGCACACATGGGCGCATGCCTCCTGTGTCTTCTCCGGCCTCCTGTGTCACGGCTGGCGAGAGGTGTAGGTGTTGCCCCCGGAGACAGCAGGGATGGGTCTCAGGTATGGCGGTGGGATGACCTTTCCTGCTGGGCACCTTCTTCCCACCCGATGCAACCATCAAATGGCAAAAGGCAGCTTTTCAGAGTGCCCTAAGTCCCCAGCTGTCATTAAACTTCAGCCACTCTTGCCTCCTGCCTCTAGGTTGTTGCTCAGCCACCCCACCCTGCCCCCTGAGCTCCTGCCACAGCCCTGGGGCTGTGTGTGGGCTCCCTCTCCAGCTGCTGCGCATGCTACACTTGGGGCTCTTCTCTGGTCTCCCCTCAAGTAGGAACTCAGTAAAGGGTGCTAGCAGCCCCCTCCCAGCTGAGTTTCCTCCCAGCTCCTCCCTGTGGTGTCTTTGCAAAGGGTGGGGGCAGGGATGGTGGAGAAATAGGCAGACTCTGCGAGAAGATGAAGGAGGGTCTCCCTGGACCACAGCTCCCAGCCCAGCTACCTCATCCCAAGGAAAGGCCCCCATCCTTCAGCCTAGAGGAGCCCACATGCTACTCCCAAGGACCCAGACTCACTACCTTCTCCTCTCTGAGATTCCAGGGAAAACCCTGAGGAGACTACTGCCCAAAGAATAGCTATTGAAGAAAGTTGTTTCTTGGTTCTGAAGCTCAACTTGAACACAGAGTGCCACAATTTCCCAACATTCCCCCAACAATCTGCCCACCCTTCCATCCACTCACTCACGCACAAGTCCATCCCTCCCATTCTGCCTCCCTCTGTCATTCCATCCATTGATCCTTTCATCTTTCAGTCCACCTGCCCATCCATCTATCTGTCCAACCCACCATTTATCCATCCCTCTGTCATCTATCCACCCATCCGACCATCCATCCATCCATCCATCCACCCACCCACCCATCCACATCCATCCATTAATTCAGATCATATTTCCTGAGCTATGGCTGTGCCAAGCCCTGGGCTCTGTGAACAAAAAAGATGACTCAACAGTCCCTGCCCTCAAGGAGCTCGCAGCCTCATCAGGGACCAGACGTGGGGACAGATAAATGGCAAGACAGTGTGGCAGTACAATTAGCGAGCTTTGAACAAAGGGTTGTGGAATCACATCAGCCGGAGCCTGGATGAGCTGGGGAAGGCTTGGCAGGGGAGGTGACATTTCAGCCGAGTCCTGAAAAATGAGTGGCAGTCTTCTCACGGGAGATGTGGGGGAGAGCTCATTCCAACATCCCTCACAGGTATCTTGTGACAGTTATAGCTCCACAACTAATAACTCTGGGGTTCAAACTGAATCCTCCCCAGCCATTGAGCTCGGACCGGATGAACTCATTTGAGACCTTGAACTAGGAATTGGAGCCTCACAGAAAATTGTCACTCACCCTTCCGAAGGACATAATCTTCCTGTGAAAATCCCAGCACCTTCATTTAGGGGGCTGTGCTGGCTGATCTCGGGCTAGCTAAGCGCTCCCTTCCTCTCACAGAAACCCTGATCGAGGTTGAACGGTCAGAGCAGAGTCCAAAGCAATGGGCACGCCATGTCCCAGCCAGCGGGTTAGGGGAGCAGAGTTCAAGGATCACCATCCCAAGTCTATCAAGTGGGCAGTGGTAGGGGTCAAGTGCATACGTGCCTGATAAAGCTCGTAAAATTGGTCTCTGAGATGTGAATCTGAGTTCGAGTAGCTTCTTTGGGTGCTGAGGCCAGGAAACATTGGTGAGGGGCAGTGAGGGAGGGAAAGAAAGGAAGCCAAAAAAGGGGTGTTGATGAGTAGGCTATGGCCAAGGGCAGTTTGGGCTCAATCTCACTGGGCCGTGCTGGGAGACAGAACACGTTATGCCCCAGGATTATCCCACCAGAGGAGCAAAGAAGCCAGGGTCCTTATTTTCCGATTCTTATCCACCACTGGCTGAAGGCTGCTCCTGCGGCCTCTGCAACCTGGGACCCTGGTTTGGGGGAGGAGTCTCGGGTGCTGGCCACCAAACCCTGCCAGGATCCCTGAAACAGTGAGTGCGTGCACTGCGATGCCCGTGCCAGGACCCCCACTGCTCGTGGCCGGGAGAGACGGGCTATCGTCCAGCATGAAGGCAGTCTTAAGTTTCAGACACTCAAAAGAAATCTAAGTAATTGGAAGGTTCAGCTCCGAACAGCTCAAGCCCATCAGTGACATCGAGATGACCAGTGCCTGCCCTACTGGAACTCAGGCAGGTACAAAAGGCACCAGGACAGCGGTGCCTAAGAGCGATTGAAAACCTAAGCCTGCGTGCCATGCTCCTAGAGCCCGGACTCCCGTCTGCATCCCCCACCTCCCGCATCACCGTGGAGCCCAGGGAAGGATGACAGCAGAGCCATGCTGTGATTGGCAGAGCTGCCGTTCCCTTCCCTCCTCCCCCCGCAGGGCAGCAGTCGGGCTGGTTTGGTGGCGAGAGGCACCCCAAAGCTTTGCGGAGCACCCAAGCCTGTCCAGAAACCCTAATGGCGGAGCGAGAAGCAGCCGTGGCCAGATGGGCAAAGATCAGAGAGCCCCTTCCGTGAGAGGACTAGCAATGTGCCCAGATCTCACGTCAGTTAAGTACAGAGGAACTTCACTCCTGAGTGTCGCAAAGAGAAACTCCACAAAGTGCAGAGTCACAGAAAACGCCAAGATTCTTCACACATAGAATAATGAGGCAATAAAACTCAACTATAAAGTTAAATAATTTACCATAAATATCTAAAGCTCTCAAATTATTCTCTACATTAACTGCCTATGTTTAAAATGATCTTTGCATTCACTATGTCACAGATGGCAAAAGCAGACAAGAGAGTCCTTGACAACTCTAACTGCAATTAGCCCATCCCAGCTGCGGTGATTTAAAGGCCTTTTCAGTTAAGCTGAATGAAACACCCGCGCTTTATAAATAAAGGCTTTACCAGGACTGACAATGAAGTATTTGAAACGTACAGGGCCGCGCTGGTGGAGAGGGGGTGGCAGGGAGCATACTGTCCCTACATCCTGAAACCGAAGCCCGGCGCACCCCTCAACCCATCTCCCCCCTCCAGAGCCTCAACTCCCGTGATGCTCAGACCCACTCCCCACTCCCGCTGCCTCCCCGGGGCAGCTCCTGTCCCTTCAATGCGTGTCCCCCACTCCCACCCACCCGCCCCCGCAGACACATCCCACACGCCCCCTCCACATTCCTACATGCTCCATCCGTGCTCCTGCAGCCGAGCGCTCACACAGCCTCTCCTTTCATGCAAGAGGCATACAGGTGTCTCCACCCCTGCATTCCAAAGCGCATCTTCTATCCCTTCTCCCCTTTGTGCACACACACACAGACACACACACACACACAGCTGAGGATGCTGTGCATCTCCAAGAAAGGCACCCCGGACCAAAGCTCAATGAGGTCCACTGTCTCGGTGGGAGACCCAAGAGCCAGTGTCGGTGGCCCAGGAGCCTGTGCCCACTGCTCTGCTGTCAGAGGGGAACCAGTGCTCCCCGAGTTGGGGAGGAGCTGCCCTTCAACAACACTGGAGCACCTTGGAGATGGGGAGGTAGGAGGCAGCTTCAGCAGTGTGCAAAGGAGGTCAAGGTTACCCTCTGATTGCCGCGGAGCGCTCCTCCCAGGGGCCTGGCTGGTTAATTGCTTGGAGTCTGGTGCGGCAGAGGGAGCTGTCAGCAAAATGGCCCCATCCGAATCACATGCTCTGATCTCTGATCCTCCTGGGGAGCCCAAACCGGGGCCCCCACCGCTTTCCTGCCCAGCCTCACCCACCTTGCTGTGGATGCCAGCCAGCTCCCCACCTGGCCCAGGAAAGCTTGGCTGCCCTCGTGCTGACCCACTTTGGGGCCCACAGGGTCTTCTTCCTGCATGTCCTGCTGGGACCATAGCATGTCCTGACCACAGTCTTGGCCTGAGGTCATCCTAAATCACAGTCTCTCCCACATGGCACCCCCAGCACAATGACAATGACAGCCCCCCCCAACCCCGACTTCATCCCAGCCACGATGCTAAGCCTCGTCCCAACAACACACCCCCGAGCCTCGCTGAAGTTCCGTGAAGCAGATACTTATTCTCATCTGCAATTTCCAGAGCGGGGAGCCGACGACATCCAGGTGGACTCTGTAACTTGTCTAAGATCTTAGACCAAGTAACAGAAAGTAAGGATTTGACCCCAACAGCCCAGCTTCAGAGCACATGCCCTGGGGAACCAGCACAGTTCAATAAGGCTGTCCCCGCTGGTCTGCCAGACCCGTTGGGACTGTAGCTCTGCAGAGCCCAGACCTAGGGGCTCGAGCCCTGAGCTACCTGCCCAGCCCTGGGAACCACCAGTCTGGACATCCCCACCACCATCCCCGGCCCCCCTGCATCCTGCTGCGTCCTCTGGGCAGGTCCTCCACACAGCCAGAGCTACAATCTCTGGCTTTTCCATCATGAGATCCTGCCTGACACCCTAGCTGGGAAGACCTGGTCCAGCACCAGGGCCAGCAATGGGCCCCCATCCCGGGGGGCTGGGAGAAGTCCAGGCATTGCTGGCTCCCGACGGAGGCCACTGGGAGGGCTGGCAAGAAGTCCCAGGGAAGCATTTGGACCCATACAGGGCTCCAGCCAGAAAGTTCCCATTAATTTGCTGTTTTTAATATTTGAGTTCCAAGGAACGGCTAGGGATGGGGTCCAACTTAAAAAGGGGGAAAACAGAGGCACCTGGGCGGCTCTGTCAGCTGAGAGTGCAACTCTCGGTTTCAGCTCAGGTCGTGATCTCAGGGCCATGAGATTGAGCCTGGTGTGGGGTTCCGTGCTCAGCAGGGAATCTGCTTGAGATTCTCTCTCTCACCCTCTGCCCCTCCCCCTGCTCCCAGTCTCTCCCTCTCTCTCTCTCTCTCTCTCTAAAACAAATACATAAATTTTTAAAGGCGGTGGTGGGGGGGGGAACAAAACAAAATTCATTTTCTCTAATGGCGAATAAAGGCATTTCCAGGATCTTCGGTTCTGTTAAGGGAATGGATGTCACCATTCCTTTGTGAATGTGGACGTGGTCACTAGGGACAGCTCAGCCGAGGCTAGGGCTGTGGAAGCCAGAGTCCCAGGGAGTGGGACTGATGATGTGAGGATGTGAGGATGATCTCAAGGGCCACTGGAATCAGAGGAGAAGGCAAGGTGCTCAGCTGCAGAGTCTAGTCTGGGTCTTGTTGGGGTCATGAGCTTCCTGGGCAGGGACAATGATTTGGCCTCCATAGTCCACGTGGGTGTGGAGACTGGGTCCTGGGTCCCGACCCACCTGTCCTTCCCCTACTTCCCAGCTGCCCCTTCCTGGGTGTGTGCGGGCAAAGGGGGCTGTAGATTCTCCTGAGCTACCTGAGGGAAGCAGAAGGGCCCCAGAGTCAGCACCTCCACTTCCGTGCTCTGTGACCTCAGGTAAGCCACTGCATCTCTCTGAGCCTGTCTTCTCATCTGTAAACTAGGAATAACAACCCTCAGCTCATCAGATGTTCAGGCACAAAGGGCATCCAGCACACTGCTGGTGCCTCGTTGGTGCTTCTTAAATGTTAGTTCCTTGACTCTTCCTCTCACCTCTCTCAAATTCCCCTTTGGAGGAGTCCTAGACCATCACAGGTCAGTGGCCACAGAAACCATCATATTCAGTCCTGCATTTGGAAGGCCCAGAGAAAGGCAGTGAGCAGCCTCAAATACACAGAAGTCAGTGGCGGAAGGCCAGACTCAAACCGAGATCCCCAGTCTTCCCTTAGCACCCCGGCTGCCCCTCTGGGCTCACCTCCACAAGAGGCTGCTTTATGAGCTTCCTGGCAACAGCCCTTATTTTACGGATGACAAAATCAGGCTTTGGAGAAGCACTGTGCCTCGCCCTCGGCACACCCCCAGCAAGGGGAAGGGCTGGGATTTGAACCCCAGTCTCTCGGTTTCCGAAAGGAGCTCTTCCCAGGAATCCACCTTTTCCCAGCTGAGCCTGAAGATCCTGGAGGGTTGTAGCATCAGGCCTTCTGCCTGTCATCAGCTGAAGGCTCAGCCCAGGCCCAGGAAACAAAAGGGGGTGTGCAACAGCGAGGTTATCAAGAGGCCTGCCGTCCCTATCCCAGTGCAGTGGAAGAGGCTTGGCCCGTGTGGCCGGTGCTCAGCTGCTCTCAGCAGCAGAGAGTGTGCGGCTTGCCAGGGAGACAGACGGGACTGGAACGGGGCCTGGGGATCTGGAAAAGATGGGGCTTGACGGGGAGGGTGCCCAGAAGACAGCCTCACTCCAGCTCTCCTTTGGACACGGCACCCCTCCCACTGTTCGCTCTTCCGGTGTTCAAGTTTACTAAACTATAACGAGTGGACCCTAAGACACAGAGACGAACAATATACCATTGTCTGCCCTTCCTGGAGTAGGGGGACAAAAAGGAGACTGACCTCCAGGACGGGCACCCAGGTGAGAGAGGTCATGAGGCAGGAGAGATGCCAGACACTTAGGAGAGGTGGGATCGGGAGGCTTCATGGGCAGGATGAGGCTGGAGTGGGGGGCTGGGGGTGGGATGGCAGAGAGCCACAAACACTCCCCTCAGGAGGCTGGACCTTACCCTGAGAGTGATAGGGAGCCATGAAAGGCCTGGAAGCCGAAGAGAGCCATGATCAAATATTCACATCAGAAAAGCCAAATTCTGGTACCTAAATAGTTGGGGATGGATTGAGCGGCCTCCTAGAAAATACTGAGTCCAGGTGCAAGATGAAGCCGGCCACCCCTGAGGCAGTGCTGATGGGGGAGGCCAGGAGGGACATGTGCCCAAGACATAGGAGGCAGAGACCAATGGAGTCAAGGGCGAGGCAGCACCTGCTCCTGCCTGAGACTCGGCGGATGGCGGCACTTGTAAGCACCATGGCTCTCACACTTTCCGACCATTAACTCTGTGCTAGGCCCAGCTGTCAGCGCTTTGCATGCAGTAGCTCAACTGACCCTCACACCTCCATGAGGCAGGTGCACACCATGTTCATCCCCATTTTACGGATGGGAAGGCTGAGGCACAAAGAGGCAAGTAGCCTCCCAAGGCCATGGCACCTAAGCGGTGAGCCAGGATGAGAACCCAGTTGAATCCCAGGGCCTGAGCTCCTGCCACCTCCCTGCCCTGCAGCTCTGAGGTCATATGATAAGGCCAGTGCCGGATATGGCAAGTACAAGTACAAATTGTCTCTGGGACATCCGGGTGGCTTAAGAGGGAGAAAATGCGTGCCTGAATCTTAGTGGGGATGGGGGAATTCTGAGCACAGACAGGAGAGATGAAGCCCGACAGCAGGGGAGAGGGGTCAACAGGCCAGCCATATAGGAAAGCCAGCAAAGTGACCAAATGTGGAAGTCCAAGGTGCCATCTACACGTGTGCCATGAGGGAGCGCCTGGGGCCTGGTGCAAGGAGCACTCCAGCTGGGGGCAGGGAGCCCCGCATTACTTCCTGCTGGATGCGCATCCTTGAGCCAGTATCTTAACTCTGAGCACTCAAGCCCATCTTCTATCAAGTGGGGGCGTTAATCATACTCCATTCATGGGGCTTTTGGGAGGATAAGATGCAACAGAACATTGAAGAGCCTTTTGTTCGCAGGAAATCTGATGGATATTAATAAGCACCCTCACGGTAATGGTGATGTGATGGGAGCCTGGGCAAGGTGTGTACAAGACAAGGAGGGGGTGTGGTGGCCGCTGGGATTATTAGAAATAAGAAAGATCATCCCCCCACCGTGGGAACAGCCCCCAGCCAGCAGCCTGCTTTGGGGATCCTCTCCTGTAGAAAACGGCCTTGCCCAAGGTCATGCCTCCAGGGGTGGCCTTGTGCAGAATACCTGATCAGCACAAGGGTGTAGGGCCGTGGAAGGGGCACCCCAGCTCTGGAGCACCTTGTGGGGCTCGTGGGACCCGGGCTGCCAAGGCACCACAGCAACACGGTTCTCAGCAGAGCCCCGCATCCCACCCCCTCCCTTTGCAGATGTGGGTCCCAAGCGCCATTCCTGATAAACATCCTGCCAGTAGCTCACCAAGCCCACTCCATCCATGACGGTGATGGAGATTCCACCTCCCTGGGTGGCCGAGCCCATCAGTGGCCCTGCCCAGCCAGTATCAGGTTCTTCCAACAAGCAGATGCTTTGGCCGCTCTGAGGGTCCCACACATCATCCAGTCGGGTAGTGAACACCCACCAGCGTCACCCCCTTTCCCATTTCTTAGCTCTGGGACCTTGGACATGTCAGTTTACCCTGGTGAGCCTTGGCCTCCTCCTCCATCAAATCAGCCCAGTAACCCCTACTGCTCATAGGTGTTAAGTGTTCTTAAGATATTCCTGCCCTGCCTCGTATGTAACCTGGGTTCTGCCTTCCAACCATCTGGTTGTTCCATTTTCTCATTCCCAATTTCTCAAGATAATTATACAAATGCCCAGGTTTCAAGTTATTTTAAGCTGAGCAACCTTAAGCCAGTTACATAATCTCTCTGTTCCTCGTTTTTAAGAGTTGCGAAATGGCATCAATCTCACAGAGAACCCTAGAACAGTGGCTTGCGTGCAGTAGGTGCTCAATAAATGTCAGCCATTATTTTCAGAACTTGTTCATCAGTTGGTACCCAGAATCAAACACACTACTCTGGGTTGCGGTCTCTCCTGAGGCGTGGGCCCATCACCTGCCTTTCAGATCCTTTACTTTGAATAATGCTGCCCAGAATTTTTGGAGAATGGGGCTTTTAAGCCATCACACACACTGAGCCTCATTCTGGGATTCCTGGCAGAAAACAAACACAGATATCCAAGCCTCCCGTAACACTCGCACACATTCTTTCATCGCGTGTCTTTGCCTCTGAACTCAGGTTGGATTCTGCACCTGCGTGCAAGGCACCATCCCAGTCAGGCTTCTGCTATTTGGTTGGAGGAAATGACAGTGAAAGCCCTTCACGAACTCGATGGCGGAGAGAACCCACAATGAGATGGACAGACGCTGCTGGTGACCTCAGCAGAGTGGTGGGGACAGACAACGTGCTGCCGGTGACAGGCGGTGCAGATGCCCCCTCCGGGGGGAGGACTGGTTATGAAAATGACAGAGCCATCAAGAGAGTCATGAATGTTGCTGCTGTCACCCGACATAATTGCAATTTCCCACGATTTCATGTTACAATGCGAAATTAACATCCTTGTACCTGTCACACCGCCATTAATGACAACTGATCACTATTGTTCACGGTGGTTTCGTTCAATCCACCACTCCTGCCAAAAGGGCAGCCCTTGGGTCCCCTCTCTTTTGCATCCTGTGACCCCTCTAGCCCTCATCCCCCGGGGCCTCAAATGCTTGACTAAGGCTGGAGGCCGGTCTGCAGTGGGGC
This sequence comes from Martes martes, assembly GCF_963455335.1. Lineage (NCBI taxonomy): Eukaryota > Metazoa > Chordata > Mammalia > Carnivora > Mustelidae > Martes > Martes martes. Next base: position 163,458,801 of record NC_137891.1, on the reverse strand, counting down.
CAAGGCCCCCGACAAGGGCCCCGTGTGAACGGTTGACAGTCCCATCAGATTCCTTCTGATAGAAGTGTCAACAAGGCCGCGTTGAGCACAAAGCCGTTGCCCATGGGAGCTGAAAGGCCACCGGGTTGGACAGGAGGGAGAGGTCATGACAGACCACGTGGAAGTGACAGGCACAGGGGACCAGGAACAACATGTGAGCACAGGCTCCGAGCCAGAGAATAAGGGGAGGAAGAAATAGCAGTCAGGAAGACAGAGCAGAAGCCAGGGAACCCGCGTCACCCCTGTGGCTGAGCTCTCCAGACCTTGGTCAGAGATCTGAACCACTCCTTAGCTTCTCCCCTGCCCTGAGTGACCCCTGGTTCTTTCACAGTTCCTGGGTCCTGCACACAGAAACCTAGCAGCCCATGCCCTACACCTGTGAGCCAAGGACAGAGCCCTGGGGCTCTCCAGCAGAAACCCCCTTACCTGTGGACAGAACCATTAATAAGCAAGCACGCTTGGAATGCAATCACCAGGCCAGTTATGCATGCACTTAGTTGTCCCTCTTGATATCTGAGCCTCTCTGCCTTGTCCACAAGGACAGTTGAGAAGCCTATCTGAATGCTTGGGGAATTCAGACAAATGTCTGCCCCTGGTCTCATGTTGAATGACTCTGTCCAGGAGAGCAAGTTGAGTTGGGCAGAACTTGAACCAACACCTGACATGTGACCCATGACAGGTCTTCAAGAAAGCTTCGTTTTGGTCTATGACTGTCCACAAACCTCAGCCTCAAGCAAGCTCCCTGATCTGTGGTTTCTGGAAACCGTTCTCCTTTCTGGGATCCGCCATTCCTGGTCTCCCAGGGCTCTCCCGTCCTCCGTTCTCCAGCAGTCTGTGGTTCAGGGATGTGTGCGGCAAGTTGTCTCCGTGCCCAGGGCTACCCTGGGGCCCTCTCTCCCTGAGGTCTGGGTGACTCCTTCAGGCTGACCATCCTTCCCCTCAGGGGTGTGAAGTGTCACCTGTGAGTCCCTTCTCATCCATGATCATGAAATCCTTCTCTTGTTCTGCACAGAAGTTGGAAAGACCTGCGCTCTCCTCCTGCCTTACTTTTGATTTCTTCTTCCACCCCACAGCCCATTCAGGGCCTCCCCTTCGAGGCTGTTCTGACATTCCCATGGCCCTTACACGGGAGGGACCTCCTATTTCCTGAACACAGGCTACAGACCCATCTCTGTGTTCACATGTTGACGTGGATGAACGAACAACCCTTGATCTAGAAACGAGACAGCGCTAACTGAGTCAAGGCCACACGGTGTGTAAGGAAGTGGCCAAACCATAACTTGAACCCAGGTCTGTGGGTTTCCAATCTTGCCTCCACCCCGGACTAGGCGCTGTCTGCCTCCATTTCCTCATCTGAAAAACCAGGGTGGCCGACCCTTCCTGCCTCCTGGGCTGTTGTGAGGATGGTTCCAGCCATGACCCATTTAGCATCCTGTCTGGCATGCAGTAAGCACTCAATAAAGAATGGCTGTTGTTATGACTTACGGTTACGTGTCTCTAAACATGTTCTATACACTGCTTCAAGTCTCAGCATTTGACACTCCTCCTGGGAATGACGAGTTCCAGGAAGCAGATCCACTCTGATGTGCCTTCTCAATTAACCTCTCTTCTTTCCATCCTTGGGTTACAACCACTGTAAGTCTAGCCTATCCAGAATGCTCCCTAAGCCATCACACAGGTTTCCTTAGGAACGGCCCCAGACCCCTTCTACTTCCTTGGGTCAGTTTGCAAATACCGTGTCAGAAACAGGAGCCTGCAATGGTCCCAGTTCTCTGAGCACCCCCTCCCCACCCCGCCACCAATGGGCTCAGGTCACGGCCATGGGCTCACGTGTCCTCTGAGCTTTGATATGTTCCTTGCTGAAGTTCGGGCTGCAGCCTCCCTGGGAACCACAAACAGAGCTGGTCCCCATCATGTCCCTTCACCAGTCATCTTCTTGTGGGTGAGAATTTGGTCCCAAGTGGCTCTTCTGGTCCCGTTCTTTTTGTTCCGAGAGCTGCGACTATCATAAGGCAGGTCTAGAACTGCCCCGAGGCTCTGTGCAGGACCAGGGGTTCACCCAGCTGATGCTGGGAGGTCCGGCTCCCCTGTCCCCACCACCCTTGCCTCTGCGTCAGTGGGCAGTAGCACCAGGAAAGACGTTCCACTTCCTCCGTGGCCAAGGTCAAGGCCAAGGCCAAGGAGAAAAGCTTCCTGTGTCCAAGTCCTCCCTTTCCAGGAACTTATGGAAAAGGCATGGGAGAGTGGCATGGGCAAGACCAGCCTGGTTCAAACCCTGGCTCTCTGTTGCTTACTGTGTTGCTGTGGGCAAGTCTCTCTGGGTCTTGGTTTCTCCACGCAGAAGATGAAGCTTGTAGCCCACCAGTTTGTGGGATGAAGGGAGCTGATGCCCGCAGGGCCCATGGATTCTCAGAAAGAACTCCTCCCTCCAGGGCAGTTCTCTTAGTCCCTGATGGGCCCCATGGTGGGATGAGCAATGGACAGGCCTTCCCCACTATCCCACTTGGCTCCACGGAGTCTCTGGGACCTTGGACTCTCAGGGCTAGAACTGGAGAAGTCACAGCAAACCAGGGCAAGTTGGTTGCCCGACCCTGAGGGTCTCCTCCACGAGATCTGGCTCAGTTTTGTCAAGCTGAGCATGGCACGGGAGAAAAGAGGCAGACCAAGAAGCTGTGAAGACAGGTTGGTTCTCCAGGCAGAAGTGTGTGTCTGTGGGCTCCAAGGCAGGGCCCTCCTCCTCTCTCAGCTTCCCCACGAGACCCTTTCCCAGTGTCTTGGAGTGGGAAGAGATGCACTTCTGTCGCCTGTACCTCCCTATTCTGTTAGCACTTGATGTGGGGAAAGGGGTGACAATGAATTTCTAGCGGCTCCCAAGCTGGGCCCTGGTTTCTGGGGATCGGTGGTGTTGGGATGGTGCCTCCCTTTAAGACAGCCGTTCTCAAAGGGGGATGGGGTGTTCTCAATGGGGGAGGGTATTTTGCCCCCAGGGGACACTGGACAATGTCTGGAGACATTTTTGGTTGTCACAACTTCAAGAGAGGGTGCCACTGGCATCCTCTGGGTAGAGACCAGGGAGGCCGCTGAACACCGTACAACCTGTGGACAGCAGCCCATCATGGAGAATCTGGCCCAAAGCTGTGAGGCTGAGAGCCCCAGCTCTGGGGCCACTGGAAGAGGTTGAGTCTGGGGACACTGGGTGGGGAACTGGGAACCAAGAGCCGAGGAGCCCATCCTGCCATCTCTAAGTCAAAAGCTCAGAATCAGAGCCCACCCACACTCCCTCCCTGCCCCCCGACAAGAAACTGGGTGCCCCCCTCCACCAAGACAAACCCGGAAGTTGCCAACGCCAACGGCAGGCCTGCCTTGGAAAGGGGTGGGGGCGGGGGCAGGGACAGGCACTTTTGGCATGAGGCTGGCAAGGAGCAAGCTTTATGGCTTGTTCCGTTCAGAGTTTTAATTAAGCGTCTCAAATAAGGATTTAATTGGGTTGTAACAAGCCAGGCTATTGTATGCGAGAGAAACACCTGGGGATTATTAGAAAACATTTTTAAGGCAGTAAAGCCGCAGCAAACACTTGCAGTTGTTAAATCAGGAAATATAATTCCAGAGCTCAATGCCACACACAGTGAGGGGGAGCCACTGGCCCCCAGCGCCACGGCGCTGGCCACGAGGGACCAGCTGCCACCATGCTGGGAGCGGTGGAGGTGCCCCTGGGCAGAGGAACTCAGTCCGAAGCCCTTGCCAGCTCCTGTCTTTCTGGCTACTTCTGCGGAAAAGAAGAGCTGCCAGACCCAGGCTGGGAGGGGCCAAGGGTACCTGTGCCCACTTACTGGCCATCTCTCCCCCAGCTAGAACAAACTAGAACCAACCTAAGCCAAGGACCCGGATCTGCTCGGCTCCTTGCCTGAGCCTCAGAGCACAAAGCAATGCCTGGCACCCAGTAGGCATGAGCTGACCAGTCCAGGGGAGGAGGCAGTGGTGTCTGGGCCCATCTTATAGGGACCAGAGCCCGCCGGGCCACTCCCTTCAGCCCAGGTTTCTGACTGGAGGAGCCAAGGGCACAAGGGAAACAGGAGGCTATGAGCCTGATCCGAATTCAGGCCTGGAGAGCCCTGGCTGGTATGTTGCCTCCTACTAGTAAAGCGGCCTAAACCCCACCATGAGGGACCCTCCCTATCAGGTTCAAACAGGAGCCGTTCCCTGACCTCGCCCTACTACCCATCTCCCCAGCACTTCTCCATCTCACTCCCAGTAGAACCTGAGCACACAGCCCTGGAGCCTTACACCGCCTCCCCAGTAAGACCGTGGTCTCCCTGAGAAGCAGCCCCACGTCTACTTTACTCTCCCGTATCAGCAAGGACCTGGACGTTACGCGCCTGTGAGGGGCATCCTTAAGGACCCGACGGGAGAGGTGCATGGACGAGCAGCCTCTTCGCGGCACCTGTCCCTGGCTGCCCTCACCACCGCGGGCCACAGTCACTGTGCGCAGAGCTTTTCTTGCCCACCTCACCCGGCTCTCCCGACAGCTTTGTGATGTCTGCTTATCCGTTTTATTTTTTTTTTATAAAGATTTATTTATTTATGTGAGGTGGGGAGAGAGAGAGAAAGCGCGAGGCAGGGAGGGACAGAGAGAGAGAGAAACTTCGGCAGACTTTGTGCTCAGCACGGAGCCCTATGTGGGGCTCAATCCCACGACCCTGAGATCACGACCTGAGCCAAAACCGAGAGTTGGACACTTCACCCACTGTGCTTCCCAGGAGCCCCCATCTCCATTTTATTGAGAAACTCCCTTTCCCCCTCCTCTGTTCTTCCCCAATCTCCCCATCAAACTGGTGGTGAAGGGAGCACCTCCCCCAGCCTGGGAAAGGCAGCTTGAACATCAGATTGAGGAGGAACCAGGGCAGGGCAAGTCCCTAGGCTCCCAGAACCAGTGAAGGGCCCCTCCTGCTAAGGCCCAGGGGTTTCTGAACCTCCTGCTGTATCCCCGGATGTCCGCCTGCAGGGTCTGCCGCTCCCATCACACCTCCTCTATCCCCCACCCCCCTGGGGTCTGCCTGCAGAATCTCAGAAGTGGGGTGCGTATGGGGGTGTGTGTGTGTGCTGGGGGGGTGGGGAGGGAAGGAGCAGGGATGAGGGCGGCTGGGGGAAGAGGTAGGACATGGGGTACAGAGCAGAAGGCTCAGAGGCCTGAAGCTGGGGGGCTTGGATGCAGAAGGTGAGCCCATGACACATGGAGGGACCCCGGAATCACAGAGGGAGGCTTGGGAGCACAGATCTGGGGGGGTGAGGTGCACGGTCTGGGGAAGTGGCCCAGGGGTACCAAGGCGCAGGGACAGCTGCAGGGGCAGCTGGAGGAGCAGGTCACTCTCCCACACCAGGACCAAAGCTCCCGTCCCGGAAGGAAGGAAACTGCAAGTCAGGAGCCAGGTGTGACAGACCAGATGAGCACCAGGAACGGCAGGGAGCCCAGCCCTCTGCATCTGACCTTCAGGGTTGCTTTCTGAACAGGAGGCCCCACATCTAAGTCAGTTTCCCAAAGAGGCCCGAGGCAGCAGGACAGGGCCTTAGGAAGCGCTCTCTTCCCCTGCCCCGACCAGCCAAGATTTTCTAGCTCCACCCCCACACCCCAGAAGCTAGTCCCAGGCAGAGTCCTCTGGCTGGGCCTGGAGACCGGACTGCCCCCTTGGCCCACACCTTTCAGAAGACATCTGCAGGGAAGGCCCAGCCCCCGCCCCGGGCCCTCTCCACCTTGAGGCTCTATTCTATGCTTCCTGTCTTTGCTCAGACAGATTTTTCTCTAGGTCCTGGTGGGGGGGGGCGGACCTTGATTTCACGTGACCCCCCTTCCACCTCCTAGTCCTCATCCCTGTATTATTTTGTCTCCTAAACACCTGATATGATGAAGCACACTCCATATTTTACTGTAATTATTACGCTTGCGGTTAATGTCCCTGCTGGAATGTCGGCTCTCTGAGGGCAAGAACTTAGGCTATTTTGCTCTTCGCTCACTCCCCAGTGCTCAGGACAGGGCTGGGCACACAGTAAGCATTCAAGAGCTACCCGCTGAATGAATGACCTTCAGGAATTGCCATCTCACGTGGCCTTCCAGCCTTCCTATTGTTAAGGTCGGCAAGACAGGTGTTCCTTTTATGACTGCTATCACATATAGGAGGGAATAATAATTATATACAGGAGTGAATAATAATTACAGTGCTAATAGCCAACTTTATTGAGCACTTCCTAGGTGCCAGGTCCAGTGATCATTGTTGTACACATATAAATCTCTGCCATCCTCACAACAACCCTAGGAAGGTAAGTGCTATTAACCCAGTTTGACAGATGGGGAAAGGGGACTTCAGAGAAGTAAGGTCACTTGCCCAAGGTCACACAGCCACGTGCTGGGCACCACGCTAAGTGCTTCACCTGGATTACATCATTTAATGCTTATGACTCTCTTATACGGCAATGATTGTATTTTATGGAAAAGGAAACGTAGGCCCAGAGAGATGCAGTGACCTGTCAAAAGGTCACCCACGTAGCAAGGTACAGAGCCAAGATTCAACCCCACATCTCTCTGAATCCAAATTCAACTCCACATCTCTCTGAATCCAAATCCTATCTCCTATGCCCCCCTGGGCAGGAAGCTTCCCACCACAAGTGGACATTAAGAGGGAATAGACATCAGAGTGGGTAAGACGGTAAGCTTTGGAAATGATGGCCTTGATCCCAATTCCTTTCTTGGGTCAAAATGCCCTCGGGCAGTTCTTCCACCTCTAAAATCCATGTTCCACAAACATCCATGGGCAGCTGGGGGGCCCTGGTTTCACAGAATCCCCAGGGAGGGAAGCTGGCAGCCAAACTTCGGTGCTGGGGGGCCCTGGTTTCACAGAATCCCCAGGGAGGGAAGCTGGCAGCCTTCCCTGGCTGCAGAGGTGAACGAGTAAAGTGGTTTTGGCTGCAGCAGCTCCTACTTCAATTCTGTCCATAACCACCCAAGGGTATTCCTGGGATTACCAATGAGTAACTTTCATTCCCAACTTCAAGAGTCAAAATACCTTTAGGTGTTAGAAAGGTATATTCCTTGTCTCCTAGGGACCCCCGCCGCTCACAGTACTCAGAAAGATGAGCCAACGGCTCCACCATATTATCACAAACCAGGAGTCTCTGGACAAGGGGTCCTTCATCGGCCTATGGTCAGAAGGAATTGTCTGAGATCAATGGTTCTAAAGCAAAAATCAATAGCATTTGGCAGTTGTCCTCTCAAAATTAATGAGTTTATATTCAATAACTATGTAGGACCGGGAACTTAACTTACTCACTTGGGCAGTGGTGGGGAGGGTGTCCTGCAACCGATTCCCCTGGCGGGAAGGCACAGGGCTCCGTCGCCGGCCTGCCTTGGGAACGTTATAGAATTGCTCCCTGTTCATGAAAGGGGACTGGATGGCTGGTCAGGAAATCTCCCAGGCCGGATTCCATCACGCCAGCTTTAGGACTGTCTGTTTGGGGGAAGAGACACAGGACTGGTTTTAAAGAAGAAAAACTCGGGGGCCCCCCTTCATGCTGAAATAAGATGAGGAGAATCTGGATAGATTCCTCAATCTCTCAAAAGAAAGCTTGGAGGGGATCTGAATTTCTCCAGAGGCAGAATCCAAGACACAGGGTTGAATACCAATAGTTGGGAGGGGATCTCAGGCCGTGCTGGTAGGGAGAAGGAAGTGACAGAGGTAGAGGTGGCTTACAGCAGATGCTTTCTCAAGCGAATCACAACTGTGGGCAGCTGGGCTCAACCCAGCCGCCATGGGGGACATCTGGGAGACGGCCGGGAACCCGCCTCGGGGCTATCCCAGCAGAGGGGAGAGGAGGCAGGGGTAGTGAGGAGAAGCCCTTGCCTGCCAGTGGGGGAGGGTTCACTGTACCGTCCTGCTCCCAGCCAGAGCTGAAGGCATGGGTAAGCAGTCCGTCCTTGCAGAGGAACCAAAGGAGATGATGACCAGACCAGGGAGGACACCGGACAAGGCACTGGGAAGAGGAACAAAAATATTAACTTCTAGGAGTGCCTGGGTGGCTCTGTGGGTTAAGCATCTGATTCTTGATTTCAGCTCAGGTCATGATCTCAGGGTCATGAGACTGAGCCCCACTCCTCACTGGGCTGGACAGGGAGCTTGCTTAAGATTCTCTCTCTCCCTCTGCCACACCTCCCCCCAACCCACTTGTGTTCTCTTTCTCTCTCTCAAAACAATATATATATTGCTCATATATATATATATACATATATATATATATATATATATAAATTAGCTTCTACCTACATTGATCTGAATCTCATCCATTTCAATTACTTATTTCCACAGGTAAGGTTTAAGGCCCATAGCATATGGAGCTGGGCATATTCGTATACAATACATAAAGAATAAGCAACATTTATCCAGGTGCACGCAAAAGTCTGATAGTAGGGGGTGATCGTGATCAGTCAAAGAATCCTGGTGATCCCTGCTTGCAATGAAATGGAGCAGCCCCCGACCAAACAACCACATGGCTGTCAGATCTTCCCAGGGATGGTGGCATCAAGTGTCTCTTGCCCAACACAAACCCAAAGCCTGGTGGGGAAAAGCAGCATTTTGGAGAATGGGCTGAGCAGGCCAGCCAGCCATTCCTCCAGCCGTTGTAGCATTTCTCCTTGATCAAGCTGTGTGCTTGGAGCATAGGTAGGCTCCTGGCTTCATCTTGTCATTTCGAGTTTTGTCATGTGGCTTCAACGGACATGGAGAGTGGTGAACACCCAGCCTCAGTCTTAGGAAATCTGCTACTGTCCTTTGCTAGAAGGGTTTTGCAACTCTCAGCACCTTTTACATAAATCCCTAGACAAAGACATCACTTTAAAATGAAGGGTTAATAAATGCTTTATTTTGTCCTGGAGCTACCAGGGTGATCTTTCTATAAAGAAAAGGTAAAATTTTTATAACCAGTAGTATTGGCCACTAGGAAGCACGGAGTCAAATATTTGGCCCCATTGCGGTGACAATCATGGACATCACAACTTAACAACAGTATTTCATTATTCTTCCCAGGACACATCTAATTTTGAATTTATATCTTCCCTGGTCCTGGGTTCTGAAAAATAAGTTAGCTACCTTATTAAAGGTAATTCGTGTAAACAACCTCAAATTATTTTCATGGAATAAGATGGACTAATTCCTAATTCATTAATTAAAAAATGAATCCCAGCTGATAGCCCAAATTGCACTTTTGGACCCAAGCATAAAATATCAACAGTGCCCTCCTAGGTCAGTGCCATGAAGTTTCAGACGCTGAGTCTGCCTTGCACGGGAGAAAGAGAAAGATGTTTGCTTAATGTCCATGGGACCAGCCTCAACAGGTGAAAAGGGCTGAGCTTCAGGATCTGGAGTGGGGGAGGGGCCTGGGTCTGGCCAAGAGGCACCCAGCCCCCACCTCGCTGCTCCTCCAAATAGAATTCTATCCAGATAGAATCCCCACTCACTTTGTTTTCATTTGTACCCTAAATCCACTCTTGGCCTTTCTGGGCAACTGACTGAAACCCACATCTCTCCAAAAGACTTTTAACATCTTCTTTGAAGTTCTCCTGGAATTTGTCCTTTGGGTTCCAAGACAGACCCCTACAGTGGCTCCTAGAGAGTGGGGCTGTTCTGCTTCTCTGCTCCCGCCAAACTGACAAATTCTGATTCCAGCTCCACCAGCTGCTATCCTTCTGGGCTGAGAAGGCCATCTCGTCTCTCCTCCTACCATCCCCTTGATCATCCCCAACTGGTTCACCGGCTCCCACTCTTTTCTTTCCAGTGCTGCACCCAGGGGGCAGGGGAGGAGGGAAGCGAGGGTACTGGGATGGGCACCTGTTGCCATCAGGACCCCAAAGCCAACTTGAAGAAGGGGAGGATAAAATACTTGGGAGAGCACTTAGCCCCAGCACGGCCATCAGCACTCCCTCGGGGACACACACAGCCCCAGGAAACAGTAGCAGGGAAGCCTGCGGCCAAAGGAGGCGGTGCCTGTGCCTCCAACACAGGCACGCATCAGAGGGCAGAGGCCAACTCGACAGGGCAGAAAGACCCACGCTCCTGATTCTAATCCCCGCTGCACAGCCCACCCTCTGAGGGGCCTCATCAAGCCAGGCACCTTCTCTGAGGTTCGATTTCCTTATCTATAAAGCAGAGATAAGAATACCTGCCTACCTCGCAGGGGGGGGATCAAATTGAAAACTGTGCACAAAAGGGCTTTGCAAAAGGATAAAGAATCACACAAAGAAGCAGAGAATTGTTGCCTCTGAGAGCTAAGTGACCCCAGAAGAACCAGGGAAATATTGAGTTTTAGGATCTGGAGTGGAGTGGAGGTGTGGGGGGGCTGTCCAGGAGGCTCTCAGCCCCCCTCCCCACTCCCTTTGTTCACACTTGTACCCTCGAATCAACAAGCTTCAGGGAAGGGGGCTTCAGAGGCATCGGCGGTCGTCTGGTCCCTCCCCGTGTTCTATGCCTGGTGTCTCTTTGTTGTCACTGAACTATGGGGGGGTCTGTGTGTGTGTCTGTGTCTCTCTCTACATGCATACATGTGTGTGTATCTATGTGTACGTAGACTCACGTGTGTGCGCACCTGTATGTCCCCTAATGCCTTCCCATGGAGAATTCCCATGTGTGGTTTGGGAGGATGATGGGGATGGGGGCGGACGACCCGTATCTGCAGTGTCTGAAAGCCACGTTTACAAAACACCTACTGTGTTTACCTGGAGCCTCTTCCTTTGCCTTCCCCTGTGAGACTCCTGGATCCCCTCCCAGCTCAGCTCTCCAGATCTCTGGGGCCCTCCCCAGCCAGCCCAGCACGGCAGAGGGAGTCCACTGCCTAGCCAGCCCTTTGGCCAGCTGGAGCGCTAACCTCCGTCACTGAGTGTGACATGGGGTTGCTGCCTTAGTTCCTGGGCTTCAGGGCCAGTCTTGGACACCTGCCTGACAGTCTCTTCCCCCTAAGGACAGTTTCTCCAGTGATAGCACCCCCTAACCCTGGCCCACTTCTGTCTGTGGCCTTGAAGCTCTGGACCTCACCTGTTTCTAGGACTCCTCCCCATCTAAAGTCTGTGGCTGACCCCTCTGGACAGCGCGCTCTGCCCTGAAAGGACCAAGCCCCATTCCCCACCTGCGGCTGCCTCTCTGTCCCCACCTTCCACTTCTGCCCTCCTGGACAGAACAGGTCTCATCCTATCAGACCGCCCTTCCCTCTCATCTACTAAAGCCACGCAGGAACTCTGGGAAGCACTGAGGGACAAGGGTGTGGAGGCTCGTTTGCCCATCCTAGACCTCAGTGGTGTGAGGCCAAGGATAACAGCAGCTGGGGCCTCCAGAAAGCCAGATAACAAGGAAGGTACTGGGTGTTTAACAACAGATGGTGCCAAAGCTACTAGGAGGGACCAAGGGGCTGGTCTAGTAGGGAAGGGGGCTTGGAGGAGGCAGACCTGATCTGGGCTTTAAAGGGTAGAATAAAGGTGGGCAATGAAGTGGGAAGGCTTGCCTGACAGCACATGGTTGACAGAGCAAAAACACGAGGGCAGGGAAACTGCAGATCACAGCCTCATTCACTCATTCATTTAGTCATTCATTCATTCATTCATTCATTCTCATTCAGCAAATATTTATCAAGCACCTCCAGTGTTCCAGGCAATCCTCAAGGCACTAGCATATTGTGGTAAATAAAGCACACAAAAGCCGCTAGGCCCATAGAATGTAGAGGTAGGTGGAGGTCAGATCATGGAAGGCCTTGCATGCTGGGCTGAGGAGGCTAGGCTTTATCGTGCAGGCAGTGGGGAGCCCTCAAGGGTTTCTGAATGAGGATAAGCTGACCTGCAGAGACACACCAGAGACTGAGAATCACTGACACGTAAGGTGACCTGGGTTGAGGCAGGGATGAAAACGGAGCAACAGAAGGGTGTGCAAATGAGTCAATGGGGAGGGAAAGGAGGACTCAGAAGGTCCGTGCTGAGGGGAACCTCCTCGAGAAGACCGTCTGTTTCCTTGGGGTATGTGGCCCTCTCTCCTGTCTCTAAACACACACCTGTCAGAGCCAAGTGTGAATCCCAGACCTCCCTGGGCAAACTCCAGCTCCGCTCACGGGGGGTGGGGCTACCCCGCCCCCGCCCTGTGCGCCTCAGCTCCAAGCGGCTTTAATAATGCAGTGGGGAGGAACTCAAAGGCCTGGCAAGGCCTAAATATAGCCAGCCGGGCCACGTGCACAAACGCTCCCCTGAATTTACTTAAGAGCAGAGGTTGGCTTGTTCCTCTGGGGACCGCACTTTGTTTCGGGATCACGGCAGCCAGGCTGAGCCTGATGGGTCCTCGGAGCTTTCTTTAAACACAGAGAAAACATTAAATGATTTTTCTGCAAAAGCCTCAGCGTGAGAGGAGGCGGCAGCTAATGGAGGTTCGAGTCAAAGACCTTCCTGGTCAATGCCCTGCAGGACTCAGGTGAACTTCTTCGGGAAAAATCTAAAAATCGAAATCCCTCTGGACAAAGGGCGGTCTCCATGCAAACCAGGCACGTGGGTCACACGTCGGCACTCTGCTTACAGTCACCGGCAGGGTCCCGGTGAGGGAGGCAGGCAGTCGAGATGGGCCTGAGCCCAACTGTCTGTAGCCATGGAAAGGGCCAGAAGCTCTGCGGCTATGCTGCACCGAACCCCCTTGGAGGTGGCCCGACTGCTTCTCCCAGTCACAGAAGAGGAAACTGAGTCCTGGGAGGGGCCACGGAACTAGCCCGAGGCCACAACAGCAGAAGAGCAGTGCAGGCCAGATTTAAACTCGGGCATACCCGGCACTGGAGCTGGGGTTCCACAGCCCTGAACCGCCCCAGCCCTGCAGCCCAGGAAGCCCACCTCTTCAAGGAGAGGGCCCTGTGCCGGACAGTGGGCCCTGCCTCAGCCCCTCGCTGTGCTTGCTCCCCGCCCCCAGCCATGGGCTGTCCTGAGTTCTGCCTTCTGGGGGAACAGTCTGTCTACCTGTGGGGACTCCTCCTCACGGAGTTTCCCAAGGGGTGGGGGTGGGGAGGCGAATGCAGAGTCAGCTCAGCTCTGCAGAGAAGCATGGGAGGCCGCCCCCCGCCCCCTGGGGCCCCAGGCAAATGTTCCTTCACATGATTAACTCAGGCAGGTCTCATGAGGAGGGAGGGACAATCATCACACCCTTTTTGCAGATGAAGAAACTGAGGCAGAGAACAGCCAGGTAACTTACCCAAGGTCAGGCCACCACCAAGTGACAGAGCTGAAAGTCAAGCCACACAGCCCCCCAGGACCAGGCTGTGCTCATCATCATGGAGCTCAGGGGCCAGAGAGAAGGCGAGGAGGGAAGTCATTCGTGCCAGGGGAGGGGGAGGGGGGACACTGGAGAACCTTCCAGAGGAAATGAGATCTGAGTTTGGTGGTTTCTGGGCAAGGCATTCCAGGAAGGGAGGACCAAAGGAGCATAGGAGAGGAGGCCTGCGTGTGCAGTGGCACTGGGGAGCCGTCGGGCCTGGCTGGGGACAGGAGCATAAATCTTGGGAAGCTCCAGCCGACCCCAAGAACAGTTCCCACACTGGGTGTCAGGCCCGGGCCAGGCACTTTCCACGCATTTCCTCAACACGCTCAACCACATGCAGTTGGTCCAACAATCACTTCTTCACATCACGGTTGAAGAGTGGCTGCCCCAGGTAGGGGGCTGAGCACAGTGGGAGTCAGGGAATCCTTCTGAGGAGGGCGGCGAGGGGGTCACAACCCTAACCCTAAGCCAAGCCGGCAGCTGTGGGAAGGTGGGAGAACCCTGGAGCCCGGAAGCTGCCCAGCCATCTGAGTCCTCGACTGCTCTCCAGAGCTCCTGGTCCCTCCGGGGCCAAGAGTCTCAGGAGAAGGAGCGCCTGTCCTAGATGGTGATGGGCCCAGCACAAGCCTGCCTGAGAGGAATACCCAGCATCTTGCCTCCAGCATCTTGCTTCCATTCTGCTCTCTGATCGCCACACATACCTCCTCCTGGCACCCAGAGGGGCCTGGGTGAGGACGGCTTAGCCTGCCATTAGAAAGGGGACTTCGAGGGCACCTGGGTGGCTCAGTTGGTTAAGCGGCTGCCTTCGGCTCAGGTCATGATCCCAGGGTCCTGGGATCGAGCCCCACATCGGGCTCCCTGCCTGGCGGGAAGCCTGCTTCTCCCTCTCCCAATCCCCCTGCTTGTGTTCCCTCTCTCTGTCTCTGTCAAATAAATAAATAAAATCTTCAAAAAAAAAAAAAAAAAAAAAGAAAGAAAGAAAGAAAGGAGAGTTCGGAGTCTCATGGGGTAACAGACAGAAGAGTGATAAAGAACAGCCTTGGGGGTCAGAGAGCTCTGGGTACGACTCTATACTTGCCAGGCCGGATGGAACCGGACAGGCAACTTCGGCTGCCTGAGCCTCAGTATCCTCACCTGTAAAGTGAGTGTGAGAAGCCCTACTCCCCGGGTCGTGCTCGAGGGCTGAAATGACTGTCCACACTGGCAGCCACTGCCAGAGCACAAGGCAGACGATGACTAAAGAAATACCACGTGAGTGTCTGGCTATTCACTGTCAAACTCTTTCAACATTTCTGTACATTTTTATATTTTTTTCATCATTAAAAGTTGGAGGAGGGGCATCCGGGTGGCTCAGTAGGTTAAGGCCTCTGCCTTCAGCTTGGGTCATGATCTCAGGGTCCTGGGATCGAGCCCCGCATCGGGCTCTCTGCTTAGCGGGGAGCCTGCCTCCCCCACTCTCTCTGCCTGCTTGTGATCTCTGTCTGTCAAATAAATAAACAAAATCTTAAAAAAAAAAAAAAGTTGGGGGAAAATCAATACCCTATTTTCTTCCCCTGACACTGCAAACCTAGGGTCAGCCCCAGACCAAGCCACCCACTCAGATGCATTTTTCTGGCTCTTCCACATGTGGGAAGGTCATGGTGAAAGCCTGGGGATGGTGCACGGTCCCCCTTTCCCGGAGACGTCTGTGCTCTCACCGCACCCATCCCAGACAAGGGAGGGCCCAGCTTGCCCAGGTGGGGTCTGTGTTTCAGCACCTAGAGCACCTCCAATGTGCCGTTGGAAAACTCTGACCGGCTGATTTCTGAAGAGCAACCGGGAGATGGACAGTGACCGATCCCTTGCTCCCAAGTCAGGCAGGAAGGAAGTCATTACCACAGAATTGGAACAAAGAAGCAATTGATTCTTTCCTTGGTGAAAAGGAGGAGGCAGTTGGGTGATAGTCAAGACCACAGACTATCTAGGAATTAATCCCATCTCTATCATTTGCTCGCTGTGTGACCTTGGGCAAGCCATGTACCCCTCCAAGCCTCCGTTTCCTCATCTGCCCAGTGGGGGTGTCATAATTACACAGTGACCTCAAGTTGTTACCACAACTTGTTACCACAGAATTAATTTGTTAGTGCATGTGAAATGCTTAACATATGGGGAAGGCTGAGCTCAGGGCACCTGGGTGGCTTAGTTGGTTAAGGGTCCAGCTCTTGGGTTCAGCTCAGGTCATCATCTCAGGGTCACGAGATCGAGCCTAGTGTCCGGCTCACACTCAGTGGGTAGTTTGCTTGTGATTCTCTCCCTCCCTCTCCCTCTGCGCCTCCCCCACGGAAATAGATAAGTCTTAAAATAAAGAAATATTGAGCTATTTATTATTTTTTAAAAAACTTATTTTTTAGGAAAGTTTTAGGTTCATAGGAAAAAATGAGCAGAAAACAGAGAGTGTTTTCATCTACCTCCGCAACGTGTCCAGCCTCCATGCCCATCAACAACGCCAGTCAGAGTGGTAGGTTTGGTACAATCCGTGAGCCTATACTGACATCACTCTTGGTGTTGTATGTCCTGTGGTTTCTGACAAATGTGTAATGACCTGCATCTACCATCATAGTATCATACAGAAGACAGTCACTGCCCTAAAAAATCCCCTGTGTGCCACTTACTCATCTCTCCCTCTCCATCCCTCGCCCCCCCACTACTTTATTTTCATTCGATTAAGGAAAAAGATTTCCACATATTTCATTTCAGATTGCCTGAGTGCGAACGGGCAAAAGATAATGGTACGATGTGGACTTGAGATTTTTATCTTGCAATGATCTCAAGGAGAAGGGGAAACTGAGGCACGGGCAGGCGTGGTGACTCTCTGAGTGAAGCAGGTTGAGGCTGAGCCGGAGCCTGGGTCCCCTCACTCCCCCAGCCCTAGATTCTCCGCGGAGCCCAGCTCTGGCAGCCTCTCCAGGCACAAGCCCCAGGGGGCTCGCAGAGATAAGTCTGCATACAAATCAACTTGGAGGAGAGAGACTTTTTTTTTCATTTTTCCCTTTTCATTTAAAAAAAGAATCTAAGAAACGGGGGCTGAAATGGCAGTGTGTGTCTATGGCTGGAGGGGAGTGTGTGTGTGTGTGTGTGGTCCATTTGTGCAGAACCCATGTTACCAGAGTTCGGGGAAATGTCAGGTTCTTGGAGAAGGAGATTTTAATTAGGTTAGAGTTGCCTCCAAAAAGTACTAAAATTAAATATGAATCCATAATGCATGGCATCATAGCTAATGGTATGCAAATGGGGCTGGGCAGGGCCAGGCTGAATCAGGAACTTGGGTGATAGCAGTAATTGGGAAAAATGTCCCCTGGCCTGCAGCCACAGTCCCCAGGATGCAGATGGGCGGGGGCAGGGGACAGGGAGCAGGGGAGACAGAGCTTGGTGGCAGCCAATGTCCCCATAATGAAGAGGGGGCAAGAGTGGGGCCACCCACCCCCAGTGACAGGGCGGCGCTGTGCCTGCAAGAGAGCACACCCACACCAGGGGCAGGGGGGTGGGAAGCGGCCTGGGAGACCAGCTTCCGTGGGGGGTGCCCTGAGGGGTGGCTGGGAGCCTCTGCAGGGGGGCAGCAGCAGCGCAGGTTGGGATCGCTTGAGTTTGTCCTCCCTCCCCTGCCAGCTGTGTGACCCAGGCCCTAAGCCCCCTAAGCTGGACCTCTCTTCACTCGGCTACAAATTACCAAGGACCCAACAGTACCCGTTCTATCTTCCAGAGCTGTCTGAGGGTCAGGAGGAGCTGTAAATGTTTAGAGCTGTACAAAGGGACGTTTATTCTTGTTATTTCAGTGTTTATTCTTGAGATGAAAAAAATGAGGTAAAATCTACCGAGGGCTTGCTACGCACCAGGCATCTTCTCCCGCCCGGTCCTTTCTATAAGCACAGAAAGCATGACGGGTGGGAAGTGGTGGGACTGGGATTCAAACCCAGCAAGTCTGATTCAAGAACCTACCGGCCTACCAGCTACGCTGGGAGCTCTCAGGATGTTCCTGGAGGGAAGGGGTCATGCTTGGCCATGACAGCCCACGTCCAGACACACGGTCCCTGCCTACAATGCAAGCAGGAAGCACCCAGGAGCCACCCCCCCTCCCCGAGGGGCCAGTCACTTTACCCCTCTGGTCGGCAGACTCCCCACTCTGTACCACGTGTACTCTGCTGGCCCAAGCATCTCCCAGGGGCCTTCCAGCCTCCCACAATAGCATACGATCACTCCACAGAAAAATGCCCAGAGACTGCAGTCAGACCAGCCACGGCCAGATTCCTGCTCCAACATCCTGGGTGATCTACCTGGCCTCAGTTCCCTCATCTGTAACACGGGGAGGCTAACGGTTTCTGCTCCAGAGTGGCTGGGGCGATCGGATGAGACTGACATTAGCTTACATGCTCTAAGCTCTATGTGGCAGACACTGTTGTAAGCACTTACGCTGTATTAGCCCATTGAATCCTCACCAGCTGGGAGCGGCCAACACTTGCATGGGGCTCAGAAGTTCTAGGCACGGGGTGTTTACCCACAGTGACTCAATCTGTGCTATAACCCTAGGAGGTAAACGCTTTCTCATCCTCATTTTACAGATGGAGAAACTGAAGCACGGAGAAGTTCAGAACGCACCCAAGGTCAAGAGCCAAGATTTGAACCCAGGCAGCAAAGCCCCATGTCTGGACTCCTGCTTAGCAGGCCCCACTGCTTCACCCAATGCAGGCACGCTTAGGACAACACCTGCTTTCCTTAAAAACGCAATAAAGGTATTGTTACACCTAAAGGAAGGGGGGGTGCCAAGTCAACTTCCAACACCCGCCTTTCAGTAACGATTCGGTAAGATGACACAGAAAGTTTCC
Organism: Martes martes; assembly: GCF_963455335.1. Classification (NCBI taxonomy): domain Eukaryota; kingdom Metazoa; phylum Chordata; class Mammalia; order Carnivora; family Mustelidae; genus Martes; species Martes martes. The sequence goes on along the minus strand of NC_137891.1, from coordinate 163,440,593 downwards.
AGCTCAGAGCAGGGGCTCAAAAGTATGTCACGTGAATGAAGGAACGAGAGAACTGAAGGGAAGACTGTGGGTCTGCTCTGGCTCCTGGCTCTTCCAAGCAAGAAGGCTGATGCTGTAACTGGCTGTCATCCCCCCAGCAGGGCCGCTAATGAGGAGTTTCTCACAGATGGGAGGACACCCTGCAGCAGGTGGCTGTGGGTACAATGTGCCCTGGAAAGCAAGTCTGTTCTTGAAGGCCTAGGTGGATGGAGCGACGAACTCTCCCGAGAGGGAGGCTCCATGCCACAGACCGGAGCCCAGCCAGTGGTCCCAGAATACTCGCTATCCTGTCTGGGTGTGTCCTGGCTTGGCCAGTGGCCCTGGGAGCCCTACGAGGAGAAGAGAAATGGGACAGGAAATGGCACCAAGGTTTTTGAGAAGTGAAAAGTGTAGAGAGCCCTTCCTTTGTGTAGGAACGAGTGCCAAGGGGACACTGCCTACTGAGTTTTCATCAAAGTAATTTATTGATCAATACAGCTAACACGGCTAGTTCAGCGATTTTGTAAAAAATAACCATGTGTTGGATGCAAGGAGCACTTTACTGGATTGCGGGGAATGGCGCCAGGCAGAATCGCCCGTGTTTTATGGCCTTCTGGGAACCAGGCCCTGGCAGTTTTGTCTCCGTGGCTTTATCTTCATGACACCAAAACATCGGGATGGAGAGGGAAAAGATAGGCCAATCTTCCAGATGTTTTGTCTACCTGGCAGCAAATATCAAGACATGTCTGTGCAAGGTCACAACAATGAACTTGAAACCCTCGAGGCAGGGAAGGAGGGATGGGCTCGGAGAGGCCCAGGCCCAGAGCTGGGTCAGAGGGCTAGAGGGAAGCAGAGCTGACCATTTCCAAATCCCCTACTCTTTACTGGGCCCCCAGCTACGTGCTTTTAGGCTTAGCATGTCTCTTGCATTTACAGATGAGGAAAAATGAGGCCGGCCTTGCGCTCCTGAGGTCGCAGAGCCCCTAAACGGCGAAGGAGTGGCTCACTGTTCAGACCTAAACCAGGGTTTCCTTGATCCTACTCGCGTGACTTTGGATTGGTGAGCCGGCCTCAAGGAACCTCCATCTCCTCCTAGCAGACTGGAGAGCCTCTGTCTTCCCCCACCTGCCGAGCTCACCACTGGGAGCACTGAACAAGACACAGACATGCATGCACTTGACAAGCCAGAGAGAATTCTGCTACCTTAAATGACGGACCCTCTTCTTAGGGTTCCCCAAACCGCCCCCAGCCTGGACCCAGACACTAATATGTGTTGAATCATTTATCAGTGGCTTGAGCCAAATGGCCTGGTGACCCATCCTCAAAATTCCAGATGCTTCGAAGAGCATGGGGACTCCCCCCCCACCCAGCCAAGGCACGGGCCATGCCTAGGTACACATTCTGGCACACGGTGCATGGAACAAGCCAATCAGAGTCTTCGATGTTTAGCTTCCCACTCCCCCGCAGAGAGCCTGGGACTCTGTGGGCCAGTGCTGGTTCCTCCACTGCTGTCCCAGCAGGCCTGGGTGAGCCCCCGTGCTGGGAAGAGTTGTCACTCTCCAAAAGAAACCAATGGTCTGTGGTATGAGGCTGGCCAGTGCCTCGGCCTAGAACTCGTGCCAGCTCGGTTCTTAAGCACAGAACCTTGGAAACCACCTCCCCACTCTGTTCCCCCACGGGCCTTCTCTCTGTTCTTTGGCCAGCCCCCACTCTTTCCCACTCTCAAGGCCCTCATCCAGGCCGTTCCCTCTGCTGAGAACGCTCCCCTGCATCCTTCCCATGGCCGTTCCTCCCACTCTGCAGGCCTCCGCCTGAATGCAACCTCCTCAGGGAGGCCCTCCCTGCTTCCAGAAGCACAGAGTTGCCTCTCAAGTATGTTCCTGCAGAGCATTTGCTCTAATCTCCAACTGTGCATTTACTTGCCTGTTTACTTGCTTACTGCTCATCATCCCAGATAGACTAGACAAGATCCCATGAAGAAGGGACCCTCGTCCCTCTAGACCCAGCACCTGGGGCACCTGGCGCATAGTGGTGCTCGACCAGCACTTATGGAAGGAAGAAAGCTGTGGGGAGGGAGAAAGGCAGGAAGGAGCCAGGTGAGCGAGATGAGCTGTAGACCAGCTTCTGAGAACCGACCAGCATGGGTGTGTTCCAGGCATAAGAGTTCCTTTTCCGGCCGACTCCCAGACATCTCTTCACACGGATCCCATTTAGAAGAACTGGTTACTCCGAGACAACTCTTGTCTGTAACCCAGTGAACCCCGCTCTGCCAGGCTGGTACAACCTCAAGGATTTTGCATATGGCGCCCATCCACCAACAGAAGGTAAACCACATGCAGCGGCTTCTGCTGAGCAGCTGGAGATAAGCAGGGAAGCCCGAGGCACTGGTGGGGCACCAGAGAGAGGCAATCCCAAGTGGGCATCTAGACACTTGCACCTGCCATTTTGACTATGAGGTCCTTTTGACCCCCACCAGGCGACTGAGAGTTTGTTTGTCTCGGTACCGAAGTGCTTAGTCTCCCTTTCTCCTCTCTGTCTCTCTCCCATCTCTTGGTCTCTCCCTGTCTCCTCTGTTCTGAGTGTCTCTGTCTCAAACACCGGCTTCCTCTTCCTGACTCACTCTTTGTCTCTTGCTCAGAATTCATCTACACGGGTTCATTCGGGGATGAAAACAGTGGGCTCAAAATAGAGTCTAAACATCCTGTTCCTGTCTTAGCATCAAGGGATCCTAAAACCCAGGAAGCTCCTGCCTGGGTTTTATCAGGACTCTAGGTTCAGGAATCTGGAAAAATCCATACTCCCCAGTACCCTGGGTTTTCTTTAAGGAGGTAGCCACGGCCTGGCATGAAGGGCTGAGGGCCGGGGCTCGGAGGCTGACCTCCATGAGGCACCCAGGCTCTGCCACCTGCTGGCTGAGTGACCCGGGCCCATCCTTTCATCTCCCTGAGCCACAAGCTCTTCACCTGCCACATGGGCATACCTGGGCCATCGCACAGGGTCTTTATGAGGACTAAAGAATGAGCACTCGGAATTGCTCTATACCACCCAGAGCTGTAGGCGCCTGGTAAGCACTGGCAGTTGTGTTTTCCTGGTCCTGGTCTATCAGTTCTCTTTTTGCTTCTTTGTTTCAAGTGGGAGCCTGTCTGCAGGGATGGGGCAATGACAGAGGCCATGCTGCCCACCCCAAGGGAGAGGAAGCCTGTCTCCCTGGAGACCATGAGCTAAAGCACAGGGAGACTGGAGGGCTCTGGAAGGTCCCCTGCCTGGTCTCTTCTCATGTCCCCCCGAGGGGCTGGCATCCGCCCCAGGCAAGGGGGCTGTGTCTCACCTTTAACAGTGTTCCCAAGTCACTTCCAGCTGGCGTGGGAAGTGCTGACCCTGAGGGAGGTGGCATGTTCCATGGTCTTCTCACTCCTCTTACAGGCCTAAGCCCCCGGGAGATGGAAACCCGAGATCCGCTGACCTGGTGCTGGGGCTGACAACTCCCGCATGACCGCTCAGCACTGGGAAGAAATAAGGCTACTCAAACAGACTTCCACAATCAGACCTGGAGGGCCACCGCAATTTCCAGAAGTGGAGACCTTCGGATCCCACGGTGGGGCGGGGCGGAGGCCCTGGACTGTGCAGCCAGGAGACCTCAGGCAGGCTCCGAGGGGGTGGCAGGAATAAGGCAAACACACCTCATACCTACCGTGATGTCTAACACCATCAGCCATGGCTGTCCTCCCCATGAGGGGACCCGCTGCCAGACCCAGAAAGGCCAGACGTCTAGAATCTCAAGTTGAATGTGTCTGGTCAAGGCAAGATTCACAAACACTCTCCCAGGCAGAGCCGGCCCTTCATTCCTTGCTAAAGCTTCCCTCTGCAGCTGCCGCCTGACCCATGACACCAGCCAGCCCACCCTTTCCCTGTAGGTACCCTTGCCGGGCTGCAGGCACAGCCTCTCCCCGCTCTCCCCCACCCTGGCCGAGCAGAAATGGAGGCTGTGCGGGGCCTCCTACTTTGTGTCCCCTGCTCAGAGCCTGGAGGCAGGAGGGAAAGAGTGGGTGTCTGCGTGGCCTCTTCTCCAGGCCTGGTTAGTGGCTGGGACTGTGTTGGCACGATGGGCCTGTGGCCACGGCCAGGTCTACAGGGAGCAGGCAAGGAGAGAGGCTATTAGAATGCTCCCTCCACCTCCTGGTGCCTGAAAGACAGGGTAACGCAAAGGGACTCGCAGCAGATTTTCTGCCTGGAACATGTTAACTTAACTCTGGGTAATGCTGCCCTCGAGATGCACAGCACCACTTAGAGCCATCCAGACGCCCACAGAAGAGCCAGGAGCATCCCAAACATGCCACTCACTGTCCACAGCTGGGAGGACCTATCCCAGGCTCCAGTCCATCCATGACTCTGGGATTCGGTGTGATCTGTGAGGCACTGAATTGTCTGCTGCGGGCCTCGCTTGGTGAGCTGCTGGGATCGCTCAGGGGAATCAAGCTGGAGCCAGGCAGACCGGCATTCAAATCTGTCAACCACCCCTTCCCGAATGGGTCCTTCCCTGTGCTAGGCTCAGATCCCTCCACTGGAAAGATGGACTAATGGCACCGACCTTAGGAACCTTGTAAGGGGTAAATGAGATGGAGAGGGGAATGGGAAGGAAGGCTCTGAGAACACTCGCTCTTACCATCATGATAAAGGGGAATGAGATAAGGTCCTTGCCTTTGAGAAACTCCTGGTCCTGATGAGGGTCAGGGACCCAGTGCCTTCGGGGAGACAAAAGGAACCCTACTGGGAAGCAGGGCTGGCGAGAACAGACGTTTGAAATAGACGGCCCCCTTGCTCTGCCTCTTCTTCGCTCCTGATAATAAAAACACAGTCACACAAAATGCTTCCCCTTTCCCTCTCAATGCTGCTGCACGCAGGCTCGTGCCTGACCATGACCGTGAACGGCCCTATCTCAGGGGATGTGCTGTAAGGACAGGTGGGGGCTGTGGCATGTGGCAACGGGGGAAAGGAAGCCAGAAACCTAAACTGTTACATAAAACATCCCAATTTTGGAATGTTGGCTAACTCAACTTAGAAAACTAATTCAGCTTAAAATTAAATTGATAGGGGTGCAGGTGGGAGAGGGCAGAACCTAGAAAAAAAGTTCAGGACTGGAATTCCTTAAATTTGAGGCAAAGAAGTTCATTTTCAAGAGAGCACACCAGCCAAAGATGTTGCCGTTGTTGTTTTAATAACAAAACAAAACAAACAAACAAACAAAACAGTTGGAAGCAAACACACAAGGTACCCAAGCTTCCCTGTGAGCTCTGGGGCCACCAGGGGTTCAAGGGGAAGGAGATCATTTCTGCACCCATGAGAAGTGCTGTAAAAAGGAGGCTGGAGTGAGGCTCCAGGAGGCCCAGAGGAAGTCGTGCCTCTGCCCAGGTGCATCAGAGGAGGCTTCCTGGAGGAGGTGACAGAACAGGAAGTATGAGAAAATAGAAATTTGGCAGGAGGCCAGAGGGGAGGGCATCCAGGTGTGAAGAACAGAAGATGCAAGAAGGCAGAAACAGCCCCGCCTGCCGGGGTGGGAGATGGGAGCAAGAGATTCTCAATGATCCAGAAAGCTGGAAAGACCCCTTTCCCAAGCTTTCCCCCTTTCCTGACCCAGGCCACTCACCCCATTTTCTGCCCAAATCTGTATAAGCAAATTCAAGAAATATCCCCTGAGTACCCACTTTATGCCAGGCTCTGTGACAGGTCCTGGTAGCCGTTATTTGCCAGCCATGATGATGGATGACAATGACGGTATCAATGAACACTTCTGAATGCTTTCTCTGCGTGCACTCCGCCAGGCTCTGTTTCCTTGTCTCTAAAGTGGGAACAAAGTCCTTACCTCTTTGATTTGCTGTGTTAAGTGAATGAATGTCAGGAAGATGCTTAGCACAGCGTCTGGCACATCACGAGCCTCTAACAGATCACTCTTGTTATGTCTAGGAGCACAGTAACCGTGTGTTAGCAACTGGGGCTGGAGATGGAAACCACAAGGGAAGCACAGCCCGGCCAGATCCGTGTGTGGCTGTCCCTCCCCACCCCCCGACCCCTGCCTGATGCTGCAGTCCTCGGGGGCACTGACCCCGGCGTCTGTCCTGCAGGCTGAGCTCTCACTCCCCCCGTCTTCTGCCAAGGAGAAGGAGGGCTCCATCCTCAGTGGGAGAAGGGTTTCAGCTCACCCACAGAGAAGCTCCCAGCCCCTCATAGATTTTGAAGAGGAAAGTGCAGACAGACGGGATTTCCTTTCTCAAGCCTCCTGGCCAGGCTGTCAGAAAGACCTAGGATTTGCAGAGGGTCTGGCCAGGCGACCACATTTCCAAGTCCCATCGGCCTGCTGGAAGAGACTGAGCAGCCCAAGCCCATGGAGTGCTCATTGTCTTGTGCACCATGAGACAGAACACACCAAGGGTTTTCTGGTCCAACCAGGGAACCATGCAATGGGGCTAGAGGCCCAGCTGAGCTGTCAGACAACCGGGTGTGATATCCATAGAGAGAGGGCTCAGAAAACAAGTGCATGGTTCTGTGGAGGGTCCATTCATATGTACCATGGCCTGGTTTCCTGGGTTCAGGCCTGGGGCCAAGGGAACAGCCGGCTTCTGGGGAGAGCCCTGGACCAGGAATGAGGACACCTGATCTCTTAAACAACCCTCCATCTGCCCACACAGCTCCCTGTACTTTCTCACCTGGACTACTTAAACAGCTTCCTGATGGCCCCCCAGCTTCCACTTTCACACCCCCCCCCGCCCCGGTAGTCACACCACACAGCCACAGGGATGACTTTGCAAAGGAACAAATCTGATTATGTTGCTCCCTTCTGACAGTCCTCAATGGCTCCCCAGTACCCTTGGGATAAATACTAGCCTCCTCACATGGCTGATCGAGGCTTACATGAGGCTCACTACTAAAGGCTTATACTTCCACATCCCCCTCCCTTTATTCTATCCACTCTATTTAGAAAACTCTTCCTTGAGTTTTCTAAATACAAGTCTGGAACACATGAAATGCTGCTCTTTGGCCATGTTTGACCTACAAGCGGATTGTCTTGCATGGTTCAACTCAACACAACTGTCTGTTCCTTGGTTGTCTACACAGGCTATGCCCTCCACCTAGAACACAGCCCTCACTTCTCCCCATCACCGTGATGTCACTGTGCCTTCTTCCTCCCTCACGTCTCAGCCCAAATATCACTTTTTCCAGAAAGTCTTTCCCGATATTCTCCGGTGCAGTCTGTGCCTCCCTTCTATAACACGCCTTGAACCTGCAGGGACTCTTTGATGTCTGTCTTTTCCGCCAGATTGCAAGCTCCATGAGGGCAAGGACCATGTCTATACTGCTCACCCTGATGGTCCCAGCACCTGGCCCAGGGCTGGCAGATAGTACGTGCGCAGTAAAGGCTTGAGGAGGAAATAGCCGCTGTGCACTCGTGTGAATGAGACAGAGCCCCACCCCCACCAGCTGTATGACCTTGGACCATCCATCTTCTGTAGACTTTGGTTCCTACCTCTGCAAAAGAAGGTTATCACACCTACGGCACAGAGACGCCGTGCCAGTGTGTTTGGCGTTAGACTGCTCAAAATTGTTGACAGGTCCTTCCCGGAGCTGGCTGTAGCCACCAGTCTCCTCCTGACCTCTGAGCACTGCCAAAGGACAAACTGCTCCAGCAGACAGGCAGGACAGAAAGAGTCTGACCTTAAGATGTCTCCTCACAACCACCCCTCTGAGCTCAGAGTCTGTGAGTTCGTGGAGTTTGTATCAACAGACCAGGTATGTTCCTTCCAGGCACCTTAGAAAGCCTGGGTTTTTATAGCCTCTCTAGCTGCCCAGCTGAGGATGCCTGCAGTTTCACGGTGAAAGGAATCCAGAGCCCCTCAGTAACATCCCTAGCCAATCTGTTCTTGATTACCTCCCCTAACAGGAAGCTCACTATCACTCTTCCCCTGAGGTTATCTTACTTAATCTTCGAATAGCCCTACGAGATGGCTGGTATTGAACCAAATTCTGCCTTCTTGGGCCATCCTCCCACTGGCTCCCATTCTTTTTGCTGGAACTTCTAAGACCAGGTTTGCTCACCCTCCTACAACAGCCTTCAGAGATTAAGGGATGACAACCCTTACCTTCACATCTCCAAGCTTTGGGTTTTGACCTTCCTCTCGGTCTCTGTACCTGTACTATGGGGCCAGCGAGAGCTGGACCTTACTCCTTTCCAGGTGGGGCTGACATGGAGGAGGAGAAAGCGTTAGCATCTGTGCTCAAAGAGTGGGGCTGCAGGAGCCCCAGACCTTCCTTTCTGCAGGCCTCAGATCCACACTCGGGGATCAAAGCAGTGCACAGAAAAAGCCACCTTCTGCTGGGTGAGTCAGGCTCAAAGGCTGTCGGCCCTCTCCAGCCTCTGGAGGAGATGGATGCCTGTGCTGACGGATCGCTCCAACGTATTAGGTAGATAAAGAAATTGATTATTCCATAAATCATTGTCTCCATGAAAAAAATCCCAATTTTTTAAGAAAGAAAATATTATAAATCTGTCCAAGCCCCCATGAGGGCAAGTGTAGCCATTTCAACTTAATTGTTTGAGAGCTTCTTTGCTACAGTCCCCGAAGCTACCGCCTCCCAATCGAGATGTTCCTTCCCAAACTCCGCAAATGGCCATATCATGTCATGGACGAGACAGATTTACATTGCAGCAGCAAGAATATGCATCAACCAGAAAGAAAAGCCTTTCTTTGGAGACAAAAATGGGATGCCACCCCCTACCCCTATCTCTCCTCCCTACTTATACATGCACCTGCCCCATCTAGAAAAGTTGAAGGTTCCGTTCTGACATGAGACAGAGAACTGGCCAAAATGAGCCTTGAGTGGGTATCTGAGAATGGGGTGTGACAGCTTAGGAGTGAAGGAAGTCTCAGAACAATGGAAGGGGTAACATGCTTTCGAAGGAGCAAGGCAAGCAGGAGCATAGGCATGAACGTTGCAAGGGAAGAGACGTGGCTTCCCAGCTGGATCTGCTGTGTAACTTTTAGTTTGTTCCTTCTCCTCTCTGAGCCTTACAGCTCCTCCCCAGCACCCAGGAGAGTGAGGAAGATCTCAGGGTGGGGCTCTGGTCTGCACTCCATGTATCTTCATGTTCAAGGAACCAGGGCCGTCCCTGAAAGCCACCTACATGGACTTACCAAGAGGCCAGCGAGTTACCACCAGGTCCAGGGAGGCTGCTTGCCGCCCCCAGACCCTCCACAACCCCCTTCCCTGTGCACTCCACAGCCCACGGAGTGGGCGCTCCATAAATATTTGGTGAATCAATGAGTCAGCCCAGAGTCCGTGTGAAAACAGCAGGAAATAAACACTAAATTACAAACAGCATAAAAATAGCTGCATTTTCAAAGCAAATTTTTCTGATTCTGTGAATCCAAGCAGAAGAGGGGGGAAAAAAAAAAAAACCCTCATCCCCTCCATCCCCTCTCACTGAGATCTCTCCAGTCAGGGCCCAGAAATAGTCCTGTTCTGCAGGCACCTTAGCCCATGTTCCCTCTGCCCAATCCACATCAATCAGCTCTGACTGAAAGGGGCCATCTTGCCTCCTCAGAACCCATTGGCTTAAATGTTGCTCCTTGATCACAGGCATGTGCCAATTCCTCTGACTCTTGTCACTCAGATATTCTCAGAATCCCGTGCCCTTGGGCTTCTAGGCCAGGTGTTCCAGCGAGCTCCCAGCATCTCAGTGACTGACAAAAGGTTTCCTTTCTCTGAGGCAGGCGGAGGCCACTCCCGGAGTGCCTTTCCTGTCTAGGAGAGACCTCTGTCACTACCCAGCCCCATCGCCAGGCTTCTCAGACACATCCAGGTGGCAGAGCACCTGGGACTTGTGTGGTTCTTTGGGGGAAAACCACGAAGCTGTGACACGTTTAATTCCCATCACCTGAGCGAGGAGTAATTTTATTTACTAGCAGAAAATGTGGCTCTATTATAGGTATGCAGGGTTCCACAACTCAGGAAATAATAACACACAAAATACTTTTAAGGAATCACATTTAGCAGGATAAAAATACATAACACAAGCCTGCTTACCAAATGCAATGTGAAAGCTGACGCTGACAAGCTGAGCAAAGACGCTTGGTATCAGGTGTGATCTTTGACAATAGAATGTTCACTCGTTTTGTCATCTGCTACTGCTCCCTAGCAGACAAGCCGTACAAGGCACCAAAGGCTTAGGAACAATTTATGTTGGGGGGGGAGGGAGGGAGAAAATTCTATCTGTCCTCTTCATTTTCTTTCATTGTGAATTACTTGATTTAAATTAACACAAATAATCATTCTTACTAGCCTACTGTGTGCCTGCTAAACATCCCAGTCCGGTTTATGAGCTAAACATCCCAGTCCGGTTTATGAACACCAGAGTCCTAGAGGAATAGCATTTGGAAAAAGAATGCCTGTTTAGCAAGACCTGACAACAACCACATCACCCCTGCTAGGAGAGTCAGTGGGAGATGACGCCCACCCCCTACCCCAGGGCCTGACTGCTCTCCGTGGTGCTGAACCCAGAGGTTAGGAGTGAACCTTAATTTCCTGGTCTCTTGGGGAACTACATAGGATGTACCAATTATCTAAGAGCCTTTCTAAACACACATGAATCTGGTTTCGTATTTCCCCCTCGATGTGGAAAAATGTTTTGTAAGTCTGTTTCTCAGCACTGGAAAAACCGAGTCTCTATCTCAAGACTGCAAATAAAGCTTCAAATGTGTGCATGCCTGTGTGCATGTGTGCGTGTGTGTGAAACAGGAATGGGGATGGAGTTTTCTCAGTAGACTTGGGGGTCAGAGATCCATGTTTTCATCTGATTCTCCTATGGCTGCCCAAGGGATGTGGCACAAAGCATGTCCCTCTTTTAGTCCTCAGTTTCCCAATCTATGATAGGAAAGAATAAAGACAGGTCCTATACTCTTCTAGCTCCAACACTTGGGGAGCCCTTCTTTGTGTTCTGGATTTCCATGAACTCAGACTGTCAACAGGATGACCTTGCCTGGCCTTCCTCAGCACTGAAAGATTTCCTGGAGCCAGAGGAGGACACAAGGCTCAGTCTCTCTTGCGACAAGCCAAGGATTCAATCTCTCTGCTCAGCTCTCCCCAGCCCTCCGTCCCCATGGACCAGCCATAATTCAGCTAAACCTGAGAGTTCACCCATATTTTATTTACTGATTCGATGTTACGAGACAAGTAAAATAGACGGCTGTCACCTCTATTAAACTGGGCAGGAAAAATGGCCATGTAGGCAACAGGCTCTTTCTGCTCATAATGTGTCATCTGTTTCCTTGGGGAAGGAAGCAAGAAAGGGGAGGGCATGGCCTCAGGGGAGAGCCCGGTGCTGTGCAGCGCAAGAGGGGAAGCCCAGGGCTCCAGTGCAAACCTGGCCGGGCCTCACTCTCGGTTACATAAATATGGCAGACCCATCAGCCCAGTCTGCCAGGAACTGGGAGCACCACTGAAGTCTTCAGTTCCCCACTGACCCAAAGAAAAGTCACTACAGTCACTCTTTGGGCTCATTCGGATAAAGAATGGCTGTTGAGCCACACCTTGGGAAGTGTATGCTAGAGAACCAAACCTCCAAGTGGTCATTTCTTCCAAGTACACAAACACATACATGTGTACACACTCACAATCCCAAGAACCCAGATGCTGCACATCCCCAGGCCCAAGCTGACTGTCTATACAGCCTGAATCTCCAGGTCAACTATACAGAGCTGACAAGGGGACCTATTATCCACACACACACCCTAGCAGGAGGAAGTGATGTGGTGAGAAAGAAAATGGAGAGGCCTGATCCTGCCTGTAAGCCATCCAGAGTGGCCTGCCTGGTAAGGACAAACAGCAGAAGTTCCCTTTCTTGGCTCACTTTCCAGAGGGAGCAGGAAAGATGCTGAGGGGCAAGTGGGGAGGAGGGATGGGTGAGGCCGTGAGCTCTTCTTCAGTTTCTCCTTGAAGTAGACAGCTTGTGTCCCTCTCGAGAGGAGAATCATCATGATACAAATCAGACAATGGATGTAAAGACCAGTCTAGGCCTGGGAAAAAGAAGGACCTGCTCCCCTAAGTAGTCCAGTTCTGCCCAAGCTAACTACGTGGAAAAAGTCTTAGTGTAGAGAGTGCTGAATTAACATGTCAGGACACCACAGACTTCACTAGAACTTTGACTTAGTAGAAGAGTGGAATGATGTCTTTCACACAATCCTGCTGACCAGATGGAAAAGGTATAGAGCTGAATATCAGAGCAGGTGGGTGAACTTCTGTTCAAATGACTGTATCCATCCATGTGTTCATCTAGTCAACAAATAGTTGTTAGTCACTTACTAACTAGAGGCACTGGATAAAGTTGGGAATAAGCCATCTGGGTCCCTGCTTGTATAGTAAATGCTATGACAAGGGAAGCGTAGGGTGCTATGGGGACCCACAGAAGTGGGCAGGAGTCAAGAAAAGCTTCCTGCACGAAGAGGCACATTTGCTGAAATCTGAAGGATGACTAGGAGTTGCTTGGAAAGAACAGCAAGAGTAGAGGCCCAGGGTGGGAAGGAAGGCACGGTGACCCCTGGAGACCCGGGTGCTCCGCAGAGTGGAACAGAGAGTGTGGGTGAGGCAAGGAGAGACAGAGTCTAAGTCTGCCAACCAGAGCAGGAGATAAAGGGTCTGAAAGCAAAAAGCAAGCTAGTGGGGTTTTGAAGCTGGTTAAAGTATAGGATAGTGGCCCCAAGATCACGGAATTAAGCCAACAGACTCTGGCATTGGTCATACCCTGCCTGGCGTGTTGCTGGCAGACACAACTGAAGGGAGGGCAGGCGGGTTCACCCCAGGTTCTGACGGCACAGAGCGGAAAGGGAGCCACAAAAGCTGTACCACCCAGAGCACAGGATTCTAGCCCCAACAGTAGTGTAGGCCCACGACCACTCAGCCTCTCCCCCCACCCCCACAGACCCCTGGGGCGGGAGGTCGAAGAGGGTGAAATTCATGTCCACCTCCTGAGGATGGAGGGGCCAGAATGGGCTTTGGTGGTCCAGAAACAACAAGTGAGAATAACCGCCTGAAGGTTCAATGATAGGATTTACTGAGGATAAATGACAGGTCCTGCCTTTAGGCTCCAAAGATCAACTGCCGAAGGGGAGATGAGGGAAGTTATAGATCAGCAGCGATGCCTGTGCAAAAGACCAGGTGATCTCAAGAGACCACCAGCTCAGCATAACTCGGCAAAGCGGAATAACTGCCGAGAGGGTGGAGATGGTGGTCTGGATTGTACAAGGATACGTGGCAGCCGAGACCCCAGGAAGAGGTGTGCTCACTGGGTGCAACTTACAGGCAGCACCATGGATAGCTCTCAACACCACGGAGGAAGAACGGAACATCTTTTTTGGGGGAAGAACGGAGACTTTTTTTTTTTTTTTTTTAGAACTGAGCATCTTCAATTTGGAAAATTTTAATTTGGAGAAATGCCTTTACATTTCCATAGGGTTGCATGGTGGGACAAGGAGCAAACATGAACCAGAATCAGTGGGCATGGGGATCGTAACATAAGATTAACGGACAGCATTTGTTAAGTGTTCACCAGGGCTGTGGTCTAAACACTGTATAGCATTAACTCATTTAAGCCTTGCAACAACCCTGCGAGGCAGATGCTATTATTATTGTTACTGTTGTTATTATCATTACTATGAGAGATTAATTTGCCCAAGATCACCCGGGGGGCGTGATGGAGGCAGGCTTTGAAGTCAGATTCCAGAACTGGCGAACTGATCCACAATACTGGACTGTGAAAGTGCACAGACAACTTCTCTGGTGCCAGGCAGATTCATTCTCACAATGATCCCATGAGGTCAAATCTGTTGTTATCCCCATTTGCCAGGTGAGGAAAGCTAAGGCCAAGAAGTTAAGTGACTTATTCAAAGTGTCAAAGTCTGGAGGACAAAGAGGGTTTAAACTCAGACAGGTGGATCCAGAACATCCAAGTTCTGTGGCCTTCCCCAGAACTGCGGGGAGATGAATTTTAGGGGAAAACTTGCAACAAAGATGATAATCAGCCAAAACGTTTGCAGTCAGGAACAAAACAGCGTCTGAAGTAGTGAGCTTCCTGTCTCAGGTGGTATTCAATAGAGACCAGAGATCCACCCATAAGGAGGGGGATCTTGCAGTGACTTAAAACAATGGTCCTCACAGGGTAGGCCACAGATGAGCATCATCAGCATTATCTGGAGCCCTGTTAAAAATGTAAAATTCCAGGCCTCCCCCAGACCCACCCAATCAGAAGCTCTGCAGGTGGGGCCCAGGGATCTGGATTTTAACGAGCACTCCAGGTGATTTTGATGCATGCTGATGTTTGAGAACCAGAGGCCTAGAATGACCCCTGGGGTCCTTTTCAGCCTCAATCCTGTGATTCTCTACCACCGACAGGAAATGTGATGCCGGGGAGCCCTGGGAAGTCCTTGGCTCCCTGCTCCTGCTTTTCCGCCCAATTGGGCAGGCTTTTTGGAATAGCATATTTCAGTTCTGCAAAGCAGATGCAGGAAGGCTTTGCACAAGTCTCCCTCGTTCCCATATTTAAAGAGCTCATCCCTGCAGTTGTTCTGAGAACTCTATAAACCCCCTTCCATCAGCAGCCTGTCTACATCCGTCCCTTTAATAGCGCAAGACTTAATTGTCTCCTATGGATTGGAACCCTCTTCACACAAACTAGAATCTTAGCTCCTTCTCGCTCCCTTTTTTCCCCTGCCTTCCTTAACCACCATTCAGCATGGCACCAAAGGATTTGGAGTCGAAGCTGCCACTCCCCCCGGATCTCACTCCATCTCATTATCTCCGATCTGTATGATCACCATGGGGACTCTCTCCTCCCCGGCTCTTGCCGTGGCCTCATTACCTGATGTCTCCCAGCAGAGACAGCAGTGTCTATCCCCTGAGGCCCAGCCTTCAGCCACAGACCCTCTCTGGGCTGCACCCGCTTGCCCAAGATGCAAGATGGAACTTCACCTCCAAGAAGGATGGATCAGGACTCCCCGGGATCAATTCCTACAGAGCATCCCACAACCAGGGTCTTCTCAGCTCTGAACACATGCAAAATGCATTTCAACGAAAAGGCTGCAAATATGCCCATGGGCTGCAGGTATGTGATAAATAGCAGGCCAGGAGGAGTCTGGGAGCTAACATGCAGAAGCATCCTGAAGCCACCTCTTTCTCTCTCTCTCTCTCTCTAATGCCGTGGATAATGGTCACAGGCAGCCAGATCCTACCATTTCCGCTGTGAGACACACAGGTGTGCAGGCAGTGGGTAAGTGCCAAGTACTGAGCTGCACGGAGTACTGGGCACCAGGGTTGGCCCCAAGGCAGAGGGTACCTAAGCCTCAGAACTCATAGTCTGACGGCAGAGACACGGCCCCCACCCTGAGAGGATCCTTTCTCTCCTAACATTTATTAAACATCAGGCACCGTGCAAACAGCTTTAGACACTTTATCTTTGTTAATCCTCACACTAACTCTGGGAAGATGATACTGTAAGGTTCCGCCATATGAAATTTTTGCAGGTCAAAAACATCTGAATACGGTTCTGCCTAATAGTAGTACTTCTACCTCGTAGAGGAGGAAACGGAGGCTCCGGGGTCACGTGACTTGCCCAACGTCACAAGGTGCAGCCATGTCAGACTCACAGCCTAACTCAGATCCACCACATTTTGCCAAACCCCAGATGCACCCTGATGTTTTGAGGGGCCAAGAAAGAAAAAAATCCTGTATGTGATCCCAGTTACGACATGGGACACACAGTGATTTCAGGGAAGTGAGAAGGTGGAGGCGGGAAGTCCATCTTAGAACCAACGAAATATATTATCTGACTCCAAAACAACTCATTTGGCCTCTTGGTAGTGATGGTGGGAGAGGCGCCCTTCCACCCTTTGGGGCAGCTTCTTGTCCAATGGGGGAGGCAGGACACTCATGCCCAGGAGAAAGCCCTAGATACACCCACAAGCCTAACCCCAGCTAAGGCCGGTCAGCCCTGGTAAACAAGGCAGAGAGATCCAAGGAAGCAAGGTGGAGAACGTGGCAGAGTGACCTTTGGGGAGAGGGGACTGCCAGGCTTATAGGCAGAGGAAGGGGGACCCCAGACATAACTCCAAAGGAAATAAAACCAGGTGGGGGGGTGCTGAGCTGCTCTGGGTCATGGCTGCCATAGAATGGGGCCAAAGGTTAACAAAAGCAAGATCAGAAGGACCTGTGGTCCTCAAACCCAACACCTTGGGCCTCCACCCAGTCTCCACACTCCCACTCCAATAGAATTTTGTCTCTGGGGCACAGGGAGAAGCAGAAGAAAGCACAGACTCTGTGAGTAAGCGTAGGTGTTGGTCCAGCCCACGAGCTCTCAGGGGCACAACATTTCAGCAAGGGCCCCCTCTCGCAGTCAGGGGCGCCGGCCCAGGGTCACTACGCGAGAGCCTGCTGAAATTCTACCCCCTGGCCTGCTCACTTACCTTCCCCTCATCCAGGCCCTGTGCTGCTGCACACCCCTGCGAACACCAGCAAGAAGAAAGGCCAATCTTTGGGCAGCATTTAAGCTCTTCTGCAAAGACGTCCTACCTCTCTGACTCTGGAGGCAGACGGTATCATCCCCATTTTACAGATGGGGAAAACGAGGTCCTAGGAAATAACATGACCTGTCTGCTTGTGCCTGTTTCAAACCTGTCACCTCTCCAGGGGCTCTGAGCACTGCAGTTTTCCCCCACTTTCAGAACCACTCCGTCCCTGGTGGCCACCATCACCCCAGTCTCCCTGCATCCCCCAGGAAGAAGGAACATGGTGGACGAGAAGGGTAAATTTGAATTCGCCTTTGCTCTTGTAGAGGTGGCCTGGCAGAAGGGCTGCACCCAGGTGCCCACTCCTGGCCCAGAGAATCTGGGAGAGAGCTCAGGTTCCAGAGCCCGGTATCAGTGGGCCTGCCCCGCATTCTGTCTACCGGTCTCAATTCCTGGCAAGCGGGCTCTATCTAGAAGGTCGGAATGTGACTCTTGCTTAAAAAAATCAAATGACCATAAAACCTATTAGCCTGGAAAGGATGTTGGAAGGGGGAGGGGTTGGGATTGGGGAGGGTAAAGGGAGGTGAGGGGAAAAGGAAGAACAAAGACCAATTCACCGACCACCTGCTCTTGCCAGCTCACTGGCTGAAGGATGGAGGTGGGGGGAGACACAGTCATGGGGCCCTTTCCACAAGGCTCTGATAATGTCTGTGAGGACAGCCTGGTGGCTGCCAAGGGGGTGAGTAGGCAGGAGTCCCCAGAGCAGAGGGATTCCTATGGCAAGGGTTGGGGGGGGACAGCCATCCCCAAGGGAAAGGCCATCCTTCATTTCGGGCTTGAACTGGAGCATTGAACAGAGTCCAGAAGCCCGAACAAGGTGGGATGGAGTCCATATGAGTGTGTTGGTGGAAGGGGTGGCAAAGACCACCCATCCTTTCCTCTAGACGAAGCGAATCTGCCACGCGGCCATCCGCAAGGACAGCGGGACTTTGCAAACCAGCACTGGCAGGGTTAAACGTCGCAGAATCCACACAGCCCTCTCCGACACCAGGCCAGACAGAGCCCAGCCCTACGAGGCCACATGCAGCACCCAGAGCCATGGGAGCTGGGGAGCTCCGCTCAGCACCTCTGCCACCCAGTGCTTTCACACTTCCAATCACACAGTCAGACACACAGGACCTGGAGTCAGGCTGCCGGGGGTTCCCATCCTGCGTCTATCTCTCTCTCTGGCCCTGCGATCTCGGGCAAGTAAGTAAGTGACTTTGCCAAGCTTAGTTTCCTCACCTGCAAAAAGGAAACAATGCTTGCGGGGCAGGGAAGGCGGGGGGGGGGGGGGGAGGTGGAGTGGGGGGAGACATTGCAGCAGCTGCATTTACTGAATGCTTACTATCCCCCCGCATGGCTGGTCAGCGTTTGGAACCCCACGGTACCTGGAACCTTGTAAGTGCTCTGTAAACTGCAGCCCTCGTTTTGTCCCCGTTGTGTGTGATGTGATGTCGCTCCAGCCCCAGGTGGGGTCCCAGGCAGGAGACACACACAGATACCTCAACACAGGCACACTGCCCCCTGGTGCTGCTGAGGGGGAATTGGCACCTGGGAGAAGGACTACTCCAGCCCAGGAGCCCCCAACGCTGTGTGCACCTGGCCCTAGGGCCCTCCATCCGTGCAGAGCTCCAGTCCACTCACACCAGCATCACGAGGACAAACCCTGCTCCTGGAACTTTGCTCCTCGTTGTTGCTGGGCAGGGCCTGGAGCGCTCCAGGCTCTTCTCTGCTGCTGCTGCTGCTGCCCAGTCAAATGGAGCCCTGGCTCTAGTTTCTCCACTGTCCCTCTAGAGGGTCTGGAGCAAACAAGACGGGGCTCTGGCTTGAGCCCCAGGAGGCAGGAGCAGCTGTCTGACGGGATGGAGGAAGTGTGGCCTCAGCAGATCATAAACAAACCGAGTTGCTGAGCACAACAGAGTCTCCTCCCAAAAGGACACCCCAAGCAGCCTCGGGCCACCTCCTCAGTATATGGCTTTGGAGCCCAACCCCAAGAGGAGGGAGACTTCAAACGTCCATAGGAGACTCTGCTTCTTCCTTGGGGGGGACTCTGCTTCCTAGGGCCAGAACACAGAGAGTCTGTGGAACACGGGGACTCAGGGAGGTTCCCAAGCCCCAGCAAGGATCCTAAAAGCAGCTAAGCAGCCTTGCCTTTCTGAAGGGGTGGGGGACAAAGAGCTGCCCCTCAAAGCCCTTTCAAAATAGCACAGCGAGCTGGACTTCTGAAGTCAGCTGTCATGCCAGCAACAGGGGGATGCAAGTGACCTTGGAAGAGTCCAGGCAGGACACAATGCGTGACTCGCCCTGCATAAGCCACCTCCAAAAACCCCAGATCATCCTGATGTCGAAAGACTTTAGCGCAGTGCAAGGCAGGCATCAAGAAGAAATTAAACTCCAGCTTGGAGGAGGAGGGAAGCCGGGGCTGACAGGAGCGGCCGGGCTGGAAAGTGGAGGCAGAAATTCCTCAAGTTAATGCTTTCCAAGGCCCCTCGGGCCACTCCCAGGTCTTGTCTGAAGCTATTTACTTCCAGGGGGGAAAGCCCTATTGATCTTCATTCAGCTCCTGTCTGCTCCTACAAGGCGGCAATGTCTCAGCGCATCACCAGTCACAGTGAGAAATTCCTCATTGTTTTACACGGGGCTCCCAAACTCAGGAGATGAACGTTCAGGACCGTGTGGGTGAACTGATCGCAGAAGATGCGGACAGTGGACGGGGTGGTGGGGAGGTGCTCTGGGGGAGGGGATCTCATTCCCCAGGGACAGACTGCTGCACTTGCCCACTGGGCCCCCCAGCCCAGGCCTGAGGCTCGAGGCTCATCTGTCCTGCTCTGTCTGTGGATGCTCAGACATTCCCGGGCTGAGCCAGCCCTTCCCTGCCACCCCCACCACCAACACATACACCTGCTTTATGTCTCTGCAGTCACTTGGCTCTGAACCTCCCCCTGCCTGGCTAGAGAGCATCATCATCCACTAGAGCTTCTCAGCTGCTGCCTCCACTGTCTGGTTCCCTTTTCAAGTCCCAAGCTGGCCCTCGATCCTACAGTGTGCATATAACACGAGGGAGCCTCGGGGAACCACGAAACCTACAATGTCATGGACAGGGAAGTCCCCACCAGTCTGCTGTCAGAGGTACTTCAAAGCCGCAGAATATCTCAAACTGTCACAGCCAACCCAATGGGTAACAGATGAGGAAACTGAGGCTTGAGGCTGGGGAGAACAGTGTTATTTGACCAAAATGGCTTAGTAAATGGGCAGAAGACAGAGCAGGAAACCCAGGCCTCCTAGCTCCCACCCTAGGGCCCCTCCCCTTCAGCTTCTCAGTCACGTAACCAGGAGATTGAGGTTCCCACATGAGGTCAGTAAAGCCCGTCTGGCTGAGAGGACCCGTGCATTAAACTGCTTTCCATGAGTTAAGACCAGAATCCATCTCAACAATAATAACGATGATAACAGTAATAATAAAATGCTGAACAATATGCCTTGAAAACCGTCAATGAGCAACACTTGATAATCACACGCAGATACATCTTCCACATATTCATAAAAAATAATCAATGATCATTTTTTCCCGCAGACTACAATCCAATTACTCTCTCTCCCTCACTCTCTCCCTCGCTCTCCTTTGTTACTTGCAAACCATCCAAGCAATCAATGCCTTGACCTCTCCCTCTGATAGACACAATTACAAAAAGACAGAGCAATGCAATTCATCTATTCAAGATGGATTGTTTGAACACTCTGTCACACTGCTGAGCTATCCATCTCCTTGTCTAAGAGGAAATTTCAGCCCCCAAAAAACGGCACAAAGAGAGGGGCGGGTACGCTGCTCCCCGGCCCAGAGAGCCCCTCAGACACCTGCAAGAAAACCCACTTCCAGGCTGGTGTTCAGGGATGCTGGAGGGCTCAGCTCCAGGAACAGGGGGCTCAGGCACCTGTCTGGGGACCCAGAAGCACCCAGCATGCTCCGGAGTCCAATTTCCAGGACCTCAATTCCTGCAGCTCCAGCCAGAGCCCTGGAATCCCATGAGTGGATCAGAAAAGGAAGATGGTGTCAAACCCAGCCAAGGCGGTGTGTTTGGGTTTTGGCGTACGACTGTTGTGCGTGTGTGTGTATGCGTGCAAGCACCATGTCCACATGCAAGCACCGTGTCCATTGTCGTTCCCTGGCTCTAGCTAAGGCTCCAGCCTAGGCTCAGAACGATGGGAGTTCAGCTCCCCAGGAAGCTCCAGAGAAGCCCAGAGGCCTTAGAGCCTTCCCATCCTCCGTCCAAGCTGGCACAGCTCCGGCGGTCACGTTTGGCATCTGCACAGCACCCCAGTCCTCGGGCTGGGAATCAAATGGGGCAGGGCTCTCAGATATAAATGGCTTGGGCCGACACACTAATTAATCCTAGGGCTTAATACGAAGAAGATTAGAAGAGAGGAGGGCTTTGCCATCCTTAATTGCATTATTACAAGCTGAACCCAAGAAAGGGCAGGCAGGCTGGGGCTTCCCCTCAGAACAGGGAGGAGCCCCCAGTGCAAGTCAATTTCACAGGAAGAGGGGGCAGGTAAGGATACATCATTCTGCCCCTCCTTGGCTCATCCTTAGGGGCTGTCCTCATCTGCTCCTGACTTCCCCGGGCCCTCAAAAGACCTCCATCCCTGAGGCAGGACTACAGCATAGCCAGCTCCCCCCACCCCCCTGCAGAGGGAAGAACCACGGAATAGGAACCTGCAATGCGTGGGACCGGCACGCAGCACCTTTTGGTCTCCCCTCCCTCCTTCCAAGGGCACCCTAAAAACAGGGAAGGAAGGATGGAATAAAAGAAGTGTTGGCCCACTACTAAGGGACTGCTTGCCCCTGGAATGGTGACCAGAATGGGAGCTGGAGCAGGCAAAAGAACTGAGACAGAGGACAGAGGACGGTTTTTGTTTGTTTTGTTTTGTGTTTTTTGTTTTTTGTTTTTTGTTTTTTTGCTTGCAAGAGCAGCTTGGGCTGCAAAGGGTTAAGCCTGACCGTGAGGGTTGTCCCCAGAGCCCCGTGCCTGGACTCCTCTGCCTCAGGGTTGGATTTGAGTGAGTCTGCCAGTCCGGTCTGACATGGATCGAAAGACACCGGCGTGGGCAGCGCTTGGGAACTGCGCTGTATCCCCATCCCGATGCTGAGTTCAAGAGATTGTGGGGCCCAAGAGCAAGCCACGAAGACAGACCCCCACCCCCAGATTCCTGACCGCCTCCTAGGAAAACCTCAAGTACCGAAACCAAGCCCCACCTTGGTTCCCTGAACCCCCTCACGACTCTAGCAGTCCGGGCCGCCAGAGAAGAGCCACAAGGGAGGAAGGTGGCCCTGGTTCAGCAGAGCTCTGCCCGCCCGGGGCCAGAAGCTGGTGGTGGTGCCTCGAGAACCCAGGCGGCCCAGGTTTCCGGCCTGGCGGCGGGCGCAGGCCCTGCGTGGCCGAGGCTCCCGCGTGGCCAGGCCGGGCCCAGCCCTGGCGGGCGCGGGCCTCACCCGGAGCCCCCCCCCCCCCCCGCACTGCCCAGAGCGCTGCCTACAGGGCGCCTGGGGCGGCCACAACAAAGTTAAAGCCCTGAGTAAGAGAAGAGAGCGGAGACGCGGAAGCCCCGGAAAGCCGCGCGCAGCCCCGCCAGCCGCCGCCAGCTGCGGAGGGATTTCGGCTAACTTTCAAAGCCGCTCGCATCCCTCCCGCCGCCTTCCCAGCCGCGGCGGGTAGGCTCGGTTGTTCCCTTCCCCCCAGCCGCGGGCGACCGCAGGAGCGACCGGCGGGGCTGCCCCTACTCTGCCCCAAGCTCTCTGGCCGGATGGGGCCCCCGAGGACGTGGGCGGCCGCCGGGAGAGGAGACCCAATGCCTCCGTCCTGCGAAGCCGTCGCCCGCGTCCCCGCCGCGGCGGCCGCTGGAGCCGTGTCCCCGGTGGGGGCGAGGGGTCTGCGGGGGGCCAGAAGGCAAGAGAAGTTGGCGCCTTCCCCAGGGTTCCCGCTCCGCGGGGAAGCCGGGTCCCAGAACTCGGTCTGCGGCCGGTCGTGCTGGCAGTCGCGGGGGAATGCGCCCGCCACTCGGGTTGGGGCTAGAACGCTTCGCTACTCTCAGCCGGGTCTGGCCTCTCACTAGCGCGCCAAGGGCCCCTCGCCCGCCTCGGCCCGGCCGCCTCCTCCCCCACTAAGTAAGGCCCCGTGACCCCGGCTTTGGAACTTTGTCCTCACCGGGATGAGCTGCCGGTGGTCACCTGGCCCCGGCTGCAGGGAGAGGTCGGGAAAATCTCTTGGGATCGCGTTCATTGGCCCCCCATTCCCGCCCCCGCCCGGTCGCACAGAGACCCGCGGCTCCGGGGAGCCCTTACCGATCCGGATGACGTGGGGCATCCCGCGCGAGTCCGGGATCCAGAAGGCGCACACGAGGAGCCCGGCCCAGTATTCCCAAACCAGACTCCGGAGGCGCCGCCAGGGAGCGGTCATCGTTGGGCGCCGCCGAGCGTGCCCGGGGCGCGGCCGTGGCGGGCTCCCTGGGGCGGCAGCTCTAGGCGCTGGCGCGCAGCAGCCCCCGAGGCGCCGCCTGGCCCAGCTGCCCGGCTCCGGAGCGCCGCTGCGAGTGGGGGGCGCCCCGCGGCGCCGCGCACATCTTACTGGGGGGCCGCCCCGCCGGCGCCCGCCCCGCCCGGCTGCCGCCCACGGGCCGCCCGCGAGCGAGGCTCCTGGGCTCCGCCCGGGCTCCGCTCGGACTCCGCTCCGGCTCGCTTCGGCTCGGCTCCCGCGCGGGCTCCCACCTGCCCTGGCTGCCGGGCGCTGGCGGGCGGGCTGCACGCCTCTCCGGCCGCTCCTCCTCCAGCCGCCGCCAATGCTATCGCCCGGGCTCGCACAAAGCCCCGGAGTGGAGTTGCACGCGCGCACACACTCCCTCCCAGCCCCCTCCCCGCGCCCTGCCTCCCGCCTCCCGCGCCGCCCGCCGCCCGCGCTCCCTCCGCGCACTCCCCCGCGCACACACACTTCACACTCACGCCCGCCGAGGCGTACACTCGCGCGCTCACACCTGCGCAGGGGGCGGGGAAGGGGACCCTGGACCCGGTTTAGGGGGACGCCCGGAGAACGAGGACTCTCCTCGCTTCCCAGATGTCCCCATCCGCCCTGCCGCCCCCAGTCCCTTCATCTGCGAGGGCACGGAGCCTGGGAGCCGGGCGTGGAGCAAGAGAGCTGGCACCGCGAGCTGGGCGACGTCGGCAGCCTAGCGGCCCGACCAGCTGGAGGAGACGCGCCCGCGGGAGCAGAGGGACGCGGAGCCCGCCGTCTGCGGAGTCTCGCTTCCCAGCTCCCACGCAGCGGGCGCAGGCTGGACGGCTGCGGCGGAGGGAGACCGACGCGGGAACCGGTTGCCCTTCCGAAGCCCAGCCCTCGGGGAGGCACAGTTGGGGCTGGGGCTCCGGGGAGACAGATTTCGAAGAGAACTGTGCACGCTGGGCTAGGGGAGCTGCAGGATCTGGTAGGGGTGGGACAGCCCAGGCCAGACCCTCTGCCGAGGAAGGCAGGACTTGACCGCGCACTGCAGCCACAGACAGGGCTTTCGGAGGAAAACGGCTAAATCCTTGGACTCGGAGGGCATCTGAGATGCACCCTGGTACTTCCCATCCGTCTTTCCCCTACTGTGCAGGAAGGGCTAGCCCCCTTCGTTTTTCCCCCTGAGAAACTGTCATTTCGGTGAGATGGAGCAAGACCGACGGGGAGCAAACTAGAAAGGGTTAAAAAGAAAAAAAAAAACCTTGTTTATTAGCAATAATAAATTTTTTTTTCAAGTGGCGCTGGGTGTCGAGGGAAAGGAAGGGCTGTGGAGCGAGTCTGGAGCAGGAGGCTGGGAATTACGCAGTTAGGCGAGTTTAATGACCTTTTTGACAGAGACAAAGCGGTGCCGATACAGTAGATAAATAAACGGATCTGTCACCCGGCAGCGGCTAGGCTGTGTGTGAATTTATTTTTCTCATTTAAATAATTTGATCTATTCCATCATTCCCAATCTCTCCCATTTGCCAGCTGTCTGGTAAGAGCGTGGCCCCCAACATCTGAAAAGCGAATCTTTAATTTTCTTACAAATAGCCCATCAGTCCAGCTCTATTCCGGCTGTTAATTTCCCCGTCTTTTTTTTCTCTTGCTTTCTGGAAGTAAGGGACGTTGGCATTGTGTGGCGAGGTGAACATTCCAGCATGGCCAATCCTGCCCATTGGAAGGGGACTCCCTCCCACCTGATGGGGGAGGCAGCTCTGATGGTGGGAGGAGGATTTCCCTGGGGCTCTTCTGAGAAGGGGAAGAGGTGTACAGGTCTTGAGGCCATCCTTAAAGCCACCTTCTTTGCCAGACCTGGGCCTTCCTTACCCGGCAGCAGGAGCCACTGGTTCCCCCAAGCAGCCGCTGGAAAATGTTGCCCAAGAGACCAGAAGGAAGGCCATGCAGACCAGAGCCAGAGAAGCAGCAGCTGCCACCTCTTGGTGGAGAGTAATGGGCCCCAGTGGACACCAGCAAGGAGGAAGCACAAGAGAGCTAGCAGAGGGCCCCACCCTCCAGGACAAAGCCGGGGGAGCCTCTTCATTGAAGATGGGACACCCCATCCTCATCACTTGGTTTAGTTGCTCCAAGGAACCAAAAAATCCTGGCTCTTCTCTAAGGAAGGAGGAGATCCAAGTGTCCTAATGGGGGATGGGAATGGGGATTGGCAGGACCTGAACTTAAGGCAAGGGACGGAGGGCTCACAGAGCACCACCAACAGCGCCCCAGGATGGGTAGGGGTTGGGTAGGAGGGGAGAGCCTGGATGCTAGTTCTGTCTGTTTGTCCTGCGAGCAGCCTGTTGCCAGGAGAGGGGTAGGGAGCAGGGAAGAAGTGGCCTGGCAGGGAAACGGCCCAAGCAGAAGGGGAGAGGGGGGACTTGGGCGGAATAGGCAGATCTGCACCCTAGATTAGAAGCCAGCGAAAGGCCAGTGGGAGGGAGGGCGGGATGAAAGCTGGGGAGCAGAAGGAGCAGCCTCCAAGAAAACCAGCACCAGAGAGGGACTAGAGAAGTCAATGGATAAAGGCAGAGGGGGAATCTGAGGGCCCCAGGGCATGATGTGACCCTGACCCCTGCGGGCCCCTCCCTTGCCCCTAGCCTGGTCCAGGGAAGGAGCAGGAGCTGGGCCTCACTCCTGCGGCATCCCAGAGTGGGCGGGTGTTAGCCAGCGAGCTCTGCGGAAGGAGGCTTCCCTCTGCAGCCACGTTGGCTGCGGTGGGAAACAGCCTCCAGCTGCAGAGGCTGTGGGGCTAATTCAATGGGGCCCACACCCCATTGGGAGCCCTGGGCTTAGAAGGAAGCCGGCTGTCCCTGACCCAGAGCTGGGCCTTATTGTGGACCTAGCTGCAAGCCCTTTGGTACCACAGTGGTCTTCCCAAACTGACAGCAGCCGGCTCCCTCCTGGTCTGGGAAAGGGTGGGTTGCATTATAATAACAGAAACAACAGCAATGGTAATCATGACTGCTAGTATTTATTACATGTCTTCTATATTCCAGGCTATGTACTCACGCAACGTACCTTACGTTTGTGCATCGCTCCATCTAACCCTGTCCGCAGCCTGGCAGGTTAGATCCTTGTGATGTTTACATTTTTCAGTGAAGACTCAGCCTCTGGAAGGTTAAGAGGTCCAAAGTCACACAGCTAGTACGTGACCTTCCTTCTTCGCCCTTTCTCTCTCCTCCCTCCCTCCCTCCTTCCCTCCTTCCCTTCTTACTTCCTCCCTTCCTCCCTCCCCCCCTTTGGCACCCTCCTCCTTCCTTCCTCTTTTTTCCCTCCCCCCTCCTTCCTTCCTCCCTTCTTTCCTTCTTTCTTGTCTCCTTCCTCCTTCCTTCCTATAATACACATCGGCCATCACTGCCAGGTACTGTGGGAGAGGAGCCTGGATCTGCATGTGGTCCTTTCTGCTTCTTAAGCTTGTAGGCTTGACCCTTGTCCTGTCCTGCCTGGACTGAGCAGGGGACAGGCTCTAGCAGAAGATCCCCTCAGCTCTGCTGGAGGCCCACTGGGGCTTCTGGCTGCTTGAAGGAAAGGCTTAGAGTAGAATAGGATTTGGGCCCTTTACTAGCGGGAACTCTAGCTCCCCCAAGCTCAGGTGGAGAAGCCCGTAGGCCCCTCTCCCTGCTGTGGTGCCTCTTCCAGGCTGTTCTGCCACCAGCAGCCACTGAGGCTGGCGGGCTCTCAAGATGCATCCCCTGGGATTGGGAGCCACCAGTCCTGGCTTTTCGAATTGTTGGTAAACAAGTCGACCCACCAGCCAGGGCTCTGCTCCTCGCTCCCCCACGAGGCAGCCAGCGCCGGATTTATGAGGCCTCCAAACCTCATTCAGACTAATGCAGCTTTTCATTCCAAAATAAAAGGGGCCGCTGTCTGAAAGGACAAGTGCTCCCGCATTTCATTAACATCCCCGAAAATGGCTGAGCTGGCCCAAGTCCCTGCCAGCGAGATTCATGTCTCCCGCTGGCTCACAGGTGGGGGTAGGGGAGGAAGAAGCCCTAACGCCCGGGCCCGCCCGGGCCCTCCCAGCCCCTCCCGGCTTCTGCGGGAGACTCCCAGTGGTGGCCAAGCAGGCTCATTTGGACGAGTCCCCTGTGTGTGCATTTTGTTTAGACCGATCCACTCCAGCCCTCAATCCCCCCACAATCACGGTGAGTGATGAGGCCCTGGGCTCGAGTTACCGAGATTCATGATCTCCGCTTCCCAGGGAAACCACCGAGCACTGGCTTGCGGTTGTTGAGTGCAGATTCCTAGCACTGGAGTGCCCTCTGCTGAAGCCTGCCTCATCTCCCTTCAGGCTGCCCGGCGGGCTGGCTGCTGGCAGCAGCTAGATGCTGGAGGCCCTGGGGGGGGGGCCCTCCTGCCGGTGTCCCACTACCCGCACAGCTGTTGCTGTGCACACGGACGAGGGAACAGGCTGCCTCACCCCCTCTCACCCCAGAGGGGGCCTGGACCAGAAGGAGGCCACTGCCAGCCCTCCCCGGATCTTTGCCAACTGCCCGAGCAGGGAGGAGGAGGGAGACGCCGTCCTCAGACCCATGCTTGGCTCGCCAGCATTCTCTCCACAGCAAAGAGGGTCCAACCACAAAAACCAAGCCTCCACCCTTTACAGGACACCGAGACTTGCCTCTGGGCCCAGGGACAGAACTCATTCTTCAGCCTGGGGCCTTCGTCCTTCGTCCCTGTCCCAGGAAGGAAGAAGCACAGCAGCGGCCCGCTGTCCCCTGAGCAGGCAACAAGCCCCACAAAGGTTGTATCACCTTAGATTTTTGTCAACAGTCAAGCAAGTTCATTCCCACTGAAGTCAATTCCTGTGTTTATTGTCAGCTTAACCCGCTGCTGTGAGTTATTTCTCAGCAGTGAGGGAGACAGGTAGACAAGCCACCAGAGATATGTTATTTTACTGACACGTGCGTTTCTGTGGCGCGGGCGCAGTGGGCGGAGGGGTAAATGACACACCGCGATCCTGTTTGTATTTGTACATAACGGTGCAGCTACTGATGGGCCGGACGCTCTGCCTATAGGGGGAGAGGGAGGGGAGCAGGGGACCATGCCCACAGCAAGGGTCACCTCCCTGTCCTGCAGACCTGATTCCTGGTGAGCGGATGAAAGTGACTCACTCACTCACTCACTCAGTTGTTCCCTAATCAATTTATTCATGCTCTCAGTCATTCACTAATTCATTAATTTACTTAACCAGTTCCTTACCCATTTTTCCACCATCCATCCGTCCATTCATCCTTTCATTCAATCCCTCAGTGCCTTGCTCAGACCTTCACTCATTCGTCCCATTATTCAGTCGTCCGCTCAATTACTTGCTCACTCCTTCACTCATTCATTTGCTTACGCATCCACTCTTCTCTTCAATCACTCAGTTGTCCACACATTCATTCATGGATTTAGTCCTTTGCTCGATCACCCGCTCGCTCAGTTACTCACACACACACACACCCACTCCTTTCTTCCCTCACTCAGCCATTCATCCAATGTCTGCCCACCAGCCCCGGCAGAGGCCCACCTGCCGCTCCTGTCCCCGGCCACTTTTCAGGCTGGGTGTCCGACACCATCCAACCTCATGGGATGGCCTGGGGTGCCCCCGCGGTGTCCTGAGCGCTCCCCGGTCAGCCACCCAGGCTTCTTGGCCCCTACACGGCCCCCAGCTCTCCTGTCTCCCACTGAATCACGAAATTCAGCAATCTTCAGAATCCGGCTCACATCTCTGACTGTGGAGTTGGTCTTGGGTTTGGACTTGCCAGCAAATCCAGGATGCACAAAAACCCAGAGCCCAGGTCTGATGATGGGTGTAATATTAGAGGTGTCACCTGATGCCACCTCCCTGGCCCACAGGCACCACAATGGCTTCCACTCACGTGATGGCTTCGTCCTTGAAACAACCCAGGGTTGAAGGAATGGGCTCGGAGCATCAAGTTTCCACACCTAACTTGCTAGGGGCGGGTGTGGCAGAAGCAAGCGTGTACCTTGGCTCCGTGTGATAGGGAGATAGGGATGAATGAACAAATAAATGATGTGTAAGGGAGAATTATGAATGCATCAATGAGCAAATGAATGAATGAATGCACCCACAAGAACGACTTGTGCCCAACAAGCAAGTGGCAAAACGGGGCTTCTGGCACAAGTTTCTGGACTCCAAGCCCAGTGCTCTCCCAGTTGCTCAACAGTTGCTCCCCTCTACCCCACCTCGACCTTGCAGGGTAACAGCAGAGTTGGAGGGGGAGGCGAGGCAGAAAGAAAGCATGAGCGGGCCAGCAGTACAGTTTTCTGGGGAAGTGCCTCCCTCAGAGGCAGCACAGAGCCCTTCTTGTCTGCACCTGTCCCCCTGCGGGCAGGAGGCTGCCATCATCCTTCCTTAGAGAGAGAGAGAGAGAGTGCGAGAGAGCCTCAAAAACCCAATCACTGAGTGATAAGAAAATAAACAAGTGAACTTCTCTAAGTTTGCCAGACTTCCCTGCCCGAGGCCAGCTTAATTAAAGTTGATGTAGAATTTTAAAGTGGGAAAATAATTAGAGCAAGTGGTAGAAAAGAGAGAGGAAGGAAAACATTGTTTTGTTTTGTGTTTTGCTCCTTCTTAATTATGCCACAGACTGTCTCTCCCGTGGATCCCATCCCAAGTCCACCCTCCGCCAAGATTCCAGCAGGTGGTACGTTGTGTGAGTGGCGCAGGCACACCTGTGTCTCTCTGGCATGCAGGTATGGCCCTTCTCTGCCCGCAAGACAGACAAGGTGGCAGGCAGCCAGGCTGGGCGTGAAGAGGAGCACGTGACCGCGACGCTCAGAGGAGGACCCAGAGGGAGATGACGATGATGGGCTGTCAAGAAGACATAGTGCCTCCCTGCTCCACGTCCAGGGTGGATAGTCCTAAACTCCCCATGATGCCAGTCCTGGGCTCTGATCCTGACAGTCCCAGCCCCCACCTCGTGGTGCGGCAGATCCCCAGTGATAGGGCCCCTACCCCACCTGGTTCTGGCAAGAGTTTTTCCTCTAGCAACTGTCCAACATGGAAGAAGGTGTTGGTGTTTGTGCCGGGAACAGGGCTGGGGGTGGCCAAAATTCCAGCAGCAGCAAGGGCTAAAAACAAGCTCATCCCAAAACCCAGCACTCAGAGTTCAGGCATGTCTTTGCTTTGTGACTGTTCCTGCTGCCTCGTCTGTGGACAGCAAGGACACGGTGACACAGAACACCATCCTCAGAGAGCTGGTCCGAGGCAGGGGCAGCCTGGGCAGGGGAGAGCTACGGGCTCCTCTGGGGGAAGGAGAAGGGACAGATTCCTCAAGGTTTCGTTGAACGGAGCTGGGCAGGCCTGTTTTTCTGGAAAGCATGAACTCTGGAGCAGAGCGGACAGGCTCCCATCCGCCCTGTATCTTCCCAGCTAAGTGCCTCTGGGCAATTTACCTCTGTTTCCTGTCTGCAGAATGGGGCTGATACTAATACCTTCCCTGTAGGGTTATTGTGAGGATTAAATAAGTTAACACACGTGAGGTGCTTAGAATAGTACCCAACACCTGGTCAGAGTGTGTTGTTCTTAGTTATTAACTCGCTCTTCCACATGGCCGTGCTGGGCCTTGAATAGGCCCTGGGAGAAAACCCTCCTCTCTTGTAAGCATCCAGTAGGAAGGACGGTGTGTACACACACACACACACACACAATCACTCATACTCCAGGCCTTCCAGAGTTCCTGGGGTGGGGAAGGGCTCAGAAGGAACGCTGTATCAACCAGACCCTCTCCCGTTCTCCGCCACCCACCAACACTGCATGGAATGCCCATAGAAGCTGGGGTTGCTGGCGGTGGGGGTGGGGGTCTCCATGTTCTGCAGTGGGCAGACTGGCTGCCATCAGGAGGAGGAGGGGAGCTTGTACCCCAAACCTGCTGCCAGGCTTGGACATTTCTCCAGGCTCCTTCCCACCAAGCTCCCACCCCTACCAGGCCAGGCTGTCTCTTAGTCCTGACATTGGTCCTGACATTGGTGACATGCTCTCCCTGCATCTCAGTCCAGCATCTTCTCATCTCCAGAGCTATTCCCCGGCCTCTGGCCTGAGAAACAATTCAGGAGATCCTATTTAGAAAGAGAATGCCTGCCCCTCCCATCCAGCACTGGGAGCCTTCAGAAGCCTCAGGGAGGACTGGGGTCCCCAGGCTAGCTCCCTCACTGCTAATGCTGAGGACGGAAGGGGTGCAGCTGGGGGATGCAGCAGGGAGAGGAAGTTTGGGCAGTAGCCTGGACCTGGGGTGGAGGAGGCCTGGCTACCAGAGCCAGCCCCAGCTCTGTGTTATCTCTGAGGTACCAGGGGGTCTAGGTTCTGCCCATCAGTTCATCCCAGGCTCCCACCCCCGACCTGGGTTTGGTTGGGTTGAGCTCATGGGGCTGGGCAGGAACAGGTGCCAGTGGCCACAGCCTCATTTCTCTGATCTGACTTTATGACATTCTGTTGACTCTGCCAACTGGGTCCCTTTGCTCTCAAGCATGCGCCTGCATCCCTTCCAAGAACCAGGATGCTCAGAGCCTCCCAGAGAAACCCAGAGAAGCTCTGAGCAGCTTCGGGAGAGCTGGGAACCAGAGAACAAGGTTCTGATGCCCATTCTGGGATACGAGGGAATGTGACATGGCACACAGGCTCTCTGTGTCGAGGACAAGAGGGCTCCTACGTGTTGGGTCTTTAATGGTGTCCTTAACGCCCCAGGGAAGAGAGGAGCATGACAGAGTAGCTAAAAGGGCCCCAAATGGCTTTTTCCATGACTCCCCCTCCTTGGATGTCCTCAGAGAGAGCTGATGTGTGGGATGTGCCCCAGGGAGTCAAGAGCCCTTAGCTAGGTGGTTATTATCTTGCTGATTCTTGTCCTGTGACCAGAGGCCAAGACAGAAGGACAAGGGTATGGACAAGAATTCCACAGAGCGTGGTGTGGTGTTGAGGCTCGTGCTCACATCTTCTCACATACCACTGAGCAAAAAATAGAAACGATTTTCCAGATAATTCAATGGAAAACCCTTTTACACCAACCATACTTGTGGCTAGTTCCAAATTTCTGCCAAGCTGCTCCCCTCATCCCTGCATTTCTTTCTTTCTGCTGGCAACCATCTGTCCCGGGGAGGTCAGAAAGGGCCGAGGTGATGTGGGGAGGGCTATAAGGCCATAGGTGGCATTCATGGCAACAGGTGGCCAAGGCCCAATGGCACAGATAGGGACAGGGGAGATACAGATAGGGATCATAGGGTCACAGAAGGGTAACATGTGGAGACTTTGATGGGAGAGGTGAGAACTTGAAAACCCAAAGAGGGGATGAAGGGGCAAACAAGGAGTCATATCCAAAGCAGGAGCTCTTGGAATCCAGACAAGAGTTGGAGCAAGACAGCTAGGAATGGTGGTAACCCAGGAGAGAGCAGAGGGGACAAAGTTGGGAACCCAAGAGGGGACATCTGCCCCCACAAGCAGCTCCCGGCCTTGAAGAAGAGACACGCCACAGATAAAGCTGATGGCCAGAGGAGAGTGGTTTTACAGTAACCAGCGTGTGAAGGCCACGTTTAGTGCCTTTTCCACCTAAGATCTGAAGCACTATCCACACGCCGTACAGAAGAAGCCCGGGTGTCATAGGCGCGGAGACCCACTATGTGATAGGGGACCACCTAGTCTGTGCCCCCATGCACCTGACATTGAGGAGCTCCTGGAACTGGTGGGAGGTGGACCAGGCCTGGAAGCAGAGCAGTCCACGAGTGGGGCCACATGCTCATGGCAGGCAGACCTGCCTCCAGTTCCTCCGGGGCTGGAGGAAACCTGAGGATGGAGAGCCCTCAGCAAAATCCAATGGCTTCCTTGATAAAGATGAGAGAGCAGTTTAAGCCCAGCAAAGCAGCCTTAAATCCAGGCGAGTGTGGCACCAGCCGCCTGCAGGATTTCCGTGACCTCTCCGTCCCTTTCCTCCACCTCGTCCACCAGCCCTGCGGTCAGGCTCTGAGTTTGCACCCTGGCCTGCCCCCACCTCCAAGGCAGAGCTGCTTACAGAATCACCTAGGGAATTGGTTTTCAATGGCTTTATTAAGGCATCATTGACATACCATAAACTTCAACCATTTTAATACGATAATTCAATGAGGCGGGGGGTGGCGCCTGGGTGGCTCAGTGGGTTAAAGCCTCTACCTTCGGCTCAGGTCATGATCCCAGAGTCCTGGGATCGAGCCCCCGCAATCCAGCTCTCTGCTCTGCGGGGAGCCTGCTTCCCTGCTCTCTCTCTGCCTGCCTCTCTGCCTACTTGTGATCTCTCTCTCTCTCTCTGTCAAACAGATAAATAGAATCTTAAAAAAAAAAAAAAAAGAATATAATTCAATGGGGCACCTGGGTGGCTCAGTGGGTTAAGCCTCAGCCTTCGGCTGGGGTCATGGTCTCAGAGTCCTGGGATTGAGCCCCACATCAGGCTCTCTGCTCAGCAGGGAGCCTGCTTCTCCTCCCTTCTCTGCCTGCCTCTTTGCCTACTTGTGATCTTTCTCTCTGTCAAATAAATAAATAATTAAAAATATTAAAAAAAAAAAAAAACCAATTCAATGGTTTTTAGTCAATTTACAGAGTTGTGCAACCGGCTCGACAATCTAGTTTTAGAACATTTCCCTCATCCCCCAAATATCCCTGGTGGCCCATTTATCTGAGGGGCTTTGACTCAGTCATTCTAGGGGCAGGAATATGGTTTTGAGCACGTTTCCTAGGGGATTCGGGGACGGGGATGTTCGGGGACACACCGTATTTAAACCGCTGCAGGACAGACTTCTCCGAAATGCAACATGCAAAGAGAGGGTGCTGTCCTTCTGTCCAAAACCCTTGGATGTCTGCTAGACAATCGTGCGGGGCAGGGCGCTGGTAAGGAAACAGACAGTAATCAGAGGTATTAGTCGTGCAGGCGTCATGCCAAGCAAGGTCCTGGGCACTCGACAGGTGTCAACTACTTTATTCCACACGATTGCCCCATAAAGTAGGTGCTATTATTCTTTCCACTCTGCCGATGAGGAAACTGGGACACAGTTAGGAAGTGCCGGAACCTGGTTTTGAATCCAGGCAGCCCGACCGTCAGACAGTACCCTACTTCTCTTCCTAGGACGGAGTATCTTCCTCTCTCTTACCTCCATGCCTTCCCACTCCCCAACCTGTCCCCACCCCTCCCAACTTCAGCCAAGCCTGTCACCTCCCCTTTCACACCTCTGAGTCTTTTGCACCGGCTTTTGCTCATACCCAGCTCTTCCCGTACCCCTTTCCCCGCTGGGAATTCCTGGTTAAGCTTCAAAACCCACCTTCAATGTCAGGTCGTTTGTGATCCTTCCTAGCGCTCCCGCAGACAAAATGGATGCTTCTGCCCCTCTGTTTCCCCGGGACTTGGCACACGTCTCAATTAAGGGTTGGCGGTGTTAATGCTGGGATTCACGCCGAGTCCTCGTCCCTCTCCCCAACTTGACTGTGAGCTTCTCTAGGTCATGGGCAGTGGCTGCTTCATCTCTGGACCCCCCACGGTGCCTGCATATAGGATAGGCTTGGTGAACAACAATGGCCCAGACAGGAACGAGGGGCTGTCCGCCATCTCCTCTTAGCTCCCGCCCCAGGAGGGTCCCCTCCCCTCACTGGCTCAGAGCTGCCACTCTCAAAGCTGCAGAAGGCAACATGTGTCAAACTGCAGAGACGATGCTGGTTCATTCTCCTCTGTGTCCCGAGCACGACCAAATGCTCTATTACCCAGTGGGCACTCAAACGCTTGTATGAATGAGTACGTGAGAGAGTGAGTGAAGCCTCAGCCTCCGGGTTCCCAGAAAAGGACTCCGTCTGGCTCACGTCCTCCTTCCACTTAAAGATGCCTGGATCTTTCCTAACTCCACTTATGCAGGAGGTTAATTCAAGTGCTTTCCAGCTTAGCAAGCAATAAACAATTTGGTGTTGCAGCGAGTTGTTCTGTGTGTCATATTTATGGATTGGAAGTGGGGGAGGGGCGGGGGCGTTATTAAGTTCAGTGTTACAGGGAATGTTACATGCCCTTCCTTAATTACTTTCCTCCTTTTAATTAGATCTTGCGGGGAGGGGTGGCCCAGGGAGGGGGACTGAAAGTCACTGCAGACAAGAAAGGTGTTGTCGGCATTCCGCCACCTGAGAGGACAGCAGTCATCTGTGGGGATCACGTGGAGGAGGGGGGCAGCCCCTCTCCAGAAGGGACCCCACCACGCAGAATTCTGAGAGCATAGCTCGTGCTTTGCTGTCTCTGCGTTGTCCTTCTCTGCAGGAGCTCTGTTTTCCCAACCCTGTCTTTCCCTTCCAGTGTCTCTCTGTCCACCTGCTGGGAGCTGCTCCGGTCTCCTGCCCTTCTCCTTCCTGACTCCACTCGCAGGTCACAGGACGAGCTGTTGTCTGAGACACACACGCCCCTTTCCAAGTGAGGTGCAGCGTGGGGACCTGGCTGTGAGCTGGAGGCTGAGACCTCCTCCCCAAAGAGGTCTACGATGATGCCCCCTTCCTCTCTGGAGCACTCCTAAATCTCCCATCTGGGGGGCATCCAAACCAAGTAATAATGTGTGCGGGCCCAGACCGGGATGATAGATAGCCCTGGCCCCATGGAGCCTCTCGGTGACTCTGGGAGGCACCGGCTATGATCTCCGGAGAGTGACAGGCCCATACAGCACAGCTAGGAAGCAGTACCAGCCAGCGTCTGAGCCCCTCATTCTCTGTCTCCACTGCAGCCTGAGCAGCCGTAGAGTTCCTGCAAACTGTGAGCACAAGGCACTGCCTCCCAGAATGGACCAGAAGCCACAGGGGCAGCTAACACAGCTGCTCTGGCTGCAGCAGGCCTGTGACAGTGGGGAGGGTTCCTCCAGGACCCAGTTGATGGGGGCCCGGCGGGGCCCACCATTCCTCATACAGGCTGGTTGCCTGTGCCAAGCCTCTTCCTCCTCTCCCCACTGCCTGTGGGGAGACGAGCTCCAAACCCAGCCCATCTGCTGCATTTTCCCGAGACTCCCGAGACGATCCAATTCCGCACACCAGATGGGAAATAGCATGTACATTTCGGATGGTGATTAGTGTTTTTGTTTTTTTCCCCAAACGCTCGCGTTAATGGAGCTCCTTCCTGAAAGTAAATTGGAGAGCCTTCCGTTTGATGGAGTCTGGCCGACCTCCACCTCCCTGCCCCCCAACAAA
Organism: Martes martes; assembly: GCF_963455335.1. Lineage (NCBI taxonomy): Eukaryota > Metazoa > Chordata > Mammalia > Carnivora > Mustelidae > Martes > Martes martes. Next base: position 163,404,294 of record NC_137891.1, on the reverse strand, counting down.
GGCAAGCATGGCTTTCTCAGGAAGGGTGTGGAGGGCCCTCACCGGCCCTCGCCCCTTGGTGCTGGCCACTGTCTGTATGGACCGTGGCATCTCCGTAGGTAGACCAAAGCGGGACAGAAGACAGGCTGGCCAGGTTCCCGAAGGGCTCTGTGGAGCCTGGGGATTTCTAAGACCAATAACTCCAGGTGAGGGGCTCTCAGGGATGGAGGGACCAGGACGGCCCACCCTCCCGGAAAACAGCATCACACTTCCTTGAACTGGGACTCATCAAGGAAAGTAAGATTTGACGGATGACTCTGGACTTTGCTCAGGGTATATGACTTGAGAGGAAGTTCAAATGTGATGCCAAATTCTTAAGGGCTAGAGCTTGGGTCTTTGTCTATAGTTTGAACCAACACATGGGACAGTCATGCTTGCATGCTGAATGAATGAATGAATGACAAGAGCGATAAATAAGAGTATTTGTGTGCATATAGTTTATGCAACCCTCATTTTCCTACATACTTGCAAATTCACACATGCACGCATGCACACATGCATGCGAAACCACTTCTCCCCCCAAACCAAGGAACTGGAATTAAGAAAATACATATTTTATATAATACTTACACATATATATATTATATATATAAACATATTTCTTAATGTATATATTACAGAAAAGACACTTTGCAGCACTTTCGTATGTTGTCTTGCTAGTTTTGACCGTAACTCTGAAAACCATGGTGTGGTTCAGAGACACCTGGTAAGGTGGATGGGGTCCCACAGGGGCAAGTAGCAGGGGGGTAGATTTGGGTTCAGGTATAGCTGACTTCAAAGGCCAGAGGAACCCAGGTTTTCTATTAAATTAAATAGATTTTCTACTAAAAAATTACTAAAAAGGTTTTTAATAGAAGTGGTATGATCCAGACTTGTGCTTTTAAAAAGAGCCCCACTCACCGCAACTGGGCGTAGTGGGGCCACAGAGCCTGGATCCCAGGAGACAAGTTAAGGGCTCATGAGTGGATGGGTGGTGATACCGCCTTGGCCTAGGATGGCAGCAGGGAAATCAGAAGGTAAGATTTCACAGGAAGGAGTCACAGGCCTCTATCACAAGGCGTGAGGGACGAAGGAGGCTGGGAGGGCAGCCATGCCAGTCTCTGGCATACTCCGGGCTGGAGGGAAAACTGGTTTGGCGAAATGGGTGATAAGAGACAGTTGGGGACCATCGATTTTGAGAGGTACAAGTCGTCCATCAGGAAACAAGGCTTTAGAGCTTGGGAGAGAGACTGGAGGTTGGAGGTAGGGATTTGTGAGTTTTATCCTCATGGGGGAGGAGAAGAAGCTGCAGATCAGGATGAGATCCCCTATTCGAGTGTAGACCCAGGAGAGAAGCAACCTGGAGGTCCCCTACACAGGCAGGGAGAAGACTCTGGGGGCAGGCAGGCTGAGAATGCACGCACACGTGCAAACACACGGGTTTGTGCTTGTCTGCAACAACTGGTAGGCACACACACGTACTTCCATGTGTTCTACACACACACACCAGCCTGCCCACATCTGCACACACACACACACACACACACGTAAGTGTATATATGCACATTTTCATAAATGCACACTGGCTCATACAACCAGATGTGACCAGATGCGTGCCTGGGGCAAAATCTCTGGCAAAGCGAAGTGAGAAGAGGCTTGTCGGTGAAGCAAGACAAGGAGACTCTTGACTCCTCTGCTCTGGGGCCCAAGCAGAAAACAGTCGGGAGCTTCTGCCAGATGGTAGCTCCTGGAGGCCCTGCGCTGCGCCCACCCCCGCCCCCCCACCGGCCGTGGCCTCCCCCAGAAACTCAGCTTCGTCACACGGCTGTGTCTCCCTGTGCCTTTGGCCCTCGGCACACATGTGTCTCCGTGTGCCTGTAACTGGGACGCCTCGGTGTGGAGCTGCCAGACAGGCGGGCTGGGCAGCCCTCCAACTCCGCCACGTAGGTGGCTGGGGCTTCTTCGCTCGTGCTCAGGACACCGCGAGGAGAAGGCTGCTGTTCGCAACGGGAATCTGCCGCCTCAGCCTTGTCAGCTCAGCCTAGACCTGGTGGCTTCAGCCATCACGGGGAAACAGCTCTCCAGGACGCAGGAGAACTCAGCCTCCTGGCCATCCATCCCTCTTCCCAGAAAGACCCCTCCTGCTTTCTTGGTGGCTGCGGATTCAGGGATGAACAAAATAAGTGTCCTTGGGGCGCCTGGGTGGCTCAGTTGGTTAAGCGACTGCCTTCAGCTCAGGTCACGATCCTTGAGTCCCAGGATGGAGTCCCGCATTGGGCTCCCAGCTCCACGGGGAGTCTGCTTCTCCCTCTGACCTTCTCGCCTCTCGTGCTCTCTCTCGCTGTCTCTCTCTCAAATAAATAAATACAATCTTTAAAAAACAAACAAACAAAAAAGTGTCCTTTGCTCTAGGCCCGGGAGACAGCCCAAGACAAAGAGGCTTCCACGGATGAAGGCGGGGGCGGCTCCTCTATTTCCAGTGTGGGCCAGAGTTGGGGGGGGGGGTAGTTTGCTGGAGGGTCAGCTGCCTCCGGCCCCCTCCCCCTGGCTCCTTCTTCTGTCCTAGAGACAATGAATCAGGGAGGCCAAGTGGCAAGCTCACCGAAATTCATCCCCTGGAGTCCTTTTGGGCTCAGGCGCTGCCAAGACTGACTGGGACTGCTTCTGGCACATTCTTTTTCATGAGGAAAGGCAAGTTTCTCGAGTCGTTAGAATGGAGTTTTCATAGTGAAAATGCTCTCTGTGAGCTCAGACAGTCTGAATCTCTGGCCTAGAATCTACTGTGCGTCAAGAGACTTAACAAGCTCAGTGTGAGGAGACGGATGTGTGGAACCTGCTAGCGTCGTCACAGTCCCGTGCACGGGGTAGGGGACGTCCGCGCCTCCGGTGTGCCGAGGAGGAGCCTGAGACTTGGGCAGGGTGTGGGCTGAGTAGGCGGCAGAGTGACAGGACCAGCTTGTGTCCCACTGGACTCGGACAGATCTGATTTGAATCCCAGCGCTGCCTCTTCGCTCTGACACGTCCGGCAAGTTCCTTGATCCCAGTTTCCTAATCCATAGAATGGGATGAGGACATCTGCTGGAGCATTTGTTTTGAGACCGTGAGGACAGAAGGTACACTCAGCCCGTGGCATGGTACTGGGGTACAGTAACCCCCGGCAACTCTGAGCTCTTAGCTGGGACTCGAACCCGGTTCTCTAGACTGCAAGTCCGGTGCTCTCCATCTGGGGTTCTCGAGTGTTCTGTGACAGAGCAGCTCCCGAGCTGGTCCCTGAGCATCGTTAGCTGGGTCCTTCATCCAGGTGTTGGGTCAGAAGCCAGGCCAACGTGCCTGTGTATGCGGACATGTGTGAGTGTGCGTGTATGCCCGTACCCGGCCGTCCAGGCCACTGTCAATTTGAGTTCTGCCTATTTGTTTCACTGATGGGAAATCACAGAGTGGCTGAGAAGGGGGCGGCATGGCCATGCTGAATATCGCAACCAGAGCCCACAGGGCCTTGCCATTAGAGCTAATGCCAGGCTCAGGAATGCCAGATGAATGTGCTACACAGACCAGCCACTTAGGCTCAAGTGGGTCTGCTTTTTATTGCGAGAGCATTTTCCACCCATCTCAGTTGGCTGGGAAAAAGCCCTTTTCCTTCAACCCATCTCTGCCCTCCCCAGAGGACCCCAGGGTGCTCTCTGGGCACACGGATAGCCATCTGGGCCTTCCGGGAGACTGTTTACATTGAGAATTCCCAGGCACGTCATGCGGTTGCTTTTCTGATGCCTGGTGCTGCTTGCCTGCTCTCACTCCCCTCCTCTTTCCCACCAGGGACTGACTAATTACAGGGAGGGGTTGGGGGTTGCTGCAAACCCACTCCTGGTTGTTTAGCAGCTTGGCTGTTCCAGTTCCATCTCTGCAAAAGCTTTAGTCCCTGTGCAGAGCCAGCATCTCTGGGAGAAGTTGCACTGGGGCTTCTGGCCAGCCTGGGTGGCCTGGGCATGTAGAGGAACCCCAGCCTGGGGAAAGGAGGAAAGGAAAGGCTGCAGCTGGGCTCTGAAAGGCTGCCATGATGCCCACCATTGAGAACCCAGCCCCGCTCTGGAAATAAAGAATGTTTCTGGAACAGTACATGTTGGGAACAGGGGTTGGGATGAGAATCTTCATGGCCAACAAAACTGCCAGTAGGCCATCAGCCAGACAACCAGCCATCAAGCCCTCCTTACCTAGAGACTTTCTCTCTAAAGCCCTAAAAAGCCTCATGCAAGGGCTTTTGCTGTCACCCCATCTGCATCATCCCTTGGACTGAGGTGGTTTTCTACTTGTCATTAAAATGCAAATAACCCCAAGAATGGAATCCAGTTAAGTCTCAGGTGTTCCTAAAAGGATCGTGTAATTTCCCGAAAGCAAGATGGCTGGGGGCACAAGGTTGCCATCCCATGGGATAAAGTCGGGGGGGTAGTCTGGGGCTGGGAAGAAGCATATCCAGGACCCGTGGTCCAGACTGTTCTTTCTGGCAATGCCCTGAGCTGAGGGAGGGGAGACCTGAGTTCTGGTTCAGAGATGGGCTACCTTTCCAGATGGGCACAGAACGCTGACCTCTGCGTATAGGGCTCCTCCCCGCTTCTAACTATGACATTTAAAAAAAGGAAACCTCGCTAAAGTAGATTTGTGAAGCTAGGCAGGGAAGCTGGAGGGCGAGCCATACCATTCAACCTCAATGTCGGGAAGAATTGTCCATTACAGACCTCAACAGAAGAATCATTAGGAGGAAAGCGTGGTCAATTAGCAGTCCTAACAGGGAGAGATGTAGATTACATTTCCTAGAAGAAATCAACTACCCCAACAACTCAGCCAATGAGAAACCATCATCAACTGGAACTCTTGCTTTTCTGCAGCGACTTATCAAAACAACCCTTCACAGCTTCCTCCCACTTCTCCATAAACTTTCCTCTCCCATGTTTGTTGGCCTTGCCCATGGTTTTGGCATGGCTTTTTTGTCTTGAATTGCCTTTCTCTATTATCCCCAAATAAACCAGTTTTGTTCCGAAAATAAAAGACAGCTTTGTGTTTGAGGTTAACATAACTTCCTTTAAACTCACCTATAAGGGGGGGCACCTGGGTGGCTCAGTGGGTTAAAGCCGCTGCCTTCAGCTCAGGTCATGATCCCAGTCATGATCCCAGCGTCCTGGGATGGAGCTCCGCATCGGGCTTTCTGCTCCGCAGGGAGCCTGCTTCCTGCTTCCTCCCTTCTCTCTCTGCCTGCCTCTCTGCCTACTTGTGATCTGTCTGTCAAATAAATAAATAAAAATCTTAAAAAAAAAAAAAACTCACCTGTAAGGGGCTGGTTCTACAGAAAGTCTTTACCTCTTAACCTGTCTCTCCATCCATTTTACCATTCATTCATATATTCAGTAAATTGATACTTGGTACCTATTACTTGGCACCATGTGGGCAGGAACTGTAAGCACAAGGTGAACTACACCCGTTTATATGGTCCCTCGCCTCGTGGAGCGTGCAGTTTAGAGAGGAAGCTAGACATGAAAAAATTGTCATTGAAGTGAATAATCACAGACAGTGAGATGTGTTTTCTAAAGGGAAGTCACCCAGTTCTTTGGAAGTGGTAACAAGGGACCTGAACTGAATATAACACCTGGGTGGTCCGGCAGGGCCAGGAGCTAGACGGTCATCTCCCTCCTCCCACATGGTATGCTTCTAATAATGCAGCCCAGGATATCTGGAGTCACCTCAGCCCTTCTTGCTCTCACTTGCCCTAGGAAGACAGACTGAGACACTGGCCGTGAACATGTACGAAAATAGTGCCCAAGGAAGGACCTGGGACTGGAGTAGGGGTCCTGAGAAGGAAGATCGGGAGCTGGCCAACAGGAACAATGTGGGAGCTGAGGCAGTGCCAGGAAAGGGTGTGGATTGTGAAAATTCATGAAGGCAAACCTCATTTAGAATGGAGTCTGGAGTTCACACACCCTACTACTGGAAATCCACGGCAGACCCAGCAGAAAGAGAAGGACTTTCATTACTGTACTGTCCCAGCAGGAAGTAAGCAGGCTTCCTCCTCCCCAGCAACAACCCAGCCAATGACCCATCACCACAACTCAGCTAATGAAAAGCCACTAGACTTCCAGCTCATAGGTTAACTCCAATGGACTTTTTGTTTAGAACTGCCCCTCCCAACTTTCCACTTTCCTCTATAAAAGAGAGTTTCTCTCCTTCATTTCCTGGTTTGCTTGTGGTTTTACCATAGCCTGCGTATTCTAGATGGTCACTTGCGGTTCTTGAATTAACCCATCTTTTCCTGGTAAAATAATGAACAGTTTGATTTTTAAGGGTGAACATGGAATCAGGGGCTGACAGAGAGACAGAGGAGGAAGGCGGAGAGATGGCGTCAGGAATTTCCTGCAGAGAACCACTCCAGAGTAGGGGGTTGGCCTTGGAGGGAGCAAATCCAGGGTGAGAAACAACGTCTACACCACCTTCAGCTGTCCTCCATTGGACCCTGAAGAGAGATTGTTGGGGTGCACCTGCTCACTCCAAGGGCTGGTCAAGGGGACAGTGGCTTCATTGGTGGCCACATTGCTGTTCTTGCTCTACGTGGAGGGGTCCTGACTTTCTGCCACAGGAATAAGGCGAGGCAAGGGCTATTCATCCTGTTCCCCAGAAGGAGAAATGAAGGCTGTGAGAGATCTGTAAGCAAATGGTGGAGGCAGCACAGGCTGGGAATTGCAACACCCTGGCGAGGCATTGAGCCCAAGGCAGCCCCTGGTTCCTGGTCTCAAGTAAGTCTGGGGAAGGATGGAGAGAGGACCTGGCTGCCTGGCCTGCTGGGATAGTGACAGTGAGCAATCTTGGCCCAACTTGAAGCTTCTAGATGTGATAGGAGATGACCCACAATGGTCAGGAGGTTTCCAGAGACACCTGTAGTCAGTGAGCCCTATTTTTCCCAAGGAAAGGAGGCAAAGGAGGGGCATTCTTTGCCTTTGGTCAAGTTATTGCCTCCCCACGGTCCACCCTTGGCATCAGGGCACACTGGTCCAGACCCAGTGTCAGCTACAGGAAATCTCTCCAGCAATTAACTAGATGCGCTAAGCCAACTGCAGTGTAGACCATTGCAAATCATCAACTTCTGCTGCCCAGCGTATGTTTTGGGAAGTGCTGGCCAGGTTGGGAAAGAGGCTTTGCAAAGGTCACACATCATATCCATCACAGAGTTGGCGCTGGGAGCTTGCATCATGGGGTTGTTTTGTGGCCTCCCTATCCCCCACTAGAGTCCATCATGAACACCACCATCTTTGTCATGGGCCAGCTGCCAAGGCCTTCAACAGAATCTCCCACAGCCCAAGCCTGTCCTGGGGAGAGCGGGGGGTGTCAGGAAATAATCAGTCCTATTCATTAGGATAAAATTACGAACAATCAGAATCATGATAAACAGTTACTATTTATTGAACACATACAATGTGCCAAGTCTGGGCTAAGTGTTTCCCACATATCCCTTTAAGTAACTCTTCCTTAAATGTGTCTGTGAGGCAGGAACCATTATATCCTCATTTTACAGATGCTGCATAGAGAGAGTAAATGATTTATAGTTACTCCCTATAGTAGTTATTATTCATGTTAATAATGATACTGGTTAGTGTTTACTAAGCACTTACTACATGCTAGACATATGGATCACTACTTCACATGGGCCATCTTGCAATTCTATTAGGTCAATACTATTATCATTTCCATTACAAGGAGGAAATGTGGGTTGAAGAGCTAAGGTTGCCGGCCCAGGATCCCATGGCTTGCAAATGGGAAGGAATTATTCAGATTTATCTGATTCCAAAACCTTGGCTTTACATTCTTATCACGGGTTTCATAGGCTGCCTTAATTTGATATGCAAAACTGGAGTGATCTGAGCAATTTTCTAGAGGAAGGATGAAGAGCCTGTGCCCGTTTTTCAGAGCAGTCCGTGACTCATCCAGCGCTCACCCACTCTGCCTAGGGCGCCTCCTGTGTGCCACGAGCCAAGAATCTTGGAAGAAAGTTCCCCACAATGGCATTGCCAAGCCCTAGCTCAGGCCCCACTCTGGGAAGCCTAACACCCAGGGGCACCCCGTAGATTTGTATCCACCCAACTCAGATCTATCTGTGTCATGAAGGCGACTATCCCTCTGTGTTCTTGATGGCAGCAAGGGGCACTAGATGTTCTGAACTCTTGTGGGTCCTAACCTAGACACTTGGCCCCCGTGACTGCCAATGCCAAGGAGACAGATCATTTAATCAATAACAACCTAGTCCTGGCTAATGGATACGAACAGAAAAAACGAGGCTTCTGCGTTGGAACACTCATAAGTTCTCCATCCCAACGACTTAATTGATCAGCAAATTCTGTTTACTTCTGAGTGATCATTGGTGAGCGCATCCTAGGAGCCAGCCCCTCGCCAACGCAGCCCTCCCCCCGTCGGTAATAGCTCATGATTGCCTGAACGGCCGGCTGGCGGTGGGAGCAAGGCTCTACAAGATAATTGATTGCTCATAATTGTCAACCAAATTGCATCCATGGTATTGAGCTTAAAAATGGACCCAAAGAAACATCTCTTATTGATCCCTTCAGGTTACAAACAAGATGCGACTGGTCCTCAGAACCGGAGACTGGGTTCGCATTGATTTTTTATTCTTTTTCTCCCTTCAATAACCTCCCGTGGAATCTGAGGGCTGATTTTTAACCTGCAATTGTTCAAGGTCTTGCTTTTCTGGAGGTTGTGGGAGAGGGGCTGTCGGGGATGACTACCGCCCTGAGACGAAGCCACACCAGCAGAGAGCTCTGCTTCCTTGCGGGAGGGTGGCCGAGGGCCGTGCACTTCCTCTGACCTTCACAGGGACCCCCTGTACCCTCCTGCCTGTGCGGTCCTGAGGCCTCTCTGCCATGTGGCCTCCACAAACCCAAACTCAAGGCACCCAGAGATCAGTAAGTGGCTGATGAGTTTCTGCCCATGCAACATCCCGCCAACCCCAATGAGCCGCAGGATCTCCCGGCGTGTCCCTATTTCCAGGTGTTGGCTGGTACAGGCTGGACCACATCTGGAAAAATGGTAATAACGATACCGAACGTTCACTCCCACTTTAAGGATACCATTTTATTTTATTCTCTTGAGAGCCCCACAAAATAGGTGATTTTGTTCCCCCCATTTTACAGATAGGGAATCTGAGACACAGAGAGGCAAGGTAATATGTCCAAAGCTTCCCACTAATTGGAAAAGCCAGTTAAAAATACTTGCAGATGTCTGCGGTCAAAACACAGATTGCTGTATCTCACCGTCTCCCAGACAGAGGGACAGGCGTTGCTGAGCATTTTGCTGTGTGGGGCACTCTCCGTCATCTTGTGAGTGAGACCTCATTGCCTCTGTTCGCCCACAGGGAAACGGAAGCTTGGGAAGGAGATGGGACTCGCCCACGGTCTCACGGTCACTAAGCACAGGAGTTCTATTGACCCCAGGCCAACATGTCCCCAAATATCTGTGCTTTTCTTAGGAGCCAGCCACAACGGAACCTTCTAGAATCACAAGGAGCAGCAGTGACATCCAAACCCCACATAATGGGCAAGGCTTACCGTTTACAGCCCCCATGCAGTCCCTTTTCTCACCGGATGGGGATTGCTGCTCCCACATCACAGGCGAGAAAACAGAGACATGCCAGGAAAGGGGAAATCGTTTCTCTTAATTCTTTGTTAAGGCATTCTTCAGGCCCATCGGGTTCCAGGAAAGCTTTCCTGCCAACAGGCAGGCTAGAAAGACGGACAGGAATGAGAACTGGCAGGCGCTCGTGATCGCCCGGCGCTCCAGAACGGATCTCCACTCGGCATCAGATGGAGGGTGTCTTCCAAGACCCCGGGGAGCAACCTGGAGTTGATTTCTGAAGTCTGGGCTTGGACTCAGGCTAGCCACCCATGCAGGGTGGCCATGGCCGAGCCGCAGTGAGCAATGGGGCAGAGCCCATTCATCAGGCGCTTGCTTAATGAAATCACCAGCTGGGAGGTGAGGTGCCAGCCTGCCCTCCAGATCCGTCTTTGAGGCTCCCGGCCCCTCTGCCTTCCTCCCACTGGGTGTGCCCAGACAGCAGCTATCTCTTTCATAAACGTCCTGCCCATCCGCTCCAAAGCCCAGAGACAGTGCGAAAGGCCCTGAGCGCGTCAGCCGTGCCAGGTGCTTCCCGGGCTCTCCACGGGACAGAGCCGTCCCCACAGGCAATTCTTGTGCTCCGGAGACCTTCCTCCCGCCAGGTCATCCTGCCGGGAAAGAAAGTCCTTCCTTGGATCTGAACAAAACCTCTCGTGCTTTTCTTTAGTTTCCTTTTTTTGAGCATAACATCTAGTAATCCATGTTTTTTCCTTTGTTTGGATTTGGTTTCAACACCTGTTTTATTTTAAAACGGCTTTTTTGATCTTCACAGATGTAGGCAAATGAAGATGCTTATTTTGCCTGGCTGTGGATAACCAAAACCTGGAAATCATCGAAACACCCCTATTATAGGGGATTAGTTCAGAGAAACCCAGAACGTCTGAAGGGTCCATTCTTGAACGTCCGTGTGTCAGAATCCCCCGACAGCTTATTAAAGCACAGATTCCCGGACTCTGCCGCCGGTGTATCTAATATGGTAGGTCTGGGGGTAGTGCCTGAGAATTGGCATTTCCAACAAGTTCCCAGATGACACTGGAGCCAGGGTTTGAGAACCGCTTCCTGTCCACACTGTAGATTGCTGTCCAGACGTTCGCAATGGCGCTGTAGAAGAATATCGTTGATTTGAGAAAATACACAAGACATGCTGTAGAGTGAAAAAGCAAAATAATCTGGGATGTGCAATCAGTATAAGGGTTACTATTACTAGAGTGTGTGTAAATGTGTATAAATGTGTATATTGAAAGGAAGATGGCGGGCACCTGTGTGGCTCAGTTGGTTAAGCGGCTGCCTTTGGCTCAGGTCATGATCCCAGAGTCCTGGGATCAAGCCCCACGTCGTGGTCTCTGCTCAGTGGGGAGCCTGCTTCTCCCTCTCCTTCTGCCTGCTGCTCTGCCTACTTGTGCTCTCTCTCTCTGTATGTGTCAAATAAACGAAAAACAAACAAACAAACAAAAAAACCTTTAAAAAAAACTTAAAAAAAAGAAAAAAGGAAGATGGCGAGGTCGTGACCCACGTCCGGAGCTGGCTGTGCTGGTGGTCTGGGTGGGCTCAGGGTCAGACAGGCTTGGGTTTGGATTCCACACCTGCTTCTCCTCATCTAATGTGAATGACTTTGAACAAACGGTGTAGAAGCCCTGAGGGTCACTTTCCTCATCCGTCAAATGGGAATAATAATAATGCTACTACCTTATAGGGCTGCTGTAAGGACGAAATAAGATCGTGTTTCGGGGCACCTGGGTGGATCAGTCAGTTGAGCATCTGCCTTTGGCTTGGGTCATGATCCCAGCATCCTGGGATCCAGTCCCTCATCCAGCTCCCTGCACAGTGGGGAGCCTGCTTCTCCCTCTCCCTCTGTCACTCCCGCTGCTTGTGCTCTCTCTTCCTCTTTCTCTCTCTCAAATAAATAAATAAATAAAGTAAGTCTTAAAAAAAAATAAGATTGTGCATAAAATGCTCCAGGGCAGTGGGTGGTCTATCCCGTAATAAGAACTTTCTCTCTCTCTCTCTCTCTCTCTATATATATATATATATATGTATGTATATATATACACACATACATTATACATTAATACTGTTAACAGTGAGTATCTGTGGAAAATTGGTTTAGGTCAATTTTTTAATTTGTCTTGTTCTGTGTTTTACAAGTTTCCATGTTGGGTATATGTTACTTTTATAATTAAGGGAAAACAAACAAACAAACAAACAAAAACATTACCCGTATACTAATTACCTCTCGAATCCCCAGGTTCTTTCGTTTGGATTTCTTCTGACCTAACTCAACAACAAAAGCCCAAAAATCCCCCAAAGAAATTGAAAAAAAAAAAAAAACTTTTTTTAAGGCAGGGTAAAATTTGGGATCTGCGAGAAGCCTGGGGTGCTTCACCGGCCGTTGTTCACATCCCTGATTGCTAACTAACTTCGCAGGCTCCCTGAAGGCTCTACCCAGAAGGGAAAGGGCCCCTGCCTTCCAGGGGAGGCCTCAGAAGCTGGTGTCAGGGTGGTCACAGGAGGAACAAGGGTCTTCTTTCCTCAATTCAAACTCCAAAGCTGAGATCCTTCCGGGGAGACGCCGAGACAGAGCCCCGGGACACCGCCTCTGTCTGCTGCCCTCATGGAAACACCAAACAACTCCCAGGAGGGTGGGAAGGGGAGGCAGGAACCAAGGTCCCTGGACTAGGGTGGCAAGGCCTGGGGACGCCTGGCAGTGCCCTGCCTGGCACCCTGTGCCTGACTGCTTTGTTTTTCACCAACCCTGCTCCTTGATGGACCTAAACCATCCCGTCGCTAGTTTTCAGCTCTGCTATGGGGCTCCCTGTCCAGGTCCACTATCCCATCTCCACAACATGAATAATAGACTAATATGTAATTGCTTAGTGGTGTGTTCATGCGCCATGTGCCAACACTCCGCCAAGTGCATTCCAGGCATTGTTTCCTCTAGTCATCAGGATACCCTCATAAAGTACAAATTACCTTGGGGCTGTGAACCCAGATATGGTTGACTGCAGGTGCAACCGATTCCCAGCACAGTCCCCACTTCTATCACTGCTTCCACCATGTGTCACCACGTACCTGTTCTCCTTGGCAATGAACAAGTCTCTTCCTCTTTCTAGCCTGTGGCTTCAGAATCTCGACTGTCCCTCTGCCACAGGGCCTTTGCATATGCCACTTCCTCGGCTTAGTTGGCATGCTCACTTTCCTTTTTGTGCAGTTAACCCCAAGTCACCCTTCAGATCTCAGCTCAAATGTCCTTTCCTCAAGGAAGGTTTTCCTGGTCCCCCAGCTTAGCTCAAACATCTCTGGTGGGGATTTCGCAGTGTTCTATCTTTATCTTGCAAAGCACTTACAGTTTTCATTATAAATACATGCACATGTCCTTTGTTTTATGTTCCCAACAGGTCTGCCAGCCCGTGAGGGCAGATGCCAGATCTGCTACACTCTCTGCTGAATTAGCCATGCCTAGGACTGTGCCTGGCACATAAAACATACTCAGTTCCGTTTTCATGAATGAATGAGTGAATGCCCTCCCTTCTAAGCTTTCTTCAGGCCTGACTCTACCTAAGTACCCAAGTTGTCCTCCTTGCTGTGCGTTCCCTCTGTGTGTCTCTGGGCTCTCTCTTTGTGCAATCTCTTGGGATTCTGTCTCCCTCTTACAGCATTAAAGTCTCTGTCTCACTCTACTGAGTGTCCACCTCGTTTAACAGCCCCAGGGCAAGGTGACCTATCCAGTCTAGGCTGTGGGCAGGCATGGAAGATGACACTTTTCAAAGACTGCCTGACCCTGCTGTGCTCAAATACCTTCCACGGAAGAGAAATGATCATTGTTCAGAGTCCCAAGGTGCCCCCAGGGCTCATGCGGACCCTCAGCGGCAATCCCTGTGAGTGCAAGGTCTGGTGGGGGGGTGGGTGCGGAATTACAGGGGTGCGATCTCAGGGACCACCCCTCGCCGGGGTGGGTGGGGGGAAGCACTGAGCTAGGTAAATGACCCTGACACCATTGAGGGGAGTGGGGAAATCTCAGGGCTCCAAAACTTCCCAGCGCCGTGGATGGTCTTTTGACACTTTCCCAAATGATTTCATTGACCATGTGGCAAACGTCTTTGTGTTTGAAGAAACTGCAGGGCGTTGTGGGAAATGGAACAGTTGCTTGGCAGTGCGTCAGGGAAATTTTGCTCCTTTCTTTAGTTTCATGTTGTGTGTATTTTTCTTTCTGATGGAAACTGCATGTGGTTTCTAGGCAGAAACAGGTCCGGAGGGGCTGGAGCGAGAACTTGTCAGTCTTTGTGGAGAAACCTGACACCTCGTCTTGGCTGGAGGAGCCCAGGGACCTTGGAGGACAGAGGAGGAGAGTCTTAGGGACGGCTTTGGGCGATGCGTCAGCAATTATGCCTTTTTGTGGGGGGCATCCTGCTGAGGTCCTTCTACAATAACGGAGCCCAGTGGAAAGATAGCGCAAGCCACAAATGGGGGCCCCATTGTGATTTTCGATTTTCCGGTAACTATAGTTTTAGAAGTAAAGAAACAGGTAAAAAAAAAAAGTCATAATAAAAATGAAAAATAAATATAAAGAAACAGGTAAAATTGTGTCCTTATATTTTATTTAACCCAATACATCTGAAATATCATTTCAACATGTAATCAATAAAACAATTATTAATGAGATATTTTACATTTTGTTTGTCACACTATGTCTTTGGAGACTGGGGTGTTTTACACTTTGAGTGTGTGTCCATGGGGACCGGTCACATTGCCAGTGCCCAGTAGCCACCTGTGGCTGGCGGCTACTGGATCAGACAGGGTGCAGTCTCGGACTTCAGGGATCATAGATCTGATAAAGGAGCCCCGCTTCTGGAATTGGACAGAAGTACCTTGCTGGCTTCTCCTTCTTAGACTGTTTTATTGGCTCCTGTAATGCCAACCGACTATTTTATTTTATCATTTTATTTTATTAATTTTTATTTTTTTATTAAAAAGTTTTTTTTTTAATTTATTTTTAAGTAATCCCCACACTCGACACAGGGCTTGAACTCACAACCCCAAGATTAAGGGCCACATGCTCCACCCACCGAGCCAGCCAGGTGCCCGCACCGTGTCCCTTTAAATCACACTTATGTCCCTCTAGACCTGAACTCTGACCTTGCCCTTACAGCCCATTCCCCACTGAACAGCTCCCTGGTGGCAAACAGGCCCATCCGGGCACCCCCGTCCCCCCACCTCTGCCCGTGGAAGGCAGAACTGCTTTTCCTCCAGATCCATCTGGACTTTAACTTTCCCCAGGTCGGAGTCTTACACCCCCACCCAAGGTCACCTGAAGGTCATCCTTGAGTTACCTCCTTATCTCATTTCCATCTCCAAAGAACATGTAGCCTTTCCCTCTAAACTGTACTTACAGTCAGTTAGCTTTGCTTGTTTCCACTCTGACACCCCAGCCAAACCACCAGTACCTCCTATACCACCGCCATAGTCTCCAGCTGGCCTCCTGCAAGCCTTCTCCATCCAAAATTACAGTGATTCTAGAATGTAAATGAAAACACATCTCCCCTCTGCTTAGAATCCTCCAGGCATTCAGAATACATTGCCACCCGCCTTCCGGAGCAGGGATGACAAAGCACAGGTGACTGGCTCTTCTCCCCCTGCACCCCTGTCTTCAGAGCCGCCTTCTTCTTATCCTTGACATCTTGAAGGAGATGTGACTTTTATGGGGTGGGGGGATGGGGGATTCTCTCTGACTGTCCTGTCAGAGCTCCTCCCTCACCCTTCCCCAGGCAGGATCACATCACCCTGCTTCACATCCTTCCAATCATCTATGACCGCCCCCAATTTTCTTGTTTATTTACTGGTTGGCTTGTATTTTTCTATTTCTGCCCAGCAGAATGTAAGCTCCCCGAGAGCAGGGGCCCGCATCTACCTTTGCAGGACCAGCTACTAGCTGTTGAATGAATGAGTGATTCTGAGTGTGAACTCCATCTGTGCCCCTTACTCATTGTGTGGCCATGAGCAAATACCCTCACTTCTCAGAGCCTCAGCTTCGTCGTCTGTAAAATGGGGATGACTGTAACAGCAGCTGTTGTTGCAGATACGGTCAGCTTTGCTTCAGTGACAGCAACGCCAATATCTCGTGTCTTATCCTAGCAAACATTTGTTCTTGCCCTCATGGCATGTGGGCTGCAGCTTGCCTGCACTTGGCCAGACTTGGCTGGGCTCCACGTGTCTCATTGTACCAGGTCCTAGGCTGAAGAAACAACCGGTATCTAGAATATGTTGTTCTCGTGGGAGAGGCGAGAGGAAGAGAGCCGTTGTAAGATGTTCTTAAAAGCTCTTCTGGGAACTGCAACACTGTCCCTCCTGCCAAGGCACCATTGGTCAAAACAAGTCACGTGCCCAAGCCCCAAAGCCATGGGGAGAGCTTGCTTGATCCCCTTGCAAGAAGACACATCACCCCATCTACCATACTAGCTCACACTTGCAACATCGCTTGCTGTGTGCCAGGCTCTACTCCAAGTATCGAGTCAACAGAGGTCAACCCTTGAAATCCCATGGCCAAGGCCACAAGCCAGGAAGCACCTCGGCAGCGGTGTCCAGGCTCTCCATCATGGTGCTCATGGTGATGGTAGGCCTTGGCAATGAGCCTGTTCAGCCCCAGTGAACCGAACGTTCTGTCTGGTGTGCCCCTGCTAATATTTAGTAGTGGTTTTTTCCTAGGAAGTTCCATAGTTCACATCGAGAAGGATTTATCCTAAATCCATCCACTCTGGCTTGGTCCATGTGATGTCAAACATCCCCCAGGAGCCAGGACAGAAAGGGGAAAGACAGAGGAGTCTGGCGGTGACCTCTGGGCATATCTGTGTTCCACCAGATGTCCTTGGAGCTAGATGTCTTTCCACAGAAATAGAGAGAGAAAGATGTTTCCTTGGAGCCAAAGGTAGTCTTCACCCACTGCCAGGCAACGGTCAGCTACTCCTTGTCTTGCCCCAAAGCCTATGTTCTTCATTGACCTGAAAACCTCACCCTCCTTTAGGGAGACCAGAACTAACACTCAGCAAGTGCCTTATGTTCAAATCTTCAAATTCTCCACACCACCCAAAAGATAGGTACCCACTCATCCCGTCTTACTGATGATGAAACTGAGGCTCAGAGAAGTGAAGCGAGTTGCTCGAGGTCACAAGCCAAAAAATGACAAAGCCAGCAGTCGAACCCAGCAAAGGGTCCCGTGTCCAAAGCTGGTGTTCTTCCTGCAGATGGTGGAGCTTTTATCAATGAAGAGGAACAAACACAGTTGCCCTTTACCAGCTCCATGGAGACCCGTTCCCCACAATTTCACATTTATCGGACTCAGCTCCAGTGTCAGGGCGCACACGGTGCCCTTGGGCACAAACACAAGGTTGAGTTCATTTATTCACTTGGTCTCCCACACTAAGTGTGGGTCATTCATTCACTCACCCATTCACTTCCTCACATGTTCATCCATCCATCCGTTCCTGGACTTATTCACCCATTTATCCGTTCCTTCTGCAAGATTCTTGCAGATACGCATTCTTGCCCAGATACACGTCTCCTTATGGGCTGTGTTCACACAAGTTTCCAGGGAGGGGAGGACAGGAGTCCACTCCAAATTGAGGTATTCCTGGTATGCGTTAAAATCTGGAGAGGATGGGGAAGAGGTTTGATGCCAGGTATGTGAGAGAGCAGTTCCAGAAGGGCGGACACCGTGATGGAGACGGGAGAGAATGGTCCAGGCCCAGCTGCGGTGCTGCTAGGAAGGAGGCATGGCAGGGCACAGGGCAGGGCACTCTTTTTCTTAGATCTAGGGAATTTGGAAGCCCAGGCCTCTGAGAACCTTTGGACCTTGGCACAGAGAGTGAGATGGGGGTATCCTCTCCAGGGGGTACTAGGGAAACAAGAGGGGCCTGTTGACCCACAGCTGATTCAGCCAGAGAGTGAGGGAGAACTACTCTTGTCCCAGCCCTGGCTGGCAGCATAGGGGCCCCTCACTGTTGTGTGGTTGGCCTCTCTTAGCCAGAGCTTAATATAAGCAGCTGGAATGGGACAGGAAGGGGGCTGAAGGCTGCATCAACTTCAATTATCCAGATAAAACATCTAAAACAACAATGTGAACATGTCAACCAGCTGTGAGTCCGTACAAAGCCCACCCTTTGTAGGTTTAGAAACGCTTGTGTGGCCCACTGAACTTTTCCCTTCCAGCCCAGATGTTGGGTGTGACAGAGACCCAGCCAGAGACAGAGAGAGGAGGGGAGAAGAACAGAAGGGCGAGGGGAGGGAGGGAGGAAGGAGCTGTTTGCCAAACGATTAAAAAATTAAAGGGATTTTTATGCAGAGAAAATATTGAGCTTGGCATTGTCTGCTCCACCAAACGTTGGCTTCCAAGAGGGAACACTGGCATCAGCAGCGAACGTTTGCTGAATGAAAACAATTGTCGCCTTCTCAGCAGCCGTAGAGAATGCCTTTGTTTGTGCTGGTTGGTGCCTGGGCCAAAAACAGTGTCTTCAGAAGCTGCCCCCAATTTCTGAGAGGCTTTGGGAAGAGGAGGCCGCGCCAGAAGTCCATTGTCCCCGTAGCACCTGCTAGTCTCACAGGTGATGCTGTGCAGAACGGCTGCGTCCCTCTCCAGGGTCAGGGCGGGGGCTGAGAGGAGGCAGGTGAGAGGCAGGCGGGAGGAAGGGAGGGGGAGGGAGGGTGAGGAGAGAGGCAGACAATCGCAGCTGCGGGAAAGTGCTTGAACGCTCTGAAGATGGTGGAGATGCTTCATGAAACCTGACAATGGTGTCCTCCGTGGGGTGGTGGCTTCCCAACTCCTCGGCCTGGAGGAGCCTTTTGAGAATCACAATAGAGAAAGCTTTAGGGCCTTTGCTTTGCTGAATCCTCATCTATAAACAAGGCACTCCCAGAATCTGAATTTTTATAAGAGAAGCAAACTAAGGCTCAGAGTGGAGAAGGAGACCTTGGGGAACAGGATTGGAAACCGGAGGCCGAGGACTTACCCATCAGGCGAAGAACAGCCGCGGACGCAGGGTCTCTGCAGCAGGGCCTAGGACTCTGTGTGGCAGAATACAGCCGGTCCCTGACCGGCACTGGGGACCATGCCTTCCTCTTACTGTGCTCAGTGCCCCCTGGGATCCCCCCACCCCTAGGGATTCTCTTTGCCCTCTTCCCTCCCAGAGAGATTTATTACAGGGTTCCATGACCTTAAAAAGAGAATGTTTGAAAACCACTGCGCTAGACCAAACCATCGGAAAGAGAGCAGGGAGGCCCCCGGAGACCTCTGGGGGAAAGGAGACACTGTCTTTGCCCAGATGCCAGGCCCTCCGCAAGATCTCGCTCCCCTCTTTGGGGCTGATGAGCTGCTGCAGAGGCAATGATGTCAGCACAAGCACCCTGAACCCAGCTTGACTCCTATCACCCTCTCTGACACCCCTCTAGTCAAGTTTCACCTGAGCGCCTGGGAGAGTCCTCAAAGGGGGAACGGGTCACTGTCTCTAGACAGACCCCTCCGAAAATGGGCCTGTAGTTATGTACACCTTGCTTCAACTCCTCCTCTCTGGCCATACACGGTCAATGTGGGTCAGACCAGCAAGGGGACACCTTCTTATTTCTTGAGCATTCATTTGATTGTTCATTCACTATTGCCTATGGACAAGACCCTGTAGTGGGCACCGAGAAACCGGGATGCTCAGGCAATGATCCCTGCTCTCCCTAAGCCCCAAGGCCCATGGGAGTGTGGCTGGTAAAGGGACATTGAGTCTTCTGGAAGCAGGGCTCTTCCCTGCCTCCCCACTTATCCCTCGTACTGCCCACTGACCATTGGATTGGACGTCCCACACCCATCTTGCCTTGACACATCCGAAATGGAATTCCTCTCTTTCTCAGACCAGTCCTGCTCAGCTTTGTCGTCTCAGTGTATGACAACACCCTCCTTCCAGGGCCTCAGGACCAAAAGCCTGTGGCATTGTTGACCCCTCTCTTATACCTTACACCACAGCCACCCTATGAGCTCAACCTTCAAAGTGCATCCAGAACCCAACCACTTCTCACCACCTCCATGGCCACCAGCCTGGTCCAGGTCACTCCTGATTCCTGCCGGGTGTCACCTTCATCTCCTTTCCTGTCCCCTTTACCTTGGCTCTTACGTCACCTCGCCTCCTCTCCCTAGTTCCTCACTGCAGAGGACTTTGCACTGGCTGTTCCCTCTGCCTGAAAGTTTCCTCCCCCACCCCAATGGTATCCCCATAGCTCACCCCCTTGCCTCCTTCAGATCAATACACAAATGTCACCTTCTCAACAGGTCATCCCTGGCCTCTCTGGCTAAAATGGCAGCTGACTCCTTAGCCCTGATATTCTCTCCCCGCCCACAACACTCACTACCCTATATATCACCCAAAAATGTCCTTTTCACATTTATCTTGTTATTGTCTGTCGCTCTGCCTGCCGTCCTCCCACCAAGAAGACAAGTGCCCCAAGGGCAAGGATGTTGGCTTTTCCTATACACGGCTGCATTCTCAGCACCTGGGACAGCGCCTGGCACACAGGTGCCCTCAGACTAAGTACATCTGAATGAATGAATGCAGTTCTAGAAGAGAAGCCGGTGATGTGGCTGGGACAGGGACACGGGGGAGGGGTAGGATACTCTGATTTTGGAGACTGTAGCTCTTTAACAAGAAGTGCTTCCCAAAACTGACCACAACCCGTCGTGGGCACTAAGGTGCTGTGGGGGACATCAGGAAGTCGCTGATAGCAGGAGGAGGATGAGGACCAACGTCAGACGTGGGGACAACCATTCCTCCACCCACTCTTTGCTGAACGCCAGTAGCCCTCCCTGCATTGCAGTCTGGAGGTGCAGCATGAGACCCTCATCTTAGGGATCCCCTCTTCCCACGGTTCTGCTTTCGGAACATCCTTTCAAGGCTGAGCTCGGAGATGCCCAGAGAAAGTAATGGGGTCATAGTAGGAGCGAGGTGACAGTAGAAAAGGGGTAGATGGAACCTGGGGACATCTGAGGACACACGTGGAGAGCTGGACCAAGGTCTCAAAAGGGACCTCCAAGGGGGGTTCCACACTGTTTTCATCCCCCAAAGGCTTGAGAGCCCTGCCTCCATTTCCTGCCACTGCCCCAGTGAGCCTTTTGTCCCACCTGTCCTTTTGCTTTTATTTTCCCCAGTCCTCTCATCTTGCCTCGCCACCGGCACAGCCACCTCTGCTGGGTGGGCGCTGAAGCCTCCTTAGGCTGCTAGAGATGTCTCCAAGTCCACTTCCTACTTCCACCTTTGGCTTCTCTCCTGGTCTCCACCTCCCCGTCAAGCCAAGGATTCTTCCTCCGAAATCTCTGGATCACGAGGAAATTAGAGCCTGCTAATGTGGGGCTCAAGTCCGCTGCTCAGGTTCAGGTCTCTACTCTTTGTGCAGACATTGAAATTCTAACCTTGTTGCTCTCCTGAACTCCTACGGATGCCGAGAACTGGAACATTAGCAGGTACTGAGGAAATGTTTGGGGATTGAATGAAGCCCTTTCTTTCCCTCTCCTGAAAATGAGTGGTTTTTAAGGAGCGTCTCACAGACTCCCTGTGTTATGGCCACAACCTGCACCCTCCTCTCTGATCAACCAGATTCAGAGCCTCCAGCTGTCTCCCTCCATGGTTCAGGTTTCTCACTCTCCCTTCTCGGACAGTTCTCTCCCAGCTAGGCCTGAGATCACCGGACCCCAGAGCCCGCGGGCCAGGGGAGGCGTGATGCTCTGTGGTTGTGAGCATGGCTTCGCTGTGTAAGTAGGGATGGGGACCCCTTGGCTGGCATGCCTTACTCCTGCCCCATCACTCTAATCCGGCCCAATGGCTCAGTCTAATTTCATGGATGTGCTGAATGGCTGAGTCAGGTACTCTCTGCAGCCTCCCCAGGGGCAAGTATCACGAGCATGTTGGGAACCTCCTGCTCGATGTGTGGGTCCCCTGCGGAGGGAGGCAGCAGTAGGGGGGCTGGAACAGAGGCTGCTGCACAGCTTGGAGCTGCCTCAATGGAGCCCCTGCCCATTTGGGCCAGGGGGCATGTGGGGGCCTATCCTCAGTAGGTTGCCCTTCCCCCAGATCTGTAGGCCCCCAGCATAGTTCCTGCTTGCCCCCCAGTGCACCCCATTAACAGTAGGCTCAGCATGGCCAGTCTCCCTGCAGATCCTCGGGAATTGCTAGACTGCTCTGGTCCTCCTCCTGAGAGTGCAACCAGGCCTGGGCATGTGACCTCGGGAAGTCCCTTCCCCCACTCCTCCCACCCCCACCCCCACTTCAATCCCACCCCCCAGGCCACAGGGCTTCTGCAGACCAGTGATTCCTATGGTCACACTAATAGACCTTTGGCTGCCTAGTGTCCCCAAGTCCTCCCAGCAGGTGCTGGACCTGCACCCCACTCCCCAGCCACTGTGGTGGTGAGAGCCTAGCCTGGGTCGGGTCCATCAGCGGAGATAGGTTTTCACGGTGTCTGCAGCGTCCTCTCCCTTCTAGAACTGCTGGCCTCTCCTCCCTGGCACCCAACTTGGCCCCTTTCCTTTGGTGTCCTCCAAGGACCACCAACACGTGGCGTTTGTGTGCGGCTGACTTTACTGAGGTCTGGGAGGTGGGCTGGGGAGGTTTACATTGTGGCTAGTACCAGGCACAAACCAGAAGTCCACTCTGAGAGCATCAGAGAGACTGGAGTTCTCCCAGGAGCCCTGACTGCCCACAGTGTCGGGAAGTCCTCCTCCCCACCGCCCCTTCCTGGCTCCTGGCTTTCCTCTTTCCTAGCTGCTCCAGAAACTCCAAATTCTTCCACTCGGTTTTATAGAGCAATTCATCTCTTTCCCTCTTCTCCCCCAGCCCAGCCCATTCTGACCATGTCTTGAGATGAAGAGGATGGCAGTGAACTTCACTTTTTACGCTCCAAACATCACCTTTTACTCCCCAAACATAACTGCTAAATAAAAGCGATTGTTAGAGGAGTTCTGCATCTGTTTTTTAAGAAACCAGTTGCTCTCTTTTTAAAACCTACATGCCTCAACATTTTCAGTGCACTCATCATCTACAGGCCTCAGACGAACTCTTAGGGACTCCTGGGGATGGGGGATGGCCAGGACATGGTCTCTGTCCTTATAGGGCCCCCCATGGGGCACCCCACACGGTGACCAGTTACAACAAAGGGGCGGAGGTTTGGCCAGAGTCACAGAGGAGGAAACGTCCATTGCTGCATGGGTTGATCGGGGCAGGTTCCCTGCAGGTGACCATAGCTCAGGGGGCTTCTCAGTAAGTCAGAAGAAATTTGTTGAGGGGACACGTAAGGAAAGGGCATTCCAAGGGCATGGGCAGATATGCGGCACCAAGAAAGAGCAGAGTGCGTTTGTAGGACTTCAGGTTGTTTTGTGTAACTGGACTGTAGTGGGAGGGGGAGGTTAGCATTGAGATGGGGGAGGACCGTAAGAGGGGTTGGGTCATAGAGGGGACTTGAAGGTCCAGCAAAGAAACTGGGGGTCCCTTATCCCATTTGTCCTCCAGTCTTCTTAGTGAGGTGGGAGCCAAGGTATCAGATGAAGAAATCCATTTTACAGAGGACAAAACCAAGGTGAGGAAGCATAAGGGACTCTGTCTGGGCTGCTCAGTTGACACTTCGCTCCTACTGCAGCTCCCAGACAGGGCTCGCTTGATTTTGTTAAGGTTCATTTTAAACGATGGCCTCTTCTTTGACCTTGAGAATTGAACTTTGCCTCTCTTGGGTCCCGCATGTCCCCAGAGAGCACGGTTCCCAGATTCTGCCTTGTTCACCCCCCGAAGTGGAAAGGGATGTCTAGATGCTCAAGAAATACCTCCCCAGCTAGAAAAAGAAAGCTTCCGGTCCCCAGGGAACGTTCGCTGACCTCGGTGGCCGACAGGGCACTTGGCTAATCTCCACAGAAAGGCCCGGGAAAATGGATTAAGGAGCCAAGCCCCTCTGGAACACGAGAGCTCCTCTGCCTGCAGCTGGGGGGAAGAGCTGCCACGGGAAAGGCTTACCAATGTCCATGCTCTGAGACCCCGATCTCCCTCTCTCGTCCTCACCCTCCAAAATCCTTCCAAAGCTGTGTAGAAAGGAAGGGGGCCACCGATGATGCCCCCAAATGCTCATGGAATTAAATGAAGGATCAGCTACTTAATGGCCATTGACTTTAGTGATCTGGGGCCGGGAACCCCCATGCGTTCTGATGCTCTGGAGCACGTGTTTTTTCCTCAAACTTATTGTGTGTGCCTGTGTGTGCATGTCACATGCGGGAGTGATTGTGGGCAGACCCGTGTATGTGCTTAGGACCTCTAGGTGCATTCTTCTGTCCATTTGTGCATGTCTGTCCCAAGGCCAGCGACACACATGATTCCGTGTACTGCTTTGTACTGCTCTGTGTGTATACGTAGATGCGTGTGTGCTCATAGGTGCATACATGTGTGTGCTCATAGGAGCATGCATGTGTGTGCTCATAGGTATGTGCCTGTGTGTACCCATAGGTGGGTGCATGCTTGTGCTCATAGGTGCATGCGTGTACTCAGAGGTGTGTGTGTGCTCATAGGTGCATGTGTGTGTGTGCTCATAGGTGTGTGTACTCATAGGTATGTGCGTGTGCTCAGAGGCATATGCATGTGTGTGCTCAGAGGCGTGTGCATACATGTGCTCATAGGTGCATGCGTGCATGTGCTCATAGGTGTGTGCCTGTGTGTACTCAGAGGTGCATGTCTGTGGGTGCTCAGAGGTGCATGCATGTACTCAGGGGTGTGTGTGTGCTCAGAGGTGCATGCTCAGAGGTGTGTGCGTGCATGTGCTCTTAGGTGTGTTCATGTGTGTGCTCATAGATGTGTGCATGTGTGTGCTCAGAAGTGCATGCTTGTGTTCTTAGGTACATTCATGTGTGTGCTCATAGGTGCATGCATGTGTGTGCTCATAGGTGCGTGCATGTGTGTGCTCATCCCCGCTGATATATGCACACCAGACTTGGTATGAGTGCTCCATGCACTTGTCTATGTGTGTGTGGTCCATGTGCTTGGTGCACAGGCTCATCTGCATAGATTTTTATGTACGTATGTACATATGTATGCATGGTCTTTGTTCATATGAACACTGATTCCGTATTTTGACCCCTTGGATGTATGGAACTCTTTCCTTCCTCCAGGCCTCTGCTTGTATGCTCCCATGCTCGAAACACTTCCTCTGCTACTTACCTCCTCATCCAACTTAAAGAACTCCTCATTCAACTTAAAGAATTGGAGGGATTTTTTCTGCAATTTTTTCTCATTGCGTTCTATTATTTTCCTTCAAGGCACTTAGGCGCATTAGTTACTGTACATTTATTTTTGCATTAACTTGCCTGTTCTTTGTTTCCGTGAGGATATGGCGTGTTTCTTTGAAACCCCGCTATTCCCTGTGCCTTGAATGGAGTCTGGTGTATGCAGGTTTTCGAGAATAATTAAGTGACAAGTCTGTGCAGCTAGGAAAGACCCATACATGTATGTAAGTGTGTCTACATGTATGAGAAATGGCAGGAATTTTATTTTTTTGGCTCACCCTGCCCTATCTGGGATCTTACAGATGCCCAGCAGACTCCAGGGAAGGAAAGTCAGGGTCCCCAGAATGGCCTGGGCATGGGACACTGGCTTGAAGACAAGCAGAGCAAAAATCCATCCAGGGCTCCCCTGGATGCCTCCAGGCCCCAGCAGACATCCCCTGTGGACCCCAGGGAAAGGTCTGGGCTCACAGGTGAGGAGCTGATGCCACTAGGATTTTCTCCCAAGTGCTGGTTCGGCATCTTTACTGAGACCTCCTCTGGGCCGTGCTTGAGCTGGGTGAGAGGTAGGGCCCCCGTGAGGAGCTCCCTGAACCACACCAAGGACTTTCCTCCTCCCGGCTGCATGGCTCTGTTTCCCTGCAGCTAGTCTATCTGCCCTCCTCCACTCCCCACCGGCCCCCAGTTCCAGGTCTGTTCTGTCCACCCCTGCAAGGAGCACCTGGAGGGGTCTGATGAAGACCTGCTAAGTAATGGAATGAATTTCTCCGTCTGTACGGAGAAAGAACACCCTTCCTGTGTCTCCAGCCTTGAAACTCGTAAACCTCCGCATCACCCACTCTCCCGGGGCTCCTTCCCCAGTGAGAGGCCCCTCATGGGTCTCTTTCATCACTTAGGAAAGTGGAGAGAGTATCCAAACAAAACAAAACTAGGGAGGAGAGGGAGCTAGTAGAACAACATACTGCCGGAGAAGAACGCTAGAAAAGTAAACACAGTCAGAAGGCGGCAGAGACACTGAAGTCTGCTAATAAATGTACTTGGGGAGCACAGCTCACGGGGTTTCAAGAAACCGCTAACAACGCAGCTTGGGTGCCAGCCAAATCCTTTTACTGAAATGGCTGTAGAGCCCTGCCCAGCCCGTGTCTGGTCTCAGGAGGGTGGACTTCCATCCGGGTGGCTGCGCTGGTCTGTCTGCCTCGTGGAGTGCAGTTTCCTCCCCTGCAAAATGCAGAAGAGAAGACCCCCAGGCTGGCATAGAGACGAAATGACAGGCCCCAGGCAGGCAGCAGGTGCTCTGCTCACACCAGTCTCTTCTTTCCTATCACACAGTTTCCCACCTGTGTTCTTGGGGTAGGGATTTAGCTGACCCAAGTTATAATCCGAGCTCACATTTATTCATTTGTTGATTACTTACCGTGTGCCCGACACTAGGCTGGGTGCTCTGGACGGGACCTCATTCCGTCTACAGAACAAATCTGTCCTTATTCCCATTTCACAGATGAGGAAACGGAGCCTTAGAGTGGGGGAAGCAGCCTGAGCTCAAGGTCACACAAGCCAGGAAATGGAAGGAGCTGGTTGTGGAGGGGGGCCTTTGCCGGAGCCTGAGTCTCTCCCCGGGGTGAGAACGTACTTCTCACAGCGAATGCACTTAGCAATGCCACTTTCTCAGATTCCTATTCTGTAAAACAAAAGGGTTAGATTAGATTAGGGGTTTTCAGCATTGGCTTAGCAGCTAAACACTTTTATTTAGACAGAACCCCTATGTATGAAATAAATCCAAAGGGAACTGCCCAGAGCCTCTCCCCCACTGCCCTTGTCCCCAGGGCAGCCCCTGAGGCACCTCTAGGACCTCGGAGGACAGACATTTAAGAATGCTGGAGGGGTGTCTGGGTGGCTCAGTCAGGTGAGCGACTGACTCTTAATGTCAGCTCAGGTCCTGATCTCAAGGTCGTGAGATCAAGCCTAGCCCCCAGCTCAAGCCAGGAGTCTGCTTCAGATTTCTTCTCTCCCTCTCCCTATGCCCTCCCCCTGTCTCTTTCTAAAATAAATACATCTCTTTTTAAAAAATGCTGGAACAGATGATCTTTACGGGCTAGGTTCTGTCCTGGAGGATGAGGAGCTTAGGAAAGGAGACTCTAGAAGCAGGAAAAAGAAAGGTGAGACCACCCTCCCCCTCCCACTCCCATTTATAAAAGTGGAAATCAACTTAAACACTAAGATCACAAGAAAAAGCTAACCTGGAGAGCACTGGAAAGGCCCCATGGGCACATGGAAGCCCCACGCCCTGGCGCGTCTGGGGGAGTGTGGGCCCGGAAGCCCAGCCTCCGCCCCCTGCGTTCCGAGGTTCACCCGCCCCCCACCCAAGTGCTGGGAGCTCCTCGCCTGATTGGAGAGCCTTTGTTTGAAGTCCTGATTTATGCCGCTTCTTGCTGCAAACTATGCATTAAGTTGCCAGCGAAGATTCAAAATTGTAAAATAATTGTGGTGGCAAAATTATTCACAAATCCATCCAGGACCAGCGCTTCGGGAAGGCGGTCAGATTTACATTGAGCACATGGTGACATAATTCAGGCTAAACAGATAAGCTTGTTCCGCTCCTGACAGAAGCAATTCCCAGGAGACGGCTGGGGAATGCCAGGCCAATTACACACCCGGCCCAGGGACCGAAAGGCCCATCACCCTACGGAGGGACAGGTCACGCCCACAGGGAAGGAACTGCATGATACCTGAGTAAACATAGGGGGCCAGGGAGTGTGGCATCCGTGTCTTGAGCTGGCACGCTATACGGGCAGGGATCGGGGTGCCCAGGAGGGGACTCGGGACTGGGGTCCAGTGCTGCAGCCAGCCAGCGATTCAGCGGGCCAGCACATTAAGCATATCACATTGGGTTCAGGGAGGAGGCGACGGCGTCCTTCAAATGACAAAATGGGCTCTGCCCCTTTGGAGGGGCTGCCTCTTTGTGGACTGGATCGAGTTCCAGGTGGCAGGTGTGCCATGATGGTTTTGTCGGCGTCTCTCTCCCCACCGCACTTGAATACTTTTCTTCTTTTTCTGCCAGTGTAAGTTGCTTTCTATGGCGCTTTACCAAGGAGGCAGGTGTTTTTTTATATTCCCCACAACAGTTTTTTCACTCTTATCAAATAAAGCCGGTCATGATAATAGCTAACATTTGTTGAATGCTATGCTAAGAATTTTGTAAACATTATTTCATTTTAACCCTCCAAAGCAGTGATTTTTCAAACTTTAGCAGGAAACGAAACCACTGGGGTGGCTTTCTAAATCACAGACGCCGGCTCCTCATCCCTGGGTTTTCTGATTCGGGAGGTCCAGGGTGCAGACCGAGAACATACACTTCTTCTTCTTCCTTTTTTTTTTTTTTTTAAGATTTTGTTTATTTATTTGTCAGAGAGAGAGAGAGAGAGCGCACAAGCAGGAGGAGCAGCAGGCAAAGGGAGAAGCAGACTCCCTGCTGAGCAAGGAGTCTGATGTGGGGCTCGATCCCAGGATCCCGGGATCATGACCTGAGCCAAAGGCAGACGCTTAACCAGCTGAGCCACCCAGGCGTCCCAAGAATGTGCATTTCTAACCAATTCTCAGATGGTATCGATGGTCCTGCCAGTCTGAAGACTGCTCTTTGAGGATACTAGTCTAAAGAAAAATAGGTAGTGAGAAGATTAAGAGGGAGTTATATGCTTGTTCTGCAGCCAGATTGCCTAAGTTCAGATCCTGAATTCCTCTACTTCCAGGCTGTGTGACCTTAGGCAAGTTGCTTAACCATTCTGTGTTTCAGTTTCTGCGTCTGTAAACTGGGCATAATAATAGCAACCCCTTCATAGGGCTATTACCAAGAGCAAATTAATTGACACATGCAAAGCTCTTCGGAGACATGCGAGACAAAATTCTGGCACATAGGAACACGTGGTCAGTGTGAGCTAATCCTTCAACCATTCCTGTTCATACAGGTAGTAAATGGGAGCTCTATCCAGCTCCTGCAACCCTAACTTCAAGCTCTACTCCAACTTGTTCAAACATCTTTTTCTCTCTCTCTTTTTTAAAAAGATTTTATTTATTTATTTGACACAGAGAGAGAGCTCACAAGTAGGCAGAGAGGCAGTCAGAGAGAGAGGGGAAGCAGGCTCCCTGCTCAGCAGAGAGTCCGATGCGGAGCTCCATCCCAGGACCCTGAGATCATGATCTGACCCGAAGGCAGAGGCTTAACCCACCGAGCCACCCAGATGCCCCCGAACATATCTTAAGCTCAGAGCTGTTAACTGTGACACCAGGGAAGCTGGGGCTGGCCTGTGGCAGGGGGCCTCAGTGAGGGCAGAGGCAGCTCAATGATGCTGCTAGCTGTGTGATGCGGGAATCCTTTCTCCCTCCAAGCCAGAGTTCTCTTAAACTGGAAAAAATAGACCTGCATTCAGGAAGCTTCTGTTCTAGGCAGTGGACTTTTCCACCCCAGCTATGAAGCCAGGCCATAAAGGATTCTGAACACTCAGGAATTAGAGCTTGGACCCGAACATCAATGCTGCTCAAACTTTTCCGCTAAAGGACACCTACTAGATAGGAGGGTTGCCCAGAGCCAGGCAGTTTCTCTGAAATCCTGCGTTTTAATCTTAAAAATGCATACATATTTTGTATTCTACTCCCTAATATTGCCATGTTTATTTGCACATAAAGATAATAACATTTTTTTTTCCTGAATCTTCTAATAAAACAGGCATCCGGGAGCCATGTATCATGTTTGCCTGGGGCTTCGGATCCTCCTTGGTACGTGTCTGAACACATCTGGGGAGGGCTCTGCTGTAGGAGAGGGAGCAGAAGCCCAGGTTTGTGGGGGGCCTGGCCAGGCTGTGTCTTCCCCAGGATGGGTTCCTTGGCCCCAGCTCCTGGGACGGGGAGGGGGCGCAGGTCACGCCCCGGGCTGCTCTGACCCTCCCGCACAGGGGAGATGCCACCAGCCCCCGCTGACTGTGGTTCCTGTTCACGGAGAGATTTTACATCAAGTGCCTTTCATTCAGAATTGGAAGCTTTAATATGTTTTACAGGAAGGCCTTTTATGTGCCAATAAAAAACGAGCGATTATAGCAGACGATGAAAAGCAGCCAGCGCCTCGGAGCCACTGTATGTTTAGAGAGAGTGGGTACATTTCCCCCGAGAATGACACGATCTGGTCCTTTCTCCTTCATTATGAAATCAGGCAGAGAGGAGCTCTTGTTAAAGAAATGCAGAGATTTTCGCCATCACTGTACACGCTCCTATTGGGGGGGGGGGAGGGGACCCAGAACAAACCACCCTCTCTGGCTCTCCTCGTTTATTACCTTCCTTTCTTCCTTGTAGAAGATGGGATGGATATAAGCCAAGGGCAGTAGTCATGACCACCAGGGGCAATTAACTCTGTCTTTTAATCACTAGTCCTTCTCTGAAGTCTCCCAAACCCTTACCATTTCTAGAATCAACAAAAGCCAGGATTGAAGGGACCTTGAAAGGCCATCCCCTCCCGCAGTGAGCACAAGTGGGAATCTCTCATGTTCTTAAGGAGAACAGGCGGAGTCCCTGAATTTCTGTAGGAGGCCAGCGTCGGGGCGAAGCCCCTTACACCCTGTCCTGAGAACAGAAGATGAGGGATAATCCCGATGTGTACTTGGAAATCCAGGTTCATGGGAGCACATGGAGCTGAGGGGTTCACACCCAAATGCTGAGTCATTTGGGCCGCTAGGGGGCACGGCCACAGCTAGGAACACTGTGCAGGGTTGGAGACCCGTAGTTGTCCTAGAGAGTGTGCCCCCCTCCTCCCTGTGCCTGGTTAGCCTGTCTTGGTGTGACAAGGACAGACGTTAGATTTCATGCGTTATGAACTAAGGTGTTTTCCCTGACCTTGAACATGGAGTGTCTGCACGGATTCAAGGCCAGAGTGGACATCAAATAGAGGGAAGTAGAGAACCCGGTGTAGGCTTGCTGAGTTTTAGTCCCGGCTTTGCCACTCACTGTCGTATGGCCTTGGGCCAGTGATTCTCAGCCGGGGTGCTTTCATTCCCCCACTCCTGCCCAGGAGACTTTGGCAATATGTGGAGACATTTTTGATCGTCACAACTGAGGAGATTGCGGGTAATCCTGGTATCTAGTGGGCAGAGTCCCGGGATACTGCAAAGCATCCTACAACACACAGAACAGCTTCCACAACAAAGAATTGTTAGGTTGAGAAACCCTGCTTGAGACAAATTACCAGACATTTCTGTGCCTCAGTTTTCTCATCTCTGAAATGGGGCCAGCACAGCCAACACTCTCTTCATAGGGCTGTTGTGAGGACTCAAGGAGCTAATGTAGACCAAGTGCTTAGAATAGGGCCCGGCGCAGAATACGCAATACAGATGTGGGCTACTCATGCTGTGATTGCCACCCAGGGCAGGAGGAGGGGGCGGGGCAAGGGGAAGGAACCCAGAGAGCCTACAAGAACAGAGGTCCAAGGACAGAAACAAGGAAATCTAAGGCAAGGTTGTCCTCAGTGTCCCGGAGCTGAGCTTTCAGAGCTGGGGAAACAGGATGGAGCAGAACTGGGGTGAGGAGAGGGCTCCTGAGCAGATTCCCAGTGGGACTGGAGGCTTCGCTGGAGGAGTGTGGACAGCCCAGGAGCCAGGGGAGGGGCGGGGATCCACTGTGGTGGTTTGCGCTCACATTCCTCCTTTCGAGCCTGTCCCACAGCCAGTCCCACTTGCTCACTGATGGCTGCTGTGACACAATGGGCTTTAGCCTGGGGCACCAGGCAGGGAATGGGGTAGGAAGCAGCTCAATCTCTGAATTCCAGGGGCACAGGAGTTGTGTTGGGCTCTACCATGGTTTGAGCTGTGTCCCCTGAAATATATGTCCACCTGGCATTTCTGATTGTGACCTTCTTTGGGAAGAGGGTCTTTGCAGAAGTGATGAAGGTATTGAGCTCAAGATGAGATCATCATCCTAGATCAGGGTGGCCTCTAAACCCACAAATGAATGTCCTTCTGAGAGACACAGAGAAGTAGGGAGGTGGTGGGAAGGGGGGTGTGATGTGAGGACAGAGCAGAGATTGATATAAGCCTTGGTACACCAAAGGTTGTGGGCAGCAACCAATGCGAGGAGAAAGGCATGGAACAGATTCTCCTTCAGAGCTTCTGGGAGGAACCAGCCCTGCCGACACTTTGATTTTGGACTTCCAGCCTCCAGAACTTCAGGAGAATAAATTTCTGTTGCTGTAAACCACCAGGTTTGCAGTCCATTGTTAACAGCATCCCCAGGAAACAAATACAGTTTCCCAAACAGAAAAGTCTCAAGGCCAAGAGCACTGTGAGGCCAGGCAGCTGGCTTGGGAGTTCAGAAGCTGGCCCTGCCCCAAGGTCACCTTTCAGGGCCTGGGACGGGACTCTCAGAGTCTTGACCTCAGATAACTGCCCCCATAACAGGGACCTTTTCTTCCGCAGATCCTATAACTCTCCACACTTGGCAAGACCTGAGTCTCTGGACCAGTTAACAAGGACACTGAATGGTCAGGTTAAGGCAGCGTCAACAAGCAACTGTGTGGGAAGAAAAGAAGGGAGGGGGAAAAATGAAGCACAACCGAAGCTTTATTAATTGTCCGAGCTATTTAGCAGTAGGAATTGAAAGGAAAGTAGTTAGCTGTGGAAGGGAGAAATGGAAAACTCGGGTCTTTCATTAATCTCGCTGCCCTCTATGTCAAACGCCCATTGTCGGGGTCTGCACAAAGGCTGCCACAGTTTTCGGCAGAAATGTTAAGGGCCGAGCAAATGGGAACACACGGGCCCGGGAGAGGACGGTTCAATATGGAAAGTGTTTTCTCCGCAGCCAGAGGTGCCCATTTCCAGTCCTTTTCAATTTGTACACTTTTCTCCAATGACTCCTTGAGGGTAATTACAGTTCTTTTCACAAATGAAGTATGGAAGATACGAGAGAGCGGCTAGGCTGTCAATAGCCTGCAGGAATGTGCGGTCTGTCTCCAGGAGACGCAAAAAGCATCGATCCTCCTTCCTGTGGGACTTGGAGCGTGAAAGGGAGGCTGGGTGGACTCGCCTTCTCCTCCAAAGGCCCAGCTGGCTGGCAAGAGGAGATTCTGAGCCCCAGGGAGGCATCTGATGGGAGACCACCCCCACCCCATTCCCCAAGCAAGCATTTGAAGATCCAAGGGCTTGTGGTTTTTTGTATTTTCCTTCCTCGGATGAATGATCCAAGGGCCCCAGCCACAGTCAGCATGAAGAGCCCTGGTGGCCCAGGAGCCTGCATTTCCACCAGTGACAGAGAAGACCAGAAGGCACCTGCTTGCAGGCAGGGGGAGTCTGCGCAGACTAGGGAGTCTCCCACCACCAAGGAGCTGGGATCAGACAGACGTCCTCAAGTTGGACCAACAGGCTGAGATTGAGAAGATGAATGTCGCAAGCATAAGTGTGCAATTTGCCCTTGGGTCCCAAGCCCAACTACGGGCTTACAGCAGCACCCACCATGTAACTCTGAGGCTGTGACTGACGGTGTCAGCACACACTCCGTAAGGGTGCCCTTCAGGCCAGCATCATACTCCGTGCTTCTGGCCAAGTCCCATCTGTTCCTCACAATGGCCCTACAAGACACACTACTATATTAATCCCCAGTTTGCAGTCCAGGAAACGAACCAGCTGAGAGCTGGTCAGCAACTTTCCCAAGGAACCCAGAAAGTGGTGGAAGCAAGGTTTGAAATATACCCAAGCTGGCTGCAAAGCCCATTGCTTGGGCTGCCAAAAAGACTATTTAAACTTGGCCTATCCTAAGGGAAGTGGCCATCTGTTCTGCTCTGCCTGGGTTACAGCACATTGAGATGGGACACTCAGGCCTCATGAAAAGAAAGGCATATGCAACACCCCCTTTGATTGCCCTTGCAGACCCCCACTCCCACTGTGCTTGGCCCTTGGCCTTCTTGCAACCCCTATGTCTGAACTCTCCTCAGGGTCCCATCCATCAGCTACTCCCGGAATCCCGGCATTGCTTCCTTCCCTGTCTATCTGAGACGCTGTCACCATCATATCGATCCCCTTCTTCCAATGCCCTCAACCTCCTTGTCCTTTTTCCCATCCCATCCAGCAAAATGCCACCAGTTTAATCCGGTGACTCTTGTTTTTCCACTTAGGGACTTGTAAAATATACTGTAGACTGGGGCATGACCAGCTGACTGTCTCCTCCAGGGCTGGACCTTCAGCTCTGCTGGTGATGACCTTCCACACATCAGCTTCATCTATCGTCTCCACTCCTGGCTTGCCTTTTTTTTTTTTTTAATCTAGACTTAAAAAAAAAAAAGATTTTATTTATTTATTTCACAGAGAGAGACACAGTGAGAGAGGGAACACAAACAGGGGGAGTGGGAGAGGGAGAAGCAGGCTTCCCCTCGAGCAGGGAGCCCAATGTGGGGCTCGATTCCAGGACCACTGGATCATGATCCGAGCCAAAGGCAGACACCTAGTGACTGAGCCTCCAAGGTGCCCCTGCCACTCCTGACTTTTTAGTCTTCATGACCTCTGGACAATCCCTCTCCCCACCCCACTCGCCCCCCGCACACCACAACCCTCACTCTCAGCCTATGACCTTCCTTCCATGGGAGAGAAAAAGACCAATTGGCAAGGGTCTTTGCCAACTTATTGCCCCAATCTTTTTTTTTTTTTTAGCAGCTTAATGCTACTAATTTAATTTACATACCATAAAATTAATCTGCTGATGTGTACAATCTAATGATTTTTAATGTATTGACAGAATTGTACCTTCATCACCCATTCTAATCTTAGACCATTTCCCTCACCTAGAAAGGAAATCCTGTGCCCACTTCCAGTCATGCTCCATCCCTCCCCCCAGCCCTAGGCACCCACAAATCCACTTGCTGTCTCTATAGACTTGACTTTTCTGGACATTTCATGTAAGTGGAATCATACAATATGTGATCCTTTGTATCTGAGCATAATGTTTTCAGTCTTGTCCATGGCGTAGCCTGCAACAGAAGTTGGTTCCATTTTATTGCAAAATGGTGTTCCATCATCTGATAAAACACATTTTGTTTATCTATTCACCAGGTGATGGACATTTGAGTTGTTTTCACTTTTTGGTTACTATGAACAATGCTGCTATGAATATTTGATACACATCTTTTGGACATATATTTTTATTTCTTTTGGGTAGATACCTAGGAACTTACCCCGATATTATAAGCTAATCTGGATCCTTCCCTCATTCTTCTCCAGGATCAGTGGCCAAGGAATTTCTCTTCCAATTATAGAAGAATTCTCCAGCTATGCTCTGTGTTGTCCCCTTCCCTGCTGCCTTAGGTGTCTTCCTCTGCCTGTCGCTCCTTCTCTCTCACTGCCAGCATTCTCCTCCATAAAATAAGGTAACAATAAGATCCACCTCATAGTGTTTTGTGAGGATTAAATGAGTTAAGTGGATAGACTCTAAGGTTCCCCAAGATCCTCATCTCCTACTATTTGGGCCATCATGAAATCCCCTTGCAGGAGTAGGGGCAGGACCTGTGACTTGCTCCTAACCAGTGGCATTTGGTAAAGGTGATGGGATGTCATTCCCATAATTATGTCACATTACGTAATACTCTGTCATAGAAGACTTGAGATACAGACTTTCTTTGCTGGCTCGATGAAGTAAGCAGCCACACCAGAGAACCCTGGGCATCCTCAGGTCATCTGGGACTACAGTTGGCCTCTAGGACCTCAGGGGAGTCTCTAGACAATAGCCAGCAGGAATCCATGGCCCCCGTGCTACAACCACAAGAAAATTAATTATGCTAACCACCTGAGTGAGCTTAGAAGTGAATTCTGCCCCAGTTGAGCCTCCAGATGAAAATGCAACCCAGCTGACACCTCAGTTGTAGGTGGTGAGACCCAGAGCAGAGGACCCAACTACGCCATATAAGGACTCCTGACCCACAGAAATTATGAGATGATAAATATGTGTTGTTTTAAGCTGCTGAATTTGTGGCAATTTGTTCCATAGTAACAGAAAACAAATACACACATAATGAACATAGAAGACAGCCTGGCACTGCCCAGTAGCCCGTGAGTGTTAGAGGATGCTCCTAAAGGTACCAAGTCAGTAAATTTCCCCTAGATTATAACCAAGCAAAGCACATCTCAAACAATCAACAGAAACAAGTAAGCCTTTATTTTCCATCCCTGACAAATTCCTTCGATGAGTTTTCTGTATTCATTTCTTGCCCTCTATTCACTCTCATTTTGCTGCAATTTAATTCCTCTGCTTCCTCTACTCAACTGAAGCTATTCTTCTCAAGGTCACCAATAATCTCCTAGTTACTGAATCTGATGAATGATTTGTGTCCTTCCTGTACTTAACTTCTCTGTGGCCTTTGATGTTGGTGACCAAAGGGGCTTAGAGCTTTGTCCTAGGGAGACATTCATTGCATCTAAATCTCTTTGGGAGGACTCAAGAGTGATTAGATCTTGGCATGCTGGCTCCTGGAAATTGTCATTCATTCATTCACTCATTCGTTCATTCATCCTTTTACCCCTTGCACACTTGTGAGTATTGTAGATACAGCACTAAAACACTCAATGACATGGCCACAGTCCTCACTCTCAGTGAAGATTGCATTTGAGGCATAGGTCACTGATTAAATTAGGTCAAGAAACATACAAACGGTAAGATTTCATGTGTGTAAGTATTATGATGATAATAAGGCAGGGTGAAGTGGCAAGGCATCCTACACAGAGAATCTACATTAGACCAGGTAATCAGAGAAAGCTTCTCTAGAGAGGTGGCATTTGAGCTGGGGTCTCAATGAAAATAAGGAGAAAAACATGGGGAGATCAGGGGAAGAATATTCTAGGCCAAGGGAACAGCTAATGCAAAGTCTCTAAAGTGGGGAACAGCTTGGGATGTCTAAAGAAGGAAAGAAGCCCAATGTGCCTGCAGCAGAGCTGCGTGAGCAGCTGAGTGGTGGGAGATGAGGCTAGAGATGTCATTAACCTCAGACCACCCTGGGCCCAGTGGTGGGAAGGATAGATTTTAGTAGAAGTGCAACAGTTGAATGGAAAGAGGTTTAAGCAGGGGAGTCTATGCAATTTTTGTCTTATGAAGAGCAGTCTGGTGGTTACATGGAGAATAGATTATAGGGAGGCAAGGGCCAAAGCAGAGAGACTAATTGAATGGTTGCTGTGGGGGAAAGTCATAGTGATCTTGACTAGAATGGTGTAGATTGTTTCCCAGGAGACAGATTTTTGGAATTCTGGGGTAATTTTCTGGGGACTGCACTCAGGTGTGACCCTTGTAGGGGAGTGAGAAAAACAGGGTTGGGCACAGGGAGAAATTTTCTGGGGTAATTTTCTGGGGACTGCACTCAGGTGTGACCCCTGTAGGGGAGTGAGGAAAACAGGGTTGGGCACAGGGAGAAATCAAACTGTGAAGAAGTTAGAGCAGAGCCCTTGACCCATGGCAAGGGATGCCCCCTGAGCTGGGAGACCCCTGCAGGACTGTCCTGAATGGAGGACAGAGGGTCAGGTGTTCACACCTTAGAATCAACCAGTCCCTGGATGATGGGATGTAGGCCTGGGGGAACACAGCCTTGGGCAAGAGGATTCTCTTCAGCTGAGAGGAATTCCTGGAGAAGGACTAAGCCGCTAGAGGAATAAGTGCCTAGGCATGTTACGACATTTGCTAGAGGTGGTGGCTACAGAAATGTGGAGCATCAGACAGGACCAGAATACCATTTCTGGGTAGAACCAGTGGAACTCATAGTTGGTGTCATTGTAGGACAGAACATGGGAGGAGTCAAAGGTGGCTCCCAAGTGTCTGGTTTGAGAATTGGGGAAGATGGTGATCCCATTCCTGAGATGGAGCACAGGTTTTTGTGAGGAAATTAAGAGTTCAGCTTTGGCTATGTGCCATCCAGAGGCCTGACAGACATCCATGGAGTGCTGTCAACTATGCAGTGTGACAGGTCGAGTATGAGGCTCAGTGGTGGTCAAGGCTGAGGACGTTGTTTGGGGAGTTAGTGGTCATCCAAAAAGTAGAGGATGAGTAGCTTGCCAAAGAGACGGAAGAGAGGCCCACGAAGTGGGAAGGAATCAAAAAGAATAGGTGTCCCAGAAGCCAAGAGAGGAGCTGTTTTAAGGAAGAGGGAGGAGTCATCAGGGTTGAGTGCCAATGAGGAACAACTGTCGGATTTGGCAGGATGGGGATCACAGGTAATCTTGACAGGAGGAGTTTTGGTGGAATGGTGGGAATGGAAGACAAGTTAGAAAAGCTCAAAGGGAGAATCAGAGGTGGAGGAATGATGATAGTGATTGCAGCTAATTATGTATTTGATATGATTTGCTGTGCAGAGAATCAGAGAAATAGGACAATATCTGGAGGGAGATATCTGGTCAATTAGAGGGGTTTTCAAAAGATGGGTTATTCCAGAACTTGTACATCTGCAGGTGAGGATGATTTGGCAGAGGGACAGGAGGAAATGGAAGGAATAATGTCCTTGAGAAGGTGAGTTGTATGAGTCCAGGGCATAAATGGAGGATTCATCCCTGTTATGAAAAGGACTATAGGTTTAGACACAAATATCTGTAGATTAGTAGATGTGGTGGTGAGGGTGGAAGATGAGGGAGTTTCATTCTGTCAATGAAATATGAGACCAAATGAGGAGAAGAAAAGACATGTGGGGGATTTTGTGAGCAGCTGGAGGTAAATACACAAACTCCAATTTCTCAGTCTCCACTGGGAAAGGCTAGACTGGGAACTGGCCACTTAAGGGCAAATTTGCATGAGTGCTGGATGGCTGCTTGATGAATAGACTCAGCAAAAATGGCTGGCAGAATGAAGGATCTAGAGGCCACCACGCCTTTTGCATCCATCCTTCTTGTCCTTGAGATGGTCGTGCATTGGGACAAGAAAACTCAAGGTGTTATGGCTTAAACCCTCTTTACCTGTCTTTAGGAGCTGAATTTGCTAAGAATAAAGGTCAAAGTCTCCTCTCTTCTAGACAACCCTGGGATGGCCACTGCCAATCTTTTCTCTGGCCACTCTC
The DNA here is from genome assembly GCF_963455335.1 of Martes martes. Classification (NCBI taxonomy): domain Eukaryota; kingdom Metazoa; phylum Chordata; class Mammalia; order Carnivora; family Mustelidae; genus Martes; species Martes martes. Next base: position 163,365,301 of record NC_137891.1, on the reverse strand, counting down.
CCTTTCTTCTGCTCTGTGACCGACTTCCTTCTGGCCAACGCATTCTTATTTTAGATTTCCTAGACATACAAAATGGGCTACAGTCCAGGACTCCTGGTCCCTGAGCTATTTTTCATTTTTAGATGATCCAGCATATCTCTCCTTTAGTCCATGGCTTCAAAATGACTCTCAGTGGCTTAACTATTTCCCTCATTTCCCAGGAACCCGGCCCTACTCTAGTACACTCTCCACTTGCCAGCACCCTCTTTTCATCTCATGCTCTTCTTGTCTCATCCTCCCCAAGGTCTTCCCACCCCCCAGGCACTGGCCTAGCTGGGGTCTCACCTTCATGACTCCTTTCTTCTGATCTTGACACATTCTTCCCTGGGTTCCCTGGCTTCCACTGATGACCTGATGAATTCTGAATTGTTATCACCCACCTAGAGCCCTTTCCCTGAGCTATCCACTGGCCTCCACTGAATGACCCTCACAAATCAAGGTCCCCTCCATAATGAAGCCCTTCCTGACCACCCTTCCTCCTTCAGAATTCTATTCCCTACACAGATTTCAATCTTCACATCTTGTAATACTAACTTTTAAAATTGACTTTATTTTTAGAGCAGTTTTGAGTTCACTGCTAAATTAAGCAAAAATTATGGATAGTTTTCCATATACCCACAGTCCCCACACATGCACATCCCCCCCATATCCACCTCCCCCACTAGAATGTTGCATTTGTTACAATTGGTGAACCTCATTGACAAGTCATTATCACGCCAAGCCCATAGTTCACATTAGAGTTCGTTCATGGTGTTGTACCTTCTAAGGGTTTTGGCAAATGTACAGTGACATTTATCCATCGTTATAGTATCATACAGAGCAATTTCACTGCGTAAAAGTTCTCTCTGTTCTGCCTACTCATCCTGTTCTCTCCCCCAACTCCTGGCAACCACTGATCTTCTTACTGTCTCCATAGTTTTGCCTTGTCCAGAACGCCAGGTAGCTGGAATCATAGAGTTTGTAGACTTTGCAGATTGGCTTCTTTCACTTAGTAATATATGCTAAAGCTTCCTCCGTGTCTTTTCATGGCTTGATAGCTCACTTCTTTTTAGCACTGAATAATATGTTTTTCAAGAATGTACCACAGGTTATCCATTCACCTACTAAAGAAAATCTTATAATAAGAATTTTTTTTTACACAGAACAATTTATACATATGTCTCCCTCCATATAGATAATAAGCCCATTAAGAACAGAGTGCCCAAATTTTCATAACCTTAGCACCTAACAGAGTGCCTAGTACATAGCTGATCCTCAATAAAGGCCTGTTAAAAATCAATACATACTATCCCATTGACATGTACAACTCTATACGTGCAAGCCAAATGTAATCTCTCTTCCTTCTCATCACCTTCAAAATGATCCAGACACTTCTCTTAGACTTTCTGTTTCATAGAATCCACCTGGGACAAAAATCTGCAGATACCCTGGCCTCTTCCCCTTCATCTCCCATGTCCAACCACTCCCCAGCTTCTATCGACTTGACCCTTGAATGTTCCTCTCATTATCCCTGTCTGCCACACTCTTTACCACCACTCAAGTTCAGACCCTATTCATTCCTCACCAACAACCTCCCCACTTTACTTCATCCCTTCAGGCACTTTTCACACTGGCCACCTGTGTGGTCTTCCCAAAATATCCCGTCTCCTACTTAAAATTCTGCAATGAGCCCTCATGCCTTTGGGATTACGATGGAACCCCTTACGAAGGTGTTTCAAAGCTACTCATGATCCAGCCCTCAGATAGCTTATGTGAAGCTCTCAGCCCAGCCCCGGAATAGGAAAAGCGCAATAACTGTTCACATTATTACCATCTTTACTATATAGAATAGAGATGAAAATAGTTTGGGAGGACAGGAGAATTGTCACCAAGTATCTGATGATCAGGCATATGAAATATGTATCAAACCCTTTCTGTTTTGTCCCAAGAAATAGAACTGGACAGACCAAGGGAGGCTGCAGAGAAACAAGTTTCATTTAAATTGAAAGGTGACCTTTCTAACAGCTGGAAGCATCCAGCCAGAAGGGCGTGAACACTGCTGTGAGGTGGAGTGCTCAGGTGTTTTTGAATCCTGGAGGAGCCATTCCCTGGATTCCCAAAGTCCACGTGGCTTACCAGGGGGTTCAGGCACAGGGGCAGGGACAGGAGTGTGGACCGCATGAATTTATAGGTATGAATTTGTGGGTACCTCTAACCCATGGTTTCTGCGAGTTGGTGGCGGGAACCCCCCCACTATCAGCTCCACAAGTCCTGTCCCTTCCCCTCCATTTGACATCACAAAGCTCTGCTTCTCCTACCCTTCCCAGACCCTTCACTGCCACTGCCACCGTTCCTTCTCTCTAGCCTGGGCTGTTTTGCTAGCCCAGTGATGGCTCCCCAAACCATTTGCTCTCCCGGGAGCCAGTCCATCCCCTACCAATCTTAGAAAGTGATCTTCTCAAGGCAACAGCTGAAACTCTTCCATTCTTCTCCTCAAAACCTTCAAGACTCTTGGCCCCTCCCTATTGCCTCCATCATAAATCCCAAATGCCTAAACCCATTGTTTCTGGCTGCAGGACCTCTGGGGTCAGATTGCACTCAAATTTGAATCTTGGCCCTGCCACTTACCATTTCACTGACCTTGGGCAAGTCACTTGTTCTTTGGGGGCCTCAGTTTTCTTATCTGTAAATTGGGGACACTCATGCTGACCTTGAAGGATAAGTACAAGGATAAAATGAGAAAGCAGAGTACCAAACCCCCTTGGCCTCAGGATACCATGGTTCTGGCTCATGTTCCCCCCACCACCTCTGCCCCTGCCCCCGCTCCTGCCCCCGCCCAATCACTGCCACCTGTCCACCACACACATCAGATCACTGAACATCTGTCAGGGCCACTCCCCTAGGCTGGGTCACTCCTCACTGTTCTGGCACTTTTAAATCCTGGCTCACCCTTTCAGGGACAGCTGAAGTTCCCTTTCCCTCCATTGAGCCTTTCTCCCTCCTTTTTCTTCTCCCTCCATCGGAGGAAATCATTACCACACGTGCATTCCCACAGCATTTTGTTCATGTCCCTCTCAGAGCACCTGACACAATGAGTCTGTTCCCGGGTCTGGTCCCCTTTGGATCAGAAGCTCCTTGAGGACAGAAGCATTGTTTGGCCCTTGCTGCAGTCCCTATTGGCCCCATGGATGGAGGGGACATTCAACAGGAAGGTAAGGAGATTTTTAAATGGCTTGGAACCTAAAGGTTCTCCCTAGATGTTAGCTAAATAACTGGATGGATGGGAAAGAAAAGCAGCTCACAAACCCACGCTCTTACCCAGCAGCCTTTAATCAGGGTCGGTGGTCTTTGGGGAAAGACGGCTGCCTTTTACTACGAGGGTTACTGCTCTGTAGGAAGACCCCTTCTCCAGAATCCCCCCAAGGAGCCCCTTCCCTACACCTTCCACTCCAAATGTTCTTCTCAGTGAAAACTTTCAGAGACAGGAAAGAGGGACCTCTGGTTGGTCTTTCTCTGGTCAGCCGTCTCTGCGCTGTGGACGGAAAGCTCCCCTTGTCTGCCGCAGCTTCTCTCTGGAGCAGGACAGCCCCCTGGGCCCCGAGTCTCAGAGCAGGAGGCAGCATGAGCAGCCTCCTTGGACCAAAGGCTGGAGCTGGGATTCCTCATCGGCTGCTGAGAAGATGGGTGGTAGAAATGCAGACACCAAAGGGGCAGCCATTATGGTGGGGGGATGAGGGGGACCGAGGAGGGTAGCCTGATTCAGCCTAGCCCAAATAAGCTTAAAACAACCCAGCTAAGACCTAGAGCCCAGACCACAGCCCTTGTCCATCCAGGAGAATGGTGCCCAGAGCTCAGGTCCAAGCCAGGCCCATCTATCCATCCATTCCTGGACTAGCTCCAGCCCCAGGGTTACAGGTGAGCCCCAGGCCTCCAGGGACCCCACAGTCTGGGTGGACCAGGCTGTTGTTTATTCATAACTAGCCACTGGGGTGGGGGGACTCTGAAGGCCTCCCTGCCCCCACTCCCGCTTTCATTTTAATGAAATGAAGCCACCCCACAGTCCCCACCCCCAAACCTTCCTAAAGTAAGAGTGAAATTGATTTTCCCTTTTAACTAGAAAGCAAGATAAACACATGGCACCCTTAGGGGCGGAGGGGAAGCACTTAAAATAGCACATCTCTGGGAGCAGGCTGCGCATGCCGAGTTTGTCAGAGACAAGGGCTGAATGCAAATCACCGAAGCAGCAGCTGGGGCCTCGCCTGCCCCCCCGGGAGCAGGTGAGAAGCAGCACCTTCCCTCTTCGCCCTCTGCACCCTCCACTTCCCATCAAGAGCTTCAGCAGGGAGCGTCCACTGACCTTTGTTCTCGCAGGCTGCTCTTGAAAGATTTCCTTCAGCTCATCCCCACTTATGCCCACAGCCCTGCAGCGATGGGTACTTGTTACCCCCCTTCTGCCCTTCCTTACTGACCATCCTGGGAGACCCAGCAGTTCCCCTGCGGATGGAGGTCTGATCCCGAGCCCCTCATCTCCCCCGTTCGCTTCCTACAGGGACTGGAGAAACAACGACACGCCCCAAGGCTCCCCCCAGGACCCCCAGGCCCTCCTTGGAGAAGCCCATCGCAGAGTGGAGATTCTGTTTCCCGCCCCCAACACCCCTGTCTGTCTAGGCTGGTGTCGGAGGAAAGCTGCACATCTCCAGGGAAGATGAAGAAGAGGAGGACGAGGAGGAAGAGGAGGGGTCGGGGCATGGCTGGGGTGGAGGGAAGCGACAGTCACTGAACACATGCCAGACAGAGGATCAGACTTGGTCCCAGACTCTCACCTATTCCTGACAACCGCTCCGTGGCTTAGGGACCACTGTTACGCCCACTCTACAGGTGGGAAAGCTGCATCTTGGAGATTTCAACAACTTGCGCAGGATCACAAAAGCGGTGAAATGCTCTTAATCACTAACCACACTCTCCCAAGGAAAAATCGTCTCTGTTTTTCCGACATGTAGGTCTGGAATAGCATGGTCTTTGTATAAAATGGAGACATCAGCCATGCCTTACTACGGCACCTCAAAAAGAACCCCAAGGGGAGCTGGGTCCTCGAGGACAGCGATGCCTTTCCAGGGAGCCGGCTGGGGCCACCTACCCTCTCCAACAGCCCTGCCCCACACCGCCCCGGGGGCCCACCCTCAAGGGACTCACCCTCTCACTTGGCGAGTCGGAGGCAGCCATGGCAACCGGGGCAGCCGTGGCGTCGTTCAGCTACCAGGACTGCCCCCAAGCACAGTCCCACAAACGCTCCCTTTGGTAGCCCTGCAGGACTGGACTTCCTGTGTGTGTGTGTGTGTGTGTGTGGATCCCGATTGTACACGGGAAAGAACAGTATGCGACCACTTAACACGAAACCGCCATTCTGTATTTATTGACATGGAGAGATATCCACAACATATTGTCGAGAGGAAAAGGCGTTTTACACAACAGCCTGTGGAGTCTGCTCCCGTTCATTTAAAACCGTGTGCATATGCGTTTGTAATCAGAGAGAGGTGCCCGAGAATGCTCACTGATATAGTACCAGGGCTCATCTCTGGGAGCAGGACTTGAGGTGATTTTTTACTTTCTTCTTGGTTTGTTTCTGTGACTGATTTTTTTTTTAAAGATTTATTTATTTATTTGACAGAGCGAGAGAGATCACAAGTAGGCAGAGAGGCAGGCAGAGAGAGAGGGGGAAGCAGGCTCCCTGCTGAGAAGAGAGCCCGACGCGGGGCTCCATCCCAGGACCCTGAGATCATGACCTGAGCTGAAGGCAGAGGTTTAACCCACTGAGCCACCCAGGCGCCCCTCTGTGACTGATTTTTTTTTAACAGTGAGCACGTATCCTATTTTACAACAACAACAACAACAACAAACAACCTTAAAAATGCTTGCCAAAAACCCACTGTGCAATTTAATCAGTGTTATAATCTAAGACCAGAGCTGAAGGAGTGTCCGCCTTCCTCCTCCCTCACCCTTCCCCACCCCTTCCCTGTGGCCGCTCCAAATACTTATGTGGGAGTCTGTCTGCTGTGATGGTTTTGGAGTGGGGTGACCAGAATGGATGTCAGCTCTGACTCCCTGTCTATGAAATGGGCATGAGGATTTTGACTGCATATGATTGTTGGAGACACAAGCAAGATCAATGATGGGGAGGCCCCAGGACTGTGCCTCACGCGTCGTCCCGACCAAATGAATATTTGCTGCTGGTGACAATCACCCCACACCCATGCCAGACTCAGGAGCTTGAAGCCTTGGGAATACAACCTCTCCCTGCTACCTGAAATTACTGACCCAAAGCCAGGCTGCATTTCCACCCAGAGCCAAGACAACATTTATTGAATCAACATTTTTAAAAAATATTTTATTTATTTATTTGAAAGAGAAAGAGAGAAATAGCTAGAGAGAGAGAGAGCACGAGTAGTGGGGAGAGGGAGAAGCAGTCTCCCCACTAAGCAGTGAGCCTGATGCAGGACTCGATCCCAGGACCCCAGGATCACGACCTAGCTCAGGTGACTAATGTCAGGCAGACATTTAACGACAAAGCCACCCAGGTGCCCCTTGAATCTATATTTTTAACCGGCACGTTTACCTGCCTCTCTGGGAGTCGGTGAACCCGTCCCATGGGCCACATCGAGCACATGGTGGTTTTGTGTGGCTATCATGCTAAGGGTGGGCTTTACATGTTTAAAGGGTTGAGACAAACAAACGAACAAACAAACGAGAATACATGGCAGAGACCATATGTGGCCCACAAAGCCTAGAATTCTTATGATGTGGCCCTTTACGGAAAAGGTGTCCACCGTGGATTAGGAGCGGGGCTGCAAGGAACTCTCCGGAGTGCCCCAGCTGCTGGAGACGTGACAGCTAGTGACAGGAGGAGGTGACAACTCAGAAGCCCAGAGCTGTCTCCCTGCATGGTACAGTGGGTACCAACACCACTATCCTGAGTTCTTGAGAGAGACCGTATCTTTAAGATCCCTGGCTGGAGAGGTAGGGACAGGGTAGACTTCAGGGTGATTTTTATTCCGGAAAATAAGGTGAACTTCAGGGGTTTGGGGAAAGAGCTTCGACTATGCAGAAAATGTTCCACGTGAGTTAGCCTGTTAGGATCCCTGTTTGCAGAGGAGCACAAGGGGTCTTAGAGAAGATACTCACTTAGCCCAAGGTCACAGCACTAGGAGCGGAGAGCAGGGATTTGAGCCCAGGCAGTGGGACCCTAGGCTGGGCAGGGGCTCTGCACACCGCATCATCTCCTTCAGTCCTCGCCCCTGCCCACAATATTGGTACAATGACCCCATTTTGCAGAAGGGAAAACAGGCTCAAAGAGCTTACACAAGGTCATGCGGTTTTAAATGGCAGATTCTGGAGTTGCAACCGGCTCTCTCTAACTCCAGAGTCCACGCTTTTTCGTGCTGCCTCTTTTGTAAAGTGGGCGGGGCGCTTTCACCTCATCGCCTCCTGAGACACGCCCTTCGGCACCCCTCCTAGGACACGCATCAGCAAGCGAGCTGCCTGCCCAGAGCTCCGTCCTGGAGAGTCAAAGCCAGCCAAGTGTAGCAGGCTTGGGTCTGCCGAGACAGACTAATGAAGCAATTTAAAAACAATTGTTTGGAACACACATACATCTGGTAATAACAGACTAGAAGGCAACTGACCAGTGCATTTTCTCAGGGCCACGAACGGGGCCAGATCTCCCTCAGCACGTGCAAATGGCATGAGACGTGGCGGAGGGTCCCACAGGTATCTCTGCGAGGGTTTAGCTCACTCCACAGGCCTGGCTTCTCCACTCCTCTGGTGGGCCCTGGCTGGGGGACACCTCCATGAGCCTGAGGGAGGCTCTGGGCAGGCACACACTCAGCTTGGCATCTTCGTACACGTACAGCATTCTGCCCTTGTGATACGTGTGATACGTGTGATAAGGCAGCTGTGCACGCAGGCATCTACCCACTCTCATACACACGTGCAAATACTTTCCCGCACGTGCGTGAGCTTGTGCAGACACAGAGACATGCAGGTGAGGTGGAACACGGTGTGAGCCCCAGTCCTTCGCTGCCTGACTTTTTGGTGTCTCCCACTGAGGAGAACAGAACACCCTCCCCTTAACTTTGCATTTGGCCGCATGGCCGGCTCTGGGCAACAGAGTCAGGCAGATGCGATGGAAGGCAGCTTCAGGGTGAGGCCTCCACGTGCCCTCTTGTCCTCATGCCAACACCGTGGAAAGAACATGCCTGGGCTGGCCCGCTGGTCCCAGCATGAGGGGACAGACATGTGGTGCCGAGCCCAGTGCAGATCAGCCAAGTCCACGCAGTCCTGATGCAAGGACACCAGCAGCTGGTGAGCTCTGCCCGCAAACACATCCAGGCAGACACCTACACACGGAGACATGTACACAGACACCCACAGGCCCCGTGCACACACACACGGGCAAGCCTCTGCACATGCCTGGTTTCAGACCCTGGCTTACTCACGGAAGGGCTTGTAGGAGACAACAGTGGGAATTAAACCCTACCCTAGGGTACCTCTAGCTCGGGGGGGTTGGAAGAGGGCTCTTTCTTGGTGCCAGTGGAGAGTCTGGGAGTGTGAGGTATTTGCCCCAAAATTATTTTATAGATTTCAAGACTCTGTCCCCCCACCCCCCAATTCTGAGCAGCTCCGACAGAGGCCCGCCCCAGTGTTGACTCAGATCCCAGCTTCCCCGGGAAGGAGGAGCGCACTGTCACTTAGTGACTTGGGAGCAAGAACAAAGGCATCAGCAGAAGTGCCGTGGGTGCAGCAGGGCAGGGCTGCTCCACCCAGGGTGGGGGGTATCCCAAGGGCACCGACCGAGGTTCTCTCGCCCTGGGTCCTGGCTGCTTCACCCTGGTGAGCAGGTGTTCAAGGGCTCGGGAAGGCTGGTTCCGCAGGAGGCCCTGTGTGGCATCTGCCCCTGGGCTGGGTTGGGCCGCCTTACGCCTGGGGGCGGAGGACAGGTGCTCCCGGAGGATGTCACGCGCTCCTCCCGTGAGGTTGTAGAACTCGATAGGAGGGTGCTCAGGCTTTTGAGACAAATGACCCAGATTCTAATCTAATGCCTGCCATTCTAGCTGGGCATGGAACTCAGCCTCTCTGTGCCTCAGTTTACACATCTAAGAAATGGAGCCAGTGACACATGAGGATGAAAGCCTCTGACTCGGGGACTGGCACGGAAGCCCCGACAATGGTAATAGCCATTCTCACCCCTCTTGGCCACTGGCCCCTAAGTGCGGGAGCTATCAATTCCATTCTGTTTTGTACAGCTGTCCCCCAGGGCCTGACCCAGAGCGGCACCAGTAAAAGCTGCGAATGAAGGAACAAACGTGCGAAGACATGGAGGACAGAGTGAGAGTACGCGCGAAGGCTTCCGAGGCCATTAGGGCCGTGGACCCGGGTTAGAGTACAAGGTACAAGGCAGATGGCACCCGCTAGACCTCGGCTGGGATCATGTGTGGCAACCATTGCCCACAGCTGTTTCTGTGCCCGGGGCCCCACATAGCTCTGCAAGCCAGTGCCCATGTGTTAGGGGGTTACATCCTTGCCGCTGCCCCCATTTTACAGACGGGGAAACAGGTCTCCAGAGGACAAGACAGCTCTTTTGACTGCAAATCTTGGGAGCCCTCCCCTCCCCTACAGCTTCTCCTGGAGTGAGGACCTCTGAGAAACGCCAGTCCAACTTCTTGCTCAGGAGTGGTATATCCTTAGAGGAAAATGGCCATCTCGAGACCACAGTGTAGCCTCTATGTTTGCTGGGTCTGAGTCCAGTGCCTCTCTAGGGTTCCCTAAGCATCCGGTAACGCAGGCGGGGTCTAATCTTGTAAGCCAGCACACACAGCTGAAAGCCATTCCAGCCTTAAGCCTCCCATGTGGGAAGAAATCAGCCTATGTACTTGTGGGTGGAAAGGGGCAAATCAGGCCACGTAACCTTTATTAAACACCTACTGCATGCCAGCCTTCTAGGCTAGTAGCTCGGGTTGTGAAGGTAGAAAAGACACAGACCCAGCCTCCAACGGGCCAGAGTCCAGGAAAGAGACAGATGTGTAGATGGATGTTCACAGTGGATGGCAGGCCTCACTGGGATGGAAGATGCAAAGTGAGCGGAGAACTGGGGGCTGCCGGTCCAGGCTGGAGAGGTCAGGCAAGCAGAGCCAATGGGCACCCACGGGAGCCTGCAGAGGACATAATATGGCGTGAGTTAGACCAGTATTATTAATGTGTTGACCGGAGCCTCAGCCTGTCCTCCAGATTCCGAACTCAGCTCTGCCTCCCCGCTTGCGTTCCCATCTCTCAAAACAAAAGCCCAACAATGAAAGAGACCCTCCCACTCTCCTCTCCCCACTGACACCCATACCCCCAACTGCTTCGCAAAGGATGTTTCCCAGGACACTGGCTGAGAGGAGTTCTAAACAAGTCTCCCCACATCTGTAAGCTTCCAACAGCGAGTTAGGGTCTCTGATAACCAGGTCCCCTAGGCACCCCTTGCTGGTGCGCCTGAGGGAAGGGGTTCTGAAGGAGACCACACCTGAGCTGGGTCGTGCAGAAAGAATAGGGGCAGTCAGGAGAGAAAGAAGCTCCAGGCAGATGTACAGGTGCAAAGGGGCAGGGGTATGAGGAAGCCTGACCTGGACTGACCCAGCTGCCCCCATGGCCATCGTGGAAAGAGAGAATAAAGGGAACAGCCCAGCAGCTGAGGAAGCCAGCAGGGCCATCTGAGGAGGGGGCCTGGGCTGGACGTTGAGAAGGTGGATCCCATGAAGGACAGGGGAAGGGGCTCCGAGGTTCTTTGGGGCAGGGAGCTCAGAGGCAGGGCAGCTGGAGGGTTGGAGAGGAAGGAGGGAGTGTGTCATCCTGGCTTGGTTGGGATGACCTCCTCTTGTTCACGGAACAACTGTTCATGCTTGGAGATGAGATCAGAGGGGTTTGATCATGCATATGGCCTGGGGTCACAGTGGGGACTTGGATCTGGGGAAGGTGCTGGAAGCAGGAGGGGCAGTTGGAATGGACTGGAATCATGTAGGGGCAGTGTACAGATGGGAAGAAGGATGGACTGAAACTCACACCCTGGGGTCCCTCGATGTTCAGGTCCAGGAGATGCTGAGAAACCTGCCAATGGGGCTGAGGAGCATCCCACGGAGGAAACCCAGTGCAGGGAGGGCATTGGGCAGAAGGGCATGGCGGGCCTGGCACCTGTCGCCGGTGGAGGACTGCCTACTGGGTTTGGCAGCATGGAGGTAGAGGAGGACCAAGACCTCGGGCTCACGCGAGAACGTGACGGGAAGGTCTGGACCTTCTTGGATCTGGACCCAACAAGCACCAACCCCCTCTCTGGAAGTTGTCAGGGAAGCAGGCTTGGAGCTGTTGGGGAGGGTGAGGTCAAGAAATCAGTTTCTAGAAGACTGGGTAGAGGGTTAGAGCTTTGTATTTCTGATGGGAAGGATCCAGTCGTGGTGGGAAAAGATGACATAGCAGAGGCCAATGGCAAGGCCAATTCCACAAGTCATTCAAGACGATGAAGTCCAGCAGGTAAGGGCAGGGGGTGGTCTGGCACAGGAGCGACATGGGTCCTCCATATCACAGGAGGAGGACAGACCATGGAGCCCCGGGAGCTCTGCACAGGTGGTGGTAGGTGTTCCTGAAGTCCACGTCGGGTTGTTCCGTTTTCTCAGGGAAATAAAAGGGAATGTGGCCAATTGACCGTGAGGAGAGGGGTCAGAGGTGACTCCTCCCTGAGGTTACTTATGCCCAGCAGCCCACGGGCAGGCCCTCCCTGCATCAATCCTGACTAACTGGGGTAAGAAGGACACAGCCTCCTCTACCCTGAGCTGCCCGTCCCTCCCACACCTGTCCAGGACCCTAGAGGCCCCGAGAGTGCACTACTAGCATCCAGCCCCTCCACAGGCCGGCTCAGCTTTCCCCGTGATGAGCTTCTCCAGAAACAGGTCAGGAGGGCTCAGAGGTCCCGACCCTGTCCGGCATGTGCCCGGCCCATCAGGCCAGCTCCAGCTCTGGCAGGAAGGGAGAGCGGCGGGGCTGGGAATCGAGTAGAAATCCCCTGCAGGTGTCTTCAGGTGTCTTCTGGAGGCAGTGCCTACAGCCAGCCCTGCTCGCAGCCAGCGACGAACCTGCTACCCAGAGACTCTTTGGTGTTACTGCTTAACTGTGTGATTACACTTGTCAGACCCCTCAGAGAAAGGCAGACAGGATTCCCGTGCCTTCAGGTGCCTGTGGGATGAGAAGGAGAAGCAGCAATCAGTTCAGGCCTCTTTTCCCTCCACCCCTCTGCTCCTGCACTCAGCCTCCACAAGGACGACAGGGGGATGGGACGATGTGGGGACAAACCTCTGACTCCCACAGGTTGTGTGCCCAGGCCAGACTTTCTGTGCTGGTCCCTCTACACACATGAGCTCACTTAGTCCTTAAAACAGCTACAGGCCCAGGACTAACATCACCCATATTTTACAGTTGATGTAGGACTCAGAGAAATTAAGCGACTTGCCCAAGGTCACTCAGCTGGGAAATGGCAAAGATGAGACTTGCAGTCCAGTCTATTAATAAAGCACTCTACAATGCCTCTTAGTACTTGTCCTCACAGCACTAAGGACCTAGAGTGCCCACCCCTCTCTGGTTCTCTCCCCAGCCAATCTGGACAGGGTTAGACTGTGGAGGTTCAAATCCTTACTCACGACCTTAGTGACCTTGCACATGGTACATGAACTACCCTAAGTCTATTTTCCCATCTGTAAAATGGGGCCATCACAGCACCTCCCCCCGAAGGATGCCACAATAGCCCTTGCCAGGCTGAGCATGGCATGCTCCAGAATGTGGTGTTAAAAGCCCAGGCAAGGGCAAGGCCAGAACAGCCCATCTCCTCCCTCATTGCAGACGTCAGACCTCTATCAATACAGCCTCACAGCCACATTTCTCCGTTGGCTCACATAAAGCTTATAGCTTCCTCAACCTCCCATCTCTCTTAACATAAACATCAGCAGGATAACTGGGCTTTGCTGTCAAGACAGTGAGTTGCCCTGAATTGGGAAAAAGTGAGGTACATAGTCCTTCCCAGAGGACTGTGCAGTAGCACGCACCTGTTCCCAGGATTCAGGAGCCCTCAGATGGGTGTTCTATGTAGAGGAGGTTGATTAAATGCAAATTGGGAGTGGGCTGGAGGTTGACTGGGAGGAAGCAAAACAGTGGGTGAAAGATTAAGGCCTGGGGGAGGGAAGCGAATGATGAGCAGGAGGAGTAGATAGAGTCAGAATGGAGGGGAAGCCAGACCTGAGTTCACAGCAGCAGGAGGAGGTTTGGAGAAGCCCCCCGCTGGGTAAGCACCAGCCCTGCAAGGAGGAGGGGCAGAAGAGCCCTGGGAGAATCCTGCCAAGCTGGGGTGAAGTCTTGGAACCAGGTGGGGCCTTATAGCTCAAGGGGACCACTGGCTTCTGCAGAGCCCAGAGGGACCCAGTACGCACTGAGTACAGTTCATTTAACCCACACACAACCTTGTGAGGTTAATGCTATTGTGATCCTTTTACATAGAAGACAATAAGTGTACTGGATCTCTGCCTGGTAAGAAATCCCCAAGAAACCATTTGCCAGAGCCTCTTGCAAACCTCCATTGACAGGGAGCTCACAACCTCATGATGCTCTAGAGCTAGTATGCAGCCACCGGATTCACACACAAATGAACTTGACTCCGCAGTCCGTGCAGAGGACTTGGAAGCTTCCTCCTGGGCCTCACTGCTGCTGGAGACCAGGCTTCCTGCCAATGCTACAGATACTACCTCATGGCATGCCTCATGCCCACTGTCCCAAAGGAGGGCTTAGAAATCTGGGTGGTGCAGGTTTGGGTGGGGGGTCTCTGGTCCGTCCACCCAGAGGTCTCAGCCTGGGGAGAGGAAGGACTGTTATTCTGGGAGTGCTGCTTGTGGTTGGAGAAGGCCTGGAACTGGCTGGAGTGAGACAGACAGATGTAGAGAGATCAGAGGAGAGACAGACAGAATATGACCTGGAATCCTATTGGCTCCCATGAATGGACTATCCTACAGAGCCCAGGGGTAGGCCAGTTCTTTCTTCTCCCTGAGACAGAAAAAAATGGATGCCCTGATTACAGGGATCCTCCCTCCCTCCCTCAGAAGGAGGTAGGCAAACAAGTGACACAAGCTCCAGAGGGCTCAGGCCCAGGGAGATGGAGCCCAGCTGGTGGTACACCATCCTCCACCTGTGGCAGACCTCACCAATCAATCATCGCACTCCTTTTTGATAAGATTGGATGGTGGGTTTTTTTAGATGACAACACATACCCTCAGGTCTTGGAAAGCCAGACTGAACTTGACCCTGGAAGTCAAGGGCAAATCTCTAGCAGAGCTTTAAAACCACTTTCAAGGCTCATTGGTTTAGGAGCCAGTTAGGTCACTGGGGACAGTATCCTCCTTTTTCCTGATGCTGGCTGCTCGTGACCAGGGCCACAGAGTCCTCGGCTCATAGAGGACAGGACGCAGACCACGTCTGTGCACACTGTCTTTGCCAGCATTGGCCCCAGCTCACCAACAGCTCCAATCAGTGCTCCAGAACCTGGATGTGGGTGTCATCGCCACTCAGTGCCCAAGCCTCTTGCTTTCCTGGAACAATCTAATCAAAGACTCAAGACTATTTTTAACTGATTAAGAGGAAAGCCTGGAATCAGAGTTCCTTTTGAGCAGCTGAGCCATCAACAAGGTGCTACTAAAAAACTACTGCAATTATTCCAGAACACATGGAGTAAGCTTTGTTTGGGCTTCTGCTCAGCCTGACAAGGGCTCCCACTTGCTCAGTTAGCCCCTCAACCCTCGGCCATTAGGATGAATTAGGGCAGCAAAAGAGACACTCGTCTGTTAAGGATGTCCCTAGAGTCCGAGCCCACGGGAGGAGCCAAATCATCTCAGTACCACTTACGGGACTGCAGGGCCCCATGACTATGTAGTCAGAATGTGAGTGACTTACTTTAAATCACAAGGTGCCTCCAGATCCACATGCACAGCCAAAGCCACAATCCTACCTGGGAACCAGCCTTTGTGAGTATAGGGGAAGCCGAAGAAGAGGAATCCCAGAAGGGACAGTGGCTAACTGTGCACTGAGACTGACCTGAGACTGCAAAGGTTGGCAACAGACACCTAGACATGCACCCATTCCTGTCAGTGTTTGGGGCTCCATCCCACAATCCCTTCCGTTATGGATAATTTAAAGCAGAAGTGGCATACTCGACTGTCCTCCACTTTCTGTCTGTGGCAGACATCACTAATCAATCCCGGCACTCTTCCTTGCTAAGGCTGGATGTAGGTTCAGCCTACTTCAACCTAGAGCTCCAGCTAACCACTACCAACTGCACATGAAATAAAGCCTAGTTGCTAGTCTGCATTATAAGCTCCGTCTCTGATTAAGTTGGGTCAGAGTGAGAATTGTTGACCTTCCCACTACTGGCCACAAAGGATGGTTTACTCAGCCTTTGCTTTAGCTTTGACGTACTAGTACAGGGCCCTCGAAGATGTTGATGTTTCCAAGAAGTAAGTCTGGCCCCAGAAGGCTGAGCGCACCTGATCCACTTGAAGTCTTATCAAGTGCTGCTTGGATGGGGCTCATTAATTTCTGTCTCCCCAGTACACCACTCATCTTCTGGGAGCAGCTGAGCCTTCTTTGGCATGACGACTCCTCCTCTCTCTTCACAATGAGGTTGTGGGGGCTGCCAGTCATAGCAACTACCTCACGGCCACACTGAGTCCAGACATTGACTAAGCGTGGACAAGATACCTGCACTAGGCCAGGAAGTGGCCCTCCCTGAGAGTTCTGGACTAGAACTAAGGGAAGGGGGGCTGGTCCTTGGTGGTGGCTAAACATTGGGGTGCAAGGTATGGAATATGCCAGTGATCGTTTCTTGACATGTGGAGGAAGTTGATCTGAGGCAAGGACAATGTTGACATGTAAAGATGAGTAAGTTGGGGGCACCTGGGTGGTTCAGTTGATTTAGTGTCTGCCTTTGGCTCAGGTCATGATCTCAGGGTCCTGGGATTGAGTCCTGCATCAGGCTCCCTGCTCAGTGGGGCATCTGTTTCTCCTTCTCCCTCTGCCTGCTGCTCCCCCTGCTTGTGTGTTCATTCTCTCTCTCTCTCTGCCAAACATATAAATAAAATCTTAAAAAAAAAAAAAAAGACTAGCAAGATGGAGTGTGACAAAGATGAAGGTGAGGAAGAGGGAGTCAGAGAGACAGAGAGACAAGAAAACCTGACAGTTCTAGTCCTCCCCAAGGCCAAGTTGCATCCCTTCAATTATCACATGAGTCTTCTAATAAAGTCCCTTTTTTATTACATTTTTGAAGTTGGTTTCTGTTACTTGCAACCAGGAACCAATCACAATGTACATACACAGAGCATATATGAAACTACACCAGCACATTGCAAAGACCACACTGGGGTGGGACCCCTAGAGATGAACACAAAAACTCCCTGGGATAATGGTTTAGTATGGTCTACTGTGGGATACAGTTAGCCATGGCCATGGAGAGAGCCTGACCTGGCAGGTAGCCAAAAACAAGGAAGGGATTTGGACAATTGTACTTTTTTATGAAGCTCACTTCCATGGGCTGGTCTTCGGAGGTAGTATTGCCTAGACCCATGGTCCCTGTGCATTATGAGATCAACTGAGTTTTCTAAGACTCTGTGAGGCAGACTGATGGCTATGATCTCTGCATACTTCACTCCAGGCTTCCCAAGGAATGTTCTGTATTCTGAGTACAATAAATATGACATGCACTCCTGGCAAGAGTGGCCAAATCTCCGCACTGCCCTCATGCTCAGAGAACAGCATGCCACACTCCTCCCTGCAGGACACACACTTCTGAAAACAGGAAGGAAAGGGGAGAATCTTCTACAAACACCCACCAATTTATCCATGCTTTCAACACACGTCTGTTGGTACCTACTCTCTGATAGATCGTATGCTGGGTATCTCAGATACAGATAAAAACACATGGTCCAGGTCTTGAGAAAGGCTCCAGCTAGTGGGGCATAGAGACACAGAAATAAAATACAGTGCAGTAGTTTTTAGCAGAGGTGGGTATAAAGGATTCTAGAGGGCCATGGAAGGCATGCTGAGTCAAGCTTGAGGGATTAGAGCAGGCTTCACCCAGGAAGTGACAGGTCAGCTGAGTAAGAGCTTACTCAGAGGGCAGAATGCCAGAATTGTCCTTAAATTCCCAGAGGGTCCCAAGGATGGCAGGTACGTCACTCTCCCCCATAGAGATGTCTTCCTGTTCAATAGACATCCTCTGCTAATTAGGTTTTTCATGTGACCTAGGTTTTGCCAAGCAGACAGTTCGGTTGAGGCATGAAGGTGAAAATGAGCCAGGGGAGGCAGTAGCTATGGGATGTTCTACAGAAGCTTCAGCTAAGTGTCCACAGTGAAGTTTCTAGTCATATGTGCTGAGCAGTGGGAGGCAATGGCCAAGGGGCTTCACTAGAACAGCTCTATTTTATGGCAGGACATTCCTCCTAGCTTTTTTTCCTGACCTTCCCAGAAATTCTATGTGCTACCTAATTCCTAGAATAAATCCCTTTCTATTTCAAGCAGTTGGAGTAGACTCTGTCTGCAGCTAAGACTCCTGAAGATAGCAGCAGGTTCTCCCTTGGACTTCCTTCCTCTCTAGCTGTATGTATACTGGTAAGGAGCATCCACTCTAGCTTCAGAAGGACCCTGGTTCAAGTCAGCTTGGTTCTTTTCTACCGATGAGACCTTGGGACTGAGATGGGTTTCTCTACCTATCAAACAGTGGTGAATGTAATATGTAGCTCATGGGTTGTTGTAAAGCCCAAATGAGACAAGGTATGTAAAGTGCACAATGTTAGACACATAGAAAATGCTGGATAGACAATTGTTATTATTCTTACAGCTCGGGTTTCTTTGCCAGCCTACCCAGGCTTCACACTGGTTGTGAAAAGTTAATTGAAGAGCAGACAAAAGAGAATTCATGGCATAAAAAAAGAAGACCTTGATCATCTGGAAGGCGAATTGAACAAGATAAAATAAAACAAGAGTAAATGCAAAGTTCTACGTTCAGATAAAGAAAACCTGAACAAAGACAGGGAGGCTGAGACACAGAGCTTGGTGGCAATAAAGATGAGACAGATTTGTGGGGTTAGAAAGCAGATCACTGTGTGTCACTAGAATGATGTCACCAAAAAGTGAGTCTAGTCTTTGGCGGAAGAATAGAGGTAGAGTGTAGAAAAGGCAGGGTGAAAACCCTGTTCTACTCTCTCGATCAGCCCACATCAACAAAGTTAAAATTAACTCTGAGAAATCTTACCAGAGAGGGATACAGAGACTAGCTTGTGTTTGGAGAAGCCACCTGGGAGAAGAGCTAACATTTATTGATCTTATACTGTGTGCCAGAAGCCACTCCTAACTTATTCTTAACTCTTCTCCCAGCAGGATAGATTTGGATGTATAGAAGTAGGGGCAGGCTGTGCAGAGTCAGACTTGGCCCTAATAATGGCCATGACAAGAGCAAATGTGTAGCATTCATGCCACCATTCACCCCTCCCAGCCTATGGCAGACATCACTACTGAATCACAGAACTTAGCTCACTGAATCCAAATTGGCTCCAGTTTCAAAGCATTGTGATCTGAGAATATGCAGGGAATAATCTCAATCTTTTGGTATTGGTTGAGCCCTGATTTGTGACCCAGTATGTGATCTATTCTGGAGAAGGTTCCATGTGCACTCGAGAAGAATGAGTATTCTGTTGTTTTAGGGTGGAATGTTCTGTATATATCTATGAGGTCCATCTGGTCCAATGTGTCATTCAATGCTCTTGTTTCTTTATTGATTTTCTGCTTGGATGATCTGTCTATTATTGAGAGTGGCATGTTAAGATCTCCTACTATTAATGTGTTCATATAAATATGACTCTTCATCTTGATTAACAGTTTTCTTATGCAATTGGCTGCTCCCATATTGGGGGCATAAATATTTACAATTGTTAGATCTTCTTGGTGTAATTGGCTTTCAAAATATCCTCTCCACCCAACTTTGCGCTCAGTCGAAGAGGAATCCTCTAGGCCAGTCCTTCACCATATAGACAGGATGGATGAGTCATGACCATCCTGTGAATGGTCAACTGAAGCAGGGATGGACCCTCTTTCAAACTACCCTACAAGGCATGGGAGAGAACAGGGCTTCCTAGGGACAGACACAGCCCAGCCACTTGTCTGCAGCTCTGTAGGTGCAGAAACTTGGTATTATTAATGTACCCAAACTGGATCAAGCTTTGTGACAGAGACAAAGCTATATGCTTACCAAATCCCATTTCAATGCATTCTTCCTGGACATGCAGGAAGACTACATCTCCCAGCATTCCTCACAGTTAAGTTGAGGTCATGTGACTGGATCTAGCCAATGGGCTGTGTGCAGAATTGATAGAGGGCACTTCTACATTGCATAATAAAACCCCCTGGTTAGGTGATCATCCATACCTTTTCTTCCCCTTCATCAATAACCTTGGAAGCCATGTGTTGGCAATGGTAGCACTGCAAGATGGAAGGAGCATGGATCTTGGAGTCTTTACTGTGAGGAAAGCTCCGAGATAGCTGTCCAACCCATGTCAGACCATGGTACAAGCAAAAACTAACCTCTGTTGTGTTAATCTACCAAGACTTCCAAGTGTATTTATTGATGCTGCAGAGCCTCAGCCAGCCTGACTACAGAAGGTTAACACCTAGAGTTTCTCCAAGTGTGGTATGGGACCACCGGCATTAGAATCTCCCAAGAAGCTGGATAGAACTACACATTCTTGGCTCTACCTTGGAGGACCTGGAAACACAGATCCTGGGGAGGCACGATCTCAGCAAGCAGTCTAGTCTAGAACAGATTCTTATTCTCCCTGAAGTTTCAGAACCACTCACTGCTCAGTCACACTCAAAGGAGCCAATCTATCACTTTAGGGTGAGAAATTATACTGTTGGACCAAGTGGAATCCTGGGGTCAGCTGGCCAGGACTGGCTTCTCCATGGACTCGTGTAAATGAAATGAATTTCCATCTGAAGACCACTCAGCACTCAGGAATCAGCCCCCATGGAGTTGAGAAAGGGGATTTTAAAGGGTCTCAGCCTGAGCCACGTGGCCCAAGACTTCCCCAACCATCCCTGTCCACTCACCTGAGAGACGTCCTGCCCAGACCAAATAGGGCACCTTCTTCTGGGACCACTCAGAAGCACTTAAACAATGTCCTGCTCTGGCCACATTTCTGCTTTCCCAGCCACTGGTCAGGCAGGAACCAAGCTAATGAACTGGGTAACGTCCTTGAGGTCCTCCCAGGAGGATTCACATCCTGCCTCAACATCCCCTCACCATCCCTCTCCAGCATGCAGCTGAGCGGGGCAGAGATGCCCATACCTGTTGCATATGTTGACTCTTACTGTCCCCTATCTTTAAGGTGTGAAGGCTGACCGCATGGGCTCCAGGGCACAAGATGAATTTGAGTCCCAGCTCTGCCACTTACAGAGTGGGTAAATGGGGTGAGCCATTTCATCTTGGTAGTGTCATACCTGTCAAGTGGGGATAAAATAATAACCACCTTCCACAGTTACGATAGTTACAGGACATATTTCTGACAGCCCCGAGACTCACCACCCCAAGCATGGTAGGGGTTGTCAAGCGAATTGAATGAGCTACTCCGCCTGTGAGATGTGTGATGACCAGGAGGGACCGAGAGCGTGGACAGCATGGAGAGGATGAGCCTGCGTTTCGAGGATGGAGAGGCCTCCATTTGAATTGTCAAGTACTGACTGCTGGCCTCAGTTTCCATAGGTGTCAAACGGGAAGAGTAATCCCTCTACCACAGAGTTTTTAGAAAGATAAAGGAGCGAAGCAAATGGGCCATATTAATCTGTGCGTGTGTGTGCATGCGTGCACGTGCATGCATTCTATGTGCGTAGATGTGTGTTTGTGCATCTCTGTGTGTAGTAATATCATAGCTAGTGTTTATTGGGTGCTTACTATATGCCAGGTGCTGTTCTGAACACTGTGCTGTATTAACTCATTCAATCCTCCTAATAATCTATGAGCAGATATTGTTATCCCATTTAACAGAAGGGGAAGTGGAACCATAAGGTTTACATGTATTCAGCGGAGCTCTCTTTATAAGGTGTCATTAATGCTTCCATTTTTCTGCTAATGCTGCCTTTTTTCTCTTGCTGATGCTGATGCTGATGCTTAGAGGTGAGAGAGACAAATGGGGCTCCCCCAGCCCTTGGCAGAAGCCGAGTCTGCTAACTCAACAGCATCCCCCGGACTCCCTTTGTTTCATCCCTCAAGGAGTTTGGGTCCTGTGGAGCTCCATGCAGGGTTCAAGTGTAAAAAGGGAACATATAGGACAGAAGCAAAAGGGTGGGCACTGGTGCTGTGGGATCCCAGAGCCCTGAGGTCTTTACACCCATCCTCAACCTCTGGTGGGACCAGGACTGACCTAGTCTAATTTCCCTATGATTTCAAACACAGCAGGGATTAAAGTCAGAAAAAAATCAGACTGTCTTAGACAGCCATCCCCCTGCCGAGTGATTCCCTTCCAAGTTCACGTCTTAAAGAAACACTTGTCATGGGCACTTGGAGGCACGGCCAGGAATGCTCAGAGCAGCAATGATCATAGAACCGAACCCCGGACAAATGAGGGGTGCTATCATCACACTGTGGAAGACGACACAGCCCTGAACACCAGCTACAGCTGGACAAGCAGACTGAAGGGATCTTAAAGAATAAGGTGGAGGGGAAAAGTTGCAAAATAAACACGTTTCTTATTTACCGAAACAAGCCAAGAAAACCCCCAGACTTTATGTTGCTAAAGAAAACAAAGGAATGATACACACAAAATTCAGCTAGTTATTCCTGGCAGGGAGCAAGGAATCTTAGTTGGGGAGGAGCACCTCGGAGTTTCATTGGTTGGGAAATGTTCTAGTTCTTTGGTTGGGTGGGAACATTGGCGTGCATTTTATTATCATATGTGAATGTGTCATAGACATATATGTACATACATATACATGATGTATATACATATACACATATTATACCCACACATATGTATGATACACACACATATGCTTTTGTTGGAATTGGATGAAATAAAGAGACAAAAAGAGACATTAAACCAGCACCTTATTCTCGTATTGTGCCACACAAGCAACTTGACATTAGAGGGACAAGAAATCCCCATCTTTCTGCCTGTTGAGTCCTTACTACCACTTTTATAACAGCAAGTACTCGTAGGACCCGTTGGAGCAGGGCCTGTTCTGAACACTGCAAGGACTAACGTTGTCAAACCTCCATGAACAGCCAATGAGATAAAGTACTATTATTATCTGCATTTTGCAGATGGGGAAACTGAGTCAGGGAGGTCTGTTTGCCCGAGGACATGCACCTTCTAAGTGGCCGAGCCAGAATACGTACCCACCCTGCCAGCTCCTGAGCCTGTGCCCCCGACCCTCGGACAGCAGAGCCTTTCCTGACCCTGTGGTTTGCCTCAATTAGCACGTTTCATCCTCCCACTGGCCCTTTCAAGGGCCACTTATTCTTCCCCATCTTCCAGAAGAGGAAACCAAAGCATCTACAGGCAGGCGCCGTGCCCGTTCATACACGGCACCCCTTGCCAGGCCCACGGCAGACCCAGCTGACAGCTCGTGCACAAACTCAGGTCCCTCCGGAGACAGGTGCCATTAATCAGAGTTGGCCCACACCTTGGAACCTATTCGGCCCCCCTCAGCTGTGAACGAGCTCTGCTTCTGCAGGTGCGCAGAGACCTTCCCAGCCCTTCTGTCTGAAAGCTTTGCCAGTCTTCCTCCACAGCGTCTGACTCTGACTGCCCCCTGGGCACTTCTGGTGCCGGGGCGGCTGGTCCTGTCTCTGTCCAGTGCTCCACCTCTGTTACAGATCAAAACTGGTCTTGAATAAACCTCTGGTGCCCCATGCCTCAGTTTCCCCAAACGTGAACTGGACAAAAAGCTGCGTGATCAGTCCAGGGCTCTCAAGAACAGCAGCGGTTACCTGTGCTTTCTGCTCCTCCAGGAGGAGGCGGGTCAATGGCCAGACCCAGGTGGGGCCCCGTTTGTGGAGATTCGAGAGATTTGGGGCCACTGCTGGCCTCGCCTCCGTAAGCCCGGGATTTTACTCCAAGCAGCTCGTGAGGGCAGCCCATTGCAATAGATATTAATTGCTACATTAAATTCTATGATATTGCTTAAGAGAATGTTCATTTAATTTCCCTGCAACTGTGGTCAACCTGATCTTTAATCGAAACTGACAGGCACAATTTAAATCAGGTAGCAAACTCCCTTCTCTTTAGAAGAGCCAAGAATGGCATGAATATTAAATGGGTCAGGACAGTTGGCAACACTAATACAGTTTAAATCGGAACAAGCCTCAGCTACAGCTTTTAATTATTCATGTTCTCCTGGTAAGTCGGGCCCTGACAGCAGTGTCACCGGGAGTTCAGGAAACTTCCCCGACGTGACATGAAAGACAAGGGGGGGCAGGGATGGGGGCAGTGTGGCCTGAGGTCCCAGGTTAGCTGTCTGAGGGTAGTCTGGCTTGGAGCTTGGAGAACATGCTCGCAGGTTGTTTCTGCCGCCTTTGGCCTCATGGAAGTGTTGTATGCTGAATCAGGGAAGGACAAGGAGGGGGCTAATAAGAGGTACAGTCAGAGGGAGAGATGGGCGGAGGGGGGCTCAGAGATGGGGCTGGGCTTAGGGAGAGAGACTCGCAGAGACAGAGAGAGACAGAGACTACGCTAGGAGCAAAGACACATGGAGGCAGAGCCAGAAGGTAAAGCTCGGGCACGGAGAGACGAAGCAGGGACAGCTAGGGAGGGGGCAGCTCAAAGCCTAGCCATCTGTGAGGACCAGCAGGGGGAAAGCAGAAACAATAGAACACATCCCAGAGACAGTTGCCTGGGGACCGAGGGCGGAGCTTGCCTCGCAGGCACCAGCTCCCGGAACAGCACGGACTCCACTCAGCGTTTCCTGGGCTGAGCCAGGCCCATAAATCACTCGGGACGGGAGAAACCTGTGTGCAGACTCGGAAGCAGCAGCTGGCAGAAGCGGTGGAAGGGATGGCGAGGGGCCTGGGGAAGAGGAAGGACAGACGGAGAGCAGGCAGGACAGATCAGAGATGAGTCAGACAGGTGTGAGAGACAGAAGAGATGAGAGACGCTGGAGGGAGAGGCGCAGAAGCGTGGGGGATGGGCAGAGACACACGGGCAGAGTCTCAGGAGGCAAGGATTCCGAAAGAATTTCCTTCCCATGCTGACCTTTGAAATGCTGTTTGCTGAGAACTTGCTGTTCTTAAGAATAACACGCCTTCCTGTGAGAGACGTGTGGGCTACAAGACACTTTCCCATCCATTACGCTGCCTTGTCCTTGGCCCCTCCCCAGACTCCCAACTCCAGAGGGGCATTCTGGAATCTTCATTTTCCAGTGCTCACTACCGAGACGGGCCACTTGATTCACCCCAATAGCCAGTTATAAGGCACTAATCTAAAATCTCTCTCCCTAGCCCTATTTTCTACCTGTACCATCTCTTGCCTCCATGCACGTGACGTGCGGCAATGAGCATCGGGGGAAGAGCCACTGCCGCCTTCCAGCCTTTGGGCACAGGAGCCTCAGTTTCCCCCTCTGCCCAATGATGGGTGGCCACCCCAAAGGATGGTGGTGAGGGTCAGCTGAGATGATATGGGTGGAAGTGTGAGGTCTGTCCTCAAGAGGAGCTATCATGGCCCACAGGAGGATACTTCTTTTGCAGGTGTCTTTGTAGAACTTGGGAGAGGGTCCCTGGATTGAGGTGCTTGCTTCAAATCTAGTTTTCCTGCAAAGTCAGCCCAGGCGGGGTTCCCCTGCTTCCCAGAGGACAGGGTCTGTCTCCGCTCCTCCTCTGCAGGTCTCTGGGCCATTGCTCTTTCTCGCAGTCCCGGGGCTGAAATTTGCATCCCATCTCGTGGGCTGACTGATCTCTGCCTGGAGGGGAAGGTAAATGGAAAGGCAGCTGGGGGCTTCCTGAATGTGTTTGCCCTCTGCAGCTCTTAACATTTACACATGCAGGTGGAGGACGTAAGCAGCCTTAGCGCCCAAGGCCAGCGTGCCAGCCAAGGAGGAGAGCCAAGTCTCTGACTGGGAAGGCTGGAGGCAGGTATGAGGATTTCCATGCAGGATATCTCATCTCTCTGGTCCCCTCTGAGGACCAGCAGCTAGCCCAGGTTGGGTCTGGGGAGGTGGACTTGGACTCTGATGAAGAGTGACTGCTTGGGCCCTCCACCCAGGGAACAGCCTTGCTGAAGGAAGAGTGGGCACCTGGGACCCCCTCCCACACACCCAGTGTCCTTACCAGCCTCAGACGGCCAAGATCATCTAGCACCGTGTCCATGCCCTGCTGGGTCCTGTTGTCACCTTGACTCCCAACTGTCCTGGACAATGGGAGGCTACTGTTTCCTTCTGATAGCTGAGGCCCAGAGTGGTTAAGTGACTTTCCTGAGGTCACACAGAAAGTTGCAGTGAAGCCAAGTCTCATACCTGCTTTCCCAGGAGTGTCCAAGCCAAAAACATTGCCCCTTACATCTGCCTTACATTGGCCCAGGGCCCTTGAACTTGGGACCAATCCACGTGCAAGCCACTTGGCCAAGGTCACATGCTTAAGTAACATTCACTCAAACAGCACGTGTTTGTTGAGCACTTATTCTGTGATGGGCCCTGTGCTAAGGGAAACCATGGTGAGCCAGATAGTCCTCATTCTACTGGAGGATATAGATAATGAGGAGAGAAAGCAAATACAACATGGTAATTACAGGCTTTAATTAAAGCAAAAAATGGGAGAGGATGCTAAAGTAGAAAGTAGCACGGGATCTATTCTTAGCGGGGCCTTAGACGGTCCCTAGTACAGAGTAGGCACACAGTAAACATTTGCTGGCAGACTAAATGAAAAAGTCACATGATATCATTTTTGCTGACATCTGAGGAATAAGAAAGAGCTCATCAGGCAAAGAGTGGCTAACTCCAGATAGCATGAATAGCCTGTGCAAAAGCCCTGAGGTAGGAAGAGGTTGCCATGTGGGAGGAAGAAAGGGAGGCCAGTGGGGCTAGAGCACAACAAGCAATGTCTTGAGTAGCATGAGATGAGGTCGAGAGAGGTAAGTAGGGGTCAGATCCCTGCAGGTCACCAAGGCAGAGGAGTTTGAAATTTATCAAAAAGCAAAGGGAAGCCAGTGAGGGAGAAGAGGACAAGGATACATTTTAAAATCATTGTTTGCTCCCAGGGATGTGAAGGGTTAAAGGTGGCCACTAGTTCTTTTCGGCTCTCCTCTCAGAGAGGCCCAGTCTACTTCCTCTCCCCCTAGATCTGGCCCTTGACCTATACTGACCAATAGGAGGCAGCAGAATGATGCAGTGTAGTTTCTACACATGGGCCTTCCAAAATGTGCAGCTTCTGTTTTTGCCACTTGGAACCCTACCCACTGAAACTCAGCCATCTTTGTGAGAAGCCCAAGCTACAGAGGGAGGCCTGTGCAGGAGGCATTCTAGGTACGAGTGCCGTGCCGGCTGAGCTTCCCGCCGCGGCAGGTGACGATAGCCTGGCCCCTGCCACACGGGACCCAAGAACCACTCTGCTGAGCCCAGTCAACTCACAGACCTTTGAGAGACAACTGGGTGTTGCTGTTTTCAGCCACTAAGTTTTGGGGTGGTATGAGGCACAGCAGTAGGGAACTGTTGAGAAGTAGATGGAGAGGCAGGATTTGAACCCAGAACTCAGTGACTCCAAGATCCTTCTTCTATCCACCCAACTACGCAACACCAAAGTCTGTCCATTTGCTGCCACACTGGTGTAGACCCCTGCCATCTGCCTGCCCACCTCCTGCTCTCCTACCTGCTCTGACTTTGTCAGGCATCACCCGGCCCTGACCCTTCCCTGGGGACCCAGCTAGATCAAGGCCCATGGATCCCTGATAGCACCAAAAGATTCTTGTCCATCTTGCCATTGTGGCCCTGCCTGCCTCTTTGGTCCTGGCCCCAGAGTCAGTACTGGCCTGGGAGAGAGCTTCCTCCCTCCCCACCCCACCTCCCACCCCCATCCCCGTCCCCGGGAGCAGGCCGCTGCCCTACGAGCTCTCCCCTGCACTCAGACGTGACTCACTGACCTTTACGAGCCTGAGACTTGATGGGCCTGGTGTTTTATTAACCTAATAAAAAGGCAGTCTGGTTCAGGGGCTTAACATTTCTGGAGAGAGGAAGGCTCTGCCCCCTGGGCATTGGGAGGAAGAAATACTGTCTTGGGCTGAGCTCCCACAGCACTGTTCTCTGGGACTTCTTACAGGGAGGCAAAGAGCAATTCATTGTACTCCCCATCAAACAGTAGCAGCAAGCCACAAAGCTTAATTTAATTTTGTAATCAGTGGAAGCACAGGCAGAGGAAGACTGCTCACTGTTTTTTCCACTTTGCTTTTTAATAGGATATCTGACAGCACACATAATACAGTGACTTTATGCAATAAAGAACGTGCACACACACACACACATACATACACGTACACATGTAGGGTTGCAGGAGAGAGGCAAGAATCTGGATTTTGGAGACCAGAGTCCTTCTCTCTTGCTCACTCTGTCGCTTTTGAATAGGTCGTTCCACTTCTCTGTGCCTCTTTATGAAACAAAGGTATGTTCCTTATCTTTCTCAGATTTAGTGAAAATAATAGCTAATATTGATTCTGGGCTTACTACGTGTGCTAAGAAGGTGCAAAGTCTTTCACTGAATCTAAGGAACAAGACGATAAGGTAGTTACTGTTCGTAGTTCATGTTATAGAGGAGGGATCGGAGGCACAGAATGGTTGAGTAAATTGCCCGAGGATGCACAGCCGGTAAGTGTCAGAGCTGTGGAACAAGAGGGCATTTCGCTGCAAGCAATGGGAGCTGATCCTAGATGCATAAGCATAAAATATGGTCATCCAAATGGTGGTGCGTGGCCATGGAACCAGCTTGAGGTGGAGCTTCCAAACACATGCCACAGAGCTCGCCTGATGAAGAAGCCACATGTGCCACTGAGGCAGCTGCTAAGCGCACCCTGCTGCTTCCCCTGTGGCTGAGAACTTGTCTTTGGCTCCAGCATCAACACCACTTCTGTCCCAGGAATCCCACCGTGACCCCCACCACCCCCTGAGTCAGCAGCCTTGAGGGTCCCACTCAACAGCAAAATGCATTCCGTGAGTCTCCTCTCCCAATTTTCTCACTTCCCATGAGAGACAGGACCCATGGGTTTGGCCAGTAAGAACCCAGCTCATTGCCACCTCCCGGTTGCAAGAAGTTCAGGGTTTTCCCCTGGACACACAGGGCATGTGGAACTGGGAATTATCCAAACACCAGAGGATGACCAAAGGGTTTAGACAAAGGAAAACAAGGCAAATGTCCACTCCCCACTGGGCTCGACACCAGGCAGTCCGATTTAGAACCTGCCCTTGACTAGATCAGGTGAAGCAGTGGTATGCAAGAGCTCAGTCCAGGGTGCCTGGGTGCCTTAGTCAGTTAAGCATCTGACTCTCGGTTTTGGCTTGAATCATGATCTCAGGGTTGTGAGATGGAGCCCCATGTCGGGCTCTGCACGCAGTGCAGAATCTGCTTGAGATTCTCTCCTTCTCCCTCTGTCCCTCCCCCTGCTCATGCTCTCACGTGTGCTCTCTCTCTAAAACAAATAAATTCTTCTTCTTTTTTTTAAGAGCTCTGTCCAGTTTGAGGGCCTTTTGCCAGCTTGGAGGGCTGAGAGAGACTCAGGTTGGTGGTCAGGAAGGGATCACAGTGCCTACCAAATGGATCCCTGCACATTCGGATCACCATTAAATCTGGTTAGTCTGGCCTTGACTGGTTTGCAGTTAGTGATACCATGGGCAGGCACTGGGAGGTGCACCCTATTAGCACCCAAAAATTCATCCGCATCCCAAGAACCTTATCTCTAGATACGACCCCGCCCCTGACCTGCTGCTCACCAAACTGCTCACCACCCCCTGAGCACACCCTGCATGTTCCCACCTTGGTGAGGCATTCCATACAATGTCCCCTGCCCAACATGACTTCCCTTTTTCCGTGTGGCAAGGTCTCATGCATTTTCAACATAGTCATAAAAATAGTGTGTGTGTGCATACATTCAAAACAATTACCTATGGGCTAGGCACTGATCTAAGTATTTTACATGTTAACTTATCTCACATTCACAACAATCCTTAAAAAATGAAGGAAATGATCACCTTCATTTTACAGTGGAGGAAATCCAGGAGCAGAGATGTTGTGTAACTTGCATAAGGACACACAGCCAAATATGAAGCCAGTATCCTGGCTCAGGAGGCCATGCCTCCCACCACCACACTGCACATCTACCCAAACAGCACCTGCTCTGTGAGACTTTCTAGAAGGGCTCTAGTCCAAGGTCAACCTCCCCTCTTCCGGGACCCTCCCCCAGGCTCCAGTCTATTTCAGCAGGATCTGTCACTTTCATTCTCTGATCTGCTTCACTGGACTGTGGGTCAGGGACTCTGTGTTTGCTTTTTCATCTCTGGGTCCCTAGCAGGTGCCTCACCAAGCCTGGTGCCCAGGAGATGCTCTGTGTCTGTTGAATCAGTGAGAGTTTTTGAGCAAATATATAGGGTGAAAAAAAAAATCATGTCCAGGTCTGAATTCCTGAAGAGAGGCAAATATTGTTTAAAGAAGCTTATTTCCTACTGTCCCTCCCATACCCGCAGACTCAACTCTGGGGGCAACCAGAATCTTCTGGGGGCCTCTCTGGGACTTACTGGCACTCTGGTCCAGTGGGGCAAGTGCTCTGAACAGCAACCATGCAGTAATTCTTTTAAACCATTGAGTAATTGAATATAGGGAAATTTTCCTTAATTAAGCCTGGGAACCCTATTAATTAGGTAGGAAGGAAAATAGGAAAGAAGAGCTGATATTAATCTCTATTATTATTTTGACACCTTCCTTTCTTTCTTTCTTTCTTTCTTTCTTTCTTTCTTTCTTTCTTGTGGTTCTCAAACGCCGTCTATGGACCAGCTATATTGGAATTCCTGTGGATTATTTTTTTAAAACTACATATTCATGAGCTCCTTGCCATGGAAATTCTGGTTTGTTTGAACTGAGGTGGGGTTGCTACCTGCCTCTGTAGGTAGTCCCTGAGGTGTTCCCCTGCCCGGCTAGGTATGGGAACCAATGCTTTACATTGTATTTTCCACCAGAATGCCATGAAGAATGCTGTTGGTCCCTCTGCATACGTGGGACTGGAAAAGTCAAGTATTTTCCCAAGGTCAGCAACCAGCAGGCCTGGGGCTGCAACTGAAAAGTGCTTAGTAAGAGAGTAAAGAAATAAGGTGGGTGGGGATTGAAGGATGTGCAGCATGAATGAAGCAAGAAAAAAGATTACAACGATAGGAGATGACCATGTTTCCTCCCTCCCGGTCCCATGACTTCTTCTCAGCCTTCTGAACCCCAGCTCCCATGGCCGCTCTTGTCCTTAGTGGGGACAACCTGCCCTGCCTTGGCCTTGGCCTGACTCTCTGGCCCATGGTAACCTCTGGGTCTGGGCAGCTGCTTCCCTGCCATCTGACGGGGCTGGTAGTGCCCTCCTCTGTCCCACCTGCGCCCACCTGCCTCCAGCTGCATCAGCCTGCTCGTGGCAGCCTCTATATGACATGTATTTAGGAGACTGTCCAATGTGTCCACACCCCCAGCCCAGAGAATCCCCCTCTGAGAGGGAGCAGAGGGATTTACCAGGGCAGAAGGGGGCATATGTCATAAAATGTAAATCTAGCAAGTGTTTGCAAAGCACCTGCTATGAGTCTTAAGGAGAGATAAGAGAGGGTCCCTGTCCTGGGAGTTCACTGTCGCGGTAGGGATTAAGACACTCTCTGAAAGTCAGAGAAAATACCTTCTTGATCAAAGGCAGCATCCTAGGACTCAGATGGAGGCTCAGACTGTGGGAAAGTCATAGCTGGAACCATTCTGCCAAGCAAAGAGGGTCACAGAAGCAGGAGAGGAGGTCCCCTGGAATGTTCCCTCGGGGTGTTCAGGGTCTCAGGGGCTGATGTGGAGGGAGAGGGAGTCGGGGATCCCGAGCCAGGAGAGAGGGGTGAGTGACAGGCATGGCTCATACTCCCAGCCCTGGGAAGCTCCGGGCACAACTCTGAGCCCTCTGCATGCACTCTTTCCCTTCAACCTCCCAACCCCATCCTGAAAGACAGCTGTCGGGAGGCCATTTGACAGCTGAGGTCTTCGAGGAGCAGGGAGGGGACGGGACGTGTCCAGGGTGGTACAGCTAAGGTGGTGGACCTAGAACGTGAGCGTGGGCCATCTGGCTCTAGACTCCTTGTGCTTGGCCGCTCTGATAGATTCCCACTCCAAGTGGAGAGGCACAACGTGGGGAAGTCCCTCCTTGATTTGGAAGGGCTCGGACTGCACTGCAGCTGCTCCCTGGTGGGAAAGGCAGGGAAACAGGCCCTGAGGCTGACCCTCCAGGTTGGGCCTGAGCAGAGAGAGCCTTGAGCCGTGCTAGCATGGGGGGTAGGGGTGCTGCTGCAGATGGAGAGTTGCTGGGGTTTCTAAACCACAGGTCCATGATCACAGTAGATGAATCCGGTCCTTGCATACAGGGTGCTCTGGGTGGACAAAGAGGCAGAATGTCTCTGCGGAGCAGAGGCCTGCACCGGGGAGCTGGTTTGGGTAGGGGGGGAGCTGTGAAAATGGAGGGGGAGCACTTCTGGAAAAGCCTCATCCAGGCCTTCTCTCTGGGCTGCAGCCCCCTCTCCCTGCCTGCCGCTGGCCAGCTGAGTGATTTTGGATGGGTGGCTTTGCCTCCCCAGCCATCTGTAGAATCAGAGGACACCATAGAGGTCAAGTGAGGCCAGGACCGTCACGACTAAGTCTGGAAACCACATGCGCTATCCTAATGGGAGTTCAAACTTTACGCCTGATGCCATTTTCTTCCCCTTCATCTATTTGGTTGCTGATCTCCAACCATCTATTTTGACTCTCCCTGTAGGCTTTTACCAGTATATTTGTAGCAAGTGACGTCGCATCATTTTTGGATGTAGGCAAGATCATAAATTATAGAAAAATAAATGAACGCACTCTCTGCCTGTGCCTTTGCATTTCTGCGTGGTCTCTGCCTCTAGCTGCAGACCCTTTTGTCTCCTTGGTCGCACCCTCTGCCCGTGCTCCCACTGTGGCCTCATGGCCCTGCCCAGAACCCAGCCCCTTCGTGGAATACTGACCAGTCCCTTGGGAAGGCCACGGGGCTCTCAGCCACTCCCTGCTGCTGGGCATCTCCATCTCCTGCCCCATGAATCCCACCGCCCCTAGCAAGAGTGCATGGAACACACTGAAAGGGAGATGACCTTGTGGTGGTGCAGGGTCACTAATTCACAGTCCTACAAGCCAGCTGGGGACCTGAGGAGCCCAGGCTCAAGTCTGGGTTTGGGGTGGGGTCCCTGAAAGACAAAACACAGGCCGGGGACCAAAGCAGGAACCCCAGCAAAGTGTTTTGAGGCCGTTTTCACAAAAATTTCCTAGGTCAGATGTCCAGCAGGCAGCTAAAGACCGAGAGTGGAAGTCGGGAAAGAGCCTCTGTTGGAAGTACAGGCTGAGAGTCATCTCCATAAAGGTTTATATTTGAAGTGGAATGTGTCTGCTATTCTGGTCTCCGTTGACTTGACTAATGTTGGAGATTAGCTGTTGCCAAACATTCATCGTGGTACAAATAATCTTAAATCTATCACGTAGCACATTTACTCGTTGACAAATCGTAACTGAGAACCTGTTATGTGTCAGGCACCGTGCAAGGTGCTGGGGCTCCGGGGGTCAATTAAACAGACATGGTTGCCTCCCTCTAGAGCTTAGAGTTGGGGGTGGGGTGCAGCAGGTACAATTATGCAAATACCGATTTGCTACATTGGGGCGGCTGTGGAGGGGAGGAAGGATGTGGTGCTCTACCGGAGGGACCTACCTGGCCTGAGTAAAGGGAGATTTCCCTGACGGAGTGATTTTGGAGATGTGAAGAATGAGCAGGAGTAGGTCAAGGAAGGAAGTAGAGGGAAAGCATATCAGCAGAGGGAACAGAGCCTTCGAGGGCCCCCAGGCAGGGAGGAGCTTAGAATGAGGGGAAGTGGAACCAGGCCTTCAGGGTTGCCAGGTGCTGAGCAAAAGGAAAGGGCCTGGGACAGGAGCCCAGCCACATCACACAGGGTCTTCGGGGACATGATAACAACATGAAAGTTTGCTGTGGGAGCACCAGGGAGTCACTGAGGTTTTTGAGGAATGATGTAGTGAGATCTGTGCTTCAGAGAGACCCCTTTGGTCTACAAGGAGAATTTGGGGGTTGGGGGGTGAGGAGAGCTGAGCAGAGCTGTGTCTAAGTCCAATCCCTGGTCCAGGGACATCTCTGTTTAATTTATTCAGCACACATGCTCCCATGCCTGCTCCATGCCTCGTCCTCTACCCTCTGCCTGCTCTGTTTCAGGGGCAGACACCACCTTCTGTCCAATGGCTCTGACCAGAAGCCTGGAGTACCCACAACTCCTCCAGCATCCATTCTGCCTGCAAGCCTGGCCCTCTCATCTCTTCTTTCCAACCCCATGGCCACCTCCCCACTTCCCACCCCCACTCCCAGCCCTGGCAGGCCGCCATCCTCTCCCCTCCCAGGTACTGCCTTAGTCCCCGAGGGTCTCTCTGCCCTCATGGTGCCCCAATCCAACCTGCCTCCATGCAGGAGGTGGCGGGGCAGGTCACGTGTATCCCTCATTCCTCATTTCCCCAGTAGGTCACAAGCCCATCATGTCTGGCCCTCTCTCCCCCTGGAGCCTCATCTCCTGCTCCTCTTCTCTCCTCCCAGTCCACCCCATGTCTGCCCCCATTCCTCCAGAAGTGCTAAACCAGTGCTATGCATTTTATTGCCTCCTGGCCTTTGCATATGTTGTTCCCTCTGCCTGGAACACTGCTGTCACTCTCCTTCGTCTGGTTAACGCTTCATATTTCAAATCTCATTTGAATATCAAGCATTCATTCTTCCATTCACTTGACACATATCTCCTGACCTTTAAAACTGTGCAAACTACTGTGCCAAAGGCTGGGGACCTGGTGGGGGAAAGCTGGAATGGTCCCCGCCCTGTGGAGCTCACCGCCTGGGCCCCGGGTGCAGAGCTGTACGTCTGCTACATGCTTTCTCAGCTCCTGTATTCCTGCATAATGGAACTCATGGTATATTGTCATTATGGGTTGTTTCCCCTCCTGGCCTGCAAGCTCCATAGGGGCAAGGGGCAAGGCCTCTAGGGCAGCTCTGGGCACACAGTAGGTCTTCATGGGCCACATAGATGGAGATGACTAACTCGCAGTGCCTGCCCTGAGTGGATGAATGTGAAGTTGCTCTGGACGGTGGTAGGAGCTACATCCATACAACATGGCTATGAGATCATTTCCGCCAGCCCCAGAGATCCTCAGAGGGGGTCTTTTCTGCCC
This sequence comes from Martes martes, assembly GCF_963455335.1. Lineage (NCBI taxonomy): Eukaryota > Metazoa > Chordata > Mammalia > Carnivora > Mustelidae > Martes > Martes martes. The sequence goes on along the minus strand of NC_137891.1, from coordinate 163,330,710 downwards.
AGATCCCATCACCAAGGGCACTAGCATCATCCTGGCAGCATCCTGGCAGCATCCTCCCAGCGCCCACCATGTCCCCCTGCCCATCACTGTAAATGTGATAATGCCAATAACTCCACTTGTGAAGAAGAGCCGGAAGACCCATTTCCCTCCCAGACTGGAGCAGGGGCGCCGCCATCCCCGAGAGCCCTGCTTTTCCATGTGAAATGCTGATTAGAAAAAAATGTTAATTAGCCCGAATGTTAATCCATCCAAGTGTTGCATCCTGTGCCCAGCAGCTGAGACAGGTGATTCGGCCCTCTTGCGTGCCCCATCACCCTCCCTCTCCCTACACTGCCTTGTGGAATTTGACTTTTTTTGCCACTCGGTTGGAAGGAACAGTTCAGTGCCCACTGATGAAGGGAAGCAAAAGAAAAATATTGCTCCTGGGGGATAGAAGAGACGTGTGTTCATTTGCTAAACACAAAGCCGCTTTTATTCCTGTCCCAGCCGTACACTGCCACTGCTGGGTCATGGGACCAGGGTGCAAAGGTGGACGTTGTGACTTGTCAACATCCACTTGATTTGCCATGCCACACCCAGCCCCCTCATGGCTGGGGCTACTTGGACACGACTCAGCCATCCCCCCACTAAGTCCTGCCCCCAGGCTGCCCTAGGCAGGGGCTCAAGGAACCCAAGTACAGCCCAGTAGGTGCTTTCAGGCAGCCTAAGCTCCCTTAGCCTGAGTTTCGGCTTCTATAAATGGAAATGAGCATGTTCATGGGTAGGTTCTGGTAAGCATTCAGTAAGATTACATACGTGGAGGCCCAGAACATATCCGTGAGCTTCTGTGTCCTTTCTTGGGCCTTCAGCTGCCCCTGGCAATGCTTGATTCTGCCTCTGCATGTTCAAACCCACCCAGGTCCCCATCATGTCCCCAAGAAGGAAGAGTAGCAGATTATGCCTTGTCTTACACACTGACACAGGTGCCTGAGGGATGGCAGTGGGCAGCCCCAAGTTCCCTTCCGTGTCCACCTGACCCAAGCAGGCAGCCCAAAACTGGCCCCAGGAGCCTTTGAAGTCCTCCAGCCCTTCTCACTACCTACCAAGCCCTCATGACTAGTCCAAGCCTTCTCTCCCCTCAGCCACTGGCCAGTCAACTCTGCCGGACTTCTGCCCTGCTTCCCGGCCTTGCATCTGCGTGGAATTTCTCACCTTGGTCCCTGGTGGGGCCTCAGTTCCTACCATGTTCTGTGGCCATCCTTCCACAAGGCTGCTCTTCCTGCTCACTCCCCAGATTCCACCTCCAGAAAGGAGAGCTGTCATGGACGGGCAAGTAGCAGAGTATACAGCTTATGAATCAATGAGCTGCTCGAGTAATAACCATGTGGCCTGGAGCAGGTCATTTCATCTCCAGGAGGAATATCTTTACAGGGCTGATGGGGGAATTAAATATGATAATAGAGAGATAGTGCTTATCACAGTGCCTAGTATGACGTGTCTGGTGTTCTAAGCATTCAACACATATAATTCATTGAACTCATGACCACCTTGTGATGAGGGTGCTGATACGCTCCCATTTTACAAACAGCAAAACCCAGGCACAGAGAGGTTATGAAAGTTGTCCAAGGCTGCACAGTTAGGGAGTGGAAGGACCACATGCTCAAACCAAGGGAGGCTGGCTGGAGAGTCCATCCTGAATCACCATGCTGCGCCTGCCTTCCACGTGAATGCCAGTGTTTCTGTTTCTGTTCTGGGCATTGTTGTTTCTATTGTCAGACAGCCTGGTGCCACGGCTGTCTGCCAGGTTTCTGAACTGGACCACCTCCTGGAATCCCTCACTGGCCACCCCACAGATCAGAGCCCCTGACTGAGAGGCCTGCACATCTGTGTGTGGGGGTGGGAGGGTGTGTGCAGATGCCATGAGCCAGAGACAAAGAGATATTGCTGCCAAATCCCTCTCATCGTCAACAGAGAGAGAGAGAGAGAAACACTGGAAAGAGAGGGAGACTGAAACCACAAAAAAATGGGAGAGGACAAGAGCTCTGTGTTTGGGAAAGGACGAGCCTTTGTGGTTCAGCGGGGTGTGAGGAAGGTCTGTAAGGGGATCAAGCATGAGTATGTCTCCAACTTCGGGGTAGGTTTGTGGGAGGGCCTGTGGTCAGGTCACCTCTGTGTGTGTATGTGTGTGTGTGTGAGTGCAGCTGTGTGTGCAAGGGGAGAGTGTGTATGCATGCACAACTGAACAGAGGTGTGAGTGTGCCCTCATGAGCACACTGGCTGTGTCATCTGCTAGAGTCCCACCACCGGACAAATGGCACAAACAAGACTGAGCTTCAGTTGGGCCTTCAATGGCTTTGGTGACAGTGGGGACCAGAGGGGACAGGAAAGAGCCAAAGCTGTTGGAAGAAGAAAAGGCAGCAAGCTCACCCGACAGGGGAGTGAGCACGCTGGCCACCTTCTTCCACCAAACTGTCCTGAAAGCCATCCCACCCAGCCACCAAGCAACAATCACAGAGCAGACTTTGGGTCAAGACAGAGGCTGGATCTTCCCAAGGGCATGAGCCCAAAGCTCCATCACAGGCTCTGATATTTTATTGATTATATAACATCCTGGAGGCGATTATATTTGGGGCAGCAAAAAAAGCAGTTTTCCTCCCTTTCTTCTTCTGCTTTTCCTGCCGGACCTCTCCACTAAGCTGAGGCCAGCCTTTCATGGGCAGCTGGAGTAGGTCCAGGTCATGTGAACTCAGAGTAGAAGTTCCTGTGCGTGATGATGGTTCTCTGATTCTGGTTCTCTGATGGCTCACGGGGATGCAGGTCCTGCTCTGGAGGGCACATCATTGGAGGGACAGACTCATGGCTTGGGACAAGGCAGAGTGACAGGGGCCTGGTCTCCCCTGCCCAGGCGACGGAGCTGGGTCCCTGCCAGGCTTTCAGTTTGAGGCTGGAATGGAGAAGGCACATCTAGGGACCCGAGGTTTGGGAGGCCAGGAGCACGCAGTCAGGAGGCTCATCCGTGATCCTGAAGCAAAGTAAGGGAACGTCATCCCCTTGGGGCAGGGGTTTTTCCTCTTGGCCTTGATTTTCCTCACCTTTGCAGTGGGACAATCTCTCTTGGGTTTACTGGGAGGGGTCGCTGATCCATCACCTGGTGCCTAGTAGAGTTCATGGGGCCCAGTGATGCCATTAGGAGGGAAGGAAACATGGTTCAACCCAGGCTTTCCAAAAAGTAAACAAGGATTGGCTCACAGAATCTGAACTTAGCGAGCACCAGATAAAAGGGAAGTGGGGGAAGAGGGGTGGGGGCCTGGCGCGTGACAAGTCCTCAATAAATATTTGTGGAAGACAGTGTGCTGCGAATCTGAGATGTGCCAGGCTGTGGAGAGCCAGAGAAGGGCGCAGGCCTGGGTGTCTGAGAGCCTGAACGCCGTAAAGGCTGGGACCAGGACTGACTCACCTTTCAAAACAAACCCTGCTGCAAGTGGGAGTTTGCCAGATTTCGGGGAGGGGAGGTCGTGGAAACAGAATATTCCAGGCACAGGAAAGAACATTTTCCAAGGCACAGAGAAGCAGCTGCTGCCCGTCACAAACCCTGATGGCCGTTCGGTCCTTACCCATGTGCCAGACATTGTCCGAAGTGCTCTTCATGTGCTTGTTCATTTACACTCTTGGAGACCTACTCTCATTGGCCCATTATACAGCTGAGGAAACTGAGACACAGAGACATAATCCCTGGACCAGGAGCACGCAGAGCTGGAAGACCAGGGCCTATTCGGCTAGCCATGGGGTCCTGAGGCGACACAGGGGAGGGAGGAGGGCTCTAGCGCCATTCTCAGGAACTTAAACTGGCTGCGGTGACCAGCAGGGAGAGATCAGTCGGTCGCCCCTGCAGAGGGTGGATCATGGATCAGAGGAGGTGAGGCTGGAGGCAGTAGTCAGGAGGGAGGCCGCTCCCACAGGCATTTTTTTTTTTTTTCTGACAGGTGTCTCAGGCTTTAAAAGCATGCACACCAGTGGACATGTTCCTGCTCAATGTCGCTGCCTCCAAGGCACTTCTGTTCCCATGAATGTTGTGCCAGCCCTGGGAGACAGAATGTGTCATGCCCATTGCACAGAGGAGGACAGCAGGGCTCTGGGACCTCTGACAGCATCGGGCAGAGATAGGACCCCACCCAGGTCCTGTCACTTAATCAGTGACATTGAATTCCTTCGTCCTCATGGGCTATCTTGTCTACCTTCACCGCAGCCTCTCAGCAGGTACCATCTGTCTGACCCACCAAGCGCCTAGTATCCCTCAATAAGTATATATCAGAGGAGCAAATGATGAATGAGTTTCCAAGCAGGAGTGTGTGTCCCCTCCAGCTCTAGAGAGTCCTCAGACTGTTTGGGAACAGGAAAAACAGAGCTTAACTCTTACCCTCTGTCTCCGTCAGTCCAGGGATGATTCTGGTGCATGGATGGGGGACCTGGTTTGTGAAATGAGAGCTGAACAGAGAGTGGGGGACTCCCCATCCTGGTGACTGGATTCAGGTCATCTACCCCCAGGACCCCAAGTTAGGCCAGGCGACCCAGTTCACCACTTCCTCCAACTCCCAGGTTGGGGAGGAAGATCACTCCATGTCATAAATGCCAACCTTGGCTGCGGGAAGAGCCAAAGGGCTGCCCCAGGGAAGTACTGGACACTCCAAACACAGGCCCCTGAACGAAGACACAGACCAGACTGCGATCCTAGAGGCTTGGGGAAGTCTCACTCCCCCAGGACTGCTGTTCTGGAGGAAGCCAGTGCTGACTCGGAAACCCATCTCTGATATAATATGAATGATGAAAGTGCTCTTTCTGAAATATTTTTAAAATGAGATTATATATATACACACATACATACAAGTATATGGGAGAGAGGGAGAATGACAGATGGACGGGGTAGTCAGCGGAGTATTTTTAACCCTGGAGTCAGGATTACGTAACGATGGGAAGAGAAAAGCTAAGGCAGGTGGTGAGTCATCTGGAGCAAAGATGGGAACAAGTCTCGCCCCAACCTCCCTTCCCACTCTGCAGACATCTGCAGGTGCCGAGATCCGCGGGGCCACATGGAGGAGCCCAGAGTGGCGGGCCCAGGGGTGGCGAAGAGCCACACTGAGACAGGCTCAGGGCGTGGGGTGGCACTCGCAGGTTTAGGAGGGGTGCTGGGGAGAAAGGCAGGGCCGTGTCTGGCCCAGTCCCAAAGGCTGAGTCTTAGAAACACTCGTCAATTTCCAGGAACTCGGAAAAGGCTTAAGAGAGATTTTCAAGGGAGTTCTTGGCTCTGCATTGCAGACTCTGTGTCATCTTTGACTTCCTGTAATTTGCTGAAAGGGGGGACTGTGAAGGCTCCCATCTGGGAGCCACTGTCACTGGAAGGCCACCATGACGGCTAAGAGCACAAGAGCTCTTCTCTTCTCAGGTCTGGGGAGCACTTGCCACAAGTCACCAGGCTGTGTGGAAGCAAGAGTCTTTGCATGGGGACAGGAGGAAGCCTCCTTTACTGTCACAGGAGAAAGGCTGGAGATGGGGGACAGAGGGAGGCTGCAGTGTCTGTCCCCTGGGGAGCTTCCAGAACAGAACACCTCTGTCCACCTGCTGTGGGCTGCAAAGGCATCTGCCTGAGGTAGGGGGCTGGAGCAGACGGCCAGCTGAGGCTCCCTCCCTCTCCAGAGTTCCTGTGTTACTGCTCAGACTACACACAGCCATCAAGGAGCTGTCTTCAGTAGACCTCACGCGTACTCCTCTGCCTTCCAGCATTTCTAATAGTTCCTGCTGTCCAAGTGTTTACCACGGGCTGGACGCCATCCTTGCCACGTATTACCACATTTAATCCACTAACCTCCCTACAAGACAGAGCCCACCATTCCCATTTTACAGGTATGGAAACTGAGATGTGAGGTCAGTGTCTTAGCTGGGGTTTTAATTCATCTGTGTGACTCATGCTCTCAACCACAATGACAGGGAACCTCATCCCACATTGCCCCAGGGCTGACCCTTCCCCTGGGTTCAGACTCTTGCAGTATGTTTGCATGAAGCCAACTGGAGTAATGGGTCCAGAGAGGCAACTGTGAGTTTCAGTAACCAGGTATCTGTCCATGATTCAGCCCACGAGCCAGGCAAGAATTGCCAAGAAAGGGGCTCCCACACCACAGCCCAGCCAGTGGCAAGCCAGCTGCAGTCACCATCCTGAGCCACCCTTTAAAGCTCTGAATGTTCAAAGCAGTGGGGCAGGGAGCGAAGGAGGGGTCTTTTTGTTGTCCCTGTTGTAGGGTCCTAGAGGGAGGCCCAGCAGCAGGCTGCACCGAAGGCAAGGTCTGTGCGGAGGGGTCTGGTGCTGTGCTGGCCCAGACTGCCCTCCAACGCCTTCCCACATGGCCAAGAGAGGAGAGAGATGATGGACATGAGGGAAATGGCAGGTTAGACAGAAGACAGAGGTCAGGAGAAAGCTGTCGGAGGTAAGGAGAAAGAGACCTCAACCGAGAGGCAGAAAGCCCAGAACAGAAAAAGGCAGAGATAGAGATCATGAGAGAGACTCAAGACTCATGGAGACTTACACAGACATAAAAACAAGAGCAGAAACCCTAAGAAACCTAGAGCCCAGTCAATTAACAAATATTTATTGATGTCCCCCCACCATTTGTCAGGCACTATTCTAGGCCCTGGGGATACAGACATGAGTAAAGCAAAACCCTGCTCTCCCAGATCTTCCTGTCTAGTGGAGTAATGGTGAGGGTAGGAGAGACAGACCATCCACAAGTAACCCTCCAAAACATGACTTCAGATAACAGTATGAAAATAAAATAGGGTGACTTGATAGAAAAACCAGGGAGCCAAGGAGACTGAGATACCAGGGAAGAGACAGAAAATGTCATATAGACCATGAGCAGACCAAAGAGGATGGGGAGGAAGAGGAAGAAGAAGAGGAAGGGGGTGGAGGAGGAGGAGGTGAGGGAGGAGGGGATGGAGAAGGAGTAGATGGTGGAGGAGGAGGCGAGAGGGGAAGAGGAAGGATAGAGAGACAGGAGACATAGATAGAGAAGCCACAAGAAAAAAACAACACCAAAGAAACCAGGAGATGCAGAGGCCACGATACAGATACCAACAGTAGTCAAGAATCCTGAGAACCCAAGACTGTGTGAACGAGAAGACCAGAGTCATGCCTTGACTCAGGGATGCTGAAGATAGGAACCAAATGAGAAGGGCATGAGCAGGGAAAATTCGAAAGCCAGAGTCAGGAAGATGGAAAGCCTGGGTAGAAACCCAGAGAGAGACAGAGACAGAGGGAGAGACACAAAGACTTTTGCCATCATTCATCATGGAACTGAGTTTTCAAAGTCGCCCCTAGATCCATGGACTCCAACCTTCTTATCGTTCCTTTTGTTATCCTCCCTGATGGGCCCCAAAGTTTGAAAGATATTTGTCTACCAAACAATCTGCATTTCATAAGTAATAATTTATTCGCTTTCCCATTTTTTATTCATCAAAGATGTCTATAACTGGCAATCAGAGCTTCAGAGCAGCAGGAGCTCGCTCATGTTGCCACACTTAGTTGCTGTACTTCCAGCCAAAAGCAAAGAAATCTGCCATGTGAGTCATCAGCCTTGTGCAGCCTGATCACAGGTAAATGCATCCTTTGTGTTGAGTTTTGGGGGATGTTGACAATAGTTCAAAGGACACAAAGGGAGGCCCTGCTGTCTTCACAGATCCCTGCAGAGCCAAGGGCCCAATTTCCAGATGACAGTCCCAGGAATTTCCTTTGTCCTGCCAGGCACTGGGCTGCACCACTAGAGCAGAGGTCCTCATTAAGGTGGGCTCCTCCTTTGGAGTGCATGGCCAGAAATGGACCCATGGCATCTATGTTTTACATGCAAACTATAACTATTAAAATAACAGCATAAAACCCTCCACTTATCCCACTAGCTACTGTCTTAGTTCTTGCCCTCTCCCATAGCCATACTTATCAAGGGAGGATGGTTCCTTTCTTCTGACCTCCTGTAACTTGGCTCTTACTCTTCTTTGAAAGTCTCCCACTGTCCTCCAAATTGCCCAAACCAATGACCTTCTCAAACTCAGTTATCTCTATTGTGCAGCACTGTGGATGTTGCCCTCCCACCCTAAGTTTGCAGATGCTAGATTCTGACCCAGAAGACTTCACAGGGAATGTAGGTCTGCCTGTAGGGACAGATCCCCCAGAATGACCTTGGGTAAGGCCAACCACACATCCCTCTTGGTCTTGGTCTTTGTCTCTTGGCTGTTTCTGTCAAATTTGAGCCCTAAAATGACCCATGGAAATTGGCATTTCTTACCGTGTCATCCTGGTCTGTGACCCTAGCCATGCCCTCAACCTCTTAACTGTGGGAAAAACTTGGTTTGAAAGATGTATGTAATGGCTTCCTGGGCTCTAAGAGTTGGGCTGTCCTTGGTTTGGCATCTTGCTTGACCCCCCCATCACAATGTCTGTCAAGTTCTCTGGCTGCTCTCCTTGCAGCTCGCTGCCTTGTCTGCTGGATCATATTCTTCTCCCAGTGTCTTCAGTGGCGAGCATTCACCAAGGCATTATTTACTACTCTCAGCAATGGCCCTCCTCATGCCTTGCTCTCTTGCTGAGCACCAGTTGTGGTTGGATTAGACACCATGCCCAAATCAGCACTCTACCACTGATCTCCCACTCAGGTGTTACTCATTTTCTCCCCCATTTTGAAGACTTTATGCCCATCCTTTTTTCTGTCTATTAAGCTACTACCATCCTTTAACACCCTTTTTTCCCAACCCCTGGTGCAGGGAACAAACTGGACTCCATATGTAAGATCTCAGGGGTTACCCAAAACATCTAGGAGCAGGGAAAGCTGGACCTAAACCTTAGGATTCCAATAAAGCAGGCATAGAGAGTGTATTTTCTACACAAGCATGGCCCCAGGAGGGAAAAAACAAACCAGAAGGATCCAAAGCCAGAGAGAGCTTGGGACCAACTAAGGATAAGAATAGGGGTGGAAAAAACTAAGATACTGTCCCACTGCCATGGCCAGAGCTGAGGTTCCAGAAATTGACCATGTTAGCCCCCAGTCATGATGCATGAGAGGGTACCATGTGAGTTAAAGGTCCCAGCTCAGGGTAGGCAATTCCTAAGTGCTACAAAGGACCTCTCTGTTGTCATGCTCAATAATGACTTCTCCTCCTCTGCTCTCCCAAAGCACTTCATCCTCTCACCATTCATAGTTTACTTACAGCTGCTGGGTGTTTTTTTTTAAAGATTTAATTAATTTATTTATTTTAGAGAGAGGAGGGGGAAGGAAGAGGGGCAGAGAAGGACCATCAGCCTCCTTACTGAGCACAGAGCCTGGTGTGGGGCTCGATTCCATATGCCCGAGATTATGACCTGCGCTGAAACTAAAAGTCAGGTGTTCAATCAAGGAGCCACCTGGGCACCCCTACAGCTGCAGTTTGTACACAGGTGCTATTTTTCTTCTATTGGAAGCATGAAATTTCACAAATATTGGTGATATTAATTTCTCAATTATATATTAAAATTAGGGGAAAATTCTATTTGAAGAAAGACTTAAACAAACACAGTGTTAAGGGGCAGATTTATTCCCTTCTCACTTTCAACCTTGTCTGTAATTAATTTTGACTTGGAAATCTTGGGTTTATTCATTTACTCAACAAACATTCACTGAGTGCCAAGCATATACCAGGCACCATGCTAAGAACTCAAGTGCCACAAGAAGCAAGACACGGTCCCTGTCCTCTAGGCCAATAGTAAAGACAGAAAGACGGGAAAATCAGCAGTTAGGGGGGAAAGTGATAGGGGTTACAATAGAGTATGTGTTGATGTTTAGGAAATATATAGTAAGGACAGCCAGCTAAGATTTTGAAGGAGGTAGTGGTCAAGGAAGTCAAGAGTGATACCTTATCTGAATCCTAAAGGATATGAGGTAGTTGGAAATGGGTAGGAAAGGAAGAGAGAATTCAGTCAGATTGATTAACCCAGAGAAAATGGGGAGAATAACACAAAAATTAGTGGAGTGGCAGATTGTTCAGAATGTCTAATAACAGGTAGCATGGTGGGGCAGGACACGGGGAGAGATGAGAGGTGTGCCTGGTTGGCAAGGGGAAGGCTGGAGCGAGATCATGAAAGGCCTTGTATTCAATGCTAGAGAGTTTGTATCAAGCATGCTCATGTTAAGTATCCCTGTCCCTTCCAAGAGATTTAAGCAGAGAATGGTCTGATTGGATTTGAGTGCTTGAGGAGAACCCTTCTGGCCAATGTAGAAATAAGTTAGAAAGATTGTGCAGTAGTTCAGGTGAGACATGATAAAAGCTTGACTGAAGGCAGTGGGGAATGGAGAAAATGGGTGAATTAAAGTGATATTAGATAGAAAGAGTCTATAGGCTTCAAAGTCTGACTGGGAAGCAGATTTTCTTTGAACTTGTCCTTGTATCAGCAGCCTACCTGGATTGTGTTTACTCTGTCTTGGGCTCTGTCTCTCAGGGCTGATAAGCAACGTGGAATCATCTCTTCTGTTGGCTGGCTGCGGCAACTCATGGACTAACCAGCCTCCATATTCAAACACACTGGAACAAATTTTTTCTTGTTCTTGGTTTGATTGGAACTAAGTGTCACTCCTACCTCCTCGTTTCTCCAGTAAGACCCAGACCCAAAGAAAACTTGTGTGACTAACCTCAGCTTCACAATCCATTCCTACCCTGTCCCACCTTCCGTGATTGCCTTTCTTTTCTTCCCATTGCTTCAAAGAGCACAGGTGACAAATATGGCTGTTTGCACTTAATTCCATCCTTTCTTGGACTATTTTGCCCAATCAGGATCAAAGTTTACCTTCGTTGCCAAGGGGAATCATGTTATTAGTCTCCTATTCACCCATCTTTGAAGCTCACCACTAGGGTGAAAGTTACTTTGCATTAAATTCTAAGGGGGTGTTCATTAACTCAATTATACTGGAAGAAACAGTTCTAATACAAGTTACTCTTAAAGGAAACTCTTTTCCTCTTGAATATTTTAGACATGTTTTGTAGAGTAGAATTAATTTTTAAAGAAAATTACATAGTATTTTTCTGACAAGCAAAAATAGATTGAGGGGAATAAGGGGGAGGAATGCAGTTGAGAGAGAGAGAGAGAGAGAGAGAGAGACTCTACCTGAGCACAGAGAAAGACAGAGATAAATAGAAAAGGAATATGACAGAGACAGAGATAGAGTGAACACAGATTATTTCCTATTGGAGTTGCTGTTTGCTGGTTGTTATCAAGCAACATTTTGGAGTTAGTCTATGAAATAGATCATCAAAGCCACTTTTTTACACCTTACAAAATATACCAAGACTCTGTGACAACTGCAGATTAGAGAAGTGGCACCAACACCAACTGTTTTTCCTTTAGTTTTTCACTCCTGGTTTCTATGTTTACAAAGAACACCAGTACTTAAAACTTTCACTTCCTGCCAAAATATATGATACGTCTTATTGCCATTAACCAGGATTGTAACTCAGGCAGGGCTGACATGCCATCTGCCTTCCCTGTCCCTGACCTGTAGCTGGTTCCAATTCCCTTTCTTGCCCAGCTCCAGAAATCCCAATGGTTTTCATTCTCCCATTGATGAAGACCATGTTGAAGTTAGTAGCACAAATCTAGTTTCAGAGAGGTATAGGATAGGGCAGGGGGAGTGTCAGCCCCCACAACCTCCCAGGGAAATAACCATGTACTTATGCACAGCATTGACTTAGAACCATGGACAGCAACAGCTAAGCCATCTTTCCTCTCTCCCCCCAGACATTAGGTTTTGCTTTGGAAGAGAGCAGGGAAATTTAAACACTTAGTACTGATGGTAGATGATAGAGGAGGGGTTAGGAAGGTGTTCTATGGAATTAAAATGTATTGAGAGGTTTATCTTCTCTATCAGATTGCACTGACTCTGCACTTTTGCAAAGTTAAGGATGCTTTCTCTGGCTCAGGCTCATACAGATAGTAGTAAGAGATATGGGATTCTGGACCATGTCTCTCTGATTCCAGCACTCATTCTCAACCACAATATAGTGGTTGTCTGTCTGAGCTGGACCCCCCTTAATGTGAAGGAGTTAACATCTCTATTTTAGGGAGTTTCCCATTGTGGGATTTTCCCAGATTCTGATCTTGTCTGATCTTATATTCTGTATGTTCTATACCAATCTTGAAAAATTATCTCAGAGGAAAAAAAAACTGAGAAAAGAGAGAGAGAGAGAGAGAGAGAGAAGCAAATTATTTTAAAAGGAAAAAACCCACCCCATTACTCCTCTCCTCTGACACAGCCATTTTTCACTTTTGCACATTATCTTTCAGCCCTTGTTGACACACTGACATATTTTCCGTCATTGCAATCGAAGCAATTGTAGTATTTGCATTGTATTTTCACTTAGTCTCTTATCATAAACCTTTCCCCAAGTTGCTATGCAGTCTCTGTAATGATCACTTTTAATGTTTCTGTAATGTTCTAACAAATGAATGTGCCATGATTTACTAAACAACCCCCTAATTGTTGAGCATTTAGGTTATTTCCAGGTTTTTTATTTCACAGATCGTGCTATGATGAGCATTTTTATGTAAAAACCACATGGGGTGCTTGAAGGAGCATGAACATGGAGTCAGATCGAATAGAGTTAAAATTCAACTCTGCCATTTACCTCTAATGAGTTGAAAAACTTCTCAGAGGTTTCACCCTGGAGATGGGGGGGGGGGGTGGACATTGCCAGAGCAGTGGGGTAGAGGATTGTGAGGTAGAGGCAGGCCACCCACAGAGACAGATGCAAAAGGAGGAAGGAGCTACTTGTGATAAACTTCCTAGGTTTTACAGCTTTGCCTCTTCAAATCTGGGGCTGACCAAAAGCTGTTCACCCAGAGAAAGGCACATAAAAGTGATAGTTCTCCTTTGGTCAGGTACTTGGGACCCAGGGCCGGAACTGGGTAATACATAAACAAGATCAGCTGACAAAACCCTTCTTTGAGAATATATGATGATAATAATAGCAGGCTGAGAAGCAACCCCCACACCTGTTCCTCTAAGCTCAATACCCTGGGGTTAAAACTCTAGGGTCACTTCTCTGCGCCTGATCAACTTTCTCTGAATTCTCTCTTCCTATCAACAAAGGACACATCTTTTCTTCTGCATCTTTTGGAGCTACCAACATAGCTATGAATCCTGATCATAGCTACCAGATGGGACTCAATCTCTCCAGTCCCTCCTGCCTCTTTCTCCCCAAGGACAATCCCACAGACTCTTTCATTATAATCTTTTCTGATGTTCCATGAAGGTGGATACATCTGGGAGTTACTGTACATCTGGAATCTTCCATGGTTTCCATCATTATCCTTGTTTTAGAAAACCTGGTATCCTGGTGGCATGGTCCCTGAGTTCTTAGTTGTCCTCCATGTGTCCTCCTTGACTCTTGAGTGTGGAACTACCTATCTCCAGCACCAAGTCTGAAGGTGTATCCAGAGAAGGCCATTTAATATATCAGATCCAGTTGACTGTTTGAATGTTTCAAATCTGGAGGGTAATTCTCTTCCCAGGGCACCTCCAGATTGAGCAAGTCCCTCATTAGTGTAACCCTTTTTCCACACATATATAGTAAAGGGAGGTTCCCCCCTCCTTACACCTGGTTCTGAATCTCCATGGTCAGCTCTACTTGAGGTGCAAGGGTAGGGGAAAGGGTGGAAAGAAAATAGGCACCCGGGGCTAAACCCACATATCAGATTCCTTCAAAAAACAACCCCCCCTTCCTCAAGCATGTCCATGCAATCTCCTCTACGTAGCTGAATTTGTAGGCTGAGCTCTCACAGCCCTGGGGAGCAGGGAGGCCTTGTCAGGGGAAAGTTGCTGACCAGCCCCTTCTCCTTGGCTGTCAGGACGAATCAACATCAGGGCAGCTAATGGGGAACACAAAACCTATTTAAAAGCTACATTTACCACTTGGCTGGTTCCATTACAGTGTGTAATATCCAGGTGTCACACTTCCTCTCAAAATGTCTGTCTCAATGTTTCCTCAAGCTTCCGGGGTTAGGAAGTCACTGCCAAGAGCCACCTGAGGAGGACTCCCCTGCCCCTGCCCCACCCCCATCCTCACAGCAAGCTTCTCTGCAGTCTCTGGGAGGCAGATTCTGGAGCAGGGTGCAATAGCGGACACTACAGGCACATGGTTCCTTCCCTAGATGGGAGGATTTCTCCCTCCCCACTATGACAGCTGTGGTGCCTATCCTATGCCCAGCCCACATCTGAGAATCTAGATGCCAATGGTGCATGGTCACTATATTGAGACCTCAATTTCCCCTACTCTCCCTTAAAGTCCAAATGAGCAGGATAATTTCCCACAGATTCCTGACCCATGCACTTCCTATTCCCATTCCTAAATCTCTCTCACTAAGGATCCAGAGGCAGAAGAAAAGCCGGTGATTCCATTTGATAAGACCACAGCCCTCTCCTCCCTAGATGACCTCCTACCCCATGGCTCTGCCATCAATGGCGTCCACCCCACCCATCCGCATTTAAGAATTTTCCATCCCTTGATCCAAAAGTGCCTTCACTTAGCTTGCCCCTGACCAGCCACGTGCTGTCCCTGGCCTGTGAAGGTACGGTCTTTACTCTAAAGGGTAAATTCTGGGACTTTGAAGGGAGTGCATATTGAGATCGTCAAAGGCGACTCTTTTTACTCATCCAGTAAATATTTTGTGAGTACCTAGTATGTGCCAGGCACTGCCCTTGGCCTGAAGGTACAGCAGGGAGCAAAACTCACAGTTTAGAGGTGGCTAGAGGAAGAAACCAATCACAAATATCTAATTACACACTGCGGCGCGTGCTCTAAAGAAAAAGCCCAATGGTTCCTGAGAGCCAGTAACAGGGTAACAGGGTCAGGAAAAGCTTGAGGGAAGGCCCTGGAGGGGAGTGTGGATCTCTCTCCTCGTTCCCAGCACCTCACAGAGTCTGGCACACAACGTCATGAGTCATGTCTGTGCAGTGACTAAGGAAGTCTTCTTGTTCCCTCTCCTTCTTGGTCTCCTTCCCCTGCTCTATTTCTCAGCCACGCCATCCCCATCTCTGCAGCCAGCCTCGCACCTCACTTCACCCAAATGAGTGTCGGGGTGTCCTTCCCTCCTCCCCTGTGAGTGGTGTGGGCACCCTTTGAGGAGCCTGGGAAGAAAGCTCTTTCCTTGAGATGAGCAAAGGCCCCACCTCCCTCCCACTCTGGCACTTCCCAGTGCTCTCTTGTGAACACGCCACCAGGTCAGCCAATGACATTTCTCCAGGGGAGGCCTGGGGAACATGACAGCTCAGGTGAGTGAGGGAGGCCCTCCCCGGGGTGGGGGGGAGGAGGTGGGGCAGGGTGCTGGGAGTCTGGACTTGCCAAAAGCCAACAGAGCCTCTAGGATCAGCCACGTCTGGGGCAAGGAGTAGCCATTGTCCATCCTCACATGACGTGAGCCTGCTTATGCTGGGGACTTGAGGGTCACCCATCTCCCAGGAGGTGTTAGTAACATTCAGAATTGCTATAGTCTCGTACTGGGTAGATCTCAGCCTCATGAGAGATGAGCTTGCCCTGTGAGGGACATCTGGTGCCAGCACATCTGGCCACCCCAGACGGCATCTGTGGAAGCCGCCCACACCACCTGCTAAATGGGCATCTCTCCATCTTGCACACAGCTGGGTCACTGTATAAACAGAAGGCCTGGCTTCTGCCTCTGCAGCCGGCCAGGGGCTGCCAGAGTGTGGCCCAGGCTGCAGCATATCCCTGGACAGAGTGGAAAAGCACGGCACATCCTGTGGGGTCAGCAGGTGCAGTGTCATGGGTGTCCAGGCAGTTCTCGCTGGCTGGGTAACCTTGGAAGTGTTCTCCTTTCTGGGAACCTCAGGTCTCCTCTGTGAAATAAGGGGTGGGGCTAAATCAGGGGCTTTCCAGAGGTTTCCCATGGGCCCACGAGTCCCCTAAAGGCAAAGGGGAGCCTGGGGAGCAAACGTGGGAGCTCTGTGCAACCTTGCTTCAACCAAGCAGCACTTCTTTCCCCTGCTTTGGGTACAGAGCTTCTGCTGCAAAGTTTCACTTTGGAAAAGAAAGTTCATCGCTGCCAGCAAGTTTGAAAACCACTGGAGTACTCATCCCTAGGGCCCCTTCTAGCTCTGACATTTCATGATTTATGAGTAAATAAGATAATATATATGAAGGAAGCCTGGAACATGGTAGGGATGCAATAAATGGGCTCCATTATTACTGCTGTGTCTACATGTGTCACAAGAGCCCCGATGAATGCTCAGCTGAAATCCAGAGACCAGGCCTACACCGTTTCCTGATCTTTAAGCACTTGGAGAAGCTCCACAGCTCTGTGTTGGATAAATGTGGACGAGAGGAAGGCAGAGAGAGCAGGAAGAGAGAGGAAGGAGGGAAGTACAAATGCCAGGGTCAAGGTCTAGGGTCCCTCCCATGCATGTGTGCTCAGGTTCCAGGAGGTCGGGGGCAGGACCTGGCCTGGCCCCCCACAACTCCATCATTTACACCTCATCCACTGGTTGCCATGGAGATGAGGAGTGCAGGGGCCCAAGGCACTGACCTCTCCACCAGTGTCAGCAACGACTTTTCTTGATTTTATCCAATTTAAGAAGGCATGGAGGGGGCATACTTTGCCCCGCCCTCCCCCATCTCCCCATTGTGTCCTCACTGCCTCCCACTCACCTTCAAGACTTCCCTGGGCAGCCATAAGGCTGGATCTCCTTGGGAGGAAGGTCCTGGCCCATGTGCTGATGGAGTGATCAAGGAGAAGGAGGCTGGTATGGCCCCAGAAGGCAGGTCAGGGAGGCTGGGTGGGGAGGTGGGACATGAGTTCTTAAGTAAGGAAATGACAGGAGCAGAGAGGTGTGGCTTGGTGGGTCAGCCAAGCTGTGGAGGGCAGAGCAGAGGGAAGAAGGGGCAGGGGGCGGCTGCTGGAGTAATTCAAGTAAAAGGAAATGCTGACCTAGCTCAGGACAGCCGCAAGGAGATTGCCCTGGAAGAATGAACTTGAGTTATGAGGGGCAGCAGGCGGGGTTTTTACTTGGATTCAAAGTCTCAGAACCTCAGTGTGGTTGCGTGAAGGAATCCAAGATTGAGTCTGGCTTTTTCCAAAATTCCTTCCCTGGAGAACTGGCTCCACTGGAAAACCACCCAGCATCATACTAGCATTATAAAGGCCCAGAGAGGCTCCTCCTCTGTCTCCCCCCACCCCCGCCCCAAAGACAGTCCTCTCTCCAGGTTGTTTGACCCAACTTTGAACTTTCACAGAGGTCAGACACGAAGACACTTACATGATTAACTTTGGTTAGCCCAACTTTGTGTTTTCACTCTGATGACAATTTCCCTCATCCCCTTCAGTAACACCTACTTACACCTTCTGGAAGGTTTGGGAATTACTGACCTTGTCAATGTGTCTCACACACACACAATGCACAATGGTGGAGAGAAGATTCAGGATGTCCAAGAGATAGTCCTATCATGACTCAGAGGTCCCACTTCTAGGGATCAGGCCTAAGAGAAGAGTGCTTAACATGGAAATAACTACATGCATGATGTCATATCTAAAATGTGAAAATAGGGGCGCCTGGGTGGCTTGGTTAAGCAACTGCCTTCAGCTCAGGTCGTGATCCTGGAGTCCCAGGATCAAGTCCTACATTGGGCTTCCTGCTCGGCAGGGAGTCTGCTGCTCCCACTGGCCTCTCCCCTCTCATGTTCTCTCTCTCTCTCATTCTCTCTCTATCTCTCAAAAAAAAAAATCTAAAAAATAAAAATAAATATATTAAAATGTGAAAATAATAAAATATCTAAAAATCCAATGGTATAATTCCTCAATGGCACTTTTGCACAATGACTGTGAATAGTATATAGCTACACAAGAAGTCACTTAGAACTGAAATATTGTGAGAATCATTTGACTGTAGGGGCACCTGGGTGGCTCAGTCGGTTAAGCGTCTGCCTTCAGCTCAAGTCATGATCCCGGGGTTCTGGGATTGAGCCCCACATTGGGCTCCTTGCTCAGCAGGGAGACTGCTTCTCCCTCTGCTTGCTGCTCCCCTGCTTGTGCTTTCTTTCTCTCTCTGTCAAATAAATAAATAAAATCTTTAAAGAATCATTTGACTGTAGTTTGTTAAAAAACTACAGTATGGAAAAAGGATAGGAAGGAAATACATAGCAGATTTTTTGTTTTACCCTGAGGAAGTTTCTCTGAATGGTGAATAAGGGTTCTAGTCATAGATGTAAAGTTGAATCCACCACTCCCCCATCCCCTTGCACTGTAATAAGTGGCAACGGGCTTATACATCTGGCACCTGTGAGTCTAGTCAGTTGAAGGTGGTTGCCTGAGTGTCATTCCCTGCAGGCATATTAGTATCTGAACCTGTAGAGCTGAAACAGGGTATTCCTGTCGAAGTATAGCCCCTAATAAGGCTTATCCAGAAGAGCTACACATCACATCTCAACTTCAATAGGACAAACAGGGCTTCGGAGAAGGAGCCACTGGAGCCTATATGAAGGGTAGAACTTGACTCACACTAGACCCTCCAGGTGAGTTCTACATTGCTTATTTCTTGACCTTGACTGCACATTGGACTCAACTAGTGATCTTTTGTAAAGATGTAGTTGCAAGAGTCCCACCTCATATATTCTGATCAGGGTGATGCGGCACATGGCCTGAGCACTGGAGTTTGCAAAAGCCCAGGGGATTTCGGTGGGCACCAGGCATGGGGAACCTGGACTGAGGGTGAAGGAATGGGGTTGCTTATCTGTTCCTAAAGGCAGGATTCGAAGTCAGTACTAAATTCTGCTGGGCACAGAGGGGGAGCGTCCTGGGGCCTGGGGTCAATGGCCTGGCAGGGGCATGCGGTCAGGCCCTGTGATGAATCTGGGTTCCCTCAGACATGTCTCGGGTCAGGTGAGTGGCCAGGTTTCCCGGCACTCCTGTTTGGGAGAAGGAGCCCTGGCCCCCAGGACGCCAGCCCCCGTGCTTTTAGAATGAAGACATTGCCGCCCGCCAAGTGGACAGTTTGTAGGGCTAAATGGCTTAATATTTTTGGAGCAGAAGGAACAAAACTGCCGCAAGACACTGTTGTTTTCCCCGCTGTAATTGATGGGGCTCACTCTTTTCTGCCGTTAAAGCACAAGCTGGAGCTATTTTTCTTTTTTTAACCAAACACCGCTGAATGTGAAACATCGATTTTTTTTTTTTAGCTGGATTTCAAACTGAGAAATGTCTTGATCCCAGAAGTCAATCACCTGGAGCGTCATAGTAACTTCCATTCGTGCCATCAAGGGGCCCAGCAGGGGCTCCTGCGGTGCTGACCTCCCACACCCCTCGGGGCTCCTGCCCCACCCCTAACCCAGCAGTGACTGCTTCGAGGACAGGGGCTCCCCAGTTCTTCTTCTGAAGGGCACACGAGAACCCTCCCTGCCTCGTGTGGCCTCCAGCTTCTCTTCTGCGAGGGTCTAAGGAGTCCTCACCACCCTTCTGACCACACGCATGCCCTGTGAGCACATCCTGATCCAGGCAGGAAGAAACACTCCCCACCTCTGCCCCACTGCATCACTCAGGACCACCTCATACAGTTGTGCTGGTTGCTCACTGCACAATTCTAGAGACTATGTCCCCATTAGTGCCATTTACCTGCCTTTTAAAACGAGTTCTTTTTTTTTAATTTTTTTATTTTAATAAACATATAATGTATTTTTATCCCCAGGGGTACAGGTCTGTGAATCGCTAGGTTTACACATTTCACAGCACTCATCATAGCCCATACCCTCCCCAAAGGTTCTTTTTTTTTTTAAAGATTTTATTTATTTATTTATTTGACAGAGATCACAAGGAGGCAGAGAGGCAGGCAAAGAGAAAGAGGAGGAAGCAGGCTTCCTGCTGAGCAGAGAGCCTGATGCGGGGCCTGATCCCAGGACCCCGGGAGCATGACCTGAGCCGAAGGCAGAGGCATTAACCCACTGAGCCACCCAGGTGCCCCTAAAACCAGTTCTTGACAACTCTCCCGTTGCCTACTGCTACAACTCTTCAACGTGGCTCCCAGCGCCCTGTCTGGTCTTCCTGTCCAGATATCCCAACTTTATCCCCTCATCTCTATCTCTGGTCTCACTGGATTTATATCCCTCTCCCAAAGAAGCATGTTTTTTCTGCCAGCATCTTTCCCACACACTGTGCTCTCTGCTTGCAATGCTCTCCTTCCTGCCTTGCCCACCTCCCTAGGTGAATTCTACTCCTCCTTCATTTCTCAACTAAAATACCACTTTCTCCAGAAAGCTTTCCCCGACTTCCCCATGCCACTGGGTCCCCCCCTGCTCCGCGGCACCTTTTACTTCCCTCGGCACAGATCTATCTCTAATAACCACTCAATCTCTACCTCAGTTTAACTGATTAGATCAGGAGCCTGTCTGCCCCAACCCTGCCCTTCTTAACTCAAAGTCTGGGACCTTCCAAGCCCTTTCCCGTCCCCTCTCTTGGAGCAGAGTGAACACCTGTATGTTGGTCCCCAGAGAGCCAA
Organism: Martes martes; assembly: GCF_963455335.1. Taxonomy (NCBI): domain Eukaryota; kingdom Metazoa; phylum Chordata; class Mammalia; order Carnivora; family Mustelidae; genus Martes; species Martes martes. The sequence continues at coordinate 163,310,170 of NC_137891.1, read as the reverse complement.
CCCCGTTGCAGATGGACTGATTTGAGCATCGCCAAGATGGTGGTGCTCTGACTGGAGCCGCAGGTGAATGCCTGGGTCCCTGGGCTCTCGATGCCTGGCCTCACCTTCTAGGTCACCAGTGTCAAGAGTAGATGTTTTAGGGAGTTATCTCATTTAAACTGCACAACCATCCTCTGAGTGGGTGTTATTATTATTCTTATTATACCCACTTTATTGATGAGGAAACTGAGGAACAGAGAGGTTAAGTGACTTGCCCGACACCACACAGTAAGTACTGCTGTGCTGGCATTTGGACATAGGGCAGACCAACTCCAAAGCCTTTGCTTTACACAGATAGTCCCTGAAGGAAACTCAGATTTGCTACATAATGTCAAACTCAGGGCCTGAGAGCGGGGACTGTCCTTCAGGGCCCGCCTTCCCACGTCCCCACGTCCCTGGTGTCCGCAACTCCGCCGAAGAGGCCCTGGTGAGGCTCTGGCCCAAATCTGGGCATCTTCCACCCATCTCTCAGCGGGGCTCTCCGCGCCCCTTCCAGTCCCCTTGGCCGTCCCTCCCCCCAGCGTGGAGCAGGCCCAGAGGACGGCTCTTCCCCGAGTCCCTGGACCATCCTTCAGAGGCAGCCACAGCTCTCCTCAATCTTCCTCCCCAAGTCATTGTGCTTTCTCAGGCCTGGCAGGGTCACCTTGGACTGTGAAGGCACAGACAGTCCTGCAGTCACAGGGAAAAATAGGCAAAGAAATTGCATTTCCTCCGAGACCATTGTGAAGTGCGTGTGACGTGCCCCTTTTGTGTCGCATTGTCTTAGCTGCATCCTGCAGGACCCAGGTCCTGTTTTTGTTGAAACGTGGAAGGCCCTCGGCACAGGGACAGCAGACAGCTGGGAAAAAAGGGCACCTGGGTTCCAATCCCAGCTTCATCATCAACCTGTTTAAAAACCTTCAGTGACTTTTGTCCTTTCGATGATTTCCAAACACCTTGGCAGGGGGCAGTGAGGGGTAGGGTAAGGAGGGTACAGCACATCAAGACCTGTCATTTTTCAAGAATGCTCCCCTCCAGCTACAATGAGCAGCTCCCTATTCTTCTGACCCTCAGAGATGTTCCTGCAGCTGTCTTTTCCCTCCCTCTTGGCCCATAAAACTCTGTTCATCCTTCAGCCTGAAAGTCACCTCCTCCAGGAAGTATTCTACTGTCATCAGTTATCAAGCTGCTAATCCCCCATGTCCCCATGGATGTCTGCCAGTGGAGTGTGTAATGCAATTTAGTGTATTTTCTCTATTCAATCATCTAACCATCTACCATGTGAGCTTTGAGAGGCCACACTTAATCCATCTGGCTCAGCATTTTCTCTCCAGCACCTGGCACAGTGCCTGGCACACAATAGGTCTTCTAGAAGCATACACTGCCTAAGTGAATGACTAAACAAATCAGTCGGGATTCTTAGTTGCAAGCAACAAAGCCAACTACATCTGATTTGAGCCGGGAAAAAACAATGTATTCAACGTATTCTCCTGGGAGCTCTAGAGAAACAGGCTCAAGACCACAGAGCACAACATTGCCTGGACTCTTGTGGTGAAAACACCACTGCCATCTGCCAGCAGAGCGAGTGCCTATTGCTGAGACCTCCACCAATCCCCCAAAGACGGACCCTTGACCCGTGACCCCTCCAGGAACAACGTGCCCCTGTTCCTCTGGGAACTTGAACTTGCTGCCCCCCTGTCCCTCCTGCTTCATCATGTTGTTGACTCTTGACTGAGAGCCTGAGGCTGGTGTCAAGATGGGCACAGACTGGGTCAGATGCCCACACCCCAGCCGCAAAAGACCCTAGCGCTGGGAGTACTTCGCATTTTTATTTCCTTGAATGAGAGTTGGGGGAATCATCAGGTGGAGAATTCGTAGGACTGGGGTCCACAAGAATGGGAAACCTCTACCATAGCAATCAGCTGAATGATCCAATGAGCCAAAGGCCTTAGGCAATTTCCCTTCCTGGTTGCTGCCTCGGTTTCCCCGTCTGCCAAAAGAAAACACATTAGTGTTTCGGCTCCTCTCTGAGATCACCATTCTATGATTCTGGTTGTGTGTTGTCTATCCATCTGCAGCACAAAGGCTCAGAGGCACAACTGACCTAGAGAGAAGAGAATGTCCCCAAAGTTCTCGGGCCAGTCAGGATTACAGTAGGAAATTAACCCCACCCCAGGAGCTCCTACAAGTGGAGACTGCCACAGTGAGGGGCTTGGCTACCTGAAAAGAAGGGGGGTTCATCCATCCTTGGAGGTACTTTCTATGGCTCATCACTCATCAGAAGCCAGTGGCCCTGAACTATTCTGGAGTGTGGGGTCAGAATGGCTAATAAAGGAACTAGCCGTTCCACCAGAAAGGTCAAATTCAAAAGCAGGCAGCTTCATGGAAGAGGGTTGATCGGTAGTAATACTGCTGACAATCTGTTTATTTATTCAGCCATTCATTGAAAAAACTATTTACGGAGCGTCTGCCGTGTCTTAGGTACGGTGCTGGCCACTAGAGATGGGATGGTAAACAAGACAGTAAGGCACAAGCCCTCTTTGAGCTTATACTCTAGTGAGGAAGAAAGAGGAGAAGTAGATAAACAGAGAATTAAGCCGGGTGCTGTTCCGTGGCGATCAGGGCCACAGCGGCGTAAACAGTGGTGCAGGAGAGCAGAGAGTGTGTGGGTGAGGGGCATTCTAGCAGCCATGGTCAGGGAAGGCGAGGCCCCTCGGAGATGACATTTAAGCTGCATAGTGATTAATAAGAAGAGGGAAGAGCAAGCCAGGCAGAGGGGACAGCAGGGCCAGAAGACTCTAACGCAGCCACAAATGTGGCTGGAGGAGCAGGAGACAAGGTCAGAGAAGTGGGTGGGGTCCTTCTCCCACTGCAAGGAATCCGTGGGGACAGGGCTGGGGTGGGGGGAGGGTGACTTGCCCGGCGCTAAGCAAAAGAGTGACATGATCTGATTTGATTTTGTGCTTTTTCAAAAGATCACTCTGGCTGCTGGGTGCAGAATGGATTGGAGGGGAGCGAGATAATAACAGAGTGAACACAATACCTAGTTCAATAGGAGTGAAATTGCCAGCAGAGCGTCCTGGCTTTCGTTGCTATTATGAAAGGTAACTGCTGCGGGAACCGCAGGGAGCTGTCAGGACCGGGGGCACGGAGGATGTGCCTGTCCGCGAATTCCCAGAGGAGCGCCTTCCGAATTCCCAGAGGAGGCTTAGTCAGGGGAGCGTCGGCTACACAAGGACACCAAGTGAAACCCCAAGCCTCTGTGCTTTCACGAGCCCTGTTTTATTTCTCGCTCACCCTGCCGGCTCATTGTGGGTGGGCCTGGGCTCTCTGCCCCCTACAGTCTCCCTCAGGGACCCGGGGGAAGACAAGAGACTCCACCTTCTGCAACCTGATCTTAGGAACGTGCAGAGAGAACCAGCATGTCCTCCTCTGCACTTTGTCACCTTTTCTTCTATCCCATAGGCCAGAACCCGCCACATGTCAGTGCGTAATTGTGAAGAAGCTACAGTCTTCTGTACGCTCAGGAGGAAAGTGGGGCTGGATACGTGTGGGCTCTAGCAAAGTCTGCCATGGGCCTGAAAACAGAAATGAGGGTTCTCTGGCAAAATGAAAAAGAAAGGGATGAGGGGACCATAGGGAAGAGGCATCACAGAATAGATGAGACACAGAAGACCTGCCCAATTGAAGAATAAAGCTGCTTTCTGCTGGGATAGCCCGTGTGACTCGGGAACAAGAAACACTTGTTTTAGGACGAATAGGGACCTGGCCAGGCACTCAGCCCTGGGGGGTCATTTGGCATAGAGCCTCCAGATGCCAGGGGAGTAGGCTTCTCCCCAGGCCTCTACAGGGAGCCACAGTTTCCTTGTGTCTCTCTGAGACCGGCATAGGGACACACACGTGCTAGAGAATTTTGTAAACCTCTTCACAGTGTTATGTGATCTTTCTTTTAGACCCTGGTTCTGCACACAAATTTTTTATTTTTGTAATAACATTATTTTTTCCAAAGAGCTTATTTATCTATTTGAGAGAGAAAGAGTGAGAGAGAGAGAGAGAGAGCAGGGGGTTGCAGAGGGAGAGGGAGAAGGAAACTCCTTGCTGAGCGTGGAGCCTGATGCGGGGCTTGATCTCAGGACCCTGGGATCACAACCTGAGCCAAAAGCAGAAGCTTAACCGACTGAGGCACCCAGGCACCCCTTACACTATCTTTTTTTTTTTTTTAAGATTTTGTTTATTTATTTGACAGACAGAGATCACAAGTAGGCAGAGAGGCAGGCAGGGGCGGGGAGCAGAGAGCCCGATGGGGGCTCGATCACAGGACCCTAAGTTCATGACCTGAGCCAAAGACAGAGGCTTAACCCACTGAGCCACCCAGGTGCCCCCATTATAATTTTCTATAATGCTCCTAGCTGCACTTTTCCAAGTACCTTCTAAGCATTTCCATACCATAGCTAATTTAATCCTCACAACAATCCCAGTAGGTAAATATGATTATCAGCATCATTTTGCACATGGGAAAACTGAGGCACAGAGCAATTCAATAACTTACCTAAAGTGTGACAGCTGAGAGTGGAGGAGCTGGGAATCAAAGCCAGGGGGCCTGGCCCTGGAGGTTCTGCTCTCAAACTGTAGACCACGCTGCCTTTGATATGGGGTGTGCCCCAGCAGACACGGACACAACCCATGCTGGCTCCAAAGAGCAGTCGTCCCCAGGAGTGAAGGAGAGCAGAAGATACTCTTTGGTCGCATTGTTCCTCAATGGGTGACTTGTGACTTCACAGGGGAATGAACCTTCCCGTGGGGACACACACAGAACCTATCCTGAACCCAACGTGAGCACAGCAGGCCTCTGAGTACTTCAGCCAACAATGCAGAAGCAGAGAGAACCAAAGCAAACAGCTTAGCTCTTCTTACTTTCCATTTGATTCAACTTCATATTTGGGTTCAGGTTTGTTTATTTCAACAAATATTTTTGGGCATCTCCTACAAGGAAGATAGTCAGTTAATGCCATCAAGGGGGGTGGGGTAAGGAGAGGAAATTAGGAGTACAAGGCATAGTCTTTTCCCTCAAAGAGCTTGCCATCTACTCAGGGAAACCAGACAGGATCCCAAGACAAATGTGATCGTTTTGAAGACATCGTGATACAGTTCTAAACAAGACACCATGTTTAATTGCTAGGTAGGATTGGGACATTGGGAACTATGGGGGGGGGGTCAGTGTGGCAGCTGGTAGGGGGACAACACTGAGCTGGATGAATGAGACAGACTTGGAGCAGGAGGAGGAATTTGAATCGGGTTTTGAAGCATGTGGCAAAGACCCACTTAAGATGATGCTGGGGTTGCCTGCCCCGGGACCCTGAGCCCGGGAGCTTTGTCTACCACTAGAGGCCACTGGACAAAGCTGAATTCACACACCGGCTGGACCAGGACCCCTCCACCGTCCCTGTCCCTCAAGGGAGCTCCCGTCGAGGTCCGACAGCAAGTTCTCAGAGCAGCAAGTGAAGAAAAGTCATAGAAGCAGACCAGGGATGGGAAAACAAGACGGAAGGTGAGTTTTGCGATGCTGCGGGCTGTGCAGAGCAGAGCAGACACTGGGTAAGGGAAGCTACGTTCGCTCAGCTGCCTGAGCATCTTCACAAGCCCCCGTAGGAAAGCCTAGGGCTGTGAACAGCTGTCTTCAACTCTAGTCCTTACAGCCCTGAGGCTGCCATCTTCTATGCTGTGGAAAATTTGCTTCCATCACACACACACACAGATCAAACAAACCAACAACAACAAAAACCTACACATTTCCCTCCTGTATGAGTCAGAACAAACAACCCACTCTCACTGGTTTTAAGAAGAAAGTAAATGTACCAGAAGTTATTAGATAACTCAGAGAATTTCAGAGAAGCTCAGAGAGTTTGTCTTTCACAGTACACTCAAGTCGGAGAGCTGGCCCACTTGCAGATAGGGTCCCCGTCCCAGGCACAGGCACAGAAGTGTGGAGTGCCATCCCCAGGGCTCTGTCGCAGCTGTCTGAAAGCTCACTGGCCCTCGGGCCCCCAGCTGAGAGCTTGGCTTCCCCACAGCTCCTCCTTCTTCCGTATGTCGCCTTCTGAAACAAAGTTGTTCATCAGTGGAGCCAGTCGCAGGATCCCAAGTCACGTGCCTCCCCTGACACTAACACCAGGACCCGGGAAAGCAAGCTCTGACTTCTCTCTTGGGAAGGGGGATTCAGAATTGGAGTAGTGACCAAGGTGGGGACACACATCCTGGCTTCGTGAGAGAATCTTGGGTTCTGCCTGTTGTCCCAGCATAATTATTAATAACACCCTTTTAACTCTCACGTGTGGTTCCCCTTGGATCATAAATTGTATAGACATCCTAATAATTCCCAATAATGATTGTTGGGTTTGGTCATCACAGATGTGCCGCTTTCCTCCCTCCCCGGATCCTCTGCTCCTCCCATCCCAGAAGCGTATCCAGACTATCCCAAAGCCCTTCTCCTACGACAGAGCAAAAGGGGGCTCTCCTGTCTGCACTCAGGGACCATTCCAGCCTGAAGAGGGAGAACTTTTCTCTGCAAGGTAAAAATAGCCAAATGAAAATTCGGAGGAACAAAAGGAAAATATGAGCAACCAGCCAGCCAGTTTAGCTGGTATTCCAGGTTAGGCAAGCCAGCTCATGGAGGGCCTTGAGCGGCAAGGGGAGAACTTTGGCCTTGATCTCTGGGAAATAAGACATAGGACATATGGAAGTTCTCTGAACAGGGGAATGGCTTGACCCCATCCGTGTACTTGAAAGAGCGAGGGCCAGACAGACCTGAGTTTAATGCCTGACCTACTATACAGAGTGAGGGACGGAAGAAAGTTACTTACCCCTTGAAACCTCAAATTTCTTGTTTGTAAAATAGAGAAAATGAGAAACTTTCTTTTGAGATTGGTGTGAGGATGAATTAAAATGTCAAGTTCTCAGCATCGTCTGCAAACGTGCAGTAGCTCCTTGGCTGATGTTGGTTGCCTTAGCTGATGTCCAGGCAGGATTTGGGGAGCATCACACAGCAATGTGTGCAGAGCAACAGAAAAGGGGAGAAGCTGGAGGCTGGAGGCCAGCAGAGACGCGGCGTGGTGGAGAGACCTGTGGAGGAAGAATGCATTGCTGGGAACTGACATAGGGGGGCGCAGCCAGGCTGACAGCCAGGCTTCCCACCTGGGTGACTGGCAGGCTGGTAGGTGAGAGCCCCAAGGAGCAGGGTAATGACAGGTAGCTGGTTCAGAGGGACTTGTAAGGAAGGGAAAGATAGAAATTCAATTTGGAATATACAGAACTTAAAGGTCCAGGCTGTCATCCGGGAGACTTCTGCAGCAGGAGAGCTTGAGTTTGAAAATTGTGGTCGCGAACCCATATCTTAGAAGCTCAATGGAAAAGTGTACTGAATAACAACAGAATATACCTTATTAGGGGTGTCTGGCTGGCTCAGTCAGTGGAGTGTGCATCTCTTGATCTTGGGGTTGTGAGTTCAAGCCCCACATTGGGTGTAGAGATTACTTAAGAATAAAATCTTAAAAAAAAAAAAAAAAAAGAATATGCCTGGAGCGCCTGAGTGGCGCAGTGGGTTAAAGCCTCTGCCTTCAGCTCAGGTCATGATCCCAGGATCCTGGGATCGAGTCCCACATCGGGCTCTCTGCTGGGCAGGGACCCTGCTTCCTCCTCTCTCTCTGCCTGCCTCTCTGCCTACTTGTGATCTCTGTCTGTCAAATAAATAAATAAAATCTTAAAAAAAAAAAAAGAATATGCCTTATTATATGCTGGGACCAAGTTGCAGAGCTTCTGTTCATAGTCTTGGCGGAAAAGGCTAAAGACATCTGGATAGCAGAGACCTTTGATCCAGTTTTAGTTACTTTATATAAATGACTGAGGTAGGGCTCCAACTTCATTCTTTTGCATGTGGCTGTCCAGTGTCCCAGCACTACTTATTGCAAAGACCATTCTTTCCCCCATTGAACTGTCTTGACACTTTGTCAAAATTCAACTGGCCATTGATATATTGGCTTATTTCCTTTGATCAGTACATCTATATTAATGCCAATACCACATTGTCTTGATTATTGTTGTTTGGTAGTAAGTTTTCAAATCAGGAATTGAGAGTACTCGTACTTTGTTCTTGTTTTTCAAGGTATTTGTGGCCATTATGAGCCCCTTGTAATTCCATATGAATTTTAGAATCAGCTTGTCAATTCCTACCAAGAAGTCAGCTTATATTCTGATACGGGTGACATGTAATCTGTAGATCAGTTTGAGGAGAATTAAGTTATCCGATCATGAACATGGAATGTCTTTTCACTTATTCAGATCCTCTTTAACTTTTCAATAGTATTTTTCAGCTGTAGTTTTGATGTACAGGTCTTGCACTTTCGTTAAATTTATTCCTAAGTATTTTATTCTTTTTATGTTACTGTAAACCAGAATTTTTTTAAAGATTTTATTTATTTATTTGACAGAGAGAGAGAGATCGCAAGTAGGCAGAGAGGCAGGCGGGGGCGGGTGGGGGAAGCAGGCTCCCCGCTGAGCAGAGAGCCCGATGTGGGGCTTGATCTCAGGACCCTGAGATCATGACCTGAGCCAAAGGCAGAGGCTTAACCCACTTGAGCCAACCAGGCACCCCTGGAATTTTTTTTTCTTAACTTCAATTTTGGATTGTTTATTGATAGTGTATAGAAATATAATTAATTTTTGTATATTGATCATATGTTCTGCAACTAGGCTGGACCAATTCTAATAGTGTGTGTGTGTCTGTCTATGTGTGTCTATGTGTGTGTGTGTATTTCTTATTATATGCTGTACACAATATCATATCAGCTGAAATAGAGATAGCTTTACCTCTTCGTTTCCAATCGGATGTTTCTTTTTTTGCTTTTATTTGCCTATTCACCCTGGCTAGAAGCTCCATTATGACACTAAATACAAGTCATGAAAGTAGATATATTTGCCTTATTCCAAGTCTTAGGGGGAAAGTAATCAGTCTTTCACTGTTACGTTAGCTGTGGGTTTTTGAAGATACCATTTATTAAGTTGAGGAAGATCCCCTTTATTCCTTTTTTATTGAATGCTTTTATCTTGAAAAAGAATTGGGTTTTATTGAATTTTTTTTCTGCATCTATTGAGATAATCATGTCATTTTTGTCCTTTAGTCTATTAATATAGTGCATTACATTGATTTCTTTGCATTCCTAGAATATTTTCCACTTAGTTATGGTGTATAATCACTTTTATATATTGCTTGATTGATTTTGGCTGTATTTTGGTGAGGATTTTGTGTCTGTATTCATAAGGGATTTTGGTCTATGGTTTTCTTTTCTTACGATGTTTTTGTCGGATTTTAGTGTTGGGATAATACTGGCCTCATAGAATGAGTTGGCAAGGGCCTCCTCCTCTTCTGTTTCTTGAAAAGATCTGTGAAAGACTGGTAGTAATTCTTCTTTAAATGTTATGTAGAAGGGCGCCTGGGTGGCTCAGTGGGTTAAAGCCTCTGCCTTCAGCTCAGGTCATGATCTCAGGGTCCTGGGATCGAGTTTCGCACCCGCATAGAGCTCTCTGCTCAGCAGGGAGCCTGCTTCCCCCCCCCCACCTCTCTGCCTGCCTCTCTGCCTACTTGTGATCTCTCTCTGTCAAATAAAATAAATAAAATCTTTTAAAAAAAAAAGGATATGTAGAATTTCCAGTAAAACCATATAGGCCTGAGCTTTTCTTCAGTTAATGTGCATTTGTTTTTCTAATTAATTCAATCTCTTAACTTGTAATAGGTCTATTCAGAGTTTTCTTTTTCTCTTTTTTCCTCCTTCCTTCCTCCCTCCCACCCCCCCACTTTCTTCCTTCCTTTCTTTGGGGGGAGGGGTCGAGGTGGGGTGGGGGTGTGGGCAGCACAGGGAAAGAGAGAATCCCAAGCTGTCTCCTTTCTGAGAATGGAGCTTGACACAGCACTTGGTCATGATCTTGAGATCACCATCTGAACTGAAATCAAGAGTTGGATGCTTAATCGACTAAGCCACCCAGGTCCCCCAGAGTTTCTTTTTCTTCTTAAGTCATTTTTAGTCATTTGTGTCTGTCTAGGAATTTTTTTCATTTCACTTAGATTATCTAATTTGTTGGCATATGGTTGTTCGTAGTACTACCACATAATCCTTTTTATTTCTATGAGGTCTGTAGTAATGTCCTCTCTTTCATTCCTCATTTTAATAATTTGAACAATCTCTCTCTCTCTTTTTTTTTTTCTTGGCTGGTTTATCTAGAGGTTTGTTGATTTTGCTGGTATTTAAAAATGAATCAACTTTGACTTTATTAAATTTCTCTACTGTTTTTCTAGTCTCTGTTTCATTCATCTTTATTATTTACTCTTCATTATTTCTTTCTGCTTGCTTTGGGTTTACTTGGCTTTACTTTCACTAGTTTCTTCAGGTGGAAACTGTGGTATTGGTTTGAGATCTGTCTTCTGATGTAATAGAGATACTAATAGTCATACATTTCTCTAGACTCTGCCTGAGCTGTAGCTCCTACATTTTGATATGTTGTGGTTTCATTTTCATTCATCTCAAAATATTTTCTCATTTCCTTTGTGATTTTTTCCCCTTGATCCATCAGTTACCTGAAAATGTGTTGTTTAATTTCCATATATTTGAATTTCTGGCACTTCTTTCTGTTATTAATTTTAATTATATTTATATATATATTTTATATATTTATATATATATTATAATTTTATTCCCTTACAGTCAGAGAACATTCTTTGCATGATTTTAATTCTTTCTAATTTATTGAGGCTTATTTTATGCCCTAACATGTGGTCTAACCTGGAGAAAATCCATGTACACTTGAAAAGAATGTATTCTGCTGTTAATTAGGCGAAGCATTCTACAGGTATCTGCTTCATGGTGTTGTTCAAATCCACTACTTCCCTGTTGATTTGCTGCCCAGTTGTTCTATCCTGCTGAAAGTGGGGTGTTGAAGTCTCCACGTCTTATTTTGGGATTGTCTATTTCTTTATTCAATTCTAGTATGTTTTGCTTCATGTATTTTGGGACCTTATTAGGTGCATGTATGTTTATATCATTATGTCTTTATGAGAAATTGACATCATTATAAAATGTCCTTCTCTGTCCCCACTAATAATTTTTGTCTTAAAATCTACTTATCTGACATTAGTATAGCCTCTCCGGGTCTTGTTTGGTTAATGTTAGCATGGCACATCCTTTTCTATTGGTGTCTTTGAATCTAAACCGTGTCTCTTATAGAGACAAGCATACACTTGGATCATGTGCTTTTATTCATTTTGCCATCTCGGTCTTTTATTGGATGTTTAGTCCATTTGCATTGAAAGTAATTGCTGATAAGGTAGGAGCTACAGGGGCGCCTGGGTGGTTCAGTGGGTTAAAGCCTCTGCCTCCAGCTCAGGTCATGATCCTAGGGTCCTGGGATCGAGCCCCACATCGGGCTCTCTGCTCCGCGGGGAGCCTACTTCCTCCTCTCTCTCTGTCTGCCTCTCTGCCTACTTGTGATCTCCGTCTGTCAAAAAAAAAAAAAAAAAGTAGGAGCTACAGCTGGAATTTGTTGTTTTCTAAATGTTTTATGGTTTTTGGCCCTCTGTGCTTCTATTTATAAGTACACTAGAAAGTGTATTATTTCTAATTCCCTATTGTTTCTTTTTTCATATTTTTAAAGTTATTTTCTTAGTGGGTGGCTCTGGGAATGGCAATTAACATCTAAACTTAAACAATTTAGTTTGAACTGATGCCAACTTAATTTCAATAATATGCAAAAACTTTGTTTCAATATATCTCTGTTCCCTCCTTTGTTTTACTGTCTTACAAATTAGGTCTTTACATATTACAAGCCCTTCAACAACACAATTCTGTAATTGTTGTTTTATGCTGTTGAGTTTTAAATCATAAGGGAGAATAAAAACATGATAAACAAAAATACATTTATATTGTTTTTGTATTAACCTATGTAATTATCTTTATTTGTGCTCTTTATTTATTTGTGTGGTTCCAAGTGACTGTCTGGTGTCCTTTCACTTCAGCCTAAAAGACTCCCATTAGTATTTCTTGTAGGGCAGGTCTGCTACCAACAAATTCTCAGGTTTTATTTATCTGGGAATAATATCTCCATTTTTGAAGCATGGTTTTGCTGGAATGTCTTGGTTGACCTTTTTCTTTCATTTCTTGAATATGTCATCCCACTGCCTTCTGACCCCCATAGTTTCTGATGAGATGCCAGTTTTTAATCTATTGAGAATTCTTTGTATGTGACAAGTCACTTTTCTCTTGCCGCTTTCAGGATTCTTTCTTTGTCTTTGACCTTTGACCGTTTGACTGTGATGTGTCTAGGTGTGGATCTCACTGAATTTATTCTACTTGAAATTTGTCGACGTTCTTGGATAAATATTTTACATATAATTTGAGAAGTTTTTGAAGTTTATTTGTATGTTCTTTCTGCCCCTTTCTCTCTTCCTCTTCTTGGACTCCCACTATGCACATATTGGTATAATTAATGGTGTCCCATGGGTCTCTGAGGTTCTTTCATTTTTTTTTTAAATTCTTTTTCTTGCTGTTCCTCAGACTAGATAATCTCAATGGATTTATCTTCAAGTTTGTTCATCTTTTCTTCTGCAAATTCAAATATGCTGTAGAGACTATCTAGTGATTTTTTTTTATTTCAGTCATTGTACTTTTCAACCCCAGAATTTCTATTTAGTTCTTTTTTTATAATCTCCATCTCTTTATTAATGTTCTCTATGTGGTGACACATTGTTCTTATACATTCATTTAATTCTTTGGAAGTGTTTTCCTTTAGTTCTTTGAATACTTTATAATAGATGGTTAAAGTCTCTGTCTAGAAGTCCAACTTCTGGACTTCCTCAGAGAGAATTCCTACTGGCTGCATTTTTCCTATGTATGGAACATATTTTCCTGTTTCTTTGTAGGTATCATAATTTTTTGTTGAGAATGAAACATTTTAAATAATATATTGTGACAACTCTTCAAATAAGACTCCCTCCCTCATATAGGGTTTTTCATTGTTGCTGTTTGTTGTTGTTACTATTACTGCTTATTTAGTTGCTTTTCTGATACAATGCTACAAAGTCTGTATTATTTGTCATGTGCAGCCACTGAAATCTCTGCTCAGTTAGCTTAGTGATTATCTAATGACTGAAGAGATTTCCTTATATGGTGTCAACAAATAAGTCTTCCATCTTTTTCTGAGGGGCTCTCTGTGTATGTTGGTACACACCTTGAAGTCTCTAGTAATTTGCAACTCTGCCTGAACCCATCATTTTCTGCTTGTGCAGAGTCCTAAGATCAGCCAGAGGTGAGAGATTGGAGCCTTCTCAAGGCTTTCCTGGGGATACACAGAGCCCTGCACATATATGTGGCCTTCTAAACTCCCAGGAATACGTCAGAGCTTTTCAAAGCTCCCTATGGAAACATCTCACTCACCAGATTTAAGTATTTTGGCCAGCCTCTTGTTTTTCCAACAGGTATTACCACTTCAGGTAACTGTAATGTTAAACAATTGCCTATGACTGTCTTTGACAAATGCTGTGCAGATAAAGTGTCTTGCTGAACAAGCTTTGGGTCAAAACAAATAAAGACAAGCCCTTTTATGGAAACTGCTGTGCAAATCAAATAGTGAAAATTCTCTGAGGATAGAGCTTTGGAGAAGCTCTAAACTCATATTTCTCCATCCAGTGACTGCTAGGCTGCTGGTTTTCACAGCTACTGTGATTGTCATGCTGCTGGTTCTCAAGGTTACTCCAGAGCTGTGGAAAGAGGCATAGGAATAGGACAAGTTAAAATGTCACAAAGCTCACTGTTCTTGCTGAGATTAAGCCATTTTCCCAGAGTAAACATTCTTTGGATTGTTGCAAGCCTTTATTAATTTCCAGCATTCTGAAAATATTGGTTTTAACTATTTTTCCAGTGTTTTCCTTGCTTTTATGGAAGAATAGAGTTCTGAGGGTTCTTACTCTTCCATTACAGAAGTTCTTCCTTTTCATGAGGACTTTAACTGGGGCCTAACAAGATCAGAACATGTTGTTAGGATTTGTCCAGCCTCTGCATTGAGAATAGATTGGAGGGATGGAACAGGCAGCAAGAGGACAGTTAAGAGAATCTTACTGGGGAGAAGTGTTGATTGCTGGAACCAAAACAGTAAGAGCAACTTGACTGTGAAGAAGTATATCAGTCCAAGAGACTCACATAAGATATATTTTATTTATATATATATATTTTTTTTTTTTCTTTCTCCTGGTCTTCCCTGTCAACCAGAAGCTGAAATGGGGCTTACACTCTACCAGACAAGCAAATCTGAAGGGAATCAGCCAAAACACAATGAAAGGAAGAGCAGAGGCTGCTTACTTATCTCTGGGCTGTCCAAGGAGGCTTTGTGAGAGAGGAGATTCAGGGGACCCCCCATAGGGGGTGAACTAAGTCTTGGGGAGGGACAACAAGGGCTAACATCAGGGACCGGGGACCTGAGTATTCCTTAGCCTCTTCTGCAGGAACAGCCAAGGGACCAACCAGAGCTTTGCCACTGAATCCTTCAGGACCATGGATTCTTCTCTGCTCCAGCCTCATCTGCCCCTCTCGCGAGTTGTCCCTAAGTGCATTGTATTCCTGGAACCCAGGAGAGAAGCCAAATAAGAGTGAAGAGGACTATTTTCTTCTTTGTTTCTTTCTTTCCCAAGAAATTCTCTGAACAAGCTTTTGTATGTCCCAGATGTTCCTGCCTTTGTTCAGATTTAATCCTCCCTATTTATCCCCCATGGTACCTATTTATTATGTTCCATTTCTCTTTGGGAGCTGGGGCTCAGCAGATCTGCCAAGACTGATCTTACCTGCACTTGGGCAAACACGATCATGCCCATGCCTTGTCACCCAGCTCCCACATGAAAGGGTCAGAGCAGAAGAGGAATTAAAACCAGTACCATCAAAGAACAGCAAGCCCCGAGAGATTTAAAAATAAATATGAAAAGTGCTTTGGGCCCTTCTGTGGAGCCACAATGGAGCCATGCACCCACTCTCAGGGCTCTGTCCTTCTGTAGCTACAAATCATGCAGACTTGGCCCTTGATTCCTGCCTTGAAGAGGGGACTTGGCTAACAGCAAGGCTGTGAAGACAAAGACACAGAACTTCTCCCCTGCTTGGATTAAATATCTGAGAACATTATTGCTTTTGGAAACTATAGCTTTGGATCTTTGATGGGACCCCTGAGCCCAACCAGAGGAGGAGGGCCCAAGGTCCCAGAGTGAGCCACGTACTCAGGAAATTGTAGGACACAGGCTTCCTGGTTCCCTCTTTGACTGTTTTCTCCAACAGCACACTGCATATGCAGGGTTGTAAAATGCAAGTTGAGAATCACAGCAAGAGCAGGGGGTCGGGTGGGGGAAGACCTTCATTCATCACCTCTACTAGCTAGATCTATGGAGCCCAGCCATCTAACAATACTACCTCTAATCTGGACCTCTGATGACACCCCTGGACCCTAAGCCACCAAACCCCGCCAACCCCACTTTTGGGTGCTGAGGGTAGACAGGGTCTGATTCTTCACTAGTATTAAGTTCAAAGGAGCCCATAAATCCCCACCTTGGCCTGCAATGAGTGAGATGGGACCTCAGTGAATTTAGGGTCAACTCCATGGCAAGAGTTGTTAGTTCCCTAACTCACTGAATCCCAGCACTTTTAATCCTCCCATCAGCTCTGAGAGGTAGGCATCAATATCTCCATGGCAGACGTGAGTCAACCAAGACCCTAAGAGGTTACACAACTTGCCCGGGATCACATGACTAAGAACTGGCAGCTCCAAATTTGAAATCTGGTCTGTTGGATCCAAAGCTGAAAACATGCCCAGGAATCTCCAATGCACCAGGGTTCCCACTGGCCAGTGCTCTAAAGACTGTCCATTCTACCCCTCCAGGACGGACAAGCCTGCATGGCCAGGTGGGGGTGGAGGGAGGCGGGGCACTGCAATGTTCTGCGTGCATCCCCACGGTCACCACAAATGGCTCGTTTTATGGTGGTGACCGTGGCAGCAGCTTCAGGCGCCTTTGCCTTGCAGGATTGACATCAATCCTCATTCAAATCAAACTCCTCTGAAACATGCTCCAGTGGAGTGGAATTTTCTGCTAAATAAGGTGTTATTAACCCAGCTCCCAGCTCCTTGGGGCCGGCCTGAGCTCAGCAGCAGCAGCAGCCACTCCACGCTACTTAAATACCGATTAATAGACATTGCAGCACTGGCCCAGACAGACCCTGCGACCCCAGCCTCCTCTGAGCTCCTCGGGCCATGGTGCCTGGGAACTCACAACGCATCTTCCCTGACTGTCTTTCAAGTCCAGTCATCAAGTAGCATTGGATGCCTTGTGGTCTGAGGACAAGTAGATGGCAGTGGGAGATACAAGGGGGAAATTTTTCCTCTTCTGCAGCTTCTTCCTTACCAGGCTTCCATTGGCAGGGCTTCTCGGGGTGGGATGGGGCAGACAAAGGATGAACCCAATCAAGGACGAAGGGGAACAGCTCTGCCTCCACTGTATTTGCAACCCTGCACAGCATGGACTGGAAGGCTCCTATCATACTAAAGACGACACAAGAAGCCATCCAGCATTAGGTTGGGACTGGATCCCAAGAAAATACCATTCTAGTTCCAGCACAGCCCAGAACACGCTTTGATGCCCCCAATCCAATCATTTCAGCCACATACAAGTTCAGTTTATGTAATCCTCAGAGTTTAAACTTTTACAGCTGAAAGAGACCTTAGAGAGTTGCTGGTCCAAGCTCATTTTACAGATGAGGAAACTCAGGACCAGGGAGGGAAAAGGTCATATCTAAGGTCCCACGCTAGTAAACCACAAAGTCAGGGCTCATACCCAGATCTCTGACTCCCAGGGCAATGCTCTTTCCCTTATTCTGTATCTCTCCCTTCTAAGAACACAGAGGCATCATTGAGAGCCAGAAAGTAATAACCACACTTACAAAATTTCCCAGTTTACATACTGCAATGGATATCAAATTGTTCTTAAGTGATATGTTATTAAATAAGATCAGAGAACATAAAAACAGATTTCTGAACTCTGGTAGATAAGAATACATCACACTTATTCACTATTTTTCTAACAAATGCCTGCTAGGTCCCTACTATGTATCAGACATGGTGCTGGGTGTGGGGTCTATAGGGGTGACTGCAAGAGAGGTCGTGTATAGCCTCACCAAGCTTATAGTCTAGTGGGGGACAGAACAATCACACACACAGAGACACACACAAACACACACACGCACACACACACAGAGAGTTCCAAATCATGATATGCAAATAACTGCTGTGAAGGAAAGGAACCAAGGGTTAGTACAGAACCTTGGGGCAGACCTGCTTTCTGTTTGGAAGGTCACAGAAGGTTTCTCAAAGGAGATGACATTCAAGCCAAAACCTGAAGGATGAGAAAAGCCCAGCCAGCAAAGAGACAAGGAGGAGTGATCCAAGCAGAAGGAACCAAACTTGGATTTCTTATCGTGGACAATGAGGTGAAAATATTTTTCAATTAATATGAGCCCATTATTTTAGAGACAGGAAAGCTATTCCATTCCCTCAGTTAATTGTTCTGCTTCTTGAAGATGACGCCTTATTGATCAGCCTTTCTGGGTCACTCATCTACATTTTTGTACCATTTGCTCAATTTGTGGCTGAGAAGGGCCCTTTCAGATATTCAAATAATACCGAATAGTTACTGAGCACACAGTCTCCAACAGCAAGACCCAGGCTTCATCACTTTTCAGCCATGTGACCTTGGGCAAGGTACTTCCTCTCTGAGCCTCAATCTCCTCCCTTGTGTAATTGAGGATAATAAGAGCACAACCCTCAGAGGGCTGAAGTAATATGTGTGAAGCTCCTAACACGGTGTCTGGCTAATTGTAGTTGCTCAATAATTGTTAGCCACTATGATTGGCAGCTACATTCAAACAAATTGAACTATCTTGTACATGCAAAGGTGTTGGTTAACTTTTTTTCAGTTTTTTTTTTTTTTTTCTCTATGCACATTGAAGCAAAGAGCCGATTCCCCTGCGGTTGTGACTTAAAGCTTATGCTAGAAATTCCATGGGTCCTGGCAGGATAGGTGGGAAGACTTGTGCAGGAGTGAGGGTTCCTAAGACCTGGAGTCAGAGGTGAAATCTTTTAAACTGGGCAAGTGTTGCTCAGGGCAGAACCCTAGGGAAGATGTCAGCCTTGGGAGACACTGACATGGTGACATCAACAGAATAAGGAAGAAAAGAGGGCCCAAGAAGTAGAAGCCAGAGACAGGCTGGCAAAAGCCACAGTTGTTGAGCTTGGCTGCCCGAGACTCCAGTACAAACAAGCAGAGAGCAGAAGATGCCTGCCATTGGGGAAGATCCAAACAGGGCCTTTTTCAGAACCAGGGAGAGTGCTAATGGGGCCTGGGAAGCTCTGAGAGGGCTGGCAGGTGCTCTCCCTGAAGATCAGCATTTCTATGCATCAAAGAATTTGGTTAAAACTTGTCCCTCTCCACCTATCTTGAAAGAATTTCCATTTATGTCTGAAGAAACAATCAATTTGGCATAGAAACTTAGGGCTCAGTCAGGAGATCCTCAGAGAAATACACTTGGTTGAACATGTTTCTATCTTTTTCCCCCATTGAATGATTTTTTATTTTCTCTCTTCCCCCCAGCAATCCATCTTGGTGCATAGAATCTTCCAGGCCAGGCCCAGAACCCATCCTAACTGCCTCCCAATATCTTGCCTCTTGGATCATAGACCACAGTCTAAGCTTGCCAAAAGCTTTTATTATTACCATACCTCTTTCTCTGGCATTAGCCAGATCCAGGCTGAAATGCTCCAAAGTTAGCTCATCCAAGCTGCTCTCCTGAAGTCAAATGCAAGGAAGATTTTTCTGCACTAACCACCTGGCTGGATCAGCATTTGTCAAGGGTCTCTCCAACCCAACTCTCTTTGCCTCCTTCTCTGCACACATACCAATCCTTGAAGCATCTCTGCCAAGCTCTGGGGCGCCAACATCTCTGCTAAGCTCTGGGCCTCTGGTGTTTCAACACCATTGAGAGTTGCTGCTTTGATTTAATGATTTAATGAAATCAAGCAAGGTAAGGACAGAGGGTCAAGTAGGGAGAACTCCCTCTCCATGAGGGGGCTCCCCATCTTCCTCTGCTGCCTCTGCCTCCCCAGACTCAAAGCTATATTCCCTTATGGCCCAGCCTACAGACCAGCCAGTAGATGAGTCAGTTCTGCACTAGGAGACTCAATAATGAGTCACTGTGTTGTTGGTCTCTCCTTATCCCCAGATCAACTCTGTTTCCATTTCTCAACTGCCCCATGACCCAGGAATTGGACCTTGCTACTGGATTTACCAATGGGAGTCACTGGCAAGGTAGGAGGAGAAGGAAGACAGATCATTTCTTTTCCACTACTTCCTGCATTGTCCCCATGTTTCTGGCAGTAGCTACCTCCGTCTGTGACTAACAACTCTTACCAGCCATCCTCCTGGACCCAGCTCTCACTGGGCCCTGGGAACATTATTTCCTCCCTTTGTCCTTTCAACCCTAGGGCAGGTGCCAGCTCTCTGCTGCTGTGCCTTTCTGAGCGATCCCTTGATGATTCCTTCAATTCTGCCCATTACCTCTGTAAGTAGTTCACCCATTAGGACCTCTTCGTTCAGATCATCCTGGGTGAATTCTATTTCTCACCAGATCTCAAATGATACAGTCATATCCGCCAGACTCAAGGTCCAATGACTCAGTCATGGTGAATGGTCTTAAGCCTACCTATCTACACCCTATGATACCTCCCAGACCCAAGTTCCTCTATAGGACTTAGGCTTGTATCTTAGAGATATAGACTTCCCTGCCCCACATCTGCACCTTGACCATCACATGCTCATCAGGACTGCTCTTTGCTGCACAGTCACTTCCCAGCTAGCCTTGCCCTGGTGAGATCCCTGCCTGGTCCTCAGTCCTGCACTCTGACCTCTCCTCAGAAATCTATGTTTTGTTTTAGGTAGATGAAAGTGCTGCCAATCTCTGGGAATAGGAACATGGAAGTTGGAGCAGATTTTGGGAATAGCCAGGAATCAGGGGTAATAAATTCAGTTTTAGACATATTGGGGTTGAAATGCATTAGGAATGTGCACTTGGGGCGGCACAGCAGGTAGAGGGATTGGGACACGGGTGGAAAACTGAAAGACAAGACCCTGCGTTGAAAGCTGAGTGGTGAAAGGATGTCGCTGAGTGAGGAAGAAAGGCTGAGCACAAAGCCTGATGGACACTAAGATTTAAGGAAGAAGGTTCTGGAAAGAAGAATGTGGAGTGGTCAGAAAACTGGGGGAAAAACCAGGAGAGCATAGAATATGGAAACCATGTGAAGAAAGGGCCTCAAGGAGGGCAGCAGTCACCATGATGAAGGCAAACAGGGTGAGGACTTCACTCAATACCCAATCACAGTTGACTCTGCAGTCTGGATTTGAAAACTGGCTCCTCTTCTTGTTAGATGTATGACCTTTGACAAGGCGGGTGCCCTCTGAGCCGCAGTTCAAAAAGGAGCAACACTGGTGCCTGCCTCCCAGGGTGGCTCCATTAATGTGACCTTATTATAAAGCACCTAGCACAGCACCTGACACATCTGAAGTATTCAACAAGCATTAGCTCTACCTCTGCGCATGAATTCACTCAGCAAACACCCATGAGCACTCATGAAATGATCTTTCCTTTGGAGGATGCTGAACCAAGATGAGACGAACCTTTCTCAAAGTGGAGATGACATCAATCATTCAGTTCCAAGGGAACAAGCGCTTGAGCTGAATAAAGGAGGCCCAGCGGGTAAGTGCAAGAGTCCTAAGAAGGAAAAATCCCCGTTGTTGCCAAGGGATGTGTGTGGGGAGCTCCAGGCCCAGAAAGTCACCATGGAAGAGAGACCGCTGAGCTAGACCTTGAAGGAGAAGTGGAAGAACAGCCAGGAAGACAGAACAACCTGAGCAAGGACCCAGAGGGAGGAATCTGGAGTCAAGAGATTCTTAGGACTCCCTGCTGCCCTCTGGTGCCAAGCCCCAGGGTAAATGGTCCCAAATCTGGACAGCAAATTCATGGCATACACAGCTCCCCAGTCCTGTTCTCCCCATTGCAAATGCTGAGACATGATCATTAGATGATTATATTTTTAAGGCCCAAATTGTTTTATTTGTTTCCCTGCCAGCTTTCATGAGGCCATCAGTCATTCCCCACACAGATAACATTTCTTATGTACATTGACAGAATAAATTACATGGTTCTCATCCGGCAAATCAACATTACAGGGGAACATTATCTTTTGCAAAACGCTGCCTGGGCACATCATAAATCCTAACCAGGTTTATTACATCTGTCTTGTCATAGATTCATTTTATTGAGAAGTGGTTTTTTTCCAGATTAATAATCACATTAATGGACGAGCTTCTTTTTAGAGGATTGTTTTCTTGGAGAAACCAAAGGAAGGATTTCCCGGCTGCAGAGGTTTGCCCCACTGGTGCTGTCCTTGTCATGTTGACAATGCCCTCTGGGGCTGGGAAGCAGGGAACTCCTGACTCACCCGGGGTTGTTGAGCCAGCTCAGGATTCCTTCCTCACCTCTGTTTTCATGGCTGTCTCCAAAGGATAAATTGAGATGTTTCCAAGGTGGTGTCAAAGATGTATGGTTGTATTAAACCCATCAAATGAATATTGAATGAGTAACTAGCATGTGTACAAACTGACAAACCAAAGGGGAGAGAAAGCTAACCCACATGGACCAATAAGAGAGCAATTCAGGACAGAATCCCAAGTCAGGCTTCCTGCCTGCCTGCTCTCCTTCTGTGCATGGGTGACTCAACCACCTGAGATGCGTGGCTTGTTGGTTCCGGGCTTCTTTCTCCTCTTTTTTTAAGTGAGGGGATTGAGCTAAATCAAAGACTGGCAAACCATGACCAAACCCAGCCCATCACCGGTTTAGTGAGTAGTTACACTGGGACACAGCCACCCCCATTCATTTACATATCCTCTATGGCTGATTTCTAGATACAATGGCAGACTTGAGGAGCTGAGACTGAATGGCCTGCAAAGCCTAAAATATTTACCATCTGGCCCTTTACAGAAAAAGTTTGCCAACCTCTGGTTTAGATAAACTCAAGGTGGTCGATCTGAGGGCCAAGTTGTGAGATCCTACTGAAATTCTCCTGGTGACATTGAGTTGAGCTGTCCTTGCTAAGTGCTTTCCACACATCATCTCATTTCATTCTCAAAATGTCTCCATGACCAGATTCTATTCTACAGATGAAGAAACTGAGGCCCTGAGTGGTTCGGTGACTTTCCTAAAGTCACCCAGAGGTGGAGGCAAGTTGGGAATCTGTCAATGCCAAAACCCTTATCCTTACCTATATCCTGTGAACATGATGCATAGGAATCGTGGAGATGTTAATCAGTGAGAATGGGGGGAACGTCTTTGAGGACCTCAAAGTTGGCATGTAGGATTTTGATGAATGGAGAAAAAGGAGACCGAACTCCCAGGGGTGGGAGAAGAGGAGGGAGTGGTTATACGTCACAGGGGTGAGAGAATGACCTCCCACTCACTGCCACAGGATGGGCATTGCCTCATTCAAGCCTTACAACCACACTGTCAGATGTGTGCTCCTCTGGCCCTCAATAGGTGGGGGAGGACAGCCCCAGAGGCAGGGGCTTGCTCAGGTCACCCAGTGTGCAAGTGGCAGGTTTTGGCTGAGTCTTTTTCACGGTGTCAGGCTGTCTCACCTGGGCTAAGGGAGAAAGCTGATGGGACTCTTTGGTATTTAAAGTGGGATCACTACAGCCAGAAGGCAAGAGGCAGCAGGGTGGCAGAACCCAAGAAGAAGGCAAAGCTCGGGGGCACATTGGAAGCTATCAAAGTGGCCAACTGCCCTTCTGGAGATCAATCTTCTCTATTCACATGAGAGAAGACTCTGTGTCTGTATAATGAGCAAAATAGCCCCCCATGCTTGACTGCAGTTACTTCTCTGACTCATGACCACTGCTCTCTCCCTCCATCACTCTGCTCCAGCCACACAACCCCTCTGCCTCATTCTGGGCCCGCTTGCTGCACAACACCAGAAGATACCCTCATACCGTCGCTTTGCTCTGGGAATGCTGTCCATGGAGTTGGGCAACTTGGTGACTCTGCGTCTCTGGATCTTTGCACTTTCTCTTTCCTTAGCTTGAAACACTCTCTCGTACATATCCAGGGTCTGAATCCCTCAGCTTCCTCAAGTTTTTACTCAAAAGTCACATTCTCAGTGAGACCTTCCTAACATTTTATACCTAAAATTATGCTCTCATACCACACTGTCCCTTCTCACCTCCCCTGCCTATTTTCCTCTATATTTCTATATCATTTACCTTCATCTGGCTTGTTTATTGTCTACACATGCCCTCCCTACACACACACACACACACACACACACACACACACACACAGGAACAAGAAGAGTCCTTGAGGACAAGATTTTCATCTGTTCTATTCAGTGTTATATCTCTAATACCTAGAATAAAACCTTGCACATAGTAGGCATTTGATATATACTTGTTTGCTAGAAGTTTAATACATTCTAATATTCTACAATTTGCTGGACTTGATTCTTTGGACAAAGTATTTAGTTTCTCTAATAGTTTTCTCCTCCATAAAACTGGGGTGAGATAGTACCTTTCTCATTGAGTGTTGTTAGAACTAAGTAAAAAACCAAACAGAAGAAACGTAACATGCTTGGCTCAGAGTCTGGCACAGAGCCTCATGCACAGCAGGTGCTGGAAGATGTGCCCCTGCTTTTCTGAGGCAACTCATTGGAGCCAAGCATAATTTTACCATGAGAGAGACATCAAGACCGTATATATCAGGCACTGGTATCAGACCACAGTGACAATGGAAAATTCCTTTATTCCTTGCACTCCAGTGTGCTCATCTGCAAAGTGGGTTCTAATAAAACCAACTTTATAGAGTTGTTTTGGACATCAAGTGAGGTAAAACATAAAAGTTGCCCAGCATGAGACCTGGCCCATATGACCACAGGTGCTGCTGATGAGGATAATGATGGTAATAATCGCCAAGGAGGCTGCCTGGGAAAGAGGTACTGGCCCAGCTTTGGAGTCCTCTAGCCCTTGGCCTTTTGGCAAGGAGTCTATTCCTGACAGATCAGGCCTGAGCCGGTTAATGTGCAACAGTCTCCTCTGTCTCCTTTTTTAGCACAAAAATCTGTGTTAGCACCTCTCATTATCCACTTCATCAGTCTCAAACCGTTGGCTAATTGCACTCTCCAGCACCCCCTCTCACCCTGCCTCTTCAACAAGCTCAATAACACACAGCTGCCTCCTTCTTTGGGGTCCCACTGGGAGACAGTAAACAAAATATAGCAAGTGATACCCCAACTGCCTTCTCCAGGCTCCCTTCCCCCCATTGGCTCCCTATTCCTCTCTCCCTGAACAGGAATGGTACCAGAAGGAAGCTAAGATCCCCATCAAAGAGTAAAGAACACCAGAAATGGTAATAAGTATGAGTGAATATGGAAGACTTTTCTTTTCTTTTTTTTTTTTTTAAGATTTTATTTATTTGACAGAGAAATCACAAGTAGGCAGAGAGGGGGGCAGAGTGGGGGGGAAGCAGGCTCCCTACTGAGCAGAGAGCCCAGATGCGGGGCTCGATCCCAGGACCCTGAGATCATGACCTGGGCTGAAGGCAGAGGCTTAACCCACTGAGCCACCCAGGCGCCCCGTGGAAGACTTTTCTTAATTCTTCGATAGAAAAATGACCATTTAAAGCAAAAAGTAGGGGCACCTGGTGGCTCAGTCGGTTAAGCATCTGCCTTTGGCTCAGGTCATGATCTCAGGGTCCTGGGATTGAGCCCCTGTATCGGGCTCTGTTCTCAGCAGGGAGTCTGCTTCTCCCTTTCCTCCCTGTGCTCGCTCTCGCGAGCTCGCTCTCTCTCTCTCTCTCTCTCGCCATCTCTATCTCTCTCTCTCAAATAAATAAATAAAATCTTTAAAACAATTATTAAAAAAATAAAAATAAAGCCAAAAATAATAATAATGCATTTTGGGAGTTAGCCTATGTAAAAATAAAATAAATGCCAAAAATAGGACAAAAGAGGGAGGAAATGGAAATCTACTGTTTTAAGATTCGTATATTCTGTGTACAGTGGGGTAATATAAGTTCAAGGTAGACCTTGATAATTTAAGAATGTATGCGACAATTTCTAGAACAACCATTTTGAAAGTGAAATAGATGTAAAAAAAAAAAAAAAAAAACTAGTGGAGGAGAAAAAATAGAATACAAAAGATTCCCAAGAATGCAAAGAAGGCAGAAAAAAAGGGAACAAACTTTTAAAAATAACAAAATGGGAAAACAGATATCAAATAGCAAAACGGTAGTCCAACCAAATCAATAATTACATTAAATGTAAATGAGCAAAACACTCTAATTAAAAGGCAGAAATTGACAATAAAAAACAAGACCCAGCTATATCCTTTTATAAGATACTCACTTTAAGTATAAAAATACAGAAAGATTAAAAGTACAAAGATAGGGGAAGGATACACTATGGAAACACTAATTAAAAGAAAGCCAAGGTGAGAGACACCTGGGTGGCTCAGTTGGTTGAGCATCTGCCTTCAGCTCGGGTCATGATTTCAGGGTCCTGGGATCGAGTCCCACATTGGGCTCCTTGCCCAGCAGGGAACCTGCTTCTCCCTCTGCCTGCCACTCCCCCTGTTTATGCAGTCTCTCTCTCTCCCTCTCTGACAACGAAATAAACAAATAATCTTAAAAGAAAGAAAGAAAGAAAGAAAGCCAGCCAAGGTAAATATACTAATATCAGATGAAATGGATTCATCTGATAAGAAAAGGAAGACTACTAGAAGTAAGGAGGGGACATATCATACAATAAAAAAATCAAATAACTAAGAAGACAGAACAATCCCAAATGCGTATGCATCTAATACCAACCTTAAAACACATGAAGCAAAAATTGATTGAACTAAAAATCTGTGTATTTCATTCACTATGTTTGAATCGTATCTCAATAAAAAAAAATAACGTACATATTTGTGTAAATTTAAAATGAAAAGACAGGATCTCTGGCACAGAAATAGGTCTGAGGCTCAAGGTCAAGGCCTAAGTAGCAGCCAAGGAGTCAGGACACAGAGTCCCAGGAGATTGGACCAGAGCTCTCAAATTCCCCACCACTGGCAGCCGGCTCAACATGGAGCAGGAAGTCATAGAGGGAGACAGGTAGTCACAGCTGTGAGGGAAGAGAGGGACAGGGACAGGGGACAGGTCAGCACAGCACATCTGGCATATCTGCAGAAGGCTAGTGGATGGCACATAGGTGGAAACAAAAGAGAGAGAGAGTGGACTGCTCTGTCACAACACATGGTCTCCCACACTTCCTCCAACTTTCATTACAGTTACCTCTGTGTCACTTAGTTGGTGCCTGTCTCTCCCTGAGCCTGTAAATCCCAAGTGGGCAGGGGCCATGTCTGCCTCTTTGATCTTCTTAACCTAAGTTGTAGGTACAGTGGCTGACATACAGGAAGGCCCTTGATAATTGGTCATTGGACAAGGGAGTGAATAAATGAATAAATGAAGAAGTAAAAGAAAAGGGGAGTGGAGAGAGGGAGAGAGAAGAGGAGAGGGAAAGGGAGATGGAGAGAAAGAAACAAAAAGGACAGAGAAACAGGAAAGATCAATGTCCCATTCTCCCTGGAAGGGCTGAGACAGTGTCATAAAGAACATGAAGTCGACATACAAATCCTCAGCTCTCTTTTTCCATCCCAGTGTCTCCCAGTGATCCCCACAACCCCTTACTGGGCTGCCCTGCTCCTCTTCCTGCCCTGCCGCCTGAGCCCCTGACTTTCTCTAAACACTGAGGACTGTAGATCTGAGTTGAAATCCTCTGCAGCACCCCCAGGACCTTCTCTCTGACTCCAGTGTGTCCTGCACTAAATCAGACCTTTGTCTGCAGGAGCCCAGTCTCAGCTCCCCGAGTAAGGAATCGACAGTCATCATCGATCGGAGACTCTTCTCCCTAATTTGCTGCCCCCTCCAACCCGTCTCCACAATGGACCATTTCCCAGACAATAGACATCATCACCGCCTTTGTGCAAGCCCAGGCATCCTGAAATTGAGTCTCTAATCTCCCCCCAAACATGCACAGGAAATGGAAAATCCATGCCAGTCCCTGCTGCCACTCTGGGATTTGATTCCAAAGCACACAGGGCATCTACTCCCTGGAGTATATAGGGGACTAATGACCTGGGACAGCCTGGGCACGGGGAGGTCTAACTCCCATGGTCAGCCTTCCAGGGTAGCATAGGCAACTTCCTGAGGACCGAGGGTCCCCATAACCCCCCTACTTGTCTCCTCCACCCACTCATGGTAGCACAGGGCCTAATCAGCTGGGTCACCCTTGGAAAGCCCGGGGACCCTAGAGTCCTAGAGTCCTATTTACAAGAAGGCACCCTTGCTTCCTGGCAGAACAAAGAATTCAGGGAACTGGCAATCCTCAGAAAGGAAAGGAGACAACAGATGCTCCCACACCCCAGGAAAAAACCCTTGAAGGCATGAAGCTATCCTGAGGTAGGAGACGCCCCTCCTTCCCTTCTTCCAAGAGCAGCTTGTGATGCTTCTGACTCATGTGCCTGAAAACGTCGCTTCTCCCGCCTGAAACCCTAGCCACTGGTGCACAGCTGCATTAAACATAATCCTAAATATTTTGAGACAGTCGGAGGAATTTGATTAGGAACTCAGTATCAGACAATACAAAGGATTTTTTGCTAATTGTTAAGTGTGATAATGCCTTGTTCTTATGGAAGAAAACATCTATCTTTCTTAGAAATATATCCCACGGGGCTGTAATGACACAGTGGCTGAGATACGCTCTGAAATACTTCAATACAGAGGAATGAAAAGAGAGAGAAAATTATCGTAAGGCAGAATCGAGATTCAGCAAGACAAGATGCTATGATTGATTCATGATGTCTGCCCGAGGCAGGGGAGACACAGCAAGGGTGGGGAGTGCAGGGGAGCACGGGCTCCCAGCCATGTCTCTGCCATCCTGGCTGGCCCCTTATCTGCCAGACTAATGTCTACTTCGCCTTGCAACCTTAGTTACATATTGATTAACTAGGAGTTAATCCGTTCTTAAACAATTCGGTTTTGTTTATTTCATCTGTTTCGGCTCTGGGACAAGCCAAAAATGAGAACTATCAAGGCTTTGGCTTAACAGTTCCTATTATCAATTGAAGTTCATATGGAAGTACTGATTTTATATTTAAGATTCAACTCAAGGATTTCCCTTTCCCTACTTTCCAGCAGGAAGTGATATTCATAACTGGATTTTATTGGATGCCTACCAATGGGCCAGGCACTGTACCAAGTGCTATTCGCACGTATCTCAGTCATCAGCACAGCAACCCTGTGAGCAAGGACTGTATGAACCCTTATTTCAGATCTTAATTGAAATCATTTACACAAGGTCATACGGAGGGTAAACAGTTGAGTCGGGATCTCTGATGCCAAAGGCAGTGCTCCATGGTGGCACTCTTTTACTTCACATTGAATGCCTCGAAGAGGCACTTGTCAATTTTTCAGCCACAAGCAAAGAGCAGGGACTTTGTGGACTGGAGGGCCAGAGAGAAAAGGAGAGGTTGGCTTCCAAGGGACAGCTGCTTGAAAACCCATAACCCTGGGGAATCTCTCCTCCAGGCAAGGGAGGGGAAGAGGAAATACCATCTGTGAGGGGCTCCCCAGCCCCCAGAAGCACCCCTCATCCAGACAGAGCAGGTGCTCAGCAATTAGGGAGGGGCTCCCCATTGTGAGGCTTCCTGGTGGCTGGGGCCATTTCCCTGAAAATTCAGCCCACTTTGGAGCCAGCATTCTGTTCATCAGCAAAATGATGGGAAAACTGGGGGATTCAATCACTGAAATTGGGAATACAAATTTGGGACTCCACTAATATAATCCGAATTGGGGGCAGTCTTTAGGTCAGGGTTTTTGTTTCATGATGAGAATTTGAATCAAAATTTTTGTATAGGTTTAGTTATTTCTGTGTAATGAAAACTTTTAGCAGTAACAACCTTACCTGGTGTGCTGTGAGAGGGCTATGCCGTCAACACAAAATGCAAAATTCCAGTGTAGGCATTAAGTGTATAGGTCATTTTGGGGCACCTGGTTGGCTCAGTCAGTTAAGTATCCGTCTCTTGATTTTGGCTCAGGTTATGATCTCAGGGTCATCATGAGATCAAGCTGTGTCAGGCTCAGCAGGGAGTCTCCTTGAAATTCTCTCTCCCTCTCCCTCTACGCCTCCCCACTCAAATAAATAAAATCATAAAAAACAAACAAACAAAATGCAGTTCATGCAAATAATCTGACATCCCAAATGACATAAAAGTTATTTAGAAATCAGGAAAGATTGCCAATCTAGAATTCTCTGTGCTTTTCTGCTTCTCTTTTTTTTTCCTTAAAAAAAGGACTCCAAGGTTTTCCCAGGAGTCAATGAGAGTTACTTGTAATAATTTTCTGTTCTCTTAAAAATCCCACACTAGGGGCATCTGGGTGGCTCAGTCATTGGGTGTCTGCCTTTGGCTCAGGTAATGATCCCAGGGTCCTGGGATCGAGCCCCACATCAGGATCTTTGCTCTGCAGGGAGCCTGCTTCCCCCCTCACCCCACCCTGCCTGCCTTTCTGCCTACTTGTGATCTCCGTCTCTCAAATAAATAAATAAAATCTTTTAAAAAGTTTTGTTTTAAATCCCACACTAAATTCCCCCCAGAACACAGCTGAGACCAGACTGTAACATTTCACAACATTTTACTGAAGCCTTGTGAGGAGCAAAATGAGAACTCTGGTGCAGGGGGTTATCTCTCTCATTGGGTTCCAGTCTGAGGCTCTACCACCAGGGTCACCTCCCTCTCTACAACACAGTTGCTTTCTCTCTCTCTTCCCTACCATCGTTCAGCTCCTTGTCCCCATCCTGTCTCCTCTGCGGTCCAACAAGAGAAGAAAAAGACCTGCAGCCTCTGCTTCCCATGATCTGCTGACAGGTAACTCCACGCCCAGTGAAGACAGACTGTTCAGACCATTGTGAAGAGCAGTTTCATTCCTCACTTCCCCAAAACTCCATTTCAGAAAAGAATGTTGTGTCTTACAGCTGTGGAACCAAAAGTCCCATCAGAAGACTGGTCTTAGGATGCCTGGGTGGCTCAGATGGTTAAGGGTCTGCCTTCGGCTCAGGTCATTATCCAGAGTCCCAGGATCAGGCTCCCTGCTCAGCTGGGAGTCTGCTTCTCCCTCTGCCCCTCCCCCTGCGCATGCTTGCTCTCTCTTTCTCTCTCTCTCTCATAAAAATAAATAAATAAAATCTTTTTTTTTAAGGATTTGTCTTAAATTAGGACATAATTTGCCCTCAAAGTTATATGCAGATCTCGCCTTGGTGAAGCAGGAAGTCTTAGTTTTTAACACAGGACCTTTTCCTGCCACTTCTAATCATCAATTTTGGGGTCCGCCTTTATATATCAGAGGTGATCTCCAAACACAGCTGCTGCGAAGGACAGGTGGTGCCTAAACCGATTTCCCCCACTGTCTCATTCCTTTCACCCCTAAGCCTCCCTAACGGGGGGCATCCTACATTTCTGCCCCAGAAATTGCTCTTTCCAGGATGCTACCCTGCTGGGTCCAGGGTCCCTGGAGGAAGGAACCGTTTTGGATGAAGCTGGTGGTACAAACTAAAGAAAAGGTTTTTGTGTGCAAAGAGGAGAAACCACACCAGTGGCCACACTACCAGCAACAAAGGAAGGACAGTGCAGTACCGATCAGACCACGTGGAAGGAAGGGACGCAGGCAGGACTCTTGACAGCACCCCAAACCACCGTCTTTTAAGAGTCCTCTTTGTGTTACTGCATTGTGTTCTGCGCACAGGCAGCCTTGGCCTTGGAGTTCCTTCGGGGTAAAGTTTTTTTCCCTTTTTAAAGCATTTCAAACTCTTTGCCCTGATGTGTCTTAATCTATACTTCTCAAACTAGGGCACAATTTCCCCTTCCCCCAGGGATGTGCAGTGGCGTGCTGGAGGGGACATAAAGCCACAGAATACCGCACACAAACGTGGCATTCGGATTTCACTGAAAAATGGCTGGCAGGATGCAGGGGAGCTGTTTTGAACCTCCCCAGTCACACACATCTTTGTCCTAAAGCAAAGGCAGCACCCTCCTGCTTTTCATTCTGTGTAATATCATATTTTTTCATGAAAGCTTGGAGGTGTTTTTTTTTTTAACGTTTAATCAAAGTAACACACAAAGTTACAGTTGTATTTTTTTAATAAAGTTACAGTTTTAAAATCAAATCATATGAAGAACTTCTCATGAAAAACCATAATGTCCTGCCCTATCCCACTCTATCCCCGGGGCAGCCTGAATCCACGGAGGTAACGATTTATAAGTCTTGATAACTCTTGCAACTGTTTTTTTTTTTTTTTTCCTACCAGCTACCTCCATATTTCTACATAATGTTGTTTAAACTGCTCTTTATTGATCCATACATTTCAGACATTCTCTATTGATTTTGAATTATGATGGCTCTGGGTTTGACTCTTTCATTTCCCCAATCTGCATAACCCCGTACAGCTAGTTCACTCTTCGTAAACAGTTTGGGCTGTAAAGTACATATTTGCTGTCTGACGGCCACATAACAACCATTCTCCTTCCCCTTTTATCTGCGCTTTGAGTTCCATTCGGGAATCCGCAGCTCCTCTACACAGGCACCGCCCTCTCTAGACGCTGACACCAGCTCCAGCGGGGGGGGGGGGGGGGGCTCTGATTGGCTGAACCCAATTCCCCAAGCTATAGTGATTGGCCAAGGAAAGCTATGCAACCCAGTACTGACCAATGAAAGGCTTCCTGGTGGAAACTGGAACAAAATTTCCTTGCTCTTTTGTAGAAGCCTCTAGAGAAGTATTCTCCTCTTGATAGACATGAAGGAGGAAACTGGAAGCCCCCAGCAGGTGCTGGAAACCACCTCGGAACTACAAGGAAAGGCAATCTTACTTTAATAAATACTGCAGAAGGCAGAGGATGGATAAATATTAAAGATTTTAGGGAGCTCCTGCGTAGAGCTCGTCTGGAGCCTAACCTGCCTTCAAAGTTGCCAGTCTTGCGAGCTACCTACTAGAATTCTCTTTATGGTTTAAGCCACTTTGAGTTACTTGCAAAGCGAAGATACCTCACCAACTTAAGGATTTGCTTCATTCTGATACACAGAAAATTATTTATGATTTTCTACAGAGCGGAGTAGTATTTGATCACGTACTTTTCCTGCAGTTTTTTCTAATGGTTTTTGAAAATTAATTATCATTTCTACTTGCAGAATGCTCCATATGCATATCCTTAATTCTTTCCACATACTTGTGTCCATCCTCTTCTTCCACTCTGGGCTGGTGTCCCTCTCAGCTATTAATTTGCATCTTCTCCCCCAGGCTCTCCTGAGTTGAATCCCTGGTTGCCTGAATTCCATGACGTCCCCTTTTTTGGATGATACTTGGGATTTGCTGGAACATTTTCTCAATGTTTTCCGTGAAAGTTTCAAGCAGGCAAATTGTCTAAGGAGGGGTGAAGATGTCTTAATTGCACCCTCACAATGGACTAATAGCCTAGCATGGTACAGAATTTCCAGTTGAAAATTATGTTCTGTAAAATGTTTGATGCTACTTTTCTGTTGCTTTCTGGTATCCGGTGTTGTTACTGAGAAGTCTGATGTCATCCCGATTCTAGTCATGTGTGGGTGACTTCTTTTGCATTATTTTGCTTTGTGAAAGCTTTTAAGGGATCTCCTAATCCCGGGTTCTAAAACCTTTCTATGATGTGTCTTGATATGGGTCTTTTTTTCTCTCTTTCTAATGTGTCCCCTTTATGAGGTTAGCCTCTTCAATCAGAAGCCTGATGTCTTTCATTTTGGAAATTTTTTTTCAGATTCTTCTGCATCTTTTCCTCTCCTCTCTTCTTTCTTTCTTTCTGGGGACTTCTTAGTCAGATGTGGGATTTCTAAGGCATATGCTCTGTGTCTCTTCTCACTGTTCTCTTATTGTTCAAAATTTTATCTTTTGGTCCCGCTTTATGTCATATTTTCTTGACTTTGTCTTCTACTCATTTTTGAAATGTGAAATACCATTTTTATTTCCATGAGAACTTTATCATATCTTTTTTTTCAGCTGCAGGTAATTTTTTCACTTTTTTATTATGTTCAGTTAGCCACCATATAGTACATCATTAGTTTTTGATGTAGTGTTCAATGATTCATTAGTTGTGTATAACACCCAGTGTCCATCACAAAACGTGCCCTCCTCAGTGCCCATCACCCAGTAAGCCCACACCCCAACCTCTCCTCCCCTCTGAAACCTTCAGTTTGTTTCCCGTGTCCATAGTCTCTTATGGTTCGTCTCCCTCTCCAATTTCTCCCCCTTCAGTTTTCCATCCCCTTCCCTATGGTTCTCTGTGCTATTCCTTATATTTCCACATATGAGTGAAACCATATGATAATTGTGTTTCTCTGCTTGACTTATTTGCTTAGTATAATCTCCTCCAGTTCCATCCATGTTGGTGCAAATGGTAGACATTCATTCTTTCTGATAGCTGAGTAATATTCCATTGTATATATGAACCACATCTTTTTTATCCATTCATCTGTTGAAGGGCCTTTTGGCTCCTTCAACAGTTTGGCTATTGTGGACATTGCTGTTATGAACACTGGAGTACATGTGCCCTTTCTTCTCACTATACCATATCTTTGGGGTAAATACCTAGTAGTGCAATTGCTGGGTCATAGGCTAACTCTCTTTTTAATGTCTTGAGGAACCTCCATCCTGTTTTCTGGAGTGGCTGTACCAGCTTGCATTCCCACCAACAGGGTAAGAGGGCTCGACTTTCTCCACATCCCTGCCAACACTTGTTCTTTCCTGTTTTGTTAATTTTTGCCACTTTAACTGGTGTAACGTGATATCTCATTGTGGTTTTGATTTGTATCCTGCCACACTGTTGAAAGGACAGCCTTTGCAGTATCCTATAGGTTCTGGACCAATGTGTTTTCATTCTTATTAGTTTCCATGAATTGTTTAAGTTCTTCCTTAATTTCATAGTTGAGCCAGTCATTCTTTAGTAGAATGCTCTTTAAACTCCACATGTCTGAATTCTTTCCAAATTTTTTCTTGTGATTGAGTTCCAGTTTCAAGGCATTGTGCTCTGATAACATGCATGGAATAATCTCAGTCTTTTGGTATCAGTTGAGACCTGATTTGTGACCAAGTATGTGATCTATTCTGGAGAAAGTTCCTTGTGCACTCAAGAAGAATGAGTATTATGTTGTTTTAGGGTGGAAAGTTCTGTATGTATCTACAAAGTCCATCTGGTCCAATGTTTCATTCAAAGCTCTTGTTTTTTTTGTTGATCTTCTGCTTAGATGACCCGTCCATTGCTGAGAGTGGAGTATTGAGCTCTCCTACTATTAATGTATTATTATCAATATGATTTTTTATTTTGGTTAACCATTGGTTTATGTAGTTGGCCACTCTCACGTTGGGGACATAGATACTTACAATTGTTAGATTTTCTTGTGGGATAGATCCTTTAAGTATGATATAATGTTCCTTTACATCTCTTACTACTGTCTTTGGTTTAAAAATCCAATTTGTCTGATATGAGAATTGCTACCTCAGCTTTCTTTTGAGGTCCATCTGCATGATAAATGGTTCTCCATCCCTTTACTTTCAATCTGGAGGTGTCTTTAGGTTCAGAATGAGTCTCTTATAGGCAGCATATGGATGGGTCCTGTCTTTTTATCCAATCTGAAACCCTGTGCCATTTCATTTTTCAGGCTGTTCATGTTGAGAGTAACTATTGAAAGATATGAATTTAGTGCCATCATATTGCCTGTAAAGTCCCTGTTTCTGTAGATTATCTCTGTTACTTTCTGGTCTATATTACTCCCGGGGTCTTTTTTCTTTTATAGAACCCCCCACCATGGCTGGCTTGGTGGTCACATATCCTTTCACTTTCTGCCTGTCCTGGAAGCTCTTTGTCTCTCCATCCATTCTGAATGAAAGCCTTGCTCAATAAAGTATTCTTGGTTGCATGTTCATCTCATTTAGTACCCTGATTGTGTTTTGCCAGCCTTTTCTGGCTTGCCAGTTCTCTGTGGACAGGTCTAATGTTATTCTGATGTTCCTCCCTCCATTGGTAAGAAATCTCTTCCCTCTGGCTGCTCTCAGGATAGCTTCCTTGGCTCTAAGATTAGTAAGTTTTACTATTATATACTGGGGTATTTGTTTATTTTTATTGATCTTGGGAGGGGTCCTCTCTGCCTCTTGGACACGGATCCTTCTTTTTTTCCCCAGATTAGGGAAGTTCTCAGCTATGATTTGCTCAAGTATACACTCTAGTCCTCTCTCTCTTTCTCCATCCCCTCAGGGATCCTAATAATTTTGATTTTGGAATGTTTCATGGTGTCACTGATCTCTCTACTTCTGATCTCATGGGATTATAGTTGTTTATCCCTATCCTTCTTGATTTCCTTTCTGTCAGCTTATCTTCTAGATCTCAAATTTGTTCCTCTTTCTCATTTATCCTGGCATTCAGAGTATCCAGTTTAGACGGCATCTCCTTCGTAGCATTTTTAATTTTGGCGAGGTCACCTTTCCATTCTGCACTTAGAGATTCTATACTGTCACTAATACTTTTATCAAGCCTAAATAGCAACTTTATAAATGTTACTTTGAAGTCTTCCTTAGATCCATATCCATTAAGTGTGTGGCAGAGGCCATTGTCTCTAGTTTTTTCCTTTGTTGGGAGTTCCTCCTCCTAGTCATTCTCTTGAGGGATGGTTGAGGGAATGTACAGAGTCCAAAATATCAACCACAACCCAGACAAGATGAACCCAAGGAAAATCCAGAGTGGTCAGAAGCCACCAATCTCACACTGATTTCGTGGGTGTTCAGGATGGTTTGGTAGATATCCAGCTCAATTCAGGGGACCAGTGGCAATGAGTTTCCCTACTCCTTTGCCATTTTCTTTATCATATCTTATTGTTTTATAGATGAGATATTTTCTTGTTGCTCTCTAAAAACATCTATTAGAATTGGAGAAACACACTAAGAATGTCTCCTTCCCATTGTCTCTCTGTCTTATCCTGAGCCAAGGAATCTGGGCGACAGCATCACTATTACCTCAGCTAACTGTGCAGCTGTGCTGAGTATGTCACCATGCCAGCAAAGAAAACTCTAAAATGGTGATACCACTAGGAGCTTGGTCATTAGTGTGCAATTCACTTTGCTTGGTCTGTCTCAGAAAGGTACTGAAGAGAATGCATACTCACTGAGTTAGAGAAAAGAGAAGGTCTGTTTCCCACATTAAGCAAGAGCCCACCACTACATGGGACAGTCACCAAACATACTACCAAAAAAAGGAGCAAGAGGGGCGCCTGGGTGGCTCAGTGGGTTAAAGCCTCTGCCTTCAGCTCAGGTCATGATCCCAGGGTCCTGGGATCGAGCCCCACATTGGGCTCTCTGCTCAGCAGTGAGCCTGCTTCTCCCTCTCTCTCTGTCTGCCTCTCTGCCTACTTGTGATCTCTGTCTGTCAAATAAATAAGTAAAAATCTTAAAAAAAAAAAAAGGAACAAGAGAGAGAGGAGGAACAGAGGGCAGAAAAAATGAAGGTAGAAGAGAAGACAAAGATGGTGGCAAACTACTAACTATCCTGACAAAGCAAATAAAAGTCAGACAAAGACTTCATGGGAAAACCCTAACTCAAGAAATAAAAGCACATTTCCCATCCATGTACACTTAAGAATGGCTAAGATGGTAAGGTTTACATTATGTACATTTTATCACAATCTTATAAAAAACACCTTGGGATGAAAGACCCCACATATTGGGAGAGAGGGAAAGAAGACGAGGGACCAGACCATAGATGTGGCTGAAGATCTGGGGTCAAAAGGGGCAGCCAAGGTAGAAAAACATGCCCTTATAGGCTGAACCATAAAACGCCACATTATAATGTGTTTGAAAAGACATAATTGGGGGAGCCTGGGTGGCTCAGTGGTTAAGCCTCTGCCTTCGGCTCAGGTCATGATCTCAGGGTCCTGGGATCGAGCCCCACACTGGGCTTTCTGCTCAGCAGGGAGCCTGTTTCCCTTACTCTCTCTCTGCCTGCTCGTAGTCTCTGTCTGTCAAATAAATAAATAAAATATTTTTTTAAAAAAAGAAAGAAAAAAGAAAAGACATATTTGAACAACCAGTCAGGAGATGGGGGTTAAGTGGATTCTTTACCTTACAGTCGTGTGACTGAACAGATGTTGATGTTTAGGGCATTTTATTGGTCTTTGTTCACTATGTTTATAATGATGATGCCTGTAAAGACATTAAATGCAAATTTCTTGATGGCAAGATAACTGTTTAAGAAAATTTCAACAAGATGATATGAGTTCCTGAGCAAACCATGGTATTGGCTATTGAAAGCGAACAGATGGAGGTAAAATTCTGACAGGCACAACTGCAGGAGTGGCAGTAGCAGGCTCAGCGCACTCTGAGTGAGCCAGAACCACCGCTTCAGTCGTCTTCATGCTTCACCTCAAAGGGTCTGCCTCTTGATTTCCTTCACGTGCTCAGTGGGGGAGTGAAATGGGTAAATTTTGTAATAAGGGGAAGAAACTCCTTATCGCAGAACACTCATCTGGTGGAAAGTGCCTTGAAAAGCTTGTTCTACCTCACTAATATACACTGGTTTTACAAGGCCAGCTCCCAGCCAGTGTTTCTGAGACACAAAAACCCAGTGTGAAAACGTTGATGAGTGGAAGGAATTTGTTGTTCATCTTAATGACAAAGTGGCTCCCCAAACCAGCTTATTTAGCAAGTTTCTTCTTTCAAGGCTGAACACACTCCATCAAAATCTTTAAGGCCAAACAGCAGAGGTACACTATTAATAATCACACCAAGTCCTGGTCTTAATTATGAGGACACCTCGAACTGCTGGCAGACTGGCTCTTGAATTTGCTGACATCGTCTTAGAACAAAATAATCAAATTGCCCAACATTTGCAAAAAAGCTTGATTTGGTCTTTCTTTCTTTCTTAGGTCATAGTCTTAGTACGTGAGACTGGACTTCTGCTTCTAGAAAGAAATTGAAGATGTGCTTTTCCCTCTTCCTCCTACTAAATATAGTTAAAACCATGGACATGACATTCAAAACAAACATAAGGCTCTGAAAGGTAGAGAAAAGAAGACAGACTGGCTAAGGATATTGGGAACCAAGGAATGATTCAAATGAGCTCCCTGGATGTTTTTTTGCCTTATAAACCCACTGGATGCCAGAGAACCTAGCAACATGGAAATGTCAATGGGTGCAGACAAAAGACAAGTTGTTTTCTCTAGACGAAAGACCAAGAAAAAAGCATCTTAGAAAGGCAGTAAAATTCTAGATAATAAGCACTCTATCCAGCCAAACATCAAAGAAAACCTTTGGCTCCATCACCACCCCCATCAGCAAAGGCTGAGCAGGAAGCCTAGACTTCCATCTGCATCAGGATGAAGTGAGGTGCTCAACCTTCTGCCATCCCCCTCCAGATGGTGTCAAAAAAGACCAGGTGGAGAACTGGGACCTTCACATCCACTAAGTGGTATTGAGCCTTCTCTATGTTATGTCAGTAGAGATACCCCCACCAGGCTGTGTCAAAGTTCCCTCCCCCTTCCAGCTGAGGTGGTGTCAGAGGAGGATTAGTGAGGAGTTGGGACTTTCACCATCACTCAAACTTAATGAGGCCTGTCCACCACCACTACCATCACCACCATAACCCACCTCCTGTTAGTGGAGGCCATGTGGAGAGCAGAAACAAGACACTTCTGCCTCTACCAGCCAGGGTGGTATCAGCAGAGGCCTAGTGGGGAGCCTGCACTCCTGCCCCCACACTGTGGGGCAAATATCCTTCGCCCACTATCCTGTCAATGGAGGTTGAATGCTAAAACAGCTGATTGAAATAATATCCAGCCTCTTATAAGAATATACCCAAAACGTCCCAGTTTCAATCAAGTCACTCATCATACCAAGAACCAGGTATATCTCCCCTTGAATGAGAAAGACAATCAACAGATGCCCAACACTGAGATGACACAGATGTTAAGATGATCTGACAAGAATTTAATAGCAGCCATCATAAAAATGATATAACAAAAAATTACAAACACATTTGAAAAATTTTTGTAAAAAAACAAAGTTCTCAGCAAAGAAATAGAACACACAAAGAAGACCAAAATGGAAATTTTAGAACTGAAAAGTAACTAAAAATTTTAAATTCAATGGATTGACTCAATAGTGAAATGAAGAGGACAGAAGAAAACCAGTGACCTTTCAGAATAGAAATAAACAGTTCTGAACAGAGAAAATTGACTGAAAAACAAATGAACAGAAACTCAGCAAATTGTGGAACTTTAATAAAAGTCCTAAATTTCATGTCATCAGAGTCCAAGAAGGAGAGGAAAAAGAGAGTGGGCTGAAAAAAAAATATTCAAACAAACAATGGCTAAAAATTTCATGAATTTGCCGAAACACAAACCAATGAACTTAAGAAGCTGCAACCCCAAACAGGATAAACCCAAAGAAATCCACACCAAGATACATTATAAACAAATTTCTGTGAACTAAAGACAAAAGAAGAAGAAGAAGAAGAAGAAGAAGAAGAAGAAGAAGAAGAAGGAGAAGAAGGAGAAGAAAATCTTGAAAGTAAGAAAAACAATACTCTTTCTATAGAGGAAAAGCAATTTGAATGATTTCTCATCAGAAACCATGGAGTCCAGAAGAAGTGTCATGACATTTTTCAAGTGCTGAAACAGCTGTCAAACTAAAAACCTATATCTAGCAAAAATATCCTTTGGAAACAAGGAAAAATCAAGATATTATTAGGTGAAAGAAAACTAAGAGAATTTGTAGCCAACAGATGTGCCCTGAAATAATAGCTAAAAGAATTTAACTTGAAGATAGAGCAATAAGAGAATACAGAAAGGAAATGATAAAATTAGGAAACTTTGAACATCAGGAACGAAGAACAATGGAAGAGTAAAATTATGGGCAAAGAAAATAGACTTTCCTTCTCTTGAGTTTTCTAAATTATGTTTGATAGTGAAACAAAAATTATCACACTGAAGTGGTTCTCAGTATATATAGAGAAAGTATTTAAGACAATTACATTATAAATGTAAGAAGTAAAGGGATACAAAGGGAAATAAGATTTCTTATACATCACTCAAACTGACAAACGTTGACACCAGTAGACTGAGATAAGCTTGTGTATATATAATGCAATGCCTACAACAAACACTTAAAAAAATGTCTGTACTAAGATTGCTCAAAATATCATAGATAATTCAGGTCACATGGGTGGCTTAGTCAGGTAAGTGCCTGCCTTTGGCTCAGGTCATGATCCCAGGGTCCTGGGATCCAGTTCCACATTGGACTCCTTGCTCAGTGGGGAGTCTGTTTCTCCCTCTACCCCTACCCCCTGCTCATGCTCTTTCTCTCTCTCTCTCTCTCTCTCTCTCTCTCTGAAATAAATAAATAAAATCTTTTTAAAAAATCATAGATAATTGGGGCGCCTGGGTGGCTCAGTGGGTTAAGGCCTCTGCTTTCGGCTCGGGTCATGATCCCGAGGTCCTGGGATCGAGCCCCGCATTGGGCTCTCTGCTCGGCAGAGAGCCTGCTTCCTCCTCTCTGCCTGCCTCTCTGCCTACTTGTGATCTCTGTCTGTCAAATAAATAAATAAAATCTTTAAAAAAAATCATAGATAATTCAAAATGAGTTTTTTAAGATGTTCACATAATCCACAGAAAAGCAGGAAAAACAAGGAAATTTTTAAAAGAGATAAGAGAAGACAAACAAAAAAGGTAGACTTACTCCCTAACATATTAACAACTACATTAACTGTAAATTATCTAAATACACCAAATAAAAGATGGAGAACTGGCAGAGTGAATTTTTTCCCAACTACATGATAGCAACAGGAAATTCACTTCAAAAATATTAAGCAGATTGAAAGTGAAAGAATGGGAAAGACACATCAGGCAAACATTTATCAAAGAAAGCAGGAATGGCTACATTAATATCAGATAAAGTGCACTCACAGCAAAGAAAATGACCAGACAGAGGTAGACATTATATAATGATAAAGGAGACAATCTACCAAGAAAATATAGTAATCCTAAGTGTGCATGCACCAAATAAAAGAGCTGTAAAATGTGTGAAGCAATGTATAAAAGGAATTGTACACCACAGTCAAGTGGAGTTTATTCCAGGAAGCAAGGTTGATTCAATATTTGAAAATCAGTCAATGTAATTTGCCATATTAACAGGTCAAAGAAATGGATACAATATTCTTTAATAAATGATGTTGGAGCAATTGAATATCCACCCACAGGCAAAAAAATTAACTGACTTAAACTGAACACCTTATATAAAAAAATAACTCACATGTATCATGGACTTAAATCTAAACCTGAAGCTATGAAAACTTTTAGGAGAAAATATTCTGGACTTAGGACTTGGTGAAGAGTTCTTAGAACTACAGAAGCACAAACCATAAAAGAAAAAAATCAATAAATTCAACTTCACTAAGATTATAAAATTTGCTCTGAAAAGAATCTTGCTAAGAGGATAAAAGCTACAGATGGGGAGAAAATATTTGAAAACCATGTATCTGATAAAGAACTAACATCTAGAATAAAAAATTCTCAAATTCAACAGTATATCACCTCACACCCATTAGGATTACTACTATTAAAAAAAAAAAAAACACAGAAACTAATGAGTGTTGGCAAGGATGTGGAGAAATTGAAACACTTGTGCACTGTTGGTGGGGATGTAAAATGGTCCAGCCACTATGGAATAACATTCCCTCAAAATATTAAAAATAGAATTGTCCCATGGCCCAACAACTCCAACTCTGGGTAATTCTCTGAAGGAATTGAAAGCAGGGTTCCAAAGCGCTATTTGTATATCCCTGCTCATAACAGCATAATTTATAATAGCCAAGAGGTTGAAGGAGTCCGAGTGATCATCAGTGAATGAGTGGATACGAAAAATGTGTATCCTTACCGTGGAATATTATTCAGCCATAACAAGGGGAGGAAATCCTGGCACAGTCTACAACATGGATGAACCTTGAAGACATTGTGCTAAATGAAATAAGCCAGTCACAAAAAGACAAATACTGTATGATTCCCTTCTATTCCATGTAAGTTAGCTAGAGTAGTCTAATTAATAAAGGCTGAAAGTATGATGGTAGTCACCAGGGACGGGGGGAGAGGTAAATGGAGTTGTTTCCTAAGTGCAGAGTTTCAGTCTTGTAAGATGAAGAAGTTGTGGAGATTGGCTCAGCAATAATGTCAATATACATAACACTACTGAGTGGTATGCTTAGAAATGGTGAAAATGATAAATTTTATATTATGTGTATTTTACCATGATTTTTAAAAACTCAGCAGTACAGAAAACAATCCAATTAGAAATGGGGCAAAAGGCATGAGGAGACATTTCACTGAAGAGAACAGAAGGCTGTAAATAAGTACATGAGCTTCCCCATCACTAGCCATGGGGGAAGCAGATTAAAATCACAACAAAATGTCACTTTTTGAAGACTTTAAAAGGTGACAGTATTAAATGCTGACAAAGATGCAGGTTTCTCAGACTTCACTGGTGGAAATGTAAGACAGTGCAGCAATCTGGAAAACAATTTGGAAGTTTCTTTAAAAACAACATACATCCATATAACCCAGCATTTGTACTTGTGGACACTTATCCCAAAGAGATGAAACTTGTCCACACAAAGCCATGTACACAATTGTTCATATCTCCAAATTGGAAAGAACCAAACTGTCCTACAATCATTGAATGGTTAAACAAACTGTGGTATATCCATACAATAAACTACTATGCAGCACTGACGAGGAACAAATTATTGATTCATGCCACAACTGAAATGGTCCTCAGGGACATTATCTAAGTGAAAAAAGCTGATCTCAAAAGTCTCATACTGACCCCATTTTTGTAATCTTTTTCTCCTCCTCCTCATCTTCCTCCTCCTCATCCACTTCCTCTTCCTCCTCCTCCTCCTCCTTCTTCTTCTTCTTTAGAAAAGGAATGGGGTGGTGGGGCAGAGAGGGAGAGGGAGAGAGAGAATCTTAAGCAGGTTCCATGCCTAGTGCAGAGCCCAACGCACGGACTCTGAGATCACAACCTGAGCTGAAATCAAGAGTTGGACGCTTAACCGACTGAACCACCGAGGAGCCCCTCACTTATGTAATATTCTTGAAATGACAAAATTATAAAGATGGAGAATGGATCAGTGGTTGTCAGAGGGTAGAGATAGACACAGCTGGGCATGACTAATGAAGGCTAGCATGAGTGAGATCTTTACTGATGAAGGCTAGTATGAGCGTGGAGCACGATCTTCCTTTGTGGTGATGGAATAGTTCTGTATCTTGATTGTGGTGGTTACATAAAGCTACACATATAGCTACATAGAAACATATACCTCTGTCCTCTCTCTCTCTGCCTGTCTCTCTGCCTACTTGTGATCTGTCTGTCAAATAAATAAATAAAATCTTAAAAAAAAAAAAAAGGAGGGGGCACCTGGGTGGCTCAGTGGGTTAAGCCTTTGCCTTCGGCTCAGGTCATGATCCCAGGGTCCTGGGATCGAGCCCCACATCGGGCTCTCTGCTCAGCTGGGAGCCTGCTTCCTCCTCTCTCTCTGCCTACTTGTGATCTGTCTGTCAAATAAAGAAATAAAATCTTTTTTTAAAAAAGAAATATATACCACTGTCTATCAATGCCAATATCCTGATTTTGACATATTTATATAAGATGTAACCAGTGAGGGAAACTGGGTTTAGGTTCTGTGATATCTCTTTCTACCGTCTTTGCAACTTCCTGTGAATCTATATCTATTCAAAATGAAAAGGTTTTCTAAAAAGTAAATGAGGCTGATTGTGGATCTGAGGCCTTTGGAGACTGCTCTAAGAACCCAGCAAATTGTCCTTTTTGCAAAGTCCACCTGTGGATGTCTCTATGTATGGTAACCTGAAAATCTTGCCCATGCTGCTTCTTTGACAACATTTGACACATCTTTCCTGAGTGCTTATGCTGACATAGCTCATAAAGCAGGAAAAAACATAAACTGTTGCCATTTGTGCCCCAGTATCTAGGCAAGCCTGGGAGCACATTGTGAGACCAAGGCAGGGAAAATGACTCAGCTGGATCCTTAAATTGGGGAGGGCAGTGTTGATTCATTATCTGTGATATCTATTGGTGACACCACACATACCACTAATACCATCGCGGTCCTCTACCTGCACTCCTAATTGAAGGAGATGCTAAATTTCTGCTCCAGGCTATTTAAAATAAATATATCATTATTTTCCCACCCAAGTTCACAGGGTCCCTGGATTCTTACCCCAGGTTAAGAACACCTACTCAGAGACCCTTTTAACTGCATTCCCACAAGTTTTGATTTGTTCCTATTTTCATTTCTGTTCAATTCAAAATATTTTCCTATTTCCATTGTGATTTCCTCTTTGACCTGA
Source organism: Martes martes (assembly GCF_963455335.1). NCBI lineage: Eukaryota > Metazoa > Chordata > Mammalia > Carnivora > Mustelidae > Martes > Martes martes. Next base: position 163,265,471 of record NC_137891.1, on the reverse strand, counting down.
GGGTTATTGAGAAGAGTATTGCTTTGCATCTCCTTCAAACCCGCAGCATATCCCTTGCAAATGTGTTTTAGAGGTGAAGTTCCACAGAGCCAGGAGGTAATGGAGCCCCCCCCCACCCCCAACCCCCAGCAGAGCTGCCGCAAAATCAAGCTGCCAGGCTGCTGGAGTCAGTGATGCTGCCGCCAGGATGAAGTGTTTAATGTACAGATTTTATTGCTTTAAAAAAATTTTTTTAAAGAGCAGTAACACAGGCTCAAGCTTTGAAGACTGAGTGGCTGCCTGGCTGGGGCTTGGGCAAAGAGCCGTCTGGCCAGGAGGGGGTGTCCTTCACACTGCTACCTGGCTGGTCATTGTCCTTCTGCTTTCCCTCAAGGTGAGGGGAGCCCTGGGGCGGGGAACAACCAGGAACTGGACTGCAATCTTCTAGCTGAGGAGGATCTGTGGCGAGTCCTAGTTGAGCTGCCCCACATCAGCTAAACTCAAAGAGACACCTGCCGGGGTGGGGGTGCTGATGTGCGGGAGATGGGGGGGATTCAGGAAGAGAAAACCAACGTGTGCCCCAAAGCAGTCCACAGGGGCAGGAGCCTGTCCACACCACAGGTTGGTGTGAAATGCATGGTGTGCTAGTCAAGCTTCCATTGGGTGGTGCAAGAGAGATAACTGGAAATTAAAGAAAAAGACTAGAAAAATACTCAGTGGGTTTATTCCATTGCTTGACTCCCAGTGTGATGGGGAGCACATGCTTCAAAGTCCCAGCCCTCAGTTTCCCTGCCTGTACACAGGGCAGTTAGCGACAGAGCTCTCTGCAGACCCTTCCCGTCTAAAATGTCAGTGACAGGACCTGGGGAGTAGGTGGCGTGGCCCTTCAGAGCCTCACTTGGCTCATATATGCCCGCAAGATGATAATGCCCGTCCACACCCAGGGCTGTTGGCGTGACCAGCTGATACTGGGCACAGGAAGGTGACACCCGGCATCATGGCAATGTGACCTGTTTTCCAAGCCACTGCAGCTCCAGATGTAAGAAAAGCTCACACTCACAGCAACAAGTTAGCAATTCTCTGGCTCTGCCCTCTGTCCACGTGAGGGGAACTCTACCATCACCCCGTTCCCACCTCCCACAGGCCTCCAGGACCTCTCAGGAGTCCATCATGGACATTAGGACCACCGTGTGGCCTCTGCTACTTTATGACTCATGGAAACGATGTCCTAGTGCTGCCAATCCCACACATGACAGAGGTGCCCCCTACACCCTCCCAGGGCAATGTGTTACCCTGCGGGCCTCCACTGACTGCTTTGAGCACGCCGGCATCCGGGCCACCAGCGCTGCATGCAGTGGGGGGTACAGGTGCCCCTCAATGAGGATGGGACTCCAGGGAGGCAAATGAACTCCACTGCCCCCACCCCCGCACATCAGGGTGCCACATTAAAGTTGAAGCTTCCTCCTGCAGCTCTCAAGGTGAAGGCTTTCTTCAGTTTTACTCCCCAGGTGCTTTGCTTGTGTCACTAGGATCCCAGGCCAGCCCACACAGCCCACCCCGTCAGCCCACGCAGCCCATGCCCTGAATGCTCAGGGTGTGGCGGTGAGGGTGGCGCAGTGCGTAACTCAGGAAACCGGAAGTCAGAGATTGCCCCAGCCTGCTCTGGAAATCACGTCTTCGGGCACACAGACTGGCCCCAAAGCCACGTCCGGAATATTGCCGGGCTATGCCCCCAACCCTTGCTGATGGGGCGAGAGGAGACACCTGACCCTGCGGACCAGTCAGATCTCTCTCCCGGGCATTTGGACAGAGGCCATATACCAGTCTGTTTCTGCAGGTGGGCACAGATACATGCTGGGTCTGAGAGGGGTCCTGCTGCACTCTGGGCGTGAGGAAGCAGAGGAAGGCCAAGTGCAGCAAAATGAGAAGGAAGCAGAAATGAACAATGGGAGAGCTCCTGGTTCTTGCCCTCCCGGGCTAACTGCGACCCTACACTTGGCTCCCAGGAGACACCCTGTATCTGTACAACACAGATCCTTTTCTGCCTAAGCCAGCTCCAATGGGCTTCTGCTACTTGCAGCCCAAGAAAGCAGAGAAATGAGGGGCTTCTCTGCCCCGGAACTCAAGCAGGCCCAGAGGTTGTGCTGGGGACCCCAGCAAGAGAACCCTCCTACCCAGCTCAGCTCTCCCTGCCCAGCTGGTTTATTGCCTTGAGCTAATTGTATCCCTCCTCCCCTCTTCTCTTAAGGCAAGTTTTTCCAGGAGGCTCTTCGACATTTGTGTCCGTAGATCCCAAATCTGCTTTCTTTCTCTCTTGCTTTCTTGCTTTCTTCTGATTGCAGAGCTCAGAAGGGTCTGAATCTCAAGGCCAGGACCACAGCTTAGGCACTAGCTGGGGTCCAACTACCATATTTCCGAGTTTCTGTGTGTTCTCTGTGTGGCCTCCCCCATTAGGATTCCAGGCACAGTGCAGACTGCCTCTCCCCCTTGATGAAATTACCCACTTAAGCAGATGCCTGTCTGCCCGGTGGCATGCTGGTGGAATTCCAACAGGCCTACGACCCTGCTCCGAGGGCACTGCCAGGCCAGACCCCAGCACCAACCAACTACCGTCTGCTTAGACCCTGGCAGACCTGAGCCCGGGCTCCTTCCCATGCAGGCTGGACGAGAAGAGAAAAAAAACAAACAAAAAGCAGGATAGAAGGGGAGTAAGGGAGGGTGGAGAGGCTTTGCCTTCTCCAGGACCTTGTCTGCCTACAACACCTCGCCGCACCCCCGCCGACCCCAGCCAGCTCAGCAGCCCTTTCCTGTGTGCAGCTAGGGAGAGGGAGAGATACCTAAGTATCACAACTCTCTAGTACGGCTAGCAAATCCCCCCAAAACTGAGGCACTCGAGCCAGCACCCAGTTCATGGAGGGTTCGTTATGAGACTTGACGGGGCTCAGCTGGGTGGTTCTGCTCACAAAAGATCAGCCAGGCATGCCGGCAATCATCCGGGGACTCTGCTGGGTTGAAATTTGCAGGGCGGCTCTTTCCCATGCCTTGTGCTTGAAGGGAGAGGCTGCAGGCTAGGGCTCTCCTCTGGGGAGTCCCGGGTCATCTTCTCCCCATGGTCTCTCCAACATGGTTCCCAGCTCAGACTCCAAAACGCACAGAAGAGGAATCTTCCAGACTTCCCGAGATGGAGGACAGGATGCAACACAGTCCCAGCTCTCTGCACTCTCTCTGTTCATTGAGCCATAGGCCAGCCAGACTCTGCTGGAGGGATGTGAATATAAGGGAACAGAGGCTGTTAGGGTCAGGTTTGGAATCTGGTGCCCTAGTGAAAAGAAGGAAACCCACAATCTGACCTTGGCTTAAGGCTCATTTAAAGGGACAGGACTTGCACAGATATTCAAATGTGGTTGCCATGCCATCACACACATAGACGGGCTCAGTCAGGACACACCCATGCTGAAATGCCTTCACACACAGAAGAACATTCACACACTCTCACCCTCCCTTCACACACACACACACACACACACACACACACACACGGCAGCGTCCCATAGTTCTGTACCTGCTTCTCACCTGTGGGCCTTCAATAGGGACAGGGATGGCATCTTTTTTATCAGATCTGCAGGTAGAGGAGCAAGCATGTGTTGTAAAGACTCAAGATTCAGAGGCTGAGCTGGGTTGGAGGGCTAGCAAGGTCACCTCCAGTTGGGATGGGTGTGGAGAGGCCATATAATTTCTCTGAAAGATGGCTCACATTTAAGAGTACAAAGGACACCAACTGAAAAATGGAATCCTGGGACGTGGTCATCCTAGTTAGGGATGAAGCCCTGACCACGGGGTTAAAGTATCAATTTCACAAGCACACGGGAGACAGCATGTGACAACCCTCACATCTGTGACATTTACTCGGGTACATGTGCTGGTTAGGCTCCTCAATTCTTATTCAAAAAATGTCCCACCTACTCTGCCAACTGTCAAAACACATGAATACTGGAGAAAATCTGCACGTAGGTCCTTGCCAGAGAATACAACCTCGAACTCTCTGCTGCCCCTGAATGATTTTTAAATTGTACTTTGGTGCTAAGGCTTTAAAGCTTTTCCTTTAGCTTGCACTGAGGCGTTGTAAGAAATAGTCATACACAGTCCGCTACTGCACTGAGCATGGGAGTACAGCCTGGAGATGACCCACCACAAGGTGGTACTTAGGAAGGCCAACAGGAGAAGTTTTCAGATTTCAGTTTCAGAAAAAGCTGGGGTTCTTCTAAGCACCTGCTTTATTTAGAACATAAGGGAACTGTAAAAATGTAAACAGTTTGGCTTCCCTGTTTTGCCTTGTCTGCTGGGAAACTCAGAAGTAATTTCACAGCCCACCTCTAGCAGCAGTATGGGACCACATGATGTATATTTCTGGGTATTTCATGGTATGTACGTCACCCCAATGCCCCATTATTCATTCCAGCCCATGTGATTTGTATTGGCCAGCCATGAAATTCCATTCCCCTTATCTGTTACTGGCTTAGCAGATAAGGGACCTAATTCCAGGCAATAAGAAGTAGTGAGCTTGGGGGAAAGGGGCATATCTGAAAATTTTTCTACTCTCCTAGGAAGAGGTGGCCTTCCTTCTTTGGGGCATCGTGATCTCTGGGTATGATCCCTTAAAGTGCTATTAGACTAAGGATAAGGCGTGCATGCGCGCGCACACACACACACACACACACACCCCAAATGATACCAGGACAGAGACAGAAGGAATGTGGGTGCTGGACTTGCTGGTAGGTCAGATAAACAGGCTCATTGTTAAACACTTGCAGCCAAAGCCAGCCTAACTGACAGACACTGGCTTTCTTGATTACTTACCTCGTTTTACCTTTGAACTTGGTCTGTCAGCTCCTTTTCTATGATTCTCCATTGTTAGTGTTTTTGCAGGTCACCACATAAGACCTGGATGTCCCATAGATATGACTCAGTGATTTGGCACAACTACTCAACGAGTGTGTGTGGTTGGCCGCTGCCCAAATAGAGCCAGAGTTTATCACTCGATGAACAAGCACATGTTAAGCACCTACTGTTTTTCACATCTATTCTAGAAACTGAAGCCATATCCATGAAAAAACTAGGTAAGTGCTCTCCTCTAGGGCAGGATCATGGAGAGTAAATGTATAAAAAAGAATAATAATAATTTCAAATAGCGTGGATGAGCAGATAATGGGAGGGAGAAAGAGGAGGTAATACAGTTAGTTACTTCAGGTGGGGTAGTGAGGGCAGGACTTTTTGAGGAAGATCTTTGATCTGAAACTTGAAAGAAAAGAAGGAGGCAGTTATGAGACTCTCCAGAGAAAGAACATTCTAGGTGGTGGGAACCGCAAGTGCAAAGGGCCTGAGGTGCAACATGTTTGAAATGTTGGAGCCATGTTTTCCAAATGATGGGCGAAAACCTATTGGTGGGTTGCAAAGTTGGTTTAGTGGGTCAAGATCCAGTATTTTTTTCCCAATGAAATAAAATAGAAGAGAACGGGATGAAAATACCAGCATGCCTTGCACCTAGTAAGGATTAGTACGTTTCAGTGGTATATAGGAGTGGTTAATGTGATGGAACATAAAACGACTTTCTTACTATGAATTGTGGTTAAAAAAAAAAGAAAAAGGAATCTACTATGAGAGCAGAAGAAAAGAAAAGAACCAGGGTCTGGAGCACGATGAGTGAAGGAGCAAAGCAAGAAACAGAGTCCTGGAAGAGAAAAAGATCCAGCCCAGAAGGAGGGATCTGAGCACAGGGAGGAAAGCAGGCAAGAGTGGAGCCAGAGAGACAGGGTACACCACAGCAGAGACCCTTGAGATGAGGGGGGACAGGATGGGGGGAGATGGCCATGAGGTCCTTAATGAGCCTAATGAAATTGATTGACCATAGAGTGATGGGGCCAGAGCCTGATTGGAGAGGGTAAAGCAGAGCATGGGGGGTGAAGGATTGGAGTCCACAATTAAAGAAAGCCTTTCAGGAAGTTTTGACATGCAAGAGAGCAAAGCAAATGGAATGGTAGCTGGCAGGGGCACAGTGTCACCTCAGAGGCAGTGGACCCTCCACCCCCAACCTGGCTCAGTCCTGGTCAGGCCACCTTCAGATCATGCTCCCTTTGGGTCCCAGGCCCCACATCCCACTGGGACATTGAGAAATTGGAGAGAATTCTCTAAGCCCTCTTCCCTCCAAACCATGTCATTTCCACAAGGATACAGGATGGGTGAGTTTTATGATGAAACAGGAAGGAAGCCAATGTTGGAGGAGTGTGTCACTTTTGCTTTCGAGCCGGTAAGAGTCCAGGACCATGATATTCTGGCCAAGTCATGTGACTTCTCTAAGCATTGAGCCTTCTCAGTATTAATGAGACAATAAGACCCATTTTGCAAGAAGAGATCACATATAGAAAGGGTTTCACGGAGAGTGACTTGTGCACAATCACCTTCTCCCTGCCTGGATCGGTGCCTTCATGGGGCCATGGACACCAAGGGCAAGTACATGGCACAAAAAAAATCAAGAGGAGAGCCAAGAGGAGGACTAAGCAGGCAGCAAAACCACCCCGCCTACACCTACAATGGATGGACCCCTCTTTCCTTAACTGGATGAGGTGGATAGCTCCAGATCAGTGTCTTCTCCTGGACACATGTCCACAGCAGCTGCAGAAGGAAGCCTAGCTCCTTAGCTTCAAAGCCCTTCTCTGTCTGGCCCACAGTCTGACAGGATGTGTCATGGCTAAGAACACAGTTGTGAGTCATCAGTCTTCCCATCTTTGTAGATTCTGAGTCCCAGAATTCCTTATATAAGGAGGAGACAATCATCTCGGGGTGGACTGGAGGGGAGGAAGACATGAGATAAGGGGGGTAAGACATTTGGCACAGTGCTAAGTACACAGTAAGCGCTCAATAAATGCATCGTTATCAGGGATGTTTTTGCCACTTCTCTTACAACCACTGCCCTCATTCACCCTCTTCTCCTCCTAAACCAGCCTTCTCACCCTCACTAAAGTCTGCCAAACCCTGGGCCTTTGTTTCTGCCCAGTTCGTTCTGGTGGGGTTGTCCCTTCTCCCACTTTCCCACTCAACAAACACCTACTCCTCCTTTAAGTGTCCATTCTAATGTTAACTCCTCTGAGAAGTCTTCCTTGACTCCTTGAGCAAAATGAATGTTTCTCACTATGATGCTTTCAAAATACTTTCTTTATGTCTCTGTCATAGGGCTTTTGACAGTGTGTTATAAGAGGTTCTTTATGCACCTGTCACCCTCCTCCTCCCCAAGAAGATTTGAGAAAAAGAACCATATCTTATTTCTCTTATTTCTCCCATATCTTATTTCTCCCACAAGAAGATTTGAGAAAAAGAACCATATCTTATTTCTCTCTGTATCCTCAATGCCTTACACAAAGGAAGATGCTGGTTGAATGAATCAACAGAAAGAGGCACGAACATGGGTGGATGGATGGATGGACAGACCAACAGATGGATGGATAGATGAATAGATGGATGGATGGATGGGTGGATGGATGGATGGATGGATGGGTGGATGGATGGATGGATGGATGGGCAGTGAGCAGTCCTCCTGTCCATGTCAGCCCAGACCTCAAACTCAGCTCATCCTCTATGGGCTCAGGCTCAACCAAGACCTAGTAATTACTTGAGTGATTACTAAAGTGAGCAGTAATATAGCCCAACTCGCCTGGACTGGAGCAACACTGCAGACTCAGAAACGTGGGAAAGAGAATTTTGAGCACCCCTTGGAGCCAGAGAAAACCACTCAGGAAGAGCCAGGCTCTGCATAAACCTGCAAGGAGCCTCAATGGGAGAAAATGATTTAATTATCAGAGTGTCACCAAACAAATTGTACACCTCATTTTTGGGTACTTAATGCTTATGGTAATTAACATTACAAAGATTTTTCTTCTCTCTTCTGTTTATATTTAGTTTAGCCATTCACAATAGAGCTAAAATTATTTCAACTAATTTTAGGCACTCTCACTGCATTGCCCCTGTGTTTTCTTCCCCAGCACTGATACCCAAATGCAATCTTTAACTTTAGAGACAGCCAAATGCAGGACAAATTGGAATCAATGCTGCCTTTGTCTTCGCTAATAAGTGGCTGCCACACAGAGGAGTGCAGAACTGCTAATTGGCCGATCTCAATAGGGAAGAGACAATGGTGGCAAGGGCTGGGGGATTAATTATAGGGCCGCCTTCTGCGAGCCCTGGCTTCCGCTGCTCCTGCCTTGCAGTGCAACAAGGGTGGGCCTCCCCACCCATCTTTAGAAACAACAAGCTTTCCAGCTGGAATTCTGCTACACTGGAGATTCAGACCAAACAGCCGGCACACACAAAGGTCAAGGGAGAGAAAGGATTGGAGTGAGCAGGTGGCCACCCATGAGGGAGAGGACCAGCATGTGTGTTGGGGAGGAGGGTGGGAATGAGTACGCACTTACTAGGATGGGGAAGATACGTGTGCCTGTTCAGGCATGTGCCATCCCCCTTCCAAATGAGAAATGAGGCCCCCTGAGACCCAGAAAGTTGAGGGACAGGCCCAAGTATGATAGGTCAGCTCCTTGAAAGAGGCACAGCCCGAAGCAGCCAGCCTTAGAGAAAGCACTCTTCCGAGCCTGGATTTCAACTCCATTTTACCTGATTTCCAAGCCCAAGCTCTTGGCACTGCTTTGGAAATCTTTCCTCTGCCATTAGTCTGTGTCCTCTGAAACCTCATTTCATTGTCTTTGGGGTAAAGAAATTACCTCCTAACTGTCCCTGTTAAAATGCAAATACCTCAGCTGAGCAGAGGAGCTGTGCATGTTAGCCCAGATTTGCTGTTTAAATTAGGCACCTGACACCAGGGAGAGTGGCTTCTCGAGGGAATGAGGCACGCAAGTTTTGGGAAGGGGAAGGGGGAACTGCTAAGAGGTAGCAGGCCCAGATGGAACTCGGTGGTCGTCTTGGGAACAAGGTGGAGAAGCACAAAAGGGAGGTCCCAAAGGCAAACCGGGCCAAATCCAACAATCCAAAACCGAACTTGGCATTCTCGTGCCAAAAGCCACACGCCCTCGCTGATTCCACATCGCGGCTCCCCTGGGAAGCCTGAGGAGGGTCCCGATGACGCCTTCCTGTCCTTGCCCTGCAACCAGTCTTGCTTACTCTACCTTTAAAGCATGCTCTCCCCTTCCTGACTCCCTCCGGCCCGTCTTATGCTTGGTGCGGAATTTGCCCCGTGTCTAAGTCAAATTGCACCAGACATTTGCTAAAAATGGCAAGACAGATCTTAGGTCAGAACAGGGCTGAGCTCAACTCCAAATATGGCAGGAGAAATTGGGGATGTATAGCCAAAGGGCAGGGTGAGAGCATGGTGGGGCAGGTGTGGAAAATGACTAAGAGGAATTTGGTTAGGTAGTGAAGGTGCCAGGAGTCTTGCTTACGTGGCTTTGGCGGGATTCTTGGTAAAACTAGGCTCAGAGACCAATGGTAGCAAACCAGGGTCAAGAGAAGGGCTCAGAGGAGCCTAACCAAAACAGGTCAAGGCCCCAGTCCCTGTCACCTCTCCCTGAGCCCTCTGTCTCCCTGCTCACTCCTCCGGCTCAGCCTCCATCCACACCCAGAACTGTCTGCCTAAACCCAGTCTGATCTCATCTAAACCGACACCCACTCCCCCACCCCCTGCCGCACTGTCCTCAGAATAACACACGAACTCCTAGTATGATGGATCACATAAGGTAAGTCATTTATACCCAGAGAGTCCTGGAAAACCTGACCCAGAAGAAAGAGAATTCTTTGGTGTTCATTCCTGATTCCATCTGGGTCCTGGGTTCAGAAGGGGTTAAACACACCAGAACAAGGGTTTCCCCAGCTAGGACCTCACCTTGCTACAGTAGAACTCTTGTTTCCAAGATCTCTTGTGCTTTATCTCCTTGGTTTTCACACCTCCCTAAGTACCAGGTTAGAGCTTCCTGACCGTGTCACAGATACAGGACTCTGGACCAGAGTGGTTAAGTGGCTTTCTCAGGTCACACAGCAAAGGGCTAGGTTCAGCCAGCATTCAGACCCAGTCTTTCGAGCACCATGATTGTAATTGCCCCTTTACCCTTCTAGATGATAAACTCCAGGAGGAAAGATACCATGGCCGTCTTGTTTATCCTTTGTCCCCGCTCAGCATCCCTGAAACACAAATACTCGATGGGAAAGGCAACGAAATCACTACTATTTATTGAGGACTTTTTTTTCTTAAGATTCTATTTATTTGACAGAGAGAGACACAGCCAGAGAGGGAACACAAGCGGGGGTGGGGGGTGGAAGAGGGAAAAGCAGGCTTCCCGCAGAGCGGGCAGCCTGATGTGGGGCTCTATCCCAGCACCCTGAGATCATGACCTGAGCTGAAGGCAGACGCTTAATGACTGAGCCACCCGGGTGCCCCAGGAATCCAGTTCTGGAGCTCTTTTCCAGCACGCCACACCTTCATTCGAAGAAAATACCTCCTCGCTTTCCTCTACACCCTGACCTCTGGGCTTATCTGCATGTACACACTTTGCAAGCAAAAGAGAACTCCCAAATATTAATGCTTCTAGCTAACGTTCTTTGGTAAAGATAATTTCAATGTTTTAAGATATTAATGTTCTTTTGAATGGTGTCCTTTCTAAGCGTTTCTGAGTAAACACCTCTATCTTGTGCTGATTGATTCTTGCAATCGTGCTATTATAACCTAAACTAGGACAGTCTGAGTCACATATTCAAGAGGAGAAATGGCTCAGGGTATAAAAGTGTGTGAGTGTGTGTTAATATTTTTTTTAAGTTTCCTTTTGTGCTCAACTCACGAGAAATATTTGAAATTCAAATAATGAGGTATTCATAGTGAATTTGCCTTCCTTGAGCCCAGGGTAAAAATAAAATAAAATGCTAGACCTTTTTCTTCCTCCATTATGTGATGCTGACTTTCCTCTCTCATTATGTTTACCTCCAAAATTTGAATGAGAGTAAAATTTACAGGAATTACTACCATTCTTCAGTACATTTGCAAATCAATTAAGAGGAGCCAAATTATGCTCCCGCTTTTTTCTGGGGCGCCCGACTTCCCCAGCTCATAGGAGCGCTGCAGCCCACAGCTGCCCTGCAAACAAAGCCCAGCTGTCACGTCAAGAAGCAGGCTTGGCATTTCAGTGTTCATCTCCGATGGCCAGGGCCACCAGAGGAACCAACCCCTTGCCTTGCCAGCAGCTCCACTTACATGCCAGAGGCTGAGTCTCCCACAGGGTGTTAATGGTGCCAGAAAAGCACAGGCTGTCTTTAGAGTCAGAGACCTGGCCTGTGCCGTCCCCAGTCTGCTACCTCCAGGCTCCATGACCTCTGGCAAATCACTTGACCTCTCTGAGCCTCCCTTTCTTTGGCGGCAGGGGAAACAATAATGCCTCTCCCAAGGTTGTCCCAAGACTGCGCTCTGGAGGAATGAGCCTACCAGCGCAGACACACATGGGGCCAGAAGCGTTTCCCTTCCTTTTTCAGAGCTGGGAGAGAAGGTGGGTGATACCCTCTATTTGCTCTCCCCGGTCCCTGAGAGTGTTCTTGCCTCTTGTCCCCAAATCCTACAGGAAAGGAGGATCCAGCAAGACCCGGAAGTTAAAATGCCACCTCCTCCGAGAAGCCCTGCCAGGTTGCAGCAATATCATGTCCTCCTTTCTTAATTCCCTCTGAATTAGGAGAGTTTTGTTCTCTCCCTTGTATTGTTTCTCTCCTCTCTGCAATGAAGCAGTTCCATGGAGGCAGGACAGCAGGTGATGGCTCTTTGCTGTTTCGCTTTCAACCGAACAAAAATTGTTGTGGTTTCTGTGGACTCTCTCACTCGCATCCCTTTGCTCACACCGTCTCTTCCACCTGAAGCGTCCCTGTCTCCACTGTCAAGTGGACAGGCTCCTACACCTGGACCAGCTGTGGGTTTGCCCCTGAAGATTCAGGGCTGCAGAAAATGTCCCACTTTCTGTTTTTCTTTTTTTCAATCTTAACTCCACCCAGGGCTGAGCTTGAAGGTCAGCTCATCGCTGACCCGCCTAGAGGACCAGATTCCAGGCTCCACCATGCCTCCCCCCGTCGGCCTAAGCCGGGCACTGCACGAGCTCCCCCAGCGCTGCCCTTCTCGTCCTGGAGGAGGGGGCCCCATGGGGTTTGGACTCTGACGTAGGCAGTGAGGTAGCTCTGGGGAAGAGGCTGGAGCCCATACGGGGTGATCTGCAGGAGAGAATGAGGTAAGACCGGTTGATGAAGGTTTGGGGGGAGCAGCAGAGCCCCAAGGAGGGGCAACCAAGAGAGGCCAAGCACTAAGGCAGGGCCTGGCAGCCACAGTCTAGTTCTGGGCAATTTAATGACTCAAGGTCAAGGCCAGCTGGGAAGAGAGGGAAAGTTAGAACAGGAAAGACAGGCTGCTGCAGGCCTGGGCCTCCTTCTCTGCATGTCGGCTTCCCACCTGTAGATTCGATGACTTTGAGTCACTGACCTCCAGGAACCCTGACAACGCGAACATTCTGGAATCCTCAAGGGTAGGCACAGCCCAGAGAAAGTGTGGCTGGCAGGGCCAAGACACTTCCCTCCCGTCTTCCATGCAAGCAGTCGGCTGACCTTGAAAGCATCATTATGGCCCCACGCTCACAGGGGCTGGGTGAGAAGTGTGGCCCAACTTTCTTTGTTTCTTTTCAGCACCGTGGACTAAATGCAGTGCCAGGGCTTTGCACACCTTCCTTACCAAGGAAAGTAGACCGCTGAGTTCCGATGGGCTCTGCCTGGCCCAGGGGTGCCCAGGGGTCCCCAGGGGTGACCTGCTTCTCTCACGGAGGCCCTGGGCTACAGGTAAAGAAAGCAGGTGAGTGGGTGGGGGGTGGGCAGGACTGGCCCCCCAGGTCCTCTGGTCAGAGTATGTGTCATCTTTCCCTCACTGGGGCTCAGGGAGCACTACATAGCTCCTCCCTGTCAGCCTCCTGCCCCAGGGCATCAGGAGCCTGGTCCCCGGGCCCCAGCCAAGGCGGGTCCCGCTCTACAGGGACGCTCCAGCCAGGTGTGCAGAACTGTGCTAAGCAGCCTGCCAGCCCCAACAGATGGCAGAGCAGAATCGCCATCCATCACAGCCGTAAGTGGCCAGCTCCCCTCCCGGTGCCCCAGACAAATGGCTCTACTCCACCCTCCCTCCCCCAGTCCCTCCATCTACCACCCCTGCCAGGCAGCCGGGTAGAGCCATTTACTCAGCGAGCCCTGCGTGCAGAATAAGGAGGGAGGCAGAGCTGAGCGACACACGGAGAGGCATCCATCATCCCCGAGAGCCAGCAGCTCGCTCTGCGTGGCGATGCAGAGGGTACCAGCCCTCACGTGCGTGTGTGTGTGCACACGTGCGTGCACACCAAGCGTCATCCCATCTGCCCAGTTCTCTTCAGTGGGCCTTGTCTTCACAAGGAAGGATGTGGCCTTGCCTCTCATGGAAGACCGGTCTGCCTGCCTCTGCCCTGGCTTTGGCTCCAGAGAGCAGGGAGGATCAGACAGCTCAAAGCTCAGGGCTGAGCTGGATTTCAGCTTTTGTATTCATCTATCCACAGGTTAGATTGTGTGCCAAGATATAGGCCAGACCGAGGGTCCGCTCAACAGTGGGTCATGTGCCGGGCCTCTCGGCAGCCTGTAAGTGAGAACGTAGGTCAGCCCACCTAGCAGTTGCTCGTCAGGCTCCAGAAATGACAGCCGTTGAACTGAGTATGGAACTTGAATCTCTGTCCGAGGGCTCTGCCCTGAGGAAAAGGGAAGCGTGGATGGGATGCGGTACCAAATCCCAGCTCTCCCACTAACCCTGGGTTAGCAATAGAAACTTCTGTGGTTCCAGCTAACAAACTGACCAAACTGAACAGTATCTACCTCCAAGGACTCCGTGTCCCCAGGCACCTAGTAGAGAGCCTAGAAAGGAGAAAGCACTCAACACGCAGCACTGATAAACCCTAGGGCACCAAGGGACAGCTAGGTAAGCACGTAGAAGGAGGAGAGTGGTCAGGGCAGCAGGTAGAAGAGGGGCAGGGCTAACCTCCAGTGAGGGAACGGGTAGGAGGCCATGGGGGGCAAGTGAGGACAGAAGAATCGATGTGTGCAACTGAGCCACTGAATGAACTTGCCAAAAATTCTCAGACTGGCCCTTTCCTCTTTATAATGTTCCAGAGTAGCACAGATAGAACATATTAGGGCACCTGGGTCTATTCTGTGGATGGCCCAAAACAAGACAGGGAGCTCATTTACTTGGATGGCACGTCCCAGGCTCACCACAGGTGGTCCAGCACCAAGACAGCTTTTCATGAAGATCCGCCTAACATCCTGCCCCTACTTTCAAGTACTAGAGTCTCTGTCACAAAAGATGGAAGGACTTGAACTGACAGAAGGTCTCGTGAACACGAGCTGCCAAAGTCCTGTCATCCTTCCTGGTCCAGTTCACCTCACGCCCCCAGGGGCAGCCTTCCCCAGAGGTCCCCTTCACACTTGCCTCCCTCCTAGTACTGGATCCCATGCCCATTCTCCCTCTCCTTGTGTAGTGTGTGCCTTCCACCGAGGCTGGGACTAGGTCTGATTCATCTTTCACTCATATTCCCAGAGAGCAGCAAAATACCTAACACAAATAGGAAACATGGGAAGGAAGGAAGGAAGGAAGGAAGGAAGGAAGACTTTCATTGCAGTTTTAGCTGTCCACAAGCTCCGAATGAGCCAAGAGAGTTATACGGCTGCTGACAAAAGTGTAACCTTAAGTTAGGCTGGATCAATAGAGGTATAGTCACCAGAACAATGGAGGAGAGTCCTTCTCTGTTCTATGCTACTCAGAATGCCCAGAGAGGGAGATGAGAATGTAGGTAGAGTCTGGGGAGAAAATAAAGCCATGAAAGTATTCAAGAAATCCAGGGAAAGGCCACACCTTGGCACAGCTAGTGGAGGTGTCGGACTTCCTGACATCCTCCAGGGAAGGATGGAAGCAGCAGGTGGAGTCTCGGGGCTCAGCTGGTGGCTTCTGGACTAGAGGGTGATCCTGACCCCCAGCTAGGCAACTTGCCGTTGCTGGGTCAAACAAGAGCATTGCCAAATCTCCTGAAACGGATAAATCTAAATTCCAAATATAACTTCATTTTAACTTTCTTTCCCAAACTTATGTGTTTACTTCAGGGAGGAGGTGCTGTTTTGTGGTTTCCAGGACAATGCAGTTCATAATTTTTTCACACCCTTCAGAGCAGGTGACAGCTTGCTTACAAAACCTAATTCACTGCCATGCAGGGCCCCGAGCTGCACTCTGATACACGCACCAATAACACATCACAATAAGGTTAGAGACAGACACTCCCTCCCTCCACCCCAAATGGGCATTTTCTGGATCCAGCCATCCAAGAAGAGAGCCACGCCAAGTAGACACCTTGAGTGAGGCCTCCCAAAACTAGCAATAAGGGAGGCCTCCCTGTGTAATTTCCTCTTGGGCCAAGCACCACCTCCTCACCCCCCCCAACTTAATTGCAGGATGAATTGTTATGATAATTAGCATTATTCACAGAGTTAACGGAGCACGGGGTCTAAATTTAGATTCCCTGCTGTAGAGGGGCTCCAAATTTCCGGGGAGCTGGCAAAGATGCTGGTGGGGAAGGCGGGTCTCTGGGATGGGGGTGCCCGATAGGGGTGCCCAATGGGGCTGCAGGAGAGTGGAGGGGGAGGCGGGCAGGGGCCCCTTGCCCCATTTTCAGGCCTATGGGGATCTTTAACTTCCAACAGAAAGCCCGTGGCTTTTGGCAGGGAGGACTCCGAGGAGGGAGGCCTTTGCCAAGGGAATATTGAGCAGAAGAGAAGGGAAACCCGTGTGTGCCGAGTGCCCGCTGGGTGCCAGACCCGATCCCTGGGTGACAGTGTGGTGGAGCATCTCAGGCTTGTGTCCAGGCCTGACTGTGACTTACAGGCTGGGGGCGCCTCGGGGAAGTGACTTTGCCTTTCTGTGCCCCAGTGTCTTCCTCTGTCGGTTGGGGGGATCCTAACACCTCTTTTGCAGGGCTGCAGGGAGGGGGGAAGGGTCAATGATGAGAAGTGCCTGGAACAGGTCCTGGCCAGCAGGTAATGGTCCCTGCTGGCTGAGAGGATGGTGATAAAGGAGAAGGAGAGTTGGGAGGGGACAACCACCATCACCACCCCGGTGGGAGGAAGGAGCACTTTGTCTTGTTCTGTGAATGAGGAAATTAAAGCTCAGAGAGGCTTGCAGGGGCGGGGGGGGGGGGCGGTGGGGAGCGGTGGCGCTGCCCAGGGTCAGAAAGTGTCCCAGAGGGGGCTTGGGTGGTTCAGTTTGTTGAGCGACTGCCTTCAGCTCAGGTCATGGTCTGGGAGTGCCAGGATAGAGTCCCACGCGGGCTCCCAGCTCCGAGGGGAATCTGCTTCTCCCTCTGACTTTCTCCCCTCTCATGCTCTCTCTTACTTGCTCTCTCTTAAATAAATAATTTTTTTTTTATTTGACAGACAGAGATCACAAGCAGGCAGAGAGGCAGGCAGAGAGAGAGGAAGGGAAGCAGACTCACTGCTGAGCAGAGATCCCCGATGCGGGGCTCGATCCCAGGACCCTGGGACCATGACCTGAGCCGAAGGCAGAGGCCTTAACCCACTGAGCCACCCAGGGACCCCTAAATAAAATCTTTAAAGGAGAAGGAGGAGGAGGAGGAGGAGGAGAGGAAGAAGAAGAAGGTGTCCCAGAGTCCTGATCCCTGCTGGAGGGAACTCTGCCCAACTCTGGCCAACCCTCCTGTGACCTCCCCCTCCCCTCCCATTGCCTCGTGGAAACGAAAGGCCAAGATGGATCCAACGAAGGCGAGGAGAAGCTAGGCCGGGTGGTCCTGCCCCCTACCTCTCTGTCCCTAACATCGTAGGGATGAGCAGAAGTGGCCCAGCGACTTACATTACACCTGGGCCCTCACCTAAAATGGGGAATATCAGTAGGAAGTAGTACCTACTTCCTGGGGCCATTGTGAGGAGTCAATGAGTTACTTTTTCTTTTCTTTTCTTTTCTTTTTTTGACATTTTAAGGTTTTATATTTTAATAACATGTATTATTTTTTTAATTTTTTTAAATTCTATTTTATGTTTTCAGTGTTCCAAGATTCACTGAGTTACTTTATGTTAAGCACTCAGAATAGAGCCTGGCACATATTAGAAGCCCTATTACTATAAATGACTATAACATTCTGGAAGGCCGGAGGCCAGCCCTGTTTAGAACCTTTGCCCTGAGATCCCACCTTGAGATTCCAAAGACAGTTTCCACTGTCAGCTCCTCATGGGTGGGACGTCGATGAGATGCCTGAGACTGCGGAGTGTGGGGCCTTCCTTTCCTCTGAGAAAAGAAAGGGACTTGGGTCTGAAGTTCTTTCCCCATCTCTGTAAGTCTCCAGGCCCCCAACACACCTGGGGCCCCCTGGGGTTTCCCACCTGTTACTGGAATTCCCAAGGGATGCTCCGCACCAGGGCCTGGGTCTGTAGTCTGAGCACAAAGCCAAGTCTCAGCCTCACTCAAAACATAGCTGAAGAAGGCCTGTCACTGGGCAGCCTGGAATGTCCACATGCATGGGGTCTGCGCGAAGGCTTTAGAGCCTGCGGCAGTCAGGAGATGTGGATTCAAACCCTTGCTCAGACCTCTACTCGCTATGGGCCTCAAGAAAGTCTGTGGGCCTTATGGAGCCTCGATATTTTCATCTTAAAAGTGAAGAGGTAAATCCCTCTAGAGGGTCGGTCGGTTCTACAGATTAAACCCAGCGATGTGATACTGTTGGTTATACCTGTAAGTTCCTCGCAAATGGGAGGGATGTTTCATGCCACGCAAGTGTGTCTCCAGGCATACAGACGTGGATGAGAGTCCTCTGGCAGGTTCAGCTGCTTGTGGATGAGTGTGAGGGGCTGCGTTCTTGGGCCTCCCCCATCATGACTATGGCTCCTCTGTCGTTGACCACTCTTCTTCAGTCCCATGAACACCTTGGATTCCTGATGGCCATCTTCCATCCCTCTCCTTCCCGCTGCAGGGCTCTGACCCACCAGCAGGCTCTCAGGTCCCACCTCGGCTCTCAGAAGCTGTCCCTGGCCCCATTTTCTCCCACAAGGAGCAGACCCAACTATCTGACTCCCTCGAATGTTCCTGCCCTGGCACTGGCATTTCTAACACAGCAGGCCCTGAGCTGAGCTCACCATTTCCCACCCCCTAGAATCGGCTCCTCCTCCCTGCTCCCCATCTTCAGTCAATGATGCTAACTTGTCCCCGGCAACTTAAGTCAAAAGCCAGGAGTCATCCTGGATTCTTCCCTACCCCATGCCCCCAACCAATCAAGCCCTCCACCTCCACCTCTGAAATGGTTCTTGAATTGAAACACTGTTCCCCAGCCCAGGTCCAGTCCTGCTCATCTCACTTGGACTAAGATGCAGCCTCCATTCCATCCCCTTGGCACCTTCTTCGTCTCCTACAAGCCACACTGTGGTCAACAAGTTCATCCTAAACAATGTATCTGTCATGACCCTCCCTGGCTTTCATAGCCCCCAGGGCTGCCTACAGCCACAGGTCTAAGTCTAAACTCCTGAGCAGTCCCTACAAGACCCCCATTATCTAAATTCCAAGGTCTGGTACATTCTGTCCTCAAGCTGCAGGAGGGTGTGAAGGAGGAGGTGAGTCACCTACAGGATGAATATTTAACTTATATCTGTTGAGCTCCATCTGTGTGCTGGGCTCCATGCAAAGTGCTCATGAGGTGAGCTTCCTCACTGAACCTTCGCCATGGGCCTCTGAGGTGGGCAGAACAATAGCCCCCAATGAGGTCCACATCCTCACCCCTGGAACCTGCACATCTGTCACCTTCATGGCACAAGAGACTTTGCTGGTGTGATTAGGTTAGGGATCCTGAGTGGAGGACGTTATCTTTCTTATCTGGATGGGTCTTATAAGAGGGAGGCAGGAGGGTCTGAGTCAGAGAAGAGGACGAGGTCACAGAAGACCATTATTCAAGTGATGTGTTGTGAAGACGGAGGAAGGGGCCATGAGCCAAGGAATACAGGTGGTCTCTAGAAAGGCAAGAGTTCTCCCTGGAGCCTCCAGAAGGAACATGGCCTGAGACCTCTTAATTTAACTCTTTAAGACCCAGTCTGAACCTCTAACCTCCAAAACTGTACAATAACAAATTTGTGTTGTTTTAAGCCTCAGTGTTGGTGGTTACCTGTTATAGCAGCCATAGGAAACTAATACGCACTATCTCCTTTTTATAGATAGGGAAATTGAGACTCGGGGAACTTCAGTAGCTGCCCGGCATTCAATAGTGAGTAAGTGTCAGAGCCTGGATTCGAACTTGAGCCTCTGACTCCAGAGTCCTGGGATGGGAATCCCGTGCAGAGGGAGGTAGACCTGGGTCTGACTAAAAGTCTTGGAATGAGTTCCACTGTCATTGGAGGTGCTCAAAAGAGGCTGAAGAATGATTCACTGAAGTGCTCTGACAGATTTCTCTATCAGGTGTATGTTTGCTCACACATACAGTGGTTTTCAAATCACACAGAAGCCGAACCCTCTACCAGAAGAGAGCTTCCTGGAATCCCTCTTTCATAGAACCCAGATTGAAGAGAAGCTTCCCTAGGTGGAGGGCATGGGAGCCCTGTCTGCTGGGGCTCCAGTGGGACCCTAGGGTCCCATGGAATAGTGTTTAAAAACATTGGTCTGGAGGCTTTCTGGGGTTGCTCCAGATCTGAGGTCCCAGGAACCTTGGAATTTCTCAGGAGACACACAACAGGTGACATGTGGTGTCACTCTGAGCCCCTACAGCGGGAGCAGGAGCAGGGAAGGTTTAAGAGCTTCTAACGATTTTTAGTTACTTAATTTTCCTAGAGCTTTGACAGGTCCCCATAACTTAGGGTTTATTTGCTTTCTCTTGAATGTCACATATAATTCTTGTCGAAATGTTTATTTGCCTAATGCAACTTTTAGTGCCTGGGTAATTTATTCCCCCTATTTGTCAGCCAGGAGGAAGGAAGGCTACTTTTAGCCTCTGGCTCAATTGTGGAGAGTAATACAGCATCTTCCACTTTTTCATCTCCATGACACGATGGGGTACCTTGGCAGCCAAACACCTTTCCCTGGGAAAAGCAAGGTCCACTCCACCTCAAGGCTTCCTGCCCCTCCCGCACAGTCTACAAGCTCAGTTCTGTCCAGAAGTGGGAGTTTTGTTTCCTGGAAAAAGATTTTTAAAAAAGGGAAGCCAATGAGGAGGTGAATTGTATCATCACAGGCCCTTGGGGGAGGCAAGAATCAATTCTACGGATGCAATGTTGTTTCCAAATTGAATCAATTCCATGAGTTCTGAGGAAATTCAATTCAACCGACACTAATTGAGCACCTACTATGTGCTGGGCCCTCTGCTGGGCTGGGGATTCAGCAATAAATAAGCCTGTGTTCCTGCCCTCCGGGGGCTGTCGGCCAATTGAGAGGCAGGTGTACAAAGCAATAACTGGTTGTAATCCGGGCTGTAATAGGGAAGCGAACAGAGTGCTGGAGAAATGTGGGGAGGAAGGTGTGCCCTGGCTCTGGGAGCCACCAGAGTTCACACGGCAGCATGGGTTGCAGACTGTTGTCCCTGGGGGAAGAAGGGAAGGCACTGCAGACACGGGGGTCTGTAATAAGGAAAAGCAGATTGGTCTGGAGCATGCCATGAGGACCTTCAGGGCCAGGGGCTGGAGAGGGAGATGCCAGGCATGGCAGGCCTTGGATGCTGTCCCTCATAGGCAACAGAGAGCCACGGATGGATTGTCTTAGAAGACAACTGTGGCCGCAGTGCCATAGTGAACCGGGATAAGACTGGTGCCAAGTGCCGTCCTTGGGGGTCTTTGCAAGAATGCAGAAGAGAAGTGGTGAGCTAATCCAAAGCAGCATGGATAGAGGAGGGAGGAAACAGCATGCCTGGGAGAGATTTGGCATCCGTTCGATGTGGCAGTGAGGGACAGAAAGGGGTCACGGATGCCATCCCTGAATTTGGAGTGCTGTCAAACACCAGGTCTGTGGACAAGAGGAGGCCAACTCTGGACATGTCATGTCTGAGTGGCCCGAAGAGCCCCAGAGAGAAGGGTGACCCAGTGGTTGCTGGAAATGAAGGTCTGAGAAGGGCCTGTGTGTGCCTGGCTCACTGGCCAGAGAGGACTGGGAGAGACTGCATAGAACTTGGGGCCCTGGGCTGGGCTGGGGCAGCAGTTTTCCATACCCAGGCTAAGCCTTGTCCCTGAGACACAGTCCTGGCCTCTCCAAGCCCCACCAGCGGAAACACATCTGGGGCCGGAGTCAGTCTCCAGAGAACTTCCCTGAGGCTTTGAGGTCCCTCCACAGGTGGGGGAGGGAGCCACACTGAGGAACCCCTGGTGAGGAGCTCCAAGGGGACAGGAGAGAAATGGGGGTACATGAAGAGATGGTGGGTTCCCAGAAATCTAGAGAGGGGCTGGGCTGGAGGGCAAGTTATGAGGGAACTGATAAAAACCTAATCCACTCCAGACCCAAATGTCCAACAGCCTCAGAAGACAGACTGTGATCAGGAGTGAGATAGGGCCACCCTCCCAGGTAGAGCAGGGACTGCCAGCTTCCAGAAACTTCTGGACGTCTCATGGGGTCATTTGGGCATGGTCAGGGGTGTGCATGGGCGAGACAGGAATATGAGAGCAGGGGAGCATTACTTACGCCACACTCTCACGTGATGCCCCACAGGGAAGACCAGCCTCGTGGTTGGCAGTGTAGCCTTCAGAATGAAGCTAGGCCTGAGTTCAAATCCTGCCTCTGCTACTGATGGAGGGGACCTGGAGAAAACTGTTTAAACATTCTGTGCTTTTGTTTCCTCTTCTTTGTTTTCAGTGACTTCCTCCCAGTTGTACTGAGATGTAGCTAACACATAGCCTTGGATAAAGCATGCAGCAAAACGATGTAACATGTATTGTTACCTGATGACCACAGTTAAACTGAGTTAACATCCATCATCTCCTATTGTTTCTTAATCTAAATAGAGAGATGATCATAACGGCACCCGCCTCATATAATTGTTAGAAAAATCAAATGAGGTGGGCACAGCACCTGGTATTTAATAAGTTAAGCAGGTGCCTCTTTTTTTTAACATTATCATCTTTATTTATTTTAAGATTTTTATTTATTTGTCAGAGAGAGGGGGAGAGAGAGCATGAGCAGGCAGAGGGAGAAGCAGGCTCCTCCCTGAGCAAGAGGTCTGATGGGGGACTGGATCCCAGGACCTGGGATCATGACCTGAGCCCAAGGCAGATGCCCAACCAACTGAACCACCCATGTGTCCCCAACATTATCACATTTATAAAAGAAGCTCTAAAAGCCAGAGTGTGACATCCGCAGTGGTTTCCAGAGAATGCCTGAATCTGGCAGAACCTGTTGTGTGTTCCAATCCTGGGAAGAAACATCCTTGCTGCAAATTAATACACACGGCCCCAGCAGGTATGAAGCCACACCAGACTTTGACTATCTCCTGGTGGTTCGCATAGGCACAGCCAAGGTCACACCCTCAAACCATGGTGGTCTCACCAGACCCTTAATAGGGGAGCCCCACTAGGAACCAGCCATCCTGGGACCACACCTCCAGCTCATTTTGCCGTGTGTTCAGCTCTAGGCTGGAACAAAGAGCCCTTTCCCTCCTGGGGAGCCTTATCAGCAGTGAGGGCTGCTCCCTAGGACTCCTCCACAGGAACTGGCTCTGGCCGGAGACCCACAGACACCCCCAAGGGTGATTGACAGAGGATCCCCCTTCCAATTGCCCAGGACTGCAGTCCCCTCTCCCCACTTCTGTGTTCACGAGCTCCCATTTCCTGAGCACCTGTTAAGAGTCGTCCCAGTGAACATACCAGCCAACTGCCCACATTTGTGCCAAGGAAGAGAAACTCTCAGAAAACAAAGAATCCAAAAGTCACTGCTAATCACATTTGCATAATACGGTTTTTTTTTCCAGCAGATTTACCTTCCTAATTACGCTTGTCTCTAGCCAATATTAAAGTGATTTCACATTCCCGGAGCACACCGGTGATGAGTGAGGCCACTTCCAGAGGTGGGCGAGGAGCTGGGCTAAGTCATCTTGGAGGCTGAGATTTTGCCACAAAGTGAAGAATTCCCAGGTGAGGAATTAAAAGGCCTACCTACATTCCTGGTGGGGAAGAAAAGTAACAACTGACTTTGCCCCCGGGAAGACCCCACATGAATTTAGCCAGAAATTCAAGGACAATCATCCAAGAAAACTAAGCAAGAGCTTGGAAGGCTTACAGGCAAATCTATACAGGCAACAAGGTCAGCCTTGACCAAGCCCAGGCACAGGTGATCTCCATCCTCTCATTGGTCTTATAAGGTGGCTCTGCCAGAAGCCAGACCTGGACTCTGATCTCCAACAGTGCTGGCCCAGTCAGGAACCAGGAATCCGCTCCACGCTCCCTCGAAGGTGAAGAGTGTGGATTGCAGAGTATGTGCCTGGGTTCACCTCCCAGCTCCTTCTCTTAATAGCTGTATGACAAACTGTGTTTCAGTTTCCTCCTCTGTAAATAGAGATTGTTCAACACCTACTTCATAAGGCTGCTTTCGGGACTAAATTTATGTATGTAAAGCTTGGAAGAGTCCCCAGCACGTAGGAAATTCTGCATAAGTACCATTTCCTACTACTTCTACCATTACCTCTGCTATTATAATGATTAGGGTTGTTTTTCTTGTCTTGTCTTCCATGTCTCAGAGGAAGGACCCAGGAAGGGAAAGATCACATTCATGCTCTTGCAAGAAAGTCCTCACTTCAGCCTCATGGAGGCCCCCTTACCCAGGGCAGGACGCTCAGGTTCAAGGTCCCCCAAAATGCCATTCTTTACCCTGCCTTTCCTTTTCCTGGCCCTAAGCCCAGTATGTGTTCTCTGCAGGGTTCTCTTTCTGATTCATTTGTCCTAAAGTCATTCTGAAATCCATGCTCAGGACTGGTTCCGATTCTGGGGCCAGGGTAGGCCTTCTTACCAGTTGCACCCCAGAAGTCCCATGATCTGTTCTGTGCTTTCCCCTCACTTTAAGGTCAGAGTGAAGGAACTCTCCTCTCTGAACCTGGAGTCGGGGAGATCTAGGTTCAAACCCCGGCTGAATCACTTAGTAACTGTGTAGACTTGAACAAAGCACTTAACCTCTGAGTTTAGATTTCTTTACCTTTAAGATGGATCCTTGATACCTGCCCTCTACAGGCTGTTTTGAAGATTAAATGAGATAATTCTACATATATGTGTTAAAGTAACAAATACGCCCTGCTATTTCAGTAGCTTATCACAAGAGAAGTGTATTTTTCATTTCTATAATAGCTGAATAAGATTGTTTCTGTTTAGTTGGTGGCTTTCCTTCTCATGGTGATTTGGGGGCCCAGGCTACTTCTATGTAGTGGGTTTCCCTCGCTTAGAAGCAATGAGCCCTGTGCATCCAGCCAATCAACAAGAAAGAGGGGTTGGAGAAGATATAGCTGATTCTCATTGACGTTGGACCAGAATGAATATGCATGATCTCCCCTCCCATTCCATTAATGAGATGAAGCCATGGGTCCCATCTGGATGTAAGAAGGATTAGAAACAGAAACAGTCTCTGGCTTGGTAGCACTTCCCAATGACAGCTCTACAGTATGGGAGGGGACCATAGGACACGAGCCTCTGGTCATGTCCGCTCAAGTCTGCAAGTGCTTACCGAAGTGTCTCAGGTGCATGGTAAGTCGACACAATGGCTATTTCTGCTACCACCAGGACTACCCCCACTGCTACTTTTGCTATTTATAAATAGTTACCTTGGGAAATTGAGATAATAATACTGATCACACAGAGTTGGGGTGAGCACAAATGGTGTGAGTGCATGAATGACACCACCTCTTCTTCCTCCTCCCACATCTGAGTCCCCAACTGCCCCTAAAGCCCTTCCTAGGGCTAGGCCTTCTGAGGCTGAGCACCTGCTGGGAGCCACACGTGGGACTCAACTCCCTTCTAAGTTGGAAGCCAGCCCCTCCCACTGGCTCCATGCCCACCCCAAGTTTGTCTAGGTCACTCATCCTTCTCCGTTACCCTCCTAGGAACCACTAGAGGTAGCTCCCCAGGTCAGGCTCACCTGATTTGTGCACAGTCAGAACACAATGCTCTCTGCCTGCTTCTCTCTGGAACTAAAAACTGGACTCAAAGTAAAGGGGGGAAAATGGGATTTCCTACATTACCTTCCTCCCATTCTCCCATGACTATTTCTTTTTCAATACAAATGATGTTTCAGGGGATTTTTCCAAGTCCTCCTCTCACCAGCCCACTCATTCCATTTCTGTTAATTCCTACTCCCTCCCACTTTTTTTTCCTGGACTGTTTACTATGGAAAGGATTTTATTTTCAGGAGCAGCTCTCCTAGAAGTTTTGGGCCACCCATTTCAACATGACTCTTCCTAAAACCAGGTTATTAAAGGGCAGAGTGGGCTTCCCAGGTAGGCAGTAGGGCCCTCCACATGATCTTATAGATTCATCACTTCACAAAAGGGAAAAGAAAGAGGCCCAAGTTGGAGACACAAACACAAGGGGTCTTCTGGGAGGAAGGTAGGAAGATAAATCCAAAGAAAAGGATGGAGAAGGTCAGCCAGGGCTCATCAAATGTGCATTCCGCCTCACTCTCTTTCTCCAGAATGATGCGGGGGGTGGGGGGGGGTTGATTTCTTGTTCCACCGCCTTGGCCATGTGTTTTTCAACAAAGCCTTCAACTTCCCTGCACCTCAGTTTCTTCACCTGTAAAATAGGTCCAGTTGCCCTCCACAGAGTATTATTGGGACAATTAAATAAAGTTAATACACGCAATACAGCCACACAGTGCATGAAGAGTAGTAAGGTGGCCAATACACAGTAATTCCCTTGCCTTCCTCCTTCCAGAACAAATGCAGGTTAAACTTTCTGAGCCTAAGGTTAACTGGTATTTTTCTAATAAAAAAGTACTTTTTCTGAGCACAAAAATAGCACCTTGATAGTATGTCATCAAGTAACAGACCTTTGCAATGTTGCTGAGGCTGTGTCTGGGCCTTGGGCTAAAACCAAGTGGCCGCAGAAGAAAAATCTTGCTGTACAAACTTTATATTTAGTTGTCAATATTGGATATTTTATCTACAAAACACCAGTTTTATACAGTTCAATAATCTAAATCCTGTAGTAACAAGAGCAAATGCTTATACAGTACTTACCATGTACTGAGCCTTGTTCTAAGCATCTTAGTACTCATTAAATCCTTACAACTCTGGAGGGTAGGTTGTACAATATATTCATTTTTTAAATTTTATTTATTCGCTTATTTGAGAGAGTGGGGAGGGGCAGAGGGGGAGGAACAAGCAGACTCCACGCTGAGCTTGCAGCTGGTTGTGGGGCTCGATCCCACGACCCTGAGATCACACCCTTGAGCCAAAATCAAGGTCAGACACTCAACAGACTGAGCCACCCAGGCGCCCCAATAAATTCATTTTATTGCTAAAAAATTCAACACAGAGAGGTTACATGACTTGTCTGAGGGGAAGAGCTGGGATTTGAACCCTGGTATTTAGCTCCAGAGGACATGATTGAAGCCTCTACATTTTCCTGCCTCCGGTATGAATAATCGAAAGGCCTCCAGAGTAAGATCGCGTGTATCCATATTGCTCTCAGATGAACAGGGGAAAAGGAAGCTGCAAAGCCAGGTCAGCATGGAGAAGAGGGCAGCTATCACACCCAGCAATCAGTCGGCCTGCAGTTCTTAGCCTGCCCCAGGAAGGGTGAGGCCGCTCCTCCAGAAGCAGAAGGCAGGTACTGGCAGGCTCCCGGCCCCACCCTCTTTCCCAAGCATTTCATTTCCCTGTCCTTTGTGACATGACTCTCATAAAACTATTCATTTCTTAATTCTGATGGCAGAAAGGAATTTAATCAAGTTGCTTGAATATGACGACAGCCTCCCGCTAAGCCAGCTGCCTCCCGAGGGTCATTGGGAGACAACGCCCTGTTAATATTTAGCTCCAACAGCAAACATTATGGCTTTCAATTTAGAAGATTATGCTTCTGGTTAGTTATGTATCATATGTGCGCGCGCGCGCTCGCTGGGTGGCTCATCTCATCAGCGCGGGAGCATTTTGCCAGGGTTATAAAAAATGCCATTTTCTCTGCGAGCCCTTTCCACTCAGTGATCCAGTGAAGTAACATCGAGATCAAAACCATGTTCTGAAAAATAATTGATCTATTCAGCAGCTCACAGGCCTGCATTCCAACCGCCCCCAAAGAGCCATTTTCGGGAGAAGCCAGGGGCCAACGTGGGAGAGGGTTGCGGTCTGCTGGCTCCCCGAGAGGGAAGCTTGGAGCTGTCCGTGGTGCTGAACCCGAGCTGTCCCAGAATTGCCAGTGAGTGGAAATGAATACTGGCTAGAGGGACTGGCTGATTGTCTGGGGAGCTGTGCCTATTCTAGGGTCTTGGATCATTACATTTTCCTTCTTTCCAGAGCTCCCAATCCTCTCTCTAATTCTGGATCCAACCCTCTAGTGCCTTCTCTTGTGCTCACTCTCTCTGGTGGCTGCCTTCATCCTGAGGAGCTCGTTCCTACTAGTCATTTCATGATTTTTCTTTCCTTTTCTTTCCTTTCTCGTCTGAACTCTTCCTTATGATGACACAGAGCCTCTGGTGGATCTGAGAAGCTTTATGTTTTAGAAATACCGACCCATCTCTATTTCCTCTACTCAAGCTTCCTCTCCCTCAATTTCTCTTTCTGTCTCATCACTATCTCCCCCACTTTGCTCCTTCCCCTTCCTGCCTATGTCCCTTTCCTTCTTGCCTTGCCTCCTCCTTCTCTACCCCTCCTTCCTCCTTGACACTTTCAATCCCTCTTTCCCTCCCTCCATTCTCCCTCTCTTCTCTTCTCTCTCCCACTCTGTCCTCAGAAATCCCAGCCGACTCCATCTCTCTATTCCCCTTTTTGCCCTCCATCTTCTGTCTCTTTCATGGTCTTTCCCAGTCTTTCTATCTTGTCTCTCTCCATTACACTTTCTCTTTTTCCCTCTCTCACCACTTTCTCATTCCTCTCTATTTCCCTCCCTCACTCTTTCAAGATCCCCCTTCTCTCCCTGCTTTGCCTCTTTCTCTCTCTTTGCCCACTTCTCTCCCCCTCTTTTCTTGCCATTCCCCTCCATCCCTCCTTCTATCTCACCCCATTTCTTTGTGTGTTGTTTCTCTCCCTCTCCCTTTCTCTCACTCTCTCCCTGCTCCCTTCCTCCCTCTTCCCATTTCTCTTCCCCCTCCCATTCTCTCTTTCTCTGCACACAGATCTCCTCTCTAGGAGCCCCCAGCTGCCTGGTGAATTCATTTCAGCAGCTATTAGGGATCAGCACCTGCCCTGATACTTGGTGGGGAAGATGAGTTTGAGATAAGAAGGGCTGTTTCAATCTCAGCACATCTGTAATTGCATTACCATTAAATTGCACCATTTTCCAAAGGTGAGAGCCCAGGGCCCTTGTACTGAGTCTTCTGTAAATCCACTGCCAAGTTCTGCATGATGTGGAAGCCCCAGGCAGAGGGGAGAGTAGAACCAGCTTGATTTGACCACCATATTAATCCCTCCTTGTCTTCAAGGTCTCTTGTTTTCCATTTTATTTCAAAGGTAAAAGAACCCCTGGGAATCATTATTTCCAACCTTCTCATCTCACAGATAAAGAAACTGAAGCTTAAAGAAAGGGAATTGCCCAAGGTCACATAGGCATGAGCCACTGGGTCTGCAGATGTCCCTCATTCTGCAGCCTTCATGTGAGCTAGGACTATAGCAGGGAAAGTGGGCAGAGGGCAAAAACAGGATCCAGAATTTTCAGGTTCCAAGGGTGTGACCTTGGTCATATATGCAAGGATCTGTCATATCTAGTGGGCATGATACAAAATGGGTCATAGGATAGCAACACCATGACTCCTTGTGGCCTGTCAGGTTTGGCCAGGGATACAGAGAACAGGATTCAGTCCCGAGGAGAGGACAAAGCTAGCAAAATCTGAATGGGGGCGGGGCGATTTGTGCTCCAGACAGATGGGCTGGTATACAGGGCAGGACTCTGTTTCCAGCTAGGACCTGGGAGACACAACCAAGAAATCAATGCAGAAGGTGGCACATAAACCAAGGCAATAACACAGAGGCTGGCAATGGGGATTGCAGTCTGGGGGCTCGCCCAGCTTGTGCCTATAGAGGGAGAAGCCGGGAAAGATGGAGTCTGGAAGAATAGAGTTCAGGATGGGCTGGAGCCCAGATGCAAGGGAAGGAGAACGCAGGTGGTAGTTGGGGATTGGATACAGAAGGAGAATTAAATACACCCTCTGGGTTCGACATCAGGAAGGGCTCCACATGGAAGGTTATGAGAGAAAACCAGATGAATGCGGGAAAGGGTCAGTACTGGCACAGAGCACTAAGCAGAAGAGCTCCAAGAGACCAGAGATGGTGTCACCTGGCACAAGGGTCTGTCTCTTTAGGCTCCATTCTGTCTTGTTGTCTCCCTATTTCCTGCTTCTTAAGGAAAATACAAGATTACATGGAACCCAGACTTGTTCTATACTAAGAGATCATTCCCAATGCCCACCTGCTGTTGCCCAGCCTGAGGAATTATGGGTTTGGGGTTGAAGGGGATGAGGAGGGCAGGGAGATCATTACCTCAGTGGCCTCTGGTACCCAGCGATCCCCACTCTGTAGCCTCCTGCACCAATAGCAGCAGGAATTTAACCAGGCAGGCTGAGCAGATACAAGTCCCCACCACAGCATTCCCAGCTCCAGGGCTGGGAGGCCAGCGAGCAAACAAACAAACAAACATCCAGCCAGTGTGTCCCTATGCCCCAGGGTCAGCCTGCCACAGTGGCTACACCTGCTTTGACAAAGTAGTTACTTTGAAGCCCAGCCTGATGCAGAGAGCGGGCAGCACTCAGGGACAAAATTGGGGGCTTTAATGATGTGAAATAGCTCCATGCGCAATCTGGGTGTGCTACAAGGGCTGCTGAGAGACTCTAAAAGCTTCCCGGGCCAGCCTGCCTCTGAGGCTGGCCCATTATGTTGTTTTGCTGCCTTGTGATCAGGATGAAGCCAGCCCCTGCCAGCCCTAGTTCCATGCACACTGCTCTTTCCCCCCAACTCCAGGCACCCATGGGGCCCCCACCACAGGTCATCGGGCACAAGGTTGGCTGCCCCAGCAATTCTTAGATAAATCAATTAGGATAAATGAGCTTAGTGATGTATGATGCCCTTGCTCCACTGCGTGCCTTCTGAACTATTAGTTCTCGGGAGAAGATTAATTACGGGACTGCCATGCTAATGCTCTTTTAATGGAATCTGTTATTTAAGTTTAAGAGCAGGTATCGAATATATGGGAGTTAGATACCTGTTATGTGCATCTCAAATCAGAAGCAATGGATGGAGCTAACCTCAGGATGGACCTGTTGAAACAGAGGAGCTAATAATCACTCTGAACCCTACAGAAGGTTGCATCAAGTCCTGGCAGATTTTCCTAGAATTAATCAAATGTATTTGTGGCATTAACTTTCTACTCTTCCTGGACAGGAATTAGGTTGGTAGAAACAGAGTAGAGAAGTGGAAGAGCTGCTAAAGGGAAGAGGCTGGGTGAGCTTAAATAAACCATGTAGGAGGATATAGACAGAAAGAATGTATTTGACTTAGGGTCATATTAATAGAGATATAAAATCATGAGCAAAGGAGGTTTGGTCTTGCCCTAGACAAAGAAGTCATGTTTCCCAAGTGACATTGACTAGTGACAGAATAGTGAAGTGGTTAGAATAATGAGAGGTCTGAAAACTGAATCCTATAAGAGTTGCAAGTATCTCCTGGGAGATGTGGATGGGGGGAAGCAGTGCTCCTCAGCACTGGCTACTTCTTAGAATCATATGGAGAAACATTTAGAAAATACCAATGCACAGACCTCCGTCCCAGAAATTCTGATTCAGTTGGTCTGAGGTGGATTCAGGCATTA
Source organism: Martes martes (assembly GCF_963455335.1). Taxonomy (NCBI): domain Eukaryota; kingdom Metazoa; phylum Chordata; class Mammalia; order Carnivora; family Mustelidae; genus Martes; species Martes martes. The sequence continues at coordinate 163,234,466 of NC_137891.1, read as the reverse complement.
GTAGTTTTTAAAATCTGCCCAGGTGATTATAACATACAGCCAAATTTGAGAACCACTGCTCTAAAAGCTGTCACAGGTAAGAGGGATTGCACTTAACCATGTGCAGCTCCAGAGAACAGAATACATGTGAATGGATTTTCTTCCCAAGACATTGGAATCCTGTGGTGGCAGGCCAGCAGTTTTTGTCCCAAGACATTAGAAGTTTTTGCCCCAAGACACTGTCCCAAGACATTGGAATCCTATGGTAGTGGACCAGCAGTGGATGGGAATGGAGTAAGCTGGTATAAGGTGTCGGGGCCAAAGTCTGGCTCCTCTATAGAAGGTGTTAGCAATTGAGGCACAGCAGGTAGGACAGGTAGAACAACCAGAGAGAGTCACATGGAGGTAGAAATAATTTGCAACCAACCTCACATTCGTCTACTGAATCTTTGTTAAAAAAAAAAAAAAAAAGAAAGGCAGAAAGAAAGAAAGAAAGAAAGAAAGAAAAAGAACAGAGAGGAGTCAGCCATATGGCCAGGATTCCTACTTTCCTGGGAGGCCCATGGGTGAGAGGTGATGTGACAGGCATCCCTGGGCAGAAGCAACACTCCAGAGCAATATGGAAGTGTCAGAGCATTATGGGCCAAGCAGGTCTTGACTGAGTATATTCATGGCTCCTGTCACTTGCAGGTGCACAGGAGATAGCATGGTCCTGCCCCCAGGAAGGAGGAGTCTGGCAGGAACTCAGCAGAAGAGCCAGGGCCCCACTTTCCTGGACCAAAGTTGGTACTCAGATGCTGTCCTGGAGGAACCAGTCAGAACCAGAAGCCCCTCTGGATGGGAGTAGTGGAAGCATTTGGAGAGAAGGGAATGAGTATTCCCTGCACACCTCCTGGAGGCCAGGCCCTGTGCAGGGGTTTCATATACATCATCCCTTTACTACTAATGACCGCTGTACTGGTTGGGGGAAGTTATGAACACATTTCATATACAGATGTGAAAATTGAAGCTCAGAGAGCTTACATGCCCTGCCTGGTCATACCCAGCTTGTGACTGCAAAGCTCTTTCTGTGGCCCCAAGCTGAGGACAATGCTGCCAACAGTCTACACCTGGCACTGAAGCCAGAAACAGCAGGCAGGTTGGTCGGGGCATGGAGAGCCACACCAACCCCCTGTCAGGCCTGGTCCTCCCTTGTCCCCAGAAGAGAGGAGAGAGAACTTATTGGGTTTTGGAGGCCTGAGAAGTCAAGGCAGAAGCGGGGGACATATAGGGTGCTGTGTGGGGGATATGGGATGGAGGATGAGCAGGAGCTCGGTGCCGTGTGGTGCTGGTTTCTCTAAACCAGAGATCCGAGGAAAACTCAACATCATCAGCCAAATGGGAATGGCAGCCTCTGTGCTGTTCCTTGCCATGGTATGGTGGGGTATAAGAGGTTTAGAGATATTACAGACTCTAAATGGGACAAAGTCACCTTGCCCCCGAGGTGAAGCATGATCCTCTAACACACCCCCATACACACACAAATATGCACACGTACACACAGACACAGACAAAGAAAAAGTTCATTTATACACAACCTTCAAATTATACCATGTTTATTTCCCTGTTGTCATCCCCAATACTCTGGTAAAGTCTTGTTTAACTATTCCAGTCCAGTCTCAACTAAGCCAAAGTCTTCCTATGCTCGGGGCAGAATAGCAGCTCAGGAGTGGAGTGCCCCTTAATGCACACAAAAGCCACATGATAAATATTTGGTGAATGTAAGAATGACCTCCCATTGTAATTGCAGTCTTAACAATTCATATATAGAGAACAGTGAACAATGAGATTTGATACATTTTATCTCAAATAATCCTATGACAGATATTATTATTCCCACTCTAACTTTTTTTTTTTTTTAAGATTTACTTATTTGACAGAGATCACAAGTAGGCAGAGAGGCAGGCAGAGAGAGAGGAGGAAGCAGGCTCCCCGCTGAGCAGAGAGCCCAATACGGGACTCGATCCCAGGACCCTGAGACCATGACTTGAGCCGAAAGCAGAGGCTTAACCCACTGGGCCACCCAGGTGCCCATATTATTCCCAGTTTACAGATGAGGCATCTGAAACTCAGAGAGGTAAAGTCACTTTTCCAAAAATACACAGCTAGTAAATGGAGCAGGAAGATATAGAACAGTGAGCCAGGTGAAGCTTGCACTTACACAATCTTAAGAATTATTTCGGCCCCGGTCTCTGGAAGCTCTCCTAGTCTCCCCCCTCACCAACTCCCATCTCTTTCTACACCATTACCCTGCCTTCTATTCTCCAAAGGACTTTTCACTGCCTGACTTTAATTACTCATATATTCCTTTGTTACAGTCTCTCTCCCACTAGTTAGTTAGTGAGCTCCAAAGGGCAGGATCACTTCCCTTGTTGTTCACCACCATGTGCCCAGTACCTAGCCGAGTAACCAGCGCACAAATGTCCCACTGAACTGCAATTCGTGCCTGGCTGAAGGACTGCTCTTGGGGGGTCTGATGGGGGGGTGGGGGAGTGGAGATATTCCTGGGGACATGACTGACTCCTCCATGTCCTCCTTTGCAAAGGTTCAGTAAACAAATGTGAGGCTGGTTACAAATTATTTCTGCCATCTTTCATACAATGGAGTTAACAGCTGGCTGAGCTACAATATATCAATTGTATAAATTTTGAGGGCATTTTCATGTTTCAATCTCCTTATGTATTTCTAGTTGACCAAACTTGTTCAAATTGCCATTAACTGCAATCCCATCACCTGGCTCACTGGGCAGGAAGGCAGTAGCTTGGGTTTAACTCCTCAAGGACCATGGAAGGGAGAGAGGAGAGGGGAGAGGTCTGGCACTGTCAAGGCATAGAGGAGGGCCTGCTCTTAAAAGTCAAGCAGCTGCTTTCATCTGTAGATCTCATGCTTTGCTTTTCTCTGGGGCCTCTGAGCACCTTCCATCCAAATCTGTATCCCCTCAGATCCTTCTCTCTTGAGACCTTAAAGCCATTTCCTGCCACATTTCCACCCCAACCAATGACTGATAGAGCCCCTCCTTAAATACAATCCCACTTCAAATTCAAAACCATGTAATAGACACGGGGAAGGAGCGATGTTGAAAAACTAGGGACTCTGTTTGGAAAAGTCATAATCCAGTGGGAGTAGGGAGAAAGAGGAGAGTTAAGAGTATCTTAGAGCAGGAATAAAGATTTGTGCTTCTCTCCATTCCCCGTGCCTGGCACAGAGACTGGCACATAGCTGAGATTAAACAATGTTTCCTGAATAAATGAATGAATGAAGGCAATATAAAGACCATGCATGGGCTTGGAACCACAGAACTGGCTTCAAATCCCGGTTCTACCTCTTTGTGATCTTGAGCCAACCACCTAACCACTCTGAGTGATGGTTTCCTCATCTTTAATGAGCAAAACATTCAGAGCGGGAAGGTGTCACATGACTCCTTCCCCCAATTTTCCAGAAGGAGAGAAAATCTTGTAACTGTCAGTAACATGCTAGAACTGCCAAAAGTACATAAAGGAGCTACAGCAATTGTGAAATAGAAGTCATAGTTCTATTTATTTTGCAATAATGTAAACTGCACAATGTTTTACTTTCAGATTAAAAAAATAAAAACCCTTCCACGAAAACTGTGAGATAATAAATGTAAATGGTTTTCAGCTGCTAAATTTGGGGGAGGGCTGGCTATTTGCTATGCAGCAGTAGGAAACTAATAAAAGTATTATTCCCATTGTATAGATGAGGAAACCAAGACTCAGAGAAATCACCAAGCTTGTCTCCCTTATTCACACAGGGAATAAGTGGAGGAGCCCAGATTAGAATTTAAGTTTATCTGACTTTGACGTCTGCATTCTTGCCCACCATGCATTCCTGCCTCCACTCTGGGGCCTTACACTCCAAAGCTAATTGGCCTTCCCATCACATGGTATGAGGTTATATCATCAGTCCCTTTATGTACTTGTCTGTGGCTCTCCTGTTCAGGGATTTGCCTTTGTAGGGTTTTAGGTTTCAGTCACTTCTTCATGAGAGTCAGTTGAGGCACATTGATCCCATGACTTCTTTTTTTTTTTTTAAGATTTATTTATTTATTTATTTATTTGACAGACAGAGATCACAAGTAGGCAGAGAGAGAGAAGGAAGCAGGCTCCCTGCTGAGCAGAGATCCCAATGCGGGGCTCAATCCCAAGACCCTGGGATCATGACCTGAGCCAAAAGCAGAGGCTTAACCCACTGAGCCACCCAGGCCCCCCGATCCCATGACTTCTGATGTCACCTTGGATATATGCACATGACCTCATCCCCTACCTGAAGAAGGTGATGGTGTACAAGACAGTGGCAAAGAAATAGGGGAGGGAGGGAGATGATGGCAAGGAGGTAGGAGAGCCAATTGTCGTGTCCTTTGTAAAGCACCCCTGTCACTTTTCCTGGGATGGAGTCCTGCATCAGGCTCCTTGCTCAGCAGGGAGCCTGCTTCTCTCTCTGCCTCTACCTATCACTCTGCCTGCTTGTGTTCTCTCTCTCTCTGACAAATGAATAAATAAAATCTTTTAAAAAATAAAAAACAAAAGACTTTGTTGCAGGGGCGCCTGTGTGGCTCAGTTAAGTGTCCGATTCTTAGTTTAGGCTCAGGTCATGATCTCAGGGTCTGAGACTGAGCCCCACCTTGGGGCTCCATGTTCACTGCAGAGTTTACTTAAGACATTCTCTCTCTCTCTCTGTCTCTCCTTCTGCACCCCTCAACTGCTCCCACTCTCTCCCACTCACTCTTTCTAAAATAAACAAACAAATAAATAAACTTTTTTTAAAAAGAAAGACTATATTGCAAAATACAAAGTATTTGAATGCATTTAAATTATGTATAGATTCCTGGCAACGCTGTGCAAATAACTAATTTTATTTAGTAGATGGTACCTATACATTGTCTTCAGAGTCTTTCGGCCATAGTATTTACACATTTCTCTTCACTTGTGGATTTGACTTTTTTTTTTAAGATTTTTATTTATTTATTTATTTGACAGAGATCACAAATAGGTAGAGAGGCAGGCAGAGAGAGAGGAGGAAGCAGGCTCCCCGCTGAGCAGAGAGCCTGACGTGGGGCTCGATTCCAGGACTCTGGAATCATGACCTGAGCCGAAGGCAGAGGCTTTAACCCACTGAGCCTTCCAGGCGCCCGGTGGATTCAACTTCTTGTCCAGCATCACACTTCTCCAGTTTTTACTAAAATGTCTTCCTTCAGAAGTATCTGTTTCCAAAAACTAGGCTACACGTTCATAAATGAACTTTGTATTACGATATGAAATCCTTCTCCACTGTTGTTTGTTCTTGGCATATTGTCCCATGTCCCTTGACAGTCAATCCAAAGTCCTCTGGGAAATGTGAGTTCAAACTTCGCATCCCAGTCCAGACCATTATGAGGGCTAAGAATGATATAAAATAAAAATAGAAGGATTGTGTTGGCGGAGAAATGAAAACAAACTGCCAACCAGTCAATGAAACAAACCATCAAACCAACCCATCAATAGGTAATTTTTTTATGCTTTAGGGCAAAATTGCTTGATACCAAATTAGTTATAGGGTGAAAATGCTAGCAGCAAAGACACTTAAAGTGAAATACTGGACATGCCCCCTTTCTCACCCCACCCTCATCAGCAGTTCCTCAGAGACCCCCAAAGCCATCTCAGCCCGTGATGCTACCTCACCTGTGCCACATTGCTGAAGGTCTGAGTGAGTAGGTCAGCATCACATGTGCCCTGCTCACAGCTCTCCCCCAGGGCAGATAGACTCACTGGCCTCCCCAGTGCATCCAGAACCCAGAGAGCTGGAGTCAGCAGGATTTGGTTCCAATCCCTGCTCTACCATTCATGCTCTGTGTGGCCTCAAGTCCTCTTCAGCCTCAGTTTGTTCATCTGCAAAATGGAAATCATCATCATCATCATCATCATCATAATAACAATAAAGTTCTTACTCTAGTATCTGGCATGTGTTCAACACTTAACAAGTGTATTAACACTTAGTTATTATAGTTACTATTTCCTTATCATTCCTTATTATTTCCTTATTTGCAAAATTGGGAGAATTCTGTATTTCATAGAACTATCTGTTGGTGTCAAACACGCCACTGTTGCATAGACCACTGAGAAGGAAAAATGCTCTCCGATATAACCCCACCGGCCAGAATAACCTTTCCCACCTCTAAGACTGTATCTCAGAATCAGTGAACCACAGAACAAGTGTCCGCCTCACAGAGCTGCTGTGGAATTGAATGGGGGTAATCCCATGGTGCTCAATAAATGTGTATGGACTGGATGGAGGCTGGATTCCCGTCCAGTGCTCTTCCTACTCTGCAGTCACTGACCACTCTGCTCACCCTGAAGCACCTGCAGGGCAGCAGGACAGACCAGCCGAGAGGTGCCTTCCATGAGCCCACTCACTGCACATCGCTTGGCTCCAAGACCCCCACCTGGCAGAGCCGTCCTTCCTGCTGCCCAGGGAGATGGCCCAACCGCTGTGAGCGGTCTCGTCTTCTGCAGCCGCCCCACAGGGAGCAGCCTTGTGGGACAGCACTCAGCACTGCATGCCTGAACAGCAGCGTCCCTAGTGCTCCTCCTGAGACTGTCCCTTTATGCCTCAGTTTCCTGCTCTGCAGAAAACTGGGGCTGATGACTCCTACTTCTTGAGACTACGAGAAGCCCTCAAGGCAATGTCCATGCTCAGATGTGAGGAGATCTTCCCCCCAGAAGGAAGTCCGCTAGACCTCTCCACTGCCCTCCTCACCTCCTCCCAAGCCCAAGGAAGTTCAGCGACTTCTCTCTCCTTGTCAGACCCAGCCAACCCCACTCCCCCAAAGCCAGTGTCTGCTGGGGCTCCAAGCCGGGAAAGGAGGCATCAACCTGAGGCCTCTCCCTAAAGGCCACCTGAGGCTAAGATTGCACAGGCCCCTCTTGATGCTTCCTTAAGAAATTCTTCCCAGGATCTGCTTTCTGTCCTTTCAGCAGTGGGAGCCCAGACTGCAGGTTGAGCAAGCCCAATGAATAAAAGCTTCTGGATCATCCTCCCTGCAGACCCTCAGTCAAGTTCAGTGTTGGGGGAGGGCCTGGGGGAGGGCATAGATACAGGGCAGCCCAGGCTCCAGTTTATAGCCTTATATCCCTCGGGCAGGACCGGCATCCACAACACCCAGTAACTTGTCCAGTTTTCAGGAATATGAGTTCAGGCTCCTCTGCATTCACGTCTCTCTCCCAAACACCTCTGCCTGGGGGCGTCTGTCCCTCCCCTGTCACCTCCTGCCATGGTGGCCAGAACGGAGATCACCCCTTGCAGGGCCACTGAGGCAGAGCACATGCTGGTCCCCCTACCCCCAGCACAGAGATTCTGGCTCACCTAGACCAGCTCGCAGCAGCTGCTTGGAAATAACAGTCCCCCTCTCTCAGTTATGATGAGCTCCTTATCTCTCTGTGCAAATTAGGAGCACTTCATGGTAATCCAGCCCCGCTCCCCGCCTCAGCAGACTCTCTGAAATAAAAAAGCTGGAACTGAGTCATCAAACATTTAAGCTCCCCCACCACCCCATCCCCCCAGCAGTCATGCTTAAGAGGAGAGAATGATGCTGCCTGTCCTCCCCAGCCTAAGCCCTTTGCCAGGGATCCAGGTGTCCGAGGGTCCGTGGTCAGCTTCCCCACAGGTCATACAGTCGTCTGCCCCTGGGAGCCCGGCTCACAGCCTACAGAATGCACCAATACTAATGCCCACTATTTATGGAGACCTCAGAACCAGCCAAGCCAAGCCGGGCACAGGGCCAAGTGCTTTGCATGAGTAAGTAACCTCATCTAAGACTCAAGACAGCCCTGTGAAATAGGGGTGTTAGCCCCATTTTTCAGATGAAGGGCAGTGGGGTATGGTGCTTTGGCCAAGGTTGCAGTGCCCGCAAGGAGTGGGAGAGAACTACAGCTCTTCCACCATCTGAACCACCCTGCTAACTGTGCCCCAGCCCACTGGCACACGCCCCTGGGGATGGTCAGGGCCTCGTGTCGATGCAGCTGTACGTACACACTCCCAGAATATGCCCACTCCCAGCCTCATGGGTCTAAGACTTAAAGTTAGATCTTTTTCCCTCAAATGGACCCAGAAGGAATGTGAGATGGGCTGCAAAACAGGCGGTGAGGCTATAAAGTGGAAAATCAATTTGTAATGGATGGAGCCACGATCTCCCGGAGGTGCCTGGGATGGCCGGCCAGCTGAGGAAGCCGGGCACCTGCCACCCATGCAAGCGGGGAGAACCCCACGTGTATGCTTCCCCCGCACTGCTCCCTGCTCCGGGGGCAGGACCCTCGCAGCCCTGCATTGTTTCCAGATTGCTGCTGCCAACAGGTACCCGCTTCCCATCTTGCTTCCCAGGGGTGGCTCCCTTGCAGGCACTGAATTCCACATGCAGCAAAAAATAAATATTTTAAGGCTCTGTGGCCTGAGTCACCGGAGTTTGGTGGCAGTTACTGCTCTGCAGCTGGCCCTGCCCACGGGCCTGCTTAGCATGCAATTAAGATGCAAAATAACATCCTTCAAAAGCTTCCCTCTGGGCCTCTTGCTTCTCCCTTCAAGGCCCTGGTGGATTAAGAAGATTCGGAAACAGTCAGGAGGCACTTCTCCCACCAACCTTAAGGAACAAGTCTCCCCCCACCCTCCCGCTGGGTTTATGGCCTTGGCTCAGAGCCCTGCCTAGGGTTGGCTGCCGACCTCCTCCTGGCTCCCTGCAAACTTCCCCCCGTACACAGCACACTCAAGTCTGAAAATTCAGAACCCTTCATTGATGCCCCATTGGTCTTGGTTTAGAATCCAACCAGGGACAGTGATCTCCAAGCCAGACCACTTGACTGGCCCCTCCTGAATTTGATCTCCTCTCCCTTCCTTCACCTGCTCCAACCACACAGGCCTTCTTTCAGTTCCCCAAAACAAGCCAAACTTTTTCCTGCCTCAGGACCTTTACATTTGCTGTTCTTCTTTCTCCTGATCTGTATATGTCTGGCTCCTATTCAACCTTAAAGATCACCTCTTCCAAGAAAGCTTCCTAGACCACCCCCATGTAATAAGAAGCACTCACTAGATGCCAGACATGGCACTTGGTACTTTATAACAACCCAAGGGTCAGCAAACTGAGGCATGGAGCTCATCAAGGGCCACACAGAGATGGTTTGCGTTTGAAGCCAGGTATTCTAGCTCCAGAGTATGGGTCCTTAGTCAGTGTGCTACACTGTCTCTAACTACAGTGGCTTCCTTCCCCCATCTGCCTCCCTGGCTTCTCCCCTTCTATCTTTATTCGGTTATCTTGTCTGTTACCCCTGTTGAATGTTGTTAGTTCCTGAATATAGAAGTTTCTCTTATCTTATTCTCTCCTGTTTCCCCAGTGCTCACAGCAGTGCCTTGCCAGTGTAAGTTCTCAATACTTGCTGGATGGATGGATGGATGGATGGACAGACGGACGGACACACGGATGAATGGAGTGTTGTAATTCATTCTACCTCCTCCTGCCCTTTTTTCTCTAGAGCATTGTGCCTGGCCTCTGACTCAGTTTATCCTAAATATCCCCTCCCCCCTCCCTCATCTCACCCGACACCAGGCACCCAGGCTCAGACTCGAGACAAGAGCTCCCCTGTGCCTCTCAGATGAGCTTTCCCAGGAAGGCCTCTCCACCCAAACAGATGCTCTGTGCTGGGCTTTCAGCCAACCTCTGGGACAGGGACAGTAAACAAGGAGGCATGGGGAAAGCACATCTTTCTCTAGGATACAGACTCTGGATCCCAGGATGCCAGCTCTACTTCTTACGTTGGGCAAGGCACTCACCCTCTCCAAACACCAGTTCCCTCATCTGAAAAATGGGCACATGATACCAACTTCCAGGGAAAGGTCATGACACAGTGTCAGTGGGCCAAGAGGGTCTTTCCTGACGCCACCCAAGGAGAACATAAACCTGAGGGTCAGACTGGGTCAGGAGTGGGTGAGGTCACCCTAGAAATGCCCAGTGTTCCTGGAGAGCTGGTCCTTGTGGGGATGCCAAGGTCACAAAGAGGAACTGAGCAGGAGTCCAGAGATGGAGCCCATGGGTCTAGGATCCCAGAGCCCCGGCCCCCAGGAGACGCGGGGCAGCAGCCTCAGACCCCGCCAGCTTCTAGAGTAGTAGAGTGTGGGGGCAGCAGCTGGCATTGAGGGGAGGAAGCAAAAGGGGCAAGTTCAGGGGCAGAATCAAAATGCCTCTCACAGCTGAGGTCCTGCCAGCCTTCCCTTCAGGTGTGACAGGCTGCCCCGGGGGACAGCTCACAACCCAAAGCAGCCAGACCACAGAAATGTCACTAGGAAACATCAAGGTTGGCGACCTGCAGGGACCGCAGAGGGTGGAGGGTGAGAACAAAGCCTGCTGGCCTCAACAGCCTGGAAGCCGGCCCATAGGATGGAAGAGGGAGCTCAGGCAGTCAGCTCCAGGCCTCCCAGGGAGCATGACCTCAGGCATGTGACTTGCCTCTTGTGAGCTGCACCAGCCCCATCTGATAAATGGGGTCCTAACCCAGCCTCTGCGCCACTGCGGCAACGAAAGGCCATGATGAACAGCAAGAACTTTGCAAATTCTCCGGTGCTCTGTGTACACTAAGACCCTACAGATACATTGCACCGTCAGACTCGCCTTTGTCCTTTTTCCACCGCACCCATCACGACTTGCTGGTAAGTATTTATTGTATGAAAAGTAAAAGTGTTGTCCCTGAAGCCAAATAGCCCAGGTTCAGAAGTCAGTCCTATGACCTCTTAGCTATGCAAACCAGTGCAAGTTGCTTACCCTCCCAGTGCCTCTGTTGTCTCATCTGTGGAATGGGAAGAACAGAGCAACACCACAGCGATAGAGAGGATTGAAGGAGTTAATAAGAGTTCAGTCGATGTGAGCTAGGATCACTCCTGCTGGTGCTGTGACTAGCACCGTCCACTTCCCCCCACCATGTGCATGTGCAAGGACACGCACCAGGGCACATGCGTGGGCACACATGTACATGAACACGCCATCGCTAGATAGTAAGTCCCACAAGAGCAGGCTGTAAGCTGCGTGGTTCACAGAGGTGGTGCCTTATACACAGCACTTTGCCAGTAAACACTTGTTGGCTGAAAGACATGTAAATATTTGAGTTCAGTAGCTGGGAGGGTCCAACTCCACTCTGCCCTCCTGAGCTGCTGGAAGCTCTGGCTCCTGATGGATGGCTGCTCCGGCTTCCTCCTCCTCCCCCTCCTCTCCCTGCCTCCTCCAGCCTCTGCTGGGTCCTACAGGGAAGCAACGGTGGTCTTAAGCATAAAGCAGAATCATATCGCCTTGAGCAACTTCTTTTCGTGCCCCTCTGAGCCTATTCCTTCCTCCGTACATGGAGGCTAACACCTCTCAGTAGCCAGTACAGAGGCTGGAAAAAAATAGGCTCTGCAACTGTCCCCAGGGATGTATCTTCCAAATGCCACCCCTACCGGACGTCGGTCACCTCTTTCTGACTCAGATCTGACCACAGCCCTTCCCAAGGCCATCTCCCCACCCTTGACCCTGTAAAGGTCAAGGACATGATCCACGGCTTTCACACCAACTCCTGCCCCGTCTAGCTGTTGCTTCCCTCTAAACTGAGCCTCCCAATCATCCCTGAGGACCAAGATTGTGGCTCTTGTCTCATGTCTCTTCCCAGACCCCTCATACATCTCTGGGCATCCAAGTGGCTGTTCTAAGAAGGCCCAGCTTCCCCAACCCCTCCAGGACCCATGAAGGGGTCCTGATCCCCACACATGGGCTGCGACGTGCCGCATGAGCACGGGTAAGGTACGTTTCAGTGTGTGTGTGTGGGAACCTACCTGCACAGACTGGTCCGTGAGCACCGAGGCAAGGACAAGCATTCACGCACACCCACATGACTGTACATGCACAGCAGTTTGTTAAATGTGCACACGCACGAAGGCGGACTGGAATGGGTGCCCACTGCCTGAGAATGGAACTCAGGGAACCACATCAGGGAGTGTCCCAAGCCCCCACCATACCTGTACCCCCAAGCTGCACCCAGGAAAAACCATTTAGGACTGAGGGCTTCAAGGTTGGAGGTGGGCCAGGCAGTTTGGGTAGGAGAGACAGTCAGTCCTTCTGGCCCCCAGGGCCAGCCACCGCGTTCTCAGAACCCATCCCCCACCCCCTACCCCCCCACCCCCCCACCCCCCCACCCCCACCCCCGTCAGCTTCTCCTGCAGCAAGTGGAGCCACTGAGGGCTGGCTACCACCCAGCAACATGCTGTCGCCACCTAGAGTCATCTCTGGGCATCTCTGCTGGCTGCCAGCCCCACCCCCAGCTCCAGGCTAGCTCCCACATTTGGCGGGGATTTGGGAAGAGGATGGCTAGGAGTGGAAGGAGCGCTAAGACAGGGGGAAGTCTAGCGTGGACACAGGTAGGATGGGGCAGGAGAGCTGGGTTTCAGCCCTAGCTGGGTCAGTAGCTCTTTATGTGCCCTCCAGCCCGTCTCTGTCTTCCCTGGGTCTCAGTTTTCCAGTCTATAAAAGGACAAACATTCACATATGCCTAGAGATACTCACGGGCTTTTCTCTGGCTGGGGAGTCTGGGGGGTTAAGACCTCACAGGGAGTGGGCAGGCCTTCTAAGGAGTAAGAGGCCACGTGAGGCCAGGCCAAAGTGGACACTCTAGCTCGTGCTGCCTCTGCCACCACAGCCGAGAAGCCAGTGCTGCCTTGGGTTCCAATCCCAGCTCTACCAGTTTCTCACTGTGGGACTTCGAGCCAGGTACCCAGTCTTCCTTCCTCTTTACAATGGATGCAAATGAAACACTTGGCATGGTCCCTTGGCCCCCGTGTGTCTAACTACTATTGCTTGCCCAAGAGGGCCAGAGATGGCTTCCCATGGGACCAGATAATCCTCATGTGCTTCTGCTGTGCTCCATTTTACCCGAATGGAATCTGCCAGAAGCTGAGTGAGGGGACAACTATTTCCCTGAATTGGAAGAATTTGGGTCACACGGTGGAAACCCTGGCAACCAACTCCAAAAGGATGGGGGATGGGAGGCGCCTGGCTGCCACATCCCATCTACCTCCATGGTGGTCTCCTAGACAACAGGAGGAGAGCACCTCCAGCCCCAGCCCCTCCCCTCTCCGGGAGGCCAGCCTAAGGCTTCCCCCCCCCCCCCCCCCCCCGCTGCCACCCAGGAAGGGACAGCTCACCAGCAAGGACTTGACCCACTACCCCAGTCTCTCTACATTTAGCCTGTGCAGCTCACAAAGCTCCTCTGGCACCAGGTCCAGGCAAGTAGAAGCTGTCTCACCCTAGGTATTGGGACCAGCAAGGCTACAGCTGCACCCGCAGCCCCTCGCTCCTCATCACCGCCCTCCAGGATCTGCCACGGGCTCCCTGATTGCTAATTTAGACTTTCCTGCCATCCCACGCAGGGGAATCAGGGGAAATCAAATTACCGAGTTATTCACTCTTTTTGTACAGCTGATGGGCTGATTAGCTGTCAATCACAGCTCACATTAACATCTGACACTGTGTGCATAACAATTACCAGTCACATTAAGGAAACCTTTCCCTTTCTCTCTAAAGGGAGAGACGGGAGGGGAGAGACAGGGGAGAGGAGGAGGCAGAAGGAGACACTGGAGAGAGAAGGAGGAAATTCAATCAGCATAATTAGCTGCATCAGAGGAGAGCATCACTTCACCAGCTGAGCAGAGCTCCTGACCCTGCCGAGGCCCCCGGCTGACCAGCTGCTCCCGGAGCCTCTGCCCACCTTGCGCTCCAGCAAGCTCCCGGACTCTCCCTGCAGCCCCAGCTCTGGCCACCGCAGCGGGTACCCCTTCCGGTCAGTCAACCGCTCGGCCCCGCCTCCAGGCACTTTTTGCTCCAATCAGGTGGGCTCATTCCTACTTACTTCCCTGGGATTGGCTCAGCCTGAAGAAGGGGGAATATAAAACTCCAAGGACCGAGGCAGAGGCGGAGTTCGGGTGGGTGTTTGGAAGGCAAAAACCTGGTAAGGTCCTTGGGAAGAGCAGAGCTTGTCCGGGACCCATGGACTGATGGGCGGGACGGTGTGTTTGCAGAGGTGCGCAGGAAGGCGGGCTCCTTGCTAGCTTTCTTTCTTATCACGGGGACAGATCTCAGGAAGGATGCCCTCAGCCTCCTTGTCGCTGCCCTGACCGGAGGAGCAAGTCACAGACAGACCAAGTGATGAACTCCATCCAGGAGGACCCTCCTGTCACCCCGAGGTGGGGGTAGGGGTGGGCTGTGGATGGAATCAGGAAGGTCCAGGCAGAGGAAAGCCTGGACTGTTCCAAGGCTGTCCCCACACCCGGGAGGTCCCAGAGCGTGAGGACACGGCGGGTTCTCCGGACCGCTGAGTTTCCTGACCCCGCGTGTTCACTTGTGCAGGCTGCCATAGCAAAAGACCACAGAGTGGGTGGCTTCACCAGAAGGGAAGTATTCATTTTGTTACAGTTCTGGAGGCTGGAAATCCAAGATCAAGGTTTCATCAGGTTGGGTTTCTCCTGTGGACTTCCTCTGTGGGTGCACGTGGTCGTCTTCTCTCTGGGTCCTGTTGTGGCCTTTTCTCCACGGGCGCATTCCTGGTGCGGACATATGTCTCATCTCTTGTAAGGACACAAGTCAGACTGGCTGAGGACCCACCCCAATGCCTCATTTCCCCTGAATCGGCTCTTTAAAGCCCTTATGTTCAAATAAAGTCACTTTCTAAGGTACTGGGGGTCAGAGCTTCAACAAATGAGTGGGGGTGGGGAGGCACACAGAGGCCCAACTCAGCCCCTAACCCCCAGAGAACTAATAGGGACACTGTTGTTGGTGTTGTCAACACCCAATCCCTATGACACTTGTCTAGGTGCTTTACAGGGTCTCTTGAAATCCTCACAGAGCTCAGCAGATCCTACGGGACGGGTATTGCTGTTGTCCCAACTCTACCGATAGGAAAGGTGGGGTACAGAGAGGTCAAGTAATGTGCCAAGCTAGCAAACAGTAGAGCTGGGATTCAAACTCAAGCAGCTGGCTCCAGAATCCACAATCCCAGCTGCCTCTCTACGAGGCCCTCAGAGGCTCCCTGTCCATGCAGGCAGTCTTTCCCAGCTCTCCGGAGCAAGCTGTCCCCTGGGCCCAGGTCCAACAGCCTCCATGGTAGGGCCACCTCAGGCACCCTCAAGCCCAGGCCTGGTACCCAGTGATCTTCAGCCCAGAGAGCACACCTCCCACCCCACCACGCTCAGGAGGGGCTCCACATGGAGCAGCAGGGAGCACATCTGAACCTAACAGCGGCCAATGCTCACTGAGCCCTTGATAAAATGCCAGGCCCTGGGCTGAGCGCACTGCAGGCACGGTGTCATCCAATTCCTGTATCAACCGATGATCCAGAGTCCAGTTTCTACACCTGTTTGCTCCCATTCCCACCCAGATTGACCTCATTTAAGCACACCCAAGGTCACTTCTGAGCCTCTGTTTTCTTTTTAGGCATTGTAACTAATTTACTCACTCATTCAAAAAATTAGTGAGTGCCTAGGTAGCAGACACTGTCCTGTATGTCTGGGATGAGTGGGAAAAAAAACAATAGAAAGGATTCCTGCCTTTGGGAAGCCTGTAACCAGGTAGGCTCAGATGGAAAAAGAACAGGTATGGAAATAAAGAAATACGATAATTACAAAGAGTAATATGCAATAAAGAAACAAAAATAGGCAATGGTCTGGGAATGACTGATGGTGTGCCGTCACTTTAGAGGGAGTGGGTAGGGGACACTTCCCTGAGGAGGCAGCATGGGAACTGAGATCTGAATAAGAAGGATCCCATAATGAAGGGGAAGGACAACCAAGGCAGAGAAGACAATGAGTGCAAAGACCCTGAGGTACATTTAAGGGACAAAATGAAGACCAGCTTGTCTGGAGTGGAGAGAACAGGAAGACTGGCAGGAGCTAACAATGAGGTTCTGCCCCTGAGTCTATCTTCACATCATCATATAGGATGAGATGACAGTTCCTCCCAGCATCTAATTCCAATCCTTCCAACTGCCTTGCTCTGTCCTCAGTGAAGAACAAACTGAAATTTGAGAAAACTCATCTGAGTGCCCCTCTCTGACAAAACACATCCCACCTGAAAGACAGGAGCCTCCCCTCTTGCCCCAGGTGTGTCCAGGTGGCATTTGAAGTGTGGCAGTGTTTGGGTCGGAGTCTCTACCGGCTCAAGAAAAATCTTTCTCATGTTTTCTGCTGCCTCCCTCCGTAGGCTGGCAGAGCGTGACAGGGAACATTTCTCGCCAAAGGTCCCCTCGTGTTGCTGCCTAAACACACTCATAAATCTTTGCCTGAACCCAGAAGCAAAGCCCTGTGTTTAAAATGAGAGGCAGGGAGACCCTGAGAGAGCTCTGCCCCACCATCCCCCCTCCATTCCATTCCCCTTCCTTTTCCTTCCCAGCTCCCAGATGCAGAAAGTAGAAACTTCAGGAGTCAGGATGCCTGGATATTTGTGTCTACATTCCCAACTACCAACGATGTCTCATGGGGGAGACAGGTGCGTGAACAAACAAGTCCAGTGACCTAGAGGCTGGGGAAGCTCATGGTTGGATGGGGTGGGCAAGCTCCATTCGTGTATTCATTCAACAGCTATTTATTGAACAGGCACTCTCTGCCAGGTGCTGTGCCAGGCACTTGGCTCATTTAGGGTCTGGTTAAGAAAACAGAAACCATTCTAGGCATTTCACACCGTGGGAACTCAATGCAGGATATGGGTTACACAGGTGATGGAGGAGTTTCGAGGTCAAATTAGTATGATCAAAAGATTAGCAACAGCAGGAAGACACCAGGACCCCTAGGAATAGAACGATAGGGAGAGGAGATGGTTTTAGTAGATCCTAGAAACCAGAGTTACCCTGCAGGGAGCTAGACAACACCCCCCCCCAACCCAGGAAGGCTGCCCAAAAGAATCTGGAACCACAGAGGGTACACCGTCTAGTGGGAGAGGCAGCTGCTGCCAGAGATGTATCCCAGGTGGCGAAAAGGTGAGAAATGCCCCCCAGCTTCTCCCTTCTATCCTCCAGTCTCTTGCCAATGCCTCTTATCTGCTAAACCCAGCCAAAAGACAGCTCGCCAGGAGCCTGGAAAACACAGCCAGTAGGAGTCAGCCGTTGCCTTCCCCTGTGGTAGAGGAAAGAAGGGGAAAGGGCAAGGAATGGATTGGAGGGCAAACAGTCAAATCAGGGGCACAGTCCTAACAACTTTGCAGAGAGAGGACATAGGACATTTGACGTGGGTTTTAAAACATGAATAGGAGCTTTCCAAGTGGGAAAGAGAGAAAGGGTGGAGGGAAAACCAAGTTCAAAGACAGAAGACGGGCGCCTGGGTGGCGCAGTGGGTTAAAGCCTCTGCCTTCGGCTCAGGTCATGATCCCAGGGTTCTGGGATCGAGCCCTGCATCAAGCTCTCTGCTTACCAGGGAGCCTGCTTCCTCCTCTCTCTCTCCCTCTCTCTCTCTCTCTCTCTCTGCCTGCCTCTCTGCCTACTTGTGATCTCTGTCTGTCAAATAAATAAATAAAATCTTTAAAAAAAAAAAAGACAGAGGAGGTGGCTTATTTAGCTAACAGTAAAATATTCTTGGCTGCCAGGAAGGGTGTATGAGCTGCAACAATGAGAAACTGGGGCCCATCTTATAGGGCCTTGAAGGCTGAGCTCAGGGGGGTGGAGTTTACCCTGTAGGCATGGAGCACCCCATTGGCTCTCAGTCACAGACAACTCACTAGTAAAAAGGAGGTCCCACATGTTGGGATGAAGGGGAGTGAGGAGCCTTTGTAACGGTTCTAGAAAATGATGAAGTCTGAACTAGGGCTCTTTGCATGAAGACAGGTGGTGGAGGAGGAGAGTGGATTTAAGAGAATTTCAGGATGTAGAGCCAACAGGGTTTGGTGGTTGACTGACTACAGAGAAAAGAGAGAGGGAGATGGAGAAACAAAATCTGGTATTTGTGGGTGTCTCCCTACCTTCTCTTTCCTTCCACCTGTGGGAGAGACCTCTACTTACCTCCTAATATCCAATATCCCCTCTTCCCATTGTATTAGAATCCCCAGTTTCTGGTTGGACAAAATACCGCCCAGGATAAAGACTACATTTTCCAGCATCCCTTGCAGCTTGATATGGCCACACGACTGAATTCTAGAGAATGCTACATAAGTGGAAGTGTCATGTGATTGCTCATGGAGCCTTCCTTAAAGGCAGCTGGGAAATGTTCTTTGACCCCCTCTTCATCTCCCTTCTTCAACCTGCTTCCTGCGCAGTAGGTATGATGGGTTGAACTTTGGCTGCTATTTTAGACCAGGGAGATAGAAAGAACCTGGGTCCCTGGGGGCTTGATGGAGTAGACTTGGCACCAACCTTCCATTGCCTGCATAAGACTTGCACGTGAAAGAAAGAAATATCTAATTGTTTAAGCCACTATTATTTCGAGTTTGTCACAACCAAACTTAATCCTGAATGATAGAATAACCCCCAATAAATCTCTGGCAATTATCTCAGTTCCTCCTCAATAATCCAATGATAGAGACAATATTAAGACTTCCAACTTATAGATGAGAAGACTGAGGCCAGGTGGGGTTAAGTCACTCGTCCAAGGTCACACAATGAGCAGATGGTGCCCGTGATATCCAAACTCTGGAAGTTTGACTCCAAGTGCTCTGACTTCCTCCGAGGCACCTTCTTTTCCCTTCCCAGATGTTTTTCATCTTCCCTCCTGCTTCTTTCAGCCTGACACATGCTTCGAGCAATAATAATGGCCTCAATAATAAGGATAATAATAATAAGAGTGCTGAGGTTTGTTCTTTCGTAGAACCGAACAACTTCCCATTATTTCTGCCAACAAATTAGTCTTAATTGCACTCTGGCATCATTAGGCAGCATTTGGGAAAACATAGAAGGTCCCCAAAATGTCAAGAATATAATTTGATCAACAAAACATCTGAAAGAAAAAAATCAGTGGATGCTTATAAAAAAAAAAAACCCACTGGGATGAATTTTATAATCTGTCCTTTTAACTCCTCTCTTTGTAAAAGACAAATTACACCTTGGTGGCTTCTGGGCTCTGCCTCACTGAACAGTCGCTGAGCTGCCTGTGACACTTCCAGCTGAATTTGTTCCCTACTGTCAGCCGGAGGGAGGAGGTGACTTCACTGAGAGAAAAAAGGGTTATTTGGGTTATTTCCCTGTTTCCACTCTTGCCCCTCTACAGTCTAATCAGCAGAGAGCAGCCAGATGACGCTTTAAAAACCTAAGTCAGATCATGTCTTAGATCGTGTCCTCTACTTGAAAACTGCCAGTCGCTCCTCCTTCGATGTAGAATAAAAGACTGAGTCTTATTCGTGACCTACTAGACCCAGCACGATCTGGTCCTTGCCCATCTCTGGCCTCACTGCCAAATCTCTGTTCTTCATTTCTGGTGCTCCTGCCTTAACACACCAGATACTCCTGCCTCAGGGCCTTTGCACTTGCTGCTCCCTCATCTGGGGATATCCATGTGACCGTCTCTCTCACCTCATTCAGCTCTCTGCCCGGTTACCTCCTCGGAGAGGTCATCACTGCCCACCACAAAACAGTATCCCTTGTTGCTATTGACCGTCTTGTTCTGCATTTTTTCATTGATCACTACCTGCCATCGCAATGTAAATGTATGTGTATATATATTTTTTACTGCCTTGATCCCCAAGTCGAATGTAAATGTTGTGAGGGCAAGGACTGCGTCTGATTTGCTCAATGCCTAGAACAAGGCACAAAACACGCTAGGTGCACCATAAACATTTGTTGGAGGAAGGGAAGGAGAGAAAGGGAAGGGAAGGCAGGGAGGAAAGGAAGACAGGAGAGAGGGAGGGAGGAGAAGGCTGGCCAGTGCCTGAAGAAGGGGAGAGGGAAGGCGTCAGAGAGGTTAGGGAATAAATTGCTCTTTAGGATCAAACAAACCGAACTTCAGTAAGAGGGTTCAGAGTTAGAGGAAGTACTTTTTGACAGTGAGAGTCATAAGTGAGGTCCTGGAGCTGGATGGTGCAGGGTTGGGGGAGGGGTAGGAGGAGATTTGCAGTTAGGAAGTGGGTTCCCAGAGCGAGGGTCAGAGGGAGGGAGGCCATCTAATTTTCCCCGGGCAGTGTGGGGAAGGCCAGGCAGAGCTGCAACCTGCCTCCCTCTCCCTGCCTTCCCGTGGGAGCAGCTGGAACAGAAGGGATCTGGGACTCAGGGAAGGGAGAGGGAAGAGGGTGAGGCTGTTCTTTTCTCTTAACCTCCCCACTAAGTTACAGAAGAAATCTCGAGGAGTGAATCATCCCTCTTTACAATCAAGCAGTTATTTAAAATGGAAAAAGGAAAAAAGACACAGAGAAAGAGAGAAAGCGGGAGATTATCACCCGCCAGCTCTCTCCCAAATTCCCGGCAATCAGCCACTGAGATGTGTCTAATCTCACGATGAGCTGCTATCCTGATTGAGGGAGCTAATTGCGGGGCTGACACAGCTTCCCGGGAAAGTACTTGTAGACAAAAATGCCAAGTGCTACCACCACCAACAAAAATACATCCAGCACACTCATAAGGGCTCAGGATCCAAGAGGCCCACGCTGACTGAGACCACACCCCACCCAGAGGAAGGGAGGGATGCTCTGGAGGCCAATTGAAACTCCAGGAAACCCTCCAGGGAGAAACGGGTGCAGGACAGGAAGAGTCCACAGAGTGGAGAGCCAATAAACCTAAGAAGGAAGGTTCAAACTCACGAGAAGTCAAATGCCAATTACAACCACCACAGTACCATTTTTGTGGGTGAAATTAGAAAACGTGTGGGGGGGGGTGCTTATGTTGCCTGTGTAGATAGTGAGGAAAAGACAAGACCCTGAGTAGATTTCTTAGGTGTTGAGGGTTTATCATCAAGATACCTGGGTGGAATGGGTCACAAGGGAACAATGTTTTTGGAACCTATGGGCACAGAGCCCTACTGAAGTAGGAAGAAATGGCTCTGCCTGTCCTGGGTACAGCTGAGCCACCTTCCTCTGCTTGTCTGTACCTGCCTAAATGGTACCCGGAGAGTGGGTTTGATGGTCACTCCACCCAACAAGGGCCTCCCCCCTGGTCTCCCTGGGGCCATGTTCTGGTCTGGTTTAGGCTCCTTCCCCCATCCCAGCAGTAACCCACTGTGGCAGGAGTGACTAGTTTCTTTTCACCCGGCCACGAGTCAGAGTCTCCAGAGCCTGGAGATGGCATCCAAAGCAAGCTGCTCGAGGCTTCATCGCCCGCCTGACAAAATAATAATACTCCTTCCTGGCAAAGATGTGGTGAGATGCACATTCCTGTGTGCTTTAGTGATGGAGTAAATTGATGCGAACCTTCTGGAGGACAATTTGACAAAACCTTCAGAATGTTCATTCCCTTTATATTCTTGGAATCAGGAGGGGGAAGACATGCTTCAGCCACTCCCCGCATGCCAGACACCCCTTTTTTCCCAATCCCCTTATAACTCCCATGCCCTCCACCCCATCAAGAAGAAGAAGTCACCGTCTGACTGGTCAGAGGCATCCGTCACCCCAAGTTCATTAGCAGCAGAACCCCAAAGCCAGGTGCCTGCAGTGTGCTCCAGGGCATGCTCCCTACGCTTGCGATGGACTCAGTGAGCACACCTGAGGATATGGCCCCAAGACTTAGACCCAAGGAGAAGGGGAGTACTTGGCCCCACGGGATCCTCGAGCCTAAGCCCCATACCCTGTGAGGGTTAATTTTATGTGTCAACTTGACTGATCATGGGGTGCTCAGAGATTTGGCTAAACATTATTTGGGGGTGTTTCTGGATGAAATTAACATTTGAATCAATGGACTTGGTCAATGGTTAGTCCTCCTCAGCATGGCTAAGCATCACCCAATCCACTGAAGACCTGAATAGAACAAAAGGTGGAGAAAAGAGGAATTCAGCCTCTCCTGCCTGATTGCTTGAGCTGGGACATCGATCTTCTCCTGCACTTTGCACTCCTGGTTTCAGGCTTTCGGACCAGGACAGAATCATACCACCAGCTTTCCTGGGTCTCCAGGCTGCAGACAGTAGACGACAGCTTCTCAGCCTCCATAATGATGTGAGTCAATTCCTTACACTAAATCTCTTCTTACATATATACAGACCCTAGTGATTCTATTTCTCTAAAGAACCACCGCTAATAGGAACCCCAACTTGGCCTCGCACTAGAGTCAGAATTTGGTACTGTGGGTGCTTGCATGGTCATGGACAAAGTGGCACTTAATCCCAGTCCTGCTGTGGTTCCTGCCCTATGGCTTCTCAGTATCCTCAAAGGCAAGTGAGCCATGACGGGGAAGGCTGGACTCCAGCATGTCTGAATTCCTGGCAATAGTAACAGCATTGAAATTTCACCCTAATTTCTGTATTTTTTTTAATGGAGGGATAGCCCATACAATGTACAAATATGAAGTGTAGTTGTTTTCATTGTGTAGCTTGATACTGGGTTTTCCCGTTCTCTAGACTCATGTAATGTCTACCAAGATCAAGATAAGGAACATTTCTAACACCCTGTAAGCTTTTATCATATGCCATGTATTTGTTTGTGTCTCCCGCCAGACGTGATCAACTATTCTGGTTTCAGTAAACATGAACTCATTGTGCCTATTATAGAAGTTCATATAAATGAGGTCATGCAAAAAATTTTTTGCATTCAATATAATACCTGTGAGATCCACCCATGTGGTTGCATGTGCTTATAGTTTTCTCCTTTTTGTGGCTATATAATATTCCACTGTATGAAAGTAAGACAACTTATTTAATCCATTTAACTATCAGTGGTTACTTAGATTATTTCTAGTTTGGGACTATGATGACTAGAGCTGCTATGGATATTCTTAGATATGGCTTTCTATGGACACACACTCATTTCTCTTGAGTACGTACCTGAAAGTGAAATTTCTGGGTCATAGCATAAGTATGTGTTTAACTTGAGTAAAAACCGTTTTCCAAAATGACTATACCATTTTCAACCACACCAGCCATGTATGAGAGCTACAGTTGCTTCCTATCTCTGCCAACACTTAGCAATCTCGGTATTTGGACTTCTAACCATTTGGTGTAGAGTGGAATCTCATTGTGGTTTTACTATGCATTTCTATGATGAGTAACAATACCGAATGCCTTTTCATGTGTGTATAGCTGTCTGTATATCTTGTTTGTGAGGTGCTTCTTTAAACTGTTTGCCCATTTTTTAATTGGGTGACTTAATTTCTTTTTTTTTAAGATTTTATTTATTTACTTGACAGAGTAATAGAGAGGGAAAGAACACAAGTATGGGGAGCAGCAGGCAGAGGGAGAAGCAGGCTCCCCCCTGAGCGGAGAGCCTAATGCCGTGCTCAATCCCAGGATCCTGGAATCATGACCTGAGATGAACACAGATGCTTAAACAACAGAGCCACCCAGGTGCCCTGGGTGACTCAATTTCTAGAGGGATCAATATTGGAGAAATAATCAAAGAAGCAACTTCATGCATGAAAACATACAGTCCAGCATTGCTTATAATATCAAATTTTTAAAAAAGAAAGAAAGAAACAACCTAAATGCTTCACACAGAGAATTAGTTAAGTAAATCATGATAGAATCATATATCCCAATGCTAAGTAGTCATTTTATTTATCTTTTTTTTTAAGATTTAATTTATTTGACAGAGAGAGACACAGCGAGAGAGGGAACACAAGCAGGGGGAGTGGGAGAGGGAGGAGCAGGCTCTCTGCGGAGCAGGGAGCCCGATGCTGGGCTCCATCCCAGGACCATGGGGTCATGACCCAAGCCAAAGGCAGACGCTTAACGACTGAGCCACCCAGGTGCCCCATAAGCAGTCATTTTAAAAGATGCTTATGATGAATGTTAAAAAAATGAGGAAATGCTTTTAACATAACGTCTTGATAATGACTTTTTTCTAATGTAAGCATTAAAAGACAAACTGGAAGGAAAACCCCCAAAATGTCAGTGCTGGTTATTTCTCAATGTTCTACAATGAGTACATACTACTTTTGTAATCAGGAACACAATAAACATTATTTTTTTTTAACTGCCGAGGCTATTAAGTCTGACTGAAATTGAGTATTATGAACAAGCCATTGCCTGCACAGAAACTATTCCTGTGACTTTCACCATCTTTGGGCACAATTTTCTCAGCCTGAATACCTTACAAACACCTTCTCAAGAGAAAATTGTTTTGTTTACTCCACATGCTGTAAAGGTACTTTTGTGTCTGTGTTCCGATTAGGTCTCTATCAAAGGATGCCAGTATACTGCTCGAATTTGAAAAGACCTAAATGGGTCTCGGTAATGGGGCATTTAGGAACAGGAAGGCTCATCTGCAAATGGACACAATTCCAATCCTAAGCAAAGGAGAGAAGGACCACAAGGTTCATGAAGTCAGGGACCTCTATGCCTGTCCTCTTCACGTTTGTGTCCCCGGTGCCCACCTTGGGAAATGGGTGCCATAAATATTTGTTGGATGAACGAGTGAATGAATTTAATGATAAGAGGACTGATTTTCCCTTTCAAACAATCCAGACCTGCATATACAAAAGAGTGTTTTCTCCACAAAGACCTCCCCTTGGGAGACTATAAATAGGTCTTACAAAAGCACTCCCATGGCATACTACATTAGACATTTCTTTTATAGAATTACTTCCAGACACTATAATATATTCCTCTGAATAGTCTCAGGTTGACAAATCAGGAAGAGTAGAAGGAAGGTGTCCTAGAAGGGGACGTTGGAGGTGAGGCTGGATTGAGCCACCATCTCTTTCTCCTAGGCACTGAGGAGACCCCAGACCAGGCAGGACTGTATGGAAAGCTAGATCCAAACACAATGGACCAGAATCACCTCCTCCAGGCTTCTGCACACCCTCTTCCACCATATCAGTCCTCCTAAAATTCCTTTTCATCCTGTAAGTTGCCTACCTCCAAACCATTAATGGCTTCACAATAGAGACGAACGCTATTGGGTCTTTATTATGGTCCCCCAGGGTCTGACTCCTGTTCCAGCCTCATCTTCCACGACTACCTAATGTGCAGTTCCCCCAGGGGAAGAGGGCTATATCCTGAGACTCCCTGTGCTTCCCACCCATTCTGGCTGGGCTCTGAGAAACAGAGCCCAGCCAGGTTTCTCATGGTGTTAGAAGGCATGGCCACCCAGGAGGATATTCATCCATAGCTCCATTGCACTAGAGATTGGGCAGGGAAGAGTTGGAATGATATTCTCATCATGCCGGGAAGCTCTGGACCAGTGGTTCTCAACCTCAGCACACATTAGGATCACCTGGGAAGCTGTAACAGAGTGGCCAGCTGGACACCAAGGTTTATGATTCCCTCTGAGTGTGGCTAGGAAGCAGCCTCCCTGCCAAGGACTAGATTTCCAATTTCCCTTGCATAGAGATGGGACCATTGACTGAGCTCTTGCCAATGGAATGTGGATAGAAGTCCTGTACATCGTATCTAGAGCTGGCCCATAAAATCCTCCCAAGCAATCCTCCATCTGCTGACTAGACGTAGAAGGCCAGGTGACCCTGCAAGCCAGGAGCTGATGATGACAGAGCCTCCAACAGCTGGGACCTGAATGACAGTGCAAGCATAACCTCTGGACAGAATGAACTTTACAGGAGCAAGAAATCCTTCTCCCACTCTAGGCCATTAAGATTTTCAAAAGTTTGTCTGTTAGAATCCCTAAGGCTACCTTAATATAGGACTTTTTAAAAATTTTTTATTTTTTATTAACATATAATGTATGATTAGCCCCAGGGGTACAGGTCTGTGAATCGCCAGGTTTACACACTTCACAGCACTCACCATAGCACATACCTTCCCCAATGTCCATAACCCAACCACCTTAATATAGGCAACCACCAAAGGGGCATGCCTGAGCCCTGGCCTCAGATTCTGACTTTATTCCCTAGGATGGAGCCAAGGTTCTGGTATGTTTTCAATCTCCCCAGCTGTCTCTAATGTGAGGCCAGAGAACCAAGTTCTAGGCACTCAGCAGTATTCATAGATCTTCAGAGAGTTGATTTACTAAATCATGGAGCCCCACTCTGGGCCAGGCCCTCGGCTGCTCCCTGGAAGTTTTTTCCCTCAAGCCAGTAGAGACTCAGCTTCTTTCCCACCCTCGACCGTGGCCCCAAATCCTGCTACCTTAGACATGAAGGCAAATAGAGATCTCTCCCAGCCAGTGCCTGCTTGGGGGGGGGCGGGGTGCCTGGCAGGCCTCTCTCCCCACCACACATCCCAAGACCCTGCCCACCACCTGAACCAGAGTGTGGATTATCCTGCAGCTGGAGAAAGGCTTAAACATTTCCTCTGGGCAGCACATGGTGTAACCTCAAGCACGCCAACGTCTTAGAGCATCACCCCAAACACTGGCAGTCCTTGAGCTGGGATCAGGAACAGAAAGATGGCTAAGATGCGGCCCCAGCCCTTGAAAAGCTCACGGTCCAGTGGCAGACGTAGACTATGGTGCTGGAGATGGAGCAAAGGGTCATCCAAAGCCATTCTGGGTTCCTCACCTACTGGGTGTCTAGGAAGAGCACCAAACCCCTAAAAGTGCCGATCACACTGCCCTCAGCTGACATCAGCTCACGTGGCCAGAGCCACCGTAGGTGCTGAACGGGGCATGGCAGGGGGCCTTCAGGAGGGTGTGGCTGACTCCTGGAGGGTGTCAGGGAAGACCTGAGAGAGGGCTTGAGGTTTGAATTGGGCCCTGAAGGAAAGCAAGAATTCGTTGGACAGACAAGAGGGACAGGCAATACAGATAGAAGTCGCAGAAGAAAGAGAGCACAGGAAAGGGTTTAGAAGTCCACCTGATCTGGTGGGAGACAGAGGAGCAAGGGGTTGGGGCAGGAAGATAAAGCTGGAGAGGGAGCTGGGATGGTTTGAACAGAGCCCAAAATCTGAGGCTCAGGGGTTTGGATGGCAACCCTTAGGCCCTCTGGAGTCCTGGATTCATGGTTTATGATGTGGATTTATGGTTTACAAAGAGGGATTATAATGGGGGGTGTACCAATGAGAAGGAGAGAGGCGGGAGGTGGGAGCCCAGGGGAGAGGCTATTAGTCATCCGGACAGAGGTGATCAGGGTAGTGGTTATGGTGATGGAGAAAAGGGGTACCCTTAGGATCCCCAGGGCTCCCCCCCGCCAAGAGGCGGCAGCGTCACTTGGAGAGAATCCTGAATTTGGAGCCTCCACATGCTGTACTCTTGGTCCTTCTCTTTATTCTCACCCTCTGGTTCCGTCCAAATCCCTCTTCCTCAAGAGAGGCTGTCCCTGTCCATCATATCAGAGCGGGTGATACCTCAGTTTGTCCCCATCGCACCCCCCTGTGATTTCATGACCTGTGACTTCATTCGTTTGTTCACGGGTTTCTGTAAGCCTGTGAGGACAGTCACCGTGACTGTCCTGTTTACTGCGAATCCCTGGCTCTGGGCACAGTGCCCGGCGCTGGGTGGTTGCTCTGCAGGGTACGTCACTGGCCTCTGGTCCTTGGTCTCCCTGCACCTGTGCTCTTTGCCATGAACTTCACCGTGCTCTCCCACTGCGGCTGGGATGGATCTCCCCACCTCTCCACTTGAGCCTGGCAACGTGACTCGCTTCAGCCGGTAGAATAAGGAGGAAAGGGCCATCGGCTCTCCGAGCTTGGGCCTCAAGAGACCTTGTGCACATCTGCTGCCGCCCTGGCAAGGATGTGCCAGGCTTGCCCATGGGTCTCAGAAGGGGGAGGAGAACCACCCCCAGTCAAGCCCAGCCCAGGGCAGCTGACCCCCAGATCCAGGAACAGAATTAACTGGGCTTGTAAGCCACTGTGATCTGGGGGTAGCGTGTTATGTCGCCGTCTTCTCTGCCTATAAAATAAAGGTGCTTCCTGGGGCTGGTTTAAACATCTCCATCCAAGGTCTCTGGTTTTTCTTTAACCATGGCAGCTCCCAGCTTCCCAATTCTGCCCTCTCCCCCTTCTGACACTCGCCACTGCCTTGTGTCAGCCCTCATGAATAACCATGCGGCATCCACTTTCCCAAGGCCAAGTTCATGGCTCCTGAGAGCCCCTCTTTACTGCTGCTGCCTCTTCTCCAGCTACTGCACCAAGGCCCTGGTTCTGAAGTGCAAATCAGAGAGCCACAGGCAGCGCCAGGAAGAGCCCTGTCCTTGCCAGGACGGCTCAGATGAGCCCGGGGAGGGTGGCTGGGCTGGATTATCCATATAAGGGGCCCACCTGAGCTGGTTATGAGACAGGAGGGCCTCAAGTCATGGAGTCTTAGGACTGCCTGGAACCAACCTTCACCTAGCATATGGGGAAACTGAGGCATAATTCATCTAACGTATGGAAACACACCAAGGCACGAGGAAGTAAACAGACTAGCCCAAGTCAATGATTCCGAGCCAGAGCCAGGAACCAGATTCCCGGACTTCCAGCTCAGTGCTCCTTCCACTGCCCCCTGCTGGTCAGAGGCGGATCAGCGCACAGGCAGAGCTTGGAGGCTGGGATAGATTTACTTCTTTGCTGACTTAGGCAACCCTCGAGGCAGGGGACCTCGCCATAGGCCAGATCTGTGCTGGGGGGTGGGGCATCTATTCTATGTCAGGTCCTGTGTTGGGGAGCTTATACCAGGATCTGGGCTGGGTGAGCTCCTGGGGGCCAGGCCATGAGCTGGTTGAGAGCCCACTATGTGCCGGTTCTATGCCAGGGGCCACCTACTCGATGACAGATAGCCCAAGGACTCCGCCACCTCCGCCTCCCGGCCAGTCACTCCGCCATCCCTCCGTCTCTCTCTGGATGTTCTGTCTTCCTCCCCTTGTTCTCAATGGGCTTCTGCCAGCTTGCTCTCCTCCCACTTACTTCTCTTCTCTGCCTCCGAACTTTTCTGTCTGTGTCTGTGTCTCCGTGCCCCTCCTCCGCCTCCCCGCCTCCCGCGTGGCTTCTGTCCCTCTCTGCCACCATCACTGCACTGGGGTTTCTGGTTCCATCTCTTTCCTCCCTGAGCATGAGCAGCCCTTCTCTCTCTTTCCCAAGATTTTCAAGTTCCCCGTCTCTGTGACTCTAGCACTCTCACGGTCTCTGTGCCTCTCCCCCAGCCTGCCTCCCCTCGCCCCACCCCCTGCGCCCTGACTCAGGGCTGCCTTTTCCCGTCAGCTACAGTGGCAAGCACGTTTGCTGAAGAAGCTCCGCTCTTTCTCCATGATGAGTAACAAGAGGCCGCATGTTTGCACTGGCTGGAAATCCTGAATTCCTTCTCAGCAAAGAAACACAAGCACCCTCTTGGTTTATAAATATTAATTATAGGCACCGGGTAATGAGAGAACAGGGTGGCTGTTGGCTGTGATCTCTGATTGTTTGACTAATCCTAGAGACAGTTTAAACAAGACACTTATTACCTGACGGGAAGCGGGAATGTGGAACGAGCATTGTGTCCTTTCATGAGGATCTTGGCTTGGCAAAATGGCAAGGAACACGCACTCACTAAGGACACCTGGACGGTGACCTTGGGCAAAGCCCCTTCTCCTTTCTGGGCCTCAGTTTCCCCTCTCCTGAGAATATGACCTTCTAACTCTTACCTATTAATAGGAAGGTGCCGCTTTGCTAGAACGTTAGGCAGGCCATCTCAGAGCACCTGCCAAGCAGGGATCGTGGACCCACAGAGGGAAGTCCCAGCTCAGAGGAGAGGAGCCTCGGGAGTCACGTGGGGGAGCATCCAGCTCCTCTAAATCCTTGGGGCGATTCATGGGTCAATGCCCCACCCCACACACACACCCCAGGGAAAGATCCTGGCTTGAGGCAAAATCTTGAGCAGGAACTGAGGTGTGTCCCGTGTTGCAAGCCAGACTTTCCAGATCTATCACCGGCTGGACAGGCCGTACCTCAGTTTCACTTTCTGCAAAATGGGAGTGACGAAGCGTAAATGTATGCAGCCGTCCTCCATGCCAGAGTTAAAAGTCGATCTAAATTGAATCTGAGAAGTCCCAGACTGGCCTTGTCTGCCAGAGGCCACTCTAACAATTGCCCTCTCTCCAAGCTCACATCTCAATTCAGTAGTTATTGACATTATGTGCAAAGCAGAGATGCAATTCCCAACACCCAGCCGGGAAGAAGGCTTGGTGGAGGAAAAGGAGAAGCATCTGGAACACGGAGTGAGCCTCTGAGAGGTCCCTGGCCAAGGTCCCCGTGGTGAGGTAATGTGGACTATTCCTTCTAGAGTATGTATTTTCTAAAAGATCTTTACATTTGCAGCACACCACACCGTCATGTCTTGGGAACACAAGTCAGCCTTCAGGACAGCCACTGGGACATATGTGGTCCCCATTAGGCAGACGCAGAACCCGAGCTAGGAGGCATCCCGATCTCTTGCCCAAAACCATGCACATAGAAAGTGGCCAAGTCAGGAGTCAAACCCTGGTCTCTGATTCCAAAACTCAGCTGTTGGTCCTCAATGGGTTCCCAGCCCCATTGGCCTGCAATGTCTCCTGAGGGCACAGGAGCCCAGCAGGCCTCCCCTCCCTGAGACTCTCCCCTCCCTGAAACTCTCTCCTCCCATCACTGCAGTGGGGCCCACGCCAGCCCATGGGAGTTCCTCACAAATATTTACTGTTGGAAGCGAAGAAGGAGGGAACGTTCTTCAAGGTTCTGGTTGTGTTTCCACCAGTGACTCCTTTCCTGATAGTTTAAAGACTGTGTACCTGAATTCAAATCTTAGCTCCAACACGTGTGTGAGTGTGTGAGACCTTGAGCAAATTAGCCTCTCTGGGCCTCAGTTTTCTAAAGTGTAAAATGGGAATAACATTAGGAAGGACTTTACTTCCATATAGTAAGTGTTCCATTGGTGTTGGCTATTATTACCAATAAGTGCCTCCTGGCAGCCCTCGTTCCAGATCCCCTGAGGACACCTTACCAAATTTCACATAAGGGCAAATGAGGAAGGAACATCAGGCTGATCTTGGGATCATGCCAGATGCCTTCGGCTAGTGTGGTGAAGGAGGTTGGGGAGGAGGTTCAGCTCGACCCTGGCCCTCGTGAAGCCAGCGGCGGGCAGAGCCGCCCCCACTGCCCTCAACCCTCCCAGCCCCCGGTCTGCGGACAGGCACCACGGGCCCCTCCTGGCTGACCCTGGACAGGGAATGAAAGCTCCCAGCCCTGTGGCCTCATGAAAGTCCCAATCCCGCAGGACTGGGAGGGGCTGGGGGGACAGTGACCTGCTTAAACAAAGCTTCCTTCTAGAGTGCCCCCGCACCCCGCACGCTCAGGCCCAGCTAAGTGCTTCCCGGGAACCCTTTCAACTCCAAGTACAGAAGCAGCAGAGCGAGCCCTTGGGGAGCCATGGGCTGGGCCTGCAACACAAATCAGAGCGCAGCCGGCCCAGACAGCGCCAGCTCTCAGCAGAAAGGAGTGTCTTCTGCCTCTTCCTGAGCTTTCTCTTCTTGCCTTCCGAGCGGCTTGAGAGGCTCCCCAGCCTTAAATCTTTCATGAGGCCCTCAACACACAGCAGACCTTCCCCAGCACTTCCAAAGCAGACGTGGTCGGCTCGGGGGCCGAGGTGCAAGCCCATTTTCACGCTGGGCAGCTCGAGGGTCCAGCCCTCCTGCCTCGGGTGCTCCTGACACTGCTCAGAGGTTTGCAGTATCAGTGAAATATGTGTGCGGCTCCCTCACATCTGTGTTCCTCCCCAGCCTCCCTCCTTCCTTCCTGCCCTCCCACCACCCCTCCCCCAGCCCTGCCAGACTCCTGCCTGCAGCCCAAGCCCTCACAGCTCCTCCTAAAGATTTCCTGGAAAATCTTCCTGCAGATTCCAAAAAGCTCAACCCCAGTCATTCACATTTTCCGCCCGAATCCATCCGTGTGCACGTTCATTGAGCTCCTATCCTTCCCCTTGAGTAACGTGGTCATCTGGGGCCAGCATCTCGGTCTGGGCCTCGACCTCCTCATCTGTAAAAGGAGGGACAGGTGGGTACCTACATCCGAGGGTGAGCGAGAAGCCATGAGAAGTTGCCCACAAAGCGTTTAGCCAAGTGCCTGGCCCACAGAGCCGGTGAACCGGGCGCCGTAGCTGCTACTAGGCACATTTCATGTTCGTGGAGCCCACATTGTGTGCTCGGCCCCAGACCCACGGAGATGGAGCCAACCTGCCTCCCTATTCTCGATGAGCTTGCTAGGACATGGAAGAACAAGACAGGTAAACAAAAATGCCCATACAGTGGGAGACGTTTGCAGCAGAGAACAACGGACCTGTTACGGGGAGGCCGGAGAAAGGGAGAGCTTGAGAGAGAGATGTGGGTCAGTGTGGAGGGACTGTCGAGGACTGGGGAGGAGCTCACCGGGCAGCCAAGGTAGTATAGATACTGCAGGCAGATGGGGCGATGGATACAAAGACTCAAAGGGAAGAAACAGAGCCTCTGAGAATGAGAGGCCCAGAGACAACGGCAAAGCGAGCTGCTGGAGGCCAGATTCATGCGGACCCCGTCGTCATAGGTGAGGCTGGACTCGGGCGGCAGGCAGTGAGGTTGTGGTGTGAGGAGGGTTTTCAGCAGGAGCGTAACAGGATCACACTCACGTCTTAAGCAACGCGCACGTTCAAGCCTGCAGGGTTTACATAACTTTTCTTTTTCTTCTCGAGCATTTATCCAGCCTAGAAATTTTAGAGCCAGCATTTTTCCCTTAGTTCTATTCAACCTGAAAGCGGCAGTCGTGTGCAGCTTGCGTGGTATTGAAATGCAGGTGGCCTCTGTGCAACAGTGTTGCTAAAATTACCAAAACTAACCACAGCCAGGGAAGGGCCATTATCGGAAACAGATTTTATTACCATGGAAACCAGCAGATAATGCCAAGTCCGGTCGTTCTTATTCTCCGAAAAGAGAGAGAGACAAGGAGAGGGGAAAAGAGGAAGAGGGAAAGCAGCAGGCGAGAGAAAGGGATTGGAAGGAAGGAGAAGCCGAGCAGCCTGGAGAGGGGCGGGGAGGGCTGGGGCATCTGGCGAGGGTTTCAGGCCGGACAAGCCTCCGTCCGTGGTCCCTGTCCTCAGTCCTCAGCTAATGTTTACGGAGTGCGTACTGCGTGCTGCAGGCTGGCAGGGAGCCGCGGGGAAGGCTTTGCCCTGTGACTTCCGCTGCCGACCCAAAATGCGGGGAAAGGTATAAATGCTGCCAGAAAGAGCTGCTCCAGATGTAGTTCAAGGCCACCCTGAGGGTCTCTGCTGATAGCATCGGACTGGAGGGTCACAAGACCTGGCTTAGAGTTAAGGCTGTGCCCAGAGTGGCTTGTGACCTTAGACAAGGTCATGGACATTCTCAGAGCCTCAGTTTCTTCGGGTGTCCCAAGAGGGACCTCCTGGGACAGTTATGAGGGTCTAGTGTGCAGGGCTGCCAAGGCACTTGGTAAATGGAAAGGGCTGTGGGCACAGAAGGCCCTGCCAGGCTCCAGGATTCCTGTGTCTGTATCAATATTCTGTCCCCTGATTTCAAGGGCTGTTTTCTCCAGTTGCCCTGCTCCCTGGCCCGCTGCAGCGGGGGATCCAGCCCACATAGCCCCACATGTGAAGGTGTAGGCACGAGGTCCCACTGAGAGCTCTAGGGGTGCTGAGCGGAGGGGCAGCAGGAGAATGGGGGGCCAGGGGGGGTTCTCAGCAGGGCTGAGACGAGGCATCCGCTGGCTCAGTCCAGGAGAAAGGGACACCAAAGACAGAGGGGGCATTGGTGGGCGAGACAAAATGAGGTATGCCAGGAGACCCCAGGAGGGGAGGGAGAGCCTACAAATACTCTGGGATCCTGGGGAAGGACTGAGAAGGAGGTTTCAGCTGCCAAAGTGGATAGTCAGGGGGAGCGCGGTTAAAAGGAAGCCTCAGAGAAGGTCCATCACAGCGCAGGTGCCACACAAATGTCGACCCCCTACAAGCTGGTGTCGGTCCCCTACGAGCTGATTCCAGATGCAGATTCTGCCCTCCCCCGCCCCCGGGCCTCCTGGCTCATCCCCACATTCCACTCTGAGAGGTGTCGAGTCTAAGTCACGTCCCTTCCCTGAGTCTCAGTCTCTTCGTCGAGGAAATGGGACTAAGAACACGCTCCCGCACACACGGGCCATCGGGAGGATTCCAGACAAAACAAAACCAAGAAATGAGAAGCACCCTATGACTGGAAGCCCCTGTTCCAGTGTTATGCAGTTCTGGCTATTTATACATAGGGAGACGAGCCTCCCAGGGTAACAAGGCACTTCCGTAACAAAATGACTTGATTAGACTGTTCTCTCAAAAACACTGCTCCCCAGCTCCCGCTTTCCTGCCGCCGGGCCGCGCCTCAGTCTTGCAGCTGCATATTAAATCTTCATCCCATCAGCACTTGACTGAATTTGTAGAAACAAAATGGAAGAGGGAACTCAGGCATGAATTAGCAGTTTAAGACAGGAATGAGATTACGATAAAATCCCCACTCTCTCCATCCATCAAAATGTAATAAGAATAGAAAACTAATGTGAAAATATCAACATGACCTATTGCTTCCAGCCTGTCATCACCATCCTTTATGATCGAGCCCCGCAAGACGCGAGCATCTCATTTCGCCGTAAACATCACGCTGTTGGCAGGAGACACAAACCGTGTCCGAAGCAGGCTGCACACTTGGGCAGAGTCTTAGGGGGGAGACGGGAAGGGACCAAGGGTGACGCAGCTCCCTGGCTTCCCGAGTCATGGAGCGTGAGAATGAATCAGGGTGGCTGGAGACCAGGGCTGTTTGGTTTTGTTTCTGACTCTCTCTCTGGGTGGGGAGGCCCCAGCCCTATCCAAGGATCCTAGCTCCTATCCTAGAAGCTGTCCAGGAAAGGACGTTTCCTAAGCTCTGAATGTCCCCAGCTGTGGCAGCAGTGGTAGCTGGCAAGCTGTCTAGCCGCTTGGGCACTGCGGGATACCAAGCAGGTACATGGGGGACAGTGGTGTTATCATTTGTCCTTATGGCAGCAGATGAGAGGCGGATAGGCTCAGAGAAGCAATGGGACTTGCTCAAGGATGCACAGCAAGTGAGGAGTGGACTCCAGGGCTGCTGTGCTCCTTGTCCAGTGCTCTTGGCCTGGCCAGCAGCGTGCCAGGATGGAGCTTACCCTGGAGACATACGAAGCAGGAGCTCATAGCCCCATTGCTATCCTGACTTTCTTCTCCCTCCAACCACCTCCCCCTCCACTCTGCTCTGGCTGCCCTGGCTTCCTATTACTCCATAAAGGCACTGGATTTTTTCCCAGTCAGGGACTTTGAACATTCTCTTCTTTCATGCTGGAATGCTTTTCCGGTCCCTGCTTACAGAGAAAACTCCCCATGCTTCAGGTCTTCTCCAGAATGCCATCTCCTCAAGGAAGCCCTCCCTGATGGACTTTCGGCCTCCACTCTCCCAGCTTCAGGGCCCTTGATTAGTTCCCTGACATATCAGCCTATGCTGTTCCCCCATAGTACATTCCTCAAGAATTATATCATTTCTGTTATCATTTAATATGTATCACCTCCCCAGGAGAGAAAGCTCTAGAGGTCCAAGACCCTTCTATCCTTGTTTTCTATCATATTCTTCAGGACCTAGCAATTGCCTGGCATCAATTCATCAATCCATGCAAACATCTTTAATGAGTACCTACTATGTGCCGGGTGCCTATAGCATGCAGGCTTCACTCTAGGGGAGGGACACATAAAATAAACTACCACGTATCAGCTGGTGATGAGAGAGAAAAGAAAACCAGAGCAGGCTGTGCTAGGTTTACATCTGATCTTCAGGAATGTTCTTTCAGAAGGTGTTGCTTGAGTGGAGCCTGGATGAGCTACACCAGTACTTAAAGGAACAGCATTCTCTGCCATAGGCAAAGTAAGTGCAGATGCCCTGAGGCTGGTAGGTGCTTGGCCTGTTCCTGGACACAGGAGTGAGGGGCCACTGGAGGACATAAGGGAAATTGACAGTTCTCAGAGGGTCATGGGCAGAGGAGGGGCATGATCTGATATGGGTCCTAAAAGGACAGCTCCAGGCTGTGCGGCGATCAAGTGCGGGGGACGAGGGCAGGAGCAGGGAGGGCCGTTAACAAGCTACTGCAGCAGTCTGGGTGAGAGATGCAGGTGCCTGGGACTAGAGGAGTGGCAGTGAAGCGGGACCCAGAGTATGGACTCTGAAGATGCTACCAGTGGGGTTTGCTAATGGATCTGATGTGGGTTAAGAGAGAGAAGAGTCAAGGATGGCATCAGGAACTTTGGCCTGGACAACTGGAAGGATGCAGTTGCCATGAACCAATAAATTGGTTTTTGGTTTTTTGGGTTTTGGGGGTTTTTTTGTTTTTTGGGGTTTATTTTTGAGAGAGACGTGAGAGAGCTAGCCTGCGTGTGCATGCACACACGTGCGCGGTGGGGGGAGGGGCAGAGAAGAGAGAGACTCTGAAGCAGGCTCCACGCTCAGTGTAGAGCTGGAGGTGGGGCTCGATCTCACGACCCTCAGATCATGACCTGAGCCAAAATCAAGAGCTGATGTTTAACCCATTTATCCACCCAGTCTTCCCCTCAAGAAATTGTTTTTTATGCTTAAGCCCATTTGAGCTGGAATTTTATCACTAAAAAAAAAAAAAAAAAAAAAAAATCTTGATGAATACAGAAACTAACAGGCCAGGGATAGCTGGGTGGGGAGTGGGAAGGAGTGGGAGGAAAGGACTCTAGGGTCTCCCCCCCAGGTGCTTAGGAGTATGGCAGCCTCATTCATGGGACATACAGGCTCCACCGAGGGTATGACTTGTCATCCTTAACGTCTTAAATTTTAGACACCAGCTGCTGGAGCTCTGCAGAGAGCTCAGGGCTGGAGGGAAATCAGTAACATTTTCCGTGTGCCTTCAGTGAGCCAAGCCCCGAGCCCAGCTCACTGTGTAAAAAACTCTATCAGGTTAGAACACCTGTCTCCATTTTATGGATGAGGAAACAGAGGCTCAGAGAAGTTATAGGGCTTGACCAAAACCATGCACTCAGAAATAAAGATTTGGGAGCCACCAGGAGAAACAAAGCCCTTCGCCCATGGTGTGTCATCATGAATCTGGGGCTAGAGGTGAGGAGACAGGTTTCAGCCCTCACTGGGCCACTCACTTCCCATGTGACCTTGAGGGAGCTCCCCTCCAGCTCCGTGCTCACGGTCCCCATCTGGGAAATGCCCAGCTTGGGCTTGACGATCTCCTCAGTTCCTTACGACTCTCATTCCTCCTCTTTGGACTTTGGGGGACCAGGGTAGGCAGAAAGAGTCTGTCGCCTGGGTTGAAGACATAGTGTACGTAGCACCTTCTCCAGGAAAGAGACCAGAGAAAGGAAGGGCTGTGGGCTTGCCGCAGTCTGCCGAGGGTCCCGGCACCCACCCACAGAGGGCCCCCAGTATGGTGGGGGCTGAGTAGGTGGGGCCGCAGTAAACAGCTCTGCTGGGAGAGTCTGGGAAACCAAGCCAAGCTCCTGCCCACAACCACTCACAGCATATGCTCTGCATTTCATTCATCATTTGCAAGGAGCTGCTACCCACTTTAAAGTCCCTTCCTGCTCCAAGAGCATTTGGGTCCTGCCTCTTCTGATCCAGCTTCTGCCCTTTACTCTGTCCCCTTCCACTGCCACCAACAGCTGGGGAAAATATTTTCCTGCAGGTTTGGGTGGTTCAGGTAGAAGTGACTCAGTTCATTATGGGCTCCATAATGTAAAGAGCGTGTGATCCAGGTCCTGGGAGATGTGCCTGGCAAAGTTCCCGCCACAGTGTGAGGGATGCGTCGGGGAGGGCACCCTCAGTGATGAGCGTGAGGACCACCGGAGGGTACACGGAGTAACTTAAGCAATGGCTGAGGTGGGATTTGCTGAGTAAGGCAGAGACTGCCAGGGTCAGGTTTCCACGTGGCGCTGCCGTGATTTGCTAATGTGGAGAAACGTCCACAGCTGGGTCCTCTGCTCTGTCAGATGGGATTGCAGCAAGTACATCGCTGTGTCGGAGGGTGGGGGATGTGAGGGGTACCACTGTTAAGGGACCCTGGAAACGTGGGCAATGTACAGACAAAGCAGGTCTGAGCCTTGCTCGTGGTTATCTCTGGGGCTTGGCACATAGTAGGTGTTCAACAAATCATTGCTAGGCAAACGGATGAGCCCAGTGAACAGCACCGCGCCCAGGTGCTCTAGGTGACAGCACCCACCATTGAGGAGGGCTTCTCCAAGCACCGCTCCCAGGGCCTGCCCCAGATACGGGGCCACAGATACAATGGAAGCAGGTCATCTAAGGAACCAACCCTATCTCTCCTTGCTCTCTTGCTCCCTCTCTCATTCTCGCTCTCTCTTCCTCAGTCTCTGGCTTGTGCCTAGAAAGAAAACAAAGAGAAACAAAGTATGTTACTCCGTGCACCCTCCCGTGGTCCCTATGCTCATCACACAGGGTGCCCACCCAGAAGCATCCCTCACGCTGTGGCTGGACCTTTGTCCCCCTCATCCCTGCAGAGACCCACCCACCAAGCCAGACCTTCCCAGGGTGGAAGCTGTCTACCCTCCACTCTCCTTCCAAAGCTGGCCCAGCAGCTCAGCACCTAGGACAGGGAAAGTGGAGCTTTGAGCTCCCCCGAGTCCCCCTCATAACCCCCATCCCCCACACCTGGCCTAACTCCTGCGTCATTACAATGGCCATGGAGCCCACAGGGCCAATGTCAGGCTCCAGTCTGGCAGGATGCACACGCATCCCCTCCCTGTCCTGGGTGACCCACCCCCAGCCTAAACCCAGGATGGACCAAGATGGCCTAGGGAGCCCCAAGCAACAGTGCAGATGGGCTGAACCGCAAGCCTAATGCAGAGCCTCCTTCTTTCCCGATTCTTTCATTCAGTACAGGCATCGATGACCTACCCTGCGCCAGCCACCTTGCTCAGCACTAACAGTGCCGTCGTGGCCAACCGGAAAGGTCCCTGCCCTTGTGGGGCTGACATTCTTATAGAAAAGAAAGCCAGTAAACAATGAGCCAACCAAAGAAATAAGACTATTTCAGATGGTGTTATAAGCACAATAAAGACAACACAAAGGTGTGCTGGGTCTTCTGACCTCAATTCCATTCCTCTCCCCCTCCCGCCACCCCCAGTATTCTCTGGGCTCTGAGGGGCTGAGCCCTGTGATGCATCCCTGGGTTCCCATCCCACCTGCTTCTCACTGGGCTCAGACAACGGGCAACCTGGCAGAAATGAAAGCCCCAGGGAAGAGAGGTCTGGGAATTTCTCTTCTGCTCCCCCATGCCTTGTCACCTGGCCCCGGGTGCTGACAGCCTCCCATGGTTGCTGGGTGCTGTGTTCCCTTGTCCTCATCATACCATCACGTTCCCAGCTAAGCGGGCCCTGCCTTTCCTCCCGAGCCCCTGATTGATACAGGCGGATGCTGCTGAAAGTGCTGGGAGACAGGGTAGGCAAGATAGCAGGATCAAGCCTCGATTGTTCAAGAAACAGAAAGACAGTCAGTATGTGCTGAGTGAGGGATAGAGGGAGGGAAGATGAAGTCAGAGATTGGAAATAGTTAACAGCTGGCTGAGCACAACCACCGCTCAGACAGAAGGGACCCCCAGCTATAAGGGACTCTTGGCCCTGGCGGACAAGTGTGCTGGGTGACCAAACCCAGGGGTAGGGGTGCATCAGCCGGGACCCAGCAGAACCACGGTGGCGCCCACCAGCTGGGTCCTGTGAAACCAGTGTAATAAAGGGACCCTGACGCACGTGTGTGCAGGGAAGTCACTGGCCGGTAGAGACCTCTAGGAGTACAACAACCCCAGGCGAGAGGGCAAGAGGACACAGCAGCCACCAGAAGCAGGCGGAGTTGTGTAGACAGAGGATTGCCTTGAAGGAAGCGGAGACACAGCCACAGTGACCACACAGGGAACGTTCCAGTGAAACCCACACCCAGCCTCTTCCCTGTCCCCGCTCTCCTGCTGCTGACAGCCGCTGGCCGCTGCTACCTGAGAGCCAGACAACATGCCCACAGGTCCTCCTCCTGAGACCCGGAACAGCCTGGAGAAGAGGGAAGCCTGGATCTTAGGAGGCAAATGGAAAACGTCCAGCCCTCTCATCATGGAGGACCTGGAAAATCACAGTGAAAGGTTTGGATTTCAGGCTAAGCACAGTGGAAAAATACCAAAGATAAGAGCAATAAAATATCACTAGGATCCTTCGCCTCCGTCCGCAGGGAGGCAATGGAACGGGCTCTGCCCTTGGCAGTCTGGACCGAACGCCTCCCAGAAGCACTTTGCGTTGGGGGTTGGGAGGAAGAAGAAAGTTGAGATAATGTCCTGGAATCAAGCCCCCCACCCCGCACCCCTGGGCAGGCGTGTAGCAGACAAACCAGTGGAAGAACCCCAGGGACCCCAGCCTGCGGGGGGGACAAACACAGGAGAGCTTCCTGAACAGGACGGAATTTGGTCTCCCTAAGAAATCAGAGAATGCCCAAGGCTTTCCTCCAGAGGCTCCCGCAGAATGACCGAGGA
Organism: Martes martes; assembly: GCF_963455335.1. NCBI lineage: Eukaryota > Metazoa > Chordata > Mammalia > Carnivora > Mustelidae > Martes > Martes martes. The sequence continues at coordinate 163,193,954 of NC_137891.1, read as the reverse complement.
GGCCTGAGCGGAAGGCAGAAGCCCTCCCCAGACCCGGCTTTGCCAGGCTGTGAAATGGGGGAGCCGCCCCTGGGAGCCTGTCCACGTGCCTCTTTCTCCAGCCATCATGAAGGTTAAGGCAGGGATGCAGAAGAAGGGAGGGGGTGCGCCGGGCCCTCTCTCTGCCAGAGTGATGGGGATACGAGACAAAGGAAATAAATCATCTCGACTTGGACTCAGAAACCCAGGGTTTGAATCCTAGCCTGCACGTCACAGGTGCAAGAGACAGTGCAGAAGAGAGAGAAGACTCTAATGCTTGGGGTAATGCTTCACGGGCTCGAGGGCCACCTGCCCGTGAGCCAGGCACCGGCTCTGCATGTGTCCCCGACTTCCCTCTTCATATCATTGTACCAAGAGTCCGAGCTAGGTATTCTCACACTTATTTCACAGCAGAAGAAATGGGCTCAGAGGGACTAAGTCCCTCACCCCTACTCCTGCAGCTGAGCAGCACAGAGGCAGGAGGGAGCCCCAGCCTCCATCTTACCAGCACCCTCTCCACCACCAGCACCCCCATCCATAGGGACGGGGTCCCAAAGCCTGGGCTCCCTCTGTAGATGCTGGAGTCTCTATAAAGAGCCCAGCCTGATGCTCCTGTTTCCAGCCTCACTAGGTAGGAGCTGGATCCTGCCTGATTCATTCCTTTAATCAGGGATGGAGTGGTAGCAGCAGCTTCAGAAGAACTCTTCACACTCATATTAAAGTTAAGTCATTGCTTTAATATCCACGGGGCGGAGGCAGCTGCAGCTGGAGGCCTGCGGGCTTTCCGCCATTTCCGCCGATCTGATGCAGGAGGCACTGCCTGCCCCGGGGAGCTGGGGCAGTCCTGTCCCACCACCCCACGTCTGAGGCCGTTCTCTCGCCTCTCTCCCGGGGCCACGCCGAGGGGGGAGCTGTCCCTGCAGGTGCCTCTCTGACCATTCGCTGTGTGGGCAAGCCCTGAGTCCTGGGGGCATCTCTAAAGCAGATGCCCATATGAGTTCTGACTCCAGCCGCAGAACTTTCAAGCTAACCCTAAAAAAGTTATAATCCAGAAAGCTTACACAATTTTCCCAGGGTCACACAGCCAGCTAGAGGAAGCACAGGGGCTTGAACCCAAGTCCATGTACTCTTTCTACTCTGTCACGTGGCCTCGGTGTGTCCCATGCGGGCCCTGGGACAGGTGCAGCACACCTGGGCAGACACAGCTGGCGACGTCACTCTCCGGCTCTGTGACGTGGGGCCAACTGCCCCACTCGCTATGCCTCAAGTGCTTCATCGGTCACAGGGGGTGTCAGGCCACTGCTGACCTCGGAGGAAGTAAGAAAGCAGAATTGTGCTCTGCAGAGTGAGATGCACCTTGAGGATGTGGCCACCTCAGGCTTCAGGGGAAAGGCAGCCTCCCGGCAGATGTCAGGCCGGGGCCGGGAAGTGGCAGAGAAGGGCAGAGCAGGGGACCTGAGCTGGGAATGGATGAAGAAGCCCCAGCAGATTCTGGAGGAGAGGAGCCCTGCAGGACTTGTGAGCAGGAGGAGTGGGGGCCAGGCTCAGGGAGAGAGGGGGTGTCCTGCTTGGACCATCCAGAGGGGTTAGCAGCCAGCAGCCAGGGGCCAGGAGACTGCACCTGTTCAGGGCCGAGCGAGAATCGGCCAGGCTGGGGCGGGCTGGGGCAGGGCTGTGCACAGCACTGGCCTTGTCACTAGCCTCTGAGTCTCCGGCTCCTCTCTGTACAACTGAGAAAATAGATCTACTTTGCAGGGCCACGGGAGGAGTGGCACATATGGGACGTGCCTGACATCCAATAGGTGTTCGGTAAATGGGTCCCATTATGATCACAGCGATGATGATCGGTAGATTACTAAAAATCTCCCAGTCTGTTTTCTAGGCTACGGAGTAGAAATAACCAGATTTATGTCACAGTGTCCTTGGGGAGCTGAAGGTCATAGTCCATGTAAGCTACCAAGCACAGGGCCTGGCACACAGTAAGGGCACAACAATCACCAGTCCAGTCTCCCCTGTCCTCCTTTTTTCAACCCAGTGAGCAAATATGGTAGGAAGACAGGCTCTGGTTCTTTCTAAGATCTCTCCTCTCCCCCTTGATAGAGAGTGAGCTCCCCACCTCTGGACATATCCAAGGAAAAGTCAAATGACGTTGTGTCAGTGGAGGAAGGTGGTAAATTTCCCACAGGAGGCTGGATTCAAAGCCAAAAGCCCTTCCAGCCTGGAGCATGCACAATTCTGCGACTCTGCAAGCTCTGGGGTCACAAGATGGCCCAGGCCTGGCCTGCAGGGAGCACAACCTCGGACTTGGAGCCTGAAGGCTGTAGGCTGAACCCTGGCTCAGCTTCTTCATTTCCTCAGGCGCTCCCGCTGACTGAGGAGCACCTGGGGTGCCGCTGAGTGTCATCTACAGCTCCCCGCATCCCCGCCCCACACAGCCCCGGGCCCAGGCCCACCCCCAGCAGGTGTGTTTGGAGAAGTACATCCCAAGTCTCACCCCGTCCATGTTCCCCGGCTCAATTACAGGCTCAATATTATTTTCCGTGTAATCCCCAAATCAATATGTGTTCATACATATTTAATCGGGAGGCTGTTTTTATTAGAGTGGGGATTAGCTTTACATCTTTCTCCTCACTGCATAGAAGGCAGCCACCACTCACGAGGAAGATGAGCAGATTAATGAGGGAAAGGCCCAAGTGTGGGCTGGGCCTGGTGCCCCGGCCACGCCAGAGAGGCCGAGGGAACACTTCAGGGCCTGCCATCCCCCTACAAGGGGCTGGGGTCCTACCAGCTTCCTGCCTCTGGGGCCAGCCTTGCAGCCCACCCCCTACCCCCAACACCTGCTGGAGGTCCCCACCCAGGGAAGCTCCCCGGGGTCCTTCCAGACCTGCTCCCCACCTTCCCCCAGATAAGGAGCCAGAGGAACAGGGGCCAGCCCCTGTTAGAGGTCAGAGAGTGGAGGTCACCCTCAACCTTGCCTTCCAGAAGTAATAGATTTCTCCTTCCAACTCGGAGTCAAGGCTGAGCAGAATAAATTATCACCCTTCCACAGCATAATCACTGTCACACTCAGCCCCAGCTGCCATCTGCTTCCTCACCAGCATCCCCACCTAGCCAGGATGAAAGGAAGGTGGGGGGACGTGGATCTGTAGGTCACCGTGCTGGCCAGAGAAGGACAAGGGCAAGAACACTCTGAGGGCTGGAGCAGGAGAGGGAAGGGCTGGCCAGGTTCCTCGGGTTCCGCTAAAACAGGGCTGGAGCCGCTGTAAGTGGGTGGGTGGTAAGGCACCAGGCCCCAGCTCCTCGTCGTCTGATCTCAGCCTCACGGCGTCTCTGAGGGGTCTCTGAGGCATCTCGAGAAGGCAGAGCCCGTTCCCATCATCCACATGCCGTCCACATTTCGCAGAGAAGGAAACGGAGGCTCGGCAGTCTCTTAAATAGGAAGCAGCGGACCTTGGATTTGAGCCAGGAAGCGTGGCTGTGGGGTTTCGCCCTAAGTGGGTGGACTGCATGCCTCCCTCTCTCCCTTACGCAGTGGCGTCCCCTCCCCGGCACAACTTGGGGGCCATTCAAGGTGACATTGATAGATGAGAATATTTGAGAAGCGCCAGTTACTGGCAGGGAATTGCCAGCTACGGGGGAACGTGGGGACGGGGGGCCGGGCCCACGCCTTCACTCACAGCCCCCCACCTCTCTCCTCTACCCCTTCATGGACTCACACCTAACTACGATCGCCTCCACCTGCTCCGGGCTCACAGCTGGGTGGCGTGGATGAACAAAGCCAGGCACAGTCCCCGTCTCACGCAACGAGCGGCTTTACGGGCGAGGCTACCATCAGTCAAGTCGTGACATGCTAGGAGGTGTGTCTGCAAACGTAGCCAAGGGTCTGGGGCCCGCATGCGCCCCCCCCAACCCCGCCCCATGCACTCTTTCCCTCCCGAGCCTCACCCTGTCCGTCACCTTGCACCTGCAGCTTCCCCTCCAGCAGCAGTCTGGGACTGCCCTGTGCCTCTCCATCCAAGAACGCACCCCATATGCGATTACTAAATTGCAGAGACCAGGTCTGTCTTATTCGCCATTGGCTCTTACTCATCACTGTAACAAAAACTGCGGGAAGAGGAGCACAGGAAGGCAGGGAGGAAGGGAAGAAGCACAGGAGTGGGAAAAGGAAGGGAGTGAAGGAGAGAAATGAGGCAAGGAGGAAAAAAGAATAAGACGAAGGGAGGACATGCGGCCACTTTTGAAAACCCAAATGCACCCCGAAGGCCCTCTGCTTTCCTGTGCTTCTGCCTGCAGTTCAAGCTGCCCCCGGGCACTTGCGAGGTGGGAGACAGCCGTCAGGAACACAGTGGTGGGGGAAAGAGTTAAGTATCGGAGGGTTTCCCAAGAGGACAACTGTCACTGAATTAACTCCTTCCCAGAGGTCAGCGATCGTGCCTCTCTTCTCAGAGCCACCAGAGGCAGACCTCCGTCTGGAGGGCAGCATGACCTCCAATCACTGACTTCATGTCTAACGTCACCATGAATTTGACCAAGGATTGGGGCAAAGCCATCCCTAGAGGGTTCTTCTGTCCAAGGTGCCGCGGACAGGGCTTGGGGACAGGCAGAGAACATCAGAAAGCTCGTGTTTCTCCTTGCAGGCCGCCCTCTCCAAGCAGGTGCCCTGGGAGATGCAGCTGGAAGGACCGTGCTGACCCTGGGGCCGTCCGGGGTGGGGCAGCCCGGCTCCGCTCACCCACAGTCCGTGTTTGACGACGGGATTAATTCCCGAACAAAACAGATAACCTAGGCATGCGATTCCTCATTTCGCTGTCAGATGGGGATAAAAAACGTGTGAGAGAGAAAACCCAAGGGAAAAAAAATTAGGTAGTGATAAATTGGGAGGGAGCGCGCCAAAGAAACACAAGCCGTCTCTCTCATCCTGTTGCACCTGCTGTCACTTAATTTGAAGATATTCTAAGTGTGCAGGGCCTTCCCCTTGGCCCCTTCAGCCCTTCCTGAAAAGAGCCTGGACCCCTTTCGTCCACAGTCCCCGTGTCCTCCCCAAATGCAGCAATGCCTCAGAGATCCAGACAGAAATGCCAGCCAGGACGCCCTCCCGCCACCCGGACCGCACACAGCTGCCGCCGCTGGGCGCAGCGTCTCTCGCTGCCACTCCCCAGAGGAGAGGCCTTTGCTCCGAAGCCTTACAGTGTTAGTCCGAAGCACACAGGGGAGGGAGACGGAAGAAAGAGGAAAAAAAAAAAAGATGTTTTTGCTGTGATAAGTGTCAACCCTGCCTGCATATAAAAGGACTGGTTGTTTTGCAAAACGGAACATTATCCAAATACGCAGAAGCCATCCACTGAAGCAAGATTTCTTGGATGAGGAGTCAGTCGAGGGGCCGCCCTAGGGGGGAGTCAGAGCGGGAGTTGTCTCTGGGGGTTTCCTCACACCACACAGGGGCCAGTTGAAACAGCAGGAGGCCTCAGAGCCTCTGAGGGGCCCCTCTGGTGCCCCTTCTGCCCCAGGAGGGCCCGGAAGCTCCCAGTCTCCCTGATAACCTCTAGGAACAGAAAGTCTTCTGCCAAGCAGAGATCCTGGGGCCTGAAGACAGAGGGTGGGGACATAGTGACTTCAGAAAGTCAGCCTGCCTGAGGACATGTCTGTGAGCTCTGGGACACCAGCAGGAGTGGACAACAGGTCCTGTGCTCTGAGAGACTGTTGGTCCCTCTGTGGACAGGAGGCCGGCCTGGATGACCTCCGGGGCTAAAACCCGCAATGTAGGGATTGCCTGGGGCGTAGGTTAGGAACACCCACCGAGGGTGGATGGGCCCAAAACCTTCTAGAAAAGAGCTGTGGGAGAGGAAGCACAGACACAGAGGACTCCAGTGGTGATCAGAAACGGAGACTGTGTCAGACTGAGTCACACGGCCCCGCCCCCAGGAATCGTCATCTACACTTTAGAGATGGGGAAATTGAGGCAGAGAGGGGTAGAATAACCCGCCCAGGAATGTGGGGTTATGCATGCCACTCCCTCGCCCCAGTGTTCAGTCCTCCTCCAAAATACCTCTGGACTCAGCCCCCATCCCTCCGTACCCACCACTACCCTGACCCAAGCCACCGCCTTCCCTTCCTGGAACTGCTACCGTGGCCTCCGGTGTCCCCGCCATCAACCAGAGATTGCCTGATATAACGCAAAACAATCTGAGGGTTTTGAAGGGGCGGGGGTGAGAGGTTGGGGGAGCCAGGTGGTGGGTATTAAGGAGGGTACATATTGCATGGAGCACTAGGTGTGGTGCAAAAACAATGAATACTGTTACTCTGAAAAGAAATTTAAAAAAAAACAAAACGCAATGTTGTATCACCCCGACCTGAATATTTCCATGGCTCCCCATTGCCCTCGAGGTGAAATCCAGCCTCCCTAACCGAGCTCTTAAGGCTCACCCTGGTGTCCCCAACCTCTGTACCCTCATCCCTCACCTCTTCCTTCGTCACACTCCAGATCCAAGCCAACTGAACCAGTCTTAGTGTCCCCCCAGGGGGCACGTTCTCTTTGCTTCTGTCCTTTTGCACATGCTGTTCCCTCGGGCTGGCGCACCCTCTTCTCTCCCTCTCATCTGGTTCTGTCACCCTTCAGGGCTCCCTGTAGGTGTCACCTCCTTCAGGAGCCTCTGTGACCCCCAAACCAAGTTAATTCCCCACCCACTCTATTCTTCCAGAGCCCCCCATACCTCCTGCATCACATTCTACCAAAATTGCCCACATGCTGTCCGGAAGCCTCACTGGCCCGTAAGGTAAGGACTCTCTCTCCCTTCTTCCTTATTGTGCCCTGAGCATCTGGGGCCATAGCTGGCACACAGTAGGCATACAGGAATGATTTGCTGGACCAGGGATCCAAGGAAGGAATAAGTGAATGAGGGAACGAACGAGAACACCTGAGTAAGTGCTCCTTCTCCGCACACCCAAATGTGTAAAACACACAGGCAAGTCCATCAATAAGGCAAGCACTCGCTCCTCACAGCCTGTCCTTGGCTGAGAGTCGGGTGATGGATTTCCGGAGGTGATGCATGGGAGCGTGAGAAGGGCGGAGTGGACGCATGGAAGAATAGAATATAGATTTCTATAGATTAATCATTTGTCATTCCTGCTGCTCGGCACGCTCATGCACACACACTCCTTCCCTCCCAGGTGCCCCTCCTGCCCTGAGGAAGCACAACGCTTACTGCCCTTGGACCGTGCAATAGGGGTGCGCGTGCACGCGCGCACACACACACACACAGAACAACACAAACACACGCAGAGAGACATCTCATGCAAGTTTACCCATCACAAAACCCCCCAAACACGCAAATTCAGACACATACTCTGTCCCCCACATACATGTGTGCACGCTTACTCTGACACACACACACACAGAGGAACCTACATTTTCTGTGTCCAATCCCTCCTTCATAGATAAAGGGCAGAGGGGAAGGCCGAGTGGGCTCAGGGCAAAGCCCCCGGTTCCCTCCACTTGCTGTACCAGCTGGGGTCAGATGATCTCATGTGTGCCTCACAGGTCACTACCTGCCTTAGGCAAAGTTGCTAAGGAGGGAACTGGAAAGGAACAGAACCTCTTTCATCCCAGCTGAAGAGGAAGGAGCCCGCTGCCCCAGCCGCTCCCTGGCCAGCCACTCTGCTTAATGCTGGGCAGACGTGGGTCAAAGGAACAACCCCCCCAACTTCCCACAGACCATGCACCAGCCCCCCCAGAGGCCCTGTCTGGCACCCCAGGAGCCCCAAGGCTGCCCCACCTCTCAGGACCACACCCTTTACTCCAGCACCTCGCGGAGGAACCCCCAAATGCCTCCTGTGGTCCCAGATCCAGAATCTTCCTACATCTCTCCAAACTGTAGAGCCCCAGGACACGGACACACACACACACACACACACACACACACTCCTCCAGTCTCCAGACCCACCAGCCATGTGAGAGCTCTGTGTTCCCTGCAGCCCATGGGCTCCTCCCCGGACTTCCTCATCCTGGGGCTCCCTCTGCCTCTGTAACACTCAAAGACTTCCAGCATACCCTGGTCACTCTCCAAGGCCCTCCTAACCCACTGGCTCCCCACATTCCCTCTCGCGGTCATCTACATAAGCACTGAGCCTTTACCTTGAACCATCAGGAACATGGCCCGTGTCTTCCTCCAAGTCCCCATCCTGATTTCCGGTTATTAGAAACTAAACCCTCCCCAAAGCCTAGGGACCCCAGCCCCCAGGTCCTTGCTGGTTCCCAGCGAAGGCTATCTCTTTGTTGCTCTGACTGTAGCCCACTAAGAATATCCATAGTTAATTCAGTCCCATAGTCCCTCATTTGTTCACTAAGCAAACACGTATTATTGCTCGCTTTGAGTTACATCCAAAAGGATGGACAGTACTAGGGGCCTGCCCCCAGGGAGCTTGCCATCCGCGGCAAGACCCAGACACTCACAGAAGCACCAAATCCCAGGGCAGAGAGGGGCCTCGGAGCGGGACCAGGACACTGCTGGCTACAAGTCAACAGACAATGACCCTGCCCGATCCAGGGTCCCCTGGAGACATAAGAAGAAGAGCTTGAAACGAGAGGACCGACTTGTCCATGCCCCTGCTCCCAAGCATGGCAGATCTCAAACCGGCCAGGCGAGGGGAGGGCAGTCTCCAACTCTTAATCAACCTCAGAGATGCATCAGAAAGAACCAGCCTTTCCTGAGCACATCCACTGGGTCCCCGCTTCTCTGCCACATCCCACTGCCACACCAGTGTCTCAGCTTCCCCAAGGACTGGATGAGAACGTCGGGCACACACAAAGTCACACAGAGGGTGCCACAGAGGCTCAGAGAGGGTGTTGTTTCCTCCTGGGAGTCCCTGATCATCTGCCAGGGATGTCTGGGGGAACATCAGAACTCCGGGAACCTGAACTCCGCCAACCCTACAAGAGGGGCTGGGCTGAGCTGCCCTACAAGGGACTTCTCATGCCCCTTCAGCTGGACTCAGTTTCCCCCCTGGAGAGCACTTCCAAGCCAGAATGTTGGGGGGGGGGTGCTGAGACTGGGAGGGGCAGGTAGTGGCCCATTGCATTGTCTTTGATCTCAGCCACACTCCAGTCGCTCTGACACCCAGCCGCCTCTCCCTTCCCATCTCCCTTTGAAGTTGCTGTGTAAAGATGATGATAGATTACAGCAGTTTTAGCTGCCTGGGGTAGGACCTTCTCCGGCTGCCTTCCCTTTGCTCTTAGCCTATTTGCTCTGTCTGGGGGCCCCCCGAAGACCCTGCTCCAGACTGGCCAATGCCAGGGCTTCTCCGGACCACAAGGCCAGGGCATTTGTGCGGGGCTGACCCAGCACCTTTGTTTGCTGTGCTCCCAGGAGACAGCTCTGCAGACATTGAGCCGAGCATCCCTGGGGATGCCATCGAGGTCCCAGTGCTCCTAGCAATGGTGTGGTGAACTCTTTGTGGTGTTGGAGCCAGGTCCCACACCACCGCCATCTGCAAGTCTCAGATCAGCCCCCTGCGTGATGGTCGGCTCGGCACTGCACGGTGTGGGAAGACAGCCAGCATCCCCGCTCCCTGCTAATGCAGTGTTGATTCCCTTCGGACAAACTGCCTCTCCCCCATCCTCCCCAAGTTTCTGTCTTCCATCCGGCTGTTCTCTCTCTGTTCTCTCTGCCCCCTCCACCACCTTCCCTGCTGTTATGTCCCTCCCGGGCCACGAGAGTGAGCTTTGCAAAGCATAGGTCGCTTCCCCCCACGGAGTAAACCCCGCAAGAGCTTCTCAGGGTTCCCACACTGAAGGTTAAACTCCTTAACTTCTTGACACACGGGACCACCCACTCAGCCTCATCCCACCAGCCTCTTTGCTGTCCCACCACAGCCCCTCTCCCCCTCCCTGGGGCAGGCCTGAGCCCGTCCTCCACTCCCCACCCCCCACATCCCATGGCACAGATCCTGGAAGTCTCCAGCCCCAGCACACAGGCTCAGTCCTCCGGGATTCCATGCTCCCGCCCTCTCCCTGGGTGTAAGGAATCACTCATCCATGCGCCAGTGTGATCGGGATCTGCTGCCCCACTAAGTTCCATGAGAATAAAGACTTGGTGTACTTTTATTCAGAGCCATCACCAAGGCCTAACACCCTGTCTTGACCATCACAGGCACTCGGACCTTGTTTACCGAGTGAATGAAGGAAGCGGTGGTTTTGAGTTTAAGGGAGCCAGCAGCCCTTGGCCAGGCCACGGTGAGCTCACATCCTGCCATTCCAGCAGACCACATGTGAGGTTGGCTCCTGGGGAAAGAAATCAGCAACAAGGCCTTCCTCTCGGCCCCTCCTGGATGGCCCAGAGGCGTGCCACTGACGACTGAGTGCATGGATGTGGGTTCAAGTGCTAAGCGCAGCCCTTCCTGGGAAATCCACACCTCACTTCAAGGAAAGTCAGTGATGCTGAAGGGCCTGAGCTAGTAACCCCACAACTTCACACCCCAGGCCTCCTACCAGTGGTGCTCAGCTTAAACAACCTACCTTCAGCTTTAGAATCAAGGCCAGAGAAATAGGTAGACCAGGAAAGTTCTGGAAGCCACCAGAGGTGCTGCAGCGCCAGAAGGGGCCAGAATCTGGAAGTCCAGACCCTTGACTTCAAACCTGATACCACTGTCCCAGAGCGTGACCCGAGAGCTGTCCTCTTGCCCTCTCCTTCCTGTCCCCAAGCCAGGCCTCGGAAAGAGTATGCTTCCTCCTGCTGAGCCCAGCAACATGAGGCCTCCTGGAGGGGCGACAGCAGCCCCTCACCTCCTGGCCCTGTCCCCACCCACACCCAGCTCCACCCCACCCCCTCGAGCCCCGGGTTCTGATGTCTAGAGCCGCCATGCTCTTCGACGCTGCCAGAAATTAAGATGCACTGTTCTTGGTTAGTCACCGTGCGTCACTAAAACCAGGAAAGAACCTGCTTCTTGTCTTCCCACCCTCTCCTTCCAAAGCCTTTTCAAAGGAAGGGGGAGGAAATCCAGGCGACACCCTCTCGCTGCTCCAGGCGTTTTAATGAATTCCAGCCTTCAGGGAGAAGGACGGCTGTGTTAACGGTGCCCGTGAAAAACGAGGGGAGGAACAGTAAAGCAAATTTCTTTTTATTGACTTTTAGTGAGCTATTTAATCCAAACAGCTCATTATCTGCAATATAAATATACTATATAATGGATTTTGCAATAAGAACAATTAGTTTTGCAATTAGCATGAGAATAAGCTCTCCCCAACCGCAGAGAAGGCAAGGCCTAGACTTTGAGGGCTGTGGGAGTCTGGCTGGGGGGAGAGGAGAAAGCGCCCTCCAGAGGGAGAGGGCCGGGCTGCCCTCACCACCCAGTCCACTTGGCAGCATGGCCCTGGGATGCACGGGGACCTCCTCGTCACCGGCGGACAGGAGCACAGAGACACACGCGTGGGTGCTCAGAGCACAGGCTTTCCGCAGATCTGGGCTCAAGACTCAGCTCCATCACATGGCAGCTGTGCAACCTCGGGCAAGTCACCTAAGCTCTCTGAGACTCGCCTGCCTTGTTTGAGAACCAGAGCAGCACTCTGCTACCTCTTCGTGGAGCTGTGAGGAGGACAAGAGGAGGGGATGTCCCTGTCCCTGGCCGAGGACGTCCTCTGTGAACACTTGGAGGGTGCTGAGCTGGGCCTTCTTTGTAGCTCCTTGTCTGGCTTGCCTCCACGAAGGAAGGAATCATGTCTGTTTTGCTCACCACTGAATCCCAGCACCAGGCCAGTACACACTGGGCACTTAATAAATACTTATTGAGTAAATATTACAAAACGAATGAGACCCAATGGCTGCTTGGACCAGGGCCGGGTACACAGTAGGCACTCGCTAGACCTTCCTTGAATGGTGTTGCTCAGCAAATGAGACCCAGTAGCTGGGTCCTTCCTGTCACCTGACAGCAGGCTTGTCTCATGCAGCCTTGCAGACAGCATCGTGGCAGAGATGACAATCCGCTGCAGGCCCCATTTCTGGAATCTCCCGACCTGACGCTCTCTGCAGACTCTGAGGTTAGCTACTCAGAGGCAGGGCCTCCCACCCAGGTCCCCTCCTGTCTGTAACCCCAGAGCATTCAGGCCTTGTCCCTCCCGCTGCCCACGGTCCCCCATCCTTGCCCCGAACTGGAATGTGGAGCACACTGGTGCCCAAAGGCAATGGGGCCAGGGTTGGGGAGGGTGATCACACGGTGATCCAAAGGCAAAGAGAAGAGGCTTGAGGTCTTCCCAAATGTCCCAAATGCGATAGAATCGATGAAGGCACAGACTCTCGGCCACGTGGCCTGAGTCTGTATCCAGGAGCTCAGTCTTCCAGCTAGGCAATGCTGACAACGTGGCTAACCTCATTGGCCTCATCCGTAAAGTGGGAACAGAAATGGATTATCGATGGCCTCGAGTTTGGGGAGAATTACATAAGAAATCCATGGGTGTCACTCGTGCCTGTCACAATCAGAGCTCAACAGACATGAACTCCCATCCTTATCACCATCCTATGGTGGATTCCAATCACGACCCATGGACCACACTCTTGGGACCCAACGCAGCCCCCACCTGGTCTCTCTCCAGGAAGCTTTATAGAAGGTATTTCTCATCTTAGCCAGTCCCAACCAGCTAAGCAGGCTGGCCTGGGGATTCTCCAAACATACGGCACCATCTAATCTTCGCACCTTCGTGAGGGAGGCCTTGGTAGGGCCCAGGTGGGGACACTGAGGCCCCCAGAGGTTCCCCCACACACAGACTTTGTCCTGATGCTCCTTCACTCCCCGCCGTGTCAGAGGCTCCCATTTACAGCAGAATATGAATGACAGCAAGCGTTTTCCATTGATGGGTGCCAGAGTCCCCTTGGCACTTTCTACGCTTCATCTCGCCCTGGGCTCATCCTGTCTGCAGGTGGTGGAACCAGGACTCCACCCCAAATGCTCCTAAGCTCCAGCCTCTTCCCCAGGCACTCACTGTGATCCTGAAGACCCTTTTGTTCTCCCACTTGAGTCTCCAGATGTTTTATCCTGGGCCCTGCTGGGTAACTGTCCCACTGGCTTGAGCGAAACCAGCATGGAGCAAACGGGGATGGTGTCCCAGGATCCCAAGCCCTAGGGTTCCCCCGAGGCAGCCTCCGGGATACACAGTCCGGGCTTGCAGAAGACCCTGACCTTGGGCTGTGGCTAAAGTGACCTTCAGGCCCCCACCATGGCTGGCTGTGGACCAAAGGTCAAACACCTAGCATACACAGTTGCCAGGCAGAAAAACACAAGGAGCCCCAAAGGCTGATGGGAGTCTCTCTGGACTTAACAGCCAAGGACACTGGCTCCAGAGGCCCACAGCCTAAGGTCAAGTCCCAGTCCTGCCGTTCACTTGCTCCCAGACCTTAGGCTTGTCTCGTCTTCTTCCCGAGCCTCAGCCTCCTCCTCTGTGAAATGGAGACAACAGCCCTGCCTCCCGGGGCTGCAGAGAGATAAAGCATAGGAAACGCCAAACAGACCCTAGAGTCCATGAAATGGAAACTCACTGTCACTCGCATTCTGCTGTAAATGTGACACTCTGAGACAAGGCAGGGAGTGAAGTCAAGTCAGGACAGGGGCCGGGGCCAGCAGTCCCGGGTCTGTTTCCCCACCAGGACCCAGAGTCCCTCCCGGGGGTTTCTGATGCCTTCCACCTCGCCCTGCCCTTGCCCTCGCCCTCCAGGGCTGCAGCCTCTTCCCGTCGCCACCTGATTCCGTGTCCCAGCTGGGTGCGGTGGCCCTTCCACGGGAGAGCAGAACTGAGTGCTGTTAGTCACGGCATGGAGAGGTGCCATCCATCCGGGAGGCCAGGGGGACACGGGAGAGGTCATCTCCATTACAAACTGGCTATGATGAAGCCATTACTTACCGTAATGGGATCCTTTCAGTCGGAGGTGACGCCTGCCACAGCCGATAACGCCTGCCGCAGCTCCCGCAGCCAGCGGCTTGCAATAACACGGGCTCTCCCCTCTGTGACAGGTTCAAGCTCTCACGCTCGGCAGAAAGTCCATTTTCCAGCACAACTGGGTACACTTCCCCGTGACAAATGCCTGTTCGCCTTTAATCTGTTACGAGCCGAAGAGGCCCAAAGGAAGCAGTCCATCACGGGGAAGAATGTTTTCATAAGTGCGCTCTTGGAGGGCCCCCGAATGAGGGGGCAGTGCACGTGCCAGCTCTCTGAGTGCTTATGGGGGGCACTGGGGGGCCCGGAGCCACGTTTTAGAGGAGGGGGTGGGCCAGGGTGTGAGGGTCTGCGGCAAGTGGGAGGTTCACACAGGTGTGTGAGGACATGCCTTTGTGTGTCTGTGCCTGGGAAGGGCAGGGGGCATCCCTGCAAGGGAGCATGTCCTTTGTGTGTGCATGTGGGAGTGCAAATGTGTGTCTGTGAGTGAGGGCAGGAGGTGGTGTGATGTGTACCATGTGTGAGGAAAGGGAAGGGTCTGGAGGTGTGTGTTCAGATGCTCGTGTCAGGATATCAGGAGCCTCCACTGGTGTGCAACAGCGTCCAACGGTAGCTCCATCTGTGTGTGTGCATGTGTGTGTGCGTGTGTGTGTGCATGTGCGTGTGTGTGCTACAGCGTGAGGCCCACACAAGGACCTGGGGGTAGGTGGGGCTGTCCAGGTAGAGACCTGTGTGTGTGCACAGGATGGACCGTGAGTGTATGTGTGGCACAGGCGTGTGAGCATTCAGGTGTATACCTGAAGCAGGCAGAGTGGAGCTTCACAGCATAGCCAGCTCTCCCAGGCCTCCTGGGAGGATGGGGGGGCCACTGAGCATAGGCCCCTCGGTCCTCATAGCTCAACCAGGCTTTGTCCCAACACCTGGGAACTGCCCGGGAGGCTGAGGATTCGCACTCGGCTGGAGGCTGGGGACAGGGGCGGAGGAGGGTTCAGAGGCCAGAGTGTCCTCCTCCCGCCTAGATTCTGGGTATAGAAGAGTCAGGGTGGCGCTCAGGATGGGGACTGAGAAGTCGCACTCAGATCCAGGTTGAAGCCAGAGACGATGAGAGCCATGTCTGTCCGAGGATGGCCATGGGCTGGGAAGAGCATCCCAGGGAGGTCACTGGTGGTGTAGGAGCCCCCCATCCAGCCTGGACCAGGAGGAGGAGGAGCGGGACAGCAGGGAGCACCGATGGTGGGGAGGAGTGGCAGCTTCCCCCCATGCCCGTTCCGTGCCTGTGCCCCACCTCTCAGCAGGCCCTGGGACACCGGTTTACAATCTGAATCCGCCTGGACATCCCAAACCGCCTTTCCCAAGGATCGACTCGGTACCAACACCCCCCGCCGCAAACATGTCGTGCATGGTATTTATAATGAGTGTGAGCGTGATGATTACGAATAGCTAATCCGCATCGGGTATGTGCATGGGTTTCATGCACACGGTCGCATTTATAAATAGCGATTCATAGGGAGAACAATGGCGTATTGAGTCCCTGATGTGAACTTCCCACATGTCATCAACGATAACAGAGAGACCTCACCAAGGAAGGTGAGGGTCAGGGCGGGCAGCTAAGGGCGGCCAGTCCCACAACCGACAAGCAGAGGACCTGGCCTTGAACTGGGGTCCACCTCCAAGGAGCCCCATCCAGGGAGGTTTCCGGCAAAGACATCCCATTTCCCCCGCCTCTCACCCTGGAGCCTCACGCCGGCCCAGCAGAAGGCAAAGCTTCTCTATGCACTGGTTCACTGACGGGGACCACGCTGAATTCATTCAACAGTTGA
Source organism: Martes martes (assembly GCF_963455335.1). Taxonomy (NCBI): domain Eukaryota; kingdom Metazoa; phylum Chordata; class Mammalia; order Carnivora; family Mustelidae; genus Martes; species Martes martes. The sequence goes on along the minus strand of NC_137891.1, from coordinate 163,178,201 downwards.
ATTGGGAGAAACAGCTCAAGTCCTCCACTTCGGCAGGAAGCAATAGCAAAGTGCCAAGGAAAACCTCCAGGTCACAAACCAGTCCACGAAATACAAAGTAGCATCTGTAAAGTGTCTCCCGCCCAAGGTTACACAGCCTGTGATGGTGGAGCCAGGATGCGGGCCACTCTCCCGGAGCTCCCGGAGATCCCCAGCTGGGGACCGGCATGAGCTTATTGTTCTCATTCCAAAGAGGACACACCAGAAAATGTATGGTTGTGTCTTCTGTTGACTGTTTAGTGTTCAAAGAGATATGTGCAAAAGGAGTGATCAGGACAAACCCAGGGGAGGCTGAGGAGGGACAGGAGGGGCAGGCATGAGTGGGGACCTTTGACCTTGAAGATGTTCCGTGTGACCTTGAGGGCTTAGGGGTAGGGAAAGGGGACAAACTCTGGGTTGGTGAATGTGAGGACAGCGAATGGCAGGAACTTGCCGAGAGAAGAACAGAACTCAGATGTACGGGACACTAGCCATAGGCCAGGCTCAGTGCTAGGCTCTTAAACCAACACCCCCATGTAACCACCCGACTCTAGAGCACAGAACAGAAAATATCCATTTGATAAAGGAGGACGCTGGCACTCAGAGAGTTGAAGTGATTTGCCCAAGGTCACCCAGTTCATCCCTGAGGAAACAGGCTCTGGAGGCAGATCTGGTGGGTCCCTTCCTCCCCACATCAAACCCAAAGCAACTGTGCACCCCACTTCTGAGCCTTCTGGGCAGACCTGTGGGCCCTGAGTATCCTTATCCACTGTGTCCTCCGCTCTCAACTCCACTGTGAGTGCCCTTCCCCTTCTGAGGCACCGGATCCTCAGCCCGGGGCCTGGGCCTCCATTCTCTGTCCTGTCCTCCTCCCGGAAGAGCAGACCTAAGACCTTCTCTCTGGTCTTTGAAGAAGTTGTTTGCGCCCCCCGGCCCCTTCCAGGGCCTCTCCTCCTCTGGGTGCTCCCACAGCATGGGGCTCAGGCTGAAGCAGGAACAATCTCTCTCCTCCCTCCTCTTCTTACCCCTAGTAGGTTTCTGCTCTGTCCAGCACATTCTATAGGAGGAAAGCAATCCAGCACCGACCATCTGGGGCTCCTTCCCGAGAGCCCCCTCTCCAGATCATGACCCTATCTGAGGGAGAGCCTCCCCCGTGGGCATTTAGCTTACCTTGGAAGGAGGGAGCAGCTGGCCTGGGAAATGGATCAGATAAACCCCGATTTTATCCTTCAGAGCTCAGACCAAACATCACTTCCCCAGGGAAGCCTTCCCTGACCCATTCCCAGGTTCTCACTGCACAGTACACCGGCTCCTGAGACACAATTTACAACCAAACCACAGCTGGCGGAATGCGACATTGGGTATTTGTCTCCCCTACTGGGCTGTGTGCTCTATGAAGGGGGGACGGCACCTAGGAACCCCCAGTATTCAGCACAGAACTCTGCACACAATAGGAAGGCAATGAACACTTACTTGCTGAATGGACGAATGCATGTATGCTCCGGGCAGAGCTGGGGCTCCCCTCTTCGGGCTCCTACAGTCCCCTGGACATAGCTCTTCACTGCCCCCTCATGCCCAGCCACTGGCCTCCCTTTCGCAGTCTCAAACTCACAACCCGAGGGCTGAATCTGGCCTGGGAATAGATTGGAAGTAAGTGATCTTACATATTTTTTTTAAAAAATCAGTATATTAATTTCTCTTGAAGAAGAGGACAATCTGTCAATACAAAGCCATCTTTTCACCTGACAACAAAATCAGGTGGAGTTGAGTGGCCAGTATCCCCCAGTAGCTGGGTCCCAAGGCTCCAGATGGCCGAGGCCCCCCAGGTCCCTACCCTTCTCACCCCAGACCTGCGGCACTCATCTCTGTGCCCCGCCCAGACACTGTAGCATTTGGATTTGGGACCTCCTGCTCTGTTTGCATCAAGCCTGCCCCCGCTAGACCGTGAGCTTTTTCAGGACGGAACATACCCTGCACAGGGCCTGGCACAGAGTGGAAGAATGGTAAGTATTGGCTGAATAGGTGAATAGAAGCCAGAGCAGAAGGAAGCCGCAGGGGGTGGTGAGACCAACTGAAGCAAACCTGGGTGTTAGGAGAAGAGAAAGCCTTCTCTGAAGGAACGGGAGCACCAGATTATACGCTTTTTAGGGATTAGCTGAGAAAAGATAATTGAGTGTACCAAACACTTTGTATTTTGTCTCATTAGCTGCTGTGATGCTTGCCATGCTTAACGTTGGGGGTGGTGAGTAGGTTAATCTCATTGAACTGATTTAATAAATAGAAATCCATTTTTAAATATCTCCCAAGAATGGAAATCGTGGACGCTGTGTCCTGGCGCCGACTGCCAGGGACTCTACTGCCACCTGGTGGTGAGGAGTACATATTGCAGGAAGAGTGTTCTAAAAGGAAAATCCTGCCAGAAGCCACAAAGAAGGTTCAAGAACCGGGAACCCTCCCACTCCCAGGCAGAAAAAAACCTTAGCAAAGGGAAGGAACAAAGTAGGGCATAAATGGCTAGTTTAAAAGAGAAATTAAATTAAGTGTATTTCAAACTACAATGACTGAGTATTTGAGGTACCTATGTCAGTTAAGGGCGCCCCAACCCTCTGGGAATTCTTAACCATAATCAAGACTGACATAAATAACTAATTCTAGGAAGACTGAGGTCCAAGTTCAGACCTGTCAAATCAGTCCTCTGAGTGAGGGCGTTGCAGGTTAACTTGAACTAAACACGATACCTGCAATATAGGCCAGACATCAAGCAAAATGCTTTACCTGGTATTTTTTCCCCAGGAAATCTCCTATTATTACTATTATGTTTTGTATGTTAATTCCAATATAGTTAATATACAGTGTTATACTAGGTTCATGTGGACACTATAGTGATTCAACAATTGTATACATTACTCCTCCAGTAAATCTTTACAAAAATCTTTTGGAATAAGCCCTATTATTGCCCCATTCTGCAGATCAGGAACTTGAGGCTCAAGGAGGTAAAGTCTCATGCCCATGGTCAAAGAGCTAGAGCACGGTAGAGAAAGGACTCAGACCTGAGTCAGGCTGGGCTGACTCCAGACTCTGCCATTTTGTTGAAGGCTCCTACCTGCTCTAGACCCAAAGTGGCCCCTTTGAGATTCCAGGCTTCCCCCCCACCCCACCCCCTGAAATAAGCACGTACTCTTCCAGTAGCCGCAGCAGGTCTCTGGAAGGGAGATATAAAAATACAGAGAAGTGTTAGCCCTACCCGCCTCACACTTCAATGGTCCCCACCCCCCACCCCACCTGCCCTCACCCTCCAGAGGTTCTCCCGGGCCCTGCCTATCCCATCCTGAGCCCGGTGCCCCAGCCCCCCGTCGCTGCCATGCTAAGTCCACAGCCCTTCTGGGTAGCGTGGAGCCTCGTTTGCTGATTGGCAAGTTCACACTATGGGCCTGTGCTCCAGAGAAAAATACAAAACCATAATTGTCCCCAGATTAGCTTGTGTTCTTTGTGGAAAGAAACAATACACAGCCTTTGTGTTTAAAGAAAAAAAAATTACTGAAACAAAAAATTTCCAGTTCACACTCTTTTGAATTGAGAGAAATAAGTAAACACTATTTCCCAAATCTGTGTTCACTGGGAAGCCTCCTTTTATTATATTTATGCAAAAACACGAGCCAAATCTCATCCTACGCCACTATAAAACACATTCGATAATAAAATGCAAAAGCTGTTTGCAAAGAATTACAGAGGATCAAGTTCTAGCCTATTGTGAGGAGTATTTTAAAATTAAGAGTTTTAAGCTTCATGTATCCCAATTTTATTTTGCAATAATCCATGCCTTTAACTTACCCTGTTTATATTTGCTCCGAATAATGTAGCCAAAAATCCACTGAACATTGATTGTGAAAAGGGTAACTCATTATCTGCTTTTGCCCAGAAATAACTGAGAAAGAAAGGAAGGTGTTTGCTTGTGCTCCCACAATTCTTCGGAAATATTTGCTTTCAGACATTTTGTAATATTGCGAAGTGTGCGTATTTCTGCATGGGAGCTTTGCAATTTTAAAAAAGATACCAAAAGGAGCAGAAAGGAGGCTAAGGAAGTCTGCACCTGTCCCCCTGTACCCCAGGTCACAGCAGAACCTAATCTGCATGCCCACCTGGGGAATTCTGGGACACCCCCCACCACCCACTCCCACCCCCTTCTACCCCCGCTCTCCTGGAAGAATTTACATGAAGGGTCAGCAGGTAGGATTTAGGGTGGTTGTTAGAAGGATTTCACACACTACACCCCACAGCCATGAAAGGAGTATAGAGAGACAATCCCCGGTGCTGGGGTGAGTGTGAGGACTCCCCGGGGAGGATGGTGGGTGCAGGAAAGCCACCCTATGTCCAGGGAGTCCATGAGTATACAGCTCACTGTGACAGTGAGCTGCCAGCAGCCTCCATGGGGCACTGGGAGCCCCGGTCAGCCAGCAGGGGAGGATGGACCGTCCCACTATTGCAGGATGAGGTTTAGCTCCTGTGCCCGCTGACCAGCTCCTAGGGATAGGGACCCCCCCCCCCAACCTCCCAGGCTCTACAGAAATCCCCTGGAATCATAGACCATAGAGGCTCAGACCTCTCCCTCTTTGGGGTCCAGCAGAGGTGCCCAGGGAAACCCGGGAAACGGTGGGCAAGGTCTGGTTCCTGGCGCCTGCCCCCCACCTCTCTTCCTTCTCTTCCGGCTCCGCCTGCCCATCTCTTCCGGCTCCCGTCATCCGTCTTACTCCATCTTGCTCACCTTCCTGTTCCCGGAACCGCCAACAGTCACATTAAAACTCTCTGACCTTTATGTAGAATTTTTTGCTCTTTGAGAGCACTTTTTCTCACATGCACACTTCTTAAACTGGGGGGCACACACCCTCGGGGCTCCTGTCCATGGGCCAGGGAGTTTGCAGAGCCACGTGACAAGCACGGCCCGTCTTGCCTGCATTAAAATTACCCAGTGGTAAGTAACTTAGAACACTCTTTGTGTTACCAGAAACAACACGGATCTTATATGCAACAGAGTGCAAACGGCACATCAAATTTTAAGCGGCAGCATAACTTCAAATACCTTGTGAGCTAGCAGCAGGCTGCTTCAAGTTCCGCCCTCAAAGCCCCAGGGTACCTGTTTACTCACTTTTGCCCTTAGGTTTTGCTTTAGTGGAAAAGTTGGAGAAGCTCTGACTCACTTTATCATATAAAATTCTCACAACAGCCCTTGAAAAAAGTGAGGCAGTTTTAGAGAAGCAGAGATAGGGACTCAGGGAGGCTGAGTAACTTGCCCCCAAGTTACCCAGCAAGGACTGGTGATTTCCAAGTCTACAGCGTCCTCCCCAAACCCACGGCTTCAAAACACATAGGCTTCTAACTCTATAGGCTTCAAGCCTGTAGAGCTTAAACCCAGGCGGCTGTAATTCTGACGTCACCTACAAAACCCACTGTCAACCCTGGATCCCCAGGCTCATAGGCTGAGGGCAGGAAAGCTAGGGCTGTATTGTACCCCCCGTTCTTGCTGTAAGACTCAAAGGGCAAGAGGCAGACACACAGGGACAAGGGGGGCCTGGCCTCTTCCTCAGTCCCCAGTGCCGCACCATATGAGGCTATGAAAGGGGTCCCACCCAGGAGTCAGGAGGCCGGAGTTCCAGCCCAGCTTCTCCCACGGGAGCTGTGTGGTGGGGCAGGCGTCTTCCCCACTCTGGTCCTAGAACAACAGGGTCCCTAGAGCTCCCAGGGGCCCAGAGCCAACGCTCTGGGTTCCAATCCCAGGTTTCCATCTACCAGCCAGGTGGCCCTGGCGTGTCCTTTCCCACGCCTGAGCCTCAGTTCCTCTTCTGGAAGTGAGCACACAATCCAGGCCTGGCTCACGGGATTGCTGGGAGGACTGAGTGAACTGATTCAGGCAAGGCCCTTAGAAGAGGGCCCGGTACTGAGCAGCACTCAGCATATGTGAGATGTATACAAATGAGGGTAACTAGGGTCGAGTGGAGACCCCAAGGACCCCCGCCCTAGCATCAGTGTGCCTGATTGGCGGGGGGGCAGGGGGAGAGGGGGGAACCACACAGCCTACCCCTTCTTCCCACTCCTGCTGCGTCAGACTCAAAAGCTGCCCCGTGGTTTGTTCGCAATGGGTAGCAAAGTCTTTCTGGGGTGCAGGGCTCAGGTGGGAAAAGCTTTTATGAGAAATCACTAGTGCCTCCCTGCCCCCAGGTGCCTTTGCTGGTGTCTGCTCAACAACCACTTACTGAGCATCTTCTCTGGGCCAGACACGGCCTGGGATGTGGGAGATGCCGCCATGGAGAACAAAGCCAGACACAGTCCCTGTGGGTCTAGAAAAGAGACGATCAACCCACAGTGCAATGACAGGGGGTGGTCAGTTCAATGATGAAAACTAAACCAGAGGAAAGGGACAGCAGTGGGGAAGGGGATTAGATATGGTGCTTCGGGAAGACCTAGTAAACGAGCAAGTTTACCATCGACTGATGGTAAACCATTGACTAATACTATTTGGCCACTCGGAAGCTTCTGAGCATGGCTGTTTCCCTGGCTGGGGAAACCACTGGCGTGACGGCCACCCAAGCGATCCCAACAGCCTACAAGGAAGAGGAGGAGGGTTCGAGCATAGCTGAAGGGGACAACCTGATATCAGTGGATATCCACCTTTGGAAAGATGCCAGAGGTGATTTGCCACGAGGAAACTCAGGTTGAAAATAAGAAGCTGAGGGGCGTCTGGGTGGCTCAGTGGGTTAAAACCTCTGCCTTTGGCTCGGGTCATGATCTCAGGGTCCTAGGATCGAGCCCCGCATCGAGCTCTCTCAGCAGGGAGACTGCTTCCCCATCCCTCTCTCTTTACCTGCTTCTCTGCCTACTTGTGATCTCTGTCTGTCAAATAAATAAATAATTTAAAAAATCTTTAAAAAAAAAAAAAAGAAAAGAAAAGAAGAAGCTGGGATTGATAGGGTGGGTCCAGACAATTGCCAGGTGCTGACTCCAAGGCGTCTCATATGCTCAAGATGAGAGAAGTCCCGAATCACACGTGGGCAGAGCCAGTTTCAGCAATGAGAAGATCATCTGAAAGCTGTATCACTCACTTTCCAAGTTGTGAAATAATGGCTTGAACTCAATTTTTCCAAGATAAACTTAGTGGTTTGTTTGTTTGTTTTAAAGATTTTTATTTATTTATCTGAGCGAGAGAGAGAGAGAGAAAGCACATGAGTGGGGAGGAGGCGTGGAGGGAGAGGGAGAAGCAGGCTCCCCGCTGAGCAAGGAGTCCAACGTGGGACTCGAACCCCAGACCCTGGGATCATGACCTGAGCTGAAGGCAGACACTTAACCCACTGAGCCACCCAGGCAACCAGTGTTTTCGGTTTTTACTGTTAATTGAGATAGAAATATTCTATGTTCAGTATTAGAATTATTGGTACCTTATTTTAGTATCAGATATTTGAATGTTCCTGAAAAGTACATGTATCAAAGGATCATAACTGCAGACAATTCCAATCAATACAAACACATCAGAACCTTAAAGTGATATTTATGACACTGTAATATTATAAAAAATATTTATTAGAAAATAAAGAAACAAGTTTATGGGATTATCTAAAGAACATTCTCAGTAGAGGAAACAGCAAGGGCAAAGTCCCTGAGAATGAAACAAGCTAAGGGGTTTGGTTTTATTCTCAGTGTGAGAAGGCAGTTTGCTCTTTCGAGAAACAGATGTGGACCATGTCTAGTAAATTCAGTCCAGGAGTCCAGAGCGTTGACCTACCTTGTCCAAGATCACTCACCATCCTAGTTTCTTCCCATCCTATTGAGACAGCAAAAAGCCCAAAAGACTACCTAAGAGCCCAGTGCATGTTCAAAGCTCTGTCTTCATTAATAGAAAGGAAAAAAAAAAAAAAAACCCACAGATGAACACAGCCTCCTCCTCACGCTGAACAGTTAGCCGTATTTAACGTACAGATCACAGCAGCAGGTAACTCATACATGGTTAGTAGCAAATGAAAAAATCAAAGCAAAATAAGTTAAAAAGAGACACAGCAAAGAAGAGAATTCTCCTCCTAATTCAGCCTTTCAGAACGCTTCAGGCACCCCGGAGGGCCCGGGGAGATGCCAGTCTCAAGCTTGCCAGGATTTCTGATCCTAGCGTATCCCCCATGAGGACAGCTTCTCTGACGCCTCCTAGGAGTTCAGGGGGTCACAGGCCAGAGATGGCTGAGGTGACATGGACCAGGTGTCACGGACTGGCTGTCGTGGGAGGTGCCTTATCGGTGCTGTCTCCTTCAAATCCCCCCCAAATCCTGGGAAGTTAGGGATTATCCTTCCCATTTTACAGATGAGAACCCTGAGTCCCAGAGAAGTTAAGAATCTTGCTAAAGGGAGTTAGTTTACATTCATATGAATCCTAGCCAATTCAGGATTTGTGTGAGCTCCCGGTTGAGAACGGGAGACGGGAGGCTGGAAACGGTGAGGCGAACATTTGGGGAGAGGAAGAGGGACAGAGGAGCCATACAGTAGAAGGACAAGACAAGGCATCTTTCTCCCGAATCTCACTCAGACCTCATGACTGTTCTGTGGGACAAGGACTATTAGTTCTACAGTCAAGCTGAGGAAACTGAAACTCAGAAGCCTTGATGGACCCGCCCAAGGTCGGCGGCCAGGAGCAGGGGCCAGAGTCCGGCCAGGTGTGACAGGCCGCACAGCCCACGGCTGCTCTGCACCTGGTCACGGCGCGTGGTGGTGGGACCCGGCTGTCCTGGGATCACAGCGCCTGGGATGCGGCCTCAGATTTTCCAGTGACTTCCTGTGAGACCTTGGACCCAAAGCTCGCCACTCTGAGTCTGAGTGTCCTCATCCATAAAGGGAGGAGGTGGGTGGACTGATCTTCCTCTTGACAGTAAGCCTCAGGGTCTGTGAGAATCATTAAGCCAAACACAAAGTGCTCAATGGCTAATTCCTCCCACCCCAAGCAGCACGCAACAAGGGTGCCTTGACTGTGTCCCGTCCTCACCCTGATCCTCCGCATCCCTGGCTTTTGGAGATCCTGGAGGCTCCCATCCTGGACAATCAGAGATCTGCCCCTCATCTTTACCTTCCCCCCACCTTCCCTGCCCTCACATCTGCTCAGCATCAAATCCAGTCCCCTCCGTCTCATTACTCAGGCCCCAAGAGGTGTGCCTGGGCTCTATCCCTCTCCACCTCTCCCGCCAGCCATGCAGAGCCTTCTGCCTAGTCCCCTGGCCCCAGTTTCTTCCATGAAACGGCTGGAGGGATCTTTGTCGGACCAGATTTTTTGCATGCTCCAAACCCTTCAAAGGCCCACCAGATAAGTCCCTAAGCATGACATCTGATATTCAACATGCTTTAAGATTGGATGCTAGTCCGTCTTAACACATTTCCATCCACCTCCCTCGTCCTTCTCACTCCCACCTCCATGTCAGCTGAGCATTCTGCTTTTCCACTGAACTGCCCCAATATGCTGTTCTTCCAGACTGGAATTTCCAGCTCCCTCCTCCTCTCCACTCCCTTCCCCTCCCTGATCTGGTTCCAACACCTTCCTCCCAAGCACCCCAGAGAGGTCACCGTCCTTCCCTCCTCTCTGTTCCCATGAATCTTTTTACAACACTTTGTACAGACCATGATTTATTCGTTTCTGAATCTCCAGTGCCTGGCACGGAGCCTGACACACAGAATGGATGTAGATGCATATTTGATGGATGAATGGAAGTTTGACATCTCATTCCCTCATGGGCCAGGGATTTGTTCTCGTCTAGAATGTCAAGTTACCCAAGAAAGCTCTGTCCATCACCCAGAGCAGCGCTGCCTGCACAGGCAATGCCTCCCAATGTCCCCTTCACCCACGTCTGGGCATCATGCCAGCTTGGTGCCCGGAAGGCTCCCTCTCTCCCTCCCTGGTTTGTGAGGACACAGCTTCTCTCTCCTTTTCTCCGTCCACCTTGAACCCCAGGTCCCTGGGTCCACGGGCAGGCCAGAGAGGAACAAGATGAAAAACCCATAGCAGGGGGACATGAGAAGTTACCAGAACTGGTTCCTGAGATGCAAACATCCATGTTTTAGGAAAGATATACAACCAGTAAGATCTGCCTAAGTGAAGATCCAGCCAACAATGAAAGCCCATACAACATGTCAAGTGACAAGATTGATCCATGGCTATTTCTGGGAGATGACCATGGTTCGCTGTAAAGGGAGAGAGAGGTTCCTAGGGGATCAAGTGTGCATGACCTGAGTTCATTCTGGCAAACATGGAAGGATCCGAAGGGCTATACACCAAAACGTCAAGGGGTCTATTTGTGGATGGGGGGAGATTATGGATTATTTTTATGTTCGTCTTCAAACTTTTATACTTTTTTTTTACAAAGAGCATAAATTTTTCTGTTCAGAAAAACAATAATGTTGTCTTCACATTGGAGGAAGAGGGCAGAGGGGAGAGGAAAGGAAGAAGAGCTAAATCAGAAATGGATGAACACAAATGTAACTGCCCCCAGAAGACCCTTCGAGCTTCTCCTCCCAATCCATGTGAGGACCCCAGGCCCAGGGAAGACTCCCAGAGCTTGACTCCAGCACTCACTGCAGACCCTAATCTCCCGCCTCCCGCCCACTCCTCCAGGACCCCTGTTCCTGCAGCACTAACACTCAGCCTCACCTCCTGGCTGATGCTGATGGGTCAGAGAGCTCGTCGAGACTGTTGGCTCAGACCAGCTTCCTTGTTTATCTGACTCTGAACAAAACACCAGGGCAGGAACCCAACCCCTTGCACTGGTACCCACAAGGGGGGACTCATGCAGAGACACTGCACTGATGGTCAGCTTGGCACCATGTGAAGACAAATTCCTGTAGGGCACATGATGGGAACCCAGGATGGAGGGTTCAAATTGATTAAAACGTGGACACAAATCTGCAAGGCTCTGGGGTTCCCTACAGAGGCTGAGGATCCCGGCCCCTCACCCTGCTCTAGTGTCCACATTGCACTACTCTGGTTAGTTAACCCCCCTACACCTTGGTTTCCCCACCTAGAAAGTGGGCCTGGTAATAACACAGGCATCACAGGAGGAGTGAGAAGGCTGAACCAGACTACACGTGGACAGCACTTAGCGTGGTACCCAGCACGCAGTGGCATTCAACAGATGACAGCTTTCATTACTGTTAGCAGAACTGTCCTCATCCTGCACTGGGTAGGTCATAGACATGCCGAGGCCACTGGCAGTCCCGCTAACAATGGGAGCCCGATGTGTCCTCATCGGTTACCATTAGGAGGCTGGCAACGCCTGAGGGACTCTGACGGAGGGAAAATCAATTGGGGTTCATGCACGGAAGAAATAACTACATTTGTCAGGGGACAATTGTTGCACAGAAGAAATATGAATGGCTCCATTCAGCTCATCCTCTTTCCTCCTTGAGAACATCTAGCCTTATTAAAAAAATAATGAGGAGCATGGTTGCCACCTTCATCATGGCTAGTTGGGAAGCAGAAGATGCCAGGCAAAGGAGGGAAGAAGAAAGGAAACCATCTATCTGCGGGGGGGGGGGGGGGGGGCGGGGAGGGGGGCAATGCTCAGGAGCTGCAGGGGAAAGAAGACGGTGTGTGCTAAGCACCAAGAGTGCTCCAGCCAGGAGTCAGGTGCAGGGGCCCCAAGTGGGCCTGGGATATGGTCCTGGATCAACTTTTGGTACCAGAACTTCTCCTCTTGCCTCCTGAATCCCATATGTCCCAGCCTATGGCTCTCAACTCAACCACACAGATGTCTCCAGCCTACCATGGCCAGGCCCATCCAGAGGTCAGAACCTGTTTTTTCATTCAGTCCACAGGTCTATGTGGATGAAGCTGTTGTAGATCCTTGGGGCCATGTCTTCTAGTCAACGAGATATGGCAGGTGCACAACTAAGCCCAAATCATGTCAACCCATCATGTCATGTTTCAGCTGAAAAATCTTCTGGGGATCCTTAGTGCCTACATGACAGTATTTGAATGCTTGAGCATTGCTTCTGAGGGACTCTGCAATCAGTCATAATGGACCCACTCCATGTCAAATCCAGCCCCATTCCTCCTCCTCTCCACCACTTGGCCTCCCCTGCTTCAGCCTTGCTGAGCACCAGTCTGTTGATGCCTTGGGGTCTTTGCCCATGCTCTACTCCTTTCTTTTTGACAAACTTCTGCCCCTCCTTTGATATCCTATTTGAGTGTCCTCTCCCCCACCCATCTTCTCAAGCAGCCCCCAAAACTCTTGGTCTCTTTTACTTCTGTGTTCCCAGAACAGTGGATGCAAATGTTTATTCTAGCACCTACGATACCACTTCATGTATTTTTATGTTCATCTTCCCCCACACAAAGCTGTGAGCTTTTTGAAGGCAAGATCCATGTCCTATGAACCCCTTAACGATATAAAGTACCTGGCACACGGTAGGGGTTCAATAAATGTGTAAAAAAAAATACAGATGGACAATAAATAGAAGAAAAAGTGCTCAACCTCCCTAGTAGCAAGAGTAATGCAAATGATAACAAAAACAAAGTGCGATTTTCACCTACTGGAGATGCAAAAATTGTGAAAGATTGATAATATTTGGTTCTAATGGAGATGTAAGGGCATGGGCTGGTGGGGGCAGGAATTGCTACAATCGTTTGGAAAGAACAATAGCTCCATGTGCTAACAATTAGGATGTGTATACCCGCTGACTACTCAATATCACTACTGCGAATTTATCCTATAGAAATAAAAGCACCAGCATATAAGCTGGGGTAGTTGTCTGTTGCTATGTAACAAATTGCCCCCAAAACTTAGGGGCTTGAGACAACACACATGTATTATCTCACAGTTTCTGTGGGTCGGGAATCTAGGCACTGGGTATTCTGGCTCTGGATTCCTCGCAAGTTGCCCACCGGGGTTGTGGTCATTTGAAGGCTTGACTGTGGATGGATCTGTTTCCAAGCTCACTTATAGCGTTGTTGGCAGAATTCAGCTCATTCAGGGATTTTGGTCAGAATTCTTCAGTTTCTCACCAGTGGTAGACCAGAAGGCCATCCTCAGTTCTTTGCCAGGTGGCCTTGTCTATGAAAGCAAACACATGAGACTAGCCAAAGAGAAAATACCAAGAAGGCAGACGTTGGTATTTTTTGCAACCAATTATAGGAGTGAATCCTATTAGTTTTGCTATATTCTATTCAGAAGAAGCAAGTCACTAGGTCCAGCTTGCATTCAAGGTGGGGAGAATACACATGGCATGAAGATAGGAGGTGAAGGTCATGAAGAGTCATGTCAGAAGCTGTCTACCACAGTTCACGCATGTGGATGCGTGTGCATGTGTGTGTGAGAGAGAGAAAGAGAAAGAGAGCATGAATCATGAATAAAGTTATCAAAGAACACCCCAAACCCTTAACAGAGGTTACTGGCAAAAGGAAATAGGTTTGGATAGATAGGAAAAGTAGGAGGATTTTTTTTAATTACTTTGATTTTTTTATTTTGATTTTTTTAAATCAATCTCTATTTTGTTTGACTTTTTAAAATAAATAGACATTCTTTTTATAACTTAAAAATTAAATGAATAATAATATAAGGTCATCAATGCCAAAAGTGTCTTGGGAATTGAAAGAGGGAAAATTCATCCTAGCTTGGAGAGAGGTGAGGAGAATCAAGGGAGGCTTCATAGAGGAGCTAGTGTTTGAAGTGAGCCTTGAAATATGAGCTGGGTTGGGATGTGCAGAAACAGCAGGAAGGACATGGGGAGGGAAGAGCGCAACAGAAGGCACGTTAACTGTCCCAGGGCCAAAGAGTGGTCAAGATGACACAGATAGACAGAGCACAGGTGCACAGCTGAGGCACCCAGGCCAACCTGGCACCTGTCTCCATCTCTCTGTCCAAGTTGCTGCAGAAAGTTCTGTAGAGACGTAGGCTGCAACTGAACCACTGGGTATCTGCAGAAAGTTCTAGACCTTTGTACTTGCTCATACTGCTGCCAAACTCAAGCCACGGCACTGATCCCGGTCTGAGAGGCCCAGGGGGAAAACCCTTAGGAGCTTGAATCCCTCCAATTGGGTCTCTCCAGAGGGACACTGCAAAGGAAGGAGAAATGCCAACATTGTCCTTCTCTCTCCATGGCTCCACTTAAGGCAGCCCTCCCAAAGACTGAGTCCACACTGTGGTTGTTCTAAGGACAAACCTCTTTACATCTCCTTGGCCATTAACTTCATTAAATTCATGAGCGCACCTCCAGAGGGAACTGGCTCCATCAGTACCACAGAACTGGGGCTGGCCCCAGTTCTGTTATCCCTTGGACAAAAGGGAAATTAGAATCAAAAGGCTGGACCCCAGAAAAGGGTCTTGGTTATTAAGTAAGTGTAAACTACAAGAAAATTCATCCTTCGGAGACTCCTTGATCACCAGCTCCTGGACAGGCCCCATGCTGGGCTCCAGGGAGGAGGAGAAGCGAGACCCAGCTACCTGCCTTATAGGGGCTGTATAGGGATCAAGAGACATGAATCAAATGATTCCAGAGTAGGATGGTGTGGACCATAAGGGAGGAGGGGAATCAAAAATTGGTTTCATCATGAGGAAGAGATGCATGGACTGAGTTTTGAAGAATGAGTAGGAGTTTGGTAGAAAAAAAGGGAGGACAGGCACTTCAAGTGGAGCCAACAGCACAGACAAAAGACATGGCAGTTCAGTGTGGCTGGAACTTGAAGGAGGGGGCAGGGGATGAGACAGGATTGGCAAAAGGTGAAAGAGGAAAGGTAGGTAGGGTCAGCAAGTGAGGAGTTTATAAGGCCAAGTGTAACAAGGCTTCTTTACTGTAACCGAGGGGTTTGTGGCTCATAATGTTCCCTCCAGAAAAGGAAGAGACTTTCATTTACATCCTTCAGGGTGTTTTATAACAAGTCTGTATTACTATTATAATACATTGTTAGTATTTTAAACTTTCTCTCTTGGCTAGTATCACAAATAATTCACAACAGCTGGCATTTATCATGGACTCATGAACATGATCGTGCTCATCCTCACACTAGCCCTCGGAGAAAGATACAATTATCCCCATCTCCCAGATGAGAAACTGAAAGCCAGAGAGAACAAGCAATGCTGAAGGTTACACACGCACAGAGACAAATGTGCCAGAATTTGAACCTGGGTCTGCTGACCCCAAGCCCATACTCCTGACACCCACTCCATAGCCTCCTGAGAGCACACGTGACAAGGAGAGGAGTTCATCACTTTCACAGAGGCCCTGAAGCCGGAGACAAAGCACAGACTCGGGAGAGCAGAACCACACTCAAACCATCTGGAGAGCCCGGTGCCCTGGGCACGGAGCCAGTGTGCCAGGATGGAATGTATCAGGCGCAGATGTGAAATCCTGGACTTGGGAGCAAAGCCCTGCCCCAGGACAGGTGGGAAGTGTGCATCCTGCCTGGGATTGCACACCCTGCTGAGGTGTGCACACCCGGAGGCCAGACCTGTGTCCCACTGGAGCTGGGACACAGTTGGCTGATGGGATGAGCTCCAGGCTGACTTCAGCCCATGCTTGTGGGGACTCCCTGGCTCTTTTGTCCCCATGGTCATCCCTGCTCATGTCTCCTCTGGGGGTCTGGTTGAAGCTGGAGCCCAGTCCTGAAGCACCCCAACCAAATGACAGGCTGACACACGGCTGGGACTCTTGGGGAGTTGGAGGAGCCCACTGCATGACTTCGGAGAATTGTCCTAAGTAAGTGATTTTTTCAAAGCCCCTTCTCCAGGATTGAATCTTATCTAGAAACCAGTACAAGAACTAGGTAAGAAGCAGCCAGTGGCGGGGGGCGAGTGGGGAGGGGGGCAGACTCTCGGCTGGTCTTTCTATGTGTCGCGCCCACCCCACCCCAGCCCCCGCCCCACCCCACCCGGCCCCAGATCTCTGAACACACTGTGAAACCCACTGAACTAGATCCCTTTGCAAAGCCTCTTAGTTCAGAAAATACTCTGGCCCTTTGATCCCTAGTGAATAATCATAGAACACACTAACACCTATTGAGCACTAACTATGCGCCTGGCACTAAATGCCGGCTTCACGCAAATCTTCTCAATTAATCCTCATCAGAAACCTACGAAATGCGTTCTATCACCTGGCAGAGACTGCACGCTGCCCGCCAAACTCTCTTCTCCCCCATCTAATGACAACTGAAGCCGGACACACGGCCAAACTACATTTCCCAGCGTCCTTTACAGCGCGGTAGGCCACGTGACCAGGCTTTGTCCAATAGCACGTGTGCAGAGGCAACTGCGCCACTGCCCGCCAGGGCGGCGAAGGGAGTATGTGGCGTCCTCCACCCTCTCTCCACCTCCGGCCTCGGACTGAGACCAAGGCCACCAGAGCGACTGTAGAAGCCTGGCGTTGAAGTGGTGGGTTGGGGTCCCTGAATTTACCCAGTGTGGCAGCGCCCTCTGCTGACCTGGAGCCCACCCACCTGTACCATTACCTGAGTGAAATTGCCACTCGTTTTTAGCCACCACCGTGTAGATGGGTCTGTTGGGCGCGCTCTGACCTTTCAGATCCTCAGTCCTCTGAGGAGGAAGATGGAAGAGATGAAATAACTTTCTAAGATCACCTAGAGAGCGGCAGAGTCTGGAGCCATTGAGTCTGACACTAAAGTGCCTGCCCTCAATCCATGACACTCACTGCCACCCCCCTCCCCCCGGGGAGGGTTATAAAATTAGAAATGCCCAAACTTGGAGCCCCCGAGATGTCCTTCAGTAGAGCAGGTGAATGGAGAAGTAAACTGTGGCACATCCATACAATGGCGTTATTCAGTGATAAAGAGAAATGAGCTATCAAGCCATAGAAAGACATGGAGGGACCTTAAATGCAAATCACTGAGTGAAAGAAGCCAATCTGAAAAGGCTATGTACTGTCTGATCCAACTATCTGGCATTGTGGAAAGGGCAGAACTATGGAGACAGTGGTTGCCAGGCATTCGGGGGAGGGAGGGATGAATAAGAGGAGCACAGAGATTTTTAGGGCACTGGAACTACCCTATAGGATACTGTAATGGTGTCATTTGTCAAAACCAACAGAAAGTATAGCACAAAGAATGAACCCTAATATAAACTGAGGACTTTAGTTAATAATAACGTTTCAACTTTGGTTCATCAATTATAACAAAGGTATCACACCATCACAAGATGTACACAATAAGGAAAAGTGGGGAGGGGATATATGGGAAAATCTCTATGCTTTCAGATCAGTTCTCCTATAAACCTAAAACTTCTCTAAAAATAAAGTCTATTCATTAAAGTATATAAAAAAATAAATATATACAACTTCAAGGAAAACTCGTGTGAAAAACTTAATATTTTGCCACATGCGATACACTTTGATTAGCACCCATTTAATTTTCCCAGCAAGCTGTGATGTGGCTACTATTATTATGTCATTTCTCAGATGAAGAAATTGAGGCTCAGAGAGGCCAAGTAATTTGCCCAAGCCAAAATTCCCATTTCTTTGACTTCCCATCATCCTCCCTCCATAAGACCTGCTCCCTCTACCTTCCATTGACGGAGGTTTGTCCTCACCAAAACAGGGTTCCGGTTCCCCAGCCCAGAAGAGCCTGCATGCAGGTGGCTGGGTGTCAGGCTGCATGGATAAAGGCTCACAACAGCCCATGAGAGACACTCCAAGGTCACAGGTCACCTAGCAAACTAGCCCCTCAGCCTCCCCGTGCTGTGCTCCTTCATCCGAAGAACACTCACTCAGAACAGATCAGTGCCCCTGCGCCAACCAACACACACACACACACACACACACACACACACACATGCACACACAACCCCTTTCACTTTGTCATTGACACTCTAACACACAGGCTTGGAAGGTCCAGGGGACAAGAGGCCCTTCAGTACTCACACAAGCCAGCATTTCTCACCAAGAACAGAGGGTCATTCGGGGACATTTTTTTTTTCCTGGAGATTGTCAAGACCTCCTTCAAAATGCATAACCACACCTGCACATTAGCTCAAGGCATCACTTTCCCTGCTCTCTGTAACCCCTGGAGGGGAACTGAAGGAATGTATCAAATTCTTAATTTAAGAAAAAAATCCCTGGCGCCTGCATGCGGCGAAAGGGCCATTTCGTATGTTGGAGGCGTTATGAAGAAAGTCGCTGCCTGGAAAATTCTGACTGACTGCGGTTCCTGGGATGCTGGGCCTCCCTGTGAAAGAAATAGGGCCTGATCCAGCTTGGGTGTTTAAAGAACATAAATGCAGGCCAGGGACAGCATGACGTCTGACTGTCGGGGTTGTGGACCATCCATTACCTTATGACAGGGTGAGATGACTCGGAACCTACCGGATTTTATTAAATGTGCTGGCTCTGTCCCACCATAAGGGGCAGGGACAACACTGGGGACTGGGGCGGGCAGCCTCAAAGCTGTTAATGTCTTTAAAAATGAGGTGTCCCTGGGCTTCCATCCCCTGCCGGAAGGGCCCACCAAAGTTCAGGGCTTAGGCCCCATCGTTTCCTGGCTGTGTGATCCCGGGTATACTACCTAACATCTCTGAGCCTTCTTTTCTTCCTCTGAGAAAGATTAACAATGCTGACAGGCTCTAATGAGATACACAGGTCAAACACATGGTTCGTGAAAATGTTCAGTAAACATTAATAATTTCGTGGTGATGGTGATGGTGAGAGAGCTAGGTAGGTTCTTACAGATGCTTCATCCAATCCTCTCATTATGCAGATGGGAGAGTTGAGGCCCAGAGAAGGGAAGTGACTTGCCCAAGATCACATAGCAAGCTGGGAGACCTGGGGCTAGAACTCATGTCCTTGTTTCTTAGACCAAAGCTTTCTCCTCTGCACACACTGGTCACCCACTGAGAATATCTCAGATAGGTAAATACTATGCCAGCAGCCATGTGAGTTCTGTACCAGAAGCCAGGCCTGGAACAAGGAAAGTCTGGGGTGTCCCCTTCCTCCAGCTCACCTAGAATTCCTGCTCAGCTCCCCTAAGGGCTAGGGTCGGCCTCGGCCCCTCTGTGAGAGCAAGTGGTTGAAAGAAAGCAAGGCGAGTAGAAGCGAAGCCTTCTGCCTTAGGCTAGATCTCTCCATTCCTAGAAAAGCCAGCAGGAGGAGACCCGGGTGGGTGGGTGGGTCATCAGCCCTTCAACCCAGCCCCACCTTCTTAAACTCCACTCCGAAAGTTAGCCCTTTGCTGCTCAGGCCTCCTGGTAGGCACCTCTTGTCTTCAGGACTAAACCAGACATTGAGCCTTTGCAGGTGTTTTGCGTAGACACTGGAAAATCACATCCACAACCTAGAAGAGGGGCATTGTCTGCAGGGGTGGCACTACCCAGGGTCCCCCAAAACCACTCTTTCATGTCCCTTTCTGAGTCCTTCTAAGTGGGCAGCTTCCACTACTACCCTCCTATCTTGGGAGCACAGATGGGTCAAGGCCCTATTCCAGTAAGCAGAAGGGGAGGAGATCCAGGTAAGTGCCTGGCTGGGTTTGCTGGGGTTTGGAGAGCATGACTAGCCTGTGTTCTTTCCTAAAGCTAGCCATCATCATCAGCCCCCAGGAGCCTCTACTAAGTGGAACCAACTTTGTTCTGTATCACAGGACCCCATCAGCACCTGGCCACAGCTAACTGGTCAAGAAGAAGACACCTGACTCAAAGACAGTTCTCACCCATTGACTGTCCAGCTGTCCTGTGAGCAGACCACAGTCGTATGGAGGGATTTGAACTAAGAGATTTGGAGTCAGCAGCTGTGTAGTTGGCGGGGAAAGGTGGTGTGAGGGTGGGGCTGCTTAGAGAGTCATGTGATCTCAGAAAGCTGAGAGAAGGTGAACAGTTTTACAGGAGTGATGGAGTGTTGGTGCTGATGGAGGTGGGAAGGAAGAATCCCAGAGGGACCTCTGCAGGGCGCTGAGACAGGAATGCAGGCCAGATGCTCAGATTAATGGAAATCAATATTACTTAGGGTTCCTCTCCCCAGCAAGGTGGGAGGATTCCCAAAAGGGCACAGAAACAGAAGCTCTAAGGCCACCACAGTGTCCACAAAGCAATGAAAGCTAAAGATATTCATGAAAGAGGTTGGCATTAATCCCTAGGAAAGGAGATCCCCACAAGGCCCCCAGGTATAAAAGGAGTAGGTCCCTGGGGTTGAGAATTGACGAAAACAAGAGAAATTCTCTCAAACCCTGAGCCAGAGCTCACCCAGGGGCTAAAGGCCACGGCTTCCTGACCTCTGGCTGCTGTTTTCCAGTACCTGGATGGGTATCTCTTTCCTGTGGAAAGTAGCAGACATTTGGACGTTTAATTTCTGAAAATACGTCATAAGGGCAGGAGAGACCCTTCTGCCTCCTTCTTGTGTTTAGAACGAAGACTGGTTGAATGGTCTCAGCTGGGGCAAGAGAGAAGGGAGGCTTTTTGCAATGAGAAGCTGCTGTGGGTGATTGGGCAGCACAGAAAGCCAGAGGGACCCCCTGAATCATCACTGCTAATGAAGTTAATTAGGGAGGAAGGCAGGAAGGAGGGGGCAGATGGCCTAAAGAAAAGTTATCTGGCTGCAAAGTCAACAGCGAAGACCTGACTCAGGTCTTGGTGTAGGTCTCATGTAGCTATGTCCAGCAAACTGGGTCACATCCATACCAGCCAAGGCTTCCAGGGCTGGAAAGAGCCCAACCCAGTCCCAAAAGCTAAGCCACAGGTGCCAAACAGAGGAGGATCGGATGCTGGAAACATCCCCCCGCCCCCCAAATTATACAGTGAATATGGACAAAGTGAGGAAATGTCCTGGGAGCTGCTGCGGGAAATCTACTCGGGTAGTCTGGGTAGCCTGCTTCCTCCTCCCTGGGGCCTTGGGGGGTGCGGGGGATGGTGTGCTGAGAACACCAGGAGATTAGCAGAGAAGGGAGACCGGGCTCTGGAGGGCCTCAGAAGCAATACATGTAAACTCAATGATCTGATTTGGACACTGCTCCTCCTCCCTCTCTTCGGGGGCTCGGGAATAAGAGAAGAGCTGGACACAGGACACAGGATCCATGAGGATACGGAGAGAAAGGAGAGGCTTCTGCAGAGCTCACAAGCTTGGGGGACAGGCTGGACTTGATGATTTTCCTTATTTCCAAACATGAGGTGCCACACTCTGGGCAGAAAAGAGGACAACCCTTGGCTCTCTTCCTTCTTCGTGTGCCTCATCCAGACAATGCCTTAACCTGACCCCAGCCATCCCCAAGGCCAGTTCTCGCCAAGCAGATCTGCTGTGAGCTGGGCAAGGCAGCCAGGCATAGGACCGCATATCTCCTTTACACAAGTAGGGCTCGATGTATGTCTGAGCAAAGCACTGCTTGCAGGGCATGGGAGAATGCATTCTTAGTGTTTAGCGACCAGCGGGACCCCATTAGGAGCCATTGAGCTGCAGGATTATCCATGGATCTCACTATCCATTCACCACTCCAGCTGCGTTCCCCAGGACAGCGATCTGGAGAGGCCCAGAGACGTCAGGATGGTGAGGGCAGCTGTGCCCGCAGCCTACTGAGCCATGCCCGTGGGTGATCAGCAACACGGGAAGACACGTGCCCGGGTCCACTCCCTGCAGGCACCACCCGTCTCTCTGGACACCAGGAGACCATTTCCATTGATGTCATCAGAATCCCATTCTTAACCATCACCTCTGACTCCATTCAACTTCCCTCTTCGTGCTTCGGCCTTGGGGTCATGGGTGGCTTGGCTCTGAACTTTCTGATAAGCACCTGCCTACGCCCAGAAAGGCTGACCTTCCCCCGTTTCAGGAGGCTTTTCTAACGTCTGTCTGTGTCTCTTCCACTTACTCATTCCACCCATCTTGGCTAGAATGAGACCCAAAGTAACAGTTGCCTCTGACCAAAGGCAGGCACAATCTCATGGAGGACTCTCTGTCCAGCCAAATAGCCAGCAAGCATCCAGAGCTTTGCCGATTCCAGCTCCACGTGGCCCGCCTTTGGGCCCACGTGATGATTTGCCCCACGACACTCCCTCATCTTCCCCAGGAGGTTGAGACCCATCCCCCAGCCACGGCCCATCGGCTTCCCCTCCCTCGAATGACGGTAACAAGAAAGCCATCACCTCTCAAAGGGCTAGACAAACCAGGCACTGTGGCAAGTATTTCACATAAATCACTCAGGGAATTTTCACAATTGTCCTGAGGATAGGCACTTTCCCCATTTTACAGGTGACAAAACTGAGGCTCATAGATTCACCAAAGGGCACCCAGCTAACAAGGGGCTGGACAAGAATTCTAACTCATGCCTATTTAACTCCGAAGATAGGGCTGGTCACCCCAGTCTAGACATCCACCCATGCCCTGAAACTCTCACAGAAGGGGTCAAGCCTTTCAACATTTTGTGCCCACATCGCCACTTCCTGCCCCTGCAGATCTTTCAGGGTCTACATTCAGTGCCAGTAGGCACCCCACAAATATCTGACAACAAAGGGATGAAAGGGCTAGCGAACCCTTATATTGCCATTCCAGGTTCAAGTGTATATCTTTTTTTTTTTAAAGATTTATTTATTTATTTATTTGACAGAGAGAGATCACAGTAGACAGAGGCAGGCAGAGAGAGAGAGAGGGAAGCAGGCTCCCTGCTGAGCAGAGAGCCCGATGCGGGACTCGATCCCAGGACCCTGAGATCATGACCTGAGCCGAAGGCAGCGGCTTAACCCACTGAGCCACCCAGGCGCCCCTCAAGTGTATATCTTGATGGCTCCAAGGCCAAGAGGATGGGACCCAGCTCCTTTGGTAGATCCTTTCTCCTGGGGGGGTCTAAGCACCTTCTCTCTGGACACCCTCCATGTCAGAATTCCTCTATACATTTTTGGGTTTTCTTCCTACAGATATTTGATTCAACAAATCCCTATTAAGATCGGCTGCATGTCAGGTTCCAGGGACTCAAAGATGAATCACAAACTACCTGGCTTCCTGAAGCCCACAGTCCAATGGCCAGGTAGGAAGACCCAGACATGGCAACAGGAGTTCAGGTTGAGCTAAGACAGCACCAGTGAGGCTTGGAAATGCCGGGGGAGAGGCTGTCAGGACAGGATCTGAGCCACCCTCTGGTCCTAAAATCAAACCTCTGCCTTTATCACAAGTTCCCCCCAACAGGCACTCACCTGCCCCTGCCTCCTTTCTCTCTTTGGTTCCAAGAAGGGGTGGAAAGATCACCAAAGCCCTTGCGGCCACTCAGAAGCATCAAGTCCAAGATCCCACGGGGTGACTTTGCAGGAAAAACTCAAGGGGTTAGAAGATGCTGAGCTCAGCATGAACTCTACGGTTGTATTAACAGAAGAATAAGCCCACTCATAGGAGGTGATTATCCATCTAGACCCCAGGTTGAAACTCAGATGCCTAGGTGCCAAACAGCCTATAGAGCAAATGGTGAAGGGTCCTGGTTTGGACTGGAGCAGGCTGGAGAACACAGGTCTGACCCAATACAGGCAGCTTCCACTCAGCCCAGCAAGAGCTCTGTCCCGTGGAAATACAGGCCAAGTGTGGCCTGGTCATGCTTTTAAGTGTTCTTCCTATTCTTGAGTGTTTCAGTTTTCTACTGAGGGGTAAAAAAAAAAAAAAAAAGGCAGCCCCAAATTTAGTGGCTTAAAACTACCCAAGGCAAGGAGGAACGGGGAGGGGGTGTGTGACGGGGACACAACTGGGCTGACCTAAAGTCTCAGGAGAGGGATAGTGAGGATAGTCACACAGCAATGCAAATGTACTTAATGCCGAACTGGAGGCTTCAAAGGGGCCGGAAAGGTAAATTTTCTGTTATATATATATTTAGCACACTCAAAAGTGACAAATTTTATTAGTGTTGTTAACAAAGTTGATAAATGCTTTAAATTTTCAATTATTCTCATCAGATGACACTACATTTCGCTTAGTGTAATTTTAACTGACTATGCAATGCAACATAATGGCAGATCGATCCACTAACAGAGAAATCAAGAAAATATCTTCTCTGCCCCCAAAAAATCCCCTGCAATGATTTCTCGTATTTTTATATTTCTTATTTTTCATTTTGTGTGTTGACCTCCTCAATTCTCCTTCATGTTGCCTCTCAGCCACTGGCCGGTCCAGCTGGGTTTCTTCCCAAGCAGGACAGCCTCAGGGTGCTGAAAGAGGGAACAGAAGCTGCCAGACCTCTTGAGGCCTAGTTCTGAAGTCATGCGATACCACTTCCACCAGCATCCAGCCATGGGAGCAGAATCCATGTGAGTGCCTTGAGAGAAGCCATCTATTATAGGAATCAGACCTTACACAATTACGGGGGGAGCTAGAAGCAAAAGTTGGGAGGAAACGTTGGAGGACAAGAGAAGGAGCCACTAACCAGAGAAGCCAAGTGCATCCAGCATCAAAGTGGGACTGTGAAGGGGGAGCTGATGGAGAGGTTGGAGCAGAGCCCCCAACTCCATGCGTCAGCAGCCCAGCGTCTGCTGGTGGGCTGAGCTGAAGGTCAGCGGGCGAGGCAGCCAGAGGGAGGAGCTGACAACAGAGGGAGAGAAAGGGACGAGCTGAGACCCACTGGACGCCTCTGCATCTGTCATTCCTTCTAGGATGACCTTCAAGAGTAATGGCCACCACGTCCCTTCCTCCTTTCGATCTTCTGTGGCTTCCTCTTTGGCCAACTCTAACGGGGGTCCGCACAGGGAAGGGGGGGTCTGTGTTCACCAAGTCCACTCAGTGCAAACCACCACAACCAGGGCACTTATGGGGACAGCATAGCAGAAGGCGAGAGATCAGGGCTGTCCTGACAACTCTGGGAGGTGTGCTCCCCAGACACGGCGGGAGCCTCCACCCCATAGGGTAGACTTGTTTTCAGCAGCTCCAAAAGAGAAGACATTAGGAAGACAATATGGAGCCTTAGAAACCCAGGCAGACCTGGGTTTGATCCCAGCACCTCAGTGTACAGGTCTGTGCTCAAGCTCCCTGAATCTCAACTTCTCTATCTTCAAAATACACAAGAAGAGCCCTAGCTTCATGGAGTTGCACCTGGCACAGTGCCAGAAGCCAGAGCCAGTACTCATTACTCTCAATTTCCCTTTCCCCCAAATCCAGGGAGTAGCTGCACCTACCATGGGCCAGGTGCATAATGGAAGGCACAAGAAATATCTGCTTAATTGTGCAATTTCTGGGATGACAGATTTTGGCTGAGATAAAGGAGACCTAGCACCATAACCACCCAATCCTGGCAGGGGCTCCGTTTGGGGGAGGGCGCTTCTAATTGAAAGAGGTATGCAAACCCATTGGGAAATGAGCTGGACTGGTGAGTTCTAAGAACTCCTAAGGTTCCAATAAATTACAACTCTACAAAAAGCTCAATGAGTCGATGAAGCATTTTCCCCATCAATTTTAGAAACGTTGCGCGTTTACTATAAAGCGCCCACCTCTATTCACTGCTAATGGGATTATAAATTAACACAAACTTTCTGAAGGGCAATTTGACATACTGTATCAGGACCCTTAAAAATATCTACACCATTTGACCCTGTGGGAATTTGTCCGGAGGAAATAATCTGTAATGGGCTCAGAGATACACGTACAAGAAAGTGGCTTGTTATTTATAATAGCAAAAAAAAGTGGAAATAATTGAACTGTCCAACAACGGAGGAATGATTAAATAAATTAGGGCACAGCCAAAAGATGGAAAACCACGCTTCCATTAATCTTAAGGATTTTCCCCACAATTATCCATTAGAAACAAGAAAAATCTCTAAATTCTAGTTCTTAGAAAGAGTCTCCTATTAAGTGCACTCTCTCTTAGTTACTTTATTTTAAACAACAAAGTACTATTTGGGGAAATCACATTAGCCCTCCCTGACCTCAATCAATGCTAGTCTGGGATATTTAAAGAGGTCACCTGCCAGAATCGGCAAAAAGGAGATAGAGAAATTTAACAGGGATTTAGTAATTATTCCGGGGGTTACGACCTCACAACTGCAAGTGTTGGCTGTCATTGTAAACAAGCTTTTAAAGATCACTTTTAAAAGCAATACAGTAAGTAGTTATGTTGTAGAGATCACTAATACACACTTATGGGACGAATAAAGACTAACCTAATGTTATGTAAATAGGTACTTGTGGCTTGGAATACAATTTCCAGAAATAACATTGTACACAGATTTTAAAAGTGTTGCATCTCAATCTCAAACAAGTTAGACCCCAAGATGGAAAGGCTGCGACCTGGACAGCTCTGCCAGGTAATTCATAAAGGGCTCTGTGGATGATAAAAGCACAGACATCCAAGATACCTGTAGAGTCAGTATAAAATATGAAAGTGGAAAAAAAGAATCTTTCTAAATTTGAGATTCTTCATGTTATCCAGTTTTAAATATCCATGTGTAACTGCATTTATAAATTAAGCATTTCGAGTCAGCATTTGGTGATTTCTCTAAATATTTGCATATTCAAGCCGACCTCAAAACTTTTTATTGAAACTTCCATTTGGGAGAACAGGGTGTGATGTCCTTGGCTACCATATATTTAGGCCTATGTGATATAAAGCCAGGAAAGAAAAGGTCTATGAAATGATATTAAATAGAAAACATAATTCGAAAATGTTATAGTGTGATTCTGCTTTTGTTTAAACACACACATGCACGCACACATGCAGCTATGGACACAGAAAGAAAAGACTAGGGACACCTGGGTGGCTCAGTCGGTTAAGCGTCTACGTTCAACTCAGGTCATGATCCCAGGATTCTGGGATCGAGTCCCTCATCGAGCTCCTTGCACAGTAAGGAGCCTGCTTCTCCCTCTGCCTCTGCCTGCCACTTTCCCTGTTTGTGCTCTCTCCCTCTCTCTCTGACAAATACATAAAATCTTAAAAAAGAAAGAAAGAAAAGACTAGAAAGAATCATACCAAAATGTTAACAATGACTGTACCTGGACGGTATGATTATGAAGTATATACAGCTTTTTCAAGTTGTTTTTTTTCTTTAAAATATATTAATGTGAGTATAGTATACGTAAATAAATATATAGTAATATATAGTAATAAACATACAAATAAATAAACATATAGTAATATACATATAGTATATTACATATAGTAATAAACAAATAAATAAACATATAGTAATGTTTTAACAGAGGGAGATAGTTTCTTAAGTCTTTTGTAAAAAAGTGCCTGCTTTCCTAGATTCTCCCTTGGGGCTATTGGAATATCTTTTGTTCCTGTTCATTTCCTAAATCATCGGGAACTGCAAATATATGGGGACAGGAGGATTTTAATAGACACATACGCGCTGGCCTGGGAACATGCACCTGCCCCATGAAAGGGAGAACAAAGCAGGCTATGACGCGATGTCAGTAACATGTATGTGATATGATTCCCCCTCTGAAGGAAGAGGGGTCGGGGGAGAGAGCGAGAGCAAAGGAGGGATGGAAGCAAAAGGATGTGTGTATCTATACGAGAAACATGTTTCCATAGGCAGAGCGGCAGGTCCTGGAGGAAACCCACCAAACTGCCAAAAGCCCCCTAGGGTAGAGAAATCCCATACTCTTCTGCATTCCTCATCTTTTTACTTGTGTGGTGCATGTTTATAATAGGATGTAATCGGCTTTTTGCTGATTCTACTGAAACGGGGGAATGCTGAAGGCGAGTCCCATCCATTTACATGGCTTCACTATTCCACAAAAGAAAAAAAAAAAAATTAACCAGCATTTCCTAGACCCCTCGAGGCTGTAGGGTACAAAGGAGTTTACAATTACAGTAACAAGCTGCGTTTCTGAGGTCCCATCTGCTAGGGCAGGACTTCTGGTCTCTAAGAGGACACAGAGACACAATTGAGCATAAAGAGCTGTTTGCTGAGTGTTTCCTGCGCACCAGGCACAGAGCCAAGTGCAATGCAGGCCTTAGCCGAGTTAACCCTTACGGCACCCTTCTATCCATTTTACAGCCGGAGAAACTGAGCAAGAACAGGGTGAGCTGACACAGCTGGTCAGTGGCAGGGCTGAGATTGGGCTCATGCCGCCTGGGCTCCTCTTGGGTGACTCCTATGTGCCCACAAACACACCTTCAAGCCACAGCCCTGCAGTGACAGCCTGTACCCCTCACAGAGGCCACCAATATGGAGACCAAGGCCCCCGAGGTTTCCAGCACCTTTTACCACCACTGGGCTGGGGCTGTGTAGTCAGGGAGCTAAGAGCCCAAACCGCAAGGACAACCTCTGAACCAGTCTCCAAATTTCCGGATTCCACCCTGGCCCGGTCAGTATCCTCCTCCTAAGAGATCCTCAGGGAAAAGAGGCCACCAAGGAACCACACAGGACCAGCAGCCTCTTCCTAGCTTGTCTCCAGACCCAGCTCCACTGGGAGCACGCTGGGCTTATCCAGACTTCCTTCTCCCAAACTAGGCTGAGCCACTTGCTTCCCCAGGCTAATTTCCGTCTCAGGACCCCGAGGCAAGATGGGCTCCAGTCCCTCCCTACCTCTCCCTTTGTTCTGTTTCTCCTTCAAGGGCCAGCAGAGAGACAGCCAGTAAGAGAGAGCCCCAGGCTGAGCAGACTCCACCCCCACAAGACCTTCTGAGGGCTGCCCAGCTGGGGAAGCAGGAAGAGAGAGCCAGGCAGAGAACTGGACCTTCTCCCATTTTGGAGAAGCCCTAATGAGTGCTCCACCCTGTCTCCTGCAGGGATGGAAGAGAGAAGAAAGAACATGCCCACAAGCCCTAGAGGTGGCCTCCTGATGTCCTTAACTTAGACAGGAAGCACCCTTCTTCCCTTGGGGGTAGGGAGGGGCACAGTTTCTGGCCCTCGATGCCGATCTGTCCTCAGGGAGGACTACAGGGGAGAGGGGACCCCCTCTCCACCTCAGTGCCTTAGTGCTCTGTTGCTGCTGCAGATGGTGGCCCTGTCACTGTCAAGCCATCAGTGAGACAGCCTGGGCCTTCAACACACCAAGCCCCCATGCTAAGTTGGGCACGATGCCCTCCCACCCTTTTGTGCCACACGGCATGGCACAGATGACACAAGCTAGCCTCTAAAAGCACCTCCCTGTTTCCACCTGCAGACCTCCACCCCCACAGACAGGAGCCCAGACGAGGACAGAATCGCCCCCTCCCACTACCCTAGGATGCTTTCCCCCCTTGATCGCACCTACAGACAGGCTCCAGCCAGTCCTCCTCCAGCCAGTCCTCCCTAGTCTCTGTACCCGCAGTCCTTGCCTGATGGTGCCTGACCCCACATTAGCTCGGGGTACAAACAGCCCTGCCCCCATCTGCAGCTTCACCTCCCTGTGTTCCCACATTCTTAAAAGGTAACAGCTCCCCCCACCCCCAAACCTCCATCAGACAGAGGTCCATGGTCAGTCTGCCCCTGAACCGGCAAAGAGCCTTAACTGACTTGTCGGGACGTTAGGAAAGGTCAGAGGAAATGCGCAGTGACATGCCCGGCGGGGGCCCGGGGCTCCCGGTCTGCGACCCCCTTTGGAAATAAGAGAAGGACCTATGAGCCTCTGGAAACCACTCTCCATTTCTCCTCTCAGATTTCATCTCCTCCTTGGTCTTCCTTTTGATCTTGTTTTCAAGCCAGAGATGAGCATTTCCACGTTGACTCAGGCTTGATTATAACTGACTCTGAACCTTTCTAGTGATTAAAGTAGCCGCGAGGCGATGTTCTCCAGAGATCTGTACTGCAGGTTGAATAATTCAAGGCATCCCTTCCAGAAGGCTGAGAAAACTGAGAGGAAAAAAAAAAATCAGAAAACAGAAAACTTTTTTTTTTAAAAGAAAAGAAAAGAGTAATTTCCCCCCTGCTGGCAACACAATAAGTACTTGATAAACGCCGGTTAATTTCGATTGACAGAAACACTCAGACAGAAATCTGATGGAGGACCAGCAGATTCTAGAGCAAGATACTGGATGCTTCCAGCAAGTGGGGCAGTTCAGGGCTCATCCTCCCTTCCTACCACAGGGTGATATGCTTAAGAGCTTCTGGTATTTTCCAGATGAGGACAGAAGCTTGAAATGGGGACAGTAGGGGAAAGGGTGAGGTGGCAACTGTTGCCTTGCTTGGCCTGATGGGCTGAGGTTGAAGCCAGTGGAGAAGGGCCTCAGTCCAGAGGACAGACCTACTTTCATGAAGGCTGACTGTGTGAGACTGAGTCCAGGCTGGGCTGTTCCGCTGCCCAAGTGGCTGGGTGTGACATGGTGAGGAGGGGGAGGGGGCCCTCTCTTTTCTTCAGCTCTAGCATCTTGTAGCAGAGTCAGGGAGACCTGAAGCAACGGTAGAGCAGGATCAAGCCATCCCTACTGGGCAGAAATCCTAGAAAGCAGCCTTCTCAATGACGACGTCAGCAGCAACAGAAGTGACCGGTCACCACCATCAAATGGCGAGCAGAAGGCTGCCCCAGGAGAAGAAGGAGAGGCATGGCTATGAGAACCAGCTACCATGGGTGACCTAACAGAAGCAAGAAACACTCCAGGGGGAAGAGGAGACCTCCCAAGAAACAGATGGATTTGCAGCTCTTTTAATCAAGGACTAGTGGTACTTTGACCTACAGGCTGGGCAGTCCCAATGGTGCAGGTTTTAGAATGTCCTACACTAGACTGGTCCAACGTTTGAGCATCAACACCTACTGGAAATCTCTAAGCTAGGAAGGCTCTGAAACCCTTCTGTCTGACCCCTCGTGGTACAGAAACTGAAGCCCAGAGAGGCTGGGTTGCCCAAGATCTCAGAGCTTGTGAGGATTGTGTGGGGGACAGACAGACAGACTGAGATTCGGGCCCGCTGACTGAATCAGGGCCTCTCCCAGCAACTCTGGCCATTGCGCCGTCAGCAGGTCGCTAATCTGGACCCCAGCTGCTGCCCCTCCCTGAGCCGGCACAGTCAGCATCCACAGATACCATCTACCTGGGCTTTAATGAGCTTCTGATGCTGCAACCAGGGACCTGAAGGCCCAGAAAATTCCAATTTCAAGCCCACTCTTTAGAGTCAATTAGCTTCACAAGCCCACATCCTGGAGACCCTAGGGCCCCAGGAGCCACAGAGCCAGCAGCTGGGGCATCTCCCCGAACACTGAGCCCCGCTCCTGGTGGGACAGCAGTCTTGGAAATGCCTCCACTCCTGGAAAATAGCCAGACGACTGGAAAATGGAGCCTATGTTAGTATAAGAATGGAATGAGAGCAGGGGTCTCATCCCTGGGCAGAACAAATCATCAAGGAATAGATACACTCTCTGCTTTCAGACCTCCCTCCAGAATCACTGCAGCTTGGCAAACCAGCCTCAGTTAACTCGGGAAGAGCCCAGAGAGGTTCAGATAGGTTGACCGTGCCACACCTGTTGGGTTCGCTGTCCAGCCCCCCTCCCATTTCCATTGACCTCCTTCTCCCTCCACCTGCTCAGGGCCGGCAAAGCAGGTGCTCTGCTAACCTGCTATGGCTCCGCCCCTATGACCACTGTTGATTGGACAAGGAGTGGGCATCTGGTCTAACCTGGACCAATCAGAGTCCCTTCCCTATGGATTGTGGGAAACTCCTGATGAGGGTGGAGAGAGAGGAAGAAAGAGATTAAGTCTCTGGTACCAGGGGCTAGAAACTGTGCAAGGGGCCTATTCCACCCACCCTGTGGACCAGAGAAGCGAAGAAATTCTGGCTTCAGAGAAAGAAGCAGGAATCCGAAAGGAACAGAGAAGAACTACTGAGAGTACAGGGACATTCAGAATCGATCCCGGTAACATCCCCTTCCTCCCTGGTCCTCTGGGGGGCACAGACACATTTGTTCTGTTTTCTGCTGAATTGTTTTTCTTCTGGCTTAAACACCCTTAGGTCCTTTAGCTGCCCCTCACTGGATATGATCCAGGATGCCGCCCCCATATTTAAACAGACTGGGGTGTCTTTGTTCCCTCTGGAGAGGAGCATAGGAACTCAGCCAGAGCCCCAAGTTCAAGTGGTCCAGGCAGCTGTGAGGAGAGGGTGACCCCAGCACCTCCCTGCTCCTCTGTTCCAACGCCCCGAGTCTGTCAGCCGAGTGGCAGCCACGCTGCTGCTTGGTTGGCTCATGGGAAGCCACATTTTCTCACCTTCCTTCATTTCACTGGAGTAGGGCTTTCAAGATGCTACGCCCTCATCGTCTGTCCCTCTCCATCTGCTCTCATCTCCTCGTCCCCTGGCTCCCTGCCGCTACTCTGCTTCCTGTCACACCCCACACAGAAGCCAGGGGTTGCTGCCTAGGACACAGAGCTGACCACCTCACACCCTGGGTAAGCCTTTCTGTGGCTCCCCTGCCCTAAGGAGAGAGTTTGGACCCTTGGGAGTAGCCAGAGTCTTCCAGGCTCTGCCCATCTCTCCAACCTGTCTCCTCCTCCACACCTCACGGCCGATGGGGACTACATCCTAGCATGCTGCCACACTTGGGGACCTGTCGCTCCTTCAGCCTGCATTGTCCTTGTCGCTACATCATGGCAGGCAGCTCTGGATTCAGACACGCTGCCTGGGTTGGGATCCGAATTCAGCCAACCAGTAGTCTACAACCTAGAGAAACTTCACTCCCTCTCTGAGCCTCTGCTGCCCCAACTATAAATTGGCAATAAAAACAACCTTCTGGGGCACCTGGGTGGCTCAGTGGGTTAAGCCTCTGTCTTTGGCTCAGGTCATGATCTCAGGGTCCTGGGATCAAGCCCCGCATTGGGCTCTCTGCTCAGCAGGGAGCCTGCTTCCACCTCTCTCTCTGCCTGTCTCTCTGCCTAATTGGGATCTCTCTCTCTCTCTGTGTCAAATAAATAAATAAAATACTAAAAAAAAAAAAAAAAAAAAAAAAACCTTCCAGGGCACCTGGGTGGCTCTGTCAATTCAGCGACTGATGCTTGATTTCAGCTCAGGTCGTGATCTCAGGGTCGTGAGATCGAGCCCCATGCTGGGCTCCCTGCTGGGCGTGGAACCTGCTTAGGATTCTCTCCCCACCCCACTTGTGTGCTCTCTCTCTCTCTCTAAAAAATGAAATAAAATGTAAAATAATGAATTTGCTGGTAGCCAAACTAAAAGGAGTAAAAAGAAATGGGTGAAATTGATGAAAACAAAAAACAAAACAAAACAAAACCTCCTTGCAGGACTGTGGAGAGAATTTGAAATAAGTAAAGCATCAAGCACAACACCTACAAGTTGCCTATAAATTGCTCTGCCCGCCTACTAAGGTTCTAGGTAGACCTAGAAAATTCCTATCCTTGTATCAAAACCCAGTGCCTGTGGTAGCATATCCATGAAGCTTTTCCCCACCCAGTCCTAGACTCGGACAGAGCTCCTGCCTCTGACCTGTAGCAACTTAAACATGCCCCTTTAAGCTGCTTGTCCCTCTACACAATCATCATCTACATCCAGATCTGTCCCCCTGACCTTTTATCTAAGTGACACCAGGGAAAGGACTGGGTCTGATTTCTCTCTGCAACCCCCAGTCCAGGCCTGGCATGCAGCAGAGATCTGTAGATGTTTACTTAATCGAATCACATTGGATTGCTCAAATCTTATTGAATTCTGTCACCCAGCATACTCTCCTGGCTTTTAGAAGTGGGACTTCCTTCTTCATCAATAACAATAATCATAGCTAAACCCTATTGATTGCTTCTTGTGTGCCAGGCACCTTCTGTGTGCATCTCGTGATTATCTCTTTTAATCTTTACAGTCGCCTATGAGATAGGCACTGTCACTAGCCTCGTTTTATAAATGGGGAAACTGAGGCTCGGGGAGTTGTGTTGGATGTCCAAAGTCAAGCAGCCAGGAAGTCGAGAAGCCAGATCTGAGTCTATGTATTCTGTTTCCTCTTTTTGCCTCTTTTGCCTCTTTTTTTAGCTTTTTATTTTTAAATAATTTTCAATTTATGGAAGAGTTGCAAACACAAGACAGAGTCCCCATCTGCCCTCTACCCAGCCCCCGCTAGCATTGATGTCTGCCTTAACTGTTGTGTATTGATCAAAATTAAAAATTAATGTGGACACAACAATATTAACAAAACTACAGACATTACTCCAGTTCCTTCCGTTTTTCCATGAATGCTTCTGTTCCATGACCCAGTCCAGCCTCCCAGGTCACAGTTAGTCATGCTATCTCCTTAGTCTCTTCCAGACTATGACCGTCTCTTGGTCTTTCCTTGTCTTTCATGACCCTGGCACTTTTGGAGAGTAACAGATAGATTTTACAGATGCTCCCCAGTTTAGGTTTGTCTGGTGTTTCCTCGAGAACAGTCTGAGGTTATGGGTTTGGGGGAGCACACTGCAGAGGTACAGTTCCCATCTCCTCGCATTGTACTGGGGATGCATGATACCAACATGGCTTGTGACTGGTGATGTTAGCACTGATCCTTTGGTTTCTCTCCTGCAGAGTTGCTATTTTTGTGCATTTGCTTTTAACCAGCATGCTCTAATGCCCCGCAATCAACATCATTGGTGCTGGGAAAGAATAGTGCCTAGTCCAGTGGGATAAGAGCCCAGAACAAAAGGATTCTGGATTGCCCAAGGCAAGGCCAAAGTGTCAACTGCCCCTCGTGGCACCCAGAGCATCAGGAAAGGGCAGTCTCCCCACACTGGGATCATCAAGCAAGGCTTCTCCAGATCACAGCCCTTAGGAGTGATCTGTAAGGCAGCAGGGAAGGATGACCATGCCAAGCAGGGAACCGGCCCCAGAGCCGGCATCCTTACAAGGAGAAGTCAGCAGGGACAGGATCTACATAAGAAGACAGTGGCTCAACTAAAATCACAAAAGGTCATCGTAGCCATCCCCCATCTCCAGGCAGGATTGGCTCTGTAACACCCCCCCACCCCGCCACCGCCCGCCACTGTCCCTTCAAAACATCTCTGTATTTATATCATAGAAACACAGAGCAGTGGTTTCCAGATGGGAAAAATCAAGCCAGTGGAGCATCTCACATTCCTCCCCAACCCCCTCCTGCCTCTGTGCTCCCAGCACACTTTGACACCCCTCCTGGCATTTATCACAGCCGCCTTTGCTCTTAGATGCAAGCAAGCGTGGTAGTGTGAGCACCACCCCCACCACCCCCACCACTGGACCGCAGGTTGCACCATCCTCCTTTGCCCCTCTTCCTCCAGGCACTGAGCCCAGGGCCTGACACACAGTAGGGGCTTAGCAAAGGCTTGTGGGCAGGTGGGAAGGGAGCAGACTCGCTTCTGCAAGAAGCTTGGAGGAGAATATTCTGAAGACATTTTGTGACTCCTACCACCTTCCAAGGCTCAAAAAATCATTTTAAAAACTGATGACTGTGAAATTTCAATTATATTCACGAGGAGAGCTAGAGTGAACCACAGGAAGCCCTGAATAGTGGCTTTGCATTCGAGGGGCCAGAGAGGGTGGAAGGAGATGCAGAATCCCCTGAGCCTTGACCATGAGAACATGGCCCGGTGGGGAACTAACCAAAGCCACCATTTGGCGGCCTGCGTTCACTTCTGGACCTGGCCTTCAGGGATCTCAGAGAACCAACAGCTGGTAGGAAAGGCTTTCTGCAATAGAATTACATGATGTCTACTTTTTTTGCCGGGGGGGGGGTGGTTCACCCTGTAGAAAACTGGGCACCAGAGCTCATCTCTTTCCCACTGGACTTCCCTTAAAATCAAGAGAAGCAAACACCTATTACTCCACTCTTCCTACAGCGAGAGCAGCCATGCCTCCCGGGCCAGCACACGGTGGGCACCCGTCTGGGTCCCCAGAGACAGCTTCAGAGGCATTTCACTGCAGGAAACTCCGGACTATTAGCCTCCAGCCCTGGACGCAGAGAGTCCGCTGTCCTCCTCTCCACACCCCGAGCCCGGCCCCTCTCTTCCTGTTTCCCAGGTGCCCCTCCTGGAACCTCCGCCCTCAGCAGCTCCCGAAATCAGGTGCAGCTGCCACTGTCACTGCTGCCACATCAGCGGGAATGCGCTCTGCAGGTCCCTGCTTTGTCGCTCCCTAGCCAAGGTCCAGGATGGCTGTGTGTGTTCGACCGGTCCTTAGCCTGTATCCTGCCGGCGAGGGAACCTGGGAAAGTGAGTTTTCTGATTGTCTGCTGAGGCTGTCTTGTTCTAAGACTCAAAAGCTAAAACTCTTAAATATGGGGACGTGGTTCCAGTGCAGGAAGACCAACAAGAATGGTAGATGCCCACTGCGGGGGGGCTTCACACAACCCGGAGTCTAGTGCCCATTTCTCTCCTTGTTGAGCTTCTCTGAGTGTGAAGCAGCAGCGAGCTCAAGACTGGGAACGATTGGCTGGATTGTGAGGTTCAGAGAACCCGCAAGGCAGGGGCCACCACATAGGCAAATCCCTTGGACTCTGTGACCCCAAGACTCCATGAGACCCAGGATCCCCAAAACTCCTGCTAGCAGTACAGGGAAGGGAATTGTGGGTCCCACGTGGCCAGACCCTCCATGTTGAAACCCCATGTTCGCTGCCCATGAAAGCAGAAGGTCAAAGCCAGAGGCAGAACTTATGTGATGAGCTGAGCTGCTTCCTTTCCCCCGAGGCAGTCAGTCTCAGAGGACCCCAAACCAAAAGCTGCACAGACTGCCTCAAAGCATAAACTAAGGTTCAAAGAGACTCCTCAGTCCCTGCCTCCCTAGAAGCTTCTGTTTCTTTAGCCACAAGCCCACATCAAGACACAGGAACAGCCATGTCTGCCCCAACATGAAGCCAACTGCACCCTCTTCCTGGAATCCTAGGTGCCTGACCCCTTGGAGTCTATCTGCACCCCTGCACCCTTCAAAGATGGGAAAACCATTCCACGAGTCCAAGCCATCCGCTTTCTGGAAAACTCCCACACCTTATAAAGCCCTATCCTTAGAGTCCAAGCCCAGAGGATCCTACCTGACAGCAGCTGGATAAGAGGCCAGTTGTCGAGCTGGGAGGGAGAAGCATCCGCCAGCCACTGGTCTTCCTTCCCAGGTCCTTACCCAAGACTCCGTGGGAGTTGGAAAGAAGGGCTACCCCAGGGAAACATGCTACAATCAAACCACCGTGAGAGCAAGATGGCTAACGCTCCCCCCAGCCCATCCCCCTACCCCCTGTGATTAATTAGGGATTTGCCACACTGGCCATCTCTTTCAGAAATTAGATGAAACCTTTAGGGAAGAGGAGCAGCGATCTGTGTTGCATAATCACACACTTGGGACACCAGCCCTCCCCCTACCCCACCTCCCCTTTAGCCTAGAGAAAAGAATAATAATAATAATAATTAAGCTGGTCTATTTATGGTCCTGAAAATCAGCAGTTCTGGGCCACACCTGCTAGGGTCGAGCTGAGCTGCGGAAAGACTCTGTGAGATGTCCCCAAGTCTGCCTAACTGTAGCGGGCAAGACGCAGGAGCTGCCAACATCCCTCCTTCGGGGAGAACACAAAGGTTATTTAGAACAGCTCGTTGATGGGGTCAAGGAGAGGAAGCCGGAGACTCTGAAGGGCATTTCACATCGTGAAATCCAGCCGGCGGCCCAGGCTCATCACTCAGCATAAGCCATACAGATTTATTTATATTTTGCACGAAAGAGGGAAATTACTTAGCCGTAGGGATCAATTCTTCAATCCAATGTTTCTAACATGGCAATAAATTTATTTCATCACCTCCCTTTTTCTTTCTCCTCTTCTCACAGCTTAAAGAAATAAGCCACCCTCTGGGGAGGCCGGGAACGGGACGGGCAGAAGGAAGGCGGGAAAGAAGGAAGGCGCCATGCCAGGAAACCACTCACTGGGCTGCCCGGCTCTGGGGAGCGAGCTCTGGAGTCGGGAGTCCCGAGTCTGGGGTTCCGACCATGGTTCTGCCACTTTTCCATGGTGGAAGTGACCCTGAAGAGGTAGGTCCATGAAGAGGGGTTAGCTCTTCGGGGCCCTGCTGGGTGGGAGTGAGGAGTCAGTGAGACCAGATATGTTCAGGCTTCCTGTTCACTCCCAATAAAGCAACATGATTGACTGAACATGAATTGTAACCGGATAGGATGACATGACCCATCGCTTCTCCCGACCCAGGCTGAACCATCTTCGATGTTACAGAGACATCATGGCTTGACAAGGGTAACCCCGGGGCCATTTCCCAAGGCCAGAGCCTACTTGGATGTCCATCCCCGTGCTAGGACCGGCTGAATCAGGGATGTTTGTGACGGTTCTGGCCAAAAGTACCTCAGAGTCCAGGGAAGCCTCCAGCAGCTGGACCATCGTGGTAAGTGGTCCCCCGGCATGGCACCCCTTTCCACTGGAGACAAGCTGGGGCTGATGTATGGGTCATGTCCGCACAGCTACTGGTTAACACAAGGCTGTGATGGAGAACTGTGAATGTGGAAAGGCCCGAGGAAAGGATGTCACGGAGATCAGGCCCAGGGACGCACAGGAAACCTGCAGCTGCAGTGGTGGAGCGGGGTGGGGGTGGGGGTGTCTAGATAGAGGGAACAACTAGAGGAAGCCAAGGCACAAGGGGGTAGGAGGATGCTCAGGAGCCTGGGGTGCGGGCGGCAAGGAGCAGAAAAGAACATCCTTCAAGGCCTGTGCCAGCTGTTTCCTCTCCCAGGAAGATCGTTCTGACCTCTGGTTCCGCACCTGCTCCCAAAGTAGCCACAGCCCACGCATCTGTAAGACTCCTTCCCAGTGGCTTCCAAGAGCCTCCAAATCTGGCCCCAGACCACCTTCATTCCCCCAAACCTTCCTTCCCCAAACTCAGCCCCTCCTGCTTACTCCCAGGCCTTTACTCCAGGCGTCTCCTCTACTTGGAATGCCTACCTTGCCTCCCTTCCTTGCGCCAAGCCTGAGTACCATGCTGTCCAGCTCACATGCCTCTTACCTGGGACACTATCCCACGGCCTTCCTCCTGACCTGTTGTCATCCCGCCACCCCCAAATCCTCAGAACGCTTTGTCATTTGGGCCGGCTCCTTCTCTACCTTGTCCTGGTGCACCGACATTCATTCCTAACCAAAAACTGATTGAGGAAAGATAAACAAACATGGCATGTGCGTTCCGTGGAATACCGCTCCGCAATAAAAAGCGACAGATTACTTGTACACACAGCAGCAGGGACCTCAGAAATTGTACGCTACGTAAAAGCAACCAAACACCAGAGCACACACCGTTAGTGAGTCTCATTACATCGATCCCGGAACAGGCAAGATTGATCTCTGATGCTAGACCTCAGAACCGTGGTTGCCTCTGGGGACAAGGGAAGTGCTGAAGAGGGAGGCAGGACCTGGGGGCACTTTCTGGGGCGATGTAAATGTCCTGGTTCTGTGCCACCCAACACAGCAGGCGCAAGCCACAGGTAGCACAGGAGCACCTGAAATCTGGCTAGTCTGAACTGAAATGTACTGTAAGTATAAGTCACGCCCTGGTTTTCAAGGACGTGGGATGAGTGAAATGATGTAAAATATCTCATTAACAAATTTTTATATTGATTACATGGTGAAGTAAGAGTTTGATTATATTACATTAAGTAAATATACCCTTAAAATTAATTTTACCTGTTTCTTTTTATTTTTTTAACAAGGACTACTTGTTTTTAATGACCCGGGTGGCTCACATTATATTCCTATAGGACAGCCCTGCTGTAATCTCAATTTAGGTGTTGCTCCATGGGGGGACACATTTACCAAAACTCATTAGAATATACCCGGAAGATTGGTGCATTTCCCTATACGTAAATTATATCTTCATAACAGAACAAATTTTAGTGAGCACCTACTACGTGCCAGCAGACACTGTGTTAGGTGTTATTGATACTGTGCTGTCAAAAGAAAATAGACCCAGGACACCTGGGTGGCTCATTTGGTTAAGTTTCCAACTCTTATTTTGGCTCAGATCGTGTGTGGTCTCAGGGTTGTGAGATCAAGCCCTATATCCATACTCAGCAGGGAGTCTGCACCAGAGCCTCTCCTTCTCCCTCTGCCCCTCCCCCCACCACTCTCTAAGTAAACAAATAAATCCGGAAAAGAAAAGAAAAAACCAGACCCACTCAGTCTAGTTTAAAAAACTGACTTTAAACAATTGCTCCAAAGCATGATTTTATCTCATTCTCGAGCTTAGTGCTGTTGAGGCAGGAACTGCATTGGGGAATCTTTGTCCCCATCACTGCCCAACACAGAGAGGGGTGCATGTCGGGTGCCCAGTGTATTCTGATGCGCTGAGCTGAACCACTGAACTGGCTAAAATTCACTTTCTGAAACAGGCGGGTAAATAGAGTCTGCCCAGAGAATGTTGCTGCCTTTCAACCGGACCAGCTAATATGTTACAGCTTTGGTCTCTTTGTAAAATTTCCATGACAGAAGGATCCAGGTCTATCACCATTCTTGGCTTGCTTCTTGGGATACAATCCTAGTCTAAGTCATGGAGCCTTTTGGTTAAATACTCTGAGCCTCTTGGGTAAACATTGTGAGGAGCAGGGTCGTCAAAATTAATATTTTTAAAAATATTTTTCTCATTCAAATTGGAGCATGTATATATGGACTGCTTTTTCCCTCCAGAGATTTTTTTGAGGTAAAGTATGTTAGGAAATATCCACGCAGGGCAGGTGCTCCCCGCCGGGTGGATGCCCTT
This sequence comes from Martes martes, assembly GCF_963455335.1. Lineage (NCBI taxonomy): Eukaryota > Metazoa > Chordata > Mammalia > Carnivora > Mustelidae > Martes > Martes martes. The sequence goes on along the minus strand of NC_137891.1, from coordinate 163,137,700 downwards.
AGGTAAGGTGTTTAGGAAAGGTTTGTAAATAGGCATGAGCCGGATTTCTTTCCAGACCCGCAGGCCTTGTTAGCAGAGCTACTCCTTGTCTATTGGCTCAGCGCACTCTTTCCACTGTGCCCACTTCTGCACATCTCGGGACAAAAGGGGAACCACTCACATGATCCCCGTTTGCTGATGAGGTTTTAAGGAAAGCCACCCCATGACTTGGTAGGAGTGACTTGGCTGTGTGGATCCATTAGAGACCACCGAAGTGAAAATCCCACTTTGAGCAGCAGCAGGAAGAACATCTGTATTAACTCATTTTAGGGCTGTTATCGACCTCTGCTCTGAGCTGAGCCTATGCAGGATCCAGGGGTCCAGGAAACACATAGAAGGGTCAGGTCCCTGACCTCAAGAATCCCACAGTCCACTGGTAGAGTGGTAGGAGTATAATGAGCATAGTCACTGCCAAGTCACAGGTAAGAAGGACCCAAAGAGACCATCTGGGGGGCATAAGGAAGGATGAGATTCATTCCCACCTGGGAAAGGCTGAGCCACAGCTCCTGGCTACCTCCTCTGTGCCGGGCACCATGCTGGGGTCAGGGTCTATACGGATGGCTTAGAACAGTCTCCTCCTCCCTTCATACACCTTCCCCTCCTCACAGCAGCCAGAGAGAAGGCTTAAAATCATGGATCAGATCATCTCACCCTGCTAGTTAAAAACTTTCCCTTTTTTGGCTTTGTTTTGTTTTTTTAAAGCACAAGGATAGGACCCATGGGCAGAAAGAGAGGCTAATTAAAAACTTTCAATGACGGGGCACCTGGGTGGCTCAGTGGGTTAAGGCCTCTGCCTTCGGCTCGGGTCATGATCCCAGGGTCCTGGGGTCGAGCCCCGAGTCGGGCTCTCTGCTCAACAGGGAGCCTGCCTCCCTCGCTCTCTCTCTCTGCCTGCCTCTGCCTACTTGTGATCTCTGTCTGTCAAATAAATAAATAAAATCTTAAAAAAAAAAACAAAAAACTTTCAATGACATCCAATTATACTTAAAACATAGCTCCATTTCCTGAGCTTATTGCATTGGTCAGCTCTCGCTGTGTAACACACCACTAGCTACCGCAACAGGTACTGCCTCGCAAACCCCAAAACACAATGGGCTCAAATGACAATAAAGTAGTATCACATGTCTGTGGGTCAGCTGGCTCAGATGATTTAGTCTGACTCTGTTCCACATGTCTTTGAACTGAAAAGTCCACCTGGATGTGTTTTTTCCATGCGGATGGCATAGTGCAAGAAAACAAGCAAAATATACAAACCCTCTCAAGGCCTCTGCTTCGAACTTCTGGACAAATATCACTGACCAGAGTAAATCACAGGGCCAAGCCCAAAGACAAGGAGCAGGAAGGATATTCTGCCCATAGTGACTCCATGGCTAGGGTGTGGATACAGGGAGGGGTTAAGAATTAGAGCCAATAAGAGTGTCTGGGTGACTTGGTCAGCTAAGTGTCTGCCTTCAGCTCAGGTCATGATCCTGGGGTCCTGGGACTGAGTCCAGCATTGGGCTCCCTGGTCAGCGGGGAGCCTGATTCTTCCTTTCCCCTGACCTCTCCTCCCTGCTTGTACTCTCTCTCACACACTGTCTCTCAAATAAATAATTACAAAGAAAGAAAGAAAAAAGAGAGAGAGAGAGAATTGGAGCCAATAATGCAAGCTATGATCTATCCTCTACCCTCATCTCCAAATTCACCTTGTACCACACCATTCTCTTTCTTCACTTCAACCACACTGGCCTTTTTCATTCCCTCATATGCAGCAAGCTCTTTCCTGCCCCAGGACCTTTGCACAGTTCTTCCCTCTGCCTAAGACAGTCTTTTCCTCATTTTTTGTGGGATGGTTTCTCTCATCCTTCTATTATCCCTTTAATGTCACTTCCTTAAAGAGGCCATTCACAGCTCCCAACTCAAGTGGGACCCACTCTTAGTGTTTGTCATGGTGTCCTTCGACACACCCTTCACAGTCTGGAGTGATCTGTGGCTTTTCCATTGTTCATTGTCCGTGTCCCCATGAGACCGTAAGCTCCACAGGGAAAGACAACGTGAGTTTTGTTCACTGAACCACACATCCTGAGCCTTGCACAGCCACCGGCACCTAACAGGTGCTTGGCTCCCATTTGAGTGAATAAATGAGTTGCACTTGAGCTGGCCTTTGGAAGAGGGTTGGAATTTGAGATGCAGATGACAGAAAAAGTGTTCCAGGCAGAAGAAGCAGCCCAGGCCAATGGTTCTCAAAGTGTGGCCCCCAGACCAGCAGCTTCAGCCCTTACCTGGGGAACTGTTAGAAATGCCCATTCCTAGGCCCCAACACAGCCCTCCTAAGCCAGGATCTCTAGGGGTGGGGTCCAGTAATCTGCCTTTTTTAAAGATTTTATTTTTTTTATTTGACAGAGAGAGAAAGAGATCAAGCACAAGCAGGGGGAGCTGGAGAGGCAGAGGGAGAAGCAGACTTCCAGCTAAGCAGGGAGCCCGATGTGGGGCTCGATACCAGGACACTGGAATCATGACCCAAGCTGAAGGCAAACATTTAACCACCTGAGCCACCCAGATGCCCCAGCAATCTGCTTTTTAACAAGCGCTTTGGATGATTCTGCTGCAGGCTGAAGTTTGAGAACTGCAGGGCTAAGCCAGAGGCCGGCACATTTTTTTTTTTCCTGTAAAGGACGAGACAGTAAATATTTTAGGCTCTGCAGGTCAGACAGTCTCCGTTGTAACTGCCCATCTCTGCTGTCGCAGCAGGAAAGCAGCCACAGACAATGTGCAAATGCATGGGCGTGGCCGTGTGCCAACCAAACATTATTTACAAAAGCAGGCAGATCTGCCTTGCGGAGCTGTACTCTGCTGGCCCCCGGCCCAAGCAAAAATATTGACTATGTCCCAACGCACATTACTGAAGCTCACGTTTCACATCTTCAACCAAAGAAATGAAAAATTCAGAGCTAAACAAATTTCTTTTCTATAAACATTCCATTTATTCAACAAATCAGTGTCTTCGTGCACCAGGCGTTCACGGTATGACAGTGAAGAGGACTCATCCACGGTCTTCCATAAGGGGAACTCAGACCATTCGGAGCCAACAACTTTATACGTGCTGTCCTTTTCATTCCTCACAGAAGCCCCACCAGGGCGCCTGGGTGGCTCAGCGGGTTAAGTCTCTGCCTTCAGCTCAGGTCTTGGTCCCAGGGTCCTGGGAGCGAGTCCCGCATCGGGCTCTCTGCTCAGCAGGGAGCCTGCTTCCCCCCTCTCTCTGCCTGCCTCTCTGCCTACTTGTGATCTCTGTCTGTCAAATAAATAAATAAAATCTTAAAAAATAAAAATAAAAAGCCCCACCAGGTGGTGGTATGCTCCCCATCGGACAATCAAGGAAACTGAGGATGGGGGTGGTGGGGCAAAGTGACTTCTCTCTGGCCACCCAGCCAGGAACCAGCAGCCCGGGGATTCAGACTCTGAACTAGGACTGCGTCTCCCAAGGGGTGGATCCCACAGTCAATCCAAAGGGACTGGGCCTGTTTTTTTAAAGCCGCCTGATTGCCTGACCAGCAACCCCCCCCCCCCCCGCCGCTCCCCCCACTCCCGCTCCTGCCACCAGCACCTGCTCCTTCTGCCCTCAGGAAAGCCAAATGCCGCTTGTCCCATCTGCCGACAGAGCCGCAAAATGCATCCAAACGAAATCGCCGAGATAAATCACAACTTTGCTGTGTGCTGGGTACCTCTTCTCCAATGCAACCTGCGGATCCTGGGGGATGGGGAGTGTTGCTATTATTCAATAACATGCAAAGTAATTTTTTAGGAAGAATGCACTTTTTTGGATGAACATTGATTGAATCCCATCTTCCTGACCAGAGAGTTAAATCAAGCCTTTCAGACAGGTGATTGAAACGATGCTAGAAGTCGATTTGGTTTCACTCAAACTCACCCTTGTGAGAAGTGAGCTAAGAGCTTCCCCGCTATCTCAAGAATCATCAAATTAAGAAGCTGGAGCTGACTCCAGAGACGCGGCTTCAGCCCCAGTCTCTGCTGGCAGCCAGCACAGAAGAGGCAGGGTCCCCAGGGGACCAGGAACCACTGACTCCCACCTCTCAGGTCTCGCCTTCCTGCCAATCTAATGCCTTCTGCCGCAGGTGAGTTTTGCAGGAAGAAATTCATGCATTTTCTGCAGAAACTGGGGCATAGAAGTGGCCATGGCTTGGGGGAAGACACAGGACTGTGCATGCACCTTGCCAGCAAAGTGCCCAGCCCCTGGGGAGGCAGCTTTTGCAGGGCAAACACTGGGGGGGGGGGGGGAGAGGTGCACTTGCTCACTCCTCCTGTCCCTTCCTGGCCCATCTGAGACCTGGTCCCAGAGAATCACTCCCTGAGAAGGCTCTGGTGCCCCCAGAAAGGCAGAAACAAAGAACCTACCAAAATGCTGGGGGCATTCCAAATTATCCTTTTCCAGCCTGGGCTCCTGGGGGCAGCCAACGTTCCCCCATCAGGCTCTTCACAGAGCCATCACGTGTTTTATCTCCAGAGTCTCCGCCTGGCAGTCACTCTTTCTCTCCTCCCGCTTGGCCCCTCCCCAGGGCCACTTCTTCCTCTTCTCCAAAGACAATGTCAGAAGAGTTTGCAGGTTAAACGCAAGCAAACCGTCAGAACGCCATCAGCCATCAGCGTAGCTCAGCTGGAAGCTTCCCACCGGCCTTCCACCATCACAGCTCCCACGACAAAAACACTTTCCCAGCCAGGTCCGGGGACAGGTGGGCAAAGCCTGAGCAGTGGCCTGCAGGCCCAGGGAGGGAGCCTCCTCAGAAGGCAGTGGCCGTTACCCTGGGAGCCTCCAACACCGTCACTTGAGAGTAGCTGGTGTTCCTGAGGAGCAAGCGGCCGCAGGCTTAGAAGGTGTCCCGCCTCCCTGGGGACTGGCCTTTCCGCACCCACCCTCCTTGGCCTGGTCTGTGACATAGGTGTGGCCAGGAGCTGGGGCCCACAGCTGACCATGACAGGCAAAAGCACGGCCACTGTTCCTCCCAAAACTGGATTAACCAAACGTGAGGCGGGTGTGGGGAATGGGAGTAACTGGGAAGCACCTACCCAGAAGGGGGTGAGCCTCGTTCATCTCCAAAACCCTAGTAGAGGGAGAGGGAAGGATGGAAAAGGAACTTCTTGGAAAGGGCCTTGAGCCAGAGCTCAGGCTAGAAACTGAACCGAGGGAGGATGCCATCTGGGGAGACAAAGGGATGTTGGCACCAGCCTGGACCCGGGGGGCCTGAGAGCCCATGCAGCTGAAGAAGGCAAGATATCAGCCGACCTTTGGGTGGGAGCAAGCCTCTGGCTGCCAGTCAGAAAGCCAGGTCTCCAGCCCCACCAGTCAGCCACCTCACAGCTCCCCCCACCCCAGTCTCAGCCTCCTCATCAGTAAAATGGGCACAAGGAGACCACCGCCGAAGCACCTTCTCGTATGTTCTCTGTGATTGCCTCACCTGTAGCAGCTGGTGTCTTGACAAAACTCCAGCCTGGGCACAATGCTCTGGGCAAAGCAAGGAGTAAGAGTGTGCTGTTGAACTAGGGAGTCCTCAAGAGGAAGATGGAGAGGATGTTAGAGACACAAGAACGTGCATGAGACCTGGTGGGAACAGGGAAGCTGACCTGCTGGGGGAGGGGGGCAGGGGGAGGAGGCACGGCCAAGCAGCCATGTCCCATTCCCACCCTCTGGTCTGAACACCCATTTCTAAACCCAGTCATTCCTCGTTGTCCTGTTTTGCTACCACCCGTTCTTTTCCCTCATGACACCCATCCTGACTTATGTTCTTTTTATTTATTTACAGGCCAAACACTTACAGAGCACTTGGATGGGCCAGGCGTTATTCTAAGTGCTTTACGCATAGTAACTCACTTAATCCTCCCAACAATCCTATAAAAGTCATCCTGTTGTTAATCCCATTTGACAGATGAGAAAACTGAGACACAGACCAAGGAACTGGCCAAAATCAGCACAGCTCGTAAACAGCAAGGCTAGGACTTGAACCCACATGCTTCCTAAGGGCGGGGCTTAGGTCCATTTCATTCATTTGTGTGTATTATCTAGCACATAGTAGGTGCTCAATAAATTCATAAAATCTACCAGGGAATGAAAGGACCCAAGAAGGCTGACGTGGGCTCAAACTGCCACCAGAGACCACTAGGAACAGGTGGGGTCCAACGTGCCCTGAGCTGGGGTCTCCCTGGGCCCTCAAACGGGTCCCAGAGTCAGGCTTGAACCCTCACTGTGGGAACAGGAGCCTCTGCCTTCCCGTGGCTTCTCCTGCCCCCTCCGCCTCTGTGGTTGGAGACTGCAATTAATTATGCCGTGTAATTAGATAAAGAATATTCATTTTTCATTAATGACAGTAAACTCTTGCTCTGTGGCGGAGTTCCTTATGTTTTAATTAAGCGGGGCTCCTGAAAGCCGCGTGGCTCCTTTGCGAGTGCTCCCTCTTATAATGAACAGTCACTTAGAATTTTAAGAAGTGAAGGAATCCTTCCCCAAGTTAATTACCTCAAAATTAGCTTAATCACAGCTCATTTAAACTTATCTAAACAACAGCGCAAGGAGTTTCAGGAAACAGAGGTTCTGACTTGGCTTGTTAGCGTCACAAAAAGTCATAATACCATGAACGTCCCTCTGCAGGGTAGCAGTGACCCTTGCTCCATTAGCTGAGGTCTGCTCAGAGCCAGAGTGATCACAGCATCAGAGGACTGAACCAGGAGTGGGGACATCTGGTCTCTTCCACCACCAATGGCACATCTGCGGCCACCACAGTTCCTGGAGGTCGTGGGGTGCCGAGGACCCCTCTCTTGCCTGCTCTCGGAGGGAGGACAAAGCACTAAACCCAGGGCCTAGACTGCCCTTCCCACCTCAGACACCCCACACACACCACCCATCACTCTCCAGCCTGGTCGTACCTGGCTTGTGGCCACTTACAGCCTCTCTCTACTGAGCATGTCCAGACCAGAGCGTCTGTGCAGAGGAGGTGATCAGGCCCTGGAGAAGGGCAGGCTCTGGGGGCCCGAAATTCCATCTGCAACTCTCTACAGGCATGTCTCCTGCCAGGCATAATGCCTGGCACCCCACGGGTGCTCAGTGTGCATTTATGGAGTGAATGACCAGCTGCATGGCCCCAGGCAGAGCTAGCAGAGCTAAGACCAGTTACAAAACTGCTAGAGATTCACTCCCTACAGAAACAGGATCATCTTCCAGGAAAGGCAGGCTGGGCTGTCCCCAAAGAACATTCATGGAGGCCTCACTGTGCACCCAGCACTGGGCTGAGTCCCACCTGTCAAGCATCTCATTTAATCTTCTCATCAGCCCTGAAGCATCAGGACGATTATTTTTTTTTTAAGATTTTATTTATTTGAGAGAGAGATAGAGAGCATGAGCAAGAGGAGGAGGCAGAGGGAGAGGGAGAAGCTCTGCGGGAAGCCTGGTGCGGGGCTCCATCCCAGGACCCTGAGATTATGACCTGAGCTGAAGGCAGATGCTTAACCAACTGAGCCACCCAGGCGCCCCATAAGGGCGATTAGTATCCTCTTGTCACAGGTGGGAAACCTGGCACAAAAAGGTGACAGAACTTGCCCAAGGTCACATCAGTAATAAATGGAGGCAGTAAACCCAGACATTTGGGCTTCAAAGCCCCTCTAAGGAGTCAACCCAGGCTGAGGGTGTGTAACCACAGGTATGAAGACGCTCCAGAGGGGAGCCCTGGGTTGGAATGCAAAAGAGAGGAGATGGGGTAACTCCTGGCCCCCTGCGTGTTGCAGGCTGGAAGGTTCCGGGGCCTCAGGCATTTCCACCTGCCCCTTGGACACCACAATGTTTAACCCAATACCGTGATTTGGAAGGGTGACGGGAGCAAGCCCCGCAGAGATGCCTGGGCCCCTCTCTCCTCGTTCCTTCCCCACCCCACACCCCGCCCCCACCCAGAGGGCAGGGACTGGGCAGGTGGGGAGGAGGTGGCAGCTCCCCCTCCTGGTAGAGCAGCTTGGGACTTCTGAGTGAAGGAGGCTGGGAAATCATTTATCTGCATCCTCTGTTCCACACAATTGGCTTTCCTTTGCCAACTCCCTGTTGGAGTGGGAATGCTCTAAAAGCCTGGAAGGGGCGTCAAGCCATCATAAAAGGCTTCCAAAAATAAGAAGCCCCCTCCCTGCTGTAGAGATAAACAGCTCTGGCAGCCAGCGCTCCCTGCTCCTCCTGCCCAATCCCGGGTCACCCTGACTCCTCCAAAGGACCCTACAGCTCCTGGCAAGGGGCCAGGACTTCCCAGCCACTACCTGTCCCCTCCTCCATCTCCCCCTTCTCCAGGAGAGGTGGCACCACTGTAATTCCGGCTGTCACTGCCCTAATTACACCCCATAGCCCTCCCGCCAGCACCATGCGCCCCAAACCGCCTGCATAATGGGCTTCTTTTTTTTTTTTTAAGACACTCTCTCCTTTTCACAGCTGCCTTTTGAAGGCGAACAATCTCACACAATGTCGCTTAATGACAGCGCAGCTCCACGATTCCCAGCCCCCAGCCCCCCAGCCCTCTTCCTCCCTCCCTCCCTCTCTCTCTCCCTCTTCCTCACTCTCTCTCTCCTTTTTTTTTTTTTTTTACGTGATAATCATCATAATTGTCATAATCACCCTGGAGTTAAAAGAAGGTACCTGGGACATTTCAATCAATCACAAAGTGACCTAATAAAATGTCAGGATGGTCTGTGCGGGAAGGAGGCTGGGGGGGGAGAAAGACAGATACACAATCACACACGCGCGAGTGCACGCACGGCACACCACACGGTGCACACACCACGCCACGCGCCAGGCCCAGAAGGCTGACGACACGGGAGTCGGAGACCGGTACAATTTCCTCTCGGTGCCTCAGAACAAAGAGCAAGGTCAGATCCCCTGGGAGAGGACCAAAGGCCCCGCCGACCCCCAGCCTCATCTAGAGCCAAATGCTCTCTCCGGCCCCAAAACACACCACAGGGGCCTCGGAGAAGAGCCCAAGAATGCAGGGACAAGGACAGTGAGTTTGGGTCCCTCTTTAATCTCGCAAAGCCTCCCCACACTCATCTGGAAAATGAAATAGCAAACCTACCCACCACAAGATTCTGTGAGAACAAAATGCTCTGATTACAGTATCTAAAATAACCTCTCTCCAGGTTCCTCTCGATCCAGTATATTTATTCTCTTCACAACGTCTACAACAATCTGAAAGTACGTAAATATATGTAATTGGCTTATGCACCCCCCTCCCCATCCCGGCTCTCGGGTCCTCAAGGGCAGCTTTATCCACAGTTTAGAAGCACGGACCCCACAACTAAACCTGCCGAGTTCAAATCCCGGCTCCACCACCTACCGGCTGTGTGACCTAGCGTAAATTAATCAGCCTCTCTGTCTCACATTTTGACATCTATAAAGTGGGAATAATAGTACTTGCCTTCAGGGTTGTTGCAAGGTTTAAAAAATATATTGAACCTAGGGAGCTTAGAACGGTGCTGGCTTATAGGAAGGGCTCTGCCGGATGTTGTGTAGACACTCTGATGAGTGGAAAACACACATACAGTCCTTAGCACTAAGAGTTAGTCTGCGTCAGCATTCCATACGTTTTGGCTATTATTACCATCTTCATGACCTTTATTACTATCACCAGGTACCTTAAGGACGGCTGTCCCCATTGCTCAGATGAGGCGTTGAGGCCAGGAAAGGCTGTCCAGGAAATTTCTCCCCTCCTCCCGGATCGGGGCAGTCAGGACCCACTCAGGTCCTCTCCCAGCCTCGGCACGTCCCCACTCGGGTGGACAGAGCAGCTGGCTCTAGAGGTGTTTAATAAACAGACACAACAGGGTCTGCTCGAGCTGCCCCTCGCCCGCCAAAGCCTGGAGTCAAATCTGCTTCTGATGTGTTGGGGCCACCTAGGAGCAGGCTCTGTGATGGCGAGGCTGAGCCATCTGCCACCAGCCTGGGGCTGTCGGGAGGGAGCCAGAGCTAGCGAGGAGCAGCCAGGCAGGATGTGAAAGGGCTTTGCCCCATTGTGCAGGGGCCAGCTGTCTCTCCAGCAGAGGCGGGGTGGGAGGAAGGGCTCAGACACCACGCATCGGCCACCACCCACCTGTTGGACACTGCTGGCCCCAGTGCCCGACTCAGTGAAGCAGTAGTTGGCAGCCCCACATGGGAAAGAGTGGAAGCCAACCCCAGGGTTCAGACAAAGGGGTCAGACCCTGAGCCAGACCCTTGTACCAGAACAGACGGGAAAGTTCTAGATGGTTGGAGCAAAACATGGAACCCATAAGCCCCGTCTAATAAAAACCAACAGATCAGCTGAAATCAGATAAGGTCAGGGTGTGATTAAATCTTCAGAAGCCCTAAAAAATGAAAAGAGTTTGCTACCATTCTCTTCTCCCACTACAAAATTCAAAATAAAATGTGATTTTTGGAAATGACATAAAATCTACAGGAATTACAAAGGCAACACGCAGAGTGGTTAGGGTCAGGAGCTCTGGCGCCAGGCTGCCTGGGTTAAAGTCTGACCTCAGGCATATTATTTGAATTCTCTGTACCTCAGTTTCCTCTTTTTGAAGTAGAAGGGACAATCACTTCTTAAAGCGGTCCTGAGGATTAAGGGGATAATATACTTAGACCAAAGCCTGTCACAGAGTGATTTCCCTTTAAAGGCCGCTATTATTATGCTTTTTGAAATTAAAATATCTGCCTTCCTGGCTTTTTTGGATTACAAAATTCCGGATGGGCTTCAGCGAACCTTCAGAAGTGTTACCCTTGGCAATGTCCCTGCTTGCAGCTGCCCTTAGCAGGTGCTCAGGTGTGCCCACAGAGGACTCCCCCCAGCCCCGGCAGCACCATGATGCTTGGGGCCAGCAGCTGGCCTGGTGCCAGAAGGGGCTGGGGCGTATGGAGCATCAGCAGGTCCCCTGGGGCCCAGGGTCAGTGTCCAGTCGCTGATCAGAGGCAAGGAGCAGTGGGAGCGAAGCTGTTCCTGTACAAGCTTCAAGGCCAGGCAGTTTCCCTTGCTGGGGGTGCGGTGGGGGTCCGTTTCCCAGGACAGAGCTCAGGAGCACTGACAAAGGGGTAGGACTCCGAGTGCCCCAGAGGTGCTCAGCTTCAATCCCTCCTGGTAGGGAGCAGGGCTGGCGGAGGCCGGGTTGGGGGGGGGGGTGGCGGGGCGAGCCACAGCCATAAAAGAGAGAAAGAACCTCTGCTCTCCACCTTCCTCCTGGGTCCTCTTCAGAGCAGCCGATAAAACACAGGGGACTTAGCTCTGTCTTGAAGTGCAGAGAAAATCAGATTTTTATAGTCACTCTTGGATTGGTATAGTAATTAAGCACTCAAAAGGAGAGATATCTGCTGAGAACAGCTTCTGGGTTGTCTGCCCAGCCAGCTCTGTCTCTAGAAACTGCTCTTTGCCGCCTGCCACCAGGCTGCAGCTGGGGGCTTCCGGCAGCCACGTGGGTCTCCCTCCTCCAGCCACAAGTTGGTGTTGGGGAGCTGGGGGGCCCTGCCAGGGCCATTGAGAGTCATTCTCCAAAAACCGGAATTTGGAGCCAAGGGACATTCAGCTCCTTCCAAGGCATTTGGCATCACTCCATGTAACCCCCAGAGCTGCGGGAGCTGAGATCTCTGCCATGGGGCCCCGAGACACAGAGGAAGCTGGTCTGCAGAGGAGGAAAAAAGCAAGACAGAGATGGGATGATTTGCAGCGAGAAACAGAGACCAAGAGAGATGCTGGTGGAGGGCTTTCTTGGCAGTTCTGGTCCTTTCCTGAGGACCAGCTACCTCTTTCCAGGAGACACTCAACATCCTTAGAGCAAAGCTCCCTTTATGACTGAGCTACTCTGAGCTGGTTTCTATTGCTTCAAAAAAGAGAGGATTATGTTTTCTGTCTCCGACACCGTGAATCTTAAATCCCATCATTAATTCATTAACAATGTGTGCATCAGGTATACATGCGTCCCCTTTTCAGAACAAAATGTGAAGAAGGGGAGGGGAAAGCCATCCTTAGGCAATCCAAATTAATTCCTCTGCCCCGTGTGGCCGGGGCTTGCCTTGGCTCTACATTCAAAGCCACAGTCTGGCGGCCAAAGGCAATTAAAAAAGAATTCTAATCTTTACTTGAATCTCTCAAAGCATTGTAAACGTGACCCAGTTCAAACCCTGCAGACTCTTAAAAACCCCTTTCCTCTTTTCTCTACCTTTCTCCAGAGCCTCACATCCTCCAAATCTTAAAATTCTTACCCTTGTACTCCGGCTCTGTCAGTTCTCCTGCCCGCCCCCTCCTCCCTTTCCTCAGTAACTCATTCCGGGAGTGTTTGAGGCTCCCCTTTGTCCCTTACCTCCATTTGCCATGACAAAAGGGAGCCTTGAAACAGCTGGAACTTCTGGGTCTCCTGCTGCTCCTCTGTCTGGTCTCTCCACCCGCCCCCTACCAGGGGTGCTCACCGAATCCTGAAAATGAGGCTGGCAAGGACTGAGGCTCTCAGGGGACAGAATAGCGGGGGAATGGGAGGCAGGGGCTGGGGGGGGAAACATTGGGCAGGCCAAGGATACTAGCAGTCTTGGCCTTGCCCCTTCGAGAACCCTGGAGACACAACTCAGTGTCCCAGGGGCAGCCAACAAATCTTGATTTCCCTTCCACCTGCGGCTTCCACATCCAGAGCCCCCTACTCCCTCCACCCCATGTCCCCAAGACCCCACCCCATCCTGACCTCCAGTGTCCCAGGGGCCCCACCCCTGCTCCCATTCACACCAAGTCCAGTCCTTCCATACCTCTGGTCCTCCTTCATCCCTGCTGCCGGCTGGCCACTGGTCCAGAAGTTTTCTCCAGGCCATCTCTCTATCCACTCTCATAGTCCGTCCAGGCTGTCATCACAACCCCTCACATCCATCACACCCCTGGAGCCACAGCCTCCCACCTGCTACTTCCTGCCAGCGCAGTCGAACTCCAGCGCTCACAGTGGAGCTGGGTCTTCCTTCTCCCAATATCATCACGTCCACTTTTGTCTTCCAGGGGCACCCCACTGCCTGGGATAACATGCCATTTCCTCTCCTTGGCATTCAAGGCCATCTCTCAGCCCAACCACCCCCCCACACACACACACACACATACACACACACTCCCTGTCAAAAGGTCTTTAGCTCAGCTCTGTCAGCTCGGGGGTAGGCCTTTGTTCAGCTGGCTCCCCCACCCCCCACCCTAACACCACTGGCACCTGTATAAATCCAGCCCCCACCTGCAGGGTCCCCAAACCCATGTTGCTTTCTTTGGGCACATAAATGTGATCGAGGGACTTCCAGTGTTTGATGGCACGTCACTCTGACCGTAAGCTCTCCGGGTCTAGTGCTTTAAGGGCTACAAAATCAGACTTCAAGGGCTACAAAATCATCACCATCATCACCGTCATCACCATCATCATCATCACCATCAGCACAGAACAGTAAGTCTAGTACACTCTGATTTTTTTTCAAGAACAAACAAACGATAACTCATGTTTTAGGTGTGTATGTGTATAAAGGTGAGTAGATGTGTGTGTGTGTGTGTGTGTGTGTGTATGCACACATGTGCAGAAAAAGAGAAGGGCACACTTTTGACATTGGTTATCTCTGGAAGGTGGAATAAGAAACAGGGCTGGAGAAACTTTCACTTTTTATTTTCTCTTAGTGGTTACATTCATTACTGCAAGCACATATCACCTATAATTTTTTCCTCAAAAAAAAAAAGAATAGAGGGAGACAGATTTTGGTCCTGACTCTGCACTACATCACTGCACTTAGCCAAGTGCATTCCCCTCTCCAGGTTTCAGTATCCCATTGTCTGGGCAGGTTTTGTCCTGAGCACACAAGTGCAAAGCAGGACTCAGCTGGTCCCTGGAGTCAGACCCCAGCACCTGGGGCCATTCAGGGAGCACCTGGCTGCTCCACCTAAGACCAAGGCAGGAGCCCCAACCACAGCCATACTTTCCTTCCCTGAGGGCTCCCACCCTAGCACCAGGATGCATGGAACAAATTTACCCACGTGGCTCAGGGAAGGGCGGCTCCTTTGTCTTAAGTCCCCAGGGCACATGGTTGGGCCTCATGAAGACCTTTAACACAGTCAAAGAGAATGTAAGCCTTTGGAGAGCAAGAGATTTCTATGGAAAGAGAAGGGAAAGATTCTGGAAGGTCCCTCAGAGTCAACCTAGACCATCCAGCCTTGGAAATAAGGATGCCATGAGACAGGGAGAGAAGAGACAGGCTAGAGTTGCACATATTTACAGGGGAGGTGGGGGTTTAAGGGAACCCTACAGAGACCCAGGGGGAACCCTACATACTTCCTAGTGCCAGGCTATGCCTGAGGCCCTGGGACAGGGGCCCTGGCCATCCTGGAGGGCACAGCCCTAAGCTGGACTGAATGAAGGCTAAGAACACAAGGAAGGCAAAACCGAAGGTCAGGCCCAAGGGAAAAGTTCTTATCTGCAAAGTGCCATTAGCAAACCTGCCCCCCTTCACTCAGCGCATGCACATGTGTGTTGTTGATGCTTCCTCGATGGGGCTCTCATTGTCCATGTCAGCAGCTGTCTTCACACCCTCTGACACCCTCTGTCCTACAGCCTCACCCTGTCCTGCAAGCACACGGTAGGCACTCAGGGCAGATCTGGGGACACAGCAGAGTGCAATGTTTTGGTGTCCAACCAAACTATGGAGTCAGATAGACTCACGTGCAAATTTCACCCCTGCCACTTGCCCCTGGATGTGTGATCTGGACAAGCTATTTTTGTTGGGATGTTTCTACTGTGGTTTGGCAGCTCCTTCTAGCGCCTTCCTCCATGTCTACACCCCACTCCGGGGTCACCCTACTCCCTCTCCTGAGAGACCTCCTCCCATGGCAGGAATGAGCCCTGTGAGGCCTCTGATCTCCCCACCCTGCACCTTCTGGCTCCCTATGACCCTACCAGGGTCACCACATACAGAGATGAGGAGGGAACAAAAACCCAGCCCACGCTCCATGCCATGCTTTGGCACAGTGCTACAATCCTCTTTTTCTGCAAAGCTCTTTTCCTAATTTGCTGAAGCTATCATAACGAGCTACAGAGGTCCCAGCCCAGGCCAGAGGACATCACTGGGTGTCCTTACCCGAGACACAAAGACAGATATAACACACACTCCCAGAAGAGTACTGGCCTCTTGAACTTCACTGGAAGTTCCTTATCTGGATACAGGGTCCCTGCCCAAGACAGAGAAATTCCATCTAGTGGCACACCCCCAGGGCCAGGCTGAGCTGCCCTGGTCCACAAGAGTCCCCAGTGAGAGCTATCAGAAGCACACAGAGGTGGGTCTCCAGGAACCCAAGCTCCCCAGCATCAAGCAACACTCCACACCAATTGCTTGGTTCAGGGATGCCTCACTGTGGCCCCAATGGTAGGAAATGTCCATTTCCTGGCTCCCAGTACCCAGCATCAGTCCAACTCAGCACATGTCCATTTAGCCAGAAGCGTGGGCCTTGGAGTCAACCTCTTTGGGGTCCAATACAGACTCTACCACTGTTTGCTGTATGACCGGGGCTTGTAACCTCACCTCTCTGAACTGGTTTCATCTCCTGTAAGACATAGCTAATAACTGTACTCATCTTTTAGGATTATTGCAGAGATTAAAAGTGATAATATATATTGGGGTGCATGGGTGGCTCAGATGGTTGGGTGTCTGCCTTCGGCGCAGGTCATGACTCTAGGTCCTGGGATCCAGCCCTACATCAGGCTCCGGGCTGCTCAGCAGGGAGCCTGCTTCTCCCTCTCCCTCTGCCTCTCTCCCTGCTTGTGTGCTCTCTCTGTCTCTCTCTCAAATGAATGAATAAAATCTTGAAAGATAAAATAAAATAAGTAGAAGAGAGAATCTATATCAAGTGCTAAACACAGGGCAGAGCACCCAGTAAGAGTTCAATGTAATTAGCTATTACTGGTATTCCAATAACTATTATTACATCAGCTCACATTGACTTCTGAACTTCTGATTCCACAAAATCATAGGCTCCGGTATCTGGAGGGGCCTCCTGTCAAATAAGGAAGCTGTAGGCAACTGGGTGGCTCAGTTGGCTAAGCATTCAACTCTTGGTTTGGCTCAGGTCATGCATGATCTCAGGATTTTGAGATGGAGCCGTATGTCAGGCTGCACGTTCAGCAGGGAGTTTGCTTGAGATTCTCTCCCTCTGCCCCTCCCACCTCTCTCTCTCTCTCCCCCCGCCCCCCTCTCTCTCTCTCTGTAAAATTAAAAAAAAAAAAATCAAATAAGGAAGTTGAGGCTCAGAGAGGTCAAGATACTGAGTAAGGTCACACAGCTAGTAGGACACTGAGCTGAGTCTCGAAAGCAAACTTCCTACATCAGCGTTATTTTTTCTGCAACATCCCCTGAATCCTCTCTCATTTGCCCTCTTGTTCTGGCTTCAGGTCATACATGGTTCTGTATTATCTTTTAACATCCTCATGTGTGAGTGTACAGGAGAATGCTTTTGTGTTTGTGTCCGCATGTTAGCAGGTGCCCAAGGGTTTGAGAGTTGGTGGGGCTTTGTTGTGTGCTTCTGGGCATACTCGGGTGTGTACGCTTGCATCTGTGTGGGTGAATGTGTCCACATACATTTGTGCTGGGGTGTAGGTGAGTGTGAGCATGTGCCCAAACACATGCAGGTAAGAGTGGATACAGGATGCCTTGCAAGCCTTCACTGTGTGCATGTACGTGTGTATAGCTGTAGGGGGGTGAGTTCTGCCCCCAACAGGAGGGAAAGATCACTGAAGTCAGGGCTGTGTCCTCCACTTCGTGGTGCCCTCCCTGTGCCTGGCACAGTGTTGGGCATGCAGCTGGCCTCAATAAACACAGGTGGAATGGCAAGTGGCGCGGGGAGGATTTCCACCTCCTCGGCAATCTCTGCTCCTAGCTCAGCAATTATAGGAGGGGCATTCCCTGGGGACCCCATCCAGCTGGGCCATCCCGTGCCTTCCCTGAATCAGGCATTAAGTGCAAAACAGCTGGCTGAAGCCATCCCCGGGGGCCAAGATGAAGTGGGTGCCCGGGGACATACCCCCAGCCTGAGGGTGCTTGCTTAAGCGGCAGTAAAGGAAACAAAAGATGAAATACATCAGCCATTGGCAGCCGTAAAAAGAGCAAAATCGCTCAGCGGAAAGCCGCGTGCTATCCATCATCCGGCCCTTCTCCACTTCAGCTGCCGAAGCAAGAGGGTTTTTTTAATGCCCTCCAATTCATTTGCATTCGTACTGCCACTCTTTTACGGTATCAGGGGTTGCCAAGAAGATCTGAGCGGTTTTTTAAAGACGTTGATAAACCATTTCCACCAGGGAATAAAAGTTTTGGGGGGAAAAGGGAAAAGAAAGTTTTCCAAAATAATGCATTCCGTCTGCAGAGTGACGGGTAAGTGATTCTGTAGATGTATTGGCCCCATAAAACAGAGCAAGGAGTTTGGCCCAAATGTGCTCTGTGCTGGTGAGATGAGCAGTTCATTCATTTTGTAGCTGAGTTGAGACCTGAAACTTTGCAGAGTCACTGGGAAGAGCTTCAAAGGCAGCCTGCACCTTGTGTGTGACCAAAGCTTTGTGACCCCTAAAACACATATAAAACTATCAAAGTCTCTGAGCCTTATAGCTTCCTCTAGGCACCCCCACTGGCTTTGACAGTGTAGCAGCAAATGAGTCAGCAGAGAGGGAGTCTCCTTTCCTTCCATGAGTCTGAGAGCCTAAGCAAGTAAATCAGATGTGTACCATACCAATATGACACCATCCCCTACCCTCTTGCAACACTTGACTAAGCACTACCACATGACTCAGTTTTGCAGCCAAACTCTGACTTCATGACCTTGAGCAAATGCCTTTGCAGTCTGGGCTTCAATTTATGCAGCAGGTAAGGGTACATACTGGTCTAAATGTTTGGTCTGCTAAAGGAGTCAGGTTTAGCCACCCCATGTCATAGGCAACTGAGGCTCAGAGAAGGGAAGTTGCTTGTCTAAGCCCACACACTGGGTAAAGGTAAGGTAGGACTTAAACACAGGCTTCCCAGTCCTTGGGTAATGGCTTTCTTCTCCCTCCCTCCCACATTTTGGACATGTGTAATACATCAGGTAGTTGTTCACTACTTCCCTGCCTTGCTGGAAGCTGGGAGTAGAACAGAGGGAGAGATAGAATAATCCCAGAGAATCCTGGTCCTACTGAGAGGACTACAGAGTTTGCCAGAAGACCTTTCAATCAAAAGGGCAGGAAGGTCCCAACCCCACTCAATCCCAAGTGAGAACTTCTAGATTCCCTCTCAGTCTGAGCTTTATATTCATTATCAATGTTCATATATGAAGACATAGTAGATGACTTCTGAATGTGTTGGTCTGACCAGCACCAGGAAGATCTCTCTGCCCCCAAATAACTGTCCTAACTCTATCATCTGGTCAAAGATTCCCACCATTAGTCACCCCCATGGGTCAAGGCACTGAAGATACAATTAAAACTCAAGTGACATCTCCCTGGAACACAAGTGACAACTCTCTGCTTCTCCTTGGTCAGTTGCCCAAAAAGTTGAAGGGATGCTTAAGGAACAAGAGTGTCTGAAGGATGGAGAGGTTTAGAGTACCTATGATGAGTAGCTGAGTATCTAGTACTGGTGGGATGGGCAAGGCTGAAATAGAGAGGAAAGTGCCAAGACAAGGAGGGATGGTCAGCATTCTGGCAGCAGGAACAACAAATAACAATGGACATCATTTATTGAGCTCTTACTATGTTCCATTGTTGATTTATTTTATTTCATTTGACCTTTACAACAACATGCTAGGAGATAATTTCCAATCATCCTCCTTTTACAGAAAATGAAACTGGCCCCCAGAGAGGTTAAGTAACATGCCCAAAGTCACACACAGCTAGGAAGTTACAGTAGAGCCAGGATTCAAGTCCTACAATCCAATTCTAGAGCTATACTTTGCCAGCTCAGTGAACAACCATGTCATAGGATCATAGGTTGTAGCAGATATCAGCACCCTGCCTGGAACTCCTTACAGGCAAATGCTTGCTAGAGACCCTTAGAGACCTGTCCTATAAACTCTTCTCCTTGAGCATTACCAAAACCGAATTCAAGATCCTCCCCTCCTATCCACATATTCTCATATCCCTCCTGTGTTCCAAGGTAACCTAGGAGTCAAGCTGGACTCCTCCCTTTTGTTCACCTCCACATCTCACTGCTCACTAGGCCCTGTCTTGTCCATCTTCTGTAGGCACCCTCCTTGCTGAGCCTGTGAGCTCAGGCTCAGGACAGCTCATTGACTACCATCCCCGTTTTCCTTCTTACCTGCCCCAGCAACCTGCAACTTCCCATGAAGTCAGGCACAGGTCCTTGATGGTGTCTTCCACCACCCACCTCCCTGACCATGGATCACAGATCATACAAGTCTGCACAACATCTTGGGGAGGGACCTGGGCTCTTGCACTTATTAGCTTGTCCACTTGGGCAAAAAGCTTCCTTTCAACCCTTCATATGGAACCTCCCATCTGTCAGCTAAAGAGCTCAGAAGTGGATAAGAGCTGACTATTGCCTTTGAGTGGCTCAGAATATAGCAGCAAGACAGATACATGATAAGATCATTAAAATAGTCTGATAAGGCTCTGGAAGGAAAGCATCTGAAACAGAAAGAGCACAAAAAAGGGAGCAATTAGGTAATTAATAATGACAGCTACTGTTTATTGATTATCTCTCATACGCTAGGCATTTTATTTATATGAGTTCACCTGGTCCCTGCATTGAAGCTTCCAATAAGACATAATTATCCTACTGTTTAGATAAGAACGAATAGGTTTGGAGAAATAAAATAATTCTCTCAAGGCTACAGCCAGAATGTCCTTGGGATTTCCAATGCTCCTCTTCTTCTTATACTCATAATACAGTCTCACCCATGACCTCCTTCCAGTGGTGTCTGGGCCAGCCTTAGTTTCCCCATTTACCCAGAGAACAGCATGAGGTGATAATTTCTCTGTGGCCTCCATTTTCTCATCTGTAAAATGGGGATAATAATAAAACCCACCACAAAATGTTGTGCTAAGAACCCGAAGCAGCTAATATATGAAAAGCATTTAGAGCAGTACCTAGCACAGAGTCAGGGCTACATGGTGATATATTCTTCTTACTAATGTTATGTTTATTGTTATTTCCAAGGCCACAATCTTGCTTTGAGCTTCTGGATCACCTTGAGCTCACCGAGGAGCCCATCATCCATGTTTATCAAATGATACAGATGAGAGGGGCACCACCGTGGCTCAGTCAGTTGAGCATCAGACTCTTGATTTTGGCTCAGGTTGTGATCTCAGAGTCATGAGATCAAGCCCCACGTTGGAATCCACACTCAGCAGCAGAGTCTGCTTGGGATTCTCTCTTGCTCTCCCTCTGCTCCTCCCCCGAAGCTCGCTCTCTCTAAAATAAACAAATAATTTTTTTTTTTAAAGATACAGTTGAGGGGCACCTGGGTGGCTCAGTGGGTTAAAGCCTCTGCCTTCGGCTCAGGTCATGATCTCAGGGTCCTGGGATCGAGCCCCGCATCGGGCTCTCTGCTCAGCAGGGAGTCTGCTTCCCCTCTCTTCTCTCTGCCTGCCTCTCTGCCTACTTGTAATCTCCACCTGTCAAATAAATAAATAAAATCTTTAAAAAAAAAAAAAAAGATACAGTTGAGAGTCACCTGCACTGACTGAGCTCTAAGTGAAAGCTTCTATCCCCCTCCCACCCAACCAGCTCTTCCCCAAACCACAGTAAGCAAGCTTCTCCCACAACCCATTTCCACCATCACTGGGGGGGCTCGCAGCCTTCTCACTTCCCCAGCCTCATGAACCAAAAAAGAAAAGAAAAGAAAAAAAGTGGAGGGAGGAGCCAGAAGGGCCTGAGAGAGGCCAGTGGAGAAAGGGAAAAGGCTGTTTTTCCCCAGGGGTCTAAATTTAGTGGTAAAAAGTATGCTTGCAGTTCATGATCAAAAACCCTTCTGTCTCCAAGAGCACCAGTGTTGGCAGCTGTATCTATGACCAGCCAAGAGACTCATGTCAGAAACTGCCCATTCCTGGTGAATTTCAATGAGGTGCCCTTTCTGCAAGGAAGAGGAAAGCCATCATTTAAAAGACGAAGGCTGCTTTCACTTGGCAAGATAGGGTGATAGAGCAAATGCTGCCTTGGGGCACAGGAAGAGAAGGCTAGGGGTCTATGCCACCACAAGTCATACGCAGTGCATGTCAACAAGGTCCCCGCTCTGTGCCTTGTCTTGGGTTGGGTGCCAGCACACTGGCGTGCATCTGATACCATCCCACATGTAAACAAGCAATTACTAGACAGAGTAATATGTACCAGGATAGAGATATGCACAGTGAGCTCAGGAGGGAGGGGGCAATGGATTCATCAACCCAGCGTGGGACAGAGAGGGTTTCACGGAGCAGACATGCAACATGCATGAATACATTTGAGAAGGGTATTGAAAGAAGAGTAGGAGTTCAGCCGGTAGAGGAAAGGGCTGGGGTAGGTGTGGGGAAGTATTCCAAACAGGAAGGACAGCATGAGCTAGGTTGAGGATGTTTGTGAAAGCCCAGAGTATCTGGAAATGATGCCTTGTAAGAATTTGTCAGAGCACCAGAGAATAGTGAGGAGTGAAACTGGAAAAGAAGCCGGGGCCAGGTTGTAAATGGCTGTATATACAATGGTTAAAAATGCAGATTTCCAAAAGGGTGGTGGGGGGCGCCTGTCTGGCTCAGTCAGTAGAGCATGCAACCCTTGATCTCAGGGTCATGAAGTCAAGCCCCACATTGGGCATGGAGCCTACTTGGAAAAAAAAAAAGTGTATTTCCTCTTTTAAAGGACTGAAGGATTTTTAAAAGGAGATGATATGATGCATGTATGCTTGAAGAGGTATGGATCATGGATTCAGGAGTTGTAAGAATGTAAACATTCTTGACACTTCCAGAGAGAGAAAATGAAGTGTTCAACTTGGGTTTCTGGCTTGAGGCTGGGCTGGCCAGAGGGGGAAAAAAGATGCCGAACAACTTACCAGCAAAGAAACAAATAATGCCATTAAAAATGGGCAGAAGATCTGGGACACCTGGGTGGCTCAGTCATTAAGTGTCTGCCTTTGGCTCAGGTCATGATCCCAAGGTCCAGGGATTGAGCCCCACGTCAGGCTCCCTGCTCTGCAGGGAGCCTGCTTCTCTCTCTCCCACTCTCTCTGCTGTGTTACCTCTCCTGCTGTGCTGTGTCTCTCTCTATCAAATAAATAAATAAAATCCTTTTTAAAAAATGGGTAGAAGATCTAAATAGACATTTTCCCAAAGATCTACAGATGACCCACAGACACATGAAAAGATGCCTAACATCATGCATCATCAGGGAAATATAAGTCAAAACCAAAAGAGAGATTATCACCTCACCTTTGGCTCTTACCAAAGAGACAAAAAGTAACAAGTGTTGGTGAGGAAGTGGAGAAAAGGGAACCCTAGTGCACCGTTGGTGAGAATGCAAACTGGTCCAACCATTATGGAAAACAGTATGGAGGTTCCTCAAAAACTTAAAAATGGAACTACCAGTAATTCCAGTAATTCCACTTTTGAGTATTTATACAAAGAAAATGAAAACACTTAACTCAGAAAGATACACGTCCTCCCATGTTCATTGCAGCATTATTTGCAACAGCAGATCATTCACTGCAACATTATTTACAACAGATATGGAAGCAACTTAAGTGTCCCCTGATGAATGAATGGACAAAGAAATTATGGTACGTGTGCACAATGGAATATTACTCAGCCATAAAAAGCAATGAAATCTCACTTGCAACAACCTGGATGGACCCAGAGGGCCATTATGCTAAGTGAAATAAGTCAGAGAAAGACAAATATTATATTATCTTGCCTATATGTGGAATCTAAAAATCAAAAACAAAACAAAAACCAAGTGTATAGATACAAAAAACAGACTGGTGGTTGCCAGAGGAAGGGATTAGAAGGGGTCAAAAAGTAAAAAAAAAAGAAAGAAAGAAAATGCAGTTGATGTAAAACAGACATAGAAATTTTTATATTTTTTTAATATAAACAAACAAACAAAAGGCTAGTTTTTTGACTGTGGGACATGAAGTTGATAGCCAACCATTAATAAAGCATATGAATATTCACCCTTACTGACTTTTCTTAAGTGTCTTAAGACATTTTAGCTGGAGAATGTGTAAATTAATTCAGGGGAATACAGAAAGACTCTGGTCAGCCCCAGGGTAGTCTGGCCAACCAGATGATGATGTCTGGGGATTCTCCAAGACCAACAGAGGCCTGGAGCTCTAAGTCAGCTGGGACATGGCGTCTGAGACCCTAGACCGGCAAGAGGGGGGTCTAGAGCCCAAGTGCCCAGCCCATATTTCCCTTCACCCCCCACATCCAGGATGGTAAACACATTACAGCCTACATGCCAACACTGATGGATTGCTGGTGTCTACCAAAATTGTTATTTGAAAAGATTGTAAGACCATATCCAGGCCCAATGGGAAAGAAAACTCTGATTGATTAGCAGCGTCTGTCATGGATGCTAGGTCGAAAGAAGTCGTACATGTATCTCACACTTGTTTTCCCTGCAATACACACTTAGATTTCCTGCTAAGAATTATTGAGATGAGCCTCGGGTGCCTCACTTGAGAACAGTGGTTGTACAGGGGAGGACATAGTTAGAGTCGGGAGCCAGGAAGCAGACCACCTATGTTCTTTGGATCTCTAACTAGTGGAACCTAGAGGAGTACCAGGTAACTCCATCTCTTGGGCTGCTCCCTGGCCTCTGAATGGCATCTTAGAAACCTCTCCTGGGAAACCCATGGACTCCCCCAGATGCGACCAGCTGCTGGAACATGAATAATACCTAAGCATTCAGGGTCATGTCAAAAGACACTACAAGCCATAAAGACTAAGAAAGGACACCTTTCAGATTAGAAGTTCCTCACCTGGGACCCACAGAGGAGCTCCAGGAGGAGTATAAACACCTTGGGATTACACACAAATTATTCTAAATATGTGCATTTTGGGCACCTGGGTGGCTCAGTCATTAAGCATCTGCCTTCGGCTCAGGTCATGATCCCCAGGGTCCTGGGATCGAGCCCTGCATCGGGCTCCGTACTCAGCAGGAAGCCTGCTTCTCCCTCTCCCTCCCCCCCTGCCTGTGTTCCCTCTCTCTCTCTCTCTCTAATAAATAAATAAAAATTTAAAAAATAAATAAATACTCCATTTTTCTCAAAGGAGGTGTTTCGTGTTTGTCAGTCTCTCAAAGACAGCCATGGCCAAAAAAGCCTTCACTCACTGCTCAAGATGAAAGAGAGTAATGAGATACAAGTGGATTCTGCTGGGGTGAGGAAGACGAAGCATCCACATCTTAGTACGAAGTGAACTTCTGGGGATATCATCTGTCTACTCAGCCATTATAATCCACTTAGCTTTTAAAAAGTATCTTCCAGATCTGAGATGCAAATCTGAGGCTACTTTTGAGTATTGGGCAGCTCAGAAATCCAGGGAGGCATTTTTTTTCTCAAAAAATGTTCTTAATTTTTGTCAATCTCTCAAAAAGATCCATGCTCCCCAAAAGGTTTTGACCATTGCTGAAGATGAAGGGAAATAATGCTGTCTGTAATCAAGTAAGCAGGGAAGGTTTGGGGGACCAGCAAAGGCAAAAAAACAAACAAACAAACAAACAAACAAACAAAAAACTTCTTGCCTTCATTGTCCTGGCTGCACAGCCGGAATTGGCCACACCTGACACATCTTCCACCTCAGGAAACTGTGGGAGGTTAGGAAGATGCTTTGGACGTTACAATGGGAATCTGATGGAAGCCACCAGCAACTATTAGGCTTGGGAAACTGCATCACATGGGGGTTGAGGGTCTGGGTCAGAGCTGGGAAATGAGAAACAGGGACCTGGGTTGGCAGCCCTGGCTCATGAGCTGTGACACATAGAGCCGTGTCCCTTTTGTCCAGAGCACTGATGGTCAGTTGTAAATATCCGCGAATTGGTGTGTTAATGTGTGGTCCATCTCTCTGCTCTCCAAGTCTGCCAGTTCTGGGACAGCAAGGACTGTGTCTGGTTTTGCTCCCATTGTCATCTGGCAGAATGGTGGGCACATAGCAGATGTATTCAATAAATATTTGTTGAGTGAAACGCTAGGTGGATGAATGGATGGATGGATGGATGGAAGAATGAATGGATGGGCGGGGTAAGGTGATCCATCTGAGGGCAGAATCTGGAGGAAAAACTAAATTCAGTGCCTCATTGGTTTGGCATACAGTATAGTAGCTAAAAAAAAAACAGACTCTGGAGGTAGAATGCCAAGTTTGGGTCTCAGCTCTGCTGTTCACTTTGTGTATGACCTTGGGCAAAATATTTACCCTCTCTATGCCTCAGCTTCCTCACCTATAAAATAGGGATGATAACAGTTCCCACCCCGTAGAGTTACTACAAAGACTGAGTTAAGACATCTAATATTAAGCAGAGTACCTGATGCATAATAAGCATGAGGAAGTAAAGTTTTAAGAAGTTACCTTGATATGGAGAATCGAGGCAAAGGAATGCAGGGGATAAGAAAGAATTGAAAGCAATTGCAGACCATATACTCCAGCACTCAGGCTACTAAACTCAGGCTCATGTTGCCTCCTCCCCAACTCCTGCAAAGACCCTGTGTACTAAGACTCCCACAGTGACCCCCAGGGACAGCCTCCAATGCTTTACAGAGAAGTTTACCCTGTGGCCTTTGGAAGTGGTTCTGTACAAAAACGAAATGGACCAAAATCATTTCTAAACAGCCTCTCTGGATTCTTCTGGTCTGGGACCTTCAGGTATGCCCAGTCCTCCTGAGTTTGATGGTGAGAGGGAAGTGGCTAGAGGAATGGGAAAGGAGATTTGTGGGCCTTGGGATACCATGCTTTATGTGGACCAACCTACACTCTGCATCTCCTGGCCCATGTCCCCCCTAAACACTAAGCACCAGATGCCTCCCTCCGCACCATCATAAATAGCAATGAGAGTAACGACCGCTCAGAATACAGACGGTCTTAACCACCTTCTCTGCTTGTCTGGTCAACAGTGGAACAAGCAATGCACCTGTGGAAGGAACAATGACTCTGATCCACGGGTCACATTCAGCATAGGCATATCCGCAGTAACTTCTACCCCCAGCCAAATGATGTTGAAATCCATTACAAATTAAAGACAGCAGGTGTCCTTGAAAATGTTTGTGCCGACTGCCATTTTGTTTTAAGGGGGCAGAGTGATGATCATCACAGTGGCAATCCTGATCCTTTTAGCTAGTCCCCAGACGTGCCAAAATAGATCCGTTTCTTCTACATTTATCAAAGTGTTGACAGACCCAAAAAAAAAAAAAAAAAAAAAAAGCCAAGTTGTCAAATTGAAACAGAGACCTCATTTCGGTTTTCAAAATAAATGCACCCAGAGAAGCTCTACTGCGGAAACCTTGCCGGACTGCAAACCAAAAGACAGAGACTCCAGTTCTTGGTGTGGTCCTCACTGGCCGGGTGGGTTTGGGAAACCACCTCACGCCCCTGGGCTTCAGAAAGCTCATCCACAACAAGAGGAATTTGGACTAGAGGATATTATGCTGAGAAAAATGATAAAGTCTCATACTCCTCACTTTGCCTCCACGCAAATTCTCTGAGTCACCCTCTCCTGCCCCTCTTCCCTCCAAATGCTGATTGGTTCTTCTTCCTCCAGCATTTGTCATAAATAAGTGAACAGGGCAGGGCGGGGCAGGGGGAGGGACTGCCTGCAGCTCTGGAGAGCTCATTAGTGGGAACAGCTTCTCCACTGTGACTTCTGATCTTCAGCCCTGATTCACTCAAGCGGTCACAGGCAAAAGAAGAGGAAAATGAGGAGGTGAGGAGAAGAGCTGGTATAGGGCAGCAGGGACTGGAGGGGGCGGGCCGTGTGACTGGCTGAGAGGCAGAGTCCCTCCAACTCAGAGTCCACCGAGTCCCCGACCAGGCCTGAGCACTGGACTAAAAATGTGGGGACCCCAGAAGATTACAAGGATCACCCACCAATAAAGTGGGCCCTTGAAGAACCTGAAGCCCTTCAGAAAACCTTCCAGGGAGGTCAAATTCATGGGCGTTCCTCTGAAAACGAGCTTGAGAGCTGTTGGAGGCCTTCTCAGAGACCAAGCTCAGAAAGGGGTTTGCAAAGGCCCTTTAACAGCCAGAGAGCTAGGGGAGGGGTGGGGAGCAGGAGTGTTAAGGGAGCCTGGGGAGAAAAGTCTGCAGTGGGTCCAACACCAGAAACCCTAGAGAGTTGTTTATGGTGCTGGTGGCCTTGAGGCCCTCAGCCCACACTGTATCCTGTCTGACCTCAGCCAACTCCAGAGCCAGATGCCTGCCCAGCTCTGCTTCCTGCCTGACCATGACCCACTCCAGCCCACCCCAGTTCATGACCAGGCTGCCCTGGGCTGCCACCTTGGTCGGCTACCTGCCCGGAACCATGCAGCTACTTCCGTTCCCTGCTGCCTGTGTTTGTGGTCTGTTCGCCCCAGCCTCTCCCAACCCGGCAGCCCCATTCCCACTCAGTTCCTGAGAACAGAGCTGACAAATACATCACAGGGAGAGGCACTGGGACTTGGGCCCCGTACCCAGAAAACCAGGCTGCAAGATCCGAGGCAGGAGAAGACCCACCCCTCCCCACGCCCCACTCCTACCAGAGTACCCTAAACAGATGGCCAAGTAAGGCTTCCCTGACAAGGGAAACTTATTGCTGAGCGGGAGCCCAGCCCAAGTGCAAGTTCGCCAACAGTCTCCCTGCAGCTCCACCCTCCCCCACTTTGCTCCACAAATGCACTGTCTTTGGGGAGTTCAGAAAAGCTGTCCCCAGGGGCGCCTGGGTGGCTCAGTGGGTTAAGCCTCTGCCTTTGGCTCAGGTCATGATCCCAGGGTCCTGGGATCAAGCCCTGCATTGGGCTCTCTGCTCAGCCCAAAGCCTGCTTCCCCCCTCTCTCTCTGCCTGCTTCTCTGCCTACCTGTGATCTCTGTCTGTCAAATAAATAAATAAAATCTTTAAAGAAAAAAAAAAAAAAGAAAAGCTGTCCCCAGCAGCTCACAGGTGGCCAACTTCAGCCCATGGCCACAGTGAGGACAGATGTGTACCCCTTCCCTTTCCGATGTCCCCGTGAATGACCCTGACCAAGTTGCCGAATTTCTCCACACCTTGGTGTTCCTGTCAGGGTGCCACAAGGCCGTCATGAGATCATGGGCACGAACGTGGGGTAAACTACACAACATGGCCCAAGGGGGAGTCAAGGTTACTCTCCGAACCCTCTCTGGGCCTCCGCATTACTCAGCCTGGTGAAGGAGGATTCTGGAAGCTAGATGGTAAAGGAGATCATGGGAGTATTTCCATGTGTCGGGAGCTTTCACACACGCTGCCTGAATTAATCCTGTGAGGCAGACAGTACCGTAGCCATTCTCCAGATGAGCTTAAATTCACTGCCCAAGGTCATGTGGCTCAAGGGCCGCCAAGTCAGGATTTGAGCCCAGTTTGGTGTGGCTCCAAAGCTTGTGAATTTTAAAGATGTTATTTGAGAAAGAGAGAGAGAGCACACAAGCAGGGGAAGGAGTGGAGGGAGAAGCCAACTCCCCGCTGAGCAGGGAGCCTGATGTGAGTCTCGATCTCAGGCCCCTGGGTTCATGACCTGAGCCGAAGGCAGACACTTAACAGACTTAGCACCCCAGGTGCCCCCAAAGCCTGTGCATTTTAACCACCACTGGTAACTACATCCCTCTTACCTAGTTACTACCACCCCTTCCAACAGGACCAGGTCTTGTTTCCAGAAACCCAGAGAAGCAACCCCACCTCAAAGGAAGGCCTCTCATGCCCCCTGCTCCTCTGGTCCACCAGATCTCTGGTCTGAGCTTCTGTTCCGAGCTAGGCCTCACTCCCAGTTTATCAAACTGTCTGGAGCTTGGCTTTGGACCAGGGCGCCCTGGACGACCCCACCTCTTCACTCAACCCCCTCCCTCTACCCCGACACCAGCCATTTCCTCTCCACAAGCAGGGGCACCAGAGATACAGAATGTGCCCTCAGGCCAAAAGTCTCAAGCATTACAGCACATGGGAATTACTGGGGGAAATGCAAGGAAAATGCACAGTCATCACCCGCCAAGACCCCAGAGCAACAGATCTAGAAGGGGCCCGGGTATCTGAATGTGTAACAAGGTGATTCCCGTGTCCCCACTGCCCTGGACTCACAGTCCTATGATTTTTTTCCTCGGGGCTGGAAGGTGGAACTGATTGGAAATCTCAAATATCACATTTCTAAGGGGCTTTGAAGTTATGTAACGTTCCTTTTCTTCCCCCAACTTTACAGATGAGAAAATTTAAGGCCTAAACAGAAAAGGTGATTCCTTTCAGATCAGACCACTGGTTACTCGAGCCAGGACTGGGGCCTGGGGCTGCTGCACGGGGCCCACAAGGTGCAGAGAGCCGGGGAAGGGATGGTGGGAGATGAGACCATGCAACCCCACAGCCCTTGGGTCACTTAGTTGAGGGACTATGGGACCATTCAGCAGGGACTGGGAGGCTTTCACACTGATTTATGAGGGGGACTCCACTGGAGGACTCCTGGGTGGGGATGCCATTTGTTACTTCCCCATGGACAGCTCCAAAACGATGATCACAGCACATGACCCCCGCGTGAGCATCCATGTGCGCAGGAGCGTGTGCACACACACAGCCTTGCCTTAATGACTCCCAGGCCATCTGGTGCAACTGCCCCCGGGGACTCCGGGGCCTGGGTGTCAGGTGTGGGGGCCGTCACAAGACATGGCCCAGAGCTGGATTCTTTCGGCCAGCAGGAGACATATTTGCATAGTGCACTGAGTTAGAGCTGGGAGAACCCAGGGGCACCCACACCTAAATCCAGGGACGGGCGGGCTCCTGGGAGCTGCTCAGCTCATTGGGTCAGAGGTCTGCAGCGGCACTAGTCAACAGAACTTCTCATATGATGGAAATGACACAGAAATGACAGAGGACATCTGCTCGGTCCAATACTCCAGCTGTATGTGGCTAGTGAACACTTGAACACGGCTAAGGAGACTAAGAAACTCATTTTCTTCTAATAAATACTAAAATGAATGAAGATATTAAGCCATTTAAATCTCACAAGAGGGAATGCCTGGGTGGCTCCGCTGTAAGCATCTGACTTCTGCTCAGGTCTTGATCTCAGAGTCCTGGGATGGAGCCCCGCCCCGTGTAGGGCTCCACCGAGAGTCTGCTTATTCCCCCCCCCACGGCCCCGCCCCCTGCTCACGCTCTCTCTCTTTCTCCCTCACTCTCAAACGAACAAATAAAATCCTTTTAAAAAATAAATCTCAAAAGAGACTTCTGGGTAGGGACTATTATTTTGTCCATTTATAGAATGAAGAAGCTGAGGCATGGAGGTCAAGTAACTTGTTCAAGGTCACACAGCTAGAAGGTGGTGGTGGGGAGAACAGAAGCCGGGCAGTATGGATCCAGAGTTCCTTCCAAAGCCCTCCTGTAAGCCCTGCCCTGCAGACATGCTGCATTTCTGCCTCACTGCCTGTGACACACCATACACACACACACACACACACACACACACACACACACACGGTCTGAGAATCAGAGCTCCACTCTGGAGGGGGACACTCACTTGCTGGAATAGAGCCCCTCCCACCCCTCGGCAGAGCCCCCATCCAATGAGCAAAACACCAGACCAGCAGCAGCACTGGGAGCCTTGACTCAGTGAGAGAGGCATGCGTCCCTGAATGATGCAGCGACCGCCTCACAGGGGAAGTCCAGTCTCTGCCCTGGAGCACCTCCCCATCAGACGGAAGAAGCAGGGACACTGCAGAGATTCCCGCTGGGGTCACCAACAAGGGCAGGTGTCTGTTGAACCATCAGCAACCCCGTCAACCGCGCTGCCTCCGTGTCAGCTGACCCCAAGGAAGCGTTTGATAAGCCTTTCCCGAGCCTCTCCGAAAGTGAAGGTCTGGAGGAAGTACGGCATCACAGTGATCACTTCCCCCGCATGCTGGGATAAGGGAGCCCTGTTACAGCTAATTAGGAAAATGTATTAAGAACACGACTTACAAATGGCCCCACGGTTCCCCACATCTCATTTGCATTGAGCTGCTGTTACCTTATTGATTATATTAAATTAGGAGATAGTCACACCGTCTGCAATGCAACAATTATCATCATCAAACCAATTAGGATCAAATGGGATGTGGTCCCCGTCGCTCCAGCTCGGCACTCGGCTATTTCCAACACTGTCAGCCGGCCTTGTGAAATAATTGTGTTTCTACTGAAACAGTGGCAATCAGCAGAAATCTTCCCAAGAGACCCTCCTCTTTCTCCACAGCTCTGTGTCGGGATATCTTGTCACGCAAACACAAGCAAAATGATACAACTGGTATCTTTGGTAGCAGAAGTCTCAAGGGGGATGAGGGGAAAGCTTGACAGACAAACTGCACCAGGCCACAGGCAGCCTTTATCAGCTCATCACAGAACTGTGTGAACAGACACCTTCATGCAATGGCCAGCCCCCCATAAGCCTTGTGTGCCCCCCCCACAACTAGAACATACACACACACAACACGTGCAGACTCCCTCACTCACACGCAGCCCCACAAAGTTCATCAACACCACCCCTTGAGCAAAGGCACACAACAAACTTACACGCACTCACACTCACACTCAGACACTGACACCCGCTGCCATCCCTGCCACACACGCCTACAACCAGCATACTGGGGCACACCGCACACACAATAATTATACGCTCAACACACACAAACAAGCCCACACAGGACACACACGCACACACACTCACAATGATTTATCACAGTCACACACAAGCACAACACACACGCGAGCACACATCCCTTTTGGAGAGATCCTCGATGGAATCCAGGGGTCTGGCCCAAGGATTCCTAAGATCCCCCGCCCCGCTCGTGGCTGCTCCTTCTCAGCCCTTGCTGACACGCCACACCCCAGGTTTGGTGTATCACTCTCCACAGTGTGGTCTGAAGCCCTGTCCAAGGTCACTACCCGCTTTGTGGTCATCCCTCTTGGTGACCAGAGTGGGGTCGGGAGGGGGGAGGCAGGGGGCACATGAGGGGAGTCGGGCAGAACACCAGCTGCTCAGAGGTTTTCTGGGAAGAGGCAGCCCTCGGAGAGAAGCGGCACCATAAAGTCCCTTGATTGTACCAGTGCCTGTTCATCTGTTCCCACGGTTTTAACCCGGCCGCCATTTACGAAATGCACAGGGGGATGCCTGTGGCGGGGTTATTCCCTCATTTATGCAATCAATATTTCCTGAGTGTCTCCTCTGAGCCAGTGCTCTTCCAGGCGCTGGAGATTCGACAGTGAACAAAAACAGTCCCTGTTCTTGTGACACTTAGAGTCTAGAGGAAGAGACAGATAATACCGTAATAAACCACTACATATATAAAATGTCAAGAGCGGTGAATAAAAATAAAGCCGACAGAGTGTGGGGGTGCTGTTTTAGATAAGGGGACCAGAGAGGGCCTCCCTGGTGACGTGACATTTGAGCAGAGATCGGCTGGAAGGAGAGGCGAGCCGGCTGCTGCAAATGTCTGGGAAGAGAGCATTGGAGCCGAGGGAACAGCCAGGGCAAAGGTCACGCGTGGCGGTCCCTGGAGCAGCAGAGCGGTCAGCACGGCTGGAGAAACGAAGCAAGGTGGGATGCCTGGGTGGCTCAGTCCATTCAGTGTCTGCCCTCAGCTCAGGTCATGATCCCAGAGTCCTGGGATCGAGCTCCGCCTCAAGCTCCTTGCTCAGAGGGGAGCCTGTTTCTCCCTCTGTCTGCCGTTCCCCCTGCTCGCGTGTGTACTCTCTCTAACAAATAAATAATTAAATCTGAAAGAAAGAAAGAAAGAAAAAGAAAGAAAGAAAGAATGAATGAAAGAAAAGAAAAGAAAAGAAAAGAAAAGAAAAGAAAAGAAAAGAAAAGAAAAGAAAAGAAAAAAGAGAAGCGAGGGACCTGTGGACGGACCGGTGTGGCCTACTTCAGGTGTGCTCTCTCACTTAATCCTCACCGCTCTCCAGGACTGGGGTACTAACATCTCCTGCTTTATGACAAGGCTGAGGCTCAGAGAGATGATGCCATGGTGCCAAGTCACACAGCTCTGAAGATCCAGAGCAGAGACACACAGCAGGGCTGCCCCTTAACCCCAGGCCCTCTCCTGCCCTCACAGCTCCCGCCTCAGTGCCAGGCGGAGTCCAGGTCTGTTAACACAGAATCGAGCAGCGGCTCACTTACCATGGTCACCAAAATCACAACTGACCTATTAACTCATCGCTAGAGCTTTCATTACACACACAATTACAATGCACACGATCACGGTCATTAGCGCAGCTTATAATGGCCAACACCATTAATAACTCAGCGCTCTTTCCATCACCACTAACGGGCCCCTCTCAGGGTTCCCAACGCACACACCCGGAGCCAGTGAGGGACTCCGGTGGGAGCTGGGGAGCTTCAAAGCCTCTGCGGTCTGTCCCCAGCCCCCTGTAGCCGCCGCAGCTGCACCCACCCCACAGCCCTCCTCTCCTGGGTAGCAGCCCTCTGCTGCCTGGGGTTGCTCCCACTCACTTGCTCCTCTGGGTCTGGGAGGAAGAGAGGGCAAGCAGAGCCCTGAAACATGTAGAAAACTGAACACTAGCTGCAGACAACCCACAGTTCAAGTTTCCGGTGCAGGCCACAGGGGTGCCCCTCAAACAGAAGAGGAGAGGTTCACAGACATTGCCAGAAACCCCTCCAAAATGAGGTCAAGGAAAATTCTGAAATTGTTTTCTGTTTAGACCTACAGAGTCAGTGCTAGATGCAAACACTTCCTTGTTCCATCTCACAACAGCCCTGGGGGAGAAGGATCAGTATGCACACTGTACCATGAAGAAGCTGCAGCTCAGAGACGCTAAGCCACTTGTCTGAGGTCACACAGCTAGGATGTGGAAGAGCTGGACTTTGAATCCTGTGACCTTGTCTGAATTGCCTAGATCAGGGAGGTATCAGAGGGACTGAGGAGGGTCATAGCGTGTCCAGTCAACTTTCCTGCCGTGAGACACTCACTCAGCTGTGCCCTGCTTCCTGCAGGTGCCTGTGGGGGGAGGGCAAGGGCATGGGAGGAGGAAGGAGAAGGAGAGAAGTTTGGGGAGAAAACAAAGAGATTTAAAGGAGAGGAGAAGGACTCAACAAAGAGCCCCCCTGCCCATGTACCCTGCCACCCTCGTCCTCACCCCTCCTTCATCCTTTGTACCTAATATCCGTTTGCAACACGTGATCCTGAATCCGTGTTCCAATATATGGCAAGAATTGGATGGTCCAGGGGCACCTGTGGGGGCTCAGTTGGTTGGACTTCTGACTCTTGATTTGGGGTCAGGTCATGATCTCAGTGTCCTGGGATCGAGCCCTGGGTCAGTCTCCATGCTCAGCGGGGAGTCTGCTTCTCCCTCTCCCTCTGCCCCTCCCCCCACTCACCTGCCCCGGGTGCCACTGGTCCCCTGTTCAGAGCACCTCTCTTCAGGGAGACTTGGGGCACTCAGCAGGATGGGCGCAGTCACAGAGTCACACAAGACTGGCACTTGGCCCACACTCAGACACTTTCCCCTGGGCGCTCCTGTCTAAAACGCTATCCCCTCCCAACTTCACTGGCTGGCAAACCTCATTCCCCCATTAAGACTCACCTCAAACATCACCACCTCTGTGAAGCCACCCGTGACTCACAGGTAGCAACCGTGGAGCATCATAGAAGTGTCTGAAGAGTTCATCTTCTCCCCCTCCCTCCTTCCATCTCACTTCCTGGAGGTCACAACAGACGGGCCATATTCTCTCACATAATTTTCCAGGCCCTTACCAACACACACAAAAACACGTGTGATGGGGCGCCTGGGTGGCTCAGTGGGTTAAGCCGCTGCCTTCGGCTCAGGTCATGATCTCGGGGTCCTGGGATCGAGTCCCATATCGGGCTCTCTGCTCAGCAGGAAGCCTGCTTCCCTCCCTCTCTCTCTTTGCCTGCCTCTCTGCTTACTTGTGATCTCTCTCTGTCAAATAAATAAATAAATAAATCTTAAAAAAATAAATAAATAAAACACGTGTGAGCTTCCTCGCCCTTTTTCTTCTTTTCTACTCAGGTGTTGAATGAAAAAATGGAATTTGCATTACTTCAAACTCATTTTGTTCATGTCACATATCTGGGAGAAGCCACCAGGTGGGTGCACATGGATGGAAGTCCCTCCTCCCCGCTGGTGTGACCACAGCGGAGCTCAGCCAAGTTATTTGGCCACGTCCCTCTCGATGGGCGTCCAGTCCTTTCTTTTCACCACTGCGAACAGTGCTGTAACAAATGTCTTTGTACATTTATCTCTACGTTCTGATGCTGTTACTCCCCTAGGATGGATTCCCAAGGGAGGATTTGTGAATCAGATGGGCACTGTATTTTAAATTGTAATTGCTACAGCTGATTTTGTTCCTTAACTTTTATAACAATTCTCGCTCCCGGTGATGTACGCAAGAGGCCTCTTTCCACACCATGGCCAGAACTGGACATTCACTGTCTTTGTCACACTTGCCAATAGATGGCTGATAGAATTGTTGTGAGGTTTAAATATAAAACATAGTGTCCATTACCTAAGTTCTTAATTAATACTAGCCATTTATATAACTCTGATGTCGCCTTATTATCATATATCTAAGGAAAGCCTAGAGTACATGATATGACTTGTACGTTTAGGAGATTGTGTGTGTGTGTGTGTGTGTGTGTGTGTGTGTGTGTGTGTGTGTGTGTGTGTTTAAGCAGATCTGATTTTCAATCCAGCCTTCTCTGCCCAGCTGTAGAGCTCTCTGCTAGTCATTTAACCTCTCAGAGCCTCACGGTCTCCATCTATAAAATGGGGACCTGAATGAACCCTGGGCATTCTCCTTCATGAGGAAACGCACAGAGCTCAAAGGAATTTGTAACTATGAAGTCATCTTTAAGACTCCATTCAGGGGCGCCTGGGTGGCTCAGTCTGTTAAGCGTCTGCCTTCAGCTCAGATCATGATCCCAGGGTCCCTTACAGCCTATCACATGGCCTGACATGGTCCCGCATCAGGCTCCTTGCTCAGCTGGGTGTCTGCCTCTCCCTCTCCCTCTGACCCTCCCCCTTGCTCATGTTTTCTCTCTCTCTCTCTAAAATAAAATCTTTTTTAAAAAGAGGTTTTTTTAGGTGTCTGGGTGCCTCAGTTGGTTAAGCGACTGCCTTCAGCTCAGGTCATGATCCTGGAGTCCTGGTATCAAGTCCTGTATCAGGCTCCCTGCTCTGCAGGGAGTCTGCTTCTCCTGCTGACCTCTCTTCTCATGCTCTCTCTCTCTCTCTCTCTCTCATTCTCTCTCTCAAATAAATAAATAAAAATTTTAAATTTTTTTAAAACATATAAAAGAGTTGTTTTAAAACTCCATTTGGGTGTGGAGGGTTATACTCTCGGTTGCACTAATGACCAGGCATGGTCTCTAGGGGATTACCAAGCAGCCACTTCTCAGGAGAGCAGGCACCTTCACAGTCAGAGAAGGGGGAAGAGGTCTCCTGACCCTTGGCCTCAACACTTCAAAGAGGCATTTATGCCCCAAGCATCCTTAGGACAAGGCAGATACATGAAGAGGAGCACAGGGTCACCTAAGGGGCCCCAAAGTAATCTCTATCCACAAATGTCCCCTGGCCCAGAGAATATCGTGAGATGTCTGAAATTTCCCTGCTAGAGACCTATACACTCCCTGGAGGACCAGGTCCACTCCTGTGATTTCCAGCATTGCTTACCAAGCATTGCTGAGTCTGTGCTCTGTGCCAGGCACTGTCACAATCAACTCTGTGCTTGACTCCATCAAGGTCATCTCTCCACCTCTGGCTCCCACCTATGCTTCAAGCCCACATTCCCATCCCTCTACTAGAAATCTCTCACCATCCATGCCCTGCAGGCACCTGAAAACTCAGCATACCCCAGAGTGAGCTTATCAGCCTCCCCCACAAACCTGCCCCTGCTCCTCCTGCTTCCCCCTCTCCAGACCTGGCCTCTCCCTGCTCTAGGCCATGACCCCAGAAGCCTCCGCAATCACCGACTCCCTCACCACCTGCAAGTCATCAGTTATGGAGTCTTATAAACTCAGCTGCCTTCTCCATCTCCCCACCCAGGGCCAGGACTCAGATGAGGTGAGTAAGGCAAATTCAAGCAGGCGCTCTCAGGTCCCTATAAGTGATGACCTTGAGAGTGAGCATCTCCTTCAACCTGGCACCCTGGGAGCCTCAGCTGCCCACCCAAGTCCAGGCTAGCCCCGACCCCTTCAGCGTCTCTCACGGGACTAGGGCAGGAGCCTAGTTTCCCACTCCGGCCTCCAATCATCCTCTTCCCCGTGGCCAGATTAATCCTCCTCCCGAACCCCAGCGTTGACGCAATCCCATCCCCAAGAATCTCCCAGGGCTCGACGTCCACCTACTGACTTAGGTACCAAGCCTCGCACTCACGCGGGACAAGTGGGCCACCACGAGCCCAACACCTGTTTGAATTTTCCCTGCCAAAAAGCTTCAGAGCTGACATCTGATTGGATCATGAAAGCGCATGACACAAAAGCAGCCCAGCCATAGGTTCCCTAACAGCCTATCACATGGCCTGACATAAGAAGTTCTACATGGAGACAAGGGGCATCAGCTGAGCCAATCAGATTTCTGCTCTCAGGAGTTTGTACTAGAAGGAAAAGAAAACTGTCTAATTGCGGGACAGAAAAAGCGGAAGCGAGGAACTGAACCTGAGTCATGTCAACAATTAATGCACTTCCTCCAGCTGTGCAGGTCCTGGCGCCATTTTAAATCCAGTCGGCCTTGGTTTGCCAGCCCTGCGATAGTTCTCTTACTGGATCTCCATAAGAAGGCCCTTATGATGCGAGAAGGGTCTTGTGTGAGCTAGCGTGAGTGGACCCCCGACCCATGAAATCAGAACATTCACAGATCTTTGCAGTACAGCCCAGCTTAGAATCTTGGCTACAAGTCACAGAAAGCTAATGGGGGCTGGCTTTTATTCCAAATGAATAAGGACTGGAAATGGGACACAGAAGGCCACCAGGAGCCAGTCCTTTCTCTCTCCCTCTGCAGTCTACTTGGACCCTGGGTAGAGCCTACCCACTCCCAGCTTCCCAGTGAGAGATCCCAACCCTGCCTTCTCCCAGCCCCAGAGCTAAATTTCCAGAAAAGAGAATCTGATTGATCCCATTTGGGTCCGTTATGCAATGAGCCAGGAGCCAGGAAACCAGCTCAAGGGAGAGGCATGGCTCCTGAATCTTTGAATTCTTCCCCTAGGTTAGCCTTTGACCTCTCCCCAATCCACCCCCACCCATGGCTGTGTTCTTGCCAGAAGGGGCTGGGGGCCTGCCTCTTCTGAGCTTGCGGGCCTGGCACTGGGTCAGAAAGGCTGGATCCCACCAAGACCCCCAGGGGTGGAAGATAGCTGTCTGGAGAGGGCTGGAAACCCCAGCTCCTGCCACGCACCCCTGAGCTTGGCTCTGACACTCACACACCCACGGGAAAAGGGGCATCTGATGCTTCTGTGCAGTTCCAAAAAGCTGGAGACATCTCACACCCACAAATAATAATCATGATTTTCTGTAATTATTATTTGTGTATTTTGCATAATTGTCATAATTATTATCATCAGCTCATCAGCCTCCCATCCCAGCGTGCTCTCCTCCCGTCCTCAGCCCTGAAATCCGATCACATGGGGCACCCTTTCCTGCCTCTGACTTCCTCCCTAGAGCTGGTTCTTAGGGATTCTTTCAGAAAACGGGATGGGACACTCCTGAGGGTTCTTCTGCCTTGCTTATCCTTCCAGAATATTTCTGGCTCTTGGTGCTTTCTCTCTGCCAGGCTGTGCTGGGGAGGGAGATGAGAGAAGCTGGCTTGCTCACTCACTGTGGTAAGGAACTCAGACCTCCCTGACCCCCTCCCAGCGGTGGGGCGCTGGAGCTTGGACCAGCCCAGGAGTTCAGGGTCTTATCCCAGCTCTGCATTCCAATGTGTGACATCACACATCACATGGGCAGCCTGAAATCAGTCATGGTGGGAGTATTTACACCATAGAAATGGGCCAAAGGGCTTTTTTCCAGGGAGATAATTGGTGAACATTGGTCAGCACACCTTCAAACCCACCCTCCACACCACAGATGGGATATTCTTTTAAGGCAGAAATGGAACCATGTCACTCTCCTTCAGGGGCTCTATGTGACCCACAGGTGAAGTCTAAACTCTTCAATGGAAGGCCTCCAAAGCCCTCCATGGCCCAGCCCTAGCCCACCACTCTGACTTCCATCCTTACTATCTCCTCAGCCCTTCCAGAAGTCTCTGCACCCCTTCTAGTCTCCTCCACATGCACCCTGATTCTGACTTACCTTCTCCACCTGCCTCCGCCCCTTCTCCCTTCAGTTTGGGCTATGATGCGACGTCTTTCTAGAAACCCTTGCCCGATGCCTCTGTTCATACCCACTCTCAGGGCAGCATTTTCACCATGATTTTACCTGCCTGTACCCCACTAAACCACTTGCAGGGTCAAGTCTAATGTCCTCATTCTTTTACTTTCAGCACCTGGCACAGAGTCCCGCCATGCTGAACTGAATAGACTCAAACCAAAGAGAATCCACAGCACAGCCCAGGAGAGACTGTGGGCAGGGTCCTCACTGATCCCAAAGAGAGTGTGTTCTGGGAGGTCAGAGAGAGCAGGACACTTCTGATGGGAGAAGACACATCCTCAGGGAGAAACACCAGGCCACACTCTCCTCTTGCTGCTTCCTGCCTACCCTGGGGCGCCCCCATGAATGCCCCTGTCATTTCCCTATCTGCTCCTACAGCCTCACAACACTTTGGGTGCAGGAACCCCTCATCTCTACCTGCCTCATGTGTGCACACGCGCGCCCACACACACACCCATATGCACACACACACATCTCCAACCCCCCCCTCAAAACTGGCTGAGGCTGAATTTCCCAGATCCCCAGAGGAAAACAACGGGGGCTCCATGGTCAATAGCAAAATGGGGTGAAAGAGGGATAAAACGTGGTCTTTCTCGCGCACTGAAGTACGAAGTCTGAGGTTCCTATCTCACAGCTAACACTGAGAACTGTTTAGGAGGAAAGCAAAAGAGCAGCAAAGCTAAATTAAATCATAAAGAAGAAACAAAACCAAACCTGAGTGCCTTCATGGTCTACACAAGGGTCCATAATATCTTCACTGGTGTATGGACCGGTGAAGATATTCACCGAGCAGTTTGCGGAAGAGGAAAAATCCGGGGTTTTCTATGCCAGGAAAGGGGGAGGCAGCTGATGGTTCTGCCACATAAGGATGAAAACTAGCTCTCCACCAAGGACTTACTCATGTCCAGAAAACCTCCAGCTGGGTCCAGGAAAGGTCTGGCATGGGTCACGTGGTGACAGCAGCCACCCGTTTTGACACTTTCCAGGCAGGTGTTACTGAAAATAGATGTGTTCTGTGTGGGGGGCTAACAGTCACGGCACACTTACTCTGTCCTAAGGACTGGGCTTCCTGCCACAGCGCGGGGGGTGGGGGGTAGGGATGCGGCTGGGGAGAGGCCAGGGGGGCAGCCATTAAGAGTCCGGGTTCAGGGGTCAGACCACCTCTATCTGTTTACAACCTTCAGTTTCCTCCTCTCTAAAAATGGGAATTATAATAGTATCTAACACACA
This sequence comes from Martes martes, assembly GCF_963455335.1. Lineage (NCBI taxonomy): Eukaryota > Metazoa > Chordata > Mammalia > Carnivora > Mustelidae > Martes > Martes martes. The sequence continues at coordinate 163,096,900 of NC_137891.1, read as the reverse complement.
GGGCTGTTATGAGGGTTAAATGTGTTGTTATATGTGGAGTCCTTGGAACAGTATTTGGTAGGATCTTTTAAGATCTTTTACTCTATCTTATTTAATGTTGTCATCAAGAGGGAGATACTGTGGAGACCTGGGTGGCTCAGTCTGTTAAGCGTCTGCCTTTGGCTCAGGTCTTCATCCCAGGGTCTTGGGATCGAGTCCTACGTAGGGCTCCCTGCTCACCAGGGAGTCTGCTTCTCCCTCTCCCTCTGCCTGTCCCACAGCTTACGCTCTCTATCTCTCTCTCAAATAAACAAATGAAATCTTTTTTAAAAATGTAAAAATAAAATAAATAAATAAAATCTTAAAAAAAAAAAGAGAGAGAGGTAGTATTTTATCTCCATTTTACAGATGAGGCATGATGGCTTGCCCACAATCCTTCCACCACCACAGCAGCCCAGGGTCTAAGAACTCCCAATGTAGCACCAAGGCCCCAGGGGAGGCCCCTCTCATCGTGGTCACCATTCAACAATGGTTGCCATGGAGACACCCCTCTCCTGGCCCCCGGGGGACTCCTTCAGCCCCACCAGCACACTTGGCAAAGCTGGGACCCACACAGCCCCCTGGGCCTCCTACCTCCTCCAAGGCCCTGCCAGGGAACAGACAGGGGTCCCCCCCTGCCCGGGACATCGACAGACTTCCCTCACCTCCCAGGCCCTTGGGTCCACAAAGATTCTCCCTCTAGTCAGGAGGAATTCCTCTCTCTCTTTCTTCAATATCCTCTCCCTTCCCTTACCGGCACCCGGCTTAAGCCCCTGGAGAGGGTCCAGCTTTAAGCAAACGAAACCCCACAAGAGAGAAGGGTCCTGCAGATGTCTCTTCCTGTCCAGGCACAAACCTCCCTGGAGCAAGGAAGCTGAGGCCAGCTGCCTGCCAGGATGGAGGAAAGAGAGAGAAGACAGCACTGTCTCTCGTGGTCAGTCCGCAGGAGTAGGGCTGGGTGCTGGAATTCTGCACAGGGCGAGTCTCCCCAGAGGCTGGAGTCTGGCCCCGAGGTACCAGGCTGGCCCAGGAGCACCCCTGAGATACCCCCAAAGGAGGTCACAGTTGGGTGGGGACACACACACCGCGGCTGACCCTTACTGTGCACTACAGAAGATCCAGCGGAGGTCTGGAGCTGACAGTGGGAGAAGAGCCATGCATTCCTCATGGGAAGGGCAGCGGAGTCTTCCACAGAGGGGAGCTATGAACTTGGCCAGGCTGGGTGGGGAGGGGACATCAGCCCAGAGGGGTAAGAGGCCCAGCAGAGGGACTAGCTGGAGGCTTAATATTGCACTGGTGTCCAAGGATATGGTGCCAGGCGACCCTTTATGAGGTAGAATGGGGACAGTTGGGGGCAGGGGGCCAGGGTGAGGTAGGGAGGTCGATAAGGCTCAGCTGTCAGGGGCCTGCGGTGCTGGGCTGGAAGCCTGGACTTCATCCTACGAGAAGGGAGGGGTCTTGGAAGGGTTTGCAGTAAGGTGGGATGAGCCTAGGTGTGGTGGGCGGGGGAGGCTGGGGTGGGGGGAGGCTGGCATGCCCAGGGGCCATGGGGACCTACTGCTGGCAACCAGGAGGCTTCTGCCAGCAAGCCCAGCCACCTGCCTGGAGGCCGAATGAACAGAGTGAGCCTGAAGAGGCTGTGGTGGATTTTTCTAAGCCCACACTTGACTCTGTCCACACAGAGCCCGCCTGTGTGTGGTCTTTGGGGAGACTGCACGGGAGCAGCATATCGATCAGACTGGAAGGAAAGAAGGAGGAAAAAAATAACTTCAAACGGCAGAGCAAATCCGTTACTGGTTTCTAAAGACCCAAGAACACAAGCACACACACAGGCCAGCTTTGAGACCGCCTTGCACGAGAGACACGGAGACACGGAGGCAGATGTGTGTGTGCAAAGACACGAATGTGCACAGAGACACACGTGCAGACACAGAGGCAGCTCGCGGCTGTAAGCACAGAGCGGCTCTCACGGGTACCCACACATACATGCGGCACAGGGGCTAAGGACACAGGTCCGTGGAGGCGGAAGGGGCCGGAAGTACCTGCACAGGCCCAGGGAGACACAGACCCATGAGCTGACACAAGAATGTGCCCTCCCTGCACAGCCAGAGGAGCTCCTGCGTTCCTGGACACACAACCCCCTACAACCCCCTCTGAGCCCCTTGCCCTTGGCCAGGTGGGAGCCAGCATCTCCTTATAGGGTCCCCTGTTTGCCACCTGCTCTCAGCTTCCAGATGTCCGGGCAGGAGTGGAGGGTCCTCGGACTCACTCCTGGGACTGTCAAGGTCACACGATGCAAATGAGGCAGACCTGCCCCACAAGAGGGCCAAGAGGGCCCAGGCGGGGGTCAGGTGCGACCAAGGAATTCAGGGCGGGAGCATCAGAATCACGGGGAGAGATTTTGAATCACGGATGTCTGGGGCCCACCCGCAAAGACTCTGCTCCGATTGACGTGGGGAGAGCACGGGGCCTGGGTAGGTTTTCAACACGCCGAGCTGATTCCAATGTGCTTCCAGGGTTGAAAATTACTGGAGCAACGGATGTGGCCTCTGGAGTCTTGTGAGCATCCTCGTTCCCCTGCAGGTGGGAAGGTGCCCCTCCCCCTGCGCTTCAGCACACCCAGGAAGCCCTTGACACCCGGGGTCTGGCGCACCTCACCCCCACCACCACCACCCCCCGCCCCAGAACCTTTCCTAAGTGTCCCGGGTGCAGAGCGGAGCCGCGGTGGCGGGCGTGCCCATCCGCGCACTGCGGCTGCCCCCTGCTGGACGGAGACGTCCGAGCCCCGCGGCCTGCGGACCCGCTCTCCCCAGCACGGCCGACCGCAGGCTGCCAAGGGAGGGAGCCAGGAGGGCGCGCCGTCCTGGAGAGAAACTCCTTACCCTCCCCAAACCCCCAGCTCTGTCCCCTCCTCCCAGGGCCCAGCCACCTCTCCAGTCCCAGCCGTCTCGGGCCTGGGGGGGGCCACAAAGTCCTTTTGGTTCATCTACTCAATGGTAGCCAGCAATGCCATTGACCTGGCAGTCCTGGCAGCTGGGGCTACGGAGATGAATGGGGGAGGGGCCCAAAGGGAGGAAGCGCGCCCTCTTCCGTCCTTCCCCTCGCCCGTCCATCCTCCCTCAAGGCAATGGCATCTTGGTCTACTTCACACCCGGATTCTCCCACCGCCCTAAGGGTAAAGCCCAGGCTCCTGAACACAGCCGCCCTGTCTCCCTGGAAGGCCTCCCCCCGCCCCGCGCCCCCAGGCTGCCTGACAAACTCTTACTCACTCTTCCACATCCTGCTCATGCCAGCTCCTCTAGGAAGCTTTCCCTGACCTCGCTCCACCACTCCCCACACCCAGGGGTTGCTTCCTCTTCTTCTTCCTGAACATGACATACCCACCTCTTATAAATAATTCTCAGTTCCCATGTCAGCCTGCCCTCACCAGACAACGGGGCTTCCCCAAGGGCAGGGACCAGAGACCTGGGGTCAATAAAGATCTGTAGGATGAGGACGCCTGGGTGGCTCAGCGGGTTAAGCCTCTGACTTTGGCTCAGGCCATGATCTCAGGCTCCTGGGATCGAGCCCCACATTGGGCTCTCTGCCTGGCAGGGAGCCTGCTTCTCCCTCTCTCTCTGCCTGCCTCTCTGCCTACTTGTGATCTCTGTCTGTCATATAAATAAATAAAATCTTAAAAAAAATAAAATAAAAAGACCTGTAGGTTGAAGGAAAGCTATTTTGTAGGATGAAGGAAGGCTTCTCTGACCTGCCCAGTATGCAGCTATCTCTCCCCACTCTGGCCCTACCAGGCAGCAGGGCAGAGCCCTCCCCTGGAAGGAGCGATTGCTAGGACAAGGGGCCACGAGAGCCCTAATGGCACTAACACGAATGAAGCCCTCACTCACCGAGGGCCAGGTGTGTATTCTGCTCCAAGTGCTTTATATATCTTAATTCATTTCACTGTCCCATTCCACAGATGGGAAAAGGAAGGCACAGAGAGGCCAAGGAACTTGCCCAAACACAGAGCAGGTCAGCCCAGAGCTGGGAGTCAGCCCAGAAGGCACTCCAGAGGCCACACTGTTCACACATCTGCCTTAAGGGAAAAGAATGCTGGTGGAAGACTGCTGTCCACTCCGGCCCAGGGCTGCCTCCAGGTACCTCTTCTGGTACCAGAGAGAAGCCAGGCCCCCAGACTCTATCCAGCCGGCAGTTCGAGGGCTGCGGCTGCTTTCACTTCCTTCTTAATTTTTCTGACAAGAGCAGATGCCACTGCAGCTGACAAGCAGCCTGTCGGTGTGAACAGGAAGCAGATCCAGCCCCTCGTTTGTCTGGTAAGAAGATGGAATTGGACAGGGAGACAGCTGAGCTTCAGGAGAGCTGAAGGCTCGAGGGGTAGTGGCAGGAGCCGCAGGGCGGGGAGAGGGGGCAGCAGCAGGACCGGGGCCCAGATGCCGGGAGACCCACGGGACCAGCCCTGCCTCTCACGGCTCCCTCCTTCCTTCTTCCCTCTCTCCCTTCCTGTTCTCCCTCCCGTCCTTCTTTCTTCATTCCCGCCCTCCCTCCCTTCCATCCAGACCTGGTGAACAACCACGCTTGCCCGGCTGCACAGGAGGAGGAAGGAGTCACTGTCCTTCTCCTCGAGGATGATGGGCCATCAAATCGAGACTCCAAAGCCCAGCTGCCTGGGTGCCTTCCGACGGTGTGAATGGCACAGTCCTAAGCTCCACATCTGTGAAACGGGGTGCGGGTGACACCTGCCACATGGCGGGTCGGAAGGATTAACCGAGTGCATACAGGAAACGCGTCCTGGCACAGCGCCTGGCACACGGTGCGCTCCTCCTCCCTATATTCAGCCTCCTCGCCAGCCCCAGGAGCTCTTTGCTCCTGTTCTTGTTGTTCCTTGCACCCCCTCGGAACCCGTACGTGCCCCCCCCCCGGGGTCTAACCACTGTCCCTCCCACTGCAAGGCTCTTATCCACAGCAGCTGTTCACACGCACCCACAGACATGCTCCACACTGCACTCACACCCGCGCCCCCTTCCCACACCCCCCCCCCCCGCCAGCCACCCTCCCAGATCGGGACTCCAGGAGTGAAGAGTTCAGCTTGCGCCAAACAGCTCTCCCCCGCCACCACCCCGCAAACCAGCTGCATCCGCCTCACCAGTCGCTGGGGTCTGGGGGCTAAGTGGCATTCCTGCCAGCAGCAGGCCGGCGCCTCAGTGGGACAGTTCCTCCTGACAGCTGGCCTCAGGCTGTCCAGCTGTAGCACCGAGAACTTCTCGACCCGGCCCTGCAGCCACAGTCCCAGGGAGCAAAGTAACAAGATGGAGGAGGTGGGCCACACCCCCAGCCCTAGCAAGCCCCTCGAAGATGAAGCACATCCCTGGGTCCAGGGCAGCGAGTGGGTCCCTGAGAAGGTGCTGTTGGTCAGGGTGTGAACGTGCATGATTGTGTAGGTCTGAGTAGGCAGCGACAGTGTGTTTCTGTCTGTGCTTTGTGGGACTGTGGTTCATGTGTCCCTACGACTGTGTGTCTGGGTGCCTGTGTGAATGTGTCATGGGGCACTGGGACACTGGGACACCGTCCCTGGCTGAGCACCTGGCTGAGTCCCTGTCCTCATCACCAGGATCAGCACTGCTATCCCCCATTAGTACTCACTGTGTCCTGCGTGCCTTACCTATATGTGTTCATTGATTCCTTACAAAAGAAGCTCCCTGACTCCAGCCCTTTGCCAGTCCCCACACATATGGGGTCTCAGAGGATAGGCCGCGCTCAAATTCTGTGGTGTGGTCTTGGAGGTCCCTCAAATTCTAGCTCAGAGCCCTATCTCGGGCTGTATCTCCCACCCTCCCCCTCCTCAGCCAGCAGTCCTCTAGCCTTTCACATCAGGAAACCACTCCTGACTTTGCAAGCCCCAGAAAACACTGCTTTCTCATGGAAGCACCCCACACACAGCCCTGCTACCTCCTCCAGGAAGCCTTCCCTGACTTTCCAAGAGTTGGCCCCTTTGGCCTACATGCTGCAACACTGATGCCTCCCAGCTGGTCGTTATTTCTTACACGTCCAACTCCCCATCTGCCTAGAACTCAAAAACGAGGTGGAGCCTGAGTCTTCAACGGAACCTCTCTCATACAGTAGCTGCTCAGGAAATGGTGGCTGCACCCATGACACTTGGCTAGGGGTAAGGGAAGCAGGAAGGTGGCCCAAATTCCATTCCCTGAGGCTTCCTCCAGCTTAATTCAGGGGTGCAGCTCTGCTCTCCCTCCTGGTTCATCTGTAAGGGCCAAGGTGCCTGGTCCAAAGCAGATGGTCCAGAGCTGCCCAGATCTGGAGGAGCACCACAGGGGGCTGCCCAGACCAGACACAGACCTCTGCTGGTAGCTAAACTCTCCCTTTTCCCCCAGACAGCTGCTCTCCTCAGCCCTGAGGCCAATCCCTGAGACCTGCCACAGCCACTGCCCCCTTCCCAAAGTCACCATCTAGGAGGCCTCCCTCGGAAGGGGGCGGGGCAGAGGGAGAAGGAGGAAGCCAGGTGGGGGATGAGGAGCTCAAAGTCCTAGGAGGGAGATGGAACAGGAAAGGGGAGGCAGAAGAGAAAAGGGGGATGGCTCGTTCATTTCACTCTCTGTGTGTCTGCAGCCTGATGCTTCCCCCTGGTTAACGACTGCCTGCCGTCCAGGCAAGGCCCCAGCCCCTGCTAATTACCATGATTAGCACTGAGCAAGCTGCCGCATTTTATGACTCTCCAAACCAAAAAAATAATTAAAGCAATTACTGTCATTAACACTCTGCCCTCTTCACCACCTTCTCTGAGAATGAGCAGCCAACAGGCCCCAGGGAGTCGTGATTGGACCCTGGGTGCCTTCCCCTCCTCATTTTGCAGCCCCCCCCCCCCACCGTCCCTGCCACCACCTGCCACCTCCAGGAGCACCAGCCTGGACAGCCCAAGCCCTAGCAAGACAGGAAAGCCACAAGGAAGGGCCTCAGTGGGAACCCAGGCAACCCCCACCCCTAGCCCCCAGTGTGCCTAGAAAAGCCAGAGCCAGGAGCCCTGAGAAACTGCACCGAGAAGGTGCCCCTTCCAGGGAGGAGCCCACCAGTGCCAACCCCCTCCCACCTCCCTGACAAGGGGCACCCCACCCCAGCCCTGTGCCCTCTGGCATTCAGTCTCCCACCACAGCCTGGCCCTATGCTCTGCCACACCCAGCTGAGGGACTGGGTCACCTAAACCCCAGAGTTTCAGTTTCCTTGTCTATAAAATGGGCTGTTTGGTCTGCTTGAGCTGCTATAACACACCACAGATGGAGGTCTTAAACAACAGTTTCTTGCAGTTCTGGAAGCTGGGAAGCCCAAGATCAAGGTGCTGATGAACTCAGTCCCCTGTGAGAGCCCTCCCTCTGACTTAGAGATGGCTGCCTCCTTCCCATGGGCTCCCATCCCTTTCCTGGATTAGAGCAGTTGCGGTGGGGGGAGGGGGAGAGGGAAAGAGGAAGGAAGCAAGCTCCGGGTGTCTCTCCTGGGAAAGGCACCAATCCCATCATGGGGGCCCCCACCCCCACGTCCTCTGCTAAACCTCATTACTTCCCAATGACCCCATCTCCAAATACCACTCCATTGGGGATTGGGGTTTAGAGCTCCAACATATGAATTTGAGGAGGGGAGACACAATTCTATCCATAGCATGGGCTTTGAATTGTCTATGAAATAATCCCTTCCTCATAAGCCTTTGAAGGTTACATAAAATAATCATCAGGAAACACCTAAAACCATGCCTGGCACAAAAAAAAAAAAAAAAAAAAAAAGCCCCTCCAAAGCAGAGAACAGCTGAGAAAGAGGAGAAGGAAGGAGTTGGGGAGGGCCAGGCTCTGGGCTGGGATGGTTTTGTAAACCATGATGACTGTGACCCAGGCTTATGCCATTGCCTCCCACCTGGTCTCCCTGCTCTGTCCCTGCCTCCCGCCCTTCAACTAATTCTCAACACATAAGCCAAAGGGAACTTTTAAAGCATAAGTCATAGAGCATGGAGGATTTTTAGGGCAGTGCAAATACTGCGTAGGATACTATGATGGATACATGTCATCACGCATTTGTCCAAACCTGTAAAATGTACACCAGGAATGAACCCTGGTTTTTACAGTCTTTGGGTGATAATGAGGTGTCAGTGGAGGTTCATCAGTTGAAACAAATGTGCTACTCTGGTGGGGGACATTGATGACGGAGGAGGCTGCACACGTAGGGGGTCAGGGGGAACAGGTATATGAGAAATCTCTGTATCTGCCTCTCAATTGTGCTGTGAACTTCAAACTGCTCTAAAAAGTAAAGTCTTTACATTACCCCCCAAGAAAGTAATAAATACTTACATATATATGTGTATATATATACATATATACACACATATATGTATTTATTACTTATATATATATTATTACTTATATATATACTATTATATTATATATTATATTATATATATTATATATATTATTACTTATATATATTATATATGTAAGTACATATATATTATATATAATATATATTATATATTATATATATAAATCAGGTCATGTATATTTATATATGTATATGTATATTTATATATATGTATATGTATATTTATATATATATATATAAATCAGATCATGTCACTTCTCTGCTCAGAATCCCGCAATGGATCCCCATGTTACTCAGAGTAAAAGCCAAAGTCCTTACGATGGTCTCCAAGGCCGCATTCCTCTCCGGGCTCGCACCGTGAACATACCCAACACAATCCTGCCCTAGGGCTGGCCCACCACTCGGGGACTCTTAATTCCAGATGCAACTCACCTCTTCCAGGACTTTGCCCAATGTCTTCCCAATGATACAGCTCTTACCTGTCCCCCACCACACACCCCCAACCCCTTTGCCCTGTTTTACTTTTCCATTCTCCCACTGTGCCTAACACCTTTTTACACGCTTTGCAATTTACTTGTTTATTGTGGTCACCAGAGACGTCAGCACAGGCAGTAGATAAGCAAAGCGGATCGCTGATGGGACTGGGCGGGACCAGTCTTCAACAGCGACACTGTGTGCCTAGAAGAAGCAACAGCAGGGGGCGTGGTCCCGGAGGCCAGATGACGTCATTTCCTCCACATGCACCACGGGGATTCCTAGCCAATCCAGAGACAGGGAGAGGTTCTCCCCTGGGCTTTCTTGTCAGAAGGTGGCCCGGAGCAATTATTTTAAAACTGAAAGTTCACATCCAGTAGGATGGCTATTACTTAAAAACAACAACCGAATAACAAGTGTGGGCCAAAACCTAGCGGAACTGAACTCTCAGGCAGTGGTAGTGGGAATGCAAAATGGAGCCGCAGCTGCGGAAAACCCTAGAGTGGTTCCTGGGAAACGCCAACAGAATAATCGTGTGGTCCAGCAGCTCCCTGTCTAGGTACGCATCCCAGAGAATGGAAAGCAGGGATTCAAACAGACATTTGTGCACCAGTGTTCACAGCAGCCTTATGCACAACAACCAAAAGGTAGACGTAGCCAGAGTGTCCATCAGTGAATGGAAAAGTAAGCAAAATACGTCTGTACATACAGTGGAATAGTATTCAGCCTTCAAAAGGAATGGCACCCTGATATGTGCTACTGTTAGGTCTGATAAAGGAGCGAGACTGATACAAAGTGAAGGTCAAGCAAAGCTTTATTTCGCGCCAAGCATCGAGAATCAAACCGACCCTTCCGGGCTGCCTCTTACAGAGAGGGCGGCCACCCCCAGTCTCACAGACTAACTTTTATAGAGCAAAGGCCATGTGGTTGAGCCTGGCCACACACAGGTGGCCAATGAGATTGCAACACACAGAGAAAGCTGCACAGTCATGCTACGTCACACACGGGTGGCCAATTGAATTACAGTTCACCCCATAGTAGCTATTTGAACTAGCCTATCACCTTGGTCAGAATTGGCGCCCAAAAGGCGGGGCCCACACTCCTTGGTAGCTAGGGAGACAGTATGTGCGCTCCACTGATTGGATGTCTCCACCTGGCCTGACCAGCCCTTATATTTGGGCTCTGTTACCTGGGACTGATGGACCACATTCTACTGGTTTCCCGGACTTGCTTTCAAGTAAGTCCCCGGGGGGGGGGGGGGGGCGGCGAAGACAGGGTCAGTTTAAATTTTACTGCATAAACAATAAAATCACTGTTTAACCGGATGGAATCACTCTGGCTAAATAGGCCCTTACAGCTATAACATGGGTGAACCTCGAAGACACGATGCTATCTGAAATAAACTAGTCATTGGGGCACCTGGGTGGCTCAGGAGGTTAAGCCTCTGACTACAGCTCAGGTCATGATCTTGGGTTTCTGGGATGGAGCTCTGTGTCAGGCTCCCTGCTCAGCAGAGAGTCTGAGTCTCCCTGTCCCTCTGCCCCTCACCTCACTCATGCTCTCTCTCTCTCTCTCAAATAAATGAATAAGATCTTTTTAAAAAATACAAAATAAGCTAGTCACAAAAGGGTCAACACAGGATGATTCCACTTATATAAAGTACCTAACATAGTCAAATTCAGAGAAAGTAGAATGGTGGGTGCCAGGAAGTAGGAGGAGGGGGAAGAGGGAGTTGGTGTTTCATGAGGACAGAGTTTCAGTTCAGGAAGATGAAAATTTTCTGGACGTGGATGGTGTCCATGGCTGCACAGCAGTGTGAATGTACTTAACAATGAACCATACACTGCATTAAAATTGTAATGTTTATATTATGAATATACATATTTTACCACAATAAAAAAATTAAATTTAAAAAAAATTTTTAAGTGGAAAAATAAAACAGAAAATAACAAGGTTGGGGTTACTCAGAGTCTGAGGAGAGTTGCTCCAAAGCATGACACGAAGGTGGGTATAGGACATCTTTCCCCCCAACACGAGCCCTCCAAGCCCCTGGCACCAAGTGACCCTACTTCCATACACCACACTTCATCTTGTTAAGATCCGGTTTGGATCATATTTCTTTTCAGGGTCCATCTATAAGGACTCTGAGCTCCCAGAAGTCAAACTGCATGAAATATTCCTCTATGAAGTTCCTTTCCCCTTGTTCTGGTCAACTTTGGATGAGGGCGCCTGGGTGGCTCAGTGGGTTAAAGCCTCTACCTTTGGCTTGGGTCATGATCCCAGGGTCCTGGGATCGAGCCCCACATCAGGCTCTCTGTGCAGCAGGGAGACTGCTTCCTCCTCTCTTTCTGCCTGCCTCTCAGCCTACTTGTGATCTCTGTCTGTCAAATAAATAAATAAAATATTTTAAAAAAAAAACTTTGGATGGCTATGAGTCCTCTCCACATCTGCTGAATCGGCCAACAAGACCGTGTCGAGTCAGCTGGCTTGGCCACACACAGCTTTGTCTGATACTCTCATTACTATTGATTAGGGCCCATGCTCTATGGAGTTAGATGTTCACTTTTGGAAAACTGATAGGGTACAGATGGTTTCCATCCCATAAATAACGCCAAAGTTTGGGGGGGAGGGTGTTGCCTTATAGGATATTAACCAGCTTTGTATCTAATTTAGTAATCTTATTGCATCATTGTTTTTCTGATGAGTTTCCATAAAATCCTTTGAAACAGCTTTGTTGGAAGATTCTCTCATTGAGTTAAATAATATTTTGATTGTGCTCACTAGGTATAGCATGATAATTCTGTTTTTAACACTTTGAGAGTTATATTTTGGCTTCTGGGGAAACTGGGCAGGTGCTCATGTGTCCCAGATACAGTCCTTGGGCTACTTTTGTCACCTCCCTGCCTCAATGCTCCTTCATCAGACTCCCCTCCCCTGCCTACCTCTCTCTTACTCATCTGAAAATCCCTGTTCTCCTCGGCTTCTACCCCAGGCAATAAAAGCAGGTCACATCCATAGTCCTGTTTGAAATGTGGTCATTACAAAACTGAGGATTCACCATCTCAATTTGCCTTCCTATATTTAGATTTCTTCTTTGAGCTCTTGCTAGAAAAACAGGTAGTATTTGCCTTACTATGTGAAGGACTCCATCCTGTTGATTTTCTTAAAAAGCAGGGGTGGGGTGGGGGATGGTGAGTAGCCATCTCTTTCAAGGTCACATGTATCTACACCTCCAAAAACCAGCTATCCCCAAATGAGCTTCCTCATCGTCTTTTAAAAAAAATAAAGATATTCTCCTACAGATAACCTGTTACAATATTTTAGAACTGGTTATTGTTATTATAGAAAGAAGCTCTTTTTCTTCTTTTATGATTTTGTGTCTGATGTCTTACTAAACCCTTTTATTAGCCATAATTAATTGTTTTGAGTTAATTTTATTGGGTTTTCCAGTGATAAAATTGTGTCTCTGGCAAATGATGATCATTTTCCCACAGCTAAATTTTGTAATCATGTTTTCTGTCTGATCACATCGGCTGTAATACGTGCGCTTTGCTATGATTAAATGTGTTGAGCTATTTTGCGTATAGCTTTTGAGCAAAATTTATTGGCGAGTAAGGAGGCTAGGGACTAAGTTAGCAGCTAAAAAAAAAACAAAAAACAAAACAAAACAAAACAAAAAAAAACAGAAAAGATTGTAGGAAACTGTGTGGGGAGATGGGACGAGGCCTGGACCAGTATCATGAAAGCAAGGGAAGCGCTACACAGAAGAGAAAGTTTAGGTGATGAATCAGCAGCTAGGGCAGAAACCAGACAGAACTTTAGATTTCTGCACCCGAAGCCCAGCGGTCCACCTGAGCGACCGGGTACCACGGGCACCCATTCCACCTTCCTCCCTACCACAGTGATTATTTTAGGAGTGGGCACTTGATCCAGACTCACATCAAACAGGCCCCGCCCCAGTGCTTCCCCATCACATGACCCAAGTTGGTCCAATCAGAAGCAAAGCTCAGGAATTCTATAGGTTGGATAGTTGGTCAAAAGGCAGCCCATCTCTTTCCCAGAACGTGAAGGAAGAAACCTAGAAGCCATTGGCACCCAACATAGAGAAGCTGGCCTGAGCATCAGGTGTAATGCACTTTGGATCAGACCTATCCAGGCTCATACTACCTATGGGCTTCCAAATCCCATAAACTCTATCTTCCTTTCCTGGTTAAGCCAGTTTGCAGTGGGTGCTCTATAATTTGCTCTGTGAAGAGCCCCAGCTGGTACACCAGGAAATTGACGATATTTTTTAATAGATCCTACAATTCTCTTACAGTGTATTCATCTGAGAAAAGGTGTGAGGGGGGGAAGTAATTAGAATTCTCAGTTTATAAACATTTCCTAAAATGTGAATTCAAGAGAGAAATTAGCAGCTATTTTAATTGTCTATTCCATTTCCACATCCTCACACTTGATCTACCTACTCTCTAAATATATTAATTAACATTTTTATAAACACTTTTCCAGTTTACAATACATCTTCACACATCTTGACTCATTTGGTTCCCACAACAAACAGGAGAGATAGCTGAGTGATGCCTCAATTTGTATAGCTTTGCGTAGTTTGTGAGGCCCTTTCTCTTATGTTATTTTGTGTGGTACTGGTACATCTGGCTCTCGTAAGTCCCGAACTCCAGGAAAACCGATGTACTTGCAAGTAGTTCTCTTGCAAGTCCCCGGACAATAGCTGGACATTTCTCTCTCTTCACTGTGTCAGTCCACACTGTCCCTACCTTGTTCACCAGGTGAACTCCTATTCATACTTCAAAGCCCATTTCAGATAAGTCCCATCATGTCTTTCTCCCCAGAAAGAGGGGCAGGTTGGTGCGGTCCTCAAAAACTATTGTCTTTGCCAGATTTCTCAAGGTGAGCCAACTGGGTGCTGGGATGGAATGGGGGGCTCTGGCCAACTGTTTTGCAGTTTGGGGTAAACTTCATCCATCACCAAAAGAAAGACACCGGCCTCTCTCCCAGCCCCCAGGCCATAAGAACCTGCTTCCAGCTTAGCCAGATTTTCTCTCTTTGTTGTATGGAGGGAGAAGGGTCAATGTCAGCCTTGGCCTCAGGCCATTTTTATTGGTTTTATGCTACTGGCCCTCAGGCCAATCCAGACCATCTTTGGGCCTTTAAATGGGCCTCAAAGAGACTTACAGATAAACCTCAGACAGGTTCTCAAATTGGTCTCAAAGAGACCCTCACCTGGATCCTCAAATAGACCCTGGATGGACCCCTCAATAGGCCTGGATCAGAGCACAGACCTGCATCAGGAAACCTGGTCCTCTGATCTCGGATTCCCTCAAGGACACCCTCCCCAAAGAGCCAGAACCTGGCACCCACTGTCCACAGCCCTATGGAATGTCTGTCTGGGGCCTACAGGATTCTGGGGTGTTTTATTGGGTCCAAAGGCCTGGCTGGGGAGGACTGAGGATACTGGTGGTTTTCAGCTCGATTTCCGGACTCAGAGCAGGTGTGGCAGTTGGCCTCCCCCATCTTATCGCTGCTTGGGAGATTCTAGTAACCAGAGCGTCCTCTCCATAGAATCAGGGCTCAGAGGGCAGAAGAGGTGGGGAGAAAGCTGCCCCAGTGGTGTTCAGAAAGAGTCACTGGGGGCAAGGAGGGAGGTGAAGGGATCAGAAGGGGTAGTCCAGGTCCTTACTCTGGGGGCTGCCTGGGGCTGCAGCACCAACTTCTTACCGAGTATCTACGGGATCTGGTCGGGACTGTCTGGGTGAAATCCACTTCCTGTGTCCGCAACACAATCACGTCTATACCTGGGAGTTGGCTGCTGTTGCCTTACAGAATTCCTCACCTTCCCTCATGCTCCTCCTCCAGGGCTCCCCAGCTCAGAGAAGGGTGCTCCCAATGCCTGAGCCTTCTTTCTCATCCCCCAGCAGTCTGAGTGAGGTCAGCTGGACCTCCAGCCTGAGGCCCTCAGCCTGAGGCCCTCAGCAGCTCAGCCTGGACGAAAGCCACCATACCTAGCTGACTCCTCCTTTCCCTCCCACCAGCCTCCATAATCAGTTTTCCAGAAACCACCTCTGATCATATCAATCTGCTTTGGAATTTCCAAGGATCCCCTTCACCCAGGAGATACAGTGGAAGAAAGCCCCACCTCCTGTGAGTCACAGTCTGGTCCCCAGGGACCTTTCCAGAATCACCTCATGCGCGAGCGCGCGCCACACACACACACACACACACACACACACACACATTTCCTCCAGACCAGATTCAGCCCCTCCTCTTCCCACCACCACACCTTTCTCCCGCCAGCCCCCTGGCCCTGGGCTACCTTTTCCTCTGGCGACGGGTCACTCTGCCCTTGCCGGGTTCACAGAGCCATGCTCCTGTGGGGGCCTCCCACCAGCACTGCCCCTCCCTCCTCAGATCTTGCGTGGCATTTGCCCCTTTTCTACCAAAAAAACCCCAACAAAATCCTGCACTGGCTGAGATGCACCATGAGTGATTCACTGCGAGGTTCCCTATTACTGTTGCTTACTCACATGAAGTCATTGCTCAGTCACCGGGTATTTGGGGAGCCCCTACCACACTCCTGGCGCTGTCCGGAACCTGGGGCACAGCCATGATCAAGCCCAGGCCCCCACCTTCATGGATGGGACTCAGACCGTCCCTGAAGAGAATTATCCAGTGAATTCTGGCCCTCGTAGTGGTCTTAGCTATTCCCAGCTACCTCTCCAAACTCTGGTGCCCAGGGCCCCAGGAATCGGAAGCAGCCACCCCATTTGTTCGCCCCTACGACCACCTGCCTTTTGACTGTGCACTGGGTGCTGGGTGCTGAGTGCTGGGTGACAGGCGGCCCGACAGCACACCTCCCCCAGCCCTGCACCAGCAGCTCCCTGCACACCGCGCTGCTGATGTTTAATTTTGCTGAACACCGAGTCCCAACCCCGTGTTAATTGGTTTTACTCCAGCCTTTTGTGCCTCCCATTAAATGAGGAAATGCCACCCATAAAATTTTAATTTTAAAAGCCAACTTGTTTGTTTTATATTGAAATTCCCCGGGCAGCTCCAGCAGAGGGAAACAGACACATTTTCGTTTCATTAAAGCAACTTGAGTGAAGATAAAAAAGAAGCTGAAAAATTAGATTTAAAAAGAGAGAGCGAGAAGCATTTAAAGACAATGGAGGAAAATGAGCTGCCGCAGAGGGCGGCAGGGAGCGCGGCCCACCTCCACAGACTGCTCTCCTGCATGGAGACAGGAGCTAGAGGGGGCATTGGTGGACAGCTGCCACCAGCGCTACCAGAAGGCTGAGGCGTGGACTCTCTCCTCCCTGAAAATCTGTGGCCTGGTATCCTTGAGGAAGCAGGCTAAAGGGACTCAGTCCCCCACGCCAACCCCAGGACCAGCGGCATCCTCTTCCTTAGGTACAAACTGCATGATGGGTATGCCAACTGTGTGACCTTGACTCTACTGCTTACTAGCTGTGAAATAAAGACCAATGACCTCAGTTTTCTCATCTGTAAAACGGGGATAATAATATTACTTAGTGTACAGGGTTGTTATGAGGCTAACGTAGGTTAACACCTTGAAAACACAACAGAACCTGGGATACAATAAGTGCTTAATAAATGTTACCTTTTATTATTTTGATCCTGCCGCCACCCTTCTACTCCATGCTCCTAACACGTTTCCCTCTGCTGAGTGTACCTGCCTGCCTCCCTCACCTACACATCCCCTCACCACTCAATGTTGTCCTTTTAATGATGTCCCTGAGCTAAAGATAGCTTAGAGAGATTAGGGGAAGGTCTGAGTAGAGGCTTGGGGAGACCCCATTCCACAGTCTGATCCCTGTGGCCCAAACTAACTCATTAAAATTTTATTATAATCCAGGGCACCTGTGTGGCTCAGCCGTTAAGCATCTGCCTTCGGCTTAGGTCATTATTCCAGGGTCCTGAGATCGAGCCCCACATCAGACTCCCTGCTCTATGGGAAACCTGCTTTTCCCTTTCCCTCTCCCACTGCTTGTGTCCCCTCTCTCGCTGTCTCTCTATCAAATAAATAAAATCTTTTTTAAAAAATTTTTTATTATAATCCTTCTGGGGAAAGCCAGTCTCCCCGCATTCAAATCCAATGTGTTCTTGGGCAAGAGCTTTTGGGCCTCAGTCTCTCCGTCAATAAAATGGGAACAAAAACCAGATCAGCCGCACTTAGCCGTGAAGGGCCAACGAAACGAGCTCTGCAGAGTGTCCAGTGAGTAGCTGCTCTTCTCATCCCAACTGGGGGTCTGGGGCTGTGGGGGTGAAGAAGGAGAGGGGCGGCTGGTTCCATAATAGGGTGACCTTACCTCCCATTTCTCGGCTGTCATTAGTAACGGCGCTCCCTTTCATTCTCAGAAGTGTCCCAATCTGGATGAATCATTATCTGGTCACCCTATTTCAAATCCCCCACCCCAGTGAGGGGACTCAGAGCTTGCCCTCGGGAACTGGGAAAGGGTTCTGACCCTTGACCTGTCTTCTGCCTGACTACAAGTCCACACCCTAAGCCCTAACCTCACATTTGGCTCACACAGTTGGGGAGAAGCCCAGGGAAAGACCTCGGGTTTGGGGAAGGTGCTGGGATTGGAGTCTGTTGGGGCTCCTGGCCTCTGCATGCCCGAGGGCCCTTTCCGCAACCTCTGACCCTGACTTCCTCTTCTCTCCTGGGCTGGTGGGGGCGTGGATTAGTAAATGGAGTATCTCACCAGTGGCTGCAAAGCTGAAACCAAATCTGCACAGAGATGTGAAAGGCTTGGAAACCGCAAAGGGCCGCTCCCAGTCCGAGCGCACCCTGCTCCCTCCGGCAGAGCAGAACTCCCGTAAGCCGAGATGGGGACACAGTCAGTCACAGAAGGGGTGGTCTGCCCCACAGCTCAGCACAGGCAAGCCCCGTCACTCACAGCCTAGGTCCTGCAGACCCTGACCCTCGTCCCACAGGCCCCCCATAACTGCCCAGGGCCCCTCAGAGACACCTCCTCCAGGCGGGAGCCGCTGCGGGCCCCCGGCTCCATCCTGTGAGAGCTACCCCAGGGTGGACAAGAAGCCAGCGGCCTCGAGGGCTGATTCTCTGAAAAGCCTCAAGAGAACACCTTAGTGGCAACAGAGCGGCATCCATTTCTTCTGGGCAGGTTTCTTCTCCAGGGTTCCCAAAGTGTACACCAAGGAACCCCTAGGACTGGGTGGCAGTTCTAAGAGAGCTGGACCAAGTAGGTGGGGTTCCAGATGTACTCACAAGCTCCCTCTCCCCCCTCCCTCCCCCTCTCTCTCCTCTCTCCACCTTCAGCCAGAGCATCTCTATTTTATATGATCCAAGATACTGCTTGCACAAGTTTCCACTATTAGAATATCCTTTTCAAAAACACTGCTCTGTTCTTTTTCTTCCCTCCCCCCACTCCCCTTCCTCCCTTTCCTCCTCCCTCCTTCCCTTCCTTCCTTCCTGACCCATTTGTCCTAAAACCCTAAGGTTCAGCAGAGCAAGGGAGACACCAGCTTGGGAAGGGGGTGCAGAAAGCACCAGAACAGAGTATCAGAGGCGGGTGAGGAGGGCTCCATGTGGGAGGCAGCCCAGCACAGGTGTCAGAGTCCCCACCGGGTGAGGAGAGCATCTGTCACAAAGGGGCAGCCTGGCCTGGGGGTTTGGAGTACAAATGGGCTGAGGGGGCACACACACACACACACACACAGAGCAGCCTGGAGCCGGTGTCAGAGCTGGGTCTGGGTAAGGAGGGTAGCCACACTGGGTGGATGGGCCTGGGAGATGGGAAATCAGAGGCTGACTTAGATGAGGAGGGGTCCATGTGTGGGCCAACCCAGAGTGAGGGGCTGTCTGAATGGAGGGGAGGGGAGCCCCGCCTGGGAGGTCAGAGCCTGAGGGGTCGGGGATGCAGAGGAAGAAGGGACTCTCCAGGTCCCTCATCAGTCAAGCCTTGGGGTTGGGGCTGGCCTCCTTCTCTGCCTGCCCAAACCCCTTCTAAGGCCAGGGAAGACCTGGGACCCCTTCCCAAGTCAACCTAAGTGCCCACCTGTTCCCTGAGCACCACTGATGGGCCCAGCAGTGTGCCTGGTGCTGGGGAGAGACCCAGGCTAAGGCTTACCTCCCAGCAGGGAGGCCAGACGTGGAGCCGGCATTCATGAAGGGGAGGGGTGGGAGCGTGGAGCAGGATGGAGTGACCTCTCGTGGGGGATCAGGAGCTGTCCAGAGAGGTGAGCTGAGAGGCACTATGGGAAGACGAGTTTGCAGGACGAGGGTGGCAGTGACTCTGGACCTGGCTTATTCCCCTCCCCATCCTCACCTGCCCAATTCATCCCATCCCCAAAGACCACAGCGGCCAAGCACCTCACAAAAGGCCTTTCAATCCTGGGACCCCAAGGACTACACCCTAGTGACAGGCCCCAAGGGACAGACAGGGAGCTTCATCTGCCTGTCTGTCCAGACCTCACTTGCCCTGGGGCTCTTCCAGATGGGAAGGTCCCAGCTCGGCCTTCCTCTCTGAGGTCTGACATCCCTCATAATTGAGAAGTCCTGCCTGGTGTTCCACTCAAAACTTTCCTGCGCCCTCTGTTCTGAAGACAAGTGGCTCCCCGAAGGCCCTTTGCCACTACGAGCACAGAAGTGCTGATAATCTGTGCCACGAGGCCGTGGGGGGGGGGGGAAATCTATTCGGTCGGTGAGCTGGGGTCTGTACCAAAACCCTCCTTCTGGCAGAGGCTCCGTAACCATCCTTATTTCTCCCTTAAAAGCCCTAACATACATCCTTCCCTTGGGGGCCGCTCTGCCCTTCCCACACCCCGGTGAGAGCCCCACTCACCGAGGACACCCTAACTCCCCAGATGGCCCTTTTAGCACCGGAATCCTGCAGAGGGCCCACCCCAGGTGGTCCCTTCCATTTGGGCCTCAAGGTAGTCCAGCCAGCCCAGGAAAATAACTGCTTGGACTCCATGCAACCTGATTTTGTAAAGCAGAGGCGGGGAGAGCAAGCTACCCTCCGCTGCCCCACCGGCCTTCTGAAGGTCGCAGGGGAGACCCAGGTTAGACACTCGTAAGGACTTCCTCCGGTTCAGCGAAGAGGCACGGTGTCCCGGGTGGCCTCCCCGCGGTCACCAGGAGGGGGCGTCCCAGGCCAGCCCACGCCAGCGGAAAACCGGGCCGGGTGGCCGAGAGCCAGTGAGGTTCGGGCGGGCCCTGGCAGCGATGGGGGCGGGGCAGCTGGCCACGGCTGGAGAAGCCAGGCCACCTGGGGAGCGGGGGGGGGTGCAGGGGGAGGCAGAACGACACACCCCCGCGCCCTCCGGGACACGGGAAAGGGAGTGGCATCGCGTTCTGCCTAGTCATCGCCTGCGAGATCGCGTCATCCCTGATGTCAGGCCTTCGAGGGGCTTCGTTCCAGCTCCGGGCTCCAGGAAAGGGTGTCGTGGGGCCCAGAGGTTACACAACCTCCTCAAGGTCGCGCCGGAAGGGCCCGGCACGCCAGGGGATCCGGACCTGGCCCGGTGTCCGCGCGAACGGTCCGCAGGTGGTCGGGCTCCGCGCAGCGCCCTTGACCAACCCGCGGCCTTGGCCTAGCGTCCTTCTTCCTGGCTCGAAAATGGTCTTTCATGCTAAGCTGTCCTTGGCGGCTGTATCATTTAAAAAGAGCCTCTTGAAACCACACGTGTTTTGAAATGAAGCCGGGAGGGGTGTGAGTGGAGGGGGGTGGACTCCTTCCGTTCCAGCCGCGGAGCGCTGCCCTCCTGCCCCGGCCCTGCTCGGACCCCGAGAGCGCGCCGGCGGCACACGAGGGCCTTCCGACGGCTCCGCGAGGCTCTCCTGAAAGCTCGCGAGTCCTTGGGCTCTGAGTGGTTGGAGTTCGGTCCATTATGAGAAATCTCCTTTTGAGCATGGACATATTCAAATCCAGATGTTGTCCCAGCAGAACAAAAAGCTCTCCAAATTCCCTTTATGAAGAAGGAAGTTCTCTTTGAAGGAATAACATCTTTTGAGAAGTGCTTTTTTTTTCCCCCTCCCAGCCAAGGACCTGCTGCTCTGAATGTTTTAAAACCGATTTAATAGCCTCTCTCCATCCCACTTCAGATGCCAGGACGCCAGTGACAAGGTGAATGTTACCCGCTGATGGATTCAATAGATTGGGTATGGCTTCACTAAGAAGAGAATGCTGGGTTTTTTTCTGTTTGTTTGTTTTTTTTAATTGGGTTTTTTTTAATGTGTCATTTATTTAGGTAGATTTAACTCAAGACATGCATTCTAACGGGACAAGGGACACAAGAAATACAGATTGTCCAAAAGCTCCCAACTGCATACTTTGCTGATTCAAAAATGCTTAAGTAACGACCTTTCAGAAAAGAAAGATGCATTAAATATACATATGGATTGTAACACAGTCCCAGTTTCAGTAATATTCACTTTTTTTTTTAAGACTTTATTTATTTATTTGACAGACAGATCACAAGTAGGCAGAGAGGCAGGCAGAGAGAGGAGGAAGCAGGCTCCCGGCTGAGCAGAGAGCCCGATGTGGGGCTCGATCCCAGGACCCTGGGATCATGACCTGAGCCAAAGGCAGAGGCTTAACCCACTGAGCCACCCAGGTGCCCCAGTAATATTCACTTTTAAGTATACCTTAGAATAGGAGAAATATGGATTACATATTTGTTAACTGTAAGATGTGTGTATAGAGCCGAGGAGGATTTTTTTTTTAAATCAGTAGGGCCCAGTGTTTTTGTTGAGACTCTGAGGGCTCAAAGCAGGATCTTCTCCTGACCTGATGTGCACCTGCTCCTGACAGACACAGAGTGGGTTCTCAGTTCTTCCCTGGAGCCGGGCAGGGGGATACATCTGCTCCTTCCTCCGTGCCTGGGTCTTCTCTCCAAGGTCAGTGTCCCCAGTTCTTCACGGTCCTTTGTCCTCCTCCACAGCCTGGACTCCAGCCTCTCCCTGTCCCCTCAAAAGCAGGACAACCAGAATTGAACCCAGCCCTCCAGCGATCACCTCCCTTATCCTCAACCTTATACCTCTACAGATACAACCTGACATCACATTAGTTTGGGGCAGCCATTCAACGTGGGATTATACTGAACCTTTAGCCGAAACCTTTTCATGAAAAATCTTTGCACTCTATGCCCATCCCTGTTCCATTTTATTTCAGGGGAGTTAGTACATCCTGTCATCTGTTTTAGATTTCTTTGAACCCTGGTTTGATCATTTAAAATACCAGCCACTGCGTCTAGTCTTAGGTCTTCTGCAAAACGAATAAGCATGCCTCTTGTTTATTTACTCCAGCTACTAACAGACATGTTGCATGGGGTTCTTGACCCAGACAGCCAGTGTCCTGGGACCCGAATTTCCCCATCAATAACAGACAAGAGTGAAGAGATGAGCTCTGTTAACAGAGCTTGTGCACTGTGAGTCAGACACCATGTTAACATCCTGACATTTAATTCCTCACATCAATTCTCTGATGGAGGAATTCTCCTCCTCCTCATTCTGCAGGTGAGGAAAACCGAGACTTGCAGGATTCGAACCCAGTTCTGTCCGGCACCCAATCTGTGCTTTTCGGCACAACGACTTTAGCCACTGGCCAGCATCAGTATGGCCTAGAATTGGGGCCACTAGGAGTCATCTTCTTGCAAGCTGCTGAATGGCTTTCCTTGAGCACCCCTCAAAGACCCCCAAGTCCCACGCCTGGATCAGAAGCTGTGGAGAGTAGAGGACTTCCAGGGGCTTCGGAAAGAACACCAGATGCCTCAACCATGACAGGTGTGTGCGCGTGCATGCGTGCACGCATGTGAACAGATGATCAGAGACAAATAATGACCACTGAAAAATGGAACCCCTTCTCTCACCCCATGTCTGATTCTTCTTCAGAGCAAGGCAGATTAAAAACTTCAAGGGCAACAGAAGGGAAGGCGTTGGCCCCCTCCGGGGAGCCGCAGACTTGGCGTCAGAACTTCAGGCTGGTTTCGATGTGGAAAGGAAGCCCAGGCTTCTTACACGCCTGAGCGTGCAGTCCCGGAGTCAGACCCAGCTCGCCCCTGCCCAGATGATGTACGCTCACTCAGAACTCCCAATGGCCCTGTGAAGAAGCCACTATTTTCAGAGATCAGTCCAGGGGGAAGGCAATAAAGTTTAATCTACAGGGGAGAGGCCCTTCCCAGATCCTGTAGTGGGGGGGAGGGTTGCTTAGCTTTCCATTTGTAAGTGGTTTGTTTGTTTTTTAAGGACTTTATTTATTTATTTGGTAGAAAGAGATCATAAGCAGGGGGAGCAGCAGGGGAGCAGCTGACAGAGGGAGAGGGAGAAGCAGGCTCCTGACTGAGCAGGGAGCCCAAAATGGGGCTCGATCCCAGGACCCTGGGATCACGACCTGAGCCAAAGGCAGAACTTAAATGACTGAGCCTCCCAGGCACCCCGCATTTGTAAATTTTAAGAGGGCTCCCCCAAATTGCAGAGGCTTCAGGCCCCACAAAACCTACCCTTATTCCTGTACCTATTTTATAGATGGCGGAAAATAGGGAACCTGGGTGGCTCAGTGGGTTAAACCCTCTGCTTTCAGCTCAGGTCATGATCCCACTGGGATCGAGTCCCGCATCGGGCTCTCTGCTCAACAGGGAGCCTGCTTCCTCCTCTCTCTCTGCCTGCCTCTCTGCCTACTTGTGATCTCTGTCTGTCAAATAAATAAATAAAATCTTAAAAAAAAAAGTTTCTATTAGATGGCGGAAAATATGTCACAGAGAGGTCAAGCAAGTTCACGGGGGAGGCAGGGCCTACAGGTGGTAAAGTCAGGATTTGAAATCTTAGCTCCCTCTGGTTCTGAGGGAACTCTTAGCTCCCAAGCGTTCTGAGGGGTTCTCCTAGGGGATTCATGTCTTTAAATGCACTACTAGCATCTGCTACTCCATATTATAATCAATTAATAAATATTCACTAATTTTTAAAAGGGAACCGTTTGAGAAACTTAAGAGTGCTTACTGAATGGGCATTTACAGTTACTCAGTCCTTTTCTCGTGGCTGAATACTGCCAGGTGTGCCTATGAAACTGTTTTTAAATGATTTTTATTACAATAACAAATTCATAGTCTATACCCATAATGGATCATGGGTTAAAGGAAAGAATTATTTTTTTAAAGATGTACTTATTTCAGAGAGAAAAAGAGAGAGCAGGCAGAGGGGCAGAGGGAGAGAGAGAAAACTCAAGCAGACACCTCACTGAGCATGAGCCCAACACAGGGCTTGGCTCCGTCTCGTGACCCTGAGATCATAACCTGAGCCGAAATCAAGAACCAGCTGCCTAACCAACTGAGCCACTCAGGCGCCCCCTTTCTTAAAAAAAAAAAAGGGGGGGGCATCTGGGTGGCTCAGTGGGTTAAGCCTCTGCCTTTTGGCTCAGGTCATGATCCCATGGTCCTGGGATCAAGCCCCGCATGGGGTTCTCTGCTCAGCAGGGAGCCTGCTTCCCTTCCTCTCTCTGCCTGCCTCTCTGCCTACTTGTGATCTCTGTCAAATAAATAAATAAAATCTTTTAAAAAACTTTAAAAAAAAGATGGTGAAATACAATCAAGACAACTCTTTTTTTTCTAAGATTTTATCTTTAAGTCATCTCTACACCCAGGACAGGGCTCGAACCCCAAACGTGGAGACCAAGAACATACACTCTACTGACTGAGCCAGCCCGGTGCCCCAGTCAGGATAACTTTTCAGTGAAAATATTTCTGCAAATTCCACATATCGACACACTGCTTACATCTGATCATGGCTTTCACACATTATTTGATAAATGCTGTTGGTACCATCAGGGATCCACCAGGATGGCTAGATTGGGTCCTTACCTTATACCTATGCCAAAATTATGTTCCAGTAGATTTTTTTAAACTATATACACGGGGCACCTGGGTGGCTCTGTCGTTAAGCATCTGCCTTCGGCTCAGGTCATGATCCCAGGGTCCTGGGATGGAGCCCCATGGCAGGCTCCCCACTTGGCAGGAAGCCTGCTTCTCCCTTTCCCACTTCCCCTGCTTATGTTCCTTCTCTTGCTGTGTCTCTCTCTGTCAAATAAATAAATAAAATCTTTAAAAATAAATAAATAAGCTATATGCATTAAAAAATGAACCCATAGGGGCGCCTGGGTGGCTCAGTCAGTTAAGCATCTGACTTCAGCTCAGGTCATGATCTCTGGATCCTGAGATCAAGCCCATCACGACTGCCTGCTCAGCAGGGAGTCTGTTTGTCTCTCTCCCTCTGCTCCCCCCCCCACTCATGTTCTCTCCCTAATAAATAAGTAAAATCTTTAAAAAAAAAAAAAATGGAGCCATAAGTGTGTCAGGAAAAAAAAGGGGGGAGAATTTGTGTCATCTTAGAGTGGAGAAAGCCTTCTTAAGTATCACAGAAATCCCCAAACCATAACAGAAAATAATCTGTCCATATACATTAAACTGAAAGATTCCTCCCCCCATAAAGGAAAAAGAAAAGAAAAAAGAAACTCACATACAAAGTCAAATAACAATCAACTCATAGGAAAAGAAAATAGGTGAAATTAAAAAAGAGTTAATTTCCCTTATCTTTAAAGAGCTCCTACAAATCAGTAAGGGATAAGAGACCACCAACCCAACAGAAAAACAGGCCAACTGGCCACCAAAGAAAACGCGAATTAGGGGCAACTGGGTGGCACCGTGGGTTAAGCATCTGACTGTTGATTTTGGTTCGTGTCATCTCTGAGTGGCGTGAGCCCCCAGTCCAATAGGACTGATGTCCTTATTAAAAGAGGCAATTTGGACACAGACACACAGGGAGCATGCCTTGTGAACATCAAGGTGGAGACAGGGTGACCCGTTTACAAGCCAAACCACCAGAAGGCATATTTACCTTCGCATCTCTCAGAATGAACCAACACTGCCCGGAACCTTGACCTTGGACTTCCCAGCCTCCAGAAGTGTGAAATAATAGGCTTCTGTTGTTAAACCACCCAGTGTACAGGACTTGGTTACGGCAGCCCTTGCAAACCGAGACAGTCTTTGGCTCAACAAGATGAATTTATCCCGCTCCGTATTTGCTTGGTTGTCAAGTGCTGGGTAGACCAGGGTCTACACTGCAGTATTGCTTGCCAATAATAGCTAACAATTAGAAACGCCCAAATGTCTATCAGGCAAAAAGGCCTAAAAAATTATGATGCGTCCTTACAACGGAATATTTTTCGGCCGAATATTTTTCAGTAATGAGGCAGCACAACACACGGTGATAGGGATTATCACAAAGGTTTATTAGGAAGTGAGCAAAGCAAGGTGCGAGGGCCTTGTTTAAATAGAAATAAGGAGAAACCTAGCAGATTGCACAGTATATATGTGAATATTCCCTTGTAAATGCACAGATTCTGTCTAGAAAGATACACAAGAAACTGCTAACTTGGGTTGTTCTCGGGCGAACAGAACCACTTTAAGAACCAAGGAGAGGAGGCTTTGTTTCTACTAGAAACACACCTGTCTGTACCTTTTGAACTTTTGACGTTGTTCATGTATCACCTGTTCAAAAAAAAAATCTCATGTGAACGTCAAAATGGCTCTAGGACTTCAAAAACCCACACTAAAAAGAGAAAATATAGCCATTTTGGCTTTTCATCTTTTGGAAATAACAGCTATTCGTCCCCGAAATGGGTTATTTGAGGAGATGGTATCTCCTCTCTTATCTCTTCTTTTAGAATCAAAGCACAAAATTTGTTTTTAAAATAACTAAATAAATCACAGAAATGAAGCACAGAATGCAAGAATTCCGAACTCACATGTAGTGAGAGCAAAGTCTATTTTTTTAAATTCACAGCATGTACATTTCAATCTATTATGATAATTTCAGCATACATTCCGTCCTCAAACCAAGCCTGACAAAATGTTTAATTCATTCGTCTATAAATCGTACTCTTCCTCATAAAATTAATTTAAATTCTGCTAAACAGTGGGCCTTACTTACTAAATAGGAAAGGGTCAAAAGTCACCTGTAAAAATAAGGAATCTTAATGGATAGAAACTTCTTACAATCTCTGGGATCAGACTGATGTAAAATAAAATAAATTTTCTCCAAATATTTTCTTTACCTTGCAAAAAAAGTTGAAATTTCTTTTTATTCAAAAAGTGTTTGCAAGGTCATTGATGGCTGTGAAACCAGTCTGAGTGTTCAAACATGTTGAGAAATGAAACCTAGGCTCACTGTGTATGGTTGTACAAGCTATGAACTACATGAGTCCAGGGGGTGCCATTCAGATCATAATCCAAATTGGGCAGTGCACCACCCATGCAGCTGTGCCTCTATCCATCCCATGACTACTGAAAATGTTGGGGAGCCCTGGAAGACTTTTGGGGAGGGAGGTGTCAGAGCTGGGGCCACATGGACTATGAAGCCAGACTCTCAAGCACACAGCTTCCTACCTCTTTAGATTGACCTCCCTTTTGGAGTCTCTGGTCTAAGTTTTCTCTGAGCCTCATAAGTTGGTTTCCCTAAGGCTGGGGGGGGGGGGGGTGGAGCAGGACCACCTGCTGGGATTATAATCACTTCCTTAGACCGTACAACTCAAAGCCCTCTGTATTCACTTGGCAAGAAGGGACCCCACCATGCCCCAAATCTTTACTCCTACCCTCATGGAGGCAGAGGTGGTAAGTACAAGGGACGAGGTAGAGGGAGCTGAACTTTACGTGACATTCAGGACATGTGGACTCCAGGACCAGCTCTGCCACCACCTCTCTGTGTGATGTTAGCAAATCTTTTAAGCCTCTCTGGGCCTCTGCCTCCTTGTTCTGCAATATGAAGGATTACTGCCATTCTTGTCTCTGCCTTGTGGGAAAACAGACAAGGGGGGGAAAGACAGGTAAGGATGATTTCACAGGAAATGCATACAAATTCAAGCATTCCAATCATTATCATGAATCGTCAAGAATTAGTGGACTGAGAGCCAGAGGGCCTACTGAGCAGCTATAAAATCTCAAACAAGTCTTGTGACTTCTCTGGGCCTTACCATGTGCCAAACAGCAGATGGTGAACCAGATCAGCAGTTTGCTGGCCTTTTCACCACTA
Organism: Martes martes; assembly: GCF_963455335.1. Lineage (NCBI taxonomy): Eukaryota > Metazoa > Chordata > Mammalia > Carnivora > Mustelidae > Martes > Martes martes. The sequence goes on along the minus strand of NC_137891.1, from coordinate 163,068,957 downwards.
AGAGTCAGTTCTATTATTTCCAAACATCCCCACAGAGCTCCTATTTTTGTAAGATTTTATCCCCGATGCTGTATTTAGGTAATTATTACATACTTAATAAGTATTAAGTAATTGTTGTGACCAATATAAAGGATATTTTCCATTGCGAGTGACAGAAGTTGAGGCTTAGAGCCAGGAATAGCTTCAGGCAAGGCTTGATCTGGCACCTGTTACCAAGGATCTATGTTCTTTCAGTCTCTTGGCTCTGCCTCCTGTGATGGTCACAATGTGGCTTCCAGGAGCACCTGGCACTACTTGCTTTACTCATTTGTGATTGGCAAAAATCAGAGAGCTTGCTTCACAGTTAGCTCAAAGAAAAGACCTAGAATTGAGACTTGTTAACCCTGATTGGCCTGATTTGGGTCATGTGCCTTTTCCTCACCAATTACTAGAGCCTGGAGGCTGAGCTATTCTGACTTGCAATGGGGTCATTTCTGGCCAGATCACGGGGCTGGGAAATTCCCAGTACTGTCAGGAGAGGGAACGGGGCAAGGGTGCTGTGGAGACCACCAGCAAGCTTCCTGCCCTGTGTTTATCAGCCAGTGATATCTCAACCAGCCCATTACCCCTTCTGACCCGCATGTGAGCTACACACTGATGACCTCTGGGATCTTGTGAGCTGGCGGAGATGACAACCCAGTCTGTGGGCGGGCACGTGAACCACGTGAGCTGACGTCAGCACAGCTAGCAGCAGGCTCCTGACTCTGGGGTTAGATCTGGCCTAGATGCAGCTTCATCCATGTCCAGTTTCCAGTTCTCCACTCCCATCTGAACCTTCACAGGTGGCTCAGTTGGAGAGGCCTAGGACTGCCATTTTCAGAAGGGACATATATGAGCTGCACTTGACAAAGAGGGTACAACGCAGAAGCCTAATGCCAAACACAGCTGGCATCCCTCGAGCTCACTCACACGTTATTCAACATGCATCTACCGACATCGGTGCATGCCAGATCCCGTCCTGGGGAGCCACAGTCAGGTGGGGAGCCAGGGGGGGTCCCAGACCATCACAGTTAAGTGTGGGAACATAGTATAGGGGACAGTGGGCATCCAGGGTAGAAGGCATGACTGGCCAGCCCAGCACACTCTGCATCAAGGCCACCTTGGCCCAGCCCTTACTCTCCAGGCCCTAGGGAAGCCCAGGGGCCTGTCTGGCAGCCCCCAGGATATCACCGAGGTTGTGTTCCCCTGTGTGTAGATCAGGGAGCATTCAACCCAAAACTGGGGACCCGACCCCTGTGCACACCCTTAAGGCTTCACAGAATTCTCTTGGGCCCCTTCAGTGCAGTAGCTCTGGGGCAGGAGCCGGAGGACTGACCCTTCTGCCCCACCCCCGCTTCAGCCTCCATGTCTTTCTGGATCTCCAAAACCAGGTGGGGTTCACCGGGAAAGGGGGTACACAGTGGGGCCAAAGGGCAAACCGCGGTTGCACCCACCCCCTTTAACGGACACTTGAGATACGACCATTCCTTCGGGTTAGGCACTGCCCTGATCTAGTCCCTGAGTGAGTCACCAGGACTTCCGAGCACTTGCGTGGGTCTGAACCTCAGGGCTGCCACAAATGGGGCCACGGAGGCCAGCGATGGAGAAAGCCCGGCCAGTCCCGTTCTCAGCTGTGCCTGAATTTAACTTGCTGTGTGGCCGGGGGCAAGTCCCTTTCCCCATCCATCTCCCCATCTATAAAACAAAGACTCCAGGCTAGTGAAGTCTCTCTGGGGCTTTCCAGCTCTAACCATGCAGAATGTAAGCAGAATTCAAGGTTCAGAAGAGAGGGAGCAGGGGTACCTGGGTAGAGGGACAGTGGGGGTAGGTGGGATCTAGGGAGGGGAGGCAGGAGGGCCATCTGGCCAGGGCCCCAGAGACAAAAAGTCCCCAAGTGTAGACTTGGGACACTGTCTCCAAGTGGAAATATACTCGGTCACAGTGTACACACACACCCATGGAAATGAACAAAGACATCGGCCCCCTTGCCAAAACACACCGCCTCTAAGGCCCATGACGTTTTATATACATACATAGATTTTTTTTACATCAACTTTTTTACTTTTGGAGTTGACGTTGGATTTATAGAAGAGCTGGAAAGATACACAGAGTTCCCATACACCCCTCACCCCATTTCAGTTTCTCTGATGTTGTCATCTGTCATCTCACACCACAATGGCCCATTTGTGAAAGCTACAACCACACAACATTGCTACATCTTTGTTGCTGAAGTCCAACCTTTTGTGGACTTAACCAGCTTTTCCATCAACCCTCCCTGATCCGGGAACCAACCCAGGGAACCACATTGCTTCCACTTGGCTTGTTTACAGGCGTCCTCTAGGCTGTGACTGTTTCTGTCTTTCCATACTTTTCATTTTTGGTTGGGGGGGGGGGAAGATTTATGTATTTATTTGGGGAGAAGGAGGAGAGAATCTTGAGCAGGCTCTTCGTTGAGCACAGAGCCCGACGCAGGGCTTGAGCTCATGATCCTGGGATCGTGACCTGAACCAAAATCAAGAATGGCACGCTTCCCAGACTAAACCAGCCACTCGGCCCTCTGTGCTCTTTAGTCTTAAGGAGCCCCTGTCAAGTGTTTTGTAAAATGTCCTTCAGTTGGTGTTCGTCTGAGGCTTTCCCTGGGGTCATGGGTTTGGGGAAGAAGAATCACAGAAGGGACATGCCTTTCTCATCATGTGATCTCAGGCTCGCACAACAGCCACTCTGCTCACTCCCTGCGAAGTAACCTTGACACTTGGTCAAGGTAGTGACTGCCAGGCTTCTCCACCCTAAGGTTACTGTTTTCCCATTTCCTGCTCTATTGTCAGAAGTCTAATGCGAGGTGGGGGGGGCGGGGTGGAAGGGGCGGGGCTCATGAACTCCAGATCCTGGAAGGGACCATCTACATAGATTACTTGGAATTCTCCAGTAAGGAAGATTTATTTCTTCTTTCCGGGTTAGCTATCTATGCAATAAGTTATTTCTACCAGCGCGGACTCACAGATATACATTTTATACTTTGGGTTATAATCTAATATCCTGTTATTTCTTTTATTGCTCTAATGGTTGCTGCTGTGGCCTCTGGAGCAATTTAGCTCCTGGGTCCTTGGGACACACTCCATCCTTTTGCGTTTTGAGCGCTTTCCAACTCTGGTGTCTCCTGGTGCTCCCAACTCACCTTTTCCTTGACCCTGCCCTACGGTCAGCCATTACTCCAAGGAAATGATATATTTTTAAGACCAATCTCCCAATTACTATCTTGTCAGTAGTCCACTGCATTTGAATACATGATGAAAAAAGTTATTTTGTTCAATTACTATTTCAAACCTCCCTCAATTTTTTTGTTTGTTTGGTTTCTTTTTGTAGCTCTACTGTGATGTCTTTTTAAAATATACTAGGAGACGGGGCGCCTGCCTGGCTCAGTCAGAGGAGCACGTGACTCGATCTCAGGGTTGTGAATTTGAGCCCCAGGTAGAGATTATGTAGGTTAAAAAAAATTTTTTTTTAAATAACTTAAAATAAAATATACTAGGAACGTTAAGACATGGAAGGGACCTGCTCTTTTCTCCAATTCTAGAAGTCCTTGATGAATTTAACCTCTGTGGCTACTCTGCTAAGGCTTGGGGTGCAGCCTGCCCACCCTTCCTACAGATGTGATCTAGCTTCTGGGTCCTCCCCATTCTGAGTGGCCCAGTGGAGCTATCAAAGGCCAAGGTGATTCCTGCAACCTTTCTCTCTCCAGGTCCCCCATCCCCCACCAAGTGGGTGACCAGTCCTGGACCTCTGCGGACCTCACCCAGGCTGGCCAGGTGGCAAGAAAGCAGACAAGCTCCAGGAAGGAAGCTGGCGAGCCCAGCCTCCAAAGACAGACAAGCGTGGGCTGGGCACCATTCCATCCAGAGTGCTCCTGGGAATTAGGGCCAACGTTTGCAAAATCCAGCTGTAAGTGGAGCAGGGGTTCCCCAGAGCAGCCCTGGATTCTGCAGAAGAGTCAGCTTCTCAGGAAAGAGCCGCCTTCAAGAGCCGGAAGAGAGTGAGACTTCAGTTCACTTGGGGAGGGGACAGAGCTGCGTGACTCATCACCCGGTCTTGCCGGCCACAACTGGCACAGCACTGGACCTCCCAGAGGAGGTCCCAGGCAGGCAATCACAATCCAGCACGTAGGGACACGGGCTGGGTGCCGTGGGAGCACTAGGGAGGAAGCAGAGTGGCGTTTGAAGAGTCTCGGCGGGCCTCCCAGAGGAGGTGACATCATCAAAAAGATGAATGGAATTGGTCAGGTGGCAGTCCGAGGGAAGGAGGGGAGGGCACTCCCGGCCAAGGAAGAAGCAGATGCAAAGCACTGGCCCAGTGCCTGCAGCCTGGTGAGCAGTCTTAAATGTGAGGTGTTATCGCTGCGGCTGACTTACCATCATCACAGTGATTAACCTGGGCTTGTTTCTTAATATTTTTCTTATCTTAAGGTTAGTTCCTGCAATGAATAAATGCCTAATGGCACTGAGCTTTTCCTTACTATAAAAGGGTGGCGCTGAAAATCAGGGGTTCAGCATCACAGTGCTCAGCCAGAGTAGCTGAGACCAGCGGGGGCGGGGGGGGTAGTGGGTGGGGGGGCATGGAAAGGGGCCTTGTTCTGCCTCTCTCCTTGGCTGGCGGCCCTCCCCTGGGGGGTATAGGAGGGAACATTCTGGGGTCTTTAAAGTTGAGAGGCAACAAGGCAGGGACCTGGGTAGACAGGGTTAGGCAAGTCCCAAGGAAGAGCTTCCCTGCCTGGCTAGAAATGAACGCTCCCTCCTCCCTGGGTCTTCTGCGGCCTCTTAAAACAGGAAGGTACTGGAAGTGGGTACCTCAGAAGGAACTCTGCGAATTCTAACTCTACGGGCCCCAGGCAAATGACTTCACCTTTCTGAAACTCTGAGTTTTTGTTGCTTCAACTCTACAAGCGCATTAAGATATGTATGAGAATTTTCAAAGCACATGCCTGGTAACAGCTACCTATGTAAATAAGTAACAAATCCCAGAAATCACATCCAATAACAGAACGGACAAATAACTAGTGGTATAGTCCTAAAATTGAATATTATTCAATCGTAAAATAAATAATTTATAGGGACAGCGGCAACAGAAATGTATTTTAAAAAACATTTCTTTTTTATGTCGGGGGAGCCTGGCTGGCTCAGTCGGTGGAATGTGCAATTCTTGATCTTGGGGTTGTGGGTTCAAGCCCCATATTGGGTGCAGAGACTAGTTAAAAATAAATCTTTAAAAAAAACCCCAACAACAATTCTGTGTGAAAATAGGGAGTCACATAATTATAGAATGATTCCATCTGCACACAAAAAAAGCAAAACTAAACTAAACAATATGATGTTTAGGTATTTATACCAGAGTGATAAAATCAAGAGAAAATCAAGGAAATAATTAGCACAATTAAAACAAAATTCAGGAAAATGGTCCTTCAAGGATGAAGGGCGGAGGCTGCAGTGGAGGCATGTGGAGGGTCTCAAAGCTACTGGTATGGGTCTAGTTTTTCTTTTTCTTTTTTTTTTTTTATAAAAGATTTTATTTATTTATTTGACAGACAGAGATCACAAGTAGGCAGAGAGGCAGAGAAGCAGGCTCCCCGCTGAGCAGAGAGCCCGACATGGGACTCAATCCCAGGACCCCGAGATCTCGACCCGGACCGAAGGCAGAGGCTTTAACCCACTGAGCCACCCAGGCGCCCCGGGTCTAGTTTTTCAACTAGCTAGTGGACACATAGATATTTTATTGTTACTACTATTATCCATTAAGCCGTACCTGTATAGCATATACAGTGTCTTTTACCATAAAACTTTTTGGCTGTCACACTAATACTTACCTTATAGGATGCATGCCTACGATAAGGCAGAGAAAATTAAAGTTTGGTACACAGCTCTCAGTTTTGGGGGCTTTGGCTCTCTAAGCCTCAGTTTCCCCATCTTCAAAGAGAGCGGGTGATACTGCTGAGGCTTCATCCTCTAGCTTGAGGGTTCTGTGTTCCCCTTTTAAACACATACACAAACACACACATGAGGGCAGGTGTCAGGCCCAATCTTCTCACCAAAAAGTCTCCCCTCTGCCCCAGGTCACTGGTGGTTTCAAAAATGGCAAAGGTGGCTCCTGGGGCCCTGGCATGGAAGCCCCTGGTCCTCCTTCCAGTCCTTTCCAGACAGGGCAATTAAGCCTTTTCTGAATTTCTCCAGGGTAAAATGGGCCTAGCAATCTGTCTTCCTCACCTAAGGCCACGGGTAAATAGTGGAAAGTGCTGTACTGCAGTGGGAGACCATGACTGCCTGACCTGGGACCTAAGAGCATCCTCACGGCGGGGGGCAGGCGGGGGTGCATCCGTGAGCTGCGCGAGAGAATACTGTGTGAACACTCCCGGTGATTGGTGTAAACGGACCTCTTTGCCTGGTTTTTCGCCTCGGCCACTGTGTACTTCCTGGTTGTACTTTCCTATCCTGCTAAGTGTCCTCACCACGGCCCCACCTGTGTGTCCCTGTTCCAGTCACGGTGTACCTGTTGAGTGCTCCTGGCTCGGTCTGAAAAGTGCCCGTCTTTGCAACTAAGGACCTACCTCCAACGGTGGCTGGATCGACCTCTGGGTACCTGATTCATTCAGCGCGACCGTGACTGTCCCGGGCTCAGTCGGGGCGTACTTGTCAGGCGCTCCTGGGTCTGAACGTGCGCGGCCGACCGGGTCCCCGCGTGGCCGTGTGCACCTGGCTCGGCCCGCGCCTCCCTGACGCCTGCGGGGAGATGCGCTGCGGCGGGGCACACGGAGGCGCTGCCTCCGCGGCTGCCCGTGCATCCCTGCCCACCCCCCCGCCCGGTTGTGGCCCGGCCGGCGGCCGCGCTCAGGCCGCGGGGGCGGGGCCGGGGTGGGGCGGGGCGGCGTGGGGGCGGAGCAGGAAGGGGCGGTGGCCGCTCCGCCCCCTACCGCCCAGGCCGGCTACCTCCTCCCCTGCCCGGCTTCCGCGTCACGGTGCCGAACGCCACCTGCGCGCTCCGTATAAAGGCGCCGCCGGCCTCGCCCCCAGGACTCGGCCCGATGGAGACGCCGCGGGCCGAGGCTGGCGCTCGGCGGGGTGAGGCGCGCGGCGGGGCGGGGGCGCGGGCTCCGGGGAAGGGCGGGCGGCGCGGGGAGGGCTCCGGCCAAGACCGGCCGGAGAGGAGGGACGTGGGGCGGGTCCCCTCCGATCTCGCCGGTCCCCATGAACCCCGCCAACTTAGTTCAAGTTGGGGGAGTCTGAGGGAGAGGCAAGGTCCAGAGGGGAACCGAGAGAGCGCGGGGCTCGGGGCCGGGACAGCCTCCGCGTCACCCGCGCCCCGCGGCCAACCAGAGTTTCCCAGCAACTTTTCTCGCGGGTGGGTCTCCCCGGAAACTTCCCCCTTCCCGGCCCGCGAGTCCGGCCGCGGGCCCTGCGCCTCGTGGGCCTGGGCTCGGAGCGCGGGGCGAGCGGAGGCGATGGCCTCAGCGGGGAAGCCCCCGGCACCCCCTCCCCCCTCCCCGAGCGTACTTCCAACCTCGGGTTTCCATCCGAGAGCCCCGCCCAGCAGCTGTGGGGGCGCGGCGACGTCCTGCGAGGCCTCCCAGCACTGCTGGGTCCCCTGGGTTGCCGTGGGGCTGGGGGCGGGGTAGGAGGTGGAGCCAAACTGCCTAAGTTCAAGTCTTTGCGCCACCAGCTAACAGCTGGGTGACCTTAAGTTCTTGAAGTCTGTGGCTCAGTTTCATCCTTTATATAGTGAGAATGATGACTCCTAGCCAGGACAGCTTTTGAGAGGGTAGGAGAGGTGACACACGCAGATGGCTTTGCCTGGTGCCACCAGTCAGTGTAGCCTCAACCTGTTGGGTGGGTAGGGGCTGGAGAGGGGTGGGAGAGAGTGCCACTCCCATCCATCTCTAATTCTTACGGTTGTCCTACAGGAGCTGTGACAGGTGCCTTCCACCCGTGTGAACTGTGAGTGGCAGGTGGAGAGAGGTCCACTCAGAAAGCCAGCCCACCATGAGTCTGTGGGAACTGGGTACCCCCAGGCCGGCTCAGGAGCCCAGCACGGAGGAGACATCGGCTGTGGAGCTGCAGATGAAGGTTGATTTCTTCCGGAAGCTTGGCTACTCATCTGCTGAGATCCACAGTGTCCTGCAGAAACTGGGGGTGCAGGCCGACACCAACACAGTGCTGGGCGAGCTGGTCAAACATGGGTCAGCAGCCGAGCGGGAGCGCCAGGCCTCCCCAGACCCCAGCATTCAGCCCCCACTGGTCCCCCGGGGTGGGGGCACCCCCAAGGCTCCCACCCTGGAACCCTCGGCCCCAGAGGAGAACAAGGAGGGCAGTGACCTGAGACCTGTGGTCATCGATGGGAGCAACGTGGCCATGAGGTACATGTCACTTCCGGGGCCAAGGCCAGGGCCTGTGGTGGGGTATGGTGGCTTTATGTCTCTGCATCTCTGGTAGAGGGGCCTTCAGGAAAGCGTTTGAACTATTCTCACAGACGGATCGAGGGGAAGGGAAAGCTCATTATTGAGGCTCTCCCTTAATATTTATGGCTTCTTGGAAGTGGGTTTGTTAGGAATGCTTTAGCGATGAGGACAGGGGCTCAAAGATGTGCCCATGGGCACACATCACTGGTAAGTGGTAGAGCGGGGATTCGAACTCGGGTCCCTCTATCTCTGGTGTTCACCCTGGGCTTTTCGTCTCTCCCTAAAGACCAACACTCAGTCTCAGTTCCTCTCCTGCGACACGAAGCATTATGGTGTAAGGGATTATAGTTCTCCCGTGTAGGAGTCGGTCACTTAATGTCTTGGAGCTTTCTCTCCTTGTCAGTAAGACCCAGCTAACCCCTACTGAGGTGACATTGTGAGGAGAGGAGGCACAGAGCCTGCAGACACCCAAGCTCAGTAAGCAGTAGCTGTTACCACTGTTACTTCGGGGTCTGGGGCTTCTGAGGCCTTGTGCCAGACCTGGACTCCTGTGAAAGTAGGCCCGAGTACTGGGACCTTTGTCGCTGTGACCAAGAGTGACCCCCAGGATCTGGCTTACATGGGGGCGGGGGCAGGTCAGCTGTGACTTGGGTCACCTCTGCTACAGCCAGATTTACCTGTGCTAGACTGGGCCTAGTCCCCCGAGCCCCCCGCCAGGGCCAGAGCCAGGACTCCACCCCAGCAGTCCTCCCCTCTTCGCCAAGTCTCTTACAGGGAATGGGGTCAGGTGAAGCCCAGGCCGGGGCTGAGCCTAGGAAGTCCAGACCTCCCTTCAGTCCAGGCCCCGCCCTCTGGGTCGGGGCTGGGTGGGTCGTGGACCGGGAAAAGTTCCGGTGGGCGTGGTCAGGGAGCCCCTCCTCCCTGCTTCCACTGCCCGCCCCGCTCTTGGTCGGGGTCCTGGGGAGGGCTCCTTCCGTGGCTGCCGTGAGGGGCCTCCCTGGGAGGGGTGGGGGGCTGCTTAAGCCTTCAGTGCCGTTGGCCCCGCCCACTCCCAACCCAGCTGGGTCAAGTCAGCTGTCAGGCTGGTCCCGGCCCAGCTAAGCCGTTGTGCAGGGGCCCCTGTTCCGCCACCTTGGGATCAATCATCCTGCCTCTGAAATGGGCTGAGCCTCCGTGGGAGGTTGGATAAAGCTCGTTCCCGCATGCTAGCGGCAGCTGGCCACAACCTGTACTTTGAGAGGGGTCCCCTCTCTGGCTCCAGCAGCTTGTGGCTGGCCCAGGAGCCTCGCGGGTCTGTGACTTTTTCCCCTGGAGCCTTGGGCAGGCTGCGCTGACCACCTCCCGCCACACACACCCCCCGCCCCCGGGACAGCCATGTGCTCTGTGTGTTTGTATCCTGGCGGGAGGAGGAGGGGCCTGGGCGGGAGGAGGGGGCTGGCCGGAGGAGCCAGCCCGGAGAGGCACAGCCGCGGGGGGTTTCTGAGCTGGGACTGTAGCAGGAGGGGAATTCCAGCCTCAGACTTCCTGTCTCAGCTGCCGCTGGGTTCCTGCCCTGCTGCCCCCTCCCCCCTAAGGGCAGGCAGGCCAGCCCCCAGCGTATGCAAATCGTGGGGAAATTCACCTCTGTTTCCTTCTAAGGGAATTTTTCTCCTCTAGCTGGGCCCAGCCCAGGCAGATCTCTTCACCTGGCTAGCCTGGCCTGGCCCTGCCCTCTGTCCTTGGGTGGGAGCAGCCCAGCCGGAGTGCCCTACGTCCTCCCACAACTTAGCCAGTGTCTAGTTAGCTGGACTGGGGGTGTCTGAGCTTCTACGAAAACAGGACTGCGGTGGGGAGGGAGGATGTCTGGTTTTCCTGTGCCAGCAGAGCTTCCTCCACTGCAGCAAGAGGGACTAAAGTTAGCTCTAGCGAGGCACTCCTGGCCTGGCTCGACCTGCGGAACTGTCTCGGGTTCAGCTCCTTCCAAGAGCAGGACTCTGACTACCTGCCTGGGGAGTATTTTAGGGGCTAGGACAGCGAGCAGACTTGTCCCCAGCACAGGTTTTTCATGGCCAGAGGCAGTACACTCTCCTGGATTAAATCCCCGAGCTTGCAGATGCTGGCTAGGATGGGGCATGTGCATGCACACATGTGTGTACAGACGTGGGGACGATGGGCTTGTGTGCGCCGGCTGCTCTCCTGAGCCGGGGAGCCAAGCCAGGGATGATCAATTCACATTCCCATGGTTGAGGGGAGGCAGCAGAGGCTCAGGGAGTGGGGGGGGTGGGTGGAATGTGACAGGAGAAGCCCTGGTTATTTGAAGAGAAACCAGGGATCTGAGCTATCCTGGAAGGTCCTGGAAGGCTTCTCAGAGGCAGTGCCATTTCTCATGGGTCCTGAAGAAAGAGCTGGAGTTGGCCAGATGCATCCTTGTCTCCTGTTCCCAGCCTGTCCTTACCTCCCAACACTTTGTTCAGGCTCACATTGGGGAGCTTTTCTTTCCGCTGCACAAACTTCAGGTCTTGCTGTTAGGACTAGGAAGGCAAGCCAGGGGCCCCAGGTGTGGGTTCAAGTTCTGCCCCTTCCCACTAGCCGGGGAGCCTTAGATGAGTTCTGGATCCCCAGTTGCCTTCACTGTGGCTGCGTAAGGATGACGAAAGCAGGTGTGGGACCCATCTGGCCTCCAGAAGGAGCTTGGTGCCCACTCAGCCCCATTTGCCCCCCTCCCCCAGCCAGGGTTGGTGCTTTGTGCCTGAGAATGAGCACAGGCTCTGGGCTGTGTCCCTGTTCCACAGTCCCTGCAACTGGTTGTGCTCCATGGATTGGTTTTCTCATGGGAATGGAGGGGAGAGGGGCCTTTAATGATAGGACCCTCCTCAGAGGCTTGCTGATGATTCCCTGCTAAGCACTTAGATCAGGGCTGAGCTCCCTGCTCTCAGTAAATGTTAACTTTCATTATAAACGGGCTGGTGGACAGTGGGGAGGCCCCACCACCTGGTGGGCATGAGCACTGCCTTCAGCTGGACTTTGCCTCCCCTACAATTTATGGAGACCTTCAGACTGGGAGCCCCAGCCTCTCCCTCAGACAGCCTCCATGCCCCCAGCTGCCTTACTCCCATCTCTACCTTCTCTCGGGACTCCAGCTACCAGCCTCCCCCCTCCCTAGCCACCCACAGGATGTGGTTGCCCATGGACTTGCCTCTTTTGTGTAACGTTTATTCTGTTTTATTTGCCAAATATGAGCGTCTGAGGGGCGGGGGCTCTTGGGGAGGGAGCTGTAGCTGGCCTCGTCCAGGGCCCCCAGCCTGGGCTTGGAGGCATTCTACAACACTCACTGGTTCCCCGGGAGCTCCCACCCCTCAACCCTCCCAGGAAGCCAGCTGGAACCTCCCTTTGCTGGACTGTCTCTGGCCTCAAGCAGACATGAAAGTGATGCCACTGACATGGGCCCTGCAGACTGCCAGGCCCATTTTTCAGCTAGGGAAACTGAGCCAGAGCAAGCCAGCAGCCAACCCAGGCTTGCTTCTGGATCCAGCCACCTTTGGAGGGGGTGACATTGTCAGACCACAGCAGGGATGTCCCACCTCCCATCTCTCCTGACAGAGAGAGTCTCCTGGTGGCTTCCAGATGGCCTTTCTGCCTCTGCTCCCGCCCTCCCAGGAGGGGCTAGGAGAGCACAGAGCAGTCTAGGCATTTGGGGGAATTGGCAGTCTTGGGAGGAAAGGCTCTTTCACTTTCAGGCTGAAAGGCTTCTGCGTGCCTCTCCCACTGGGTCAGCGACTGCCCTATGTGGGACAGTGGATCGTGCCTCCTTCCCCTTCGGCCTCCTCAGTCCCAGCCCTGGGGCCTGTGTGGGACTGAACTTTAATCCAGGTTTAATCCGGAGCAATCTGGTTTCTCTCCAGTTAGCCGGGGCTGGTCCCTGCCAACCCCCACCCACAGCACCACCCAGCGGGGTGAGGGAGACTGGTGACTCAGTGTGCCTGTGTACGTCCGTGTCCCTGTGGTCCCAGCACCCCCCGGGTGGGGCAGGAACCAGAAGGCTCCTGGAGCCTTTCCCCCACCCCCAGGTGTGTTGCAAGCAGCCTGACCCTCCCCCACATGGGGAGCGGGTGCCACCAGATTCCTGGGCGGCTCCTCACTGTCGGGAGATGGAACGTCAGGGAAAGTCCCTGGTCAGGCCATCCCGGACGCTGTGGGAACCAGCAGGGAATGCAGGCCTTAGGCCAGAAGGCAGTGGGCTGAGCCTGGCCGCCCCACCACCCAGGCCAGGCCAGGGGCTGGGGAGCAAGGCCTTCGCGCTTGGGGCTACGGGAGAATGGGCCAGCCACCCTCGCAGGCTGACCCTGCCCCTCTTCTCCTTCCCAGCCACGGGAACAAGGAAGTGTTCTCCTGCCGGGGCATCCTCCTGGCAGTGAACTGGTTTCTGGAGCGGGGCCACACAGACATCACAGTATTTGTGCCATCCTGGAGGAAGGAGCAGCCTCGGCCCGATGTGCCCATCACAGGTGGGTAGCACCTCGGGGGGGGGGGGGAGGGGGGAGGGGCAGGGGCTGTCCTGCGCTGCACCCCCCAGCGGGGCTTCTCCCCAGGAGAGACCCTTTGGGTGTGACAGCCGCTTCTAGGCCTCAAGCAGGGACCAGCATTGCTTTCCCCAGCTTCCTCTGCGCTCAGCCCCTCCTGCTGGGCACCTGGGGATCAGAGTCCCCAGGCCCTGACCTCTGTTGGCACTTTCTTACAGACCAGCACATCCTGCGGGAGCTGGAGAAGAAGAAGATCCTGGTGTTCACCCCGTCGCGGCGCGTGGGTGGCAAGCGCGTGGTGTGCTATGATGACCGCTTCATCGTGAAGCTAGCTTTCGAGTCTGACGGGGTGGTGGTCTCCAACGACACGTACCGGGACCTCCAGAGCGAGCGGCAGGAATGGAAGCGCTTCATTGAAGAGCGGCTGCTCATGTATTCCTTCGTCAACGACAAGTACGGTCCTGGTCCTTGGGGATCAGGGTCAAGTATGGTCTGGGGTCCCAGGATGGGGAGGGGAAGCCAGATGTGTCCTTGGGCGTTGAGGGTGGCTAGGAGGAGCTCTGCTGGGGCCACGGCCTTGCATCCAGGCAGCTTTGGGAGTGAGAGGGACCTGGCACCAGGTAGGAAGGTCAGGCTGGGGATGGGGGCGCAGGGTGGGAGGGGGTTAATGTGGAGGGTGGGGCAGAAGCAGCGGTGACAGTTTATAGTTAGTGGTTCCTGGCACTCAGCCCCTGATCAGCAGCCAGTGGATGGATGCAGCCTTTGATTCGGATTTTCAGGTTGCTGGCCTCCCATGGCCTTGGAGAGCTGCGCTAATGGCCTCTCCAGCTGGGGCCTCCTCCCCTCCCTTGGGGTAGTCCCACCTGGGGCCCAGGGATGTCATGCAGGATGTTCACCAGTTTTAGGAGCTGCTGTCCCTCTTGTTCATCCTTGTGAGACTCTCTGTCCAGCCCCCCTCCCCCACTCAGCCCCAGGAGGTTCCCTTCATGCCTCCTACCTCCTCTGCAGGTTCATGCCGCCTGATGACCCTCTGGGCCGTCACGGGCCAAGCCTGGACAACTTCCTACGTAAGAAGCCACTCACAGCGGAGCACAGGAAGCAGCCGTGTCCCTATGGTAAGAGATATGGGCCCAGAGCTCTTCCTCTCAGAGACTACCCAATCCCAAGTTTCCCATGCCACTCCCTTCCCTCTCCCGGCTGTGGTCCTGGAGCCTCCCGCCCCCCAGCTCAGAGCTGTCCTCACTGTCTTGCAGGGAGGAAATGCACCTACGGGATCAAGTGCCGATTCTTCCACCCAGAGCGGCCGAGCCGCCCGCAGCGCTCTGTGGCCGACGAGCTCCGTGCCAATGCCACTAGGGCCCCGGGCAAGGACAAAAGTGGCCAGCGGGCTTCACCCTCATCCCAGCCCGGCTCTGTGCCCACAGAGCATGAGCAGTGTAGCCTGGATGGGAAGAAGCTGGGAGCCCAGGCATCCCCAGGGCTGCACCGAGAGGGTCTGACCCAGCCCTTCGCCCCAGCGGGCAGGATCCTGCCCCCTAGTGGGGGCAGTGGCAGCAGCTTTGGGCCCACAGACCCATTCTCCCAGACACCGGATTCTCTCCCATACACCTCCCAAGAGTGTCTGGACTCGGGCATCGGCTCCCTGGAGAGCCAGATGTCAGAACTGTGGGGGGTTCGCGGAGGAGGCCCCAGTGAGCCCGGCCCTCCTCTGGGCCCTTACGCCGGCTACAGCCCCTACGGGGCCGAGCTCTCAACCCCTCGGGCCTTCTCTGCCTTTGGAGGGGCCGTGGGTGCTGGCCACTTCAGTGTCCCTGCTGACTACGCCCCCCCACCGGCTGCTTTTCCACCTCGAGAGTACTGGTCTGAGCCGTACCAGCTGCCCCCGCCCACCCCAGTCCTGCAGGACCGGCAGGTGCCAGGTCCAGGTGCTGACAGGAGCCCGTGGGGCGGGACTGGCAGCCTGGCCAAGGAGCGAGCCAGCGTGTACACCAAGCTGTGCGGGGTCTTCCCCCCACACCTGGTAGAGGCTGTGATGGGGCGCTTCCCGCAGCTCCTGGACCCCCAGCGGCTGGCTGCCGAGATCCTTTCCTACCAGCCCCGGCACCCCAGCGAGTGAGCCAGCTGTGCCGTGCCAGCCGCCCCCAAGGCTGGACTGTGGGAGGAGTGAAATAGGGAAGGGAACCTGCAAACCAAAGATACTGTAGGATTGGTTCTGGCCCACACGGCGCCTGCAGCCAGCTGCCGTGTGGGGCAGGAGCGATCACCCTGTTGATGCACATTGTATCTGTAGTTTAAGGAGACGCTGCCGTAAAGGCATCAGTCCGCGGCTGAAGCCCAAACCCTCCTTTCTCTCAGAGGGCGGGGAGGGAGGCGGTGGGGAGCAGAGGCCTGGGCTGGGGGCCCTGTGCACGGCCCCCCACCTCCGCCCCGTCCCTGGGATGCCGGCCTCGGCTGGCTAGTTAGGCACCATGTGCCTGCCCTCCAAGGGCCCCTCCTGTACGCCAATGAGGCCTCATCCGTGCTCTCGCGGGGCACCAGGCTTCATGTTAGTAAGCAAGATGCTTCTTAATAACCCACCTTCTGTCCCACTCTGTTCGCCTGTCTCCTTGCCCCCACCCTCTCTTCCCCTCCTCTGTACTCCAAGTCATCTCCCTTCCGCAAAAGTGGGAACGCATATATGTATGTGTACAGGTATAACGTTAAATTCTTTGTAAGTCCCTGCCTCCCTGAACACGTCAATAAAGTACAATGTGACCCCCTTTAGGAGATGATGGTCCAGGTTGTGCTTGGGGGTTGAGCGGGCCTTTGCGCAGCGGAAGGTCAGCAGGTATGCACTCGACCCAAAGTGCTTGGTCCCTTGGGAGCAGGGCCTTCCTAACAGGCCATGGGCCAGGCCTTGAGAGGAGGTGGGGGACCCACAGGCAGGGATGGGGGAGAGTTGGGGAGTTGAAGTCGGTTCTGAAGCAGTGGGGTGGCAAGGGGTGGCAGGGGGTGAGGGTTGGGATTCAGCTGTTCCCCTTTTCTGCCCTGTGACCAGAGCTGAGGGCAGAAAGCCATCTGGCTGAGAAGAGGGCTTTCAGGATAGTTGAGGAGAGAGGGTGGTGGGGGAGCCCTTAGGTACCCAGCTCCGGCCCCACCCTCCCAGACAATACAGCGTTCTAGACGCAGAGCTGCCGAGTGAGGCAGGGGGCATGGAAGCAGCATGGAGAGGTGATACCGGGGTAGCCTCCACACGGGAGGGTAGGGGTTCTGGTCCCAAGCTCAGGAACTGGCTCTGCCACCAGATTCACCCGGGGCAAGTGACTGCCCCTCCCTGGGCCTCAGTTTCCTCATCTGTGAAGTGGAGATACTAATTGTAGCTACCTCACAGGATTGTACAGAGGACGTGAGAGCATGCATTTGGCCACATGACCCAGGGCCTGGCACATAGTAAGTGCTCATCTAAGGGGCCTCTGGTGTTGCTCTCTGTGGGCTATGTTCACCTCATCATCTCAACCTTCTCGGCGGCCCCTAGAAGGAAGGCAGCCAGGAAGGAAAACACTTTTCCCCAATGAAAAAATGAGATATAAATGTTACAGATTTTAAGTGAAAAGCTGGGCTATCAAAAATGGTCCCCAAACAAAACACCATCAGCAGGAGAAAACAGAAAAAATACAGTTTTAATAACTCTATAGCTGAACATGTCACCTAATCTGTACTTATTGTTTGTGAAGCTTTTATAGTATCTGTATTTTTTTTTTTTTAGAAACTGCTTTACCACAGAACATCTGTGCATCATGTTGAGGAAAATGCTGGTGTGGCCATCTCCCCACACACTGGGCCCCAACTGCGCTCCTCACCCTGAACACTTTTTTTTTTTTTTTAAGATATATTTATTTATTTATTTTGGGAGAGGGAAAGAGTGAGTTGGGGGGAGAGGGAGAAAGAGAATGTCCAGCAGATTCCCTACTGAGCGGGGAATCTGATGTGGGGCTCGATCCCACGACCCTGAGATCATGGCCTGAGCTAAAATCAAGAGTCAAATGCTCAACTGACTGAGACCCCCCACCCCTGGCACCTCCCCAGACGTTTTTAGAGGCCTGCATTTAAAGCAGGAAGCAGACGCAAAGTGGGAATGATCTCAGCAAATGTTATCTCGAAGCCCCCACACGTGCTCTTGAAGGCACCCCCTGCCCGTTGCTTCCAGCCTCCTTGGAAGGTTTTATCTGCACTGAGAACAGTCATTGCCTTCCTTATAAAATATTTTCTCCAGTCAAGTACTGTATTCCAGATTACAAGGCTGTTTGTGGGTCTTTGTTTGTTTTTATGGGACAGGAAGCTAAAAGACCAGACTGTCCAGTTCATTATCAGGTACTGGCCTGGCAAAGGAAGGCCACTGGCAACGCCAGGCTGAGTGGTTTGCCTGAGGTCCCAGAGACGAGGGCAGGCTGGAGCAGGCCCTCGAGTTTGGCGCCCTGGCTCCACACACCAGAAGGAAGGACCCCAGGCCCTGCTTTGCAACAACTCTCGGACCTGAGAAGGAGGGAGGCAGAGGAGCCCGCACCTCCCAACCCTGTTAGGTATACAGCCACCACAAAGAATCCCTCCAGCCTGACAGTGAAAGGACCACCCCCCACCCCTGCTCAGCAGTGGGCGCCCCAGCAGCCAAACCCACCAAGCCCCCTTCTATCTGCACACCATGTGGGTGGGACGCGAAGGCCACAAGGCCTCGGGAGCGGCCTGGAAGGAGCAGTAAGGTGCCTGCGCCTCTTCCCATCCCACCAGCCGGCTGCCCGAGAATTCGAGGGCTCACATTTGGCCCCTGACCAGAGCTGAGCTCTGGGTCATTTGCTGTTTCTGTGTTTGGGGTGCGGGGGAAGGACCCTCCAGGCAGGTGGGCAGCAGGCGACAGGCCCAGGCTGCGTGCGGCCCCACTGGCTGGCTGATGGGCACCCACAAGGGCGGCCAAGTCCATGCAGCAGGTGCCAGCCGAGGCCAGGCTTCAGGGAGGCTCTGGTCAGCTCGGCGCCTTGCAGGCCTGAGCTCACCCCTCTGTGCTTCGCCGGCCCTCCAGGACCTGGAGCCGCTCCTCTGGGCCTCTTCCTCAACTTGGCTGCCAGGCCCAAAGACCCGGATGTACGTGTCCTCCCCAGGACGTGGGCTTTAAGGGTGGAGTTCTCCCAACCAGTTCCTGCCCCACCCACTGAAGCCCCTTCCCTCACAGGGCCTCGACGCTTCCCACCCATCCAACAGACACAGTGAACCCTGCATAGCTCTAGATGGACAAGAAGACTCCTCAGTTTGTGGGGGTCTAGCCTGAGAGGGAAGGGTCCTGGCTGGGGGGGCCCTAGGCAACTCCCTTGCCCTCCTAGAGCCCCAGCTTCCTGGCTTGCCTCACAAAAGAGGTGTGAGGTTCCCCCCAGGGCTCGCGGGAAGGCGAGGGTGGCAGGGTTGGAAGCCATCCCAAGACCCTGCTTCCAGCCCCCGAGGTGCTGAGGCGTTGGGACTCAGATGGCTGTCGCCCTGCCTGCCCTTTCCTCCTCTGCCTTCCTGGTTCCAGGAGCCGAGAAGCTGATGGGGAAACCAATGAGTATGCAAATCCCCGCATTGTTGGGAAATGATCCCAGGGAGCTCCCAGAGGATGGCCTACTGCCAGCCCCTCCCCACCTCCAAAAGTTCCCCGCCTCACCCTGGGGCTCTCAGCCGCTGGGGCCTGACCCTGAGTCTGCTTTCCCGAGTTCAGTCTCAAAGGTGGGTTAACCCTGCGGGGGGCGTAGGGGGACTCCGGAAACCTTGGCCTCCTTGGCAAAGAACAAACTGGCCCCAAATGGATGAAGCTCCCTTCCTTGGATGTCCCCACCCACTCTGTCCCCATCCGACTCCACTCGCCTGAGGAAAACCCAGCGGTCCCTAAACGTCTGGGGCATTTCAGCAAGGAGCCCGAGGGCGCTGAGGCTGGGGAAGCAGCCCTCCCAGGCCCCATACCCCCAGTGCTGCCAGCACTTCACACATCCCTGGTCTCCGGCAGGGCGGCTGGTGTGGGGCAGTGACTGGGAAGAGGCCACCACTGACATCGCCCCCTGCGCAGCCACTTCCTCCCCTACACAGAAGGGCAAGACCCCTGCCCTCAAGGTGAGGCTGGGCAGGTCTCCATCAGGGAAACTGGGATTCAGTAGGACACAAATCCAGGAGTCGAGAGCGGATGGAGCCGGCACCTCACACCCTGGGCCTCGCTGGTCCCCAAAGGCTCCTGCCCCCAAATAAGGCAGTCCTGGGATCCTAGCACTTCTGCTCCAGGGCTTCTCAAACCTCTGGCTCATTTTTTTCCCCTAGACCATAGCAGAGTGGGTGGAGTAGAGGGCGGTGAGTAAGAGCCTGTTCTGAGGACCTCCTCGTTCATGGGAAGGGTGTGGGAGATTTGGCTGAAAAGAGACAGGAAGTAGAGCCCTACAATTAAGGGAACACGGGCCATCCCAGGCCATGATATGTAAATCCTTCCAGCTAGTTCCTGGATGGGGAGGTGGCCTCAGGCTGTCATCCTGGGATAGGGCCTTTTGAAGGACATCTCAAGGCAGGTACTGGCCATCTTAAATTGCTCACCCATTTAAGAAATGGCTGCAAACTCGGTAGAAGGGAAGGAAGGATCAGGCAACCGCCCCCACCCCACCCTGGGCTGGGCATGTTGCTGGGTCTGGGAAGGGTCCAGTGGCTCTGATTCTGGCGGCTCTCCAGATTAGAGCCCCACTAAAGGCCAGGGGTGCTTGTGGGGCTCTGCCTGCCACCTGCTGGCGCCTCCTGGTATGACTGTCTGCGTGGCAGGAGGTCGCAGAGCAACGGGCCTGAACCAAGTGCCCAGAGACAAGCATCTCCAGTAGGAGCCGAATACAAGACTCTAAAGAGAATAATATAGAAAGTGCTAAGGCAAAGATGGGAATTCTTTTTTCTTTGCTGTTTTTTTTTTTTAAACGTAAGCTCTGTGCCCGGTGTGGAGCTTGAACTCATGACCTTGAGATCAAGAGTCGCCCACTCTATGGGCTGCCCTTTACAAAGTTGAAAGCTCCAGAAAATTTCAACTGTTATGGGTAACAAATGTTATGGGTAACAAATCACCCAAGAAAAATCCTCCAGAAAAAAAAGCTCCAGAAAATTTCAACTGTTATGGGTAACAAATGTTATGGGTAACAAATCACCCAAGAAAAATCCTCAGACAGTAGAGGAATAAGGAATGGAAAAGGAGAAAAAAAACACATGCATTCACATTTAAAGTGATTTGGGCAATAAAACCACAGGGCAATCTGTGTTTTTACCTTTTGACACGGTGGCTCGGCAATCCTACCACTAAGAATCATATTTCGGCACTACGACACTGCCCAAAATGACAAAAGATGAAAAACAGCATTAATGTCATCAGCAGCGGACTGGTTAAATAAACTGTGGTGTACACACGTAAAGGAATGCCAAAGAGCCAACAGAAATGAGGTTCACAAGCTGCATTCATAGAACGCTTTCTAAGCTGTACGACTAGCTACCATTTTGGTACTAGGCACATGGCTGTGTGCATATCGCTCATTCGTGTACAAAGCTCCTCCGGAAGGGTCTGTGAGGAACCGCCTCTGGGAAGGACAGATGGTTGCTGAGGGACGGGTGGCCTTTTTTTTTCACTGACCATACTCCTGTACTATTTGAATTTATGCCATTTGCATGTATTGTTTATTCAAATTAAATCTTTTAACACCTCCTTAGGGTACAGAAATAAGTTATGGGGATGGGGATCTGAGGAGGGTTCTGTCGGCCAGGGGCCTCCAAAGGTTATTCTTGTCCATGGACAGTAAAAGCTTAGAGCACACACACCCCCCAACACGTAGGTGGTGTTACATCAGGATAACTGCCCGTTCTGAAGATCAGGATGGCTGAAGTGCAACAACTGCTTGTGGTTCAACCTAACGTTTATTCATCAATTATCTCCAAGTACTAATGAATATTTTTACATGTTATTATATACCACATTCAAAGTGACAACTAAAAAAGGCTGAGCCAGAAAATAAATACAAATTGAAGGCTTGAAACGTACCCTTCAAATCCCCCCCAGCCATAGGCCATCCTCCATACCCTCCTCCTTGGGGACCACTGCCCTGCGCTAAGGTGGGGGTCAGAATCAACACCACAGCCCATCTTGGCAGGGACGATTTTACTGTGATTTTACTCTACAGAAGTTTTCCAAAGTGAAAACTGTTTCCAATCCTGAAGATTACCACTTAGAAAATTCAGACACAGTAACATTTACATGGACACAGGAGAATCCCAATGCCTTCTCCTTAGTCACCTTCCCAGGCCCCAAGCAGGACAGCAGCCCGGAGAGGTCCATGTGTACAAACACACGCTCGCGCTCACACTCCACGCAGCCCCAGTGCAGCAGCCCTGGCAGCGGGCTTCAGACAGGGATTTTTACATGCAGTCATGCCTCAGGAGTTGGGAGCGAGGATGAGGGGCAGACAAGTCAGAATAAAAGCAAAAACTAGGTTTTTTGCAGTGTTTCAAAACAGCATATTTACTCCCTTCAAAGTTAGGCCATTTAGATACTTGTTTCCATTCCCTTCTTCACCACACAGGTTGCGGTATCAACAGTCCTCCTTGTAGGATACTTACAGAGTATTCTCTAGCCCCCAAAGGCTCCATTTCTCAAAGCATTCCGGAGGCCCCCAAGACTCAGGACAGCAGCTCTGAACTCCCGTGCCCTCGGCCTGCCGACCCCGTCCCACTCCCGGGACTTCCCTCAGGCCCTCCCGCTGGCCCCACAGAACAAGCGGTCCTCTCCTTTGTGGGTCATCTCTCCATCTTCAGCCTGCAGGGTCTGACGCTATTTAGAACATGCGGAGTTTCAACAAAATAAATGATTTCTCTGCTGAGGGAAAAGCAAGCATACTTGAGACTCCCTTGGGAGCTGTGTACAGACACCATCCTCCCAGGAGAAGACATGAAATAGAACTACCACGCATCTGGATTTTTTTCAGTGTCTTACAACCTCGAACCAGAGCTAAGGGCAACTTCTTCCCGTTGTGGAGATAAGAAGCCTAAGGGCCTAAAGCAAAATACTATTCTAGACCCTGATAACCCGGTAAAGGCCTGCCTAGAAGAAGTCCCTCTCATGGGTCCTGGCAGCCACTCCGGCAGGGTCACTGGTCAGGTCTGAGTCTTTCAGACAAACTTAGTTAACAACCAAAGCGACAAATATCACAAGGATGGTAGGCATCTCTTGGGGTTTCTGCCCAAATGTCTCCAATTTAGAGAACATAAGCACTCCCTCGTGACTTAAGTGTCTTTAGTCTGTGGCCAGCTTACAGGAAAACTTGGGAGGTCCCCTAATCAATGACTGAAAACTTTACAGAGAAAATAAGTATAAAGCAAGCAGCCTACCTCTAACCATGATCATATACATACATGTGTATTCATATACACAGGTATGTTTTTACATAATACAACTTTTTAAGAGCAATCCCACCAGATCTCAAGCAAATGTCAGAACTATGAGAGAAATATTCTCAGGTTTGCTGTGTGCTCTCCTCTGGGCCATGGAGACCACAGGAAGCCCCACTTTTCTCTCCCAGGAAAGGAGAGAAACTGACAAAGGAGGGTATAGAAATCTTCTGGTCCCCATGGTTTTAAGCTTTATAATTGTTTTTTTTTTTTTTAAAGGATCAATCTAAATATAAGAAACTATTTTCTTAAAAACCTTAACATTGGAGTTTTTGCTACCAAAGACATCTAATTAGCCACAGAGTAAAAAAAAAAAAAAAAAAGTTTATTTGAGAACAAGAGTGAAAGCTTTTGCACATCTGACAAGGTAGACTCGTTCTGCTAACAGATGCCATCCGTATTCAGCTCTACCAATATTATCACAATGGAACATACTTGTTCTAACAAAGATATGGGCCTAAGCCAAGGACTATGACTAGACAGCATCAAAGGAAAAATGGGGCCCCAAATCTTATCTCCTAGACTGATTCGCAACATAGGATTTCAATCAAACACTCCTCATGCAGTGGTTTCAACCTGGCTTCTCATCAGAATCCCAGGGACTCTCTGGAAGGAAATCCCAGCCACTAGACTACACCCCAGTCGGAGTCTCTGGGGGTGGGACCCAGGCACCAGCAGGTCCTTAAGCTTCCCAGGTGATTCCCATGAGCAGCCGAGGTCAAGCCCCACTCCAGAGGCAGATAACAGCTCAATAAACCGGCAAGCTCCCCAGCCCAAGCAGCCCGTGAGGTAGGGGGTCTACTGGGCATCGCTGGCTCTCGCAGATCCTCTCTCTCACTCTCCTCAAGAATTCCAAACGTTACCAGCTCTGGGGGTAATGCTGAGCCTTTCCATATATCTTAGTGATTTTTAGAGCAATGTTTAATCAGGCAGATGCCAGCAAAGAAAGAAAAATGGAAAAAGGAAGAAATTTCCATAAGGCATGATACAAATAAATAAAATAAGTGAAAAAACAATCTCAGGTTTAAAAGTAAAGCATGAGAAGTCAACACCTGTGAAATTTTATTTATATAAAAGAATAAAAATATCTATTTTAAAAGGATTGATTTAAACTTAGGTTTTTCCGCTTTTCCTGTTCCTTGAACATGAAACTGCTTCCAACGCAGAAAGATTTAAGATAGGTAATTATTAAATAAACCCTCTTTACCTTCCCCCTGCAAAAACACAGAGCCAAGTTCCCCATTTTCTTTATGGTAAACCAGATTCTTTTCAGTTAAGAATACTGGCAACTGCACGAAGCAGATGATCAGATATGTTGGCAGGAAGGTATGAGCTGTACAACGGCATTACAAAAAGTCCCCAAAGAAAAGAAGATGGTAAAAACAATAGAAAAATAATAAAACACAAACAAAATAAGAAAATGCCCGATATTTACAGCCTCCCTCTGAAACGTGACCTACATTCTACCTTCAGCATAAAACAAAACCAGAGAACATTTCCTGATGGGTATCACAGATGAAGCTGGTGCCAGCCAGTTTGGGGGGACACATTCATTCCAAGAAGGGAGAAATGCAGAGTTAGCAACTTGCTGGAATTATAACCATGTCTTGGTCTTCTTGCAGTTCTGTTACTAAAAATGACACACAGTAAATGATCCAATGTGGTCTTACAGAAATGACTTGTCACCACGTTTCAGAACAAACTATTCAGAGTCACAGGCACTGGGTCTGGGAAAGCAGAGGTGGATGGCTGCGCACTCAGGTGAGGGATATGTATCTTTGTGAGGTTGGAGGAGGGAAGCAGGGCTCTACAGCCTGGAAGCTTCTGCAGCTTCTGCACTAATGAGTCTTCTAATAGTCCTGAAGAGAGAAAGAGAGTCCCAACTTACTCTCAGAACACTAGTTGTAACCTAAGAAAATAATCCATCAACAGCCCTGCTAGGGGATTGTTCTATAGCCAAAGATTCTAGTCCAAATATAATAGACAATATTTCACATCTGAAACATTAATTCTGCCCTTATTAGGCCCCCTGAACTCACCAACCCCAAACAAAACAAAACAAAAATAAAAACAACTAGTATTAACAATTCATTCTTTAATCAAAGGGAATTTTTCTTCAGTAAAAACGTGTGACCCCTCTCTCTAATCAAAAAAAACAAAACAAAACAAAAAAACAAAACAAGAACCAACCAAACAACAACCAAAAAAAAAGGAAAAAAAAACCTAACCCTTAAAAGTTGAAGTATATACAATTGGATACCCCAGCCTTTAAAATGGAGAGTTGTAACCTGAGATTAGAACACTCAGCTCTGAAAAGAAGACATTTTTCTAATCATTACAAAATCACTAGCCTCTCTGAAATGCTCTGGCTGATACTTACAGCTCGTGGTTTTTTGTTTAACTTCAGATCAATCCTGTGATAGAAAAGATAAAACATATTTGCATTTTAATTTACAGAAAGAGGGGCCAGGAATCAGCTACTGCATAGGGCACAAGCTATAACAAAGACTATTTGGTTAAGTAAAACCCACATTCTTCATTAGACTATGTCATATTTAGTTGTTTACCCAGATATTATTAAGCAAGTATTTAAAAACATAAGCAGGTAACTTTCGCCACAAGGCAAACTTAGATGACAAAAAAGAAATATACAGCAGTTACGAAAGCCATATAATTTAAAAACTATTCAAAACTATGCGTTAAAGAGATTGGGTTAAGAGGGCATGCTCTATGTTAATGTGTTAGCTTTGTAACTATATCACTGATAATCACTGAGACACGTAATGATTAAGAACAGGAAAGAAACTAGGAGTTTGTATTTCTGGACATGAAACACAAAAGAAATTAAACAAATTTCAATTTTTAAATCTTTCCAAAGCAAAATATCAAGATCTTAAACTATTAATCTCCTTATGAAGCAAAGCCAGAAAATCAATTTAAATGTGAATTAAAGTAAAGGTTATCTATTTTTAAAGAAATTAAGATGCATAAAAGTGAAGTTTACTTAATTTTGCTTAAGTTATTAAATAAAATGTTACCTCCATCACGTTTTTCTGTTTTTAAAAAAAACTTCCCAGCCTAACCTAATATACATACCTACAATTAAACAGATAAACTATGGGTTAGAAAGGTCTCAAAAAGGCATATTGGTCTCTACACACTAAACAACACAGCACAAATACTAATTCAAATCAAACTTACTCAAAGTCATAATCAAACATGCCAGACGGGCTGAGGGGCAGCATTTGAAAGGAAGAAAGCAATAGAAATTAATATACTAATTGAATAAATTAGTCGATTAGCCACCCTAGCAAGATTCATAGAAACAAAATCAGCTTTAAGAATCTTAAGTCATAAAGTTTCAAACATCAAAGCACCAAAGGTTCTGTGGTTGGGAGAGTCCCTTCCCTCACTGGATTTCGTATCAGAAGAACAGACTAAGAAAGGAAAAGTTACTGCATTAGGAAACGAGGTAACTGCAGGCCGTCTATTAGCTGCCAGATTCAGAGTTAGAACTTTTAAAATACGTAATTGTAGTGAAAAATATAAACAGCACATTAGAAGAAATAGAGAAAGAAGGGTTTAGTCATATAATGAAAGGGTGCTTTGAAGATAGTACTAACAATTCAGCACAATACACTTTGACTAACATGAAAGATAAAAACATTATACATTTTTCAAAAGAAAACATTCTGCAACTTTTAACCCAAGTCCTAAATTCTAAGAATGTCCAGGCAACATGGTACTCTTCTTCTAGAGCATTCATCCTAGAAAGCCAAGGGTCGAATGAATAAACTTTGGTGACAGTCTTGTTCCAGAGGACTGCACCGTCCCATCACTTTGCCCCTGAACTGGTGATGGCAGGTAACTGTTTATGTCAGGGCTAGGATTAAGAACACCCAAATCTACAGCCCCACCCCCTACCCCCCGCCCCCGTAAGACAAAGGAGAGCTGACATCCACAAGCACCTGAGCCTCAGGGATCTGGAAGGAACAGTGAAGGGGAGGAGGCGGTTTAGGGCATCACTGCTAACAGGCCATGGTCTGGGCAGACCTCCAAAGCAAACATTAACCCTGAGCATGACTCCAGCTCTTTGGCTGGCTCCAACACCTTTCACACTGTAGACAGGTGCTGAAACAATATACAAAATGCTCTATTTTCCTCCTGGCCCATGTTTGCATGAGTGAAGCTGGAAGAAAGCGTAGCTTCACTATCTCTTAGGCAACCGCCTCACTTAAATTATTTGTGGAAGAGTACGCAGCGTACAAACCAGGAACCATCAAAAATTTAACTTTTCAGGACACCTGGCTGGCTCAGTTGAAAGAGCCGGAAGAGACTCCTGATCTCGGGGTCGTGAGTTCAAGCCCCATGATGGGTGTGGGGATTACTTCAAGTAAATAAAACTTCAAAAAAATTTAATTTTCAGCCTAACCTAAATTTGTTCACAAGTGAGACTGTACCTACTTAATGAAAATGTCACAAACTACCTAGAATTCTAGAGTTCTGTGTATTAGTAAAAACCTCTAAGAAGAGCTATAAGTTATTATTTCTACTTTTTTCTTTAAAGTCACTGGGACTTAATATTCAGATAGCATATAAAATATACAAATTCAGAACACCGTGATCATTTATGAATGTTAAAAATTATTTGACACATGTTCATACTCCTCAAGAGGACAAACCCGAAAGTTATTCCTTTTTGCTACAGTACCGTATTCATTTCCACTTTGCTTTACTCACCCCTACACAATGCCTGGCACACAGCAGGCATTCAGACATTTGTTGAAATAATTCACTATCGACTTTCTGAGAGTATCTGGGGCGTGGCAAGTTGGGAGGAGAAACAAGTAGGGTACCAAATGCAAATGGACACACATGTGTGAACGAAGTGCTCCACTCTCCACCCTTCCACAAAGACAGGAGTCGGGGACAAGGAGTTTGGACACTTCCTGACTGAAGATGGTAGGAATCGGAGAACCTTCACTGGCCCCTGAGGTGCCACTCTGGTGCACTGAACGTTTTTATACAGAAAGAAGGCAAATCAGCTCAACTCTGCTCCCTAGGAGCATGTAGGTGCCTATGGCCAATGGAAAAGGCCAGCCAGGTATTATCCCAGGGGGATGACAAAAGGATCCTGCTTTTCAAACAGAAAACACCATTTGTGAAAGCAATAAATAATACCCAAGATCTTTATAAATCCTTCTATTTTTCTGGAAGGAGTTAGCTCTAGGAGCCAGAGGAAAAAAAGGTAGGAAGGAGTAGTATTCCTACAGAAATCTACTAGAAACCCACAGGAGGAAGTTAAGTTCATGTCTAATTCCCTTTTATCAGTCAGCTGATCATGGCATTAAAAAAAGGGGAAGTATCACCTACAATGAACAGTAGCTACCTATTGAACCACTAATGTCCCAGAAACTTTCAAGGAATTGTCCCCCTACTCTAGACACTATGAAATAGGAAAAGAATCATTACTTTAAAACAGCACTGGAGTAAACTTAATAAAAGCAACACAGAACATGACATTTAAATTACCTTAACAATTTAAAAAAATATTTTAAGAGTCTAGCTCCCTGCTACTGCTTGTGATGAGCTAGCATTAGTCCTACCGCAGTGATCAAATAGCCTAAACCTTACGGGTCGTAAGATCTTGCTATTTCTTACTGCAGTCATGAGATTGGCAGAGTGATTTTGGGTTTGCAGGAAAGTATTAAACAGTGATCCTAAGTCACTCTTTGGAGGAAATACTATTTCTGCAGTCTAAAAACCACCACCACCACTGACAAGAAAAATTCTTTAAAAAACTAGAGAATCTGCTGATACCTAGGAGGCTTAAACCAGCTCAAGTTCATTCTGTATTACCGCCATGTGCCATAACCACGAAGCTAACGATGTGAATGCCTTGGGTGTGTGAAGGAATATCCCACAGGTCTGTAGAGCAACCCAACCTGAAGGGTACTGGAGGACAGGGAACCCCGCCACTCCTTGCTTGCATTCTTTCACCTCAGTATGTAAGTTCCCAAAAGGAGCAGGACAAAAGCCAGCCTATGGACACCTGGTTTTCATGCCTGCCAGAAGACAGTTTGAGGTCACGGAAAGACTGCTCACTCTAGAAGCTATGCATCCCCCTCTCTGAGTACAGCTGTACAATTATGAGTTAATAGGCCCTGGCATTATCATACAAACCCCAGGCAGAGTGTAATGCTAAAATCCTCTCTGGGTGACACCTGACCTCTCTGTCCACTGATGTCATTCCTATCTCATTACGCACTGTAAAAAAACAAAAACAAAACAAAAACACACACAGTGGACAAACATTACCTAGAAAGGTACTCTCATATCTTATAGACTTTATATTATTCCTCTCTGATATCTGAAATCAGCAATTACAGAGATGTATAAAACAAAGAAATCATAAGCAATCGAACACTTGTATTTAAAAAGAAAAAAAGGCCTGTCAGAGATCAGCTCTGTCCACCCACAAGGGAGTAAGTGTAAGCAAGGACAAGGATTAGGAGCAAAAGACTCTCTCCCACTTGGCAGCTTCCCAACATGCACGAGCGCCATATTCCAAGTCCTATTCTACAGACTTCCCCCTTTCCTCCTCAGATTCAATATGGAATGAAATTCTTTACACCAGAACAGTGAGAAAGCTGTCTTCCTTCACCGTCACTCTAATGCCCACCCATTCCTCCACTGGAGGAAACTCTGCCTGTATCATTTGGACCAAAGCAATTTCTCCCCACCTGCAACAGAAAGACGGCACCAAGCCTGACGAGGTTTTACCCTAGTAAAGCCCCTTTGCAGCAATGATCATGGCAGTTCTGGGCAGGGGATTAGGGGCAGCGGGGCGGGGGAGGTCCCTGCCACTGACCTGTGTCGGTTTTTATTCTTTCGTTTTTTATGGCTGCTGTGATGACTCCCTGAGGAAGTAGAAGAAGCAGCCTTCTGAGGCTTCACTCCCTGCACAGATCCGTCCAGATCCTCAGGGTCCTCCTGGCTGGGCTCGTTCTCCTGATTGTGGAAGTCTGGAGAAGTATCACTTTCCGTCCCACTTCCTGGCTCCCCTGGAGGGAATAAACACAAGTCCCAGAAGCATCAGCAGCACTCCTCAGGCAGTCTGTCAGTCAGCCAGGAAAGATGTTGTTGAGCACTAACAGATAAAAAAAGTGACGACTTCCCATCTTCCAGGACCATACATTCTAACTGACAGGAAAATACTTGATGTCAGAGAAGATATGTGCAGTCAAAGCATCAAAGTTACCAGAGTTCCAGAAACTCAAGGAACCTGAAACAGTGTAACCAGAAGCAACCTACCTAAGGACAGCTGGGGGATGGGACCATACAAGCAGGAGTCCCTCCTCTTGGCTGCATAAACAGCAAATACACTAATGGGATTAATGATTATATAAGAAGCCTGGGTTCCTTCCCCAAACCGTATAGGAATCCTATTGAGGGGGAGCTCAAGAGGACAGGAGCCCCATTACTCTGAGAATAGTATTTAAGAATAGTATTTAAGGGATGGCTGGATGGCTCAGTCCGTAAGCATCTGCCTTCGGCTCAGGTCATGATCCCAGGGTCCTGGCATTGAGCCCCACATTGGGCTCCCAGTTCGGCAGGATGACTGCTTCTCCCTCTCCCCCTGCCTGCACTACTTTTTTGTCAAATAAATGAATAAAAATCTTAAAAAAAAAAAAAAAGTATTTAAAAAGTGGAAGTAAAACTCTTCAGCTGACATACATTCCCAATTTTAAAATTCTTTATATATATTAAGCAAATTAAAAAACAATTTGCATAAATATGTATTTTTAAGAATAATTACATGGGGTGCCTGGGTGGCTCAGTCATTAAGCATCTGCCTTCCACTCACGTCATGAGCCCCGCATGGGACTCCCCGCTCCATGGGAAGTCTGCTTCTCCCTCTCCCCCTGCTTGTGGTCCCCCTCTCGCTGTCCCTCTGTCAAATAAGTAAATAAAATCTTTAAAAAAAAAAAAAAAAAGAGGGGTGCCTGGGTGGCTCAGTGGGTTAAAGCCTCTGCCTTTGGCTAAGGTCATGATCCCAGGGTCCTGGGATCGAGCCCCGCATCGGGCTCTCTGCTCAGCAGGGAGCCTGCTTCCCTTCCTCTCTCTTACCTGCCTCTCTGCCTACTTGTGATCCCTGTCAAATAAATAAATAAAATCTTAAAAAAAAAAAAAAAGAAGAATTACATATATTCTAGTAAAGGTATACCTATTTTTTCCTGAAAGGAATTTCTTGAAACCATAATAGATAAGGATGGAAGAATACTTTCACTTGACTCAACTACTGAAGGAGCCCAAATATGTACATGGTTTCTTTTTCTTTTTATTTACTTTTTGTACACTATCGGTTTCTAAAAACTGTCAAAAGGGGTTATGTGGACAACAGGACCAGGGACCAGTTTTCTTCTTTTTATATCTTTGTATTATAAAGTGCTGGGAGGGGATTTCAAGTTGAGTCACACATGGGCACAAGAGTAAAAGAAAGAGACAGTCCCCAAAAGCAGAAGGAAGCAGTGGAACCAGATCTCAGAAATCACGAGATTGTATTTTTTAACATGTCACGAGAGCAACAGAAGAGGGAGCTCTACGGCTAAGAAGCTAGAAAAAGTACGCTGATGCATCCTGCTCCTAAACCAATTTCATATAAAAATTGGAAAACAAACTTCAAAACTTAGTACCCAAAACTACAGTAACCAAGACTGCGGATAAGAAGAGACATACAGATCAACAGAATTCGAAGTCCAGATAAAACCTTTACAGTTAGGGTCAAATGGCTTTGAAGGGTGACGAGACAATTCAATTAATTGTATTTTCGATAAATAAGGCTGGGACAAGTGGACATCCTCAAAGAAAAGAATGAAGTCTGACCCCTATCTCACACCACACAAAAAAATTACTTCAAAATGTATCAGAGGCCTAAATGTAAGAGCTAAAAAACATAAAACTCTTAGAACCCACTTGATTAGGTAAACGGTTTCTTAGGTATGAGCACAGAAGGCAGTCTAACAAGAAAAAATACACAAGTATGTGGAGAAACTGGCACGCCCACACATTGCTGATAGGAACAGAAAATGGTATAGCCACCTGGAAACTGTCTGGCAGTACCTCAAAGCCTAAGGACAGACTTAACAAATGATCCAGCAATTGCACTCCCAGGTATATATCCAAGAGGAATGAAAACAGGTTCACACCAAACTTGTCATGAATATTCACAGCAGCATTAAACCTAGTAGCCAAATAACCACTAACTGATGAATATATACATAAAATGTGGTATATCCATACAATGGAGTACTATTCAGCATTAAAAAGAAATGTAATAGGGGCGCCTGGGTGGCTCAGTGGGTTAAAGCCTCTGCCTTTGGCTCGGGTCAAGATCCCAGGGTCCTGGGATCGAGCCCTGCATCGGACTCTCTACTCAGCGGGGAGCCTGCTTCCTCCTCTCTCTCTGCCTACTTGTGATCTCTGTCTGTCAAATAAATAAATAAAATTAAAAAAAAAAAAAGAAATGTAATAGTAATACATGTTTTGTTTAGGACTTTTTATTTTTCCTTGGTGTGATTATAGTGGTAAGAGCCTATTGTTTATAGAGCTACCATAACACGCAGCAATCCTATTTGCGGGTATTTATCCAGAAGAACTGAAATCAGGATTTTGAAGAGACACCTGCACTCCCATGTCCACTGAAGCATTCATTATTCACATTACCCAAAGTGTGAAAACCACCTAAACACCCATCAATGGATGAATGGATAGAGAAAATGTGGTATATAAATATAGTGGAATATATTATAAAAGTCTCAAAAAAAAAGAAGGAAATTTTGTCATATGCTACAACACAGATGAACCAGGAGATCACGTTGAATGAAATAAACCAGTAGCAGAAGAACAAATACCGCATGATTCTATTTATGTAAGGTAGCTACAACAGCCACACTCAGGGAAGCAGAGAGTAGAATGGTGGCTGCCAAGGGGAAGGAGAAATGAGGAGTAGAAAGTTTCAGTTACACATGAATAGGCTCTAGAGATCTGCTGTACAACACTGTACCGGTAGTTAACAATACTACAGGAGGCACTTAAAAATCTGTGGAAGTCGGGGGACCTGGCTGGCTGAGTCGTTAGGGCACACAACTCTTAATTTCAGGTTGTGCGTTCAAGCCCCACGTTGAATGTGGAGCCTACTCAAAAAAGAAAAAAAAAATCTGTGAACTTTTTAACTTTTTTTTTTAAAGATTTTATTTATTTATTTGAGAGACATTACAGAGGGAAAAGGAGAAGGTGACTCACTGCTAAGCAGGGAGCCCAATGTGGGGCTCAATCCCAGGACGCTGAGATCACGACCTGAACCGAAGGCAGATGCTTAACTGACTGAGCCATCCAGGCACTCCTGTTTTTAGTGTTTTTACCACAGTTTAAAAAACGTATAATTTGGAGACCATAAGAAACACGCATAGAAGAAAATGGTATGATGTCTAGGATTTTCAATGTAACACAGGAGGTGGAAGTGACAGTAGGGGTATGGACGGAGCACTGAGCATGCTCTGGGATTTGGGGCAGTGTAATGGGTACAAAGGGGTTTTTTTTTTTTTTTACCTTATTTGCATAGATTCAAAAACTCACTTTAATAAAGAGTTAAAAAGTATTCTCTTTTCCCTGTAGTTTATTTCGATATCTGTAATAGGCCCTTCCAAGGAGTTTAAGTGGTGATACTCTTTTTGGAAAGTCTAGGGTGTTTTCCAAAAACCAAAAACCAATTCCCTGATTCACCAGACACCAACAATTTGATTCCATTCTGACACTTATTACTGGAGTTAGGGCAGACCCACAGGTTAAGGGCTCAGTCCCACAAGCATGCCCCCCTCACTTCAAATACTAGTCCCAAGTCCCAGGCCTCTCACACTTCTCACCAATGAGCTATAAATCAGGGGGTACCCTAAACTCCCTCTTCAGGTTTCATACTTTCTACAACAGCTCCAAGAACTCAGGAATATGATTTATTTACTATTAATGGTCTATTATAAAGGCTACAACTCAGCCACAGCTAAATACATAAGGCAAGGTATGGGGAGGGGCAGGGAGCTGCCATGCCCTCTCTGGGCACACCACCCTCCTAGCACCTCACTTCGTTCACCAACAAAAGCTCCACAGTTTAGGGTTTCAGTTTTTTTAAGATTTTGTTTATTTATTAGAGACTGATTAGATTATTAGAGAGATTATTGATTAGAGAGCACGCATGCTCATGGCAGGGCGGGGGAGGGGGCCGCAGAGGGAAGCACAGATTGTCCACTCAGCAGGGAGGCTGATGCACGGCTCAATCCCAGGACCCTGAGATCATGACCCGAGCCAAAGACAGAAGCTTAACCAACTGTGCCCCATAGTTTAGAGGTTTTTAAGGAAGTTTCATTATGCAGTCATGCTTAAGTCATTGGCTACTGGTGATTAACTCAGTCACTAGCTCTCCTCCCCTCTCTGAGTTCTGGGGTAGGGCTGAGAGTTCTAAGCCCCCATCCTTCACACTCTCTAGGGGCCCCCAGCTCTCAGTCATCTCCATTAGCGTTCAACAATTTCTTCTGTATGCAGTGAATATTAGTCATTCTTATCACTCTGGAGATTCCACGGGTTTTAGGAGCTGTGTGCCAGAGCAGGGGACAAAGACCTAATATGTATTTCCCACCACACCACAGAAAGTAACTGTGCTGTATTTATGAAAATCACCCTTTGACACAATAATGCCACTTCCAGGACACCATCCTATAGAAATAAAAAGCCCATTACAAACAAGCTAGTGTACGAGGAAGTTTCCTGCAACATTGTTTATAGTGGGGAAAGTGGAGAGTGTGAATACGCACCAAGGGGGAAGAGGCACAACCAGACTGCTGGGTATTTTCAGCATTTGAAAATAATGTGAGGTTGTAACAAAAGCTAACAGAGTCCTAACTAGAAGCCCGGCGCTGTTCTATACCCTTTACATACATCGTGCCTAAAGCCCTCACAGAAACCTCTGCAACTATGAC
The DNA here is from genome assembly GCF_963455335.1 of Martes martes. Classification (NCBI taxonomy): domain Eukaryota; kingdom Metazoa; phylum Chordata; class Mammalia; order Carnivora; family Mustelidae; genus Martes; species Martes martes. The sequence goes on along the minus strand of NC_137891.1, from coordinate 163,034,518 downwards.
GACCACTTACAGAGAAGGGAACCGAGGAGGCTGGAGTTTAACAAATCTGCCCAAGGTCACACAGCTAATAAGGGAAAGAGTCGGAACTCATAGTTAAAGACAGTTTGGCTCCAAAGCCCGCGCTCTTCATCACTACTCTATACACTTCTAATCCAGATGCGTTCAACCTGCAGGGGCATAGGTGAAAAAGCAGATAAAATGTACTGCTGGATCCAATGCCTTTCTTTTAAAAAAGGAAAATCTCAATAGATGCAGAAAAGCATCTGACAAAGTACAGCATCCTTTCTTTTCCTTTTTTTTTTTTAAAGATTTTATTTATTTGACAGACAGAGATCACAAGTAGGCAGAGAGGCAGGCAGGGGAGGGGGGAAGCAGGCTCCCTGCCAAGCAGAGAGCCCGATGCGGGGCTCGATCCCAGGACCCTGGATCATGACCTGAGCCGAAGGCAGTGGCCTTAACCCACTGAGCGACCCAAGCGCCCCTACAGCATCCTTTCTTGATCAAAACTCTTCACAGTGTAGGGACAGAGGGTACATACCCCACTATCATAAAAGTCATCTATGAAAAACCCACAGCAAATATCATTCTCACTGGGAAAAAACTGAGAGCTTTCCCCCTAAGGTCAAGAACAATGCAGGGATGTCCACTATCACCACTGCTATTCTACATAGTACTAGAAGTTCCTACCCTCAGCAATCAGACAACAAAAAGAAATAAAAGGGGGCACCTGGGTGGCTCAGTGGGTTAAAGCCTCTGCCTTCGGCTCAGGTCATGATCGCAGGGTCCTGGGATCGAGTCCCGCATCTGGCTCTCTGCTCAGCAGGGAGCCTGCTTCCACCTCTCTCTCTATCTGCCTGCCTCTCTGCCTACTTGTGATCTCTGCCTGTCAAATAAATAAATAAAATCTTAAAAAAAAAAAAAAGAAATAAAAGGCATCTGAATCGGCAAAGAAGAGGTCAAACTCTCACTCTTTGCAGATGATATGATACTTTATGTGAAACACCCAAAAGACTCTACCCCAGTACTGCTAGAACTCATACAGGAATTCAGTAAAGTGTCAGGATATAAAACAATGCACAGAAATCAGTTGCATTTCTCTACACCAAAAGCAAGACAGAAGAAAGAGAAATTAAGGAGTCGATTCCATTTACGATTGCACCCAAAACCATAGGATATCTAGGAATAAATCTAATCAAAGAGGCAAAGAATCTGTACTCAGAAAACTATAAAGTATTCATGAAAGAAATTGAGGAAGACACAAAGAAATGGAAAAATGTTCCATGTTCATGGATTGGAAAAATAAATATTGTGAAAATGTCTATGCTACCTAAAGCAATCCACACATTTAATGCAATCCCTATCAAAACACCATCAACTTTTTTCAAAGAAATGGAACAAATAATCCTAAAATTTGTATAGAACCAGAAAAGACCCTGAATAGCTAGAAGAATGTTGAAAAAGAAAACCAGAGTTGGTGGCATCACAATTCCAGACTTCGAGCTCTATTATAAAGCTGTAATCATCAAGATAGTACGGTACTGGGACAAAAACAGACACACAGATCAATGGAACAGAACAGAGAGCCCAGAAATGGACCCTCAACTATATGGTCAACTAATCTTCAACATAGCAGGAAAGAATGTCCAATGGAAAAAAGAGTCTCTTCAACAAATGGTGTTGGGAAAATTGGACAGCCACATGCAGAAGAATGAAACTGGACCATTTCCTTATACCACACACACAAATAGACTCAAAATGGATGAAAGACCTAAATGTGAGACAGGAATCCGTCAAAATCCTTGAGGAGAACACAGGCAGCAACCTCTTCGACCTCACCCACAGCAACTTCTTCCTAGAAACATCGCCAAAGAAAAGGGAAGCAAGGGCAAACATGAACTATTGGGACTTCATCACTATAAAAAGATTTTGCATAGCAAAGGAAACAGTCAACAGAATCAAGACAACTGACAGAATGGGAGAAGATATTTGCAAATGACATATCAGATAAAGGGCTAGTATCCAAAATCTATAAAGAGCTTATCAAACTCAACACCCAAAGAATAAATAATCTAATCAAGAAATGGGCAGAGACATAAACAGATGTTTCTGCAAGGAAGACATCCAAACGGCCAACAGACACATGTAAGTGCTCCATATCACTCGGCATCAGGAAAACACAAATCAAAACTTCAATGAGATAACACCTCACACTAGTCAGAACAGCTAAAATTAACAAGTCAGGAAACAACAAATGTTGGTGAGGATGCAGAGAAAGAGGAACCCTCCTACACCGTTGGTGGGAATGCAAGCTGGTACAGCTACTCTGGCAAACAGTATGGAGGTTCCTCAAAAAGTTGAAAATAGAGCTATCCTATGACCCAGCACAATCGCACTACTGGGTATTTACCCTAAAGACACAAATGTAGTGATCTGAAGGGGCACGTGCACCCCGATATTTATAGCAGCAATGTCCACAACAGCCACACTGGAAAGAACCTAGATGTCCATCAATAGTTGAATGGATAAAGGAGATGTGGTGTGTGTGTATACACACGCATGCACGCACACATGAGCGCGTGCACACACACACACACACACACACACACAGGAATATCATGCAGCCATCAAAAGATGAAATCTTGCCATTTGCAATGACATGGATGGAACTAGAGGTTATTATGCTAGGCAAAATTAAGTCAATCAGAGAAAGACAATTATATGATCTCACCGATATGAGGAATCTGAGAAACAAGGCAGACGATCATAGGGAAAAGGAGGGAAAAATGAAACAAGATGAAATCAGAGAGGGAGACAAACCATAAGAGACTCTTAATCTGAGGAAACAAACAGGGTTGCTGGAAGGGAGGGGGGTAGAAGGGATGGGGTGGCTGGGTGATGGACATGGGGGAGGGTATGTGCTATGGTGAGTGCTGTGAATTGTGTAAGACGGATGAATCACAGACCTGAACCCCAGAAACAAATAATACATTATATGTTAATAAAAAAATTTTTTTAAATAATAAAACCCTTTTAAAAAGTCCTGGAATAAATAAACAAGCAAAAAAACCCAAAAAACAAATAAACAAACAAAAAAAACCCTCCAAGTGAAAAAAAACCAAAACCCAACTCTGTGCGTCTGCGTGTGTGTGTATGTGTGTGTGCGGTGTGTGAAGGTGCAGGAGGCTGTGTTAGGATGATATCAAGCTGTTAATGTTGGTTACCTCAGAAAGCTGGGGCTGAAGTAGAACACGTAATTAACCTATTTCATATTCACTTCTAAATAGTCTGACTGAATAAAATCAGAATATAATCCTTTTCTAATTAAAAAAAAAAACCTCTAACAAAATATAAAAAGATGAGTCTAAAATGGAGACGTATGATCAGGACAGCCGCCTTCTCCCATACCCATTCCTGTTTTTATGTAGGTTAAAAAATGTCATCTCTAAAACTACAAATGACAGGGGCGCTGGTGAGGGAGGGAACAGGCTGATGGGGCATGAGGTCACAAACACTTTGGATCATAGACAGGGTGACAGAAGGGGCACAGGACTGAGTAGGGGGCTGGGCAAAGGAAGAGAGGATGAACTAAAAAGGTGGGAGACAAGACAGAGAGGTAAGTTAGATACAGCAACTTCTGCCTAAACTGCACTTCTGTTAAATGACATTAGTGAGGGGTGCCTGGGTGGCTCAGTGGGTTAAAGCCTCTGCCTTCAGCCCAGGTCATGATCCCAGGATCCTGGGATCGAGCCCCACATCGGGCTCTCTGCTCCACGGGGAGCCTGCTTCCTCCTCTCTCTCTGCCTTGTCTCTCTGCCTACTTGTGATCTCTATCAAATAAAAAAATAAAATCTTAAAAAAAAAAATTACATTAGTGAACCAAACCAACCGTTTGCTCATTTCGGACCCGCTGCTATGGGAGGATTGAGTAAATGGATGAGCCGGTCATATTCTGTCAGCACCCATGAGCAAACACATACAAAAGAGTGTAAAATCGAATCAAAGCCCTGTGAATGGAGAATCCACCTGTGTTACTTCTCTGAAAAGAGAACATCCCCGGCAGTAACCGGTGTCCCAAAGGACAGATATGGATATTAAGCATCACAGGAGCCAGAGAAAAAAGAGTGGATTATTCAGGAAAAGCTTCACGGAGGAGGTGGAATTTAAGCTGGACCTTGCAAAATGAGAAGCCAAAATAAGTACAAAAAATAGCACAAGTGAAAGCGCAGAGAAAAGAAAACATAAGGTACACCTGGGCCAAATGAATCAAACAACATCTCTTAAGCAGACGGCTTGAGAAATGAGAGGTGAAATAGCACGACAGGGTAAAGAAGAGCCATGAGTGTCGGATTAAGGGATCTGACCTATGGAGACAGTGTGAGGTGATGTTTAAAAGAGCTGACTGGTCGCTTAACCTTTCAGACCCTGTTTCTCCACCCGTAAAATAGGAACTCTTTCTCTACACTGAAAATCTCTTAGAGACCAGGCACTGGGGTCAACGCTGGAGCTACAGCAATGCTCCCTACTTTCAAGCGTATAATCTGTATCTATCCTTCAAGAAGTAGCTTTGAGGAATAAATGAGATCAATGCAAGTGGCTGCTAGAACACAGTAAGTGTTCAAGTCTCAGTATCCTTGAGATCTACAAACATGCAAGTCAAATTCTCAACAGTAAACAATTTGCCGTAAAATAATCGCTAGCAGGACATAAGGTAAAGTCATCAAGTATTTCTAAACAGAGAAGTGACATCAAACAACGAATGTTTTCTGAGTTCTCTATTACAAACCTGTGTTTTAGGATTATTGGGCTCAAAGTGGTTTATAAGAGGGGCTGTAGCCAGGGAGACCACATTAAACAATGTTAAAATATAAAGTGTGACCACAAAGAAAGATTTTTTGTTTGTTTGTTTTTTAGATTTTGTTTATTTATTTGAGAGAGAGAGTGAGAGAGACAGAACACCAGAAGCGGGAGGGTCAGAAGGAGAAGCAAACTCCCTGCTGAGCAGGGAGCCTGATGTGGAGCTCGAATCTGAGACTCTAGGATCATGACCCGAGCTGAAGGCATACGCTTAACCGACTGAGCCACCCAGGTGCCCCAATAATTGTCTTTTCTTGGCTCATGAAAGTAGGAGAGAAGTGAGAGCAAAAGGGGTGGGTTACAACACCCCAAAGTACAGCAGTGAGTCAGTCAACCCTATGATGCTGTCACCAGGAAAAGACACGTAAGTTCATTTCTCACTGACATGTAAGTAAGCTACTGGCTTTAGAGTAAAGAATGCCAGATTTTGATTAAGTGTAATACACCTACAAATGAGATACTCTAATTATTTAAACAACAACAACAACAAAAACACCTACTGAAGAGTGCCAAGGCACTAACATTGATCAGCACAAAAACTTTAAAGGATGAAAGAAAGATACCCAACTATGCTTCCTGCAGCCATTTATTTATCCACTGGAATGATTTAAATGCTGAGGAAAGATCTGGTTTGATGAAAACTTCAGAGGAGTCTGGTAAAACAAACAGTACAAACTAGGCTGATCCTTTAAAGGAAACTGGATAAAATCTGGCTGTTTGTTTTTCTTTCAGTAATTTGCATAAAATTCCCCTTTGGGGATCCGCGAATCCACTCTATCATGCTAGTTTGGGTACATAAGTCAAAGGAAGCAGAAAGTAATGCATCTTTTAAAAAAGTTTTCAGAATGGTTTGAACTCCAAAATCCTTGAGATCTAAGAATGTGTAACTCAAAATTCTAAGAGAAAAGAATGTGTACTTCATCACCATCAAAAATCAAGAACCAGGATCCATTCCACAAGATTTGTTAATACAGAAATTCTGAGACATTGGAGAGATTCTGTACAAAGGTAAAAGAGCAAAAGGTGAAGCAGACCACTCCTCTTCATGGAATTAAAGCTTGGTTTGAATCACTTGGGTCTTTCAGGGACCCTCAACCTGGTTTAAATGTCTAAACACCCAGTAGAAGAAAACATAAAGTCTTTGGAAGATGGCACCTTCTTCCTCACCCTCAAATTATTCTATAAATACTTGAGGTTACAATGAGCAGTACACAGTCAAAAATAACCAGGCACACAGGAAAATTAGACTTTGTGAGAAATAATCAGTGGAAGCAACAGACAACACAAACTCGTCTTGAAGGACTTCAGAGGTTGAAATTAAACACAGAATATGCAACAACCAGGCTCACTCTTCTTAAAGAAGTAAAGTTTAAAAATAATTTTTTTAAAGATTTTTTAAAAAAGATTTTATTTATTTATTTGACATGGAAAGAGTGACTGAGAAAGAGAGACAAAGAGTAAGCACAAGCAGGGGAACAACAGGCAGGGGAGAAGCAGGCTCCCCACTGAGCAAGAAGGCCGATGTGGGGCTCAATCCCAGAACCCTGGGATCGTGACCTGAGCTGAAGGCAGCTGCTTAACCAACTGAGCCACCCAGGCACCCAAAAAAATCAAGGAAAGGTTTAACAGCAAATCAGACTCAACTGAAAGATTTGTGAACTGGCGGGCAGTCCAGGGGCAAAGATAAGACATGGAAAGCCTAATAAAAGACATAAAGGATACAAGGAGAAAGTTTAGGGCGCCTGGGTGGCTCAGTGGATTAAAGCCTCTGCCTTCGGCTCAGGTCATGATCTCGGGGTTCTGGGATCGAGTCCCGCGTCGGGCTCTCTGCTCGGCGGGGAGCCTGCTTCCTCCTCTCTCTCTCTCTCTCTCTCTGCCTGCCTCTCTGCCTACTTGTGATCTCTGTCTGTCAAATAAATAAATAAAATCTTAAAAAAAAAAAAAACGAGAAAGTTTAACGTACATGTAAGCAGAGAAGGGGAAGAGATGGGACAGAGCTCAGAGCACCATTTCAAGAAGTCCAATGAAACCCAATCAGATAATTACAAAGAAATTCATACATAGGGGCTCCTGGGTGGCTCAGTGGGTTGGCCTCTGCCTTCAGCTCAGGTCATGATCTTAGGGTCCTGGGATCGAGCCCCACATCAGGCTCTCTGCTCAGCAGGGAGCCTGCTCCCCCGACCCTCTGCCTGCCTCTTTGCCTACTTGTGATCTCTCCCTCTGTCAAATAAATAAAAAAAGTCTTTAAAAAAAAATTCATACTTTCATACTTAGACTCACTGTAGGTGACTATAGAAAATCAAGATGAAAATAAACTAAAAAAATAGCAGTAAGGGGGCACCTGGGTTGCTCAGTCGGTTAAGCATCTGACCCTTGATTTTGGCTCAGGTCATGATCTCAGGTTCTTGAGACAGACCCCCATGTTGGACTCTGTGCTTAGCAGGGAGTCTGCTTGAGATTCTCTCTCCCTCTATCCCCCCCTCCCAAAAGAACAGCAGGAGGAAACAGTAATGACAGGTGGTGAGACAGAACAGACAGAACCCAACAGAATTACTTTAAAGGGGCTCTGACCATTTGAACTGATAAACTCCAGTATTTATGTAATTCTCTATTCTAAAAAGAATTCAAAGCAGTTTACCAAGATTCATATAACAAAATCAACTTAAAATGAGACAAGTAAAACAGAGGAATAGAAGACTCAAGTATGCAGCTTTAAGGATGCAACACTAAGACTCATTCCCAAAATGCATGCTATACATTTATACTTGTTTGCTAGAGGAGAACCACTAAACATTTGAGCACCTGCACAAAGAAACAGTCCATTACCAGATATTCAGTAAAAACCAACCAGCTGTTCAAGGAAAATAAACTATTCCTTTTTTTTAAAGATTTATTTATTTATTTGAGAGAAGAGAGACAGAGTGTGCATGTATGCGAGTGGGGGGAGGGGGAGGGGCAGAGGGAGAGGAGAGGGAGAGAATCAGACTCCCAGCTGAGTGGGCTCAACCTCACCACCCCAAGATCATAACCAGAGCCGAAATCAAGAGGCAAAGGCTCAACCAACTGAGCCACCCAGAGTCCCCTTAGGGAAAGCAACTATTCCTAAAAATCATAAAAATTAGTAATGATAGTAAACATCTGTAACATTTTCTTACAATAAGTACAGTAGCACATTTAACAGGACCAAAATATAATTCATCAAATGCAACGTGATAGGGAAGACCAAAAAATACCACTCTGACATATGCCAGGAACGCGGCTCAAATCAAGTGGAAGATCTCAGGGGAACGGATGGCCTACACCTGCTTCAGAAAACCTTCAATACATAAGTGCTTTTCTCAGCCAAGCTTCTGCAAGTTGCGGTTTTAAGACTCATCTCCTCATGAGTATCTAGGTGCAGCCATTCTGTGTGGGTAGTTAAGACCATAGCCAGATGCTGAACCACCCACCAGGCCAGGAGGAGGATTATGGGCTTTTGTGAAAACTGAGGAGTCAGACATCATTCCATTTCAACTCACACAAGTGAGGTCCAGGGTGTTCCTTAGGCAGTCTTATGACTTCAGAAAGCAGACAATACTAGTGCTACATTCTGTAAGTGGCAATTAATTGAAAAGAAATAAGATTTAACTTATTTAAGCCACAGTAAAAGAAAAATCAAAAGGACTCGGTGTAATTGATTCGGCTGGCAGAAAGGAATCAAAGATGCCTTCCGGGTTTGGAATGAGGGAGAATAGAAGTACTATAACAGAAAAACTGAGCAGACAAGTTTTGAAGGAAACAGAACAATGCAGTTTTAGATAAAATGTATGAGCTTGAATATCTGAGCAGAAATGACCAGAAGACATTTTCTAGAATTTTCTTGATATTTAGAAATCTGTACACAGAGATAATCATCAAAGTCACTGAGTAGTTTTAATTCCCAAACTACCAAAATGGACCTTCCTCAAATCACTGGCCCAGTGCAAACACAACTGGATCCCACAAGATAGACCACCTAATAATGATCTCAGGGTCCTGGAATTGAGCCCTGCATTGGGCTCTCTGCTCGGCGGGGAGCCTGCTTCTCCCTCTCTCTGCCTGCCTCTTTGTCTACTTGTGATCTCTCTATCAAGTAAACAAATAAAAATCTTTTAAAAAAACCACCCCAAAGAAGCACACAGCCACAATACAAAAAGCAGGTTATGTTTCAGAGTGGCCCAGTACACAGGCAGAGTGTCCAACACAGATAGCTCCATAGAGTCTGACTCAGAGAAATAAATGTACAGATCTATATCCCATCACTAGACATTAGAATTAGACTATATGGCTTACCTACAGAGGACAATACAATTTATTTACAAAGTAAATACTATCTACTCTGCGTTTTGTATTTAAGAACACACAGGTACATTCTGTTCCCAGGATGAGATTCTCCTAAGAATTATTAAACTGGGGACATGGAGATTTATCATATATGTCTGAAATTTTCCATGATAAAAGGTTTTCTTTTTAAATTAAACGAACAAATGAAACAAAACAAAAAAATTCCCTAACACTTATCAGCAAGGAAGACATATTTTTGTGTCTCTGAGCAGCTAGAGTCAACCTCTCATGATAGACGAGGCAGGAGGGACATGGTTTCCTCCTCAAAAAAAAAAAAAGAGGAAAAAAGACATGATTAAGGAGACTCAAAAGGATTCCTAACTTCTAGGTTGAACAGGAGTTAAATATAAGGGTTATTGTGGCTTAAAAATAAAGTAATAAAAAAGTAAAAAAATAGACTTACTTTTTTCAATGAGCTGATCCTGAACTCCTGCCAACGCACTTACTGCCTAAAAGAAAAAAACCACCCGTTACTAGAAAAATTATCACAGACCTCCAGAGAGCACTCAGACAGCAGGGAAAGAGAAAACGCGCAGAAATTTAACTGAGGTGTTCCTTCGAGATGGGCCACAGGAAAGCTCCCCCCACCTCACTTACAGCTGCTGAAGTAACTGAGGATTTACTGAAGAGCCGCTCAGCTTCCTTAAACTTCCGGTTCCTTCGATCGTTTTTGCTATTGGAGTTTCTAAAACACACACAAGAAACTCATAAGCACCAAGCTGTATCTATGGCTCAAGCTGAGGACAGCCCAGGCCCATGTAAGGAACTCTCTCTCTCATTGTCTCTCTTTTTTTAATTACCAACTTTCAGACGGAAACGCCTCCAACACCGTTTGGATTGACCAAAATGACCTTTACGCTGAATGCCTACACAGACACCAACAGTTTCCAATACATGGCAGGGGCTCCACTGTGGGACATTACTTACTTGGTTCCCAGTCACTGTATTTTTAATATGTATTTATTTTGATACTTATTAAAAACAACTAGCAGAGACTAGTGGTATGAAATATTTGTCACATAAGCTTAATTGAAAAAATTTAATGAACACGGGGCACCTGGCTGGCTCAGGGGAACATGTGACTGTTGCTCTCCGGGGTTGTGAGTTTGAGCCCCACACTGGGTTTAGAGACAAATTAAAAAAATAAAATCTTTAAAAAAAAATTTAAAGAACAAATCAGAGTTCCTTAGGGAAATGACTGGTATCAGTTCTGGGATAAGAAAAGGCCAAGGTGAGTCTAAGACACCTTGTTGGGACAGAAAGCAACAAAATGCTCGAAGATTAGAGGGTCACGTCAAAAAGGCAAAGGAGGCTCCCTCTGTCTACATGTAGGGCAAACCAAGCACTGAAAAGATAATGATGGTCACCAGTCTGTATGTTTGTGATGTACGCACTTCTCTGTGTATATTTCAGTAAGTTCAGAGTAAAAAATATGCCTCTACAGTAAAAAAGTGACAGCACTAGATTCCAACACACTCATTTTTTTTTTTTAAATCCACTGGTCTCTAGTGATACTAAAAAGAGAGGGCCAGAGATAGAGAACAAAAGGGAGAGAAGATATGAAGGGAAGATTCTTCCTTCCAAATGCCAGTAGTCTACATACAAGGATCAGAATCAGCAGTATATTAAGTGAGTCAGGTAAAAATCAACAGTGGATATTAAAACCACTGAATAAAAACTTGGAGGAGTAATATATTCACACTGTCTAAAAGTATAGTTTCCAATCACAGAGAGAAAAAAATGAACTTTTATAAGGGAGTAATGATATGCTCAAACTTCGTACCAGTAATGGGACAATGACATTATGTGCCTCCCAATCAAATAGAGGTAAATGAGACACCAGGCATACAAGTCACTTAGGTAACATTTTTGCCAAAAATCCTTAAAGGATCTCTCATGAGGCCACAAACAGAAAAATGTGGAATTGAGGCATTCTATAAGACAATGTCATGAACAACTTTGCCACCAAAAAGGGTAGGAGACTCTCCTAAATGAAGAGATGAAAGAGTAGTAACAGCCAAATACAATGCATGAACGCCGGATGATCAAAACAAGGCAGCAAAGGATGTGGGGGACAATTGGGGGAAACTGAATAGACTACAGCAGGTGATACTATTAGCGTAACGCTAATTTTCTATGTGTGATAATTGTGGTTAGGTAAGAAAAATATTCTTAGGAGGTAACTGCTGACATAATTATAGGCAAAGTGTCATGCTCTCTGCTTAAATGATTAGCCAAAATAAGGGGGGGAAGGGAAAATATAACTATAAAGGGGTAGTAGGCAGGAAGTCTTTGTGGTGATCAAACACTTCTGTATCTTTTTTTTTTTTAAAGATTTTATTTATTTATTTGATAGAGAGAGACACAGCAAGAGGGAACACAAGCAGGGGGAGTGGGAGAGGGAGAAGCAGGCTTTCCGCCGAGCAGGGAGCCCAATGTGGGGCTCGATCCCAGGACCCTGGGACCATGACCTGAGCCGAAGGCAGACGCTTAACAACTGAGCCACCCAGGCGTCCCAGCACTTTTGTATTTTGACTGCAGTGGTGCTTACAGGAATCTACACACAGTGGCAGAACTACACATACACATTATACCAATGTCAGTTTCCTGAGTTTGATATTCTACTACAGTTACATAAGACCCAACCACTGGGGAAGAGTGGGTGATGGGTACATGGGACTCTAATATTGCTGCAACTTCCTATGTATCTGTAAAATTTTTAAAAAAAATTTTTTAGAAAGGAGGGGGTGGGGCAGAAAAGAGAGCGAGAGAACCTTAAGCAGGCTCCACACCCGGCATAGAGCCTGACTTGGGGCTCAATCCCACAACCCCGAGATCATGAGCAGAAATCAAGAGATGGACGCTTAACGGACAGAGCCCCCCAGGTGCCTCTAGAAATTTTAAGTAGAGCTACAGGTGTGTGTCTGTTTATATACATTAGAGAGAAAGCAAATGTGGCAACATGGTAACAAATGATGAATGCAGGTGAAGGGTATCAAGTGTGCACAATACTATTTCAACTTGAAGTTTCTCAAATTTGAAAATTTTCGAAAAGCTTAGGCAGTTTTCAAGAATAGTTATTACTAAATAAAATTGTGGTATGGTTGGCACACAGGTGTGGCAAATCTTATAAAGGTCAAACTTGTGACTGAGTAAAAAAAAAAAAAAAGGAAAACACTCACACAGTGATATGTCAGGTACTGTCATTTGCTGCACTTTGTTTATGCCTCACACAACCCTGTTCCAGGGGCTCGACTTTCCCCATTTTCCAGATGTTAGGATTTGTCCACAGTTACTCTGTGAGGCAGAGGCTGAGCCAGAGTCCAAGCTGAACCCCACACAGCTTTCTACACCACCACTCTACTACTGCCCCCTGCCAGGTTGCTAGCAAGAACACAGTCCAAAAAACTATCAGTAGGGCACAATGCCAACACCACAGGCTTCTGACACTCACTTCTGGTTGGTCAGATACCGATCCCAGCCACGAATAATATTGCCATACATCTGAGTGTCTTCCAGGTAGCTTCCCTCAAAGGCATAGATCTGTCTCTCCAAGTTTGCCAGTGTTTCCTGGGAGATGAAAAACAAGGAAATGGATAATGCCTTTTAAATGCAAAAGTTAACTCTGACCAAACCAAACTCTGAATATCAGCCTTAGACATTCGAGCTCGACTACGCTAAGCCACCCCAGTTAGAAAGATAAGACACGGGGAGAGGAAGTCTATTTTAGGCTAAGACAGTCTAGACCTTAGTCCTGTCTTGTTGGAGTCCTTTGAGAACAGAAGGGAAGGTACAGGCCCTGTCTCTGAAAAAATGTGCAAAATTCTGCATATACTTCAGACGGCTCGTGGAAAAGCCTGTCAAGAACCCCCGCTCAGGCAGAACGTGAGCAGTCTCCACTCCCACGCACCAAGGTACTGCTACTGGGGAGAGCAGCCTTCCAGCGCCGACTCGCTCCCCTCCCCGCAGGCACTGAGAACGCCGGCGATGGGCTGTCAGTTACCATGGAAACCTGGAAGGGCAGCTTCAGGTGACATGGCCCTCCCCGGTGCACAAGCCTAAACGCGGTGGGGAGGGGGTGGCCACCAGGGTGCCTGGAACCCTGGGTGCATGTCACAGTTCTCAATTCCCTGGACTGAGTCCTTTCCCCTCGCCTGTCACCTTCTAGATGTTCCCCAAAATATCACAGCCATGCCCGTCAAAAACCCCATCCAACGCATTTCCTAGTCTTCAAAAGGACATGCGCCCCTCCATCCTCCAAAGGCCGGACTGGATGACTGGGTCCCCATCCCACACTCGCCCCCTACCCCACCCCCTCAGCCCACTGGCAAGCCCAAACAGGTGGCTTACGGCCCCCCAGACACTCCCGAACCCACCCCTCAAAGACCACAGACCTGCCCGCCCTCACCCACCCCGCAAAAGCCAAGGGCACAACCGCCCCCATTCCCAAAGCTCAGAGACACTCGCCTTCCTCTAGCTTCCATACGGAAGCCCCCACCCCAGGCGCCATCCCTCCTCCACGCCCCCGCCGGCCCCGGCCCCTTTCCCCTCCCCCGCTCCGTGCCCCGCCCCCCCGGCCCGGGCCCCGGCCCTGGCGCCCCCGCTCCGGAGCTGCGCTGCCGGCAAGCCGTGGGGTCGGCGGGCCGCGGAACGCGCAGACGGCCTCAGGCCGCCAGGCTCCCGGCCGCCGCGTTGCGCCGGGGGAATAACGGCCTGGCGCGATCGGGCCGAGGCCTGGAGGCAGGGGAGGGCGCGGAGCCCGCACCGAGCGCCCCCGCGCCCGGCCCCTCACCGCCAGCTCCTGCTTCCGCTTCACGAGCTCCGCCAGCTCCCGCCGGGTGTCCGGGATCTGCGGCGGCGCCGCCTTGTTGTGCATCGCCATGTTGGGCTGAGGCGGGCGGCGGCGGCGGCGCCAGGCTGGGGGCGGTCCCTGTGCGCCGCCGCCCGCCAGGGGGCGCCCGCGCCGCACTGCGCCTGCGCGCGCGGTTTCCGGAGCCGGGCGCCGCGCAGCGCAGCGCTCGGGGCCCTCGGGCTCGCGCGCGCCCCTCCTGGACAGGCCGGTGTTGGGCCCCGCTCTGCGTCCTAGCCGGTCGTGGCTCCTCGGTGGCCCGCTGTGAGTCACAGACACCCCAAATTCACCTTGTCCAAAACCAGGCTCCTCCCAGGTCACCTCAGTGAATGACTTGACCTGTCCGCCGAATTGCCCGAATCAGAAACGTGAATATCATCGTCGCTCTCCTCTTGCATAAAGCCAGGTCCTGAGGACTCGCCTCCAGCAGAGCCCGCAGTCCACTGGCTTTTGTCTGCCACCATCCCCCTCATCCAGGCCTTCCCTATTTTTGGCTCCATTATTCCCACAGACCCTCCCCCCCGCTTTCCACCCTTAACTCTATTTGATCCTTATTCCCAGTGGAGCCAGGATGATTGGTGTTTGGAAAGCAAATGTGGGGTCACTCCCCTGGTTAAAACCTTTAGATGGCTTCCCATTGCCCTTGAGAGAGACAAGTTTGTGCAGCGGTTAAGGTCACAAACCGAAGCCGGAACTACCTTGTTCAAAATCTTAACCTCTACCATTGCTACGCTGTGCCATTTTGCACAAGTAACTGAATTTCATTCGTCTCAACTTCCTCATCTGTAAAATGGAGGGAATAACAGTACTTCTTACCCCTACAATTGTCCTGAGGAGAAAACCACTTCGCCTACGGGCTTGGCAAGTAATAAGGACCGTGCAAACATTCGTTTTTATCATTAAGTCCGGCATCGTTAACTTGGTTTTCATTTGGCTCTTGGTTACTTCTCTTTCTGTAATTCCACGATCATGAGCGGGATTTTTTCTTCATATTTCATTTTTTTCCCCCACCTTGCTTGAAGTCTTTGGGTTTGTACAATCTGTAGATTGGTATCTTCCACTAGCTGAGAAATTTTCAGCTCTTTTTCTTCAGATACTCCTCTGCCTCATTTTCCTCTCTCCTTCTGGAACTCAAATTGAACATAATCTTTACTTTTTTTACCCACTGTTTCCCATCCTTTTGTCTCTCTGCTGCATTCTGGATAATTTCTCTTGTGTATTGTCCTTGTAACCTGAAATCTTGCTGAACTCCCTTATTAATTCTAGAAGGGTTTTATTGCAGATTCCTTAGGATTTTTTACATAGACAATCATTTCATCTGCAAATAAGGGTTGTTGGTTTTGGGTCCCCCCCCCCCCACCTTCCAATCTATATGCTTTTTATTTTTCTTGCCTTACTGTGCTGGCTTGGACTTCCAGTTCTACATTGAATAAGAATGGTCACAGTAGACATTCTTGACTCCTTCCCTATCTTAGAAGGAAAGTATTTAGTCTTTCACCATTAAGTACATTAGCTGTAGGATTTTTGTAGATGCTTTTTATTGAGGAAGTTCCCCCTCTACTTTTGGTTTACTGATAGGTTTTATCATGAATGTGTACTGAATTTTGTCAAATGCTTTTTTCTACACCAATAGACATGATCATTTTTTCCTCTAGCCTCTTGGTATAGTGGATTATATAGATTTCTTCCCATATGTTAAACCAGTCTTGGATATCTGGAATAAACCTCACTTGGTCATGTTGCCTAATTCTTTTTATATATGCTGGATTCAATTTGCTAATTCCAGAATTTTTGTGACTAAATTTCTGGGATATTGGTCTGTAGGGTTTTTGTTGTTTCTTCTTCTTTTTTTTGGTACTATTCTATTTGGCTTCGATATCAAAATAATACTGCCCTTATAAAATGAGTTAAGAAGGTAAATAAGTAAAATATTTTTTAAAAGGGGGGGGCGCCTGGGTGGCTCAGTGGGTTAAAGCCTCTGCCTTCGGCTCAGGTCATGATTCCCAGGGTCCTGGGATCGAGCCCCACATCTGGCTCTCTGCTCCACAGGGAGCCTGCTTCCCCTTCTCTCTGCCTGCCTCTCTGCCTACTTGTGATCTCTGTCAAATAAATAAATAAAATCTTAAAAAAAAAAAAGAGTTAAGAAGGTACTGCCCGATATTCTAATTTCTGGCAGAGATGGTATAGAATAGTGCTAATTCTTCTTAAAATTTGGTAGGCTTTTTCAGTGAAACCATCACCATCTGGACCTAAACATTTTTTTTTTTTTGGAAGCTTTTTATTTTTAATTATTTTAGAGAGAAAGAGAGAGCACTAGGGGCAGAGGGAGAGGGAGAGACAACTTGAAGCGGACTCCAGGCTGAGCACAGAGCCTGACATGGGGCTCCATCTCACGACCCTGAGATCACAACCTGAGCCAAAACCAAGAGTCCAACATTTAACCAACTGTGCCACCCAGGCACCCCTGGAAGCTTTCTCCATTACAAATTCAGTTTCTTAAATAATTGTAGGACTATTCAGATTATCTATTTCATATCAGGTGAATTTTGGTAGCTTATGATTTTTGAGAAATTGGACCATTTGTTAAATTTATGTGCATGGATAATTTCTATCTTCCAGTTCACTAATTCTCCTGAGGCTTCTGTTCTTTCGCTTGCTGCCATTTCTTGTTCCCTCTATTTTCAAGTTTATCATTTCTTTGAGGATAGTAGCCATGAACATTTTATAGTATCTTATAATTCAAGTATCTAGTCTTTGAGAATCAGTTTGTTATTCCTGTTGGTTCTCACCTATAGTAACTTTTCTGGTGTGCTTTAAAAAAATAATTGTATCTTTGCAGGGGAAAAAAAATGTAGAAGTAACAGAGGAGATTTTAAAAAAAAAAAAAAAAAAGCCCCTGCCTCCAAAAAGTAATTTCGTTCACTTTTATCATACTTCTGGAGGCATCATTAGTACAGGATCATCTGAAGCCAGGTTCAAGGCTTGAATTTTCCTGAGCTCCCAGGCTGCAAATCCCTGGGAGGATCTGATTTCTGATCACCTCCTTTACTCTGGAAACGATAGCCCTTTGGCATGCCAGCTTTTTATGGGAAACGCTTAACAGTCTATTCATTGTATGTGGGCTCTAGGTTTTGATTCTGTCCCATTCAACATAGGGTAAGGTCTGATTGGCTAGAATCAAATGTGGTTTGCCATTAGATCAAATGTGGTTTCCAGGCATCTGTGCTCCATTTCTCCCTGAATTCTTGTTTATCTTCGCTTTTGGCCTGATGACATTTTTAATAATTTGTCAGTTCTTGAATGCTTCCAGAAATCTTTTTGCTTGTATTTTATCCAGAAATTTTGGCTTCTTGCAGCAGGAGGATTCACACACAGACAAAATAACTTAGTCCATCATGAAGAGAAATCAGAAGTCTCACTCACTGTTTCCCCTATTGAACTTCCAGCACTTCCAAAACCTCATTAGTTCACCACCTCGGGTATTTCTAAGTGCTAGCCTCTCTGCCTAGAAATATTGCTTTCTTTCCTAGACCTCACTGACCTCTTCTGGCTAGCTGTTCATTCTTCTCTGACTCCCGAGGCTTTGTTAAATCCTATCTCTCCATGCTTCCACAATCCCCAATGCTTCTCCTTCCCAGCACTGTCCTTAGCTGCTAGTTACATTGCTCTGCAAGGGCCAGACCTTGTACATCTCTCAACTACTTAGGAGGCAGTATATCGCAGTGGGTAAGAGTGTGGCACCTGGAACCAGAGTAGGTTTGAATCCCGGTGTGACCTTAACTTCTTTGTGCCTCGGTTTTTGCATCTGCAAAACAATAATACAAGGCTGTGTTAATGCTCATAAAAATGTTTAGAATTGTGCCCATACATAGAAAGTTCTCCTAAGTATTGGCCAACTTTATTATCAACATCTCACCTCATAGCACTTGTCAGGCACCTGATTATTGAATGTTTATATACTTTTATGAGTCAACATGGTAATTTCCAGGCAGCTCTGACTTGGTGAGGTGATTTGCCTGAGCCACTGTCTACCTCTTAATGGCGCATCCACTGTGATTTCTCTGAACCCACCATGAATCAAGAAGCCTAATGCACCAGCTGTCTTTTCCCTCAAATCTGTCCACTAAGGACCGCCAGATTGCTGGGAGGGAATAGTCTAGAGCAAAGACCACTGAACCAGGACTGAGATGATTTTTCATCCTAGCTCTATGCCTGCCTTGCTGCAGGACCTTAGGAAAATAGCTCCATTTTACAGTGGGTAAAATCCTTCATTTTACAGAACTCCTTCCGCATATCCCACTCCACTCCTGTGGTCCTCTGGACTGGTCTGTAACAATGCCCTCTTCTACCAATGGTTCAAAACCAACCTGTTCTCTAAGGCACACCACAAATGCAAACTCTTGCACAGGGTACACTTCTAGATGACTGCTCCGTTTCTAACTCACAGTTGTAATTCAGCTGTTAGCACAGTAACCTTATACAATCATTTGTTGGAATAACTCACTTGAACTTTAGAGTAAATGTGAACCAATCAACTGTCTTTTTCAATTGTTTCCCACTCGATAAATGGAAACTTTACCCAAAGAAACCAGATGAAGCTTTAAATTCCAAAGCTTTAATTTAAGTCAAGCAGGCTTCTCACTTGCATAAACATACATACCCAGGAATGTTCGGAACACCATCACACAAGCAGGCACTGCTCGTTGATGTGTGCGAGTCACACTTGGGCTTTCATTAACATGCTTTCACCTCATTCCTCACATCCACGACTAACTTCCACAAAGGGAAGGATGTTAAAAAACATAACCCGCTGTGCACTGTATCAAATAATAATCAACCCAAAGTATGTATTTCAGTTCTAAGCCTTTTGAAACCAAGCTATATTGTATACTGGCACACTCCATACACTAATACAAAAATGATAAAAACAAAACAAATCTTATTATCTGAATTAATTACTCTGCTTTTACTTATCACCAGAATACAATAAAAGTATTTGAAAGCTACATCACCAGTTGTTCTTAATGAGGTCTTCTTTTGTCCATGTCTGAATGAGAGAACTAGGTGACTAGGAAGAGGTTTGATGGGGAAAACCTGAAGATTCCGTCCTATACTTCAGCAATACTGTAGATCACCACAGAGGTTTTGGGAGAGGGACTCAGAAACAAAGGTCTGCTTTATAGATAGCTTGGTTTTGACAGCAATGTTTTGCAGCCAGTGGGGAGAACAGGTAGAGAATAAAGAAGTTGCAAATGGCTAGGAGGAACATGAGTTACCAAGAAAAGAATTCAAGAAGAAAGCTGTAGTCAACTTCAAATGAAAAGTCCACTGGCTTTGGAGATGGGTAGTGTCTTTTCTTTGAGCCTTTTTTTTTTTTTTTTAAAAGATTTTATTTATCTATGGGGTGCCTAGGTGGCTCAGTCAGTTGGGCATCTGCCTTTGGCTCAGGTCATGATCCCAGCGTCCAGGGTTCAAGCCCCACATTTGGCTTCCTGCTCTGGGGCGTGGGGAGAGCTCTCCCTCTGCCCCTTCCCGCTTGTGCTCTCTGAAATAAGTAAAATCTTAAAAAAAAAAAAAAAAAAAGATTTTATTTATTTATGAGAGAGCACAAGCACATGCACAATCAGGGAGGGGGGTGAAGGAAGAGGGCCAAGCGGACTCTATGCTGAGTGAGGACCCTGACCCAGGGCTTGATCCCAGGACCCTGAAATCATGACCTGAACCAAAGTCAGACAACGCTTAACTGACTGAGCTGTCCAGGTGTCCTGACCCTCTTTCGTTAAAAAAAAAAAAGATGTCAGCGTATTGGAGGAGGGTGGAGGGGGGCACCTTCCCAGATGTTTGGCATGAATCTTTTAATGCAAGAAGGTATTCCTCCACTAAAGCAAGTTTACTTCACAATTGGGACCTTTTACTGAAGAATGTAGGCAAGTGGTCACACCTAGTGTGCTGCCCAGCAGGTTGGTGTTTGCAGCAAAGCCAGAGGCTACCTGGAAGCAGTAGTAGGAGCACAAACTGAACAGGAGGCCCTGATTCCAGCAAGAGAAAGCCATCGGCTGGGATACATCAAAGCAAAACCTACCTTTCAGACAGACACAGATGCAATAGGGGCTCTACGGCAGATAGGAAAATGAGGAAAATAGCAGTCACAGTGGCCACTGTAGAGCACATGGGGGGGGGGGATGCTAACTGCTCTCTTGACATTAGAGCTTCCCTATGTCTAACTGACCTCATTGTGTATTCACTCTTTAAGGGGACCTTTTCCTTTCTTTGGCATAAACACTAGTCAGCACTTAGTCCTGAGTCCACATGGGTAGGTGGGAGAAAAACCATCTCACAGCATCACAAGTTTCCAAGAGGAGCAAACAGTGGACTGCAGCACTGAGCAGCATCACCCCCTCCCCACAAGTCCCCCACCCCCCGCAGGCAACACAGCAGGGACAGGGATTCACTGGTACAAGACCTGCTATGTAGAACCTGCCCCAACAGACTAGGAAAACCCTTTTGCTGCCAATTCAGAAAACACTGCTGCTGCCACAGGAGCAGGACTCACTCACTGACGTGTGAGGGTCTGGCTTCCAGAGCTGCTGCTGGCCCCAACTTCACTATTTCCTGGTCTCACCGCAGCATACCCTCTACAACTACTAGGCGCTTACTAGGTAAACTACAGTTTACCTCCAAAGTCCTGATGCAAAGACGACTGTGGCTGCACACAGACCTATAAACACAAGATCCTTCTGCCAAGAAAGAATAACCCTTTGAAATGGGGCTATATTTACAAATTTTATTATTTTTTTATCCCAAAAATACATATAAATGAAAACCTGCTATTCAAATGCAGGGAGGCCTTCGCCTATAATGTAGTATCACATTTACATCACAAAACATTCTCATATGAAAATCAGTACGCAGCTCTTTCACTCACACTTTTATGTATACACACACACACCCGCACACACACACACCACACACACACAGTGTATGTAAGTAGTTACAACTCTGCTACTTACACATATTCCTCTGTGGAAAATTAGGAAACAGGGCAACTCCCTTGCTTTCCGGCCTTGGGAAAGTAAATACAACCTCTCTGAACATTTTCTAAAAAGATGAAACGTGTCAACTATACAACCTCCTTTACACATATACATACGTTGTTAGAATAAAGCAAGGACCGTGCTACATGAACGACACTGTTTTGCAAAGAAGGAAAGAGAACATTTGAATAAAAATGCAAAAGTGAACAGATATGATGATCAAAATGGTTATGTACATGCTTTACGGAGAAATTGGAATTCTCTCACAGGAAACCGATCCATGACACATTTCAGCCTCTTGTGACGTTAGATCAGCACCCACTGGCAGGAGCCAGGATCTTCCTGCCCAGCTGTAGCTTCAGCACGTCCCATAAAGCATCTGTTTAAGTCCAACAGTTAATAATGAGGTCATGTGGTAAGTTCCCACCCTCCAAAAATGAAGTGCAAAATCAACTTCTGTGACTCAAGAGCTCAACCAGGTCAAAGCTTTGGTATATAATGGAGGCTGTTTTGGTGACAACCAAAGCTTAGTAAGATTCTCTGTATTGGGATTTGCCCCAAAAACAAAAAAACAAAAACAAACCCAGTCCACGAAGCTTAACACCTATATAAATAAAGTAACTGTACAACGAGAACAAGCCACAATTCCCCTTGAGCCAAGGGTCTGTAGTTTCCTAGGAAGCAGTTCTGAAAGCACCAAGGACAGCCACGATGCTTCTACTGCAACACGATGTGTTGGTGAGACTGTTCTGAAAACAAATGCCCACAGGCAAGGGGCTGATGTGCCACAGAAAAAAGTTCAACCAAACAAAAGTCAGTTTTCTTATGCTATAACGTAAGGTGGTCAGCAACAGAGCAAAGACTTAAGGCAATAAGAGGCATTAACAGAGAGCACCGTGGTGCTCTCTGACTCAATCCCAAAACCTTTAAAGAAAGAAAAGGTCTCTCGAGAGTTTGGGCTGCTTCCGAGTTTGCTAGCTGTCAGATACTTCCTCCTCCTCCTCGTCATCCTCATCTTCTTTCCTGTCTACTTCAGAGGTGTCAGAGGACTCGTGAAGCAGGACATACTCTCTGCTGCTGAACCCAAATTTAAGTACATCCTTTTCCTTTAGTTCATAGTATCTCTGTGGCTCAATGCGCTTGTTGTTCAAGAACGTTCCATTGCCTGAGCCAAGGTCAATGATGTAGGGCCTCACCCTTCGGCCAACTGTCCCATCAGCACGGGTATATTCCACAAGCCTAGCAGAGATAAAAGAGAAACTTATAAGCAAAATCCCACCTCGGACCATCTGGCATTTTGCTAACACAGCCTATGTGATGTAAATTACCTGGCTTGAACACAATTCAAGTCCAAACTCTAGGAAAGCAAGGGGAAGGTATGGCTTGGATCTGTTAATTGGGAGCGTTAAATATACTTAGAAGAAAAGGCGGGAACTGGTTGCTGAGGGAGTAGAGGAGAGAAATTCATGGTAGATCAAAAGCTTAAAGTCAGAATCCAAGACTTCTTGCCATGATTAAGAAAATACATTTTTGTGTTGTTTATATTCAAGATGATGCTTCTTTCACCTTTATTTGAACATATTTTAGCTCCTGTCCCAATGGGAATAAAGCAGTGGATTTTACCTTCAGAGTCAAGGGAGCTAAACTCTGAACCAGATCATTTACTAGGCTCTGCTAAGCTTCAATCTTCTCACCCGCTGAATGGAGATATTAACAGCTGACCTATCCTCCTCATAGGAGTGTTGTGATGATCAAACAGTAACAGATGTCCTACACAAACGGTCAAATACAGCTTAGCTGACATACACACCAGCCACTCAGGTACACTTCCATTTAACTCCCCAAATAGCCCTCTGAGGTAGGGAGAAACTGAGGTACAGACAGTGGCTTGCCCCAGGCCAAACCCCTGGGACGTGGCAGTGGCAGGATTCAAAATCTGGATCTCTGACACCAAATGTGATGCTTTTAGACACATGTAAGTGATAATTCAAAGGGTGGTTAGATTCATAAACTTAATCCAAAGATTAGATCTGTGAAGCATGGGATTCTTCTGTACACACGTGTACACAAATGTTAGTAATCCCGAGACTCTCGCTTCTGCCCACACTTCTGGTTCTTCCTGCAAACGTGTACTCACCGATACTGAAAGACAGCGTGCTGCTTTGAGCAGGAGGGATGATCGATTGGGATGTCCGCTATGCGGCGGTGCCGGCCTAAGAGGTAGGCACTCTGCCGATGGATGTACATGACAGGAAGCACCTCATCATTTTTAAAGGGGTAGAGGCGCCATCGTTTCTTGGGGATACGTGCTTCTGGGGGCTCACTGTACTTAATGACGACACCCCGGAAGGTGTTGGTGTCCTCGAGAAGTGCCCCAGAGAGTTCAAAGCTTGGCTTTTCTTTAGCGGGTGCCTCTTTGTCTTTATTGTTGCTCCCAGGTCGGGGAACCGACCCCTGAGACTCATTACCACCAGCACTAACTTCGTTCTTCTGGCGATTCTCCCGTCTTCGGGCATTGTAAAACTCCCGCTCTGCATCCTGAGCCTGTAGATTCTGAACATCTCGGTCCCGTCCCTGAGCCTGCCCACTCCCGGGCCTCTCATTAGAGCCTCTCCTCTGGTGAGAATGGCCCCGGTGTCTGTCGCGGTCACTGTTTCTAGCTCGCCTGTGTTCCTGGCCTGATGATTCCCGGTGCTGCCGTTCCTCCCGTCCTCTCCGGGTATGATCCTCACGTTCCTGAAATTCAAACAGATCCAGTAAATGAGAGGCAGTCCACACTCTGTCAACAGATGCATTCAAAAAGCCATTTATGATTTGGACTTTGGCATTCAGAGCAAAATGTCCCACAGAAATCAGGTTAGCAGTGGTGGCTGTATTCCCTTGCAAGGCTCCACACACTATTTCCATAGTCACCTGACTACAGCTCTAACGCTGCAAGTCCAGGTTCAGAGCCCTAGAAACTAGAGGAGCTATAGGCACACTCATAGGGAAGCATACACATAAAACAGAACTAGTGGAATTAAGTAGTCATGTACAAAATAAACACACAAAGAAAAACAGCTAGTTTTCTCTTACGACAAAAATGAAAATGTAATTAATTTTAAAATATCTCATTTCAACAGTAACAAAAATTGTTCAATACCAATACTTCAGAAGTATGTAAGACATATAAGAAGAAACTTGTAAAAATTTGATTTTTTTTAAGATCTGAAAAAAATTAATAAATAAATCATGGTTTCTTGAAAAACAGTATTGAAAATCAGGTTTGCAAAAACTGCAACACATAACATCTATTAATGTATCAATAAGAAAATAAATCAGTAAGACAATTCAAGAGAAAAAAATGGGCAAAGGATATTAACAATTTTTCTAAGGAATAAGTATCTAATGAACACACAAATATAGTAAACTTATCCTTACTAATAACTAAAACATCAGAGATCAAGAGGGAGTCCTGCACGCTATGAGCAAGTCCACCCTACCTGGAAAGGATAAAGAGGATCTGAGCACTGAGATCTCACCGCCTCCCCTACTCCCAGGGCCTTCTCCCTGCTATACACACAGGGGTCAAGCGCAGGCCTGCTTACTCAGAGCAGGACTCAGTTTTCCTAGACTTTCTAGCTTCCAAAGACAAGCATCAAGAGGGAGCCTCAGACGCACATCCTTCCTAACTTAAGGAACTCACAAGCTTGCCACCACCACCTACCAGAACTAATGTCATTACGCCCTTTATCCCTGATTAAATGAGTCACTCAAAGAAGCCACAGACTTCAGGTCATCACCCCCACCTCCCCCATATCCTAATCCCCATAAGGTTCTGTATATCCACTATTCCAATGACCAATTAATCCTCAGTCCTCACTTTAAAGAGGTGCAGACTGTGGCGCCTGGGTGGCTCAGTCGGTTAAAGCGCCCGACTCCTGATTTTGGCTCAGGTCATGATCGTAGGGTCATAAGAACCCCATGTCAGGCTCCACGCTCAGTGGGAACTCTGCCGGAGATTCTCTCTCCCGCTGCCCACCCCCCAACCCCTGTCACACAGGGTAAATAAATAAAGATGGGTAGACCAGGCAAAATTAGTAAGAACTATGGAAAAGGATAAGACAAATTATATAGCCAGATGACACAAAATAACTAAGATTTCAATTATTGGTTAAGTAGGATAATATATATAATACGGTTCCTTTAAAAAAAAAAAGATTTATTTATTTATTATTTATTTGAGAGAGCGAGAGAGATATCACAAGTAGGCAGAGAGGAAGGCAGAGGGGGAGGGGGAAGCAGGCTCCCCGCTGAGCAGAGAGCTGGATGTAGGGCTCGATCCCTGGACCCTGAGATCATGACCTGAACTGAAGGCGGAGGCTTAACCCACTGAGGCACCCAGGCTCCCCAATATGGTTCCTTTTTAAAAATTTTTTAGAAGATTTTATTTATTTGAGAGGGAGAGAGAGAAAGCAGAAGCAGCAGGGAAGGGCAGAAGGAAAAGCAAGCTCCCTGCTGAGCAGAACCCCTAACATGGGGCTGGATCCCAAGACCCTGGGATCCTGACCCAAGCCAAAGGCAGACGCTTAACTGACTGAGCCACCCAGGTGCCCCATGGTTCCTTTTTTTTTTAATTGAAAATTTTGCATGGAAAACACACAGAGATACATACTAAAACATAAAGGAAAAAAGGAGAAGGTAAGTATAAGAGAGCCGTGAAATATAAATATCAAACTATTAACATGGTTGCCTCTGGGGACTTAGGTGATTTTTTTTCTTTTTTGGGAGGGAGGAGGGAGCCTGCAACTTTGGGGATAACGGGAGAAGTAACCATACACTACATATCCCATACTCTCACTTTTTACTTTATATGCTTTTATATACCTCTGTGTTATTACAATGAGCACACAATCAAATTTATTTTTTAAATGGTGGTTCAGGTGTGGAGAAGAGAATGCCTGCAAGCACAAATCATGCTTAAGTCAGAGGCTGTGTGCATTCCTCCTTAGGATTAACCCATGTGAAAGTCACTGAGTGTCAACTGCCTGTCAAGCCCTTTTACTTGAGAACCATTTCCAAGTTTCCAACTGATTAACACACAGAAATTAGCTTTTAAAGAGATAATTTAATGTCAGAAGAGAAGTTAACATAGATAAACAAATGAAGACACATCAAAACAATAATAAACACCGAAAAGTTCCATTTTAGGCATGCCTGGGTGGCTCAGTCGGTTAGGCTTCTGGTGTCAGGCTCTTTGTTCAGCAGAGCCTGTTTCTCCCTCTGCCTGCTGCTCCCCCTGCTTATGCTCGCTATTTCTCTCTCTCTCTCAATCTGACAAATAAATAAATAAATAAAATCTTAAAAAAAAAAAAAAGAAAAGAAAAGGAAAGCTTCATTCTAAAAGTCCCAGAACTTACTGTAAAGGGTTCATTTAGAAACCGCAGGTAGGGAGCTGCCAGTTGTACAGTGGAAAAAAACGAAAACCAAAAAACGAAAGGCCTCGTCCTGGTGGTGTGGCTCTGGGAGCTGCATTCTGAGAGCTAAAGCAGGGCCTGATCAATTCACACTGCATACCACCAAGGCTGTCTGGCTTTCTATCTTTAAGATACTAGGAAGTTGGTCCACAGTCTCTCAAAGTTAACAGGAAAATCCATTTTTTTAATGTCTGTTTGCACACTGTAGCATAGTCTCTTTAAAAACACGGAATGCTTGTCTCTCAAGTTTGAGGGAAAAGCAAGGGTGTCCCTTCTCACTACTCTCATTCGACACAGTGCTGGAAGACCTACTTAGTACAATAAGACAAGACAAGGAAATACGATGCATAGAGATTATAATGGAAGAAATGAAACTGTCCTTATGTGAAGATATGATTGTCTATGTAAAAAAAATCCCAAGAAATCTACAAAAAACCTTCCTGGACTAAATCAGCTGAGTTCAATGAGGTCACAGGATATAAGAAAAACACAGAAAAATTAAAAATCAATTATATTTCTATAGATTAGCAATGAACATGTGGACCAAAACTTAAAAATATCACTTATAATCACTCCCCCAAAGAAAAAACTTCATGTAAATCTAATAAAATATACATAGAACGTAAGTGCTAAAAACTATAAATGCTGAAGAAAAAAATCAAAGATCTAAATAAATGACTTAAACAGTGCTCATGGACCGGAAGATTCGATATGATAAAAAGCCAATTCTTCGGGCACCTGTGTGGCTCAGTCAGTTAAGTGTCTGCCTTTGGTTCAGGTCATGATCCCACAATGAAAGGAGCACCTGGCTGGCTCAGGTGGTAGAACATGGGACTCTAGAGTTCACGCCCCACGATGGACATGGAGCCTACATAAAATGAAAAATAAATAAAAAGTAAATAAAATTACAATGAGGTATCATTACACATCTACTAGAATGGCTGAAACAAAAAATAATGTCAACACCAAATGTTGGTGAGGATGCCGAGAAATGGCTTCACGCACAATACAGGTGGGAACTGTAGGATGGTACAGTCACTGCTAAGGACTGAATAGTGTCCCCCCAAAATTCATGTGTCGCGGTCCCAACTACCATCCTCAGAATGTAACCATTTTTGTGGTACCTTTTTTTTTTTTTTTTGCTTTTGTTTTTGCTTCTTATTGAGATAAGGTCTTGAAAGACGTGATTAAGTTAAGATGACAGCAAAGCCCTAATCCAGTATGACTGGTGTCCTTGTATGAAGAGGATGAGACACCAAGGGTATGAGCCCACAGAGGAATGGCCATATGAGGTCACAGACAGGAAGGTAGCATTTGCAAGCCAAGGAAAGAAGCCTCAAGAGAAACAAAACCTGCTGACATCTTCATCTGGGACTTTAGCCTCCAGAGTTGTGAGAAAATTAATTTGTTGTTTAAGGTACCCAGTCTGTGGTATTTTGTTAGGGAAGCCCTAGCAAACTACCACAGCCACTAGCATACAACCTGCACTCCTGGGCATTTACCCCAGAGAATGAAGGTATGTTCACACAAAAACCTGTACACAAACTGTTACAAAGCAACCCTACATATAATAGCCCAAAACTGGAAACAACCCAGATGTTTTTTAGTGGGCAAATGGTTAAATCCATGTCACCGAGTATCACTCAGCAATAAAAAGAAATGAGCTACTGAGAGATACAACAACCTGAATGAATCTCCAAAGAATTATGCTGAGTGAAAAGAGCCAATCCCTAAAGGATACATGTATGATTCTACTGACATAACGTTCTTTTTTTTTTTTAAACATTTTATTTATTTATATGACAGAGAGAGAGAGAGAGAGAGAGAGAGAGATCACAAGTAGACAGAGCAGGAGGCAAAGAGAGAGGGGAAAGCAGGCCCCTGCCAAGCAGAGAGCCTGATGCGGGGCTCGATCCCAGGACCCTGATATCATGAACTGAGCCGAAGGCTGAGGCTCAACGCACTGAGCCACCCAGGAGCCCCTGACATAACATTCTTGAAGTGACAACATTATAGATACAGAGAACAGATTAGAAGTTGCCAGGACTTGAGAGGTAAGGGTGAGAGAGAAGTGGGTGAGACTACACAAGGACAACATGATGGATCCTCGTGATGATGGAAATGTTTTGTATCTTGACTAAAACAGTGTCACCTGTGATATCGTACTGGAATCCTGTAAGACGTCACCAGTGAGAAAAACAGTAAAGAGTATACCTCTGTATTTTTTTTTAACCACTGAATGTAAATCAACAATTACCTCAAAAAAAGTTTAACAAAACAAGCAAGGAAAACAAAAACCCAGTTTCTAGAAAAATCCATTGCAGTACACGTAGACACACATGATTGATTACGCGTTTGTCAGGATGGGAAGAGGTTTTAGATTTGGACCTGGTATCAAAACATCTCAATCCACTTACCTGCTTCACTTTGACTGTTGAGTGGTGAGGGCTTCGGCTTCTCTTACTCCGAGGAGACTTGCTTCTTCTCCCTGAGGACTTGTTTTTCTTTTTGGCTGGGGACCTTTTCAGAGCATGGTACACACAGGGTTTTATCTCAATTTCCCTTCCCCCAAATAAATTCACCTCAAGTAACAGGCTTACCTACTAACACAAACAGCACATTTGTGAAGGGCTCTGCTTTTCACATTAAAGGAGGCGAGCACTTCACTCTCCAGCCCTGATGTCTTCCTTGAGTTCCAGACCCACATACATGGCTACCTACTAAACCTTCTCACAGAGCATAACTCTTGCTTTCTCCAACCCCTCAAAACCCTTTCCTCCCTCAATCTCTGCCATCTCAGTAACCACCTTCCACCCTGCTCAAGACAAAAACCTAGAAAATGCCCTTAACTCTTTTTTTCCCTCACCACCAATAGCTCCCCACTCCCTCCCCCCACAACCACATTAATCCATCAGTGAGTCCTGCAGCTCTATCTCCTCCCTCTCCCACCTCACTCCTACTACTCTCCTTCATCACCGGACAATCCCCCCCCCCCCATGTCTAGAACAATCACATTAATTCTGCTTCAGGATCTTTGAGCGCATTGTTTCCTCAGCCCAATCCTTATGAGGCTGGATTAGTCTTATCATTCGAGTCTCAACTCAAATGGCACCTTTTCAGGGAGCCCTTCTCTCACTTCCCTTCGAACTCCATCACATGCCTATTTTAACCTCTTCTTTAACCTAATACTTGTTACTAACTGAAACTATTTTCTTTATCTGCTTACTATTTTGTCTCAAGGTGAGAGCACATCAATTTCCCCACAGCAAAGAGGACTGCTCACCCTTGAGGTCCCTGTACCTAGGACACTCTTTGGCACGCAGTAAGACCTATGTTGAAGGAATGAATCAACGAGTCCAGCAAGAGACAATTTTCCTTCCAAATCTCTACCAGGTAGCTCGCCTAAGCTCTCAACGTGGAAAACTTTGGGGGCAGATAACTGGAAAGCCAAAGCCGGCACTCCATTTGCAGGCAGATGGGGAAAATCTTTTATTTCAATTCGATCAGTGCTATCTGCTGGGCCCGTACTCGGCCAAGAGCTGGGCACAGAGATGAAGGGGTGGGATCCTACCCATTAGGCATCAGGCGCTTAACCCAAATAACAGGTACCAGAGTAAACATTCTTCAGCACAAACCCGACAGGCTCACTTCCACCGCTTTAAGATTAAATCCAAGCTGCAGCGCGCGGCATTCAAGGTGTGTTTCTGACGCTAGCCCTGTCTCTTCTCAAGGAGCCAGACCCAAGTCCATCCCAGGCGCCTTCCCACTTACCGGCTACCTCCTCGGGCTCGGTTCCCGCGGTGACCAGGGCGGCCCGGGTCGCCGGCTGGCGGGGACGCGCTACCGCCGGAGGAATCTGGGCGGCGGTGGGCGGGAGGCGCGGCTTCCGGGCTGAGGCGCTCCTGCTTCACCTTCACCACCACCGCCGCCGCCACCACGTCCCCGTCGCGGTGCCTCCGCCGGCTCCCCCGCTCCCGCTCGCTCTTTACCTCCTTCATGCTGAGATACGAGCCGAGCGAAGGAAAAACAGGTCCGTTGCGCTCCTCTCGCTGAAGGAAATGACGGCCCTGACCCCTGGACTTCCGCTTCCGGGTGCGCGTTCTCCCAGAAACCCTCGCGGCGGAGATCTAAGCACGTGACAACCGCTCCGCAGCTGGCGGGACTGTAAGGACCTGCTCGGGTGGCGGGAATTTTAAGTGTCAGAAAGAAACTTCGGGAAACAGCTCCCCTCGAGGCTGTTTGTTGCCGTGTTATTAGTAATTACTACACGGAGACAATCTGAATGCCCAGCAGTAGGAAACTGTTTAGCCAACTGACAATGGTCTGTCTCCGTTCGTAACGCGGTTTACAAGCTCTGTGACGGAGGAAAGAACCCCTGCTTTGCTCAACGAAAGAAGCGGGATCAATAATGGTGCGCAAACTGTGATTTGGAAATACGAAGTTAAGAGAGGAGTAAGTGGAATCACAGTACTGCCCGTGGGCCAGTCATTAGTATTCCCCCTCTATTCTCGAACTTTATGTTATGCTGTCATTTCAACATCTAGTTAAAAACAAACACTTTTTATTTTTTTTTTTTAAAGATTTTATTTATTTATTTGACAGAGACAGAGATCACAAGTAGGCAGAGAGGCAGGCAGAGAGAGAGGAGGAAGCAGGCTCCCCACTGAGCAGAGAGCCCGATGCGGGGCTCGATCCCAGGACCCTGGAATCATGACCTGAGCCGAAGGCAGAGGCTTTAACCCACTGAGCCACCCAGGCGCCCCAAAACAAACACTTTTTAAACATGTTTTATTTTCAAGTCATCTCTACAGCCAGCGGCAAAGCTCGAACTCACCACCTCCAGATTAAGTCTCACGCTCCACCGACTGAGCCAGCCTGGTGCCCCAAAAACAAATACTTTTTAACCTGGACCTCCAGGGGGCGCCTGGGTGGCTCAGTGGGTTAAAGCCACTGCCTTCTGCTCAGGTCATGATCTCAGGGTTGAGGGATCGAGCCCCGCATCAGGCTCTTTGCTCAGCGGGGAGCCTGCTTCTCTCTCTCTCTCTCTCTCTCTCTGGCTGCCTCTCTGCCTACTTGTGATCTTTCTCTGTCAGATAAATAAATAAAATTAAAACAAAAAACCTGGAGGGGCGCTTGGGTGGCTCAGTGGGTTAAAGCCTCTGCCTTCAGCTGGGGTCATGGGATCAAGCCCCATATCGGGCTTTCTGCTCAGCAGGGAGCCTGCTTCCTCCTCTCTCTCTGCCTGCCTCTCTGCCTACTTGTGATCTCTGTCTGTCAAATAAATAAATAAAATTAAAAACAAAACAAAACAAAAAAAACAGAAAAAACCCTGGAGCTCCAGATGCCCTCCTCTGGGAATCTTCTCCAGGCCTTCACAGAGGAGTCACGTGACTCCCATTTTACAGGCGATAAAACTGGGGATCAGCGAAGGTGACTTGCCATCTCATTCAAATTGCGAACAAGATGCAGCACAAGGACTCCAGCTCCTGTTTTGCCCGTTTCCAAAAGTATCAAGGCGACCCGGTGAGCGGGAACCCTGATAACGTAAAGCACGAGGAGAATTTTTCACCAAGGCTGAGCGGAAACTCACGACTGCTGGCCCCGCCCCACTCCGAAGCCCCGCCCAGGCCACGAGGAAGGGGGAGGAGGTTTCCATGGTGACAGCAAACAAGGCGCATACTCGAGGGGCCGCAGCCGGGCTACTACCCTCGTCGCCGCCATGATCCCCCCCGCGGACTCTCTGCTCAAGTATGACACCCCGGTGTTGGTGAGCCGGAATACGGAAAAGCGGAGCCCCAAAGTAAGGACGGGTCTCATGGGGCGGGGGAGCCCGGGAGCTCCGATGGGGAAAGATCCCTGCGGTGAGGGTCCGGGGTCCAGAGAGATGTGGGCTGCAGCAACTGGGAGCAAAGGGAATTAGGACGGGGGAAGGAAGATGGGAGAGCGGTACAAGGAACCCAGATGGGTGACCCCAGAGGGCAGATTTAGGATGAGGAAGGAAGTCATAGAGGTGGATGGGGCTCATTCTTTTTCGTAGTTGTCTGGTCCAAGAATAGATCTGGTAAGTGACTGTTTGCTCCATCACTAGAGGGTTGAGCACCCGTGCGGGAAACACTTGTTCCAGGAGATACAGGCCTTGGACTGGGGTGGCACCGGAGACTCTTCATGGCTTCCTTAAGCTGAGACATAACTTTTGAGAAGACAGATGGAGAAAGTGATCTGGGAAGAGGGGAAGGGTGTTTAGAAGACCTGGGGCAACTCAGAGCGCTTGGATATGTGGAGTTCAGTGTCTGCCCTAACTTGTCCATTTTTCTCAGGCACGGCCACTGAAAGTCAGCCCCCAGCAGCCTGGACCCTCCGGTCCAGTCCCACAGCCACCAAAGACCAAGCTCCCCTCAACTTCTTCTGTCCCAGATCCTACAAAGCAGGCAGAAGAAATCTTAAATGCCATCCTACCCCCAAGGTAAAAATTTAGGAGCAATGGCTGGGAGAAAGCCCAGGCTTTGCTATCCCAGAACTTGGGAATGTAGGAAGAGGCACCCTGTCTCTGCCCCTGGCCAGGATTTCCTCCCAGCAATCCAGCACTCCTAGAGCTTGCGGACGGCTGGATCCTGGAAGGGTGGGG
This sequence comes from Martes martes, assembly GCF_963455335.1. NCBI lineage: Eukaryota > Metazoa > Chordata > Mammalia > Carnivora > Mustelidae > Martes > Martes martes. The sequence continues at coordinate 163,001,338 of NC_137891.1, read as the reverse complement.
GGCAGGGAGACCTCTTCTCTATCGTCCTCTTTTCCTAAGTGCTCAAACCCAGGCTCATGGCTTTAAATACCATCTATATGCTGATGACTCCCAAATGTGTTTTTCCAGCCCTGTTCTTTCCTCTAAACTCCAGACCCAAATATTTCACTGCTTCCTCATTAGCTTCATGAAGGTGTCTCCTGGGCGTCTCAAACTCAGCATGTGCAAACTAAATCACGGTGTCCCCCTCTCCCAAACTACTCACCCCCAGTCTTCTTTCTCCTAGTGGCTCAGGCCACTCTTCATTCCTTTTGATCTCTCACATCACACGTCCTATCCTTCATCAAATTATTTTGGCTCTACCTTCAAATTTATATCCCCAATCCAACCACTTTCCACCCTCTCTGCTTCCACTGTTTTGTTCCTCATCACTGTTTGTTACCTACATTGGCCTCCTATCTGCTTCTGTTCTTTGCCCCTGCAATCTATTCTCCAAACAGCCCCCAAATCCTAAGCCAGATCATGCCAGCCTTCTGCCAGGAACTCTTTAATGGCTTCCCATGTCCCTCTGACCAAAATCCAAAGTCCTTACAATGACCTTGTTAGCATGATCTGGCCCCTCGTATATCCGTGATCTCATCTCCCATTATTCTCCTTCTGTTCAGGGGGGTGATGCCACAGAGGCCTCTGCTCACTGTCTCTGGACACTGCTCTGACAGTTGCTGTTCTTACTGCCGAGGATACTCTTCCCCCGATGTCCACCTCGTTCCCTTCCATCTCTCTACTCGGGTCTCGCTCAAACGTGATTGCCTCAAGGCAGCCTTCCTTGAGAATCCTTATTAAAAAAAAACCATTTTCTCTTCTTCACCATCCCCCTACCCTGCTCCCTCTTTATCTGACATGCTTTGTTGACTATTTTTATGTAATAAGTTAACAGCACAGTTTCTAAGGCTGTAATGAAAAGAGACTCATCTGAGATGGAAGTCAAAGAAGGGAGGGGAGATTTTTCAGGTGGTTCCCTCCTGTCAATAAATGGAAATCCTCTCCCCACTGTGATTCTTCCCTCAGGCTCCCTTCTTGTGATTCTGGAACCTGGCCATGCCTCTGACATAAGGTTTACTGGGGGGCAGGTCGGTGAGGGGAGCGAGGAGGGGACCACATAGGCGCACGCCTTCAGGAAGCTCCCCACTGCACACATTTGCCTCTTTCTGGCTGGCACAAGTTTTATGGTGCCCTGTGTGTCCCACCCCACAAGTCAGTGGGGAATTCTCACTGGCCTTTCTATTCCAATCAAGCAACAAGGCCCATGAAGCTGCCCTCACCTCAGCTCATTAGGAGGGTAAGATCTGGAACATGGGTGATGATTTCACAGAAAACCACAGGAGGGTAGAGATTGCCCAGCTCCCAGGTAGAGGCCCCGTGGAGGCGGCTTAGTGGGTGTGGCTATGGAGCCCCACGCTCCCCAGAGAAGAGAGAGGGATGGAAGCTTCTGGCGGGTTGGTGACAGAGCTGCCCTTTATTCCTGCTCAGGCAGAGGACCCAAAAGGCCAGCTCTGCTCAGGTCCAGGGGCCCCTCTAGCTGTGGGTTTGCTCAGCCCGGCTGTGTCTGTGCCACAGGGAGTGGGTGGAGGACACGCAGCTGTGGATCCAGCAGGTGTCCAGCACCCCCAGCACCAGGATGGATGTGGTGCATCTCCAGGAGCAGCTGGACCTGAAGCTGCAGCAGCGGCAGGCCAGGGAGACCGGCATCTGCCCTGTGCGCAGGGAGCTCTACTCGCAGTGCTTCGGTGAGCGGCCTGGCTCGGGCTGCAGTTGCGGGGCTACGTGGTCTTCTCCTACCTCCTGCCCTTCCCCGTAAACACAGACCCGAGTTCTGAGTACCCCCGAGCCAAAGCCCACCTCATCCTGGAATTGTCTTGTCTCCCCCTCCCTGCCCCCCAACCCCAGGAATTGCTAAAGGCATCCCCATCCCCCCATCTTCCAGCCAACCTGAACACCTGGTTCCTAACCTCTTAGCAAATGGTTAAAGATCAGAACTTCCATTTTAAATCTTTTTTAAAAAAGATTTTTTTATATTAAGCATGTTCATTTTTTAATCAGAAAGATTAATGTTCCGTAGTTATATCCACCCATCAACATTCAGCCCTTGGCCCAGAAAAATATTTCAGGATGATTTGCTACTAACCAACAGTCACCAAAGAGTTAAGTGATAGTGTCAAATGGCTGTCCCCCAGCCCATACTCCCTGGCCTGAGTGGACTCTGACGTTCAGACTGCCGCCACACCCTGCAGCCAGCAGGATCCCCTCAGTCTGAGGGTGACTGGGGTTTGCTGGCTGGGTCAGCATCTGTGGAAGAGATGGGTGGGCAAGCTCGGATTCTTACCGTTTGCAGCCCCGAGCCGGTCCAGCAGAAGGGGCATGCAGGAGATCCCAGCTGCTTTAAAGTACTCATCATCCTCAAACTGAAAAGTCAAATTTCTCAGACTGGTACCCTGGGCTTTCTTTCTGAGGGTGGCTAAGAGGGGCCTTCCAGCTACAAGCAAACCTGAGGGCTCCTGTCTCCCTCTGCCCTGGGCTCGCCGACTGCCTGTCCTCCCAAGTGCTAAATTCAGAGCAGTGGCTATCTGGCAAGGCTTCTGGGGCCTCTGTCCCCAAGTGGGGAGGACACACGCTATGCTGTCCCTAGTAGGAAGGGTGGTGAGCCATAGACGTGGCACGGTTTCCCTCCCACCTGCCTTCCTGAACTCATTGTGTGTGCACTTTGGAAGACGAGCTGATCCGAGAGGTGACTATCAACTGTGCAGAGAGGGGGCTGCTGTTGCTTCGAGTCCGGGATGAGATCCGCATGACCATTGCCGCCTACCAGACCTTGTATGAGAGCAGCGTGGCCTTTGGCATGAGGAAGGCGCTGCAGGCTGAACAGGGGAAGTCAGACATGGAGAGGAAAGTGAGTGGGGTTGACCATGAGGTTTCAGCCCTCTGTGAATTCTTCTGTCAATTCTTCTGTCACAGGGTTGCCATTCCAGATGAAATTCTGGCCTCTGAGGGGGCTCTGGCCATCCCGCCAACGGGGACCCTTGGGTTCAGAGCGGCTGGTCGGCCCGTTGCTGGCAGATCCCGCTCCTCATGGACGTGCCGTGCCAGTCACCAACCCCCCACTGGGTGGCAGCACAGACCCTGACAATGTCAGCTTGGACAGCTGTGCCCAGGTCCCCTCCACCCAGTCACACGATCCTGACCCTTGGTGGTAGCCCAGGATGACCCAAATTTCTGTCCTCAGATTGCAGAATTGGAAGCAGAAAAGAAAGATTTGGAGAGGCAAGTGAACGAGCAGAAGGCCAAGTGTGAGGCCATCGAGAAGCGGGAGATTGAGAGGAGACTGGTAGAGGAGAAGAAGCACAATGAGGAGATTCAGTTCCTCAAGCGGACTAACCAGCAGCTGAAGGTGGGCCCCCCCCCCAACCTCCCCCAGGCCCACGCTCTGCCAAGGAGTGAAGGAAGCAGCGGTTGGGATGGGGCGGGGTGGGGAGGGGATGGTGAAGATTTATTATATATCTTTTCCAGCCATTGGGCTCTGGATTCCCACAACACCTCAGCCCGACTCTCCAGTGGAGGGTGTTTTCCCCTTGGAAAGAAGTCGCCCATCCCCCGGGAGGGGCAGATATGGCAGAAAGTGGAACTTCTCTCCCATGACAGCATGGGCTGGATCTCTTCAGCAGGCTCTCTTGGGAGGGCTTTTCCCGCCTGCGGCCCCTCTGAGGCATAGCCTTTGGGGTGGGCAGGGAAGGCCCTTTGAGAGGGAGAACCATTTCAAATTAGGAACTTTCCCCAGGTGCATGGTCAGGGGAAGGCGACTGGAGGTGTTTTTCCTCCAAGTCCCTTTGCCAGTGGTTTGCTTTTACCCAGCTGAGCTGAAGTGGGGCCAGGCCCCTGAAACTCTACGTTCTCTGTGGGATCTGAAGTTTCTCTAAGGCTGGGCCCCAGTCCAGCATCATCACCTGGGAACTTTTAGAAATACAAACCACTGGGCCCATCCCAGATCTACTGAGTGGGAAACATCGGGGCTGGGGTCCAGCAACCTAACAAGGTCTGCAGTGGAAGTTTGAGGACCGTTGTTCTAGACAGCGGACCTGTTCATGTTTGGTGGTGGTCTCCCATGGCCGTGGCCAGAGGGGCCCCTGGATTCTGTCTCCCTTTCCTCCCTAGTCCTTGGAAAGTTTACATTCTTGTGACTGGCAGGCTTCTTGGGGCTCCACCAAGGCCAGGCACTTAAGATAAAGACGGGCTTGTATGAACTGCTAGTGCGGGACGACAGATCTTCCTGTTGCTGAGTTTAACGAAGAAAAGCTAGAAACTTCACAGCCAGACATGAATCTATTTACTTAGCAGCTTCTGAAGCTGCGTGCCTTATCTGCCGTGTTCCCTTCACCATAAGCCCGAGTTCCTCAGTTCCTCCTTGCAGTTACCAGCAACAGGAGCACAGCAGAATACCTTGGCTTCTAACATTTATAAGCAACCTTGTCATCCCCAGGGTGTAGGACTCTTTAGAAGTGAGTTATTTTTATTGGCTCCAAGCTGCACTGCAAATAAAGCAGTGCCTGTAGTCCCCAAGATAGACCTGCTTAAAGAGCTGTCCACACACCATGATAGTAAATTATTTTACTGGCTGCCGGAGGAGCAGAGTAAATAACTCCCAAGTGTGTTAGGCTTTACATACAAGATGGACAGCTCCCTACTTACTGGTAGCAATTTCCTCTAATTGGGTGTCAAGTTGTCTCAGTGGCTGAAAGATGGCTGTTTCCCAAACCTCTCGTCCCAGCACACAGCTCCCAGGATCCCAACCCAGAGAGCCAGATGTTTACCTTAGCATTTCAGGCCCGAAATCTGAGCCGTGAAAAACCACTATTTCAACAACTTTTATTCAATTTCCTTTTCAATGCTTTATATTCTACACGGAGCCATTATCGTATGGAAACCAGGACAGCTCTGGTTTCTCCTCCTGCAGCAAGACTGGATGCCAAGCCCGAAACTAGCTAATCTAGGAAATACGGAATTGGGAACGGAGGGAAAAACACTTGGCGGGGTGGAATTGAATTCTTCTTCCCAGGGACTTTCTCACCTCTCAGCTAAAGGCTGCAAGCTTCAAATATTAATGGAGTTTGTTTTTGTTTTTCAGGCCCAACTGGAAGGCATTATTGCACCGAAGAAGTGATCATTTCCACATGGGTCTCGGCGAGCACTGCTACCCCATCCTAAGCCCGTTGTAATAAAAAAAAGCTAGTTTCCCGAGTGAACAGACCATACCCTCCCCCCAACCCCCACCTGCATGTTTGTCAGAAGTCACACGTTGCCCCAGTGGCATGGAACCACGGGTCTGGCAGCCAGGCTCCTAGCTGGGCGGTGGAAGGCAGTGCAGCCGACGGTCTCTGTACATGGCCAGCCTTGGGATTTGCCAACTCAGAAAGTAAGGTCTTTTGCCATATCCCTTGCAGGTGAAACAACTGCCTTCCCACCACTGCTCCCTCCTACCAACTTCTCCTAGCCAAATGGGCCACTTCCCTGTCCCATCTCTGGTCCGTGATGCATCTTGTACCTGACCTTGGGCTGCTGTGGCCTCAGTCTTTCCCTTGAGGTCTTTCACCATCCCCACCCCAGTGCGGTTCTAGTGACTGCTGCAGGAGCTGTGCGTTTATACTAGGTCATTTTACACCTGCCCACCATGCCCACCACAGCCTCTTCCCTAGTCTCAGGCTGCCCCGGGTGAGGCAGCAATAACAGAGTCAAAGCCACGGCTTCTGAGCAAGTAAACGTCTGCTGGGAAGAAACACAAGCCACAAGATCCGTGAGCTGCCTGCACCTCGGCAGCCCTGAGTTGCTTTGCTCATCTTACTCGGCAAGGAATCACACCCCGACCCTACAGCCCTCTAGTTAGCTGTGTTTTGTGAACTGGAGAGGCACCCAAACCTCACACGCAGGTCTAATTACTCATGAGGAGGCTGCGGCCTGGAGACTGCATATTACTACTCCTCCCAAGTTCAACCCAGAGTTCAGAGGCCCAGGGCTCCTCCTGGTTCCATAGGCAGCACAGTACGTGAGCAACACAGATCTCTCGTTCAGGGCAGCCTGGAGTGGGCTAGCGCAGCAAGAGGAGTGACTTCCCTCCTTCCTGCAGATGCAGATTGCACGAGGAACACACCTAGGAGGGCACGAGCATGTCCGCTCGTCTGCGCTGCCTCAAGTGGCTCAGGTGCCAGGAGGGACCCTCCGTAGCAGACCTCTGACCCAACATCGTCCCTCTTAAGGCTCCACGGCTCCCTGGATGGGCAGTCTGACAAGAAGAGCTGTGTTCCAAGTCAAACCTGCCCTGTGCCCCTCTCCTCTAAGATCAGAAGCCAGCCTTTACCCGTCCACGTGTCCTCAGACATTCTAAGGCGCCATTACAATCACCTGTCTGGGCTGCCATTTTTGTGGGCAAGAGCTCCGCTTGCTGAGATGGGCTAGACACGAGAGTCCTTGGCAGTGAAGCACCTATGTCCTCACCACAACTCAGGGACAGCTCAAGTGGCATTTTCCCCTCCTATTTTAAAGCCTGGGCCATGTACACTACATCCTTGAGATTTTGTTTTCACACTTCTGTTTCAAACTAATTGCCGGCATGAAAGAAATACCACCTTTTCCATGCTGTAGCCCTCATCTCTGTTTCTGTCAGAGACCTGCATGACACGTTAACGCTCTGGAGGAACTAAGAGGGCTCGTGGAGGTGTCAGAAGTGCCCCTGGACCCCATCACCTAAAGCCTTGGGGGTGCAGAGACTTTCTTTTAACAGCACTGGTGAAGGGTTCCAACTGTCAAACCTCAGAATACATCAGGGCCTTAGAAATGCCAACTGGGCATGAAGAGAAGAACACAGCTTCCAATTGCATATTTTTGTATAATTTAATAAACTTTTAAAATGTTACTGCTTATGTCTGAATTTTTTGTGTTTGTGTTTCTGTCCGTCTGAGTCACTGGTCTTCTTTTTGTTCCTGTTCCTATTTTTCACGTTGTGTGTTTCATAGTAGCGCACACCAACTTTCCTGGGCTGCTGCTGCCGCGCCGCTCGCCTCCGCTATAAACAATGGCAAGAAAGAAAAAAACCAAAATGACCAAAAAAAACCACCCCAGTCAATCGTAGGAAAGTCCCAGAAGAGCCCCTCTGTTTCTCTGTGCTCCCTTCCTATGCTGCTCCCCCAAGTACTAGAAGCAGTGCTAGTAACAAGGAAGGCCTCCCCTCACAGACTCAAGTGTGCCCTTGCACAGTAACTCGTGACCGTGCCATGTTCTAGACGGTCGTTTGGTCCAGCCGTCCTCCATGCTGGAATCTTTTCTACCGCACTCCTGACAAGCGGTCCTCTAAGGGTGAACACTTCTAGTAACAAGCTCTTCCCTCCCCGGGGGGGCCACCCCAGCTCTGATGAGCCCAGTAACAGAGCTGAGGGCAGGAATCTATCTGCTGAAACAGCTCTGCTCACCACAGAAAACCAGCGGACCCTTCTAGAGGGTAGCCCACCTGTCTGAGGACAGCAATCGAGAACTCAAGGACCTTCATCCACTAGGCCAACTCTTAATCCTATTTAACTAATCTCAACTAGGTCACTTAGAACTGGGGTTCTGAGAATTCAGCTCCAGACCAGCAGTTCTGGAAAGCATGTCTCTTAGGAAATGGATTGTTCCTCTTTACTTCCTGGGTGACGTTTAAGACCAAAACCACGTACTTCCTTAGATGTAAGCATCCTGCGAGTCTTATTCGAACGGTCCTCTTCCCTCTGCGCCTTCCTTTTCTTTCCCTTTTTGGTAGGTGCTGGAAACATAACACACGAACATACAGAAAAGAATCAGAAATTTTCTATTCAAAACTCTGTGAATGCTAACTTGAGAATGAGCTTGATTGTGTTGGAGGAAGAAGGCCAGTGTGCATGGAGTGTGGCAGGCGCGGTGCAGAAGAAAAGCAGGATGAGGCCGGGAGGGCGCCAAACCAGGGGGACCCTTGCAGGCCATACCAGGGTTTGCATTCATGCCACGGAAACACATTTTCACATAGAAGCTGTGAGTCCAATGGAGTAAAGAACAGATACCTGACCCATCCCACCTCCCACAAAAAAAATCTGGCTGACTCACCCCTAGACTGTAAGGTTACTAATGGTCTCTTTTTACAGGAAGCCTCCTGAATTAATCCCAAGAAATGTGCAGAATGAAAAGCAAATAACCCAAGCTGTACAACAAACAGTATACAGAACAGGGTCACCTGCCCATAATGATAAGCACCTATGCGGGGAACCCCACAATCCCCCAAGTGTTGAGATGAAAGTCACACGTCCCACAGTTCTAAGGGTGCACACCGCACCCAAGCGGTTTGATGAATTTAACTTTACCTGTGTCTTCTGCAACCTCTTCAGCTGCTCTTTGTTCTTCAGATTTTGCAAAAACCTTTTCACTTAGTCCCTTGGATATTCTACAACAGAAAAGCCAAGTAACACAGCTGCCCATCACTCCCCTCAGCTGCCAAATCACGTGCCAACCCCGGGGGCAGGGACCACCCCGAAGACTGCAGAGAGCCACCCTCCTTCCCGTGGTTGCCACCACAGCCCACCGGCAGGAGGCGAAGCCCCACAGCTCCAGCAGCTCCCTGGGCCTTGGGCAGAGGCGGACATAAGCTGCTCATAATTCAGGGAGCTCCCTCTCATAAAAGGACAGACCCCTTTTTTAAAAAATGGCACTAACTCCTTTCCACCTCCCATAAAAATACTGCTCCAGTCCTTGTGGCAAGCATCCTAGAAAGGAACGAGCAAACTACAATTTGTGAGAAGACGAGGATACTACCTGACTGCGGAAAACTTCTTAGCTTTGGCTTTGTTTAAAAACTTCTGATATTTAGCAATCTTTTCATCCAGCGCTCTAATAACTGCCTTGGTGTCACTGCCCGCGTGTTCTCCCTGGGACTCCGGGGAAGACTCCTCTTCCTCGTCTTCCGGTTGCTCCTGTTCCTCCTCCTCCACCTCCTCCTCTTCGGAAAAGCTCTCAAGCTCTTCATCGATATCGGACATCTCCAAAGGGACAAGGTCATCCCCGGAAAACTGAGGCACAACATTGATTTTGCCAAAATTCTGTCGAACCCGTGCCAGAATCTGCTGCATTTCTGAGTCCGTGTCACAGCGACTGTTCTCGTTTTCCTTCTCAGTGACAGGCTCTGAGGCTTCCCCTACAGTTGCGATGACTTCCTCTTCAGAGTCCTTCTGGCTTGTTTCTGTGGCAACTTCCAAAGATGAGGAGGACGGGAGCTATTCAGGCCAAAAAGGGGGACAGGCGAAGGAGAGAAATGGGATCAGAAAATAAAAACCATTTCCGAACTGACAGCCTGCTCCCGAAGGAGGCAGTCCTCTTCTCAGCACTAAGGGAAAGAACTGAAAACCCGCCCACTGGAGTCCCATCGTTCATCTACGGCAGGCCAAGCTCCATTACACCCAGAAGCCGAGACTCGGCTCCGAGGCATTCAGCTGCGGTTCCAAAGGATGAGGCCCCTGTGAGTGAGTATCGAACCACTCAGAGCATCCGCCATGCCCCGCAGAGCATCCGCCTCCCTCCACCCTCCCCGAGGAGGGGAAGGACTGGGGCTGTGGAGACAGGCACACCCAAGGCGAGCACACACAAGTGCCCCAGATGGAAAGCAGAGCGCTAAGTGGCGGGGCTCAGGGGAAGCCCCTGGAGAAAAGGTGTGATGACCAAGAGAAGGGAAGCTGGTGAGGAGAGGCCATGAGGAGGCGAGTTGGGGGACAGGGAAACAAGCTGCCTCTCTGAGGTAACAGCAAAGGAGAAGTGTATGGCAGGCTTTATCCTGGCGCCTCACATCTGTGGTATCATTTTATCCTTGCAATGGAGATTCACGAACCTTCAGGGATTTTCCGAAGGCAAGAGTGGTCACACACCAAGTACTCAATAAGTCAGGAATCCAGAACATTCAGGAAATTGTACACAAAATTTGTAGGTACATTTTTATACCTGTTCCCAAAGCTAAGTTTTTAGCTTTTGGATTCTGAAAGAGTTTCAGCCACTACCAAGAGGAAAAAAAAGAAGAAAATCGCAGACTGGGGGAACTAATGATCTAAAACTCAATGACCAGACATGGAGGAAGCGCTCAAGATAACCCCACGTTGTGCACACAGGGTGACAAGAGACCCTGCCACACCTCCTCCTTCCTACCACGACCCCCTACCCCCACCCCTGGTCCCTTGTCCCTTGTGCCGCTGCAGTCTGGCCCCATGACTGCCTCTCGGCACGTGGATCACAGTAGGCAGGCCCCCGCCTTCGGCCAGTCCCCTCTCCCAACAAGAGAGCTACTCGGCTCCTGCCTCACACCATTAAGGTCTCTGCCAAAATGCCACTTCCTCAGAGGCCACCCTCACCCACCCCACATACAAGAACACTCCTCCGTCTCCCACGCCCCGACCCTGGTTTTGTCTTCCTCACAGTAAACAGTGCTTCCTGACATTCTCTATTTATCTGTTTACTGTCTGTCTGCCTATAGTATCAGAATACATGTTTGGTTTGGCACAAGAGCTCTAAACCCCTCAATATCCCCTGAGTAAAAAAAGGGTGCCTGTCATTCTTCCTAACAAGCCCCCTTCCACCACCCAGGAGTTTATGCTGATGAGATGCTCACGGGGGAGCCTCTCTTCAGAACGGAGGCTGGTCACCAAAAGGCCCAAGCACCTGATGAGAGGGCTAGAGATGGGAGCTCGATCACCGATGGCCAATATAATGGAACGTCTGTGGGAAGCCCTGAAGGGTAGGGTCTGGGGAGCTTCTGGGTTGAATGAACTGATGTGCCGGGAGCACACCAGGCCCAGAAAGGGCAGAGGAACTCTATGCCACCCACAACCCCACACCTGGCCCTAGGTATCTCTTCCATTCGGCTATTCCTGAGCTATATCCTCTACAACAAGGTGGCCATCATAAAACACTTTTCTGAGTTCTAGGAGGCGTTTTAGCAAATTATCAAACCTGAGAAGCTCTGAATTTGTAGCTGGCTGGGCAAAAGCGTGGGCAGCTTGAGAACCCCACCTGCAGCTGGCCTCTGAAGGGGGGCCGTTTTGTGGGACTAAACCCTTAACCTGTAGGTCTGTGCTAACTCTTGGAGCAAGTGTCAGAACTGAACTGAATTACTGGATATTCAACTGGAGTCAGAGAGCTGCAGAGCTGGTATGGGCATCAGAGTGCCCAGAGAAATGGAAGGGCATGAGGCGGGGACCCGTCTGCTTCCGCTGTAACACCGCCAGCGCCCAGCGGAGTACGGAGCACAGAGGACATCCTCCGCACACTGGTGCTGCCGGAATGACTCAACCAGCCAATGACTTAACAAACCAAGAAGATGGGAGAGGACTGGGTTTTGGCTTTTTTGGTTGTTTAGGGGGGCTCAGCGGGGAGAGGGAGAAAGTTAACATACATTTCAGGTACGTCGATTCTGAAATGCTGGAGAATATATTCAACTGGAAGTTTCTAGCTGATAATTGAAACTCTGGGAACAGAGTTCAGGTAAGAGGGAACCAGGACGACATGAAACCGAAAGCACCAGCACAGAAGCAAAACTAAAGCCACCTCTTCCAAAGGCTTAGCAGAGCTCTGAAAAAGAGCCTAGAAATAGAAAAGCAAAGGGCCACAGCTGGAGCCTTGCGGCAGTCCATTGCCGGGGGAAGGAAACGCAACAGAAGGGAAGCTTCTCAATCCAGCCCGGAGGCCCGAAATCTAAGGCTTCTTTCCCTGGCTACAAACTGTACCACTCTCCTTTCCCACCCGATCACAAGCTTCCTGAGGGCAAGGGCTGTGTTACTTATTCCAACATTCCCTGTGCCAGGCACATGGCTGGGCCTAACAGATAAATGTAAAGCCAATCCTGGAAATGCCTCTGCTCCTCATGAATAAGGAAATACACAGGATCGGAAGAGCACCTACAGGCAGAGCCCTCTTTGTTCTAGGCCCTAAAGACAGGTATTCAGACTTGGTCTTCTATCACAAATCTACTTTCTAGTTTCCAAATGCCACCCCCACCCCAAGAAGGTCATAACGACAGCTCTATGGGACGGGAGACAGTGGAGGGAAACGCCCCAAAGAAAACAGGTGCTTCATAAAGGAAGGCAATCAAAGGCACTATGCCTAGGTCAGTAACCACACTTTCCAGAAGGCGGGCCCACCCTGGTCTCTTACCTGGGAGGCCACAGGGGGCTCTGCATTGGGCGGCTTGACAAAGAAAGGAATCCGGCCCCTCTGCCAGTCATTGAGAACCATCTTGCCCACAGTCTGCAAGTCAGGCTCTCCACCCTGAAATGTCACAGGAAGACCCCCAGTTAAATTCAAGAACAAATCCATCTCCCAGAGTGGAGGCACTGTAGCCGCCCCAGTTATTCATCACCATCTGCTTGCCAAGTTCCATACCATTCATAACAAAAACGTCCAGCAAAGCCTGGCTGGCTCAGTCGGTGGAGCATGAGACTCCTGGTCTCAGGCTTACGGGCTTAAGTCCCATGCTGGGTGTAGATTACTTAAAAATAAAATCTCTGAAACAAAAAAACCTCAAAAAACAAAACAAAACAAAACAACAAAAGAAGGCCCATTTAAAAATAAAATTTTTAAAATAAAAAAACCCCAAAAAACAAAACAAAAAAACCCCACAAAAGAAAGCCCATTACCCCCCGCGACCCCCCCACCTCCCCACCCTGCCGCGTGTCCTGGTCTACATTCGCACAGACCCTCGCTAACCTTCAGTAACTTCCCAGTCCGGAACGCCAGCTTCTCAAGAAAGTCCTCAGCATTCTCCCAAGAATCAATCTTATAGGTCTTGCTGATGTATTCCGGCTTCGCTCGTTCAAGTACAGCACTGATGTGGTCTTCAGGAGTCTTTATTTTTTCAACTTGAACCTAGATGTTAACAGGAAAATTCCTGCCTTATAGACTTTATATGGAAGCAGTGAAGTTCACATTTGTAACAATATCTGAAAATAGATTTCAACACCGTTGTGCAAGCGGAGCCTGGCAGGGCCGGTCTCCGAGGTGGCCAGCCATGGTCGGCTGGAAGGTCCCTGCACGCCGGTCACCACCACAGAGCCTAGGACTCGGCGCTGATCCCTGCTCACCACATACTGTGTGGTTCTGCAAGCAGTTTCAAGTTGGACAGTCTCATGCTACTCACTTGCAGAAACGGTGAAAAGCCTGCCAATGCCAGGACACACAGAGAATTCGATAGTTTAAGGAGAGAGGGAAGGAATGTGCTCAGGATGTAAGGCCAGCAGCCCTGGCTAAGGTTAAGTGAAGCCGTTTAAAGGTTTTGGTCATATTCAGAAACAAGTGAGGAAACGCTTGAGTTCCAAAATGACTCAGCCCATAAACCCTTGAAGATGAATGATCACTAAACATAAACAGGCCCTGCTTCCCTCCGGATCCCGCGTGGAAACTACAAACTCTTTTGTGGAATGACATTGAGCAGATCTGCCCGTGGCTCCAGACTCCCCAAGCAGGCTACAGCAGAATGGAGAGGCCGCCCTGCTGAGCGTCGTGTTCCTGAAGTCTGTTCAGACGGGCGGACCCCGAACAGCCTCCCCAGTGAGTGAAACGCAAAGGTATCCAAGGTCCCCCCGCCGCCCCAGACTGCTCCCCACAAAGAGCAAACAAAGAGCCTGTTGGGACCGAAAGTACTCACCACTCCTTTCAGCACAATGTCTGTCTCCGAGTCTTCAGAGGGGTAAACCACACCTGGACAGTCGATAAGGAATATCCGACGCATCAAGGTAATATACTGCCAGACCTGAAGGCAGAAAGCCAGAGACCCCTGGGTCAAACCCTCGGTCTGATCTCACAAAGCTACAAAGGCTCTCCTCTACTTGGGCCACTCATGAGGCACTTCCACGGAGTATCAACTACCGTTTCCACCGGCAAAGAGTCTATAAGTAAGACCGATCATACCAAGTCAACCTTTCCCTAATTTTTCAAAGTATTCTTCGAAGCTTAATACTGACTCCTCTTCCTTTCAGCAGAACTCATGCTGCTCCCCAAACACTCTGTGCTTTAGGGTCTGTCCCCAACTGCCAGAATCTACTATAACACTGAGTTTTCTTTCATAACCCAGGCACCAATATCCTTGGGTTAGTTTTGTTTGCCAAAGAAAGGCTGGAGTAACCATTTAAAACAGACTTAAAGGGGCGCCTGGGTGACTCAGTGGGTTAAAGCCTCTGCCTTCAGCTCAGGTCATGATCTCAGTGTCCTGGGATCGAGCCCTGCATCAGGCTCTCTGCTCCGCGGGGAGCCTGCTTCCTCCTCTCTCTCTCTGCCTGCCTCTCTGCCTACTTGTGATCTCTGTCAAATTAATAAATAAAATCTTTAAGAAATAAAAAATAAAACAAAAAAATAAAACAGACTTAAACTGAATGGCACCTCCCCGATCATACTAGAGGCACACAGTGTACTCTCAGTCTTACCCAAATGGGTAGAGACAACTCTGGTACATTCCAAACCATCACACAGAGACTAAACCCTCAATGGTGGCTTTCATTCAAGAGAAGTAGATAGATATCTCCATGACCTAAACAACCACCCTCTGTAAAAATAAAATATGAAGACATAAATAAGGCCCTCTTGAGCCAGATGTACCTTTGTTTCACCTGCAATGGGGGCCACGTTGCAAACTTTCTTGGAGCGCAATGTGTTTATCACAGAGCTCTTGCCAACATTTGGATAGCCAATGAACCCGACACTGATCTGCTTCTTGTCAGTGTGCAGCTGTTAAAGAGAATACACACCACATACACACGGTCATGAACATCCCCCAGGAAAAATAGGTTGTGTTACTTTACTCATAAAACAAAGAACATAGGGCAAAAGTGTCACTAGATCTTGATCTAAAGCCTAGACACACACCAACTATGTCATCTGAGTGGGCTGCACATACACACACTTATGAATCAATCAGAGGTGACTCATTTCCTCAATCGTCCATGTGCTATTGTTCTTCAATGTTTTAAGGTTAAAAGTATGTAGGTCGAAAAGCAAAGGGAGAAAGAACTTGTTAGTCATCAGTTTAACACCATCCACAGATAACACCACTGGCAATCCCAAGACCCATCCCTCGTTTTCTGTGCACAATACATTTTGCATTTTCACTGCCAAAAACAAATGACAGAAGAAAAGAAAAGCAACCGCAGAAGTCAGACCATTGGATGAGAGTCTCAAGGAGACGAGAGCTCAGCAACAAGTCTGCAACTGGCTGAGGGCTTCCGATTAAAGATGGCGGACTGAACGTCCACACTGGCCTCACTCCCTCCGCAGACTCCACTACGAGGACAGCAGTGAGAACGAACACACGGGAACCCACGGAACCAGGCATATAAAACCAAAAAATGAACTGGAAATGAGACAATAAAAACAAACAGACAATGTTAGCAAAATACTAGCGGCTAGAAAGTAGTATCTAACTTGGCCCGCTACAAAGATGAAAGCTAAGGTAGGAAAACTAAAAACCCAGAAAAAATATCACCAAAGAATCACAAATGCCCTCAGGAACTGGCAAGACAGCTACCGCTCAGGGGCTCTGAAATCAAGACCAGCGAGAAGTCCGTGGAGCAGGGACACCACTCTACCTCTCCCTCCCCCAGCACAGGCACCCAGCTTCTCTGCCCCACTGCCTTTCCAGATACAGACTTTTTGGAAACCCTGCATACATCTCTGAAAATATCTTTCATTTTTAGACCTAAATGGGAACCTATGTTTAGGGATAATAGCAGCTAAAGGCAAGCATTCCCAGTGTGATTACCTGAAAATCTAAATATCCACGTCCTTCCTCCCGCTGAGTTCCCAAAACCCCAGCAGTCAAGCTAATACATCCCTGAGCTGGAGACTGGAAGTCTCCTTTACGGAGAAACTCTCAGATCCAGGAGTAAAGACCTACAGACACTGACACCGAGGGTGCCCTCCAACAAAATACTGGGTTTCTGCCTAGTTACCCTACAGTGAAGTCTATTATTCAAAAGTCATCCATTTATTTGTTCCCCCTCAAACAAATAAAACTTCCATTGGGTTTTTAGTGGCTCACCCTTACATACGAACAAAAAGTAAACAATAACCAGAAATTTAAACTGTGACTAGTACAAAAGACAGAAAAAAAACCAAAAAAACTGGCAGGAAATAGAGTCAATGCAGAAAGAAAGGAAAATTTCAAAACACACTATCATTACCCTTCTAGGAAAAAGATGATAGTTCATCTGTGACACAAGAATAGAGGCAGGCCAATGCTTAAAAGTGAGAGGCAAAATAAATGTTACTAAAGAACAGCTAAATGATCAAGTCAGAGAAACTTCCCATGATATACAGCAAAACATCACAAAGGCACCAAAGTAAAGCAAAGAAAATTCAAAAATTAAACCAGGAGATAAAGCCAATTTCCTGAACAAGAACAGATTATGGGGTAGAGGGTGGGTGATCTCTAAGAAATAATACAGGACAACATCAGACAAAGTCCTGTCCAGTGCCTAACTCACTGACAGTGACTCACCTTAAACCACATCACTATGAAACTTTAAAACGGGAATTTTTTTTAGGAGATCCCAGCCACAACAGACTGGGCATCAGAAAGGCCTCAGATTTCTCTACGCCACGCCAGAAGCCACCAGAAGACAACACAGTGGTGCTCTCAGCATTCCGGGGAGAACAGTGTGAAGACAGAATAAAGGTATTTTCAAAACACAAGGTCTCAAAAGAGGTACCCTTCTAAGCTCAGCTTCTTAAGAAGCTTTTGGAAAATATGTTCCATTAAAAGGAAGAAGTAAACCAGGGAAGAAGAAAAACCAAGAAAGAAGATCCCGTGTTGGATCCCTTGATCCCAATGAACAAGGTATCCAACCCAGGACAGAGCCACAGGAATGCTCAGGATGACGGTGAAGGACATCCCAGGAGGACAACTCTGCAGCCAGCCTGGGGGGGCAGCCAGTCCTGACTGGAAGGGAGGGGCCCCAACACACTCAAAGCTCCCACTCTGCCAGCGGATTTGGTGACACATTAGTGACAAAGGACAAGGAGCTAATTAACACCAGAGAGGACAGAAGGTTCTATTAGAAAGGAATTACAATCACAGCACCATGTGGGTAAGCTGTGACTGATGTTCTAGGTCAAAATAATGTACACGCTGAAGGAAATGATCACCTAGCCAAATGACATATAACAACATAGCGAGAACAGTGGGAGGGGAGTACGTGTGGGGAAAGGACAGCTGTAAGAAACTTAATACTCATTTTCCACAGCACAGACTTAGCAAGTGTCCAAAATGGCAGGTGCTGGGGAGTGGGAGGGTGTGGGGTAGGGGAGATCAGAAATAGAATCAAAAGCAGGTACTAAAAATATGGAAGAAAATAAGGGAGGTAACTAACAGCCACGAGCTGGAAGTGTCTGCTTCCAGGAACTGGGGAAGGGTGGGGCAGAGGATGTGTGTCCTTTGTCTGAAGCCAGGTAGAATGAATGAGACACGCCAACACCTAGCTGCAGGTACAGAATGTGAAGCTCCGAGAACATCTGCGAGGGTGACCTGGTCGCAGGGTTTCCCAGAGAAAGAAACATCAGACCAGGGATCAGCAGGGGGCCTGGGGGGGTGGGGCTCAGAAACTGCACAGGCCTGAGGGCAGAGGAGGCACCGTAAGCCTTGCAAAGCAGGATGGGGAACACAGGGGGGTGTGGGGGAGGGGCCATTCTCAAACAGAGGACAGACCATCAGGAGGCAGGGATACTGCAGGAAGGGAAGCAATATTTGTAAAAGGCAGGGGCTACAACTGAGCTGGAAGACACTTTCCACAATCCCTTATAACCCCGAGGCTCTAGAAGTTTTTATGTCTCTCAGACACACACTTACTATTACCAAGATGGTGGAACTGAGGTGTGTAACCTAACACAACTGGCAAGAGAAATTCTCCCATGGACCCACAGCTACACACTCCAGGAGAGCCAGGTCAGGTCCCAGTACCTTTCCAAACTGCCGGAGAAGCTGAATAAAGGCTCCTTTGCCAAAGGGGTTGGTAAGACTTGCGTGGAAGGCGAGGGTCGGGTAATCCTGGGAGAGGACAGCCACCCAACG
This sequence comes from Martes martes, assembly GCF_963455335.1. NCBI lineage: Eukaryota > Metazoa > Chordata > Mammalia > Carnivora > Mustelidae > Martes > Martes martes. Next base: position 162,983,220 of record NC_137891.1, on the reverse strand, counting down.
TTTCTAAAGGGCAAAGACAAGACACTTGTTTATTCATAAGCCAAGGAAACTCAGAGCTTGAGTTACAGGCTGTTTTTCACATACAGAGCTGTCTAAGGAAAATCTTAGCTGTAATTCTTTAAAATTTTTTTTTAAAAAGAATGACAATTAATGCTTTTTCTTTTGTCTCACAAACATGAACAATTACAAAAACGCCTTCATCAAGACCGAACACAACTAATTTAACAGAATGAGGAACAGGCCAGCAGCTGCAGCAGCTTCTCCTCCCGAAGGGGCCATATCACCCATCCTGTGGGTCCCGCAGCCGTCCCTTCGCCAACCATCAGTGGGTAAAACATTAACTCCACCCGTGGTCGGTGAAGCACATTTTCGTTTTGCTTCCAGTGAGAACGCTTCCACGACTACTAGGTCAAAAAGTCCAGTACTTTAAGGTCTCAGATCTCATTTGAAATGAAACATCCTTATTGACAGAGAGCTCAGCCTCCGTCTGCAAGTCTGTTCCGGATAAGCAGCTGTACTTACTGTCGCCCAGGTTGGAACAAGGTCACATTTGTTAAGAACAAAAATTAGGTGTTTCCAGGGTTTTTCCTTCTTCAAGTAAGTCTCAACGTGAGGGGAACGGGTACCCATCGGATCTCTAGCATCAAGAACTTGAACTACAACATCTGAGGAATCTATCACCTGCGATTCAAAGAGGTGAAAAGGATTTGTTTTAGTACAGATGAGAAGTGGGAGATGGAGGACATTTAAAGGAACCTGGGAAAAATAAAACAGTGAGAACTTCAAAACACGGGTAGGTTGTGGCCAATCTCAGTGCCCAGTGACTGGAACTTTTTCCAACCTGTGAGTAGGAGAAACTTGTCGAATTTCAAAGAGGAAAACTAACTTAGATGTAACCCATACTACTTCACAACTACTGTTCATTATTGAAGTCACTTACTTCTTAAACTTCTAAAAGTTTCTACTATCACAGGTTTTGTGTATTCTACAAAAAACCAGAACATTTAGTTTACCTTCAGGGTATACTTTCCTGTTAGGTTACTGTGGGATTATGAGATTGTGCTTGAAAGCTTTTAGTGACCAAGAATTATCTCGAGTACTTGGACATCAAACTTAGCCAACTGAACCAGGACTCAGGACACACGAAGGCTCCTTCACGAACCAGTGAGGTGAGCTGGGTAAGGTACTCAACCTTTCTAGACAGGGTTCTCATCTATAAATGACAAGGCTAAGTAACTTAAAACCCCCCTACGCAGCTCTAACCATGTATGATAAATCCAAAGTCTATGGAATGTAGCTTTTATTATTATTATTATTATTATTTTAAAAGTGCAGTTATCCAGAACAATGGTAGCATGTGCTTATTAGCCACATCTGTCCTGGTTTTGGAGGGGAATAAGGACGGAATGAACAGCGGAGTTTGTGCTTTATTTGTGAGAGCTTCCATATAACAAGATCAGTTTTCTCATATAAGATAACGAAAGCCAAAGGAAGCTCGCAACAAGAAGGAACTGAAAGTCTTACCTTGTAGAGCTCACCCCATATTCTTTTGGACTGTCCCTTCTTATAGATCTCTTCTTGGGCTTCATTTCTAAATAAGAAAACACTCCAAGTGAGCAAGTGAACCCTATAAAAAGGATGTTTAGGGAGGAGCTGACGACGTCCCGCAGGAAAAGGTCATCAAAACTACTTGGAGATGGGGCAAAAGCAAATTTCACTGAAAAAGCCAAATGCCCATCAGTGGAGGGATGGGTTAAAAATGTGCGGTATACACAATGGACTGTTACTCAGCAATGGAGAACACAGTACTGACACAGGCCACAACCTGGATGGCCCCAGCGACATTTTGGTCATGAAAGAACAGAGACTGCGGGACTGCATGAAGGACTGAGTACCTCTCAGCAGAGCAGTCAAACTGCTAAGAGACAGACTGCAGAAGGGCGGCAGCCAAGTGCTAGGAAGTTACTATCTAGGGGGTGAAGACTCTTGGTTCAGGACTACATGGAATAGTTCTGGAAGCAGACACGGAGCTGTGACGGCTGCATAACCACATGGATGTGCCCAGTGCCACTGCAGTGCAGGCTTCCAAGGGACTGAACTGGTATAGTCTTTGTGCAGTTCACCACAGTGAAAGACTTAACTTAAAAACAGTGACTCAAGTGGCACTTGGGTGGCTCAGTGGGTTAAAGCCTCTGCCTTCGGCTCAGGTTATGATCCCAGGGTCCTGGGATCAAGCCCCACATCAGGCTCTCTGCTCAGCAGAGAGCCTGCTTCCCCCTCTCTCTCTGCCTGCCTCTCTTCCTACTTGTGATCTCTGTCTGTCAAATAAATCAATAAAATCTTTAAAAAAAAAAAAAACAGTGACTCAAGAAACAGCAAGTGTTGGTGAGGACATGGAGAAAGGAGAAACCTCATGCACCGCTGGTGGGAATGCAAACCAGGAATGCTGTGAAATGTATAAGACTGACGAATCACAGACCTGAACCCCTGGCACAAATAATACATTACATGCTAATAATAATAATAATAATAAAAAAGTTAAAAATAGGACTACCACGTGATCCTGTAACTACACTCCTGGGTATCACCCAAAGAACACAAAAGCACCAATTTTGGAAAGATATAGGCAACTCTATGTTTATAGCAGCATTATTTATAGTAGCCAATAGCCAGATGGATGTCCGAGCAGCCATCAACGGATGAATGGATAAAGAAGTTGCGATATACACACACAACGGAAAATCACTGAGCCACCAGAAAGAGTGAAATCGTGCCATTTGCAACAGCATGGCTGGAGCTACAGTGTAATGCCAAGTGGGATCAGTCATTCAGAGAAAGACAAATACCACAGGACGCCACTCATGTGTGGATTTTAAGAAACAAAACAAATGAGCAAAGGAAGAAAAAAGATGTTCTACAGTGGGACTGTCGATTAAGTACTGACATGGAAATCTATTGCTAATAATTTAAAAAAATATTTTATCTAAACATTTATCTAAAATAAAATGTAAGAGTACCTGGGTGGCTCAGTCATTAAGCGTTTACCTTCAGATCAGGTCACCATCCTAGGGTCCTGGGACTGAGTCCCGCACTGGACTCCCTGCTCTGTGGAGAGTCTGCTTCTCCCTCTACCTGCCCGCCCCCCCCACTCATGATCTCTATCTCTCTCTCACACTCTCGCTCTCTCTCTCTCAAATAAACAAAATCTTTAAAAAAATAAAATAAAATATTTTAAAAATATAAAGGGCAAGTTATAATACAGTCTTAAGGGGTGCCTGGGTGGCTCAGGGCCTCTGCCTTTGGCTCGGGTCATGATCCTGGGGTCCTGGGATCGAGCCTCGCAGCGGGCTCTCTGCTCTGCAAGGAGCCTGCTTCCTCCTCTCTCTCTGCCTGTCTCTGCCTACTTGTGATCTCTGTCAAATAAATAAATTTTTTAAAAAATCTTAAAATACAGTCTTACAGTATTTGTAAATGAACATGGAATGTAAAAAAGATCTAGAATAATATATGTAACAGTGACTGGTTCTTGACCATCTTTCGGGTATGAACTCCTATGAGAATATGACAAAGCTATCGATCCTTTTCCTCCCTCTCCCCAAAACAAATACAAGACCGACAAAACACCGGCACCTTTATGCATGTACATACATTTTCCATGTTCTCTTCACAGGGTCACAGGAAACTCAAAGGCCATCCGTGAATCCCCATGGTTTAGAGTCTCTGTTTAAGGAAGCCCTGACATTCACAATTTTAACAAGTTAATAACATGGTCACTGAGATTATGAGCTCTTAGTTTCTTTGTGCTGCATTTCTAATTTAACCCTATATTCTAAACTGTCTATCCTAGACTTCACTGCTGTTATAACAAAGCAAAAAAAAGTTTATTTTTATTTTGGGAATGAAAAAAGAGACCTAGAAAAAAACCAGCCACCTCAAATTATTTTTGGTTTGGCCCTAGCTTCACAAACTTTTCTAGTCAAAGGGAAGAACACTCTCCATCTAGGAATTAAAGCACCAGGGCACCTGGGTGGCTCAGTCAAGTGTCTGCCTTTGGCTCAGATCATGATGCCAGGGTCCTGGGATCAACCCCTGGGTTGGGCACCCTCCTCAGCAGGGAGGCCGGCTTCCTCTTCTCCCCCTGCCAGTCCCCCTGCTTGTATGCTCTGTCAAATAAATAAAATCTTAAAAAAAAAAAAAAAAAAGGAGTTAAAGCACTGAGCTTTAACTCAGTATTTATGTAGGTAAAATAAAGGTAAAGACAATGTTTTGTTGCAGAAGAGCAAACGAGAGCGGTATGAACGTTCAAAATGTACCTGACACCAGTGTCTTCAGTGACCAAGTCACGATCTTTGCCCTGGTCGTAGCTCTCAGTGGACATTGCTGCATTTTCTAGAAGAGACTGCATATCACTAGCAAGTAAGTTTGGTCGCTTCCTCTGTGACTTCGGGCCGAATGTAGTTTCAAAGCTTTCAGTATCAAGAATGTGCACCTTTGAGTTCTAAAGAGAAAAGAGAATTATTCATAAAGCTAAGGCAGGCACTGAGCAAAAGCAAAAGCTAAAAACCAACCCGGGAAAGGTTTTCTTCTTTTATCTTTCCAAAGCTCAACCCATACCAAAAACTATAACATGGATGCAGCCTGGTTTCAAATCAGCCTGAAATCGCAAAAGCACTTGTTCCCCCATTCTGAAGTTCTGGAAGACTCCTTGGAGAAATACAAAGTAATATAAATAGTCAAAGCAAGTATGAACAGTTGTGTAAGACTTGCCAAAAACTCTGCTTTATTTCATTTATCATAAACTGCAGTCAAATGTAATTAAGGCTACAATGATGAACATTAACTTATCTTTTCTGACTTTTTTTTTGAGCTTTCAGACAAGTGCATAAAATTCGCCAAATTCACAGATTTTGTCAAGGACAATCATACTCAAATTTGTGTGTTTTTTTAAACCAACTGTAAATGCCAACTTTTTCTTGGAAGTTAATTTCTTTCATGGCTAAAAGGAATTGCTTGTTTTGTAAGATGCATTTTAGTTTCAGATAACATTTTCCCTAATTTAGGTAACGTTTTTATTAAATGCACATGGAAAGTCTTCAGATGAAAAACATCTAGCAAGAGTCCAAAATAATAGTTCAGATGTGATAAAAGGAACCTGATACTAACTAGAACTTGCTGTGTCTGTAAAGGGGTTACGGGCATAGGAATTTTTGAAGCAGGATAAAAGTCAAAGTTTGAGTTAGGATCTATCACGTAACAGAATGTTAACAGCCGGCAGAGAATACCCTCCAAAAAAAAAAAAAAGGCCTCTGCCCCTCAGTACAAAGCTCCTCTGTAAGCACCAGTTACTAAATGTGGATGATGAAGCCTCCCCTGTGGCTTCTGACCTTGATCCTCCCTCCTCCAATTCCTAGACCTTTAAGCTATGATCACTTTTTTTTTTTTTAATTTTTTTAAAAGATCCTATTTATTTACTTGTCAGAGAGAGAGAGAGCCGAGCGAGCACAAGCAGGGAGAGCAGCAGGAAGAGGGAGAGGCAGGCTCCCGATGAGCTGGGAGCCCAATGTGGAACTCAATCCCAGGACCCTGGGATCATGACCTGAGCCGAAGGCAGTCGCTTAACCACTGAGCCACCCAGGCATCCCACTACAGTCACCTTTTCAGATTCTCTGACCCACCTCTTAGTTCAGTTTTACCCACTACCCTCCCACAAGGGAACATCCCCAAACAGAAGGTCGGGTTTCACACTGGAACTAGATATTAACATCACCCTGAAAACTGTGATCACAGTTATCCTTGGAAATCTCCCAAGTCACCTATAGAGCACACAGAGCACAGTACACACAAGGATGTGTGCGTGGAAAGCTGTACACTGACAAGCGCCACGCAGTTAGAGGCAGTGGGGCAATAAAGGACACAAATCAAATTGGTTACAGTATTTTTGCTGTATTGCTACAGAATCAGTGAATGTAATGTGCACAGGGCTAAAAGTTAAAGCATATCTGATTGAACTGCTCTGTGCCGCCATCTCAGAATTAAGTTTTATAACCAGTAGTAGATACCGCACTAAAATAAATAAGGAAGGTTTTTCAAGGCCAAAGCCCAAAGCTCCTCCCTTACCCTGAGCACCTAGCTGCATCAAAACCCCAGCTGAGCACTGCAGCTGTGGACCCCTCGGCCTACGGACCAGCGACTGACGTTTGAATTTTAGAAGCAATGAACAACCAGGATGGGCAACAAAGCAATAAATCCATAATAAAAAACCTCTCAGTTCTTCTCATAAACAGGATTCAATAGTTTGTTAAAAGATGGCTTTAGGGAGAACAGACAAAAGAGAACAAGGGAAATGAGCAACTTGTCTGTGGTTCGTGAATTACACTCATGTGTTTCCCTGAAAGAAAACAGTCATTCCACTAATAGGCGCCATTCTTCTCGTCTGTCATAAAACAAAGCATAATTGACAAAACCTGAGGCAATAACCAGGCCTTGGTTTTTATTTTGTTCTGCGAGTAAACAATTTTCTTTGAACTGTTTAATCCATGTATGCATGTCAATGTTTCCTTCCCCTCCTTACATTGGAACCGAGGCTTATACACTGGCTACATTTCTGGGAACTATTATTCAATACGAGTAGAAACGTGCAAACATTAGGCCATTTCTTTGGTTCTGTGTGAAACTCATTCCACTTCAAGCTGGATTCAGTCCTTACTGTCCTTCAACTCCAGCGATCATTAAGAACCAATCTGACCAGTACCCTTTCCTTCCCTGGAAAGACTTCCAAGGGTCTCACAGAAGCTGAAAGTACACAGCACCAAAGGCCTCCCTCCTACCAACCCAATCCCCACCCTACATGTCCCTGAAGTCTGCTGGAGTCACCACTTAAACTAGTTTGCCTAACCAAAAACAACCATACAACTAGTATTAGTAATAGCCACAGTCTATTTAGCTATCGGGCGGTGTGCTATGTGCTCATTATATGCCAAATGCCTCATCTGCATCTGATCGCCCAAGGAGGCGGGTTTTCTTGACTCTACAGCCACGGAAGTGAAGGCTCACGGAGAAACCCATGAAGGCTCTAGGTCAGGGGAGAGCAAAGACTAAGTCAGGCCTGCCTCCCAAGGCCCTGATTCACAGGGTACCGCACCTTCCTGACACGATGCGGTTCCTACTAAGGTGAGACCCCGACAGAGGGGAAAGCTTATCAGGACTGCATCAAAGCCACTCTTCTCTACGGAAGAACAAAAGACAAAGATGGTACAAAGGGACTGGCGTCAACTGTGCCTAAGAAATTCCATTGCCAGGGATATCCTCCAACTTACATGAGGCTGGATCCGATCATGGAGAAGAGACATGGGCAACTTGCTTTGCTTCATGACAACTTTGTATGGATCCTTCAGAACTGTGCCCATTTCCTCTTGAAATTTTTGTAATGATGACTGTTTAATCACACGTGTGTTTCCTGTTTTACAGAAGAATGTTGCCTTTTAATGAAGAACTCCTTTTTGCTTCTGTATCCTTCTTCCCAATGGCATAGGGAAAAGCAAGACTCCAAATTACCCTGGCTTCACCCAAACACCTGCTATGCCCATCCCATGTATCCATTTTCAAACTTAAAACGGGGGAAAAAAACAAAAACAAAAAAACTGCCTCTCCTGCACTCATAGACTATGAACTAATCCACCAACCCAGACACACAAAGGGTTTCAAGAGTTTTCCAAGCCCAATTTCCTGACTGGATGAAACCGAAAAATCAACATCACTGAATGGAACGGAGATTCGACAAATATCCGACACTTCCTGCTACATCTGGCAAAGAAATCCAGAGCCAACCAGAGCTGATCTATCAGTCTACTGAGAGAATCCTGAAGCCCAGAACCCGGGTCGCAGCTACTACTTTTTACGGTTATAAGGGTTTGAAAGGACTATTAAATTAGCCAATAAATCCACACAAAGGAAACGAAATAAAGCTATGTAACACTACCTGGAGAACAGCTTGTAAGTGAGGGGGCCCGAAACACAAAGGCAACGGAACAGCATGCTGGAGCACAAATGCAGAACCCAAGGTGATGAGGGCTACGATGCCTGTGCCGATGACACAGGGCTCACGGCCTGCTGTGCACGGCCCTGAGCACCGCACACGGGCTTGCCAACGTAATCCCCACAGCAGTGTTCCAAGATACAGACTGTTTTTATACTCATTTTACAGACAGGAAACCAGTGAACAGAGAGATGTAATAACTTGCCCCCAGTCACAGAAATGGCAGAACTAGGATTCACATTCAGACAGTCTGGACCTAGACCCAATCATCATATACAGCCACCATGCTAAACATCTCCCTAGAAAGTTTTCTTTGACACTTTCCTGAGTTGCAGCTTCCTAGAGGGTATCCTGTCAACAGATGTAAGACACACTGAAAGGTAGCTGCCATTTGCCACCAACCACAGAGGTCAAGCACTGGGCCAATGATGGGGTCTGACCATCTGACTGGCCCACACAACCTCGCAGAGACTAAGGGAAAGCCCAGACTGAGGTGTGGGTGGAGTTTCCCAGAAAGAAGCCCTGATCCCATTCTGTTATTCTTGGGAAAGACCAACATAAGATCCTTCCACTGTCAGTCCAAATCCCCACTAAGAAACGTTTCAAAGGAATGGCCAGCAAATGCACTTAGACTTCGAGTTAAAGCTACCAACCTATCTGCAAGGCCACTCTCAAACAGCCACTCTCTCCAGGCCACCAGAAAGGCAGAGATGAGAGTTCTCCGGTCTGGGAAGGCTGGTCACTAACATGTAAAGGATGGGTTTATCTGTATTAGAGGGTTCACTTACAATTAACAATGATGAGCGCTCGACAAAAAGAATCTGTTTGTGGGATCCACCACTACTACTACTTTTCTTAGCACTCTTCCCACTACGGGCACTTCTCAGCCCTTTCTCATATAATCCTTGACAGTTTGACTCACCCCCCAAACTTCTGCCCTTTAGACACCTTTTAAGCCTACCTTTTTCCATACAGCACATGTCCAATAGAGCACAAGTGACAGAGGCCGATACTCACCAAACCACTTAATATTTGGCTCCACTCTCGCCACCGTGCCAGAAGCTACCGTGGACTGATACTGAAGAGGCTTAATCACTTTGCCACGACTGTTCCTAAATTGAGGAAGTAACAGATTCTGGTTGATGACAGAAGAAAGGCAAGAGCAAAGCTTGGTTTCCTGACCACCCTTTCCATCAAAAGGAACTTTTTTCTTTTTTTGGTTTTAAATGATCATGAAACACAGATTTCAGTAAACAAAAAGTACTTCTACATTTGAAACAGATTGTTCAAAAGTCATTTAACCTCTTGCAACAGAGCACGTAATGATTTCTGCTGGATGAATAACAAATAATGCTGATGTTTAAAAATCTGTTTATTGTTTATTTGTCTTAAAAAAACCACATACTTGAGTTTTTTGGGTAATTATTTGAAGACTGGTTTAAATGAATTTTAAGTAGAGGGTGATTTATGCTGGAACTCAAAATTCTAAAACAAACTGAAGAGTAGGTGACTAAGGCAGATTAAGTTCATTGACGTTTGTGTTTTAGACACATCTTTCAGAACGGATGAAGAATCTAATTACCAAACAAATTAAGACCAGCTAGCAAAATGCCAGGCTCAGCAAGTCCCCATGGTAGAGGCTGCCTCAGCAGAACTCACAGTTGTGATGAGTTTCCAAGTGCCACAATGTTGTGATCTAAAGTTTCGCATAAAAAAAACAAGTTTTCTGGCTGCTTTCATAACTACAGTCCTATATGCTTTGTTAAAGAAAACCAGATTTCTACTTGAGGGATATTTAACTTGAGATTTAATGCGCTATTCGTGGAGGCTGAGGCCGTTGAGGAATGAAACCTCCTTTGGTCATATAGTGTTGTGATACAATCACTACCCTCACCACCCACTACCCACATCTTGAACCGAAAATTCGCCATTTATCTTAACAGCACCCCCATAAGACGATATTTGAAAATATGCTATTCCTATCTGGGGGAAGAGGGGGTGGGGATTAGGCCTGAGCTAGGAATCCAGGGCACAAAGGAAAGGAGAGGATGGCAGTGTGGAATACTCACCTGCGCTCCTTTTGCCGGTACATATTCAGGCGCCGGATTGTGGCCCGGTCCCTCATGTTTTGGCCTCCCGCTCCCTGCACTCGATCTAGGAAAGACAGAAGTAGACCACAAACTATTTGATCACCAAGTTTAAGTATGGTCGCTGCCTCAAACACACCAACTAATTCACTCAAAGTAGGCACGCTGCCGCTTCGCTGCAAAATGTCTACTCTCTCCCTATATCATTCCAACAGAATTCTTATCACTGGACGCTACCTGGTCTGACAAAGCTGACCTAATCTTTGATCCTCAGTATGACTGTGTTTGGTAAGAGTTAATCATTTTGAGTATTAACTGTGGCACTGTGGGACCCACATTTACAGCCATCACCTCACATAATCCACGGAATAATCCTATAAGGAGAGAGACATTATCCTCATTCTGCAGGCTAAGAAACTGAGGCACAGGTGGCCAGGCACCTTGCCCACAATCACACAGCTACCTAATGGCAGAGCCAGAATTTGAACAAAAACATTCGATCGCCATCTGTGCTCTAACTGTGGGTCTCGGCTGAGCCCGCTACATGCAGGGCACCACGAAGACCACAGTTTTGATACTTAAGTGTTCCTTATGCACCAGTTTCTTAATTTCCTAATGTTTTAGTTTAATCAACAGCTAAGTAGGGATTTTTACCTTACATCTTGGAGAGAAAGAGAAGGACAAATAAGCATGCTGATACCAGCCTAGCTTTTCCTTTTGGGGATATCTTCAAGTCACCTGTCTACCCCTGAAGTGATACAGTAGAAAACAGGCTGAAATCCCAGCACTGGTGCTTCTACTGCTTACCAAGTGTGCCAACTGTGATGAGCCACTTCCCAATTTTGGCCCCACCTCTTCACCTATATCGTAACTTCTCAGGGCCCTTTTGGGTCTAACAGTCTAAGATTCCAGTCTACACCAATTGAATAATTTATCAGCAATCCAGAGAAAACATTCCATGGGATTTGTTCAAGTCCTCAAAAACTTTAAACCGTATTTTAAAACAAAGTTCCAGTAACTAAACCCAATAGAAAGGACTCCCCCAAAGACTATCTTGTTCATCCTGCAGGTGGAAACCCAGCAAAACTCATAAACATCTCTAAAAATATCTTTATTGAAATGTTCATTAGTTATCTATCTGTAGGGTTTTCTGTGCCCTTTACCAGGTGGGATGACTCCCAGAGCAGAGTGTATGATCCCTTTCTCATTTAAATGGTCCAATCAAGAGTGGCAGGCAAGTGTGGTCAAGTGTGGAACACCAGCTGGGTTGACCTACTTGTAATCTGATTTTACCTAATTTACTTTTAACAATTCCCTAAGCTGGAAAGCTGGAATCATACAAGACTGAAATACGCTGGGGGAGGGGCTGACATACACAGGAACACGAGAGGAGGTCAAGATCACTGTCCCTTCCAACGCAGAGCTTCCCAGTCTCCGCGCCTCACAAAACTGGAGACTCCCCAAGGATGCCAGGCCTAAGTGTTCACTTTTCCCGACATTAGACCGGGTGCCTGGCACCTGGCCCTGAGAAGCGTGCAAGATGTCAGCACTCCTCAGTGCCTCCGAATGAAAAAACCACCTTCTCCCTTCTCGTCCCCAGTAGCCGCTCGGCTTGTGGCCACTCCAAGCAACGCCGCCCGGGTGTCCCTCCTTCCCCCTCGACCTCCTCCGAGCCCTCCCCACCAAGCTTCCTCCAAGCTCCACCCTCCGCGAGCCCCGCGGCCTGTACCAGGGTTTGTGCTGGCCTTGGAGGGGTTGATGGTGCTCCGTCCTTTGTACTTGGGCTTCACCATCTTGCCGACGGGACCGGAACCGGAGCGCTAGGCCAGGTCTTGGACGAGTACACGAGCTCCTAACTTCCCAGGACCTGCCGTAAGCTACCCTCGGCAACCACGCTTGACCACGTGGGCGCGGGCGACGTCACTTCCGCTCGCGCGCCCCTTGCTTCCCCTGCGCGACTTCCTGCGAACGCGCGGCGCGCGCCGCCGCTCTCCTGACTCTGACTCCGGCCCCGTCCCGGCAGCTAAGCCGTCACCCTGCGTGAAGCCCCCGCCCCTTTCGCTGCCTAGCAACCGCCAAGCTGCTCCTCCCCCGCTGCTGCCTCGGTGCCGGGCACGCGCGGGCCCCGAGCTCCTAGTGGGTCCAGCCCCGACTTCCCAGGTCAACAGCATAAGCTTAAGTTCAGTTATCTCCTGAGGTTGTCCTGTAACCCTTCCAAAAGTGGCTGACCATATAGCAACCAAATATCAGTCAGACCTCATCACCCTTCTTAAAACTCCAGTCGAACATCATCACACTTAAAGAGAGAAAGAGAGAGAGAAACTCAAAACTCCCAGCCATCCCTACAGAATTCTGCAGGATCTGGTCCCTGCCTATTTATCCGACCTCATTTGGACCTCCCTTTCTCTGAATATTCTGACATTTACAGTGGATCCGTCCCCCTGAGTCACTCTTCCTTGAACCTTTCACAGCAAGTTCCTTGTGGTTATTCTGTTCTCGACTGGGATGTCACCTACTGGTAGGGTTGCAAGATTTCACAAAGAAAAATACAGAATACCCAGTTAAATTTGAATTTCAGATAAATAAGAATGTTTAGTGTAAGTACGTCCCGTGCATTATTTGGGACATAATTTTACTTTAAAAAAGAAAAAGTAATAGTGTATCTGAAATTCACATTTAACTGGGCATCCAGGATTTTATCTGGCAGACCCTTCTACTGGGAGAAGACTGTCCTGTCTGACCTTTCCAAATCAGCCATCTTCTGCCCTTCAGCAGTTATTCTGTTTTATTTATTTCATGGCATTTATCACTAGCTGAAATTATGTTATTTACAGGTTTTTCTGAGCTTCCCCAAAACTAGAATGTAAGTTTCTTGAGAGCAGAGACCTTGTAAGTTTGTTCACTACTGTAACTTCAATGCTTAGACTAGGACTTGATGTACAGTAAGGACTTCATAAATATTCACAGAATGAAGGAATGGATAGATGGTGTTTTAGCTCAGCCTGTTGTAACAAAATACCGTGGACCGAGTGCCTTAAACAACAAACATTCATTTGTCACAGTTCTGGTGGCTGGGAAGTCCAAAGTCAGAGTGCCCTCATGGTTGCATTCCTAGAACTCTCGCCCCAGCTTGCACACAGCTGTCTTCTCGCTGTGTCCTTAGAGTGGAGTGAGGAGGACTCTGGTCTCTTTTCCTCTTCTTATAAGGGCACTAATCCCATCACAGGGGCTCCACCCTCAGGACCTCATCTAACCCTAATTACTTCCCACAAGCCAACAACACCCTCTTGTTGGGAATTAGAGCTTCAGTGGATGAATTTTAGGAGAACACAAACATTTAGTCAATAGCAGACCGGAATGCTTCTTGCCCTGAAGGTAAAACCCAGCAGTTGCTACTTCTACAGCCAAAATATGGAAAATCTCTAGATGCTTGTGTTTCAACCAAGAAGGCCTCCCTCTGTTTTTCGCCCTTCAAGTTGTCAGAAGGTGCCCATCGCTGTGCCTTGCGGATAGGCCAGAAAAGAGGTGGTTAGGCAGGAGGAAGGTGGATTCCCACCGGCGGTGTAGCTCGGTCCCTAAAAACAACTTGGTATAAAGCGAGTAGTCTGTGGGGTGGGGGTGGAGGGATGATCGAGTCTTTGTTTTCTGAGTCTGAAACAAACCAAAAAACATTCTTTGGAGGGCAAAGGCAGGTTACGTCCTGGACGGCAGTGGGAAAGACCTTCTCTTCCTTGAGACTCCCTTTTACTGCCCCAAGGACAAGTATCATGAGATTAAACATAACTTTGCCGCAAAGGCCCTGACCCAGACATGGTGTCCCAAGGGAGTGTTTGAGAGCCAGTCAGAAACAACCTCATGCCCAGTGAGGATCCAAAGATGTCCCCCTCTTCCTCACACTGTCCCTTTGCCCCCCCAAACGTGGGTGTAATAGCCCACTCCTGAAGAAAAGACTAGGATAATGCGTTTCTGATGCCTCAGTTTGGTTCGAACCAGAATAAACACGAATGGCAAAAATCAGCCCATGAGCTCATTCAGGCTTTGATCAGAGACATAATTTCATTATGAAATTTTGAATCAGGCTGTTGTGAAGTCTTGCCAAGGAGTTTCATTTTCCCAGATGATATGGTGGGTTGTTTCTCTCCTGTTCTCATACTCAGCTGCGTTCATCGTACGAACTTCCCATCTATTTTTATAATCTGACCCATCAATCCTTTTACAAGTATTTGCCGATCCCAACAACCAACCTCAGTTCAACTGGCCAATAATGCGTTTGATCTATGAAGGTCAGGCCAAAGTTGTTGGTTTGGTTTGCCTGCCCGGCTCATGTAATTGTAATACATTGACTATTTTTCACCCTCCTTCCTCCTGTCATGGTCACCAGAGGAGGCAAGACGCACCTCCAGGCCTGTGATTCCTCAACTTTTAAACAGATGTATTTATTTAACTACCCTGAAAGGTTACAGTATGGTCATATGAATTACAGTATATGAAAGCATTACAGACATGTTACACATCATGCATATGGGCTGTCTGATCTTTTCCTCCAGACCTATGGTTAGATCTTCCGTTCCTGGCTCTGGAGCCTCCAGATCCCTGGAAGCTTGCTCCCAGGAACCAGAGGTTGATCTGAATGAGAAGATCACAACAGGAACCGGCTGGAGATGCCACCTTTCTGATACAGCCTCATGCCAAGTTCTGATAGGAAAGACGGGGCGGCCGTGTTCACAGGAACTGGAGAATCTTGCTTGACCTCACGTTCTTCTTTGTTCTGTAAAAACGTTTTCTTTAGGATCTAATGGGCAAGGAACAATAGCAGCTTCCTCAGTAGCATTTTTCAAAGTGTGGTCTGAAGACCACCAGCATCAGAACCACATGGGAGAGCTGATTACAACTGCAGACTCCTGGGTTTTGCCCCAGAGCTACCGAAATCAAACTCACTGGACCTGGAAAGGGGGCGGGGTGGGGTAGGATATGCATTTTAATGAGCTCCTCAGGTAATTCTGGTACGCAGCAGATCTGAAAAGCAATTGCTTTCCCCAAAGTCACCCTGAGGCTTTCTGACAGCTGACCAGAAGGCAACCCTAGGAGCACAACACCCTCCTTCCCCACCTGCCTTAAATCCTTTTTTCTTGCAAAGCCAGGGTGAGGAAGGCTGCAGCAGTGTCTAATGCACTCTGAAAATATATGTCTTGGCTCTGCCCCAAATGCCTTGATATTTATGCTGTAGCCCGAGGGTCGTTATCCTTTGGCAACGCTCCATTGTAAGGCCATTAGCTCTTAATTAATGCCAGCTTGTTGGTTTATCCTTCCCAGTTGAACTGAGAGGAGGCTTCTCTATTCAGTCCCCTGTGTCTGTCCTCTGGCAAGTCCCTGATGAATTGCCCCCACCAGCTGGGGCCAAGGCTTGGGCCCCTATCTGGCTGCTGCTCAGTGTGAAACAGTTCTTGGGCTCTGCATCCCCCGCCCCCCCAACCCCAGCAGAGGCTCTGGGACTCTGGAAGAACAGAGAAGCCCTCGGAAGATATGGTTCCGGATTTCATTGTTTTGTATCATCTGTACAAAACAAAGAGAGAGAGTCCTCGGTCTATAACCGCAACGGTTCGTAAGGGAATACAAGAAAAAGAAGGTGTGTTAACTTTGAGTTTTGTAGGCTAGGTTGCCCACCGTTTTCAGTCTAGGATGCCTGGGAAGTTTGGGGACAAGGGTCCAGCTAGCTGGTAGGCCGAGTGGGCTCACCTCTGGGAACCTCAGGAAACTTCTCCACATGAGCGATGTATCTGGTCACCACTTCTAAGTGGGAGAAACATGGTCTGTATTGGTCTTGGCGTTCATCGTCTTGCTGGGCAAAGAGCTCTTCAAAAAGATCCCTAGATTAAGCCTCAGAAAAATAACTAGCAGCATCTTGGTCCTTCCTATCGCTGAATCCCTGTGGCCCTCAGCAGATTCCGCTTATGAAAACCTGAGAAGCAATTTTATGAGAGGCTATTAATGGCTCCTAATTTTCGGCCTAGTTTAGATAACTCGAGGTTGCTGGCCGCGTCCCGAAAAATGGATCCAGAACACACACTGATGTGGGAATTTAAAGTGTAATTCCAAATCGTAGGTAATTGTTTAAGCTCCGAAGAGACTGAGGGGCCCATATTAAGTCATCTCCCCAGGATCAGTGTGTTTCCTATTACACTCGATATCTATCTGTCCAATGATCCTTTTGATTTTTAAGCCGTTAGACTAAATCTGTGTGTAATTCTTTACCCTCTCTTCTCCTGCCTACCTCCCCCCTTTTCCTTAGGAAAACACTTCTAAAAATGTTAACCAGGTCCCTTGGGTTGTTTCCAGAAGAATAATGTCACGTTAAAGAATCTGAAAAGTCAACTCCTGAAACCAGCGTGTCAAGGGGCCTCTGTCTGTCAGAAGGTCGTTCTTGCCCTAGAGGCGGCTTCTGCCCAGCAAGACACTAAGGTTTTCCATGGCCTCCTGCAACCCTCTTGCCCCCTTGTCTGGTCTAGTCTAGACTGGAAACAAAATCTGCCGCCCGAAGTAGAGACGAAGGCTGAGGTGTGGAAGAAAGTCAGGCAGCAGAGGAAGGACAGATCAAAATCTTGATTTATGTAACTTTATAGAGGCTTGATTAGAAAATTACAAGTCTGCCACTCCCCCACCTTGGTGGGGTGGAGCGGGGAGCAATCCTTCTGACTCAATGTAAAACCAGGTTGGAGGAAAATTCCAAACGCTTTAAAGTTCCCTTTGAGAGACTTCAGAGTTGATCATCTTGCTTCCTAACAGAGCGGGGAAAATCCCCCAGATTGCCTGGACATGATGTGCCCAGGACCCGGGGACTCAGGTTTCTGCTGCATACCCCTCATCCCGGTCCATCCCATGGGTGTACCAGGCATAAACCAAGGAGTAGGCAAACCACAGCCTGCCCACCAAATCCTACCAGCTGCCTTTTTTCTATGGCCCACAAGCTAGGAACAATCTTTACATTTTTAAATAGTTGAAAGAATCAAAATAAGAATATTGTTTTCTTGGGTCAACTGGGTGGCTCACTTGACCCCTGATAATCAGCTCAGGTCTCCACTTCAGGGTCATGAGTTCAAGCCCCACGTTGGGCTCCATGTTGGGTGTGGTGCCTACTTAAAAAAAAATAAAGTTTCGTGACACATGAAAATGACATGACATGCAAGTTTCAGTGTTCATAAAGTTTTATGGGAACACAGCGCCACCATTGGTTTACATGTGATCTACACCTGCTTTTTTGCACGGCAAGAACAGAGACAAGTAGCTCTTGGCTCTCTGTAGGAAAAGCTTGCCCATACCCCGCGCTAGGGGTCTGGTGTATGCTCTGTGCATTGAGCAGCAATGTACCTGACTCTAGCGGGCTGTCAGTTGCCACTGCCCTCTGAGAGTGAACCCTGTCTGTCCCCATGTGAAGGTACATTTAGGTTTGTTTGGGTTTTTTTTTTCTTGACTAGGGGATTCAAACGAGGGGGTTGGCTGCACCCCCGAATGCAGGTGATACCTTAGTGGATTAGCAGGGGGCTCTCTACAGAGGTTTACATTTCCTGGGGAGGGGGCAGAGGGAGTCTTGTGTAGGGGAAATGGGGGTCTGGGTGGAGCAGCATGGGTCTATCAGTCCCCTGGCAGATCGCTGGGTTTTTTTTTTCTGGACCCCAAAGAGAATAAAGCTTCAACCAGAAATCCAAAGAGCCCCTTTGCCCAGGGTCTTTATGGTACCACCTTTGGTGACCTTGAGGCCAAGTATAACACAGGCAGAGAAGAGACTCTCAGCTTGGCCCAAAGTGACTCTGGTATCTGGGAATCTTCAGGAGCTGCTCTCAGCACGGGCGACTGTAGGAACAGAGCGTAGCGAGGCAGTCCCCGTCCCCGTGGCCCGACGCTGGCCCCCATGGTGGCAGCCGTGCTAAGGCATTCTTGAACAGCTTCAGGAGCAATGGACCCCGGTGAGGGGCTGAAGAGGAGAGGCAGAGCCTGGCAGGACGGCTGTGAGGCCCCTCTGGCGTTAGTGGTGAGCTCATGGGATCCGTCCCCTGGATCCCATTCCTCTTCCCAATAAACAAGTGAGATCTGAACAGGCTGGGAATCACGGCACAAGGAAGAGCATGTGCAAAAAATGTGAGTTTTCACCCCGCGGGGCGGTCGTCCAGCCAGACTTCCTGTGTTCTGGTCCTGGCTCCACCATTCACCGGCTGCGTGCCCTGGGTCACATACCTTCACCAGTGTATGTCTCGGTGTCCTCATCGGCAAAATGGGCATGATCACAGAATGCACCTGGCAGGGCTGGGCTGAGGATTAAGTGAGGCGATGCAAGTAAAAGGCAGAGAGTAGTGTCAGAGCTGTTGAAACGTTTGCTATGATTATTACTAGTATGCTTCTGACAGCACACACACCTTGCTGGGACGTGGGTAAGAGCAGGGAATGCAGCAAGGAATCGCACAGTCCCTGCTCTCAGGATCTGGCATGTGGCTGGGGGCATCGACATGGGTGTGTTTCATACAGAGAGGGGAGGAGATAGCCGCAAGGAGAACATCTTTGCACAATTCTTCGGTCCGGGTATGAGATATAAGTAGAAGATCCACAGATAAGAGCAGGGGGAAAGCACATTTTAGGGGGAGGGAACAGCACAGACCAAAAAACTCTGAAAGTTCATTTGTACAGCCCCACTGAGTAGTTCTGAGTAGATCAGTAGACAGGAGCGGGAATGGAGTGACTGGTGATGACTGGCAAGCTGGGTTGTCCCCACTGGTGATGGCCAGATGACCAAAAGATCAAGATCAGGTTTCTTTTGGTTCAGGGTCCTCAGGAACTTTGCTTTTGGTCTTACTTTTTCTCCCAGAAAGAAAAAATAGTAGTCATGATCAATAAGTACGCTCTCCGGGGATAAGAGGACTTGTTGTCCCCACTCAAGGGGAACCTTCCCATCCATTCACTTTTTTTTTTCATTCATTCAACAAACATCTAGGCCAAATGCAATTGGTGGAAAATGCAGGGGAAATACGGGCTGGGAAGAACATCAAAAGGAAAGGTGGGAAGGGCCCCAGAAAAGCTCTCGGGAGAGTGAAAATGCCCACTTGGCCGACATGAAGAGCAATCAGGAGGACCAGAAAGTTGAACAGGTTGTTTGGTTTGTGCTCTTTTCTTTCCTTCTTCCATTTTGTTTTTAAAGAGGGAACTAGGCAAAGGGCAAGCCATGGGAATGTGATGATGAGAATGTGCTTGTGAGAAATCGAGCCGTAATGTCTGGGGACATTCGGTTGGTTTGGTGGCAGGAAAAGAATTAAAAATATGCGTGGTAGGAAAATACCTCGTACAATAAAGTACCTTGTGAGAGCAAGTGAGAGAGCAGGAGAGAATTCAAACATAGTCTATCGGCAGCGGTCCTGCCCCTGGGAGAAAAACCAAGTATAGATTCGAGGTGGTTGTTGCCAGGCTCCCAGCCCCCGGGGCGGATCCCAGGAGGGCTGGACGGGATGGGTTCTCTGTATCTCACTGGCACAGGCTGCCGCTGCTGGGCTGTCATTAGGCGTTTGTGTCCCAGGCGCTGCTCCCCACCCTCCACTCGGAGCCCAGCACTTGAGGTGGCCCCGGCAGGCCCTAATGCCACTCAGTGCCCAGAGGGAGGTGGCCTTGGCTTCAGTCCAGTTCCAGAGTGCGGCTCACTTTGGACTTTGCTCTGTCACGGGCTCCCCTGTCCCACAGCGCCTTGGATCCAGGGAGCCCCAGAGCAGCCCAGTGCCATTAAGGGTGTGGTTTCCTCATGCCCCTGGCGGTCAAGAGCACAGAAGCCAGCCGCTGGCTCAGCTCGGGAACCATTATCCAAACGCAAAGCTCTCAGAGATAAATAAAAGCAGTGATAGAGATGTTCAGATTAAAATGCCAGGTTCTGGCGCGCCTGGGTGGCTCAGTGAGTTAAAGCCTCTGCCTTCAGCTCAGGTTATGATCTCAGGGTCTTGGGATCGAGCCTCAAATCCGGCTCTCTGCTCAGCAGGGAATCTGCTTCTTCCTCTCTCTCTGCCTGCTGTTCTGCCTACTTGTGATTTCTGTCAAATAAATAAATAAAATCTTTTAAAATAAAATGCCAGGTTCTGCAATCGTGAGCCGGCTCTTCACGTGGCCTTCCCACCTAGGCCCTCCTGCGTCCATCCTCCAGCATGAGACGGTGGAGTTCAACGGCCCGAGCGTCCATCCTTGTGTGCCCCCAGGACAGGCGCGGGGCCCGCAGACCCAGAGCTCACGGATCCACCCACCCCACTGCCCGAGCCTCTTTCCATGTCGGTGTCTTGCTGCAGCTCCCAACCCTTGACAGGACACTTCTCATGGTCCCTGGGATTGTGACATCCTTATTGTGACCACCTTTGCCAAGTGAGCTTTCCAGGGCTGGCCTGGGAAAGCACTTTTCTTTGTTCTTGGAGCTGTCAGCTTGTTTGACAGGCTTGGATCTGGTCTGGCTGTTCCAGCATCACTTAACCCCCTCCGCTGCCCCCAATCCCTGATCCCCCCCCCCCCAATCCTGTTCCCCTGCCCTGAAGGCTGCCGGCTTATTCCTTTTGGAGATGAACTCATTGTTGACTTTAACTCACTTCGATGTTTCCCAGGGAAGCATGCTGGCGGGAAGCCCACCCCAGCTCCTTGAAGAAGACAGCCGGGCTAGTGCCAAGACTGGGTGCCAGGGGCCTCGGAACTGCCAAAATGCCTCCCATTTTATGGATAGGCCTGGCTCAACCTGAACACATTCCAAGTATTTAATCAGCAGCCCATGGTACATATTGGGTTGCAGAGGGAGCCCTCAGAAGCCAGCCTTTTCGGCCAGAGGAAGGAGCTGGCCTTCTCCATGGGCCAGGCTGATGCTCAACAGATGGCGAAAGTATATCCCAATCACAATAATCAATAATCAAAGGCTGGCAGCTGGTGTGGCCTGGCCCGAGGGGCCCTGGGGGGCTTGGCTCTGTCCTCTTTCCCACACCAGCCTGAGTCTAGCCAGGAATCCCTCTCACCCACCTCCCTGCACCAAGCTCCGGGAGAGCGAACAGGCAAGGGAGGAGCCATATTTCACATACTTTCTCTTTCAAAATGTAGCTCTGTTTCGCAATTTCCTACTTAAGTTCTGGAAGGCTCTAGGGTAGGACCCAAGCCACCTTCTCTAGCCACTGGCCTGGGTCTTTTATCCTTCTTACCGTCGACCTGGTGGCAGGCTGGAGGTACCAGAGAAAGGGGGTCCCAGTTCGGCAGGTCTCCCACCTTCCCTGTCCGCGGCTTCTCAGGCGGGGTCTCTGCGGCCATGCTGAAGGAGCCTCAACCAAGCCTCCAGCCAAAACCTGTTTCTTCTTCACCCTGTGTCGGTTCTTTCCCTCGGGAGAGCCAGGAGGTACACCACACCAAAGCAGGTGCGCCCAGCTCTGGTATGCTTGGCCTCAGCAACCCTGGGGGGAAGCTAATCTTTAGATCTCCTCTACTCTCCTAGAACAAGGTTTTTGTTCCTGCTCACTCGTACTAGCCAGACAGGGCTCTAACCCCTTTGCCGTGAATCTCTTTAATCCTCCAAAATGGCACTTGTGCTCTCTGGTGGCTTTTCTGCTTCCTTACCACCTTTAGGGGGGTTTTCACCAGGAGTTGGTGTTAAGTCCGGTCTGGACCATGGCTGGAGGAGTTGGGGCACGAAGGCGGCACTTCTGTGACTGGCCCTGGCTCAAAGGCTTGAATGGGGCCTAGGAAGTTGACCCTTTTCCTAAATTCTCTCTTAGTCCTTCCAAACCAAATCAAACCAAACCAAACAAACCAGAGAGGGGGGAAATAACCACTTAAAAAAACAAATCCAGAAAACAACTCCATCACTCAAAATACTGAAGTGGAAAACAAATCCATGCTCTATAGAGACTTGGTCTGAAACATACCAGAGCTGGCACTGGGTAAGGTGGCCAGAAATGTCTTAGTCCAGGCAGAAAGGTGACCCTGTTGAGGGCGAAGCTAACCCTTCCCAAAGGACAATGTGGGAACACAATAGCCACATACGAATCATGGGCTGTGTTTGCCTAAACCGGGGAGTAGGGTGAGAAATCTGGACAGGACTCTCTCTCTCCAGCACCTGCTCACTCTAAAACTCACCAGGTGGGACTTCTGGTCAACCTGTACGGTCTCCAGTCCCAGGTGAGCTGCTTTGGGGCTGTGTGCAGGTAACTGAACCCCATCATGAAACATACACCTCGTCGCCAGCTCAAAAAACAAAAAGAAACCCATTCTTAGTCTTGAAAAGATAAAAGTGAGACAGGGGTGAGACAGGTCCGGGTGGGCTAACTTTTCAAGGAGGGACTGGAGTCCCACCAGGAAGC
Source organism: Martes martes (assembly GCF_963455335.1). Taxonomy (NCBI): domain Eukaryota; kingdom Metazoa; phylum Chordata; class Mammalia; order Carnivora; family Mustelidae; genus Martes; species Martes martes. Next base: position 162,960,754 of record NC_137891.1, on the reverse strand, counting down.
ACCCAGCATATCGGTTTCAGGAGACTTCCCTCCCACCAGTAATTCTGCAGGCGTGGAAACTCAGGACCCACAGAGGCCCACGTTATGTTCCCTTCCCCAGTGGCCTAGAGCTTCACGAGCAGCTCTAGAAGGCACAAGGAGATGGTGCAGAGAAGGTGAATGCCTTAGAGTGTCACCAAGGTGATGCAGGAGATGCAGGAGGATTCAAATCATTCCAGGTTCTAAGATTCTGATTTTTGCTTTGATGTTGTTTTAGAGGAAAGCTTAAGGTAATGCTTCTCAAATGCTTAATATGCATGTGAAGGACTTGGGGACCTGAAGCAGATTCAGAGTCTTTACGTTGAGGAGGGGAGTGAGATTCTGGACTTTTAGGCTCTGAGGTTGCCGACCCACGGCCACACTTTGAGTATCCAGGACCTAGGGGATCTGGGACATTAGGGCACATCAGAGCCAGAGGCAGCCAAGATGTGGAGGGGCTGAGGCTGATGCCCAGAAGAGAGGCAGAACAACAGAAAGACTAGAATCAGAGGCTGAGGTAGGAAAAGAGAAAGACACAATGGCGAAAAGAGGGACAGACGAGGACAGAGTCAGAGAAACAGGGAGGGGCAGAGGCAGAGACCAAAGCCGGAGATGGAAGACAGATGACCAGAGAGATGGCAAAGATAGCGCCAGGGTCAGGGAGAGGGGGCTGTGGGGAGCCGGACCCCCAGGATATAGCTCAGCCTCCAAATCCTGGCCTGCAGTGAGGGGGCTATCCGGTATGGGTGGGAAGAGCCCCACAGAGGGTCAGGTGCACACACCTGAGATCCCTCACCTTCCAAACCTCCATCCTTCCCTCACCTGCACCAGCCTCTCCTAGCTCCCGTCTAGCTGTCCCTCCACTGAGAGCCTTCCACTACTGATTTTCCCTTTCCTCTTTCATGGATTCAACCTCTTTCTCTAAACTGGACGCTTCCCAGTGGGTTTTAAACATTTTCGTCTTTCCCACCTTAAAAAAAAAAAAAAAAGAAAGAAAGAAAGAAAGAAAGGAAAGAGAAGGAAAGGGGAGGGAAGGAAAAAAGACTCTCTCCACCCTCATCTCTCTTTCCAGCCCCTGTCGGGCTTCTCCCCATTTCTCAGCTAAACTTCCTGAAGGATGGTGCGTACTGATTTTGGCACACGAGTTCTAAGTCTGATGGACAATTTCCAGTCTTTGTTTACTTGGTCCCTGAGCACCTTAGGCCCTCGTGATCTCTCTCCTGCTTGCGGACTCCCTTGTTTCCTCCCCTCCTGCTGCTCTGCCTTCTCTGCTGATTGAGCCCCATCTTCCGAAATTTGTACCTGGAGGGTCGCACAGCTGAGTCCCCAGCCTTCTCTTCCTCCAGCTCTCATTTTATGCTATCTCTTCCAAACCCTCAGTTACCTTCTCTACATCAGTTCATGCTCCAGCTCCAACTTGCCCTGTGCAGGCTAGACCTTCGCTTGTGTCTACACACTATCTACTCGCCATGGTCACCAGGATGTCTCAAAGGCACCTCGCACTCAACATGATCAAAACCTTGTCTTCCCAAACCAGTCTTCCTGACCAGTTCCCCATCTCAGAACACTGAACCATCACCCTGGCGGTGTTTGAGCCGGAAATGAAGATTTTGTCATTTTGTCCTTGACCCTTTCTCTCCCCTTCTTTCCTCTTCCACCTCCAGTTTATTACTAAACTCTGCCAACTTTATTCTCCAAATGCCTTGTGACTTTATCCACTTCTCTCCATTTCTACCCTAGTCCGTGTCTGCAACACCTCTCGCCTGGATGACAGCAATAGCCCCCGACGCAGCTTCCCTTCAATCTGCCTTGTACACTACAGCCATCAGAATTTGTATTTGTATTTGTATTTGTAAAATACAAATCCGTTCACCTTGGCCTGCTGCTTAAAACTCTTTAGCAGCTTCCTCTGGCTCTGAGAATAAAGACCCAAATCCAGGGGCGCCTGGGTGACTCAGTGGGTTAAAGCCTCTGCCTTCAGCTCAGGTCATGATCCCAGGGTCCTGGGATCGAGCCCCACATTGGGCTCTCTGCTCAGCAGGGAGCCTGCTTCTCTCTCTCTCTCTCTACCTGCCTCTCTGCCTACTTGTGATCTCTGTCAAATAAATAAATAAAATCTTAAAAAAAAAAAAGACCCAAATCCAGGAGACCTTTCTAGAATCATCTCACTTGCTTGCCCTCCAGACCTTCCAGCTATATTGGTCTTCTTTCAGTTCCTTGAACACCAATCTCCCTTCTGCCACAGGACATTTGCATGTGCAATGCCATCTATACAGAGCTCTGCTGTCCAACACAGTAGCCACTAGCCACATGTAGCTAGTGAGCCCTTGAAACATGGCTGGTACAACCAAAGAGCCAAATTGTTAATTTACCTAATTTTAATGATTAAATTTAAAATGTAAAATATAGTCAATTCAAATTATTGGAAAACTATTAACTCTTCCTGAAGCAGGAATTCAGTATGTGAGTCTACTTTTCCATTTTTATGAAATCTAAATACCAGTCAAGTTATTTCTGTTGGAAATTTACTGTCCAAATTAAGATATGCTACGAAGTGCAAAAATACACAGAATGTTGAAGACTCAGTTTGGAAAAAAAAAGGAATGTGAAAGATGTTGTTAATAATTTTTATATTGATTACATGTTAAAAAGATAACATTTGAGCATATACTTGGTGTAATAATAATTAAATTAAATAAGTGGCTATAATTAAAATGAACTTCACCTGTTGCTTTTTTACTCGTTAGATGTGGCTACTAGAAAAATTTTAAATTACGTCAGTGGCTCATCTGGTATTTCTATCAGACAGCACTGGTCTAGAACACCATCCCTTCTCTTTGTCCTAACCCCTACTCATCCTTCAGAGCTTGGCTCAAATACCACCTCCACTGAAAAGCTTCCCTGAGATAAAGCCTTATTTTTATTTACTTTTGTAGCTCTGTGTATGTGCCAGTAGTTGCCTGGTCTTAACCCTACCCATTGGTAATTACATATTTATTTTGTTCATGCCTGTTACCCTGACCAACTTCTAACTCCAGGAGAGCAAGGCCTATGCCTGGGTTCCCCCTAGAAACCCCTCAATCCAGGGCCCATATGGCACATATGGATGCCAGTGGACACTTGAGAACGCCACAGGAGGTCTTGATGTCCGCTGTCCTGTCCTTGGATCCAACAGTCCCCAACCATCTCGGAGAGCCTGAGCACTCCCTTCCGCTAGGGTGTCACTGCAGTGCTCTAGGACTCAGATTCTACCTCTCCCGGATGGGAAGTCTTCCTAAACAGGGGGACCAGCGCCCCTCCTGTGACAAGCTGGCCAGGACCTGGGTTCCCACCATAGACGTGATCAGAGCAGAGCTTCTTAAACTTGAACGCGCGTGCCAGTGACCCGGGACCTCACTGTAACGCAGACTCTGGTTCATCAGGTCTGAGATGGGACCCGAGACTCTCCCTTCTAAACTGTCCGGGGATAACGTGGATGCTGGTCCACAAACCACACTTTGAGTGACAAACAAGGCTGCAGAAAACCTGGCTATCACCCTCAGAGTAGCCTCGAAGTTTTCTTCCTGCTCTGGGCCTTCTGCCCTGGGGCCCATGAGGGGGGTCTCTCGAAATTCAGCCCTGTCCCGTCCTGCTCCCAGGTAACCCACCAATCCCTGTCCCCTGTGAAGGAATGTGGTGCCTGCGGCTACCGTTGTCATTTGGTTTTGTTTTTAATTTGAAATAAACCTGTGAACAGTTTTCAGAGTCGGGGCAGCCCTGATACGGATCGTGGGCATGTAACAGTACTCTCCAAGGATAAAGTCACACAGCTGGAAATGCTGAACAGTCCCCAAGCTCTGGCTCCTGTCTGCCATGCTGGGCCGATCCTATCAGCTCCTCCAGAAGGATCCATTCTCTTTGGGCTTGGACGCTGGGAAATGTTCCCTCTGACATGTCCCTTGGGAGCATCGCAAGCCAAGTCTTTGCCATTGGGCCCTCTACCAGGCAAAGGGGACCCCCTCTACCTCCCCACCCTGTTCCTGCAGTGATGTCCGAGAGATAGAAGTGTCTTCCGGTGGCCTTGGTTGTGTGTGTGTGTGTGTGTGTGTGTGTGTGTGTACACGCGCGCACGTGTGCACGTACGTGTATGTTGGTTGCATGTTTGGACATGGGCCCTGTGTGTGTATGTCTTTGTGTCCATATATGTATGGAGAGCGCATACATGCTTTGCCCCCAGCGCTCCAGTCCGGTAAAGCTTCCATCACACAGAGCAGCGCTGGACTCTTCCTGCGTGGGCCTGGAGGTGGCGATCATCCCTAGGTGGGCCCGGCAGGCGTGACCGGCCCCACTGTTCCTTGGTGCTGCGGCTGTTGGTGGCCCTTGCGTCTCCGAGAGCCGGCGCCCGCCTCCTTGCTCTCCTTCCTGCTCGGGTTCCTGTTGGCGTTCTCTCGCCGGCCCTGGCCCCCTTTCCTCCTCTTCTGCCCTGCAACCCCAACAGCAGGAAGAGTCAACAAAGGACGTCCTGCAGCAAGTGAGGAGGCCCCAGGCATGGCCCAGGGCTCGAGGAGGGGAGTGGGGAGGAAGTTGGGGGGTGGAGTTACTGCCTTTAGGCTGTGGCGGTCCCCCTCAAGGCCTCTTCTGACTAGCGGCCACTTCAGAGGACCCTGCAACATGGTTATGGAGACAGGTGTCCCAGGAGCCTTTCCCCCATCCCTCGATGAACCAGACACCCTCCTCTTGCTTGTGTCTCTCACAGACCTTGAACCTCAGTGGGCCAAGATGTTTGGTGCAGCTCTCAGGACAAGCAGGAAAACCCCCAGCTCCTCCGCCCCACTCCACTGCCTCTGGGGGCGGCTGCCACCTCATGGCCAACTACAAGCTGTGTGACCTTGGTCACATCACTACACCTCTCTGAGTCTTAGCACCTGCTTCTGTGGCCCCCCTCAGACCTCTGAGGGTCCCTCTAATGCCAACATCCGCTGGCTCAGAGGAAATGGGGAAACTAGGAGACACAGACACTGAAGCTTCCAGCTCCCACCACACGGAGTTCTGGGGACTGCTCTCTGCCAGAACCCGGCACGGGTTCCCCCAGCATGGCATCTTGAACTGGAGGTTCCCATCTGGCCCCGGCCTGCGGCCCTTTCCCCGGGTGACAGGCAGGAGGCAGACGTGATCAGACCTCCATGGCTGTCCCCGACTCCCCCCCCCGGGGAGGCACAGGCCACACGCAGCTCACCCTCGGGACAGGGTGTCCTCCGCACTGTGCACCTGCGGGTCTCCTTGGTGTCCGAGCAGATAGCATGGTCCCCCCCAGGGGCGTGGAGCACCCTCCGAGTCCGCTCCTCGGAGCCCCTCCGGAAGCCACAGAGCCTCTTCTTCTTAGAGCACGGCCCCCACAGGGACCACTCGCTCATTTCACATTGTGCTGGCAGGAAGGGAGGGAAGAGGGAGAGAAAGAAGGGGAGGAGGGGGTCACCTCAGGGTACCCCAGAATGCCCCAGGGGAGCCCCTCCCACCCGCTCTCTGCCTGAGCCTGAGGCTGGAGGCGTCTTTGGTCCAGAGGCCAGAAAAACCTTGGGACGAACCCCACAGGGCTGTCGGGGGAGGGGCTGCAGGTGGGGGATAAGCAGGCTCTCAATGCCCCTTCCCTGGGGCCCAACCCCCTTGGCCCGTAGCCCCCCCAAACTCACCAGGACTGCTGCACTCCATGGTGCCGTTGGCGGCCGCTGAGCCCTCTGGACAGGTCGGATAGCAACGGCCCTTATGCAGGTACAAGCTCTCCTTACACTTGGTGCAGAAGTTGTGGCTGAAGCAGGCCTCACAGTGCTCAATCTTGCACTCTGAGGAGAGGGCCAGATTGGGGACCTCTGGCTCACCCCCATCCCCAAGGCCCCTCCACCCTGAGGGCAGCCCCCCCAACCCTGAGGGCAGGACCCTGGCCCTGAGCTGCCATGACCGAGGAGAGTCCTGGGAGGGAGGGAAGGCAAGGGCAGGGTGAGCAGAGGAAGCCAAAGGGGTCGCTCTTCAGTGCTGGCTGGGCGGGTCAGCTACCACCACCCCAAACCCAATCCCAGGCCCTGGAACCAAGGTGAGGCACAGAAGAGCTGGTTTCAGAGGAGCAGGGAGGGACCCTCTGGGATTCGTTGGGGGGCGGGGGGAGAAGGGTCCCAGTGCATCATGGCACACCAGAGGACCACCTAATCAGAGTTGAACTGAGGAATACAATGATCCCCGCTCACAGCTGTATGGTTTCCTCTCACCATAGCTGGGCATCCGTGACACCCCAAACCCTGGTTCCCCTCCTGCCCTGAGAAAAGAATCTGCTTGGAGGGGGAAGGAGAGATCTCAGGGCAAATTCCTCTCCCACTGCAAGGCCCAGTTCCAGGAACCATCTTGGTTGGACTCCTGGGTCCCTCCCTCATCCCCTCTTGCCAGCTCTCCCTCCTCTGGGGAAGTTGGGGGAGGGAGGGTCACAGGGCCCCGGCTGGAAGCAGGCAGAGTCTTTCACAACCTCTCCCTTCCCAGACCGTGGGCAAGGCTGACTTCTTCCCAGTCTCTGGCACCTGCAGCTGGGGCTGCCAGTTTTGCGGGAGCTGGCTCCGTCAGGAACTCCTACCCCAAACACCCTGAGGACCAAGAGGGCAGCCCCAGGGTCCCCCCTCCATCCTCAAAGGCTTCCCACCCCACCGCACCTGACCCCTCCTCCATGCCTCCTGGAGGCTCCTTGTCCTCCACTCCTCCCTCCTTTCTCAGACTCCTGGGTCTGGTTGCAGGGGACATACAGTAAGGGTAGCCACTAAGGGCTTTCTATATGCCTCTGGCAACAGCCCTAGGGGGAAAACTAGCACTCCCATTTCAGACATGAGGCTTTGAGAGGCTGCAACACACCCGAAGTTATACAACGAGAAAGAGGCAGAATTAAGCTTAGAACCCAAGGCTAATCTCGGGTCAGCTGTTTCCCCTGCAGGCCTCATTGCTATCAGCCTCCCAAAAAAGGGCACCTGTCACTTAGGTCTCATCTCCCTCGAAAGGCTGTTGTGAGGCTCAAAGGACACACGCTGGAAATGCATTCTAATCTCCCAGGCCCTGAGCGAATGGGAGGGGCACTGGCATTGTTCACTGGAGTGTGTTCCCTGCCTGTCCCCCAGTATGTCACAGTGAGCCTGAACAGAGGTGGGGCAGCATGTGCCTTCGAACATGCGGAGCTACAGTGGCTGTGGGGGAGCCCAGACCAGCCGGCAAGAAGACTTGGACACGGGGGCGGGGCAGGAGGGTGTGGGGAACAGACAGGCTGGCAGGGGCTTGAATTTCCCTGTGGTCAGTGGGGCCGGGGTGGTTTTCAAACAGTAGCGTGATGGGACAGGACACGTGTCTCAGAAGCATCTTTCTCGCTGTCATGCGGAGGGAGGGCTCAAGGGAACTGGATGAGTGCTGGAGGACAGAGAAGCAGGCTACTGAGATAGTCCAGGAGAGAGGCAGTAGGAACCCTGGGCGAGACTACGGCAGTAAGGATGGAAACGAGAAGCAGCAGGCACGATCTGGTCATTAGATGGGTGGGAGAGGACATGAAGGACAGGCTGGCTCTCGGGTCGATGGCGTGAGTGACCCAGGACACCACGGCAGTGGAAGTGGGTACAGGTTTGGAGGCAGGAGATATGGCTCTGATATGGACACATGGAGCTGGGAAGGTGGAGGGACTCCCTGAGATGTCGGGCTGGCCGCTGGATACTTGAATTGGAGCCTCATCTACCCTCCTCCATGTCCCCTCTCCTCCTCCTGCCGGCCACCAACCATTCAAAGCACCCTCCCCCAGTGTCCAGAGTCTTCTCCAGCCCTCCCCACACTCACTGATGCACTTGTTCATGTCGGGGTTGCGGGCATCGAAGTATCCCGGGGGGCAGGAAGGCAAGCAGACGCCCACCTGGCGAATGTCGTTCCTCTCCAGCAGGATGAACAGTTTGGGCGAGCACTTCAGGCAGCCGTTGACCTCAGAGCAGAGCTCACAACCTTTGGCACAGGCCTGGCTCCCCTCTGCACTGACTGCAAGGGTGGAAGAGGGGTAAGAAGGTGGCTGGAGGAGAGACCTCCATCTCTCCCAGGCTCCCATGAGGGTGGGAAGCGAGTAGACTGGAGTTTCATCCTCCACGACAAATGTGCTTTTCAGAGAGTACAGGCCAGCATGTCCACTCCTTGTAAGGCTGCTGGACAAGCCTCCCAGCATCATCCCTCAAGGGAACTGGCACAGATGTCCGAAACAAGAGACCCCCCCCCATCCCTCCGAAATGTCTGCCCCGGCTCCAGGCACAACGCTGGCTCACTCTCCAGGCTTGCTTAGCCATTTCCCGAGGAGCTCCTGAAGCTGCACCTTTCCTGGAACCTTCCCCAGCCCTCCTGAGAGGAAGAAAAGCTCAGCCTCAGGTATGAAAGGAGGGGATTTTTTTTTATCCTTGCGAAAGTTTTAAGGTCAAGAAGGACAACGGGTTAAACTATCTGAGAAAAAGATCGTCTGCTCGGACACAGGAGGAATAACTTGGGTCTGGAACAGTGGTCTCAACCAGAAATTATTTTGCTTCCCAGGGGATATCTGGCAACACCTAGAGACACTTCTGATAGTCATACTGGGGAAGAGGTTGTTGCCGGCATCTAGGGGAGACAGGTTGAAGGTACTGGTAAACACCCTACAAGGCATGGGGTGGGAGGCCCACAACAAGCTGCCTGGTTCAACATGTCAGTGATGCTAAGTTTGGGAAACACTGGCCTTCCTTTGAGTCAGTGTGACCTCCAGCCCCAGCATGGGGTCTTAACCCTTTGATGTCACTTGTTTAACCAAAACTCCCCGCACCCCTCCCAAGTATCCAGTGCCTGGTGAGCACTGGGGACATGGAGGGAGGCTGGCCTGACCACTCCAGACTGATCCTTCAGTGATCCAGGCAGACCTGCAAAGAAGTAAACACTGGCAGCCACAAGGCCTAGCAAGAGTGAACTCAAAAAGAAAAGAAGGAAGGAGTCATGAAGAAGGTTTCCTTTGGGCCCACTCTTGAAGAATTAGTAGATATTTGTCCATCACGAAGTAGAAGTGAGTGTCCTTCTAGAAGCAGGCCCACAGAGGTAGAAAAGAACCCAAAGGGAATTACAGATGATTTGGGGTGCAGAAGGGACAGGGAGGTGAATGGTGAAAGACAATCATGCTAAGAACTTGGACTTGATCCTGCCAAGCAGCGTTTCCCAAAGAGCATTCCTGGAACACGCTTTCCCCTAGATGTTCCTCAGAGGCTGTGGAGAAAAGGCCAGGACATCAAGGAAGGCAGAACACTGGGTCCACAGGTCTCAACAGGGTTCTTTAGCACAGGGCTTCTTCAACCTTTCCCATGCTCCTGAGCAGAGTGACTCCCTAAGAGGGGGACAGAGGAAGCTTCACCTGCCAAACATTTTGGCCAAAGGACCCCTGTTTTGCAGAGTTTTTCTTGGGACCTTTCTCATAACTGATTAGTCAGTAGGAAGCTATCAGCAAGGCACAGGACCCGAGCTGATTTACATGTTGAAAGGTTCCTCTGGTAGCCTGGAAGGAGACCAGGGACCGAAGAACCATCTGGAAGGAAGCTGATCAGATCAACCAGGTGAGAAAGATGAGAACATCTTAAATAAAATTCTGCAAAGTTGGAGATGGACAGAAGAAGATTTGAGAGAATTTGGCAGAGGAGACCAACAGGAAGGAGAAGTCTGGGGTCAGGGCTAGGGTAGGTGGTAGTGGGACAGTGGGGCTGGTCACTAAATGAGGTCCACCCCACAGGAAGAAAAGCAAGTGGAGAAGGTAACACACAGAGAGGATATGAGCCACTTAGGAGCAAGCATGAAGCAAGGAGCTGGAGATGCAGGCTGGGGGCAGAGCACCGGGGGGAATCAGAACAGACGGGCCAAGATCATGGGGTGTAGGGGACCCCGAGCTTAGGCTGGACCTGTGCCCTGGGGCAAAACACGGTGTCTCGTGTGCCTCCTTTCCCACCACTGGAAATGGATGTGAGGATGTCTACTCTGGAGGGCTACTGGGAGAAGTACCTGCTGCAGGAGCGATCCCTGATGTCAGAACCGGAGAATGAGCAAGAGTTAAGAAGGTGAGCAGAAGGGGAAGGGGCTGGAAAAAACACAGCCATTTCACAACCACCATGGCTGCTGACTCCCACACGTGGCACGCTCACTCTGTTCCCGGGGCTCCTCATGATCCTTACAACCCACGCAGCAGGTGTGATTATTAGTTTGTAAGCCTTGTTTTTACAGAGGAGGACTTGGAGAAGTGAAATGACCTGAACAAGGCTTTGCAGCCAGCATGTGTGCAAACGCAGAGGGAACAAAGTTTAGGAAGGCCAAAGGCAAGACCACATGAGCTAATGTGGAGACCGGAAGTTCAGGTAGATTGATTTAAAAAAAAAAATAGAGAATTGATTTGTATAGAGCCGATGTTAATTAATCAATATATTTAAAAATTAATATTGTTCTTGGTTTAGTTCTTCTAGGAGCAAAAATATTCAAGTGTTACGTTGGCGTTACGAGGGAGCCCTTGGGTTTCCTTTTCCATTTTGGTCCTTTATTTGGTTGTATTACAAATTAATAAGTTTGTTTAGATTTTAGGTACTGCTTCTACTTCAAAGATATTATATTCTCTATTATTCAAAGTTTCTACTGAATTCATTGTGGAAGTGAACGTCCCCTCTATTCTTGGTTGGTTTCAATAACTGAACTGATCCCAGCGTCCTATTCGCCAGCTATATAACTATGTTCCCATGCTCGTGACTTTATCCTTGTCATTTTTGCTAAGGACAGATTTGCAAAAGGCCCTCTCAGAATCCTGCTGTCCATCTCCCAATCCACCAGCACATCTCTGTGTGCATTTCTCTTCAGATCTCTCAGTGACACAGCAAGAGAAAGCGTAGAGTGCTCAGGATCTGAAATCAGCGCGGGGGCAGGGAGCGTGGAGGGAGTGGTTAGATGTGAAGCTGGAAAGGGAGGCAGGCCAAGATAAGAAAGGGTCTTGAATCTGGACAAAGGAGTTTGGACATTGTCCTAAAGGCAGTGAAGAATTACTGGGGGCTTTAAAATCAGAGACATGGTCGGATCACTCTGTGATAGGGAGAATGGGTCATAGGGATGGCAAGTCTGGAGACAAGAAGATACCTCAAGCCCAAAGAGACAGCTGGTTGGAGAAGATGCAGAGGAGTGGACACAGGTGAGATACTCACGTGGGAGAATCAATAAGACCAGGTGATGTGGGCTAGACATGGGGCTGAGGGCTGGGGAAAGTGCAAGCTGAGGGTGACTCCAAGGTGTTGGGCTTGTGTGACAAGGTGGCCCTGCGCCCTTAGCCAAGAGGGGACCACAGGAGGCGGAGCAGGTTTAGGTGGGGGAAGGATGAGTAGTCAGGTTTTAGATGTGTTGACGTTGTGGCTCCTGTGGGATATGTGGGGGGAGGTGTCTATTAGGCCGTTGAACCTGTGGGTCTGGAAGTCAAGGGAAATATTTTGGCTGGAGACTTCAATGTGGAGTCTTTAACATGAAGACAGTCATAAAGGCATGAGTGCCCACAAGACAGAAAGGACAGTGGGTTGAGAGAGTGAGCAAAAGAACCAGGAATTTAAGGGAAGGGCAGAAAAAAGAAAGGCCACTCAAAGGCACAGTGAATAGGAAAGCCAAGAGCAGAGCTCACTGAGCAGGCCAGGGAGGCGTTGCTGTTCCAAAGCTGCTGAGGTGTCAGGCAAGGAGGCAGCAATGGTGCCCCTGGTGGGGGCAGAGGGCAGAAGGCAGGGGTGGAGGAGTAGAGGAAGGAGAGTCATCTTGTTCAAGAAATCAGCTGTGGAGCAGGGGAGAGATGCAGGGATCCTACTTTGAAAGCTGTGGTCATCAGTGGTTAAATCGTGGGAGTGGGAGTCATCCCGAGGCAGAGCCTAAGCATCGGGGCAACACTCACTCAACAGGCCAGCCGAGGAGGAGGGGCTCAGAGAGAACTGAGAAGGAATCCTGGGGTAGGGGTGGGGGGTTGCTGAGGGAGAGTGGACACAGGAGCCAAGTTGCAAAGGAGGAGATGTGCAGAGACAGCTGGGAGGAGACCACAGCTACACACCAGCATGGGGAGGTGACCCACTGGCTGACCCCAAAAGGAGCAATTCTGGTGGAGTGGGGGATGGGAAGTGAGTGGAAGGGGTGGAGGTGGGGGTAAAGAAGTAAAGCGGTAAAGGGAGGAGAGGGCCAGAAAGCATCCGAGAACATAGGAACAGAGAGGGGAGAGCAGCTGGGAGCAGGGGCTGTGATCACAAGCCTCTGAGACTTCGAGGCTGGGTGAACTGATGGGGTGAAGACCCGAGGATACAGGAGAGTCGCAGTGCAAAGCAGGGTGGCCTTGGGGCTTGAGACAAGGACAAAGGGAAATGAGCTCCATAAAGTTTGGGGGCGCAGGAAGGAGAAGGAGAGCTTATCAAGGAGGAGAGGAGTTCAGTGACGGGCAGGGGTCAGTTCAATGAGGAAGGGGATGCTGGTCAAGAAGGATAGGAACCCAAGGGTGTTCTCAGCTTAATGAGACAGGTGCATGGGCAATGGGGTGCTAATAGACAGCCACAGGGAGGGGGGGCTTCGCGTGCGGGAAACGGGGTCCAAGGAAGATGATGGGTGTTGGGGGATGCCTAATGATTCAAAGGGAAAAAACTGAGGCTCATTCCATAGACATTTACTGCACACCTAACCTGTGCCCAGAAAGGCTGGGAGCTGGGGACCTAGAGCTAGAGCTGAGGCATAAACAAAGGCCCACCCAGGGATACGGCAAGCAGGGCTGGCTCACGTTGTGTGAGTGGATGAGTAATGGAAGACACTCCCTTACCCAGCCGGCTAGGTGAAGAGGGTGTGCCACACAGGAGGAACAGCCTGTGCAAATGCTCTGAGGCACCGAACATCCTAGTGCATTCACAGAATGGAAAATAGGACTTTATGCTACTGGCAGGGAAGGGAACCTCAGAAGGACTCGGCCAGATTCACCACATGCAAAGTTCCTATGTCCATGATGGAGGGAAGCGCACAGGGGAGGTAGCCTTGTAGGGCTGTAGCTTTGCTGTGGAGGCTGGGTGGGCTGGAAGTGGAGGGCATTCAGAGAGAGGATGGAGCCTACTTCCCAACCTCTTCACAAAACCCGCTCACACAGCTCTGCCACCGCCAAGCCCTCAGTGAAGCCCACCTCCCCAGGCTGGGAAGGCAAGGCTGTGCACCCCCTCCATTCCCTGGGGCTTCTTAGGCCCCTTCATCCATTCTTGCACAAAACCTTTGCAAACTGATGTTCCTACAACCAAAACACCCCCGCCTAAAATCCTCTAATGGCTCCCTATCACCAGCAGAATTGAGACCCATCTCGTCTTACTAACTTCTTTACCTGGCCTAAAAAGCCTCCATGAGCTGATCCTACTCACCTCATCTCTCAACACTACCCCTCAGCCAAATAGAACTATTTTCGTTTGTCTGCACACATCACATCATTGCACACCTCCGTGCCTTTGATCAAGTTGGTCCCTCTGCCTGGAACATTCTCTTCCACCTCCTGAGCCTGACGAACTCCATCCAGCCGCAAAACAAAAGCTACCTCCTCTAGGAAGTCTCCCCTGATCTCGCTTCCCCACAAAGTCTGGATGGGGTCAGACGGGAGAACCGGGCTTCAGTGAAGGAATGAGGGACTCAAGGGGGCAGGACTGAGTAGGAGACCCAGGAATCAGCTAGAAGAGTCTCAGTAAGGAGAAGGAGTACTCAATGCGAGGAGTAGTGAGTCAAGGTGGGCACCCTGAGGACCAGGCAGGAAAGCATTCAGGAGAGGGTGAGGGCCAGTGTGGAGACAAGAGGCTAAGCGAGTGAAGAGCGGGCTTAGGGAGGGGAGGGAGGATCCTCAGTGAATGGGAAAGGAGGAAATCACCCCTCTAGGGTTCCTAACTCACAGCTAAGAGCGCTTTTCTCAATTTCACTCCCTCCATGCAGGGAGACCATCACCCAAGTCTGAGATCAGCCGTTTCTGGACTCTAAATTGGTATATGTCTCCCGATCGGAGCTCTAACAGGTGTCTTCTGACAGCAGACAGAGTCGACAGACCTGAGGCTCTCCACACAGCCAGCCTACCTCCCCATGCTGGCTCCCCACTGCCCCCTCCCCAGTGGCTACAAGGTTGAGCAGCCACACAGCATCGTGGTCCTTTCTTCCCTCCCTTCTCCCCAGAAACCCTAGGGCGACACGGTCCACGCATTGTTCATGTAACAACGACATGCATCCCGAAGTCTAGACAGAGCTTTGCTATTTTCTAAAGGGTTCCCACCAAATACACATGCATAAATAAAACCTCCCGTAGGCTGTACTATATCCCTTTGCAATCACCCTTGCAGCTTTATGATTTTTTTTTATGATTTTTATTCAACAAGCATTGTCTAGCAACCCTCATCCCTCTCCAGGTCCTCACTGCACCCCAAGTCTTTCCCCACCCTCACATGTCACCATCAAGGACGTCTGCACTCATGCCACCTGCTACGGGGCTGTGGCCCCATCAAATTGGAACATTCACCTGGCCTTGGCAGGGACCAGGTCCTTCTGATGCTCAAGGAAGTACCTTGTTATTGTTGTTATTGTTGTGGTTGTTTTCGATACAACAGACTTGAACCCAGGTCTTCGACCCCTGGCTGGGGGTGGGGGGGGCTCTGCCTGTGAGTGGAAGTGTGACAGCTAGTGTGTGTCGCATGAGCATGAGTGCCCCCCCCAACTCTTGGAAACAAAGGAGATTGGTTATGAACCGCTAAACCACATTAGGCCCGTGAAGCCCAAGATACCGGAGTAAGGAGGAAAATCAAGGCCTCGCTGATGATTAACCCTAACCGCCTCTAATTGTGGGTTAAGCCAGGGATTTTCAGCTTCACCAATTTTCTGAGCTTCTCTCCCTGGGCTGAGTTCTGGCCTGGGCCGCGCCCGGTGGGGACCCAATAGAACTCCACTGCCTCCCGACTTTTCCTGGTGGGCCTGGGTTTGACAGCCTCGGGAAGAAGTAAGAGGGGCTTGTCCTGCACTTCAGAGGAGCCTCCTGCCTGTGGGAGTGACATCCCTTATGGGGGATGCTGAAAGGGAGAGAGCCCTTGGGGTCTGTACCAGAGGCCCCCTCCCTCTCCCTAGCCGGTTGGCACAGCCAGCCCAGCGGGGACTCCCTTCACATACTAGGCAGGTGCGCATACCCCATCCCCCAGCTCCCATCCCCCACCCCCTATCGCAGGAGCCAGGATGAGGCCAGGGGGCTCTCAGGTCTGCCTGGGATGGGATTCTGTAGGGACAGGTTCACCGTGAGCTCCGTCAAGCTCTGCTTTTAGGAAGACAGGGTTCATGGGAATTGGGTTCCAGTATCAATCAGGTGTCCTTAGGCCTATCTGTATCACAAAAGAATTTAAAATTTTTTTTAACTGTGAGAACCCCTCCTTCCAATGACATCTTATGTGGAATCTGGCTGAAAACAGGAAAGAGTGAGCAACCCTCTGGTTGGACGGACAGTGGGGCCACACTCCTTCCCACTGCCTCCCCTTCAGCCCCCAGTGCAGCTCCCCGAATCCCACTGTGCAGAGTTAAAAACCACAGGAGTGGACAGTCTCACGAGCCTCCCTACTCTGCTGTATCTGCCCCCATGAACTTGGCAGGGAAGCTGTTCCCCAAGCTTAGCAGAGCTCCTGGCCCCAAGGGGTTACCGGGGGCCTGCACTCAGCCAAGACCCAAAGAAAAGAGCTGAGAACTCCTATCAGTGAGGAGGGGGCCGAGCACCCTGGGGCCGGGGCCCCAGCAGCAGGGGACCCCATCTCCATGGATACCACACAAAGCTGGTGTTATGTCAAAAGGCATAATCCACACACTGGATCCTCACAAGAGAGGGGTTAATCTAGAAAGCAAAGTCTACAAAGGGGAAAATAGACAAAAGTGGGTAATCTACAGAGGGGCTAATCTCAACAAATTAATCCACACACCGGATAATCCACAAACAGGATAATCTACTGAGTAATCTACACAGCTGTAATAGACAAAATAAAATCTGCCATGGTCATCACCGAATGAAACCGCCGATGGCCCTCTGGTCCCCAGGCGGCCCCCTCCCGCTCCCAAGGCCAGCAGTGGTCCAGCCCCGCTCCATTACTCACTCCGCCTCTGCCTCTTGCCCTTGATCCCCCGGCTGCCGGCAGCGAGATGCATCCAGCTCAGAACCAGGACCACCACACACAGCCCAAGCCGCATAGTCACTTGCCAGCTCCAGGCCCCCGGTAGAAGGGGTGGTCTTTGGGGGGTGGGGGGGGTGGACAGCGCAGGGCTCTTGCTAACACCTGCGGGACTGGTTCAGCAGCAGGAGGCCCAGGCCTGGGCCGTATCCCAAATCCACCATAATCTCAGTTGGGGACAGAGAGGGTGTGGGGAGCCCACGTCTTCATCAGCCCATTGGGAGGTCCAGAGAGCTTTCCCCAAAGGCACCTCGGGTGTGTCACATGGGAGAACTCTTTGCCACTTCAGCGGGGACACCTCCAAAAACCAACCTGTTGGGGGAGGATAAAGAGAGGTTAATTCTGGGGAACCATGGGGTCCCCCCAACTAATGTCTCCTACCCTCCCACATGGTCTCCTACCCAGAAGACTGTGAGAACTCTGAAAGGTTGAATAGGATAGCTTACCCACCTGCCCCCCAGCCGCACCCCCCATCCTGTAGAAGAAATCTGCTCCTTTACCTGGGAATTTCGCAGAACGCCCTAACCTGGGACTGGAGCCGGCTACCCAAGCAGCTGGACTATGGCAGACTCTCACATCCAATTTGTGGATCCCTGGGAACCAGCTGGCCCCACCCCTGCCCAATATTGGCCAGCTCTGACTGGAAGTGCTTCTTTAGATCTACCCTTCTGACCTCATACTGCAGGAATAGCCTCTGTCTTGAAGAGGAGCTCTCTGTCCTTCTGTGAGTGACCCCTCAGCCCTCTCCTCCCAGTGCTGAGTCACCCCTGTGCCTTTCACCTGTGGAGCTCTAGCGGTGGCCCCCGACAAGCGGGCAGACTCTGCGTGGCCCTCTGGGCTTGGCGGGAGAAAAGGAAGTAAGGCTTCCCCCGCCACAGAAACTCTGACACAGCAGGCCCTGCGGGCTTGGCCTTTGTGAGAGGATAAAAGAGGCAGTGGTGCCCGCCCTGGCCAGAGACACAGAGAATGGGGATAATCCCCTGGCCCAGCGAGAGCCAGGTCTCTGGACCCGCTGGCCTGCTGGCCGGGTGATGGGGGCAGGGGGAGCTGGTCCCTCCCCAGTGCAGTGTGTCTGGAGCCCGACCTGGGAGTCTGGGCCGAACACCGCACTTCACACTCTGGGATCACTTACTCCCGCACATTCTCCCAGCCCAGGCATGCTGGAAAGCGTTGCCCTGAACACTTGGCTGCAGACCCACCCATGCTCGCCCAGGGACAGAAGGAAAGAGCCAGGCTTCAGGAAGCTTCGTAGATGCCAGGGAAGCATCGCCCTCCCAACCGCCAGCTAGATGCCTCTGGACACATCACTCAGCCTCTCTGAACGTCAGTTTCTTCATCTCTAAAATGGGAATAAAGATGCCTGTTTCACAGGCTTGTTCTGAGAGTTGGCTGAGTTTTGGCTTACTAATGAGAAATCTGAAATGCTGGAGCGGCAGTGCCCCTCCAGCCCGGTCCCAACCCCTTTCCCCTTGGCCTCTGGGGGAGGCCCCAGGGAGCCCACCTGCACAGAGATAAATCGTTATCCCTCAAGGGAGCTCGGCACTTCCCTGCTCGGCCTCTCCCTCCAGCTTTGAAGGCCAGTCACACTCAAGTGGTTAAGCTGCCCTTGTGAGAAGTGTTTACACGAGGCTGACGGGTCCCACCTGGCCCTGAAGCCTAGCCGAGCTGGGGCGGGGATGCCCCCAGCCACCCCCAAACGCAAGCCTCTGCGTGCCCCCCAGGACTCCCCACGTGCACTGCCGGAGCCTTTCTCCTCCGCACCCTCCACCACACACCTCCCTCACCTGCAAATTGTGGTCGGTCCTCCAGCTGAGCTTATCAGACTGGGGTCTTTAGCCAGAGGCCAGCTGTAGAGAGCATGATGGTTAAGGGAGGGAGCAGAATGCTGGGCTTCTAATGTGGGCAGCGCTGTGTATTAGCTGTTACCTCAGCCTAGTTGTTCAGCTCGTCCAAGCCTTGGTTTCCTTATCTGTGACAGGATGGTGGTTTTTTATAGTTTAAATGAGCCAATACATGAAACGGCTTAGAAAGGCACCTGGCACGTCAGGAGGACTCACTCATAATGGTTGTATTTTCTATGACCAGGAAGCCACAATTTTGTGTCTACATGCCAGTGGTCATCCAAAAAGCAACACAGGTGTTTTGTTTTGGTATCATCTGGATACGGGCCTTAATACTGAGCCCTGTTATGCAGTTTCCATATTTGCCTCTATCCCAGTGTGATCACTCACTATGGCAGGGTCGACGTTTAATTGAGGCATTTGTGAAACTGAAGACTCCTGGCAGATACATTCTTGGGGCGCCGTGGGTCCTTACACTGGACAAACACTGGAGGAGAAAGCCACATCCGACCAACCTGGTGTTAAAGCCGGGGTCTGTGAGAATTTGGTCTTACTGCGTGCTCGGTTATCAATGGGATCTTAGGGGCAGAAGAGATCTCCTTTGCCTCTCCTGTGCCTGCCCGGCCCAGGGCCTGGCACACCAGGTTGGGGACTCAACCGATGTCAGCTCCCTCCCTCGCCTTCCCTCTACTTCGCCTCTATTCCCCTCAATCCTCCTACGCCTGAGCTTTCAGCCTTCCTCCTGCGGTGCTCATCCGGTCCTCGCCCGTGAGGCCCTTCTGGCCCACTCCCACCTGAATCACTGGAACCATGATCTCAGCTGGGAAACGGACAGGAGGATTCAGATCTGAATATCACGGGAGCAACTAACACTGACCTCACTCACCTATCGCCGGATGGGAGGAGATTCAAGCACTTAAAAAAGTATATACATGGGACACCTGGGTGGCTCAGTGAGTTAAAGCCTCTGCCTTCAGCTCAGGTCATGATCTCAGGGTCCTGGGACGGAGCCCCACAGCAGGCTCTCTGCTCGGCAAGGAGCCTGCTTCCCTCTCTCTCTGCCTACTTGCGATCTCTGTCTGTCAAATAAATAAATAAAATATTAAAGAAAAGAAGTATATACATATAGAATTAACCCTGAAAAGGAGCTAAGGCCGGGAGTATAAGCAACAAATAGGAGGGCAGCTAGCCGGTTGTGGAGGGCGTGTGCTGGGGGGCAAATGTCTCATCTAAAGGGAGTGGGTGCTATTCAACTCCAGTGGACTGTCGATGGGCAGAGATAATGATTTAATATTGTCAAATCTTCTGATTTTTTTTTTTAAGAGAACTCAGAATTTGATGTGAAATCCCATTTTAAAAGCTGGAGAGATCTCAGACTAAGGACGCTGCAGTACAAGCCCCCTGAAGGTCACAGGTCCCTCCACCCCTCCCTCCATCCCCATCCCATCCAAGCACATACACAGACTACCCTGGATGGGCAGAGCCAGCAATAGGAACTGCTGGCAGTAATCAAGGTCTCAGGCATCCGTGGGGGGAAGGAAGGGCATTTTGTCTCTGCCAGGGTAAGGGTGAAGGGTGCACATTCATCAGGTGCCTGCCCCACCTGACACGTGTTGGGCCCGCATTTACTCCGAATAACTCTAGGAAAGAAGTGAATTATTCCCATTGTATTGGCACTGAGAGGTTAAGGGTCTCCGGGTGACAAATCTAGCCCAGTGACCACCGAGTGGGGTTTGTTGCTCAGGACTGGGTGTCTGGAGGGCAGGGCAGGGGAGCAGGGAGCTGACCACGGAGGTGGGGAAGGAACTGGCAGCAGAGGCAGAGCTGGTGCGGGAGACTGAGGAGAGAGGCCGCGCACAGGCTAGGTGGTCCGGGGAGGGGAGGACACAGGCTGGCCAGGGGAACACAGCTGGGGGGGGGAGCTGAGGGCGGGGACTCCGTGCCCCACAAGGTTGCAATAACTTTCACCTTCTTGCCTGTAACACTATCAGGATAAATTGGTACTCCGTCCGGGGCCGGATACAGACCCAAAAATGTAAACCATCCCGATAATGTCTCATTAACCCTCCCCGGGACCGGCTACGGGTGGGGAGTTTCGGCCGCGGAGCGGGCTGGCGGGCGGGGGCAGAGGTATTGCTGGGCGGGGGGCGGGACCAAGTACGTGCCTGCCCGACCTGTCGGAATTAGCGTGTCGGCCGGAGCCAAGCCAGGTGCTGGGGCCGCCCCCCACCCTTCCAACACCGAGGGCAGCCGGGAAAGGCTCCTGCACGTCCCTCCATCTCTGCCCCATGCGCGCAAATTCTTCTTCCCTCCCCACTGTCCCGGAGAGGCCCAGCAGGTGCAGGGGGAGGGGAGGCGGATCAGAAGTCCCTCTCACTGCCCCCGCCCCCGCAAATCCAAGAGAATTCTCCAAGAGGCCAGTTTCACAAGAAAGCCTCAGCCCGCAAGCACCCTCACCCAGAATCCGTCCTTGCCCTCCTCTGAGCCCCGGACGAACACAGCCCCCCACCTCTCCTCAACCAAGCAGTACCATCCGTCCCTCAGCGACCGACCCGAGGGCCAGTGAGTCGCGCCACCTCGCAGCGCACTGGGGGCGGTCGTGCTTGCAGCCTGCCACGTCGGACCCAGACCCAGGCTGTGGGACTGAGGTGGAAAGAATCAGGGGCCACGGGTCTCAGGGGAATCCGAGACGACAGCACCAGGGATCAAGAGCCGGGGAGGAGGGGTGAACAGGACTGATGGGCTTGGGGAATCCAGAACGATCAGTTTCCATCAGGTTCAGATTCAGAGTCAGATGAGATCAGATCCAGAGTGAGGACGATCACGGGGGGCTGCGGGGTTGAGGGGAACCCGAGGCAGCAACCGGGGGGGGGGCTGCCCATCGGCTTGAGGGATGACGTGGATGGCGGCGGCAAGGACTAGCAGGAGAGGCTCCAGGAGGTGCCCTCTCCCGCCCTCTGACCCCACAGCAGCCAGAAGTCCCTTCCCCTCGCTGTCGCCCCCTCCCTCCCCGCCCCCCCGGCACTCAGCTCGGCCGAGCCCCGACGGGAGGGCCCCGGCACCCCAGGTCCCGGGAAAGGGGGCGCTAGGGAGGAGGACGGAGCAGCTCAGGGGGGACTCACCTCCGCGCTGCCAGCCGCGGCGGGGGCAGGCCCGGGAGGGGCGAGGGCGCGGCCGGCTCGCCCGCCTGCCGCAGGACTGTCCTGGGCGCCCGGCTCGCCCGCGCTCCGCCTGCGCGTTCCTAAGTTGCTCAATCTGCGGGCGGCTCACGCCCTCCGGGGCCAGCGCCCCACCCGGCGCATCGGTCCTTTGGGGCGGCTCGGTCCGGCCCTCGCTCTCCGCAATGCCCCACTCCGGCGGTCCGCTCCCCGCTCTCCGCCCAGTGCTGGTGCTCTCCGTCGCGCCTCCGCTCTGCCGGAGCTCCCAGCCCGGAGAGGGGCCAGTCCTCTGCTCGCACGAGGGAGGGAATCCCCCCCTTTGCAGTCCCACCCCCCGAGCCGGCCCCCCTTGCCGGGATCCGCAGCAAAAAACGGACTGGAGTGCCAGGCCCGGGAGTCCCTAGCCCCCTCCCGCAAGCCCTCGCCCGCAGCAGCTGGGGCGCTGAGCTTGGAGCGCGGGGCTGCCAGCCGCACACGTCCTCCGGACCTCGGAGCAGACCCTTTGCCCTTGCCTCCTCCCCTCCCAACGGGGCACCCTGGGAATCCCACTCAGCCACAGCCCCCGCCGCAGTTCCAGGCATCTTGGGGGTCAGAACAGGGTCTGAGAGCCTCGAGAAACCTCAGTTTCCCTATCAGGAATCCAGAAAGTGACAAGGACCAGGCTCACCAGGGCCTGTGGTCCTGGCCACGCCCTCCTCCTCTCAGGGTCAAGTCTTCCAGAGCATCTTCCCAGTTCAAAGGAAATGTGAGGTTGTAAGATCCTGGGAATCTGGGTGAGTTGCTGTGGAAAAGTGAGGGAAATCTTGAAAGAAAAACCCTTGATTCAAATCCCTGCTCCATCGCTTACCAGCTGTGTGGCATACAGAAGTTACCTAACTTCTCTGAGCCTCATCTGTTTCGAGGGTTTAGTGAAATGAAAGATCCAACAGCCTAGTAAATGGCAGGGGCTCTATCCATGAGCGTGGAACGAGTCTCAAAGGGCTGCAGACACCTGCGGTGACCCAGATGATGTTGAAGTCAAGCCTGAAGTACTGGGAGACACTTCTTGGGGCCGCAAACAGCTCTTCTCCAGATTCAGCTCAGATCAGGGAAAGAAACATGGACCCAAACTGTAGTTAGCAGCAGTTAAGTTAGAGCAGAAAAGCTACACTGATGGGGGGAGGTGGATAGGGGTGGTAAGCAATCAAGACAGGCTGTGGAATCTGCTTAGGAGGGGGAGGTGGGAGCCCTAAATCTTGAGTCCCCTTGAGACAAGGGTGCAGGATGTTTTACAGTGACTGGAATAGATGAAATGACCCCTGGGGTGTCCTGATGACCAGGGACCAGGGATGGTGGATGGCCAGAGCATGTGGAGCGGTTGGGTCCCCAGTGCCCAGCGTCTGGGTTCATTCAGCCACAGCATTGCCAAGTGTGCAGGAGGATTAAAAGCCACTTCCAAGTTGCTCCTGCCCCCACCCCCAACTCCCTCTCAAGCAACTCCCCTCTCCCCTCTGCCCTGAGCTTTCCCTATGTCTCACCGGCCCTTGGCTCTGCTCTGCGCCTAATCAAACAAGCCCCAAATGCCGAAAACTCAATGTTTATTTTATTTTATTTTTTTACACACTTGCATAACTCCCTGACAAGCCACGCCAGGCGTTGGGCTTTTTTGTTTGGTTTTATTTTGTTGCATTTAGGGGAAAAAAGAGAGAGAGAAGAGAAGGAATCACACAAACCACCCAGCCCTAGAAGATGTCTCAGGCCAGACCGTGGGCTCGGGTTTCCTGCCTGAGGAAAAGTCTGCGGGAGTTGGGGGGCCTCGCTACTAGGCTCAGGAATGAGTAAGGGAAGAAAGCCACCTGGGTCAGGGAAGATAATGAATTAGAACCATGTGACAATAAATAAAGGACATTTCTTGTGCAACTACTATATGCCTCTTCCAGGGCATTGGCATATACATGCCCTGGGCTTGGCATATATATTCTGTTGCCTAATTTCACAATCACTTTACTTTCCTCCTTTTTCCCTTTTCTCTTTTTCTTATAAATGTGAATTCTGAGCCTCAAAAACATCAAGCAATTTGCTCAGAGACATATGACCTGTAAGAGGCCAGCCCGGTTCCCATTATGCTAAATGGCTTGTAATTTCCCTGAGACAGCCGTGTTGCCCTGAGTTTGCAATATGTTGTTCTTCTGCCAAGAAATGCCTTTTTCTCTGACCCTTCTATTATCATCCTTCAAAATGCCTACATGAAGTTTCACCCAGCCACTTTGCATGTCAGGCTCTGGACCTTGTGTAGATCGGTCCATCACTCATCACTGGTCTGTGATTGTCTTTCCCACTGCACTGTGAGCCCCTTTGGGGCAAAAACAATTCATCCTTAGGATCCCAGCTCCATGGACATGCCTAACTGATGTTTGCTGAGCTGAACCTCCGGATGGCTAGGATTGTGCCTTTTGTAGATTCTGACTGCTTATTCAGAGGATGTCTCAGGTCATTATCATTCCTCACTCAAACCAAGATCACCTTTCTCATTAGAAGACCAAAGTTCAGTGGATCCAGACCTGGGCAGTAGCTCCTGGAGATTGACAAAATTCCTTATCGTTTTTGTCATCCTTTACCAGGTGAGAACTATTGGCCCACTTGGGTTGTCCCTTTACCAGTATACTTTCAGCTACAAGTGACAGAAGACCAGCTCAAAAGAGCTTAAACAGGGGCGCCTGGGTGGCTCAGTGGGTTGAAGCCTCTGCCTTCAGCTCAGATCATGATCCCAGGGTCCTGGGATCGAGCCCCACATCGGGCTCTCTGCTCTGCGGAGTGCCTGCTTCCCCCCTCTCTCTTCCTGCCTCTCTGTCTACTTGTGATCTCTGTCTGTCAAATAAATAAATAAAATCTTTTAAAAAAAAAAAGAGCTTAAACAGCAGCGTGGTTTATTATCTCATGTATCAAGAAGGGCAGAGGTAGGAAGGATCCAGCAGCTCAGCAACCACATCAAGAACCAGATTCTTTCCCATATTCTCACTCTACCATCCTCGGCACATCAGCTACTGGCCTCCTGATCACAAGATGGCTGCAGCAGCTCCAGGCTCCACATCTTCATCAACGGAGTCCAGCCACAAGTCCAGTAGTCTCTTTTTAAAGAGTTAACTGTCATTTTAAAATGGTTAAAATGATAAATTCTGCGTTCTGTGTACTTATCACAATTAAAAAAAAATTTTTAAGCTAACTGTCTGAACCCATTGCAGACAAGAAGGATGCTGTTGCTAGGATCGGCGTACACCAGTCAGGATTATATGGGGAAGAGTGTTATAGATTAAAGCAGAACTCTGTGGCACAGAAGAAGGGAAAATGGGCTTGGGGGGCAGGCAACCAACAGTGTTTGTGACCATCACTGTTATTTAAAAAAAAAAAAAAAGCTGACTTTGTTGTCAATTTGTCACGGAGTCCCCTGCACCCTTGGTCTCCTTGATCCTGTTATTCTCTGAGATCTCGTATTCCCTCTCTCACTGAGGCGATATAGGATAATGGCTAACTGTATGGACACTGGAATTAGCCCTGAGTTCAAAACCCATTTCTACTACCAACTAGCTCAACGCCCTCGGGCAAGTCACTTTACCTCCCTGAGGCTCAGTTCCTTCATCTGTAAAATGGGTATAGGAACAATATGTACACCAGCCTTCTTATGAGGATAACATTCGGTGATGGATTCAAAGAGCTTAACACAATGCTGGGAATGAGAGTAAGTATTTAGTACATGCTGGCTCTTATAACTAGCTATCCATTTGTCCTTTCCTTCATTAAATATTAACTGAGTGTGACTGTAACCCAGGTACCAGACTGGGAACAGAGGACAGAGAAATGAATGTCACTCTGTCTGTCCTCCTAAGGAGCTCCAGGTCTAGTGGGAGAGAGAGATTTATAAGACAGGGAAGATGAGGTCAAGTGACAGCACAAAGGAAGGTGTGATCGCAACTCCTTGAGGGAGTCAGAGAAGCTTCTCCAAGGAGGAGATGCTTGAAAGGCTTGTTGGCATTTTTTAGGCACATGAGATGAAAAAAGTGTTCCAGACAGAGGGGGCGGCAAGTGCAAGGGCCCAGAGGCCACATGCGTTATGGCGCCCTGGGAGACCAGAGTGGTTCTGCTGTACGGAGATTTAGGATAAGAGAGGTCGGAGGAGGGCAAGAGAAGAGATGGTTCCCGAAGGGCCTTGTGTACCAGGCTGAAGAGCAGGAACTGTACCTTGAGGGCAGTGGGTGGCCCCTAGAATTTCTGAGGGGGGCAAGAGGCAGGTTTGGGGCTGCCTGGCAGCTCTTATGAAGGCTGAGTTTGAAGCGGAGAGATGGGACAAGGTCATTTCAAAGAGCACTGCTCTGCTTTTCCCCCTTCCCTTCTCAACATCCCTTCCAGGGGGCCGGCTTTGTCCTCCAGAAGCCCAGTACACCAGAAATACACCTTCCCAGATTCTCTACCTCGTCATAGCAGAGATGGGGCTCCCCTAACACACACCTGGGACATGCAGCCCTCATCCTGCGGGGTCTTTGAAAACCACTCAGTCTTCCCCACGAGGAGTAAGGAGCCTGTGTCTCCGCCTCCTTTCCCCCGACCCCCAGCCCTCCCTTCGCGGCCCTCCTTCCACCATCTTCCAAATGCCCCCCATTTCTCAAACTCCTACTGTTCTACCTCCCTCTTCTCCTCCCCTAAGATCCCTGCCACACGGCCTGTGCCGCCTGCTTTGCTCACATGGGACTCTGACAACAGTCTCCAGGTCTTCTCCATGGCAGGCTCAAGACCTCCTTGCCCATGTCCGAGCCACGCTCACTCTTGGACCTCGCGGACAGTGCTGGTCTTATCTGCTTCCCTTCCGCCTCCCCCTCACATGGCCCCTCCCTCTTGACCTCCAGCTGCTCCATCACTGAGACCACAGATTCTAAGGCCCCCAGACGCCCAGACTCCCACCATAACCTCCTGCTGCTCCAGACCTTTGCTCCCTTCCTCCTAATCCAGGTTCTTCCCATTTGGACCACTCAGTAGTGATTCGGGCACTGGCCTTGCCCCAACGTCTCAACGGCAAACCCTCTGCCTCTTCCTGCCGGACTCCGTGGGCTCATCCCCCGCTACCCAGGATGGTCTCATTGCTGATCCACAGCCACGCTCAGCTGGACCCTTGGCCGCCAGTGTGGACCCCTCAAGCCACCCAGGGCCCCACCCTGGTCATAACAGCTGGGACAGCCAGGGGATTCCTTCAATTTCCTTCTGCTACCCCTAAACCCGTGAACCCTACTCAGAACCTCTTTCTCCCCACACTCCCCTTCTTGGTAAACAGCAGTGAACCTGATAAACAGGAAACTGGCATTAGTTTCCATTCTCACCCCTCATCCCTCCCACACCACTCCATTGTCAAATCCTGTTGGAGCTACCTGTGGACCATCCCCGAACCCAGGGACTGCTCACCTCACTGCTGCTGTTTACCTGGCCTGCACAGAAGCATCCCTGACTGTTCCCTCTGCTTCTGCTCATTCCCCTCCCCCCCAACCAGCACAGGCTTCACACAGTAGCCAGAGAAAAATCTTAAAAATTATAAGGCAGATCCCATCACTCACAACCCTGTTTAAACCTTCCAGTGATTTTCCATCGTACTTAGAATCAAATCCAAACACCATCCCTTATAAGGCCGGATCCCTCCGGCTTCATCTGTCTCCTCTCTTGGCTTCAGCCTCACTGGGCTTCTTTCAAGTCTTTGACCACTTCCTTGTCTCAGGGCCTTTGCACAGCTCTTCAGATGGGCAGCTTCAACATCCCTTTGTCGAAAGGGCCATCCTGACCACTCCGTCTCGCTAGCTCCCCCATCCTTCCCAACCACCGCCTCCTTCTCCTTTTCGTTCTATCGGGTGCGTGTTTGGTAATCATCTCCTGCTTGCTCCCTTCACACCTTAGGGTTCCCGGTGCCTGTGTGTGAGAGAGCCCTCCTCTCTCTCACAGACATCTCGCCCTGCAGGACACATTGCTAAGGTCACCAAGGAGCCCTGAATCGCCATATTCTACAACTTCTATGTCTTTCTCCTTCTCTCTAGCTCTCTGCAACCCCTGATACCCCCTCCTTCTTGGAATGATTCTCTCCGCCATCCTGGTTCCAGTTTCTTGCCCTCCTCTCCCCCTCTCCTCCAGGTCCTAACTGTAGGCAGATGCAAGGTTATCCCCGGCCCTCTGCCCTTGCCTTCAACCATGTACTAATACAGGTAAAAAGCACAATATCCAAGAGTAAGAGAAGTAAATGTGATGGTTAATTTTATGTCAGCTTGGGTAGGCCATGGTACAAACATCATTCTAGATGTTTCTGTGATGGTAGTTTTTAAATGAGATTAACATTTAAGTCAGTGGACTCTGAGTAAAGCAGATGACCCTCCATGCTGTGGGTGGGCCTCATTCAATCAGACCCAAGACTGAAGTCCACTGAGCAAGAAAGAATTCTGCCACCAGACACCCTTTGGACTCAAACAGTAACACCAAGTCTTCCCCAGGTCTCCAGCCTGCCAGCCTACCCTGCAGATTTTGGGCTTGCTAAGCCTCCACAATGATGTGAGACAATTCCCTAAAATACACACACACACACACACACACACACACACACACACACTATTGGTTCTGTTTCTCTGGGAACGCTAATATATTAAGCGATGACTAAATGTTAACTAAAACCCTCCCAAACTCTTTTCCTTAATGAAATTACTCTCACAGATCCAAGCCCATTGGGTCTGAGAGTCCAGATGCCCCGGTCTTTGTCCTGGATTGGCCGCTAGCTGAGTGGATGCTCTTATCCAAGTCCCGGTCTTGCTCGTATCATTAAACAGCAACTCTAGCTGCCCAACTGCTCGAGGTAAAACCCCAGAGATTTGGCTGGCGTCTCCTTTACTCCCCAGGTCTGATCCCATAACAAGCTGTTTCCCTTCCACCAGGGTCTCCCGGATGTACGCATTGGGCTCTGTCCGCTCTGCCAGCACTTGCCCACTGGTGCTGTCTCCCACCTTCCCTCCTACCCCACAATCCGCAGCAGCCAGACCAATCTGTAAAATCACTCTGATTTTTAAAGAACATAAATCATATCATATCATAGTCCTTGTATAAGTTTGCTATGGCTGCTGTAACAAATTATCACCAACTCAGCAGCTTCAAACACACAAATGTATCATCTCACAACTCTAGAAGTCAGAAGTCTGAGGTGGGTTATTGGGTCTGCGTGTTTTTTCCGCCTTCCAGAGGCTGCTCATGTGCATGGCTCACGGCCCCTCCTTACATCACTCTGACCTTCGCTCCTATCACCACATCTCCTCTGATGCCGATCCTCCCACCTGCCATTTACAAGGCCCCTTGTGATTGTATGGCCCCCCCACCCCGGATGACCCAGGATACTGTCCCCATCTCAAGGTCCTTCACATATGCGCAGGTTTTAAGGATTCGGATATAGATCTCTTCAGGGGATGTCTAGCATAGCTCTTAAATCCTCCCAGTGGGTCCCCCACTGCGCTTAGAATTAGAGACAAATATCCCCCCACTTCAAAGCCCCCTGGGGCCTGCCCCTACCCACCTACTTTGCTGTGGCAGCTACGTTGCTGTCCCCTGCGTGCCCCAAACACGCTTTCCCTTCTTCCTTCAGTGTCCTTCAGCTCCTTCTTGTCATTTAGGCCTCTGCTCGGATGTCACCTCCTCAGAGAGGCGTTCTCTAGTCCAAAGTAGCACTCATAGTCCATTTTGAATTATTTTCCTCATTGCCCTTAATCTCGGCCTGATATTCTCTTGTTGATTATTTGTTTGTTGGCTGTCCATCTTCCCCATTAGAATACCGACATCTTCAAAGCTAGGACCCTGTCACTCCAGTGTCTCTGGTCCTGGAATTCAACTAGTATTCATTGAATCTATCAGTGAGCATTGGTCTCCTCATTTTCCCAATAAGCATACATTCTGTTTCATCACCTTCTTTTTTTTTTTTTTTAAAGATTTTATTTGTTTGTTTGAGAGTGAGAACGTGGGGGGAAGGGCAGGGGGGGGAGAGAGAATCCTCAAGCAGACTTCCTGTAGAGCACAGAACCTGATGTGGTGCTCAATCTCACAACCCTGAGATCACGACATGGGCCGAAAGGAAGAGTTGGATGCTTCAAAGACTGAGCCACCCAGGCGCCCCACTGTCAGCTTCTTTTGAGGAGTAAATGAGGTAATGATAGCTACCACTTTCTGCAGCCAATAATGAGTCACGCCTTGCCCTAGGAACTTTACCCTTAACATAGAATGTTCATGTCTTAGTTCAAGGTCATCGGTGGCAAGCCAGCTCAAGGGAAAGGAGGTTATTGGAAGGCTGCAACCCATGATCTGCAAGCATCCAAGGAGAGGGAACAAAAATAGGAGAGATGGGGGGGTGCCTGGGTGGCTCAGTGGGTTGAGCCTCTGCCTTTACCTCAGGTCATGATCTCAAGGTCCTGGGATCCAGCCCTGCATCAGGCTCTCTGCTCAGCAGGGAGCCTGCTTCCCCCTTTCTCTCTGCCTGCCTCTCTGCCTACTTGTGATCTCTCTCTCTCTGTCAAATAAATAAATAAAATCTTTAAAAAACAAAGGAGAGGGGCGCCTGGGTGGCTCAGTTGGTTAAACGGCTGCCTTCGGCTCAGGTCATGATCCCAGTGTCCTGGGATCGAGTCCCACATCGGGCTCCTTGCTCGGCAGGGAGCCTGCTTCTCCCTCTGCCTCTGCCTGCCACTCTGTCTGCCTGTGCTTGCTCTCTCTCTCTCTCTCTCTCTCTGACAAATAAATAAATAAAATCTTAAAAAAACAAAAACAACAACAACAAAAAAAAACAAAGGAGATATGGGCTGCTTCCTGGGGACCAGAGAGGAGATGGTCATCATTCTCCATCCTTCCCTCTATGAGGCCACCTGGTCCTTCGTCACCACTCTTGTCTGTGCAACGGTGACTTCTCTCTGAAGACCCGCTTCTTCTGCTTCCACATGGCCACTCATGGTGCAACACAGCCTCAACTCTTTGCCACCTTACAGTGTAGCTGCCCAGGATCCACTTCTGTTTCCCAGGGTCCCCAGCCCATTCCAGAAAGAGAGCATCCAATTGCCCTGAAGAGAGTCCATTATTGACCCCTGGTGCCATCACCTGTAGGCAGGATGATGAGGTCATGAGACATGCGTGGCTACCTGGGCATGTGCCTTCAGGAGTGATCGTGGACAGGAACAATTCCCAAGAAAGGAGCATCGTGACCAGGCAGGCACCCCCAAAACACAGCTGCCATGATGCAGAGAGCTTGTCACACTCTGACACCTAGTGTGTATTCATCGTTCTCCCCTTCCCACCTCCCTTCTGTTTTTACAGACCCATAGTTCTCTGGCTTCCTAATACACCTGTCTCCAGCCTGGTTCTCTTATCTTCACACCTGCCAAAACTTCAAGCTGCCCACCATGTCTTCAAATTCAGGTTAGAAAAACCAGATTTGGGCACCTGGGTGGCTTAGTCAGTTGAGCAGTTGCCTTCAGCTCAGGTCATGATCCCAGGGTCCAGGGATCGAGTCCCACATGGGGCTCCTTGCTTACCAGAGAGCCTGCTTCTCTCTCTGGTGCTCCCTCTGTTTGTTCTCTCTCTCTCTGACAAATAAATAAGATCTTTAAAAAAAAGAAAAAGCCAGATTCCTCTTCCCCTGAAATTGGCCCATATTCCCAGTTCTTCTGTCTCTGACCCAGCCAAACTCCAAACCCTGCATCTCCCTTCACCCATCTCACGGCCTGGGAAACGGTGCCTGCCTTCCTACCCCACCCCCAGGAGCATCGCTGTCTCCTTCTGACCCCTGGTCTTTATCCCTTGAGAGTGAATGTCCGCGCTCACCCACAGCAGGGCAGGGCAGAGCAAAGTGGCAAAGCTCGATGCTCTGGAACCAGATGAACCTGGGCTCTGGCCAGCTCTGCTCGTTCATTTCGTCTCTTGAACTTGACAAGTTCGGTTTCCTCATGCATATGCTATTTTGCATATGCATATGCAAAATGCTAATAATGATAGTTCCTGCCTTATAGGGCCGAGGTGAGAACTGATATAATTCACAGATAGGAGACATATGCATTTTTTCTCAGTGATTGATTAGGTTCTAGCAATGTGCCAGGAAAACAAAGATGAGTAAGACATAGTCCCCTGGCTTTAAGAAACCCAAAGTTTCCTGACAGGTCTGCGTCACTCACGACAATAGCCTTTCGACTTCCTGCCTGACAAGGCCCCTCTGGCAATACAGAAACCGCTCATTATGTTGTACAACATTAATTATACTTAACTAGCTCCCAGTTATAAGAGCAATGACGATTATTTAGAAAACATATAGGAGGATTAGGATGGCCCTTAATCCCCCCACTGTGGTAGAATTCGTTTCTTCCAGGTACTCTGTTTTGCAACAGTCATGTCACTCATCATGTACAGTTTATATCAATTGTCACCTTGCAAGTGTCGGGCTAGGCCATTAGAGGTCCTTTGAAATATCATTTGAACGGCTTCTGCCGGCAAAGCTGTGAGCGTAGCAACACATACTTACCCCCCATTGACTGTTAGGCATTTGGGGTGGGGGGTTGCCCCTGTGACAAATAACGCACAATGTACAGGATCTCTCCCCGGGCTCTGGCACTGGAAGCCTGGTGTTTACACCTGCCGTTGCCCTCATGCTCACGACAGTGCTGGGAGTGGATGTTATTATCCTCATTGTACAGGGCAAGGAAACAGGGCTTGACCATTCAGGCAAGGGCCCATGACACGCTCAGGGTGTGGACGGCCCCCCTCTCCACCACATCAGTTAAGGCCACAGACACTCCTTCCTGCCTCGCTGGTGTGAAGGCTTCTAAGGCTCTTTGCTCGTCTTGCCAGCGTGCTTTCCAGCACCCAGACAGGGCCTGGCACATGGTGGACGCCTGGGAAATAGCAAGCTGACAAGTGAAACAGGTGACAGAACTTTTCTTTTCCATCATATCACCTACACCGGCTAGTCTCTTTGAAGAAGAAAAAAAAACTGCTAATTTGAAATGTTTTCGTTGCTTCAACCTGCATTTCTTGGACGACAAATAAGACGGAATATGTTTTACCAATGTCTCTAATTTCTCTCCTGTGAATTTTGCATCCACATCATTTGCCCCTAAATCTACTGGGGTCCTTGTGGGGGTTTCCCCCTTTAAGTTGTGTAAGATTGTTACAGGGACAGAATATGAATCATCTGCTTACCATATTCATTGCAACTATTTCCCTACACCTCTTGTTGGCCCTTGATCTCAGGGTCATGATCTCAGAGACCTGAGATCAAGCCCACCTTGGGCTCTGTACTGAGCGTGGAGCCTGCTTGAAAGTCTCTCTCTCCTTCTGCCCCTCCCCCTTCACTCATGTTCTCTCTCTCTCCAAAAACAAACAAACAAACAAAAAATTGGGGGCGCCTGGGTGGCTCAGTCATTAAGCAGCTGCCTTTGGCTCTGATCATGATTCCAGGGTCCTGGGATCGCAGCATCAGGCTCTCTGCTCAGCAGGGAGCCTGCTTCTCCCTCTCCCACTCCCCCTGCTTATGTTCCCTCTCTCACTGTGTCTCTCTCTGTCAAATAAATAAATAAATAACTCTAAAGGGGAAAAAAAAAAAAGTGGGCAGCAGTGCACCTCCGACTTTCGCTGTATCTCTCGGATCCTTGTCAGGAGCCTAAGCAAAAAGCAGGTTTCTAATAAATCATTCTCTGGGGTCACATGACGTTTCGTGTGCTTTGCGGACACTCTCACTTCTTTCAGTCAAAGGCTCCCCCACAGGGAAGGGATTACCATTTCCATTTTGCTGATGAGGCACAGAGAGGCTAAGTGACCTGCCCATGAGCCTTATGGATTGTAAGCAGCCAAGTCTGGATCTGAATTCAAACCGTCTGGCCCCATGTCCAGGCTCCCTCCGGCACACCAAGATTCGGGGAGAGATCAAAGCAACAACTTCAACAACTGGCAGCTGGTCTAGGCCCCAAAGGCCTTTTTCTTGCAGGTTGGATTCACAGCTTCCACTGAGCTGTTGTTTTACCCGGTGTTCGTGACTCTTTGCCTGTGTGTGTGTGTGTGTGTGTGTGCGCGCGTGAGCACGCATGGCATGGGAGGAAGGAAGGGAATGAAATAAGGAAGAGAATGGGGCTGACAGTGGATTGTGGAAGGCCTTGAATGCCAAACCAGAGACTCAAGACTTTATTCTGTAAAGGATATTCAGATTCTCCAGCCATATCCCTGCTCCTCCCAAAAAACAAGGGCCAGCCTCACCCAGACTGCAGGGCCCATGGGGGGGAAGCCCAAGGGAGGTGGCAGAGCTGGGAAAACCTCAGGAATGTGTAGCTGTCAGCGCTCCTCCACCTTGCAGAGAAGGGAAGCAGGCCCAGAGAGGGCAGGTGACTTGCCCAAGGTCACACTACAACTTAGGGCCCGGAAGCCAGGTGGCCCAACTCCCAGCTGAAGCCCCCATCTCCTAACCACCCAGCAACTCCAAAAACACCAGGGTGTCTGTACGGAGACAGGACTGAAGCTCTCATTCACTTTCTTGCTCCTTCCATTTACTCAACTCGTATATATGAAGATTTACTGTATACCAACTTTTAAACTGAAACCGAACAAAATTAGACAGCAACGGCAAACAAAACAGACTTTGTCCCTGCCCTTGAGGGCAGCCCAGAGGAGGAGAGGGACAAGTAATGTAGCAGTCACAATTCAGGGGAATGGTGCTCCCTTTGGGATGAATCAGAGGTAGCAGGACCCCTGGGCAAGGTGGACAAGCCATAAAGGGTCCTAAAGAAAGTGACTCTCAGATGGTCCCAGAGAGCACAAGCTGGTTAGGCCAAGAGTGGAGGGAAGGTCTGTATTGAGGGCAAGAGCACAGGGGCAGTCCTGAAGCCTGAAGGTGAGTAATCATCAGAGACCCCCAGGAAGCAGGCTATGCCCAAGCCACACTGTGAAGGGGGAACCCCAAGAGAAGATGCTACATACACAGGGCTGTTGGGGGGCGGCCTGAGTCTGAGTGCATGGAGGCTCATGTCAGCCCCTCCTCCTGCCAGCCTGCCTCAGACAGCAGTCACCCAGGGCAGGCCACACAGCTCATCATGGTCAGGCGCTGGGGCCCGTGGACTCTGGAGAGAGGAGACGATGGACAGCCCCTCACCATCCTGCAGAACGAGCCCTCCAGTGCGGTTCAGGGCCTGAGCGAGCTCAGGAGTGGGGACAGCGGGGATTAGGAGAGGGACAGGGTGGCTGGGGCAGGTGCAGCAGTCAGGCAGGAGCGCCTCCGAGGAGAGTGAATCTGTCCCTCGTGACATGTATGTCCGGGATCTCCGTGCTCATCATTGGCGTGTGCGGACATGTGTGTGAACCACTATCTGCGATATGTAGCTGCATCCGGGGGGATGGGAGCCCACGTCGGTGTGTGTATCCACACGTGTGTGTTTGGATGTGTGGGGATCAATGGTTATGGACACTTGCTTGCCCAGGTTGTGTGTGTGTGTGGGACTATGTGTGTTTGAGTGTGTATTGCTCGCACTTGACTCTAGATAGGACACATCGCTCTTCTTCTGGGGGTGGGGAGGAGGGTCTGGATTTGCTAGCCCCAGCCCAGGCGTCACTCTCCACCCCTGATGCCCACCCCAGCCGTCTGCTCTGTGATGCACTCCTGCCCCGGGACACCAGGCCAAATGCTGACTTCTTCCACCTCCTTTGTGCTGGCTTCCCAGGACCCTCCTTTGTCTGGGAAGAGTTGAAGGCTGAGGCAGAAGCAACTCAGACTCACATACCTGCACACACATCCCCAATACGTACAGACACTCAGACGTGGCGAGCACATGTGTGCACGCCACATATGAGTGCAAATACGCACACACGCTCACATCGTCTAGACACTGCTCAAAGAGACGGATGGAAAGAACCCGCTGAGTCAGTGTGCCCCCAGGAGGCCTGGGTGCCGTGGACTGCGTCCTGCAACTGATGTCCCATGTCTGGTCCCTATTCAGGGGGTGTCTAGGTCAGCGGGAGCTGGAGTTGGTAGAGGCAGTTTCTGGACACAAGAGCATACATGGAAGCCCTCAAGGGCATCCTAAGAACAGGTAAGGATTTCTGTGTGTGTCCTTGAGACTGGGGATGGGAATGATACTCCAATGCTAGCACACCTACCCACATGGACTAGCTGTGTCATCTGGGCCTGCTTAACAGGGAAGTGGACAGAGCAAGGGCTACATAGGCCCAGCTCTGCTATTTACTTGGCTGTGTGACCTTGAGAGAGTCACTTAACCTCTCTGAGCTTCAGGCAAAGAGAATAATTGTACCTACCTCCTAGAGTTAAAGGAGAGCATGACAGGTACAAACTCATTTCTTCAACGTGTATTTACCGAGTGCCTACCATGTGCCAGGCACGATGTTAGGCCCTGGGTTTACAACACTGACCAGAGCTGAGAAAAATCTCAGCCCGCGTGGAGTTGCGTTCTGGTACGTACACTAGTATGTGCATTGTCCTGAAGCAATGACTGGCACACAGTAGGTGCTCAACAAATGCTTACTTCTTGCCCTTTCCTCCCACCTGGTTTTATTTCCAGTTGAGGGGCAAGGCAGTTCTTGACTCCAGGCCAGACTCCTGCAAAAGCCTCCTTCAAGGGCAGGAACAGGGTGGGAAAGGCTGTGAACCCTGCAAGTGGGCAGCAGTTGAAAGCACAGCAGTAGCCAGGGCTGCCCTTGGCCTTGGGGCAGGGAGCGGAAGATGGGCTTCTGTCCTCACTGCCCCCCCTTGCGGCTGGGAGAAGAGGTCCCCATCAGGGCAGCTCCAAGTGTCCCCAGCACCACCTGCCACCCTGCCGCACCCCTCCTTTCCCCAGGACGGGTGGTCCTGAAGATTCAGCAGATGGGCAGGAAAACAGTAAGGGCCAGAAAAGGCTGCTGGCCCGCCCTACCGGGACAGGATGCTGTCCTACCGAGGTGAAGGCCCAAATGGGAGTGTTTGCCAAAGGAGAGAATTCCCAAGAGTGCAGGCTACCCTGGAGGGGGAGGCAGGTCACCTGGCTTCAGGACAGAGTCAAGCTTTTACCGAGCACCCGCTTGGGGCCAGGTGCTTTGGTGGCCACTGACATCAGAGGGTCCTCACCACAAAGCTTATAGTGTGCCCATCTTGCAGGGAAGCAAACCCAAGGCTTGGAGAGGTGAGATGTTTTGCTCCAAATCACAGAGCAAGCCAATGGCTAAGAGGATCTGAACTTGGATCTGTTCTGACTCCAAGATCAGAGGAGAGAAGGAGGAGCCCCTGGTTTGCCTAAGAGTCCAGAGTATGAGCAGGGAAGGGAGGGGCCCTGGGGCCCTGGGGGAGCCTCTGACGGCAGGGCTCTGACTTGGGCCCCCAGGGAACACGTGTGAGAGCTCCCGAGCTGCTCTGGGCTCATCGGGGTCAAGCTGCTCTGGGCTCATAGGGATCAAACAAGGAAAATCCTCCCACCTGCTTTGGAGGTCTGGTCTGGGGGAGCAGTGGCTGTGAGTCATAGATTGGAAGGTGAGTGTGGGGGAAGCTGAGGGAGGTAGAGTGAGCCTGGAGATCCCAGTTCCTTACTCTCCTCCTATTCTCAGAACTCCTCAACCCCACAGCAGCCCACCACGATGCCGGACCTCCTAGGGGCTCCGGGAGACTGGTGGAGGGTCGGTGAACCTGCTTGGAGCGCCCCAAGTGGGAGCTGTCTGGTTTGGTCTGACTGAGCCCTGACGGAAGCCACCTGTGGTTGGCAGGCACTGGGGTAGGTGGGAGGGCAGAGAGGGGGGCCTCTTGTTTCCAAGTTCATGGCTCAGATCTGGGAACTAGGATTGGCGGACAGGAGGTGCCAACCCAGGGACTACTGGGGCAGGGGAGTCATCACTCTGACCCTTCATCCTAATGATTTGTCTCTCCCCCAACAGAACCTCCCTTTCACCTGAAGCTTCTGGAGAGTTCTCCCAGGGTGTGTGTGTGTGTGTAACTGGGCTGAGCCCTGCTAGGCATTAGGAGAGGTGTTTATCATCTCCCACCCTACCCATCCCGGGCCCCCAGAGTCACATGGGGCTGGCCCCCCTACAGTAATGTTCCCAGCCTGCCCAGAAGTGGGAGCATTTGACTTCCTCCCTCAGCCCCATTCCCAGCAAACCCACCTCTGGTCCCAGCAACCCCTCCCACCTATCTAATCCCCAGCCCCTCCCCCAGGCCTCCCAGCAAGGGGAGCTGGATGGGAATGTGTGTGCAAGTGTGCGTGAGTGTGTGGGAGAGTGTGGGTGCGTTAAGGAGAGTGGGCATAGGAGTTTCACTTCTGAGGGTACGTACCCTCATTTCCATGTGTGTCTGTGTCGTGGGGAGACTGGGTTGCTGAGCACACAGGCAGGCGCCGCTCTGTCAGTGGGGGTGGG
The DNA here is from genome assembly GCF_963455335.1 of Martes martes. NCBI lineage: Eukaryota > Metazoa > Chordata > Mammalia > Carnivora > Mustelidae > Martes > Martes martes. The sequence goes on along the minus strand of NC_137891.1, from coordinate 162,923,116 downwards.
ATGGAGTCCGGGATCACGGAACCTCACGGCTCCCAGGGACCCTGGAGAACCTCCGATCCCACCCTGTGCCCCTGCATTTAGTATAGGAGCAAATAGGCATGTGGGGGTGCCTGCGGGGAGGGGAAGGAGGGAATAGTAACAGTTCCAGTGACCAGGGCTCTGTTCCAGGAGGGTCAGCTGGCCGCCAGGCACCAGGCCAGGTGCTCGCACACAGGACTTCTGCCGGCACAATAGTCCCACAAAGTGAGGAAGGTTTGCCTACCCGATTTGTAAACAAGGGAATCGAGAGGTTCGCAGGGGGAAGAGGGCAAGGTCACATGGCTCAGAGGTTCAGCATCCAGACTGCAACCAAGACTGCATCTGGGCCCCCCTCTGGCATGTGAGGGCTCACCTGTGACTGGTGAGCTGTTCAGATAGGGGAGGACCTGGGTGGGGGTGGGGGGTTTGCGTGGGAGGCCCCCAGAGGAGACAGGTGCGTGGGCGGGAGGCTGGGCACACCGGGCAGCGTGTGTGGACTCGAGCACCTCTGTGGCAGCTGAGGCACCACGGTGGTGTGCACACCCACGCGTGGTAGAGTGGAGGTGAACGTGACCTGGGTGCGGGGAGGGTCAGGGAGTGGACCCGGAAGGTCTGGGTTGGCCGGGAGGGGGAGGGGAGAAGGAGGAGAGGAAGGGACAGGGAGGGGGAGAGAGGAAGGGGGGGGGTGTGCAAGTCCATGTGCATTGGAGTGAGGGTGTGTGAAGCCCCAGTTTTCTTTTCTTCCCTCTCTTCGCTGACTTCAACCAGGAACAGATGTCTGAGAGGCTGACGAATTGGAAACATCTGAAACAACTGTCCGAGCTGAAGTATAATAAATAGACCTTTCATCACGTTCCCTGGAAGGGGGTCGCTGGGGACAGGCTCCAGGGAGCATCCAGAGGGGCTGGGAATTGAGAGTGGCCGAAGGATGGGTGGGCAGAAGGACAGACAGACTGGCCTCCCCTCTCTGGGGAAGGAACGGCTGCCCCTAGCCCCTCCTGGCAAGCACAATCCTAGTTTTTCTATCTGCGCGGTGGGCTTGGTGTCAGTTCTGGGGTCTGAAACCTGGCACCCAGAGGAAGAAACATCGTTAACTTGGAGACAGGGTGACAGTGGACCACACGTGATGCTGGAGGCTGTAAGCTGGGCCTGAGCAATCCCGCAGACACATCGATGCCCTCACCCCCTGGCCTGGAGCTCCTCGGGCCTGGCTTCTACACCCCCCACGAGGCACACCAAGGCCTCCCCCTGGACCTGAGCTTTCCAGAGGAGGGTGCATTGTCCTTCCGGCCCCCAGAGGTCTGGGTCTGAAGGGTCCGCTAAGAAAACCACAGAGGCTGGCGCTGGTGGGGGCAGGCAGGGGCCTGGAGACGGGTGTACAACATGGGGTGTCCTGGCAGGCCTCACCCCAGGCCCACGTCTGCCACGGCAGACACACATTCCTGAGAACCGCCCTGGGAATGGAGGCCCAGAGGCCTCGACCTGACGGGATGAGGCACCCAGGAATTCCAGGGAAGGAGAGATGGGCAGAGGTGGGGCCACTGAGTGGGAGACTCCGGTCCAGGCCATCGAGAGGCTGGCTGTGGGAGGAGGTCACACCCCAAGCTTAGAATGGACAAAGGCATCTGAGAAATGGGGCCTCTGGAGAATTTGTCTCAGAAACCCCAGGGGCTGCATGTCCAAAGAAAGGGCCTCAGGGCCCAGTCCCCAGTTCATGGCTGGGTGTTTGTTTACGGGGTCTCTACAGGAGCAGCGGAGAAACATTCCCCTGATCCATCAAAGCCAAATAGAAGAGAAGGTAAAGGGTCCTGACTCCACCACCCACCCACCAGCTGTGTGACCTTGATCGCATTTGTAAGCTGCTGGACCTCAGTGCGTCTCTGTACAGTAGGGGTGCCCTGCCTCACAAGGCTGCTACAAAGATTCTAGGGGATGACATGTGAGTGCCCACTACAGGAGCTAGGCAAAGATCCACACCCTGCTTAAGAGCTATTGACTGAGGCTTTACTCTGGGCCAGGCTCTGCCCCCGACTCTGGAATTTGTTACAATGACCTAGACATCCTGGCCTCTGGGCCTTTGCACCTGCTCTTCCTTCTGCCTGCAGTACACTTCTTCCCACTCTTCATCTGGCTGCTCCTACTCACCCTGCAGGTCTCGCCTTGAACTTCCCTGCCTCAGAAGATCCTTCCCAATCCAGTGCCTAGGTGAGGACCCCCTGCTTCGTGCTCCCCTAAAACCCTGCCTTCACCCACTACAGCAGCCATTGCACGTTACTGGGACTACAGAATCAAGGAGGACACACCATTCTATTCTCTGGCCCCCAAGATTTGGAGCTCATTGAGGGCAGACACTGGTCCACCTTACTTGTTGTGGGATCCCCCAGCACCTATCAGGGTGGGGCCCGCAGTTGTCAATTTTTTTCAGGTAACATCTACTTGGCCCTGACTGTGTGCCCATTGCTGCGCTGTGAGTTTACCTACAATAACTCGCTCAATCTTAACAATCCTTGAGGAGGGTACTCTTACTATCTTGTGAAGGAGGTGGCGTCTTCCCCTGTCTGGAGCCCCAGGGACCAGAATGAACACCTCGAGGCCCTGCTCCTCCCTGCTAAGCCCCTGCCCAGACTTGGGGGGCCAAATTGGCTATCCTGCTGGGGTTTCCTGACCCACCCTGCCTTGGTCCCCGCCCCCATACTTTCCCTGTCTGCTGAGGGCATTAGCCATTGGCCACGGTCATCATAGGGACAGAGGCCTGATCTTCTTTGTTTAAGCAAACAAAGAAGCCAAATGTTCTCAGCTTGGACTGGACAAGGTGTCCTCCCTAATCCAAACCAATGCTTCCCTTTGGCAAGGGCTCCCTGTGAATCTTCCTACCCGCCCACCCCCTCCCCAGAGCCCCATCTCTCTTTTGAAAACCAGCCTCAGGCTGTAGCACCTGAGGTTTTGAGTCACTGGAGGTGGTTCCCAAAGGACCGGAGCAATAAGATCCATCTGACCCAAGTTCTCATGTCATGAGAACTCCTTGACCTTGGAGCCAGGACCAAGAGCTGGTCTCTCCCTGGGTGATGATGCGGCTGGGGACGGCTGGCGAGAGCCCGTCGCCAGGCGGGGGCTGGTTGATACACTTTCAAGGTTCTTTCCAGCACTGGAACCTAGAGTTCCTTGCACGTAGCTCTGCCCTAAGAATGAGGACACGTCTGAGTGTGTCTGCAACAGGCATCAGTACGTGTGTCTTAGAATGTAACTATGTACGCATGCCTGAGCACGTGACTCCAGAAGTGTGTTTGAGGGTGTAAGTGACTCCAAGTGTCTACGTAGGTCCCTGTGTGCCCACGGGGCTCTGATGGAGCCGGTTGGTCTGCCCTATGAAGGGATAAGGAGCTCCAGCAACTTGACGTTCACACCCTGCCCGGTTGCCTCAGCCTCGCCGGAAGCCTGGCTTGGACTCAGAGGATTTGGGACCTTTTGAGAAGGCCGCATCCCGGCCCCTTGTAGTCACCCAGACAGACCCGCTGGGTGGGGAAGAAACCCGAGCCTTTGGAGGCTCCCGTGGGCCTAACTCAGTTACACGCTCATTACACAGCTTCTCTGCTGTGAACCCAACCCTGTGGGGGTGGGGCAGGATGCCTGTTCCCCACCCCCACCAGCTCCGAAGCCACTGCCTCTCCCCCCATGTCCTCCTTTGGGGTGTGGGGAAAGGCAGAGGGAGGGAGCCCTGGAAAGGGATGAGGGGCCCCAGCCCTGCCTTCAGGGAGCCCTAATTCGAGAGAGGGTACTAGAGATGCCTATAGCTGGATGTTTCTTCCATCCCCCTAAAGGACGAGGATGAAAGCAGTGTGACCTGGTCGCAGCCCCCACCAGCCCCATGCTTTAAAGGACTCCCCTCAAAAAGCCTGTTTGTTCCCTGGCCCTCTGGTCAAGCACTTGGGGCGGCAAGGGCTGGGGGCACAGCCCCGACTCACTCTGGGAAGTGGGAGAGGCCTGACGGCTCTCCCCTCACACGAGATCACAGTTACTCACACTCCCAAACCTTCACAATTAGACGTGTGGTTTGCAAAACCCAACGCCAGCCTAATGAGAAGCACATTGTCTCCCAGAAGAAGCTAGGAGGAGAGGAGAGGGCAGCTCAGCACCCAGCTGCCCTGGGGAGGGCCTCCAAGCCGGAGGGAAGGAGGTCAGCCAGTTTCTCTGCCCATCCCCTCCAGCCCCCTTTCCCCGTCCCCCTCCCCCAGCAACAGGGTCCCCAGGCCTTTGCCTTCTCTCCTAGGGTGGGGAGGGTCATTTGGGAGCCAGATGTGGAGCTCCAGCCTCTGCGAGGGAGGGGAGCCGAGGGAGAGAGGTGGAGAATGGCCTTTGGAACCAAACAGACGGATACCCTGGAATTTGGGCTCCACCACTCACACATGAGCTGTGCGAGCTTGGGCGAGTTTCTGGACCTCTCTGAGCCTTTCTGCCAGCACCGCCAGGCTGAGGGGTTGTCCGAGGATTAAAGTAGATCATGGACTCCACAACTCTTAAGCCGTGCCCAAGGCGGGAGGTGGTTTAGGCTAGGAGATGCCTGGGGGATGTGGGGATGCGGACAGACAGAAGAGGGGAAGGATGCAGGGGTGTGTGTAATGGGGTTATTTTTTAGCTCATGAAGCAGCAGGCCCTGTGGGCAGAGGCCAGTGCTGGGTGTTCAGAGAGGAGGCCTGTAGGAAATCCAGCTGTGCCCTCCAGGCTCCCTGAGGGCGATGGGCAGGTCCTGACCCCTCCACCAGGGAGCAGTCCGGAGAAACTGCCAGGCTCCGTACCTGCCTGTGGTGACCAGGTGTGACCATGGTGGAGCCAGCGCCATGTCCAAGCCGGGATTTCCTCTTCTGTAAAGCGCAGCGGATCCCGGCCCTAGCTACCCCAGAAGGGTGACCCCAGATGTAAAGTAGCATAAAGGGCTCCTGAAGGTGCCTGACCCTGGGCAAGCCCACAAAGAAATTTCTCTCTCCCTCTCTCTCAATCCACTCAAAGCCATCTGATATTTACTGATCACTTTTGGGGGGGAGATTTTTATTTATTTTTTTGAGAGAGAGATAGAGAGAGAGAATGAGCAGAGGATGGAGAAGCAGACTCACTGCTGAGCAGGGGCTCAATCTCAGGACCCTGAGATCATGACCAGAGCAGAAGGCAGACACTTCGCTTAACCAACTGAGCCACCCAGGCGTCCCTGATCTAATCACTTTATATGTAGTATGGTATTTAACACTTCAAACGCCAGAGGAACAAGCCAAATGTCCATGCACTGGTAAAGGGACAGACAGGAGGTGCCCCTGTAGCAGAGTGGGCCTGAGCTCTAGAAAGCGGGGAGGCAAGGTGACCTGCTACAGCGGGGACGGACCTCAGTGTCCTCTGACCCCTCGGACAGAAGGCAGACACCAAAGACCACATCTCATAGGATTCCACTCACAGGAAACATCCAGGGAAACAAACCTATAGTGACAGAACACAAATGCGTAGTTGCCTGGGGCTCAGGGTAGGAACAGGGAGGGACGACAAACGGGCTCAAGGTGTATTTTGGGGGTGATGGACGCATCCTGAAATTGGACTGTGGTGCTGGTCATGCAGCTCTGTACATTCGCTGAGGATCCTTGGATTGTACACTTAACGCCAGTGGGTTTTACAAGTGAGTTTTGTACCTCAAAAAAGCTATTTAAAAAACAACCTCTAAATGAACATTAGTATCCCTTTTGTGCTCAGAACAATTCACAGGAAATTTCTGGAATTCAGTGCCAGGGCTGGTTGCTTCCAAAACCTAGTATTCAAGTCCTTTCATTTGGGAGATAAAAAACAGACAGACAGAAAACCTGAGAGGACGTTCTGAGTCCCGTTGGCTCTCCACTCGGTAGCCAAGAGCTGACACGCAGAAGTGAGACGAGGAACAAGGAGGGGGAAGGGTCCCGAAACTGTTCTTCCCCAGAGAAGAGCTGCTGGCCTCCCAGTAGGGGGCAGTGGAGGTGTCCCCAGGCCCCGCCCGCACTCGCTGCCATTGCCCCCCTCACGCCCCCACAGGTAGATTAGACTGTACATCTTTTATTTATTTCTCTCCCAATATACGGTATATATTAAAGCTGTGTTCTGAACACCTATTACATTCCAGGCTTTGCACACAGCGTCGTACAGGACTTCTTTCTGCATTTTGGAGTGATGTTACAAAGTAAGAATTATGATTTCCAGTTTGCAGATGAGGAAACAGAGACTCAAGTGGATGAAAGAGCTTGGCCAAGGTCACACAACTGCACACCGGGTGGGCTTTAGAAACAGGTGAAAGTCCAATGCTGCCTCTGTTCTTCCCAGTCCGCCAAGCTGCCTCCAATGGCTCATCGCCTATTTCTCTCTCTGTCTCTCAAAGTCTATACGTCTACCTCCTTGGGTCTCTGTCTTCCCAGCTCCCTCTTCTATCTGCCTGTCTTTCTTTGTCTCTCTTTGCTTGCCTCTCTCTCTGTCTCTGTCTCTGTGTGTGTGTCTCTGGCTCATTTATTTTTTAATAACCACAATAATGAGAAAAGCTCCTTTCCGACCCTCCTGGGGAGGGAGACAAAAGGAGGGGAGTTCAGGGAAGAGGGGGAGGGATAACCTCCCCTCTTGCTCCTGAGAAATTTAATAAAGGGCCTGAGAAAGTGCTGGGCTCCCCCGGCCAGTACCCTGGGAAAGGGGGCGGCCCCCTCCCCCACCACAGACACCGGCTCTGCACGGGCCTGGGGTCAGGGGAGGGAATGTCTCCGTGCTGGGCCCCCTTCTCCAGCTCACAGGCTTTATCTCTCCCCTCCCTGCTGGTGGGAGCAGTTCCCCCAGCTAATCCGCCCCTGAATATGGTCCATACCAGACTCCCTCCCCTTGACCCAGACCTGCCTGCTTTCCCAGGAGAGCTGCTCAGAGGGGAGAATCTCTCATGAATTGTAGCCTCTGGACTCCCAGGAGGTCAGGCAGTCCAGCCCCCTGCCGTGTCCAGGCCAGATCCCCACAAGGCTGTGCCCAGCCCCCACCAATGTCTGGCAAGAAGGGGTTGGGCCAGCCCCCCCCATCCCAGCCTGTGAGGAACCTGATGCCAGAGTGCTCAGCTGACTCCAAGACCCTCCCCAAATGCCCCAACCCCCACAGGAGAGAGCCCAAGATCCTAGGAGGCAGAAGCCTCGGCCCTCCCCTCCATCCCCTTGAGGACCAGCATTGGCCAAGATAGGTTACAGGCCTCCCCCGGCCTCACCTCACCCTCCAAGGCTGGAAGGACAGCCTGGCAGCCTGGTTCCATCTCCGGGAAAGGAAGGCCAGGTGCGGGCATGTAGCTGACACGGACCCACAGCAAGGAGCTGTGGGATTGGTAGGATGAGGCTAACTCATCAGACAGAGCACTGAGGCCAAGTCCAATGGCACAGGTGGGCAAGTCCAGCTCGCCAGCCAGGAATGTGCTCCAGGGTGTTGTCTGCCCAGGGAGGCTGAGGGCCCTGAGGCTGCCCAGGCATAGTCATCCTGCTGCTCCCAGGTGTCTGGACAGCCTTTCGTCCATCGTCCATTGGGAAACCGCACTTTGGCAAAGCTGACAGCGCCTCCCACCTGGCCAGGAACAGAAAGGAGGGGCTGGGGGGAAGAGGGGCCAAGGGCTGGGGCCCAGGAATGAGCATGCATTCGCTCACTCATTGGCTCACTCTGCAGTTCCTGCAGCTGAGCCCCCCAGGAACGGAGGGAGCATCCTAACCATAGCTTCTCCTCTGGAGGGCTTGCGAAGCGGCCGGCGCTGCAGTAATGCGCGGTCTCACTAGCTTCTCAAAGCAAAGCCACACGCTGTCTGCACTTTAAAGGGGAAGAGAAACAGAGATACAGATACAGTTAGGTCGCTTATCTAAGGTCGCACAGCCAATCAAGAAGAGTCACCACTCGGAGCACCCGGGTGGCACAGCTGGTCCGACTCTTGTTTCGGCTCAGGTCACAGTCTCGTGGTGGTGGGATCGAGCCCCACGTGGGGCTCTGTGCTCAGTGCAAGGTCTGCTTCAGATTCTCTCTCCCTCTCATACTCTCTCTCTCTCTCAAATAAATAAGTAAATAAATAAATAAAATCGTAAAAAAAGAAGAGAAGAGTCACAATTCAAGCTCGGCTTTGAAAGGTGTTGACGGGAGCATGGCTGACTCCAAGGGCTGGGCACGCCGCTTGGAGCGGAGATAACGAGGCACCCTTGCCGCCTCAAGGAACTCACACGCCAGAGCAGAAGTGAAGTAGAACTGGCTTCTGGGAGGGACAGGGAGGGGCACAGGGGTGGGAGCCAAGATAGAACACGAGGGTTTCAGTGACGGCTTCAGCTGGGACCGAGTCCACCTTCACGAGGAGCAGGAAGGCAGAGCAGTGATGTGGTGACATCACAGACACTGTCGACAGATCCCGATCCCGGCTGCTGTCAGGCTCCGCTCAGGCTAGCAGAGCAGCCCACCTGCCTGCCTGGCAGCTCGCCTCCCCAGTGCCCATGGGCAGCCAGAAACAGCCCACACCCCTGCACACCTGGGCCAAAGGGCTGGCCTTGCCTTTCTCTGGGCCCCTCGCCTGGGGCCATGGGCAGAGGAAGGGAGAAACAGCCAAGAGATGGAAGAGATGGGGAGACAAACACACCCGCAGCTCCCAGCCTGATCCTGCTCTATGCCAGAGCCCACTGTGGGTACTGACGAGCCTGTGGGGCGGTTCCCTGCCCCACCTTGAGGAGCCAACAGTCTGGCATTCTAGAACCTTCTCAGAGAGCTGTGGCCATGATAAGTGGAGGTAGGCACCGAGTGGAAGGCAGACAGGCCAACTCACAGAGCATGTGAGCTTCCACAGGCCCCTCTCTTGGGCTGGCAGACAGCATGGTGAGCAAAGGCCTGGCTGATTCCTTTTCTAAATCTGCAGGAGCATCTGACTTTGGCTCAGCTCATGATCTCAGGGTCCTGGGATCAAGGGGCTCTGCACTCAGCAGGGAGAGAGCTTGTCCCTCTCCCTCTGCCCCCTACCCTGCTCGTGCTCGATCTTGTGCTCTTTCTCTCTCTCTCTCTCGCAAATAAATAAAATCTTTTTTAAAAATCTGCAGGCACAAAAGCCAGAAAAGTAAAATATTTCCCAAACACCTGCCCCCACTGGCAAAGCACTTCGTGCCTTTTAAGACCCTTGTTCTCTCAGATTGTTTTGGTCCTCCTGTCCTTCCAGAGAGGAATCATACTCTCCACTTGAAGAAAGAGCCTCGGGCCCAGAGAGGTAAAGAGCTTTGCCTGAAGGCACACAGCCGGTAAGGAGCAGTGTGCAGAAGCTGCCTCTCCTGGTTCCTTGTCTGGGCTGTGGAGGCCACCCCCGCTCCTGCTGTGTCTACTGGCGTTGGCAGAACTCATGGGGAGCCAGGCTGGCTGGGAACAGGTCTCTCCCAAGGGGGCAACTGCAGGTGGACAGGCCCAGCTCCCACCTGGAGTTCAGCGCACGCCCCACGGTGGTGGTGGGCAAGCAGAGGCTCTTCAGGACACGTGTTTCCACTTTCACTGGAGTTGGGAATAGCAGAAAAACCTGTGAAGCTGCTAATGGGATAATGGAGAAAGTATTTATTTATTTTTTCGAAGGAGGCCTGTGAAGACCCGGGCAGGCTCAATGTGAGGCCACGGAGGCGGGAGGTCAGCCCGCTGTTAACAGGGATTAAGCAGATAGTGTGGAATGAGGGGGTTTCCGGGGCAGGGGCTGGAGACAGAGGCTGGAAGCAGGGGCTGGCCTGGAGCTCTCAAAGTTAGCTCCCCCAGGAGAAAGCAAGGCTGGACACAAGGTCTCAAGGCACTTCTAGACCTGGGGTGGGGCGGCAGTGGGGGGCTGGTTCATGCCCCGAGATTTCCTCCACACCTGCTCCCTGCTGTGCCTGCCCACCGGTGCAGGCCTCCAGGGGTCATCGAATCGGCCTCCTGCCTCTGGGCAGTGTGTCCTGCAGTAGCCTCCTAAAGAACATCCGTGTCTCCCTCCACGCACAGTGTCAGGAGCAAAGCAGGGCCTGCTGCTCCTTCCGCTGCAGCACGGACCATCGCCAGGCACCTAGTCCCATGTAAGAAATACCCTCTTGGTGGGGCGCCTGGGTGGCTCAGTGGGTTAAGCCTCTGCCTTCGGCTCAGGTCATGATCTCAGGGTCCTGGGATCGAGCCCCCCATCGGGCTCTCTGCTTAGCGGGGAGCTTGCTTCCTCCTCTCTCTCTCTCTCTCTCTCTGCCTGCCTCTCCGCCTCCTTGTGATCTCTGTCTGTCAAATAAAAAATTAAAATCTTAGAAAAAAAGAAATATCCTCTTGGTGAACATGCCACAAGGGTCTTGACAGCCTCTATCCCCACTCCTGAACTGGCTGTGGACATCTTTCCAGCCTGCAGCATTGCCCTTAGACCTCCCGTCCTCAACTGCTTAGAAGCCCCATTAAGCTTGAGAACAAGCGGCTTAGAGACCACACTGTCCCATGGCTCCTGGACATGGATTTGGGGGAGATGCACAGGGGCGCAGCAGGACCCCAAGTCTCCCCCACTCCCACCAGAGCTGCTCCCCTTTTATTGGTTTTCTTGTGGACACACGGCCTCGGCTTTCTCTCCAAATACTGAAGTGTGCACTACTGTAAGAAATGAAAAGCACTTCGAGGTCCTTGCCCTCACCCACTCTGTGCAGCTGAGATAGCTCAGGGCCCGGAGAGAAGAGACATGCCCAAGGTTACGCAGACCGGAAGCTGACTGCAAGTTGCTTGCCTCCTGGTCCAGAGCTGTCCCCCCACACTCTGCTGGAGTACCATCAGGACTTCAGGAAAACCAGAGAGGCCACACATCTTTCTTTAAGGAGTGAGGAGGTGGGAAGGAGAGTGGGGGTTGCAGTCACACACACATGCACCCCCACCCAACTCCCGGCCCTTGGGAAGCTGTTTCTTCTCTCTGGGCCAGCACAAGGCCTGCACTGAAGAGGTGACAGTGGGCCCTGGCGTGGAGGGCAGGGAGCATGCAGTGGCCCGTCTGCGTCGGGCGGTAGAAGGAGCTGCTCGTGCCTGCAGAGCCTCTCCTGCCTGAGGCCCCTTTGTGCTGGCCTGCCAGGTGGGGAGCAGTCCTGGCCCAGGGTCTGGATTCTTCTGCCCAGGCCAGGCTGCATTTCTCATTTCAGCCCCAGCCTGGGAAGGCTGAGGTCCTGGAGACCCCCACCCCGCGGCTTCCTGCACTCCAGGCTCGTAGGCGGTCCTGGATCCCTGCTGCCGCACACCAGCCCCCAGCAAGCACCTGCCATGCTCCAGGAGGCCTGGCTGCCTGTGGCTCGGGAGCTCACCCCACTTCACTGCCAAGGCCTTCTCCACCAGGGCAGCCCTTAAGAGTGTGCTTGGACACAGCCCTGCTTTGCCAAGCCCCACTTAACCACAACTACATTCTATTTCCTCGGGAACATGTGCTTGACATTCGTCTGTTCCATTTCCACCGCGCCCCCCGCCCCCCGCCCCCACTCGCTTTTCTGTTCTGGTCCCTGGTGCAGTCTCTTCCTTGGGGGAGCAAGGAGAGGTGTTTCAGGGGACACCCACCTGCCTCCATGCTGCCTGGCTCTGGGACGACAGGCTTAAGTTATTCCTGGAGATTTAGGCACACATTGGGAAGGACTTCCTGACCAATAGGGGCTTCACAGCTGGAACAGAAGCCAGAGGAAGATGGTGAAATCCTTGGCCCTGGAGACATTCTATGGGGCTGGGTGTGGGGAAAGGCTGGGGGGCTGCCTAAGGTGGAGGTAGGTCACCTCTTAGGGGCCCCAGGCCTACACCTGGCCACAGGCCCGAAGGCTGCGTTTCACGCCTTTGATAAATATTTGTGGAGCATCTGCTCTGTGCTGGGCATTACTAGGGTCTGGAGAAGACCAGGGAAGGAGAGACATGGAGACTATCCATCCCAGGTCATGGACAAGGAACGGGATAATTTCGAGATATACATTGTTAGTGATAGAGGATCAGTAGCTAATGACAGGACATGTGAGCCCATTGAGAGGGGAACCGGGTGGACTTCCTGAAGGCAGAGAGACTGGGCTAGAAAAAAGAGGGAAGGCCCCAGCAGAGGAAGACCCTGAACGCTGTAGCCTGGGACGTGGGCCCACTGAGACACACCCGAAATCTCCACTGGGCTGGTGTCAGGGAAACTTCCCCTTTCATGGGTGATTAAAAAAAAAAAAATGGATAGACCCGCAAAGCAAAAAATGAAATCACCAGATCGTCTGATTGACAGTAACCTGGATAGACATCCCTCTCCACTGTGTATTTTTAGCCTAGTGCTTGGCACACAGTAGGACCTCAATCAACATTTGTTAAATGAATGAGACATTTGGTCAGTCTGGAACTCAGCCCTCCCACTGGCCCCCTTTCTCTTCCAAAACTGCAACTTGTCTCAGCTCAGAACCCCACCAGGAGAGGATTAACCTCTAAGGCATCCCAAGAAATGTGTTTACCAGGTCTTTCTCCTGGCACCGTGTCCTGCAAAGGCATAAAGACAGCAACAGCTGTGCTGAGCGAACAGTGATGTGTTCTGCGTGTGTGCCACGTGCCAGGCACCGTTCTAATCATGCCCCGCTTGCCCTTCACAGCTCGCCTTGCAACCGCCGTATGAGCTGGACCCCACCACAGTCTCTCATGTTGCCAATGAGGGGGTTGAGGCACAGAGAGGTGATGTATCTCAGCGAGGACATACAAAAAGAAGGCCTTCCGGTGTTCTGCAGGCCGTCGGGCACAGTGGGGGCCTCTTGCTCTTAGAACAATTCCAAGGAGCAGGTTATCATCCTCTTTTACAAACGAGAAAACCAAAGCTCTGAGAGTGAAGTAGCTTGCCCAGCCTGGCATGCTGTCCTTGGCTCGCGACACAGTGCTCTCTCCTCTGCACCCCATCTGTTCCCTGGGGCCTTTCCCAAACTGGGGTGCGGATAGCCGCCCCTGGCGAGCTCTGGGAATGAAGAGAAGCAGCTCCGGGAGGAGAGCTGGCCCAGTGACTCCCCGGCAGGATTTATGTCCTGTCCAGGGCGGACAGTTTGGCTGCTGTATGAAAGGCTGAGCAGAGCTCAAAGATGGAACTTGTTCCGATTAAACGATTGCAAATGTCAGGCGGCACGGCCGGGGAGCTCCTTGCGCACGCACCCAGGCGGCTGGAGGCCAGGCCGCCGGGAACGAGCATGCCCGCTGACCTCACGGTTCCTCCTAATGCAATTAGAGCCCACTAGGAGACAGTGGGTTCCAACCCGGAGCCGGAGCAACATGCTCTCCAGGGGACGTGGGGCCCCTCCCTCCCGAGAGATGGCGCTGGGACAGAGGGTGTTGTTCTAATTAATTGACTGCACTCCATTCCAATGCAGATGGATGTAGAAATTACCTGCAGATGTGACTGCGCACAACCATTTTAACTGTCCGGACTGTCACGCAGGCTGGGGAGCCAGGGCCTCTCAGGGCAGGGTTCATTCCGTGCAGCCCCCTACCTCTGGGCCGGGCAGACTTGTGCCAGCCTGAGCGGAGTGCTGGCTCTTTAGGGCCTCCTGGCCGTGGGCGCTCCTTGGGCCTGCGCTGTCCTGAGGCCCAGCTGCCTGGGTGTGACTCCGCAGGGGTGCTGGCTAATGGCCTCCTGGAGGGTTTCCGAAGGGGAGGGGGTGGTGGGTGCACCGGGGAGTAGGCGGCCACGGTCCTCTGTACACGCTCCCACTCCCCAGGGCCCGAGCCTCCTCCATGCCTTCTGCAGAGCCCCCTCCCAGGGTCTTTGGACCTCTAGATATTTTTGGATTGTATAAAAACCATATATAAAACATTGGGTTTGTTTGATATAAAGACAAGCTGTTAGCAGTGCTTCCCACGCTGATGACGCAAGATCCATGAGAACACCGATCGGTGGATTGATTGATTCATTCATTCATTTCCACACCCAGGAGCCTCCCAACTCAGCTCCTCTTGCTGGGACATAACCGAGGATCAGATCTGGTCCCTGTTCTGGAGGACCTCACAATCCAAGGAAAGGAGATGGATGTACAAATAGCCGGTTACTGCAGGGTGGGATGGGCTGTCCTCCTGGAGTGTGTGGTACTAGGAGGAATCTGATGAGGGAAGCAACCTGGCCTGGGTGGTCAAGGCAGCCTTCAAGGAGGAGGTGGGGTTTCAAATGAGCCATGAAAGCGAATCGAACCTCCCCTGGGGGGATACGGAGAGAAGCTCAGCTTCTTCCCAACAGAAACCACGTGGGGGCAGGGGAGACCTGAGGAGTGTGCTGGGAGATGAACAGGGGTGGGTAAGCTAATGAGGGGCTGTGAATTTCATGCTGGTTTCAGGAGGAGTTCAGGTCTCTACCTGACAGGCTGGGAATCTTTGAAAGACTTCAGGGGTAAGAGGGCCCCATGGATAGAGCTCTATTTTAGAGACCCTCTTGGTGGAGGGTGGACTGGAAGGAGGGATATGGGGTGGGGCAGAGGCAGCAGGAAAGGAAAGGACATTTTTGTGACAAGGATGGACAGTGACGTCACCACCCTGGGACCACAAACTGGAGTGGGGTGGGGGTGGGGAATAAGGAGGCAGGAAAGAGGAGGAGCTCGGGAAGGGGCCCTTGGGGGAAGGAGGAGGAGGATTCTGCTGAAGGTACACACCCCCCCCCCCACAGCCAAGTGGTCCCCACTTGGGGCACCTGGACAGCTGCTCTACAGCCCTGGCTGCTTTCAGAAGTTCTGTGAGGACTTGCCTTCCCTCAGCATCCATTTCCCCACATGGAGTGAGAGGTTAATTCTCACCCCATTCCCTATTCTATCCATTTCCTCCCAGCATGGACCAGATAACTGGGAAACATTCAAGGAAAGTACCAGAAGCTCTTTGAAGGGAAGCACTTCTTCAAGCCAGTCTGTGGTGTTTTCTGAGCCCCCTGGGCCACTCTGGGTGCAGGGGCAGGGAAGTCCCGAGCCAGGCTTGCCAGCTTCCTCACCCAGCCTCCTCGGTGGCTGTCCACTTCCCTCTCTCTTCAGGCTCCCTCGGGTTGATCCCCCCAGCACACCACCTTGCCTCCTACCTGCCATGCAGTTGACACTCCCTCCACTTCCTACGCTCCCCCCAAACCCGCTGTGACTGCCTCCTCCATCCTGCCCTGCCCCTGTCCTGTGCCATCCTCTCCACCCCTGCTCTGGTGCTCCCCTCTCAGCCTTCACAAATGGTTTCTATGTCCCCCAGGCTAAAAGACTCTCCACATCTCCTTCAAGCTCTACTTCCTTCCCCCCTCGAAAATCTGCACTCATCTCTCCACAACCTCATCCCATGTCACCCCTCAGCACATGCAAGCTAGCTCACCCACAACCCAGGAAATTCTTACGGAGGTCACAGCCTGCATGGTTCCGTCCTCACCCTACCGGACCCCTCTGCACTCTTACCAGACCAGACCTGCTTCTCTTCTTGGAATTCTCCTTCTTTGGCTCCTGGCCCCCAGGACCTTCTGGTTCTGCTCGGATCCTTTCTGACATCAACTTGGACCGTGTCACATGGGATGAGAATCCCTAGCAAGACCCGTCAGATGCCTCTTCTTCTCTTTGCACACACATTCTCCCAAAGCTTTATCACTCTGGTGCCCATGCCTGTGGTGACATCCAAACCTATCTGTCCAGATACCGGCCGGATGTCCCCCACCCCTGACACTACCCACATTCTGTCTCCCACCACTTACCCCAAAACTCTTCCAGTTCCTGTGGCCCCTACCTTGCTGGAGGGTTAGCAACTTGAAGCCATTCTCTTCCTCACTCCCTACATTTATTACCAGGTTCCTTCCAAATCTCTCTGGAATGCACAGCTCTCTATCTCCCCTGCTGGAGTCCTGGTTTGGTCTTTTATCTCACACCAGACATCTCTGTCCTCCTCCGCCTGGGGTAGTGCTCTCCCCAGGTCCCTGTATGCCTGGCCTTGACCTCCCTCCCCACCACTGCATCTGCCACTGGCACCTTTCCCTCCTCCCACTGTCCCACCGCCTTCCTGCTCCTGTTCCCACCTTGGGACACTCTCAAAGGCTTTTCCACCAGATCAGCAGTTCTCAAACTTTTCAGTCTCATGACCCCATTACATTCTTAAAATTGAGGCCCTGAAAGAGCTTCTGTTTGTATTTACATGGGTTATATAGATCAATATTTGCCAATATAGAAATGAAATCTAAGAATGTTTTGGAACATTAGAATACCAATAAATATTTATTAAATGAATGAATAAATAAATAAAGCCACGATGAATGATGAATGAATAATATAAGTGAATATGATATAAATGATGCAATATGTATAACATGATAGAAATAAATGAATAAGACCATATTGGCAAAGGAAAAAAAATAAAACATTAGAGTACACAAGCACCTGTCTTATTAGCGGTCAGAGCAATATTGTTATTACCTATCCCTGGGTGTGGCAAAAATCCTTGTACACTCTTGAGAGAACACCAGTAGAAATGACACATAGTGTCTTCATGTGATACAATGTTTCCACCTGCAGATTCCCCTGACAGGGTCATGGAGTCCCCCAGACAACACTGAAAACTGCTGCAGGAGGTAATACACATCTGCCCATTTCTCTTCATTTAGGTCTTAGTGCACACATCACTTTCTCAGAAAGTCCCTTCTGCCCCTTTTATTCCTTTCCCAGGGCAGTCTATCCTGGTCCTGTGACCATCTGAAATTACCTATTTTCTTGCTCCCTTTGTTGTTCCTTACTAGAATGCAACCCCATGCAGGTAG
Source organism: Martes martes (assembly GCF_963455335.1). Lineage (NCBI taxonomy): Eukaryota > Metazoa > Chordata > Mammalia > Carnivora > Mustelidae > Martes > Martes martes. The sequence continues at coordinate 162,906,369 of NC_137891.1, read as the reverse complement.
AAGTCCAGACTCTTGTTCAGCTCGGAGCCCAGCATGGTGCCTGATACACGATAGACATTCTAAAAGAATGAGTTGTTTTCAAACCTTGGCTACATACTGAAGCCAAGGGGCCAGGGGTGTGCTTTTAAAATGCCCGAATCCCTGACAGTTAGATCAGCTTCTTGGGGTAGATGCAAGCACTGGTGCTTTGTAAAGCTCTCCAAGGGACTCCGATGTGCAGCCAAGAATAAGAACCACTGGTCTAAATCCTGAAATCCTCACTGATGGAGACGCTGATTCTTCCTCCCTTGGTCAGAGTTACACAGGGTAGAAGTCATGGCAACTCCTTGACTTGCCTGGGGACACCAGGTGTAGGGACAACAGGTTGGAGGAAGCTCTTAGGCCAGAGTCCTCCATGGGGGAGGAGTGCCCTCCTCAGATCCCGGGCCTTCGATCAAAGCGATGGGGTCCACAGCTTGAACCGGGGGTGCTGGTTACTCTCACAATCGTCTGCAGGGCTGCCTGCACTGGGCGCACTGGCTCCCATGCAGCGGTGTGGGATTCTGGTGCTTTGGTGACTCATGGAGATTGATGGTGACTTCAGCGGGTAGACATAGAAATGGGACATGTGCCCAGATTGCCCTGGGCCTGGGGAAGTCTTACATCCCCCACCCTTGCCTCTGAAGTGTAGCCAGGCACAGCCAGGAAATGCCACACCTTACGTTCCTGACTCCTACATGAGCAGTGCTTCCCTCGCTGAGCGGTCACCCGAACCCGAACCTGGGCTGGGAACCTCTGCTCCGGCCTGGAGTTGGCCACCATCTGGCTCAAAGCAGCTCTCGAGGCTAGAGCTGCTAGGGAGAGAAAATGTGCCCAGCACTGTGCTAGACATGGGCTGGTTTCATCCTGGAGGTTGTCAAAGGGACATCATGGTCTGCATTACACAGGGGAGGAAACTAAGCCACAGAGAGGTTTAGAGGACTTGACTGGGGACACCTTGCCAGGTCTGCCTCAGACGGCTATGTAGTGGATGGGGTCATGGAGATCATAGAGGATTAAAATTGAAAATAGGCTCTGCCCTTGGAAAAGTCACGTGACCTTCCTAACTCGGGCTCCGTATCTGCAGAAGGAGGGAAATAGTGCCTACCTCACAGGGTTGTTGTAATGGGTATAAAAGCTCTAGGTATAAGCACGAAGCAGAGAAGTTGCTCAATAAGTAGTCATTATATTATTATTATTATTGGTTCCAAAATCCTTCTTTTCATCGCTCCCTGGTGCTTCCTTGAGGAAAATTCTTTCTATACAATTTAAAGCCCTTTCACACGTATCAACCCCTTTACTTTTCACAGTGGCCCTGTGAGTTGAAACTTTTGTCCATCCCACTTTATTTCTGCTTTTTTTGATGAAGACAGTGGGGTCCAGAGAGATCAAGTCACCTGTTCAGGTCCCACAAGGGTGAGTGGCAGATGTCCCAACTCCCGAGGTGTCCAAAACATTCTCTCCCAACACAGCAGCTGCAAAGGCCAATGACCGACCCTGGCCCCGAGCAGAGGTTACGCCCTGGGTTCTTGGGAAGGAGAGAGGCGGGGAAGCCTGAGGTGGGAGGGAGTGCAGAGAGGAGGGTGGAGCTGTGTCCTTGATGTGGTGGCTGGGCCCATTCAGGGTTGTCACCACAGTCCTAGGGTTTGGCTGGGACAGTGACCGCCATTTCCGCTGGTGTAGCAACGGTGGGTGGATCTGGAAACCCACGCCAGGCAGGGCTAGGGAAGGGAGGATGCCTTGCTGGCCTGGTCTGAGGCTCTCTGTCGGGGGTGGGGGTCCGCTGCTGTCCTGTTTGGCTTCCATCACCCCGCCCGGCTCCTAGACTCCAGCTTCCTCCTGGTGGCGTGCACAAACCAGAAGTCTGGTCTGAAAGGTGATACTGTGTCAGGAGCGGCTGACAACATGGGTCGGGACCGGGAGGCACCTCTTCAGGGCTTTTTGAAACATGGTTGCATGATGGGGATTGCCTGTGACTGGAAGACTGGGCAACAGGCGCCTTTGTGAGTGGAGCAAGGCCAGCGTCCTCACCCACAGGCAAGTCATTGGGTCTGTGCAGGCTCGGACCTGGGAGGAGAGAGTGTCTGTTCCCAGCTCTGGGGTGGCCATTTGCAGTACGTCCAGAAGGAAGCTGAGCAGGACTGGCGACACATATGGCAGGGCCCAGTGCAAAATGGAAATCCTCCCTCTGGTTCCCAAAATATTAAGAATGTCAAGAGGGCGACCCTTCTAAGTGCAGGTCACAGGCCGGAAAGGCCATCCTCAAGAGGGATCTAGGCGAGAGTAGGCCAAGGATGAGGCCCCATGAGGGGCAGCCGCAGGGGTCTTCTCCTGGCCCTCATGATCTCCTGACCAAAATGAAGAGAACCTATAAATACAGAGGTAAGAAATTCGGGGGCCATGCTTAACAGTTCCTAGACAGACAGCTTTCTCCATCTGTGGCCCCAAGTGCCCAGGCCCCCTCAGCCAACCAGCACCCACAGACCAGGTCCTGCCTTATTTGGAAGAGAGAGGCATTCAACTTTCATCCCTGTCTTGGGGGAGTTCAAAGTGCTGGGCAAAGATGTCATGCTTGTAGCCCATCTGGGGAAAAGGCGTCTGGAGCTGTTCCTTTAGTTTACAGAATGGACACCCGAGGATGGCAATACAAAGGGTGACAGCCCAGAAAAGAGGCGAAGTATTAATAATGGGCTTTGTCGGCGCTGGACTCCAGTCCCCTGCCCTGGGCTTCGTGTGGTCGGGAAGCCTGATGTCTCTGTTTCAGCAGTGGGATCGGAACCAGCTTTCAGAGCAACATAAGCCAGGGGTCATTTTTAGCACAGACGTAACCTTCTAGTTCCTTTTCCCTACCCCTCATTTTTCAGTTGCCTTTAAAGAGGCCGCAGAGAGCTGGAAAACAAATCCAAGTTTAAAGAGACAAGTGCAAAAATGCAAACTGGGCAAGGGGACAGAGCCACCAGCTGGACAAAATGTGCCTGGAGAACAGCGTCCTCTGCTTGGCGGGCGCTGGGGATTTACGGTCGAGTTTTGTAGGCGTTTCACCACGTTATGAGCCAGCTCAGGAGACCCCTCATAAAACTCTGCTTAGAGGAAAGAACAAACTAGCTGATAAAAGTCGGCTGCTGCCTATAAACGCGCTGCAGGGATTCAATTGAGTGGTGGATTTATTGGTCTGGGCTCTTTGTGCAAATTAAGAACTAGTGCGCACGTCTGAATCGGGGATGGAAGAGCCCGAGCAAGCACCTGGGGTTGCTCCCTGTTCACATGATGGCAAGCAGCCCGTGCACACCCATGCCCTGCTCCTTTCTCCAGTAGAGAACAGAGGAAGATTCTCCCCGAAATTCAATTGCTGCGGATCTACTCTTATACTCCCCTTCCTTGCCTCCCACAAAAACCCACAGGAAGAATCTGTCACTCTCCATCCACCGCCTTCCCCGCACGTCCTTTATGATAGCAGTTCTGACCTGAGCTTTCGTGTCTGTCTGGCCTGCCAGACCGTCTACTTCTCTTATTTGTCTTTGAATCCCCCAGAAGCAGTTGTGTGTGGGGCACACGGGGAGGCCTCTGAATGAATGAATATGGATGTGGCATTCTGTAAGGTGCCCCATACAGAAGTGACTACGACCTCTCTCCAAATGGTATGAAGGGGTTAGGGGAGGAGAACTGAGGTGCTTGTCGGGGTTGAGGACTGAGCAGGTGCTGAGAAACAATGAGGGAAGAAGAGGGGCAATCCGGGAACGGTTAAGTCTAGGTTCTTCCCCGGAGAAGGGCGATCTTTGTGGCTCATCTACTCAGCTCCCTCTCTGCTGCTTTTTCTTGGGATTATGCCCTGCAACAGAATGAGGGTCCTTGATAAGAACGCAGGTATCCAGCCCCTCCTCAAACGTGCCTGATTGGAATCTCTGGGCCTGGGGCCTCATACGCTGGACCAGGTCCCAGACTCAGAAAAAAAATGGCTTTCCTTCACACTCTGTAGAAATTGAGGCACATTCTAGGAATGATGGGGAGGGAGAGTGCAAGGAAGGGCACCCCTGTCATTCTTTGAGGACTGCCTATCTCCTCCCGGCCCAGGCATTAAGGGCAGAGGTGTGAGACGCTGGCAGGCAGCCGGAGGACTCACTCCAGCCCTTGTGGCATGGGACCCAAGGGGGAAGCTAGCTGGCAAGCTTGCAGCTGCCCTGAGAGAGCCCCCCATGTGCCACTGCCCAGCCAGATGGGGGCCACACCGCACTTACCTCTGCGTTTGGAACCCTGTCCCGTGCGGGACTGGATCTTCAGGAAACCCAACTCTTGTTACAGCAGAGTGGGCGTCAAGGGTGCAGAGAGGAAACCGGTGAAAGGGAAAGACTCCTTCCACCAGAACCACGAACACCCTGGTACAAACTGTGGTATTGGCACTGATGAGCTGCGGGCGCATAGGAAACCCAGTCTCTCGAAGCAGGCTTGCTGCCCTGCTTGCTAAGTGTTGAAGGTGCCCAAGAGCACCGCACGGCTGCCCACTTAGTAGGTGACCAGTAAGTCTGGAGTATATGTCAACCCCTCCATGTCTCCAAATTTACCAAAACCCTTCACATATCTCTTCTCACTTAAACCGTACAATCCTGTAAGCGGTAGAACATCATCTCCATCAATACACAAGAAGAAACTAAAACCAAGAGGGAAGATGGCTTACCCAAGGTCACTTAGCAGGTAAGTGGCTGAGACTTGAACCCAGGTCCGGGTCACAAGCAATTCAGCAAGTTTTCCTGAGTCGATGTTACTTCCTCCCTGAACCTCCTCCTCCAAGTGCACACCCTCCCATGCAAATGTGCAGAGTGGAGGCATCGTAAACAACTGAACACTTGGACAGTTGAAGATGGTACCTGGCCCCCATTATTCAGATTAAAGTTAGACATAACACAGTCACCACATAATCTGGACCCTCCTTGGGCAGGCAGAATTCCTCCTCTCTGGAGCCTAGGATCTCACTGATTTGGAAAAACTGCTACTGTGCCAAGAGAATTTTGAGGTCAATTTTTTTTTTAAGATTTTATTTATTTATTTGGCAGAGAAAGAGAGATCACAAGTAGGCAGAGAGGCAGGCAGAAAGAGGGGGAAGCAGGTTCCCCATAGAGCAGAGAGCCCGATGCAGGCCTCGATCCTGGGACCCTGAGACCATGACCTGAGCCGAAGGCAGAGGCTTTAACCCACTGAGCCACCCAGACGCCCTTGAGGTGAACTTCTAAACGTGGATGGCGTAGGGACAGGAAGTAAAGAAACCTAAATTCTTCACTTCATCCCAACAGATTGTCTCATTGGCAGGGAAGGGGTTCTGACCCCCAGGAATCTATTTCCCCAACTGAGGGAGATAGAAAAGAGCTCACATCTAATAGCTACGGCATGCTTAAAGAAGGAGCATGGTGGGGGATGCCTGGGTGGCTCAGTTGGTTGGGCATCCGACTCTTGATTTTAGCTCAGGTCATGATCTCAGGGTTGTGAGATCAAGCCCTACATCGGGCTCTGCACTCAGCAAGGAGTCTGCTTGAGATTCTGTTTCTCTCCTTCTCCCTCTGCCCCCACTCGCTTGCTAATAAGTAACATCTTTAACAAAAAAGCAGCAGCACCAGAAGTTTTCTCACTATGATGATTCTCCTTACTTTATAAATACGAGTCCAGTAAAAATACCAACAGAGTTCTTTCTTCACTGGATGAGTGGGTGTGGGTGGGGTATGATTAGCTAACTGAAAAATTCCAGGAAAACAGGCATAATGAACAGAGGTGGGAGCACAGGAAGGTTGTGGGAACCTATAGGACACTAAGCCTTTGGAAACCTAATGTCCATCAGTACGGGGCTAGTTAAGTAAACTATGGTATACCCAAACAACAGAGAAATAAGGAACCATTTTAGAAAAAATCAAGGAAACTCTTTGTATATTCATGTAGAATGATCTCTAAGATACATTAATTGGGGGGCACCTGGGAGGCTCAGTGGGTTAAAGCCTCTGCCTTCGGCTCAGGTCATGATCCCAGGGTCCTGGGATCAAGTTCCACATCGGGCTCTCTGCTCAGCGCGGAGCCCACTTCCTCCTCTCTCTCTGCCTACTTGTGATCTCTGTCTGTCAAATAAGTAAGTAAAATCTTAAAAAAAAAAAAAAAAGATACAGTAATGGGGGGGGTGCAAAGCTGAGTCTGTAGCATGCTGTAGCAAAATCAGGGAGAAAACACACACCAAAAAAACCCCATTTGCTTGTTGTATTAGTTATCTATTGTGGTGGGACAATTCACCCCAAAACTTAATAATTTAAAACAAACATTTATTATGTGTCCATGGGTCAGGCATCTGCACACAGCTTAGCTGGTTGCCTTTGTCTGAGGTCCTCGTGAAGTCGTAGCTGAGCTGTTACCTGGGGCTGCGGTCTCAACAGAAGGCTCAAGTGGGCGGGAGCGTGGGCAGTTGGGGGTCTGCTTCCAAGGTCAGTCACATGGTGGCTGGCTGGCTTCAGTCTCTCACATGAGCACTCCATGGGGCTGCAGCTGACTTCTTGGAGGGTGAGGAATCCAACAGTAAGTGATGGGCTCACACTGGAGGCTGCAGTCCTTTTTTATCAGTTAGTTTCAGAAGTAACACCACACTACTTCCACAATATTCTGTTCACAGAAACAAATCTGTAAGCCCAGCCCACACTGAAGGAGAGGAGGGTACACAAGGACATGAATACTGGAGGTGGGACCCTTGGGGGCTATCTTAGAGGACACCAACCATTGTGAGGATATGAGCAAAGAATATTTTTGGAAGAATACATCAGAAACATTTCATGCTGGTTGCCTCCAGGGAAGGGAAGTGAGTAACTGGGAGAGGAGAACTTTTCACTGAATGTGCTCTTGTACTCTTTTTGAATTTTGCACAGTGTGAATGTGTCGCTTATTCAAAAGATAAATCTATTTTAATTTTAAAAGGACAATTAAAAAAGATAGCATTTTAAAAGTAAAAAAGTAACAAACAAAATAAAAACAGTGATATTTAAGTAATACATAGTTATTATGAAGCACTGTAAATCCTTGTATCTATTTATGGTCAGGATTTAAAGAGCTCTGTAACACACACACTCCCACTTGCAGAACAAAATACACACTTTCAAGCCAGGCCTTTCGGGCTTTTCACAATTGGGCTCCAGTCCACCCTAGGGAACCATTCCTCCAGCCCTTTAATAACCGTAGTGACTTGCTTGGTGGGACTATTAATATTTGCCAGTTTTAGGAGATAAAAGCAAACAAGCGCAGTGCCTGGTACACAGCAAGCTTTTGATCCATGCTGGATTCCAATCTTTCTCAAACACTCCCTTTGCTTCTTAGACTGTCCCCTCAGCATGGAATGCCCTACACTCCTCCCCATCCCCAAGTCCTAATTCAGATGTCACTGTCACTATGAAGTACTCTGACAAGCAGTTATCACTTCTCTTCTTCTTCTTTTTCAAAGATTTTATTTATTTATCAGACGGTGAGAGCAAGCGAGCACGCAAGCAGGGGAATCAGCAGAGGGAAAGGGAGAAGCCTCCCCCGAGCAAGGAGCCAGATGCACGACTTGATCCCAGGACCCCAGGATCATGACTTGAGCCGAAGGCAGTTGCTTAACCGACTGAGCCACCCAGGTGTCCCCTCTCTTTTGTTTAATGTCAAATATAACACCTTCATTATTTTTTTTTACCCTCCTGTAACTTATAAGTGGGGGATTTGTACCCTTTACTCTCTTCCACCTATTTTGTCCGCCCTCCACCCCCGCCCCCCCAAAAATACTTTCATTACTGTTTTACAATTTCAATCTCTTCAACTCAGTCTGGTCCCGGGATCATCAGCATCGATAGTACCCGAGGCCTTGTGAGAAACACAGAATCTAGGGCGCTGCCACCCCAGGCCTACGGAATCAGAATCGACATTTTAACAAGAGCCCTGTGATTTCCATACACATTAAAACTTAAGAGACACTGGTTTAAATCTTTCCCTGGTTGAACTATAAACCTTTCTAGGGATCTCCTTCCCCTGCCCCAGAGCACATCATAAGGCCTGATACCCAAATGTTTTTAAGTTTTATTTACAATTATTATGGATGTGATACATTTTTTTTCAAATTCCTGGAAGAATACCTATCATATTGTTAAAAACAGTAGACAGTATGCATTGCCACTTTCTGTAATCCTTTCATTTTTCACAATCACAATGTATTATCTTTATAGGTAGAAACATAAAAATCTGGAAAAATAAAAGCTCTAATACATTCATAAAACGGTATATGTGTGTAGTGCTAACTACTATAATTACGTTGAGCTATTTTTACATATATGAAAAGATGGCCAAACTATGTTAAAAAAAAGATTATTTAAGTAACAGTATATGTCAAAGATACTATATTTGGGTCTTTTTAAATGTGCGATCATGGACATTGAAAGGGTATATATCAAAATATCTCTGATGTAGCTTGTTTCATACTTTTCTAAAGTTACATTTTTTCTACAGTTTTCCTATGACTTTTTAAAAAGCATTAATACCACTTTTGTAGTAAGAAAAAAGTCATCTTCATTTTAAAAATATCTATACTCTTTATTAAGCCTCGTTACATCCAGTGACCCAGATTTTTCCACAGCCCCGAAGCTGACAGGTCTGGAAGTGCCTGACCATTTCACAGATGAAGGCATTGGGCTTCAGAAACGTAACCTCGATGGCCCGATTCTGGGTGGTCTTCTCCCACCATGCAGCTACTCCAAGATCAGAGGAATGTGGCAAATCAGGCGCCAGCTTTGGTCAAAACCCCTGTCATTTTAGCAGTCTCTCCCCAGTCACTTACTCCCAGGGGAGGCGGGTGGGGAAGAAAGGGACAACTCCTCAAAGACAAAGCTCTGAGCATAATTCATGCTGCACCACCTCCCCCTGGTGGTGGGCTCGGGAAACTGACGTCGACTTGAGGGTTCGGAGCCACAGCAGCTGGAAAACAGTGATGCGCTGCCGGGACTTCCGGTGGTTCGACTTGGGATTTTTCAACTCTAACAACAGTGCAAAAAGCAATACGTGTCCACCAGAAACCATACTTCACATACTGAATGTGGATCTCTTCCTGGGCTGGCGGCATGCGGTGTGCACCTCTCTCATGACGCTGGGCACCAACAGCACATGCCGCATGCCGCAGCTCAGTCAGCCCAGAGATCATAAGGGTAAACGACCGATACAGCCATTTGAAGCCCAAACAGCTGTTCTGTTTTCGGTCAATTACATGAGATAGTGAATATTTCATTGTAAAATGAAAAGCCCCTGGGGCGCCTGGGTGCCTCAGTGGGTTAAGCTGCTGCATTTTGCTCAGGTCATGACCCTAGGGTCCTGGGATAGAGTCCCACAGAGGGCTCCTTGCTCAGCGGGGAGCCTGCTTCTCTCTCTGCCTCTCCCTGCCGCTCTGCCTGCTTGTGTGCTCTCTCTCTCTCTGACAAATAAATAAATAAAATCTTGAAAAAAATAAATGAAAAGCCCTTGTATTAAATGATTTTGCCCAACTGTAATCTAATGTGAGTGTTCTGGGCACATTTAAGGTAGGCTAGGCTAATGTTTGGTAGGTTAGGGGTATTAAATGCATTTCTGACTTACAATATTTTCAATTTACGACGGGATTATCAGGATGTAACCTCACTGTAAATCCAGGAAGATCTGTACTGTCTTCCATCAATTATCACCTTTATTCCTTTAAATCATCAAGAATAATCATCTTCCATCAAGGAATCAGGTATAGACACAAATACACAGAACAGGGCCGGGTGTCAACCAAGCTCAGAGCTTTGGATGGTGCCAAGGGTGGTGCCACACTCCCTTCCCTGCCCTCTCCTTCCCTACCACTTCTGCGGCGGTGGCCCCACTGTTCTCCTGCACCACCTTTCCTGCATTCTCTCTCTACCTCCTTCCACTGCCGAGCATCGAAAGGGCAAGGGGTGGCCCATGTGCCCTCAGCTGTGACGTCGCAGGGAGAGGCTCCAGCATCAGAAGGCAGTCCTCAGGCTCTAGGCACTGATTTTTCAAGTATGTCAGGTTACCATACCAGAAAGCACCAATGTCGGTCTTCAACTGTGTCCCCCTAGTCTGCTGATAAACACGTGGCTTCCTTACTCTTCCAGGAAGAAGGAAACATTCAACAGGGTATCTGGAATAGGAAGAGAGAAAAACTGGCATATCACCTCTCCAGAGAACATAAAACACCCAATTTATGGGGCGCCTGAGTGGCTCAGTGGGTTAAGCCTCTGCCTTCAGCTCGGGTCATGATCTCAGGGTCCTGGGATCGAGCCCCGCATCGGGCTTTCTGCTCAGCAGGGAGCCTGCTTCCTCCCCTCTCTCTCTGCCTGCCTCTCTGCCTCCTTGTGATCTGTCAGATAAATAAATAAAATCTTAAAAAAAAATTAAAACACCCAATTTATATAAAATACAGGGGCACTGCAAGGGCATCTCTATAATGCTTCTAAAGAAGTGAGACACACAGACAGAACGCAGACATGGAGTAAATGAAAACCAGTACCTTGTACAAGGCTTTGGTGTTCATCTTCTGAAATTTGGTTCCAGGCCTCGGGCAAAGCTTGGATATTTGCCAAGTCTCCCCACTGGACGGAGGACAGGAGGTACTTTCTCTTTAGGTAACTTCCTCGAAGTTAAGGACTGACTGCTCGAAAAGCAAATGAGCGCGCCTGCGTGGCTCAGTTGGTTAAGCATCTGCCTTTGACTCAGATCATGATCCTGGGGTCCTGGTACTGAGTCCCACATCAGGCTCCCTGCTCAGTGGGGAGTCTGCCCTCCTCCTACCCTTCCCCCCGCTCATGATCTCTCTCTCAAATAAATAAATAAAATCTTTTTTAAAAAATAAGCAAATGAAATGTGCTGAAGGGGGAAAATGCCCTGGGGAGAGCTACGGGAAGCTCGAAGAGGGAAAGAGGGGCTATCATTCCATTTATCAGGTGGCAGAACTCACCTATGCCATCCATCTTTACTGAGCACCTCCTCACTTGCAGTGCTCCAGGGCCGGAGGGATGAGACATGGCCCCAACCACCTAGGATCTCACTGCGGTGAGGAAAAAACCAGGAACTGAAAAGAGAGAATGTCAGTGACATCAAAGAGGACACCGTGTGGCAGTTCAGAGGGGGCATACTTCCCACTTACAGAGCAGCAGGAAGATTCTGGCCGGTAGGAAGAGCATAAGCAAAGGCACAGAAGTGGGGAAGCACGGATTAGTTTCAGCGCTGAGGAAATCCTCCAATCTGGCCGGCAAGGAACAGTGTGTAGAGCAGTAGGAAAGGTGGCTGAGAAGGCAGGCTCAACCAGAACACGAAGAGCACTGAAGACCAAAGTGGGGTTTCTGGCCTGTGAGCCATGGAAGCTGCTGAAAACTCGATGTAAGCGACAGGCAGAATGAAGATGTCTTCAGGACACAGTGAGGTCACTAGCTGGAGCTGGCTCAGAGGCAAAGAAGCCAGACAGAGAACCCCATCAAGATGCTGCACAGACCAATGGGCCACATGAGAGGCGAGAAACTATGGAAGAGGCAGTGCAGATAGAGAAGGAAAATCCAAGCAGCACCGAGGAAACAGAATCAAAGCACCTCACAAGTGGCTATGCGGGCATTCTTAGAACAGCACCTAGCATGTAGTCAGCGCTCAGTACTGTTGGCTGCAGCTCTGTGAAAAACATAGGCTGATTATGTTACTATTCCTCTCAAAACCTCTGAATAGCTTTCCATCTCACTCAGAGCAGAAGTCAAATCCTTTCAAAGACCTCCAAAGCCCTACAAAGTCTGGCCCTGTCTCTCTGACCATGCCTCCTATTGGGGTCCCCCTCCTTACTCTAGTCTAGCCCAGTGGCATCCGCACTATTTTCAGAACATATCAGGCACGCTACTACCTCAGGGCCTTTGCATGTGATGTTTCTTCTACCTGGGACACACTTCCCCCAAACAACACTTGATTCTCTCCCTCGCCTTTAGGTCTTTTCTTAAATGTCACTATCTGTGAGGCCTCTCCTGACCACCCTATTTAAAATCACAACTCCACCCTCACTCCCCACTTGGCCTGCTTTATTTTTCTCTAAGCTTAGAGACCAAGGAGAACTGACCCCTACCATAGAGTTGTATAATCTCTTGAAAACTGAAATTAAAAAGACTTCCTGAAGCCACTCTGGACACTGTCTGAAACGTGTGCAAAGGATACGAATGTCGATAATGTCTCTCGATATCCTGCAACCACTCCAACATGTCAGCCACAGACGGGCTCAGCACCGAAGCCTGCAGAACAGCATCAATGCCAATCGAGTCTGCATGCTGCTCATAGATCTCAAACACCTGCTCCACGTGCCTGCTGACGGTGTCCCGCACCTTGAGGAGGGTGGCTCTGAGGGAAAAAGTCTCCTGTTAGACAACATCATGAGAAAGGCCTAAGGCAGAGTTCCTCAACCTCAGCACACTCACATGTCGACCTGGATGGTTCTTTGTGGTGGGAGGTTACCCTGTGCATTTAGGGCATTGAGTAGCATCCTTGGCCTCTACCAACTAGATGACAGGAGCACACCACACCCCCACCTTCCCCACGTTGTGACGATCAATAATGTCTCCAGATACTGCCAAATGTCCCAATGGGAAAAACTGCTCTGGGTGCACATAACTACTGCGGACCTTAGGAAAGTTATTTATTCTCAGTCATGTATAAAAATGATCCGTTTTGCTCACTGCATGCCCTAAGTACTTAGAACACAGAGACTGGCACATAGAATGACAAATACAATGAATGAATCAATGAAAGGGTTCTTATGAAGATTAAATGCAATAACGCTCATAAGGTGCTTAGGGAAGTGCCTAACTCATGGTCAATAGTTATTATTCCACTGGTGACTCCAAGAGACCCAGCCACCAAGAAGGCCACAACTTCCCAAAGGGCAAAGCATTCCCTAACCTGTAATTGTGGCTTTCAAAATGTGTGGCTTTGACTCACAGGTAGAAAATTAGACGAAATAACGGCCCAATAATCACACACAAATAGGTCATCAACTGAAATAAGAGTTCACTACCTCAGAACATACCGCAATGTAATTTAATTGATGCTAATCATCTCTCTTGTAATCAACTAAGAAACTAAGTCTGGTTCATTGTTCTATTCCCAGCACCTTGTGCCTGGCATCCCATAGGTGCTTATTTTGTACAAATGAATATACAAAGTCCCCATATATACCCATTTCCCCTTAGTCTACAGCACAGACTATATACACCAGGAACTTCGTTTGTTCTGGTCAAGGAAAGGCCTATGTGCAGGGCGTCTGGGTGGCTCGGTTGGTTAAGCATTTGACCTGTGATTTTGGCTCATGTCATGATATCATGGGTCTTAAGATGGAGCCCCAGGTGGGGCTCTGTGCTCAGTGGGGAATCTGCTTGAGATTCTCTCTCTTCCTCTGCCCCCTTCCCCACTGGTACTCTTTCTCTAAAATAATAAGTGAGAAAGAAAAAAAGAGCAAGCCTAAGTGCCAGGTCTCTTGTCTATCCTCAATATTTATAATTTTAAAATAGAGGATCTCATTTAGGCATACTAAGAGTTTAGAGACCTACTACGTCTGGCACAGAGATGCCAACGTACAGCAGAACAGAATGGTGGTTGAACGCTCTGGTCTTGGTGTCGGGCAAACTTGAGTTAGACTTCCAGCTTTACCATTTACTAGCTGTGTGACCACAGGCAATCTGGCCCTCAGTTTCCTCACCAGCAAAATGGGATTAAGTGAGGTTAAATCAGAGATGTTGAAAATATTTTATGTGAGACTATACATAAAACCCTTAGCTCTAGCACTACTAAGTTTAAAGTACAATTCCTGCTTTTGACAAAAGAAGACTACAGAGAAGGACTAATTAGCTTTTTCGATAGCTTTTCTTTTCCACTGTAACTTCTACTGAGACCATCACTGTCATGACTTACATGACAAGGGAAATGCCACAAAATATTTCAAAGAAAGATTTATTTATTTTAGAGAGAAAGAGAGTCTCAAGCAGACTCCGCACTGGGTGCGGAGCCCAGTATGGGGATTGAACTCACCGTGGGAGATAACGACCTGAGCCAAAACCAAGAGGCAGAAGCCCAGCTGACTGCACCTTCCAGGTACTCCATAAAATGACTTTTTGATAAGAGGTCCCATTGCAACAAATGGAGAGGAGGCAAGGCTGAGACACCTCCAAATACCGTGTTCTCAAGTAAAGGGAAAAACACTCTTCTGACGGATCCTAGCTACTTATTAAACACCAAGTTTTTCAATCTTTCCGCCAAGAAGGAGCGGCATTGAACTCTTACAGCTTCTCCCCTAACTTGTCCAAGACAGTGTCGCCAGCCGCCAGCTGCTTGCGCCTCAGCCGTTCCTTTAAGTCCGGGAAGGCCCGAAGTGGAGGCACATCCTCAAACCGCAGATTCTGTGACGCCTGCAGCTGCTCTGCCAGGTTGCTGAGGGAGGCCAGGAGGGGCTGGCAGTCCCCCAGGGTGCTCTGCCACAGGCCCTGCTGCTCCTCCACCACGGGAAAGCACTTCCTCAGGGCATCCTGCACAGCAAGCCAAGGTTGGTCTTGAGTCATCTGGCGAGATAAAAACAGAAAGGGCGGGGGGGGGGAGCATTAGCGTCTTAACTCAGGGGAAGTAGCGAGTCCAGTGATCACCGCGCGCAGGTGAGGTTCCGCTAAACCAGGGTCTCCTCACGATGGGGGCTGTGTATCCCTTCCTACAGGACGTCCTGACGCGAGGCGCTGTCTTACCTTTAGGGGCTCCGGAGGCAGGGCCTAGGTTTCCCACCTCCGGAAGGGTTGCCTGACCAGACCTCGGAGGCGGTTCGCCAGCGGTTCGCCCGCGGCTCGGGTAGTCTCCGGTTTCAGACTGCGGATTCCCCAGGCCGAAGGGCTGTCTCCGAACCCGTACTTCCAGAGCCGGACTCTTGTCTCCTTTCCTGGAAACTGCCGGTCGCTTTCCCTAAACCTGCATGAAAACTTAAATCTAATGCCATCAAAACCCGTGGACCCGCCAAGGCCACCACCAGAAGCCCGCGGTCTCTCTGCACATGGCCCCAGCACGGCTGTCGAGTCGCGAACGTATGTCGTAGACCGCAGTGCCTTCTGGGTGCTGTAGTCCTACGTGTGCACCGGCGGCCCGGCCGCGGAGCTTCCTTGTGATTGGATGCTGTGGGACCCTCCTAAGACGGCGACTTCTCATTCGTCAGCCTGTGGCAGTTTGAATTTGGTGGCGGCGGCCGCACGTCCGGTTAGGCACGAAGCTGCTCCCTCCCCTCAGCTGGAGCGGTGAGGTCTTTCTCAACCCGTTTGGCGACCCGCAGGTACGTGCCTCGCGACACCTTTATGCTCGGGCCTTCAAAGGCAGGGCGCCCCCACTAGCTCCGTGGGGCGCCCGTCCGCCCTTTCCCGCTCTTCCGCGGCCCCCTTACTCTCCCTCCCCGACCTCGGCCGCTGACCTCCCAGTGGCTGCATCCCCCGCTCCCCTCAGCCTCCGCCCAAGCGCCATGGCTCCGGCTAGGAAGGGCGGCAGTCGGGTCGCCAAGACGAACTCGGTTCGGAGCCGGAAGCTCGCTTCCTTTCTTCGGGACTTCGACCGCGAAGGTAGGGGCGGAGCCCGGGGCGATCGCTGGGTGCCGGTGGCTTGGGGTGCGGGCAGCAGGGTTCCAGGCCCCGTTCACCGGCCGGTGACCCGTGTTCTGTCGGCTCTGCCCTCTCGCAGTGCAAATACGATCCAAGCAAATTCAGTCGGACAGGCAGAACCTCCTCAAGGAGATGGATAACCTGTACAACATCGAGATCTTGCGGCTCCCCAAGGCGCTGCGCGAGATGAACTGGCTAGACTACTTCGGTAAGAGCTGCTGCCGTCCCCCCAGACCTCGGCCCTGGGGCGCCTCTGTGGTCGCCTGAGTGAAGTCCTCATGATCACTTTAGGAAATTGCAGCCTTACCGCTTCCCCCCGCTCCGTATCTCACTTCCCTGCTTTACCTTTGTGTATAGAACTTAACGTCATCTACACACACACACACACACACACACCGCCCAGGTAGGCAAATGTCTTCTCTAAAGGAGAATTTACTGTCTAGTAAATACTTTAGGCTTTCTGTGCCGGAAGGTTCTCTGTTGCAGCTACTCAGCTCAAGCTGTTCTAAGTCCAAAATAGCTGTAATGAATGGGCATGTATGTGTCCAAGTAAAATGTACTTATGGACACATGGAAATGTGAATTTTTTGTGAATTTCATGTGTCACAAAACACTCTCTCTTTATATTATACAATCATTTAAAGACGAATAAAAGGGGCGCCTGGGTGGCTCAGTGGGTTAAGCCTCTGCCTTTGGCTCAGGTCATGATCCCAGGGTCCTGGGATCTAGCCCGGCCTGGGGCTCTCTGCTCCGCAGGGAGCCTGCTTCCCTTCCTCTCTCTCTGCCTCCTCTCTGCCGACTTGTGATCTCTGTCAAATAAATAAATAAAATCTTTTAAAGAAATAAATAAAGATGAATAAAAGAATAACTTGGTTTGTTACCAGAGCTCAGATGGGAGGATAACCCCTAAGCACTGCTTTCTGCATCTTACGGAACCTGGCAACTTAAAAAAATGAGCAAATCAAATTGTGATATGCAAGGGCTCAAGTTTTTCTGGCTGGAGAAAAATTGCAGCCTGTTCTCCACTCCCCTGTTAAATGTCCAAGGACATGCAAGAGGCTTTCCTTTCCGCTGGGTTACCCTTACTTTTCCTATTTTCCTTATTATTACCTATTACATCGGCTCCTTCCTGAATAGAAATGCATGTTCTGTTCAAATAATAGATATTTAATGATTCTTTGACCTGCCCTTTTATTTGCACATTTCTACAAATATTCACTGAGCATGTCTCAGTCACAGTGCTACGGGCTGAAAGTGCTTTGGGAAATAACATAGACATTGCCTACCCTCAGGAACTTACAAGTTAGTAGAAGAGGGTCATTTTAAAAATGCACATGTGATTAGATAGTCAAAATCGTAGGTACCAGAAAAGGGAAAGAGTAGGGATCAGTAGGTACATTTATCTAGTGCTGTATGTTTATATGTGCTAGACAGATATTGTACTGAGTGTGTTACACATGTTAACTGACTTTATGTTCACAACAAAGGTATTCATTGTTAATATTGCTACTCTTTTACAGGTGACAGAATTAAGGCACAGAGAGATTAGTTACTTTGCTCAAGGTCTCATAAGCTAGTTAGTAGCAGAGGGTGTTTAAACCTAAGCACTCTGTCTGGTTCAAAGCGTGAATTCTTAACAGTTCTACAGGACACTATGAGAGTTTCTAGGAGGATTAACCTAACTTTATTCTACATCTAAATCTTGCACAAACCTCTTCGTTCAACACACACTGGCTACATACCTACCCTATGCCATATTTTTGCCCAAAACTGTCTTCAAGGAGTTTAGTTCAAGGCGGTGGAGGGGGGATACTTTAAACAGCTCTGAGTAGTTGTTCGGTATGATGAGAATTGAGCAACTAGCTCAGCACTTTGCCGCAACCTGTTGTCATAGAAAAATAAAGACTTTTGGGTTTGAACTGAGTTTCGAAAGATGAATTAGAAATTTGCCAGGTGCAGAGGTGCATTTCCGGTAAAGGGAATAATAAGCGCGGAGGGGCAAAGGCACGGGAGACGGTGGCACATCTGGGAAATAAGGACTTGTGTGTGGTGGGACCTAGAATATGCTATAAGGCGGCCAGTCAGTTGTGGGGAAAAATTAAACAAGGTTACAAAGGGCCTTGAGTGTTGAAGCCAGGGCTGGTCCAGTTTTAGACAGCTAATGGGAAGATGGTTTATCATTAAGATCTGATAGTAACTAAATAAAATGTTCTTTTTAAAGCCCTTGGAGGAAGCAAACAGGCACTGGAAGAGGCCGCAACAGTAAGTGACCTGTCCTATTTTGAAACCGTGGTTAGTTTTTAAGTTTAATCCCGTCACAAAATCCAACCAGTGGGTGTTTACCATGGAAGAGGGCTCCTAGGGGACATGACCTGTTTGTGCCAACTGCAAAACTGTGGTTGTCAAAGGCTGAGTCTGTGAAGCCCAAATACTGTTAAGTTCTACAGAGGGAGGCGTTCTATTTTTGGCAGGTTCCTTGTGGCTCTCTGCCCTGATCTCTCAGGCAAAGCAAAAGCCTCAAGCCCAGTCCCTCTAAGCCCCTAGGTCATTACCTGACGGCCTGGTCTGCTAGGTGTCAGAGACTGTTGTTTTATTTTTATTTTATTATAAAGATTTATTTATTTGAGAGAGAGAGAGAAGGGTGGAGGGGGAGAGGGTAAGAAAAACTCAAGCAGATGCCGCATTGAGCGCAGAGCGAGATATGGGGCTCGAACTCACCACCCCGAGATCACAGCCCGAGACAAAATTGAGAGTCGGACGCTCAACCAATTGCTACACCCAGGTGTCCCGAGACTGTTGTTTTATCACGTCATCCTCTAGAAGCTTCGCTCTTATTTGGGACTCTTAGGATTCCTCACCCTCTCTCACCTCTTTCATCCCAGCATCAGCATTAGGATTGAAGACAGTCAGATGAGGAAGCAAAATAAAGAGTTTAGATTTTAGATCTGTACTGTCCAGTACAATAGCCACCATTAATCAATTAATCAATTAGAGTTAATTAAATAAATCATTAATCCATTAAAATTAATTAAATTAAAACTTCAGTCCCTCAGAGACACTAGCCACATTTCAAATGTTGACTAGCCACACATGACTAGTGACTACATATTGGTAGCCCAGAAATAGAGCATTTCTACCCTTGCAGAAAGTTTTGTTATACAGTGTTGGGAACTAGTCCATAATGGTCTTCACAGAGACCCTAGGCACTCTAAAATCAGACAAAAACAATGCGCATACATACATGCATTTGTTATCTGTCTGGAGAGTCGTTTATTATAACCTTCATCAGGTTTACAGAGTGAAGCCAAAAATCTGCCTCCTTCTCTGCGTTATTAGGATCTCTTGGAATCTCAGGGTTTGAAGGGACCTGACTACACAGGGTACATGGTAGCATTGAATGGCAGATCTCCACCTGCCTCAGAAGTTAAAGGTGTTTCAGAGCCAGTTGTTCAGTCAGAAAAAAAAGAGTTTGGAGATGAATATTGCAGGAGAGGAGTGGAGATCACTGAAAAGTAAAATCAAGAGCTAATAAAAACATTCTTAGTTCTGGCTTTTTCTTTCTTTGTAACATGTTCCCGCCTCCACACACCCAGATCTGATGTTTCAAAAGACTTACCTCTGAGATGAATTATACCTGTTAGCTAATGCATCACCCTCATTTTAATTAATCAGACATAAAGAACTACAAATCAGAGAGCTTCTGATGTAATATGAAATAGCCGGTGTCATCACACCAAGTCAAGAGAATTGTAGCCTTAGCTAATATGCGTTAGAACTCAGGAAAGGAATGATACTTTGGCACAAAAGTTCATAATGATTAGGTATGTGGCGGTCTCCCAAGACCACTCCCAGGAAGACTCACAGGGCTGAGCATATAGTCATACTCACAGCTATGATTTGTTACGTGAAAGAATATAAAGCAAAATCAACAAAGGGAAAAGGTACCTGGGCCAAAGTTCAGAGGAAACAAGGCGTAGGCTCCCAAGAGTCCTCTCCCAGTGGAGTCAAATGTGACACCTTAATTCAACACACGTGAGACAGTGTCTACCAGAAAAGCCTATTAGAGACTCAATACCCAGGATTTTCATTGGGGGCTGGTCACATAGGCATCTTCTGCCTAGCATGTACTAAAATTCCAGACTTCTGGGAGGAAAACAGGTATGCAGCATAAGCCATGTTGTTTGTACAAAGCTTAGGCCCAGAGAGCCATTCTAACCAGGGAATGGTGGGAATCCTGAAATCCAAGTTCTCATGCAAGACGCAAGCCCATCCATGCAAATAAGCCTCTCTAAGGATATCAGTCTTAGGCCTGTTAACTCTTCTGCACAAAGATGATCAGGGGCCTGCCACCACTGACACCTTCATAACGTGCAAGTTGTTTCTAGAGACGGCACCTAGTTGGCCACTATCCATTCCATCGACCACTCCAGACCTCACTAAGCTCTTACAGCACTGTCTCTTGCTAAGACTGGACAGCCTCAGAATGCTCCTCCGAGGACTCCCCGGACTCCCTACCAGTCTGGAGATGAAACCTGTCATCCCTAGTCTGTAACACCTCCTCTAATACTTACATGTGTCCTGCAGGAAAAGGCAGAGAATCATGCCTGCTCGTAGCTATTCTCATTCACATAGGTAGTCACCACGGGGAGCACATTTAATTATAATGGTGATGACTAGAAGCCTTTTTGAAGGGCCTGTGGGTGCAACAGAAAACCTTATTGACTCTCTAGACTTTTAAAAAGAGAAAAGTCTAGTACAGCACCAAGTGCAGAGAACATGAGTCATTAGCAACCTGTATTGTTTGCCAACGGGACATAATCAAGTGCAACCACTTTCCCTGAGCATACAGCCAAGAGGAAACTTGGACATGTGCATCAGACACATGGAGAAGTTGTTTAGAGTAGCAAAAGACTGTTGACAGGAGATTGGAGAAATTAATTGTGATAGAGTCACACAGTGGGATGCTACATGACAGTGAAAACAAACAAACTACGCCAGAAGCAGCAGAAGCGAAACCAAATATTATTTAAGCACGTATACCTTTGTAAAAAACAAACAAACAAACAAACAAAAACAACCCACACACAAACATGCTTATGCAATGATAGTGGTCACCTTTGGGGGAAGAGAAGGAAATAGAACAGGAAAGACTATAGAGCTAGAAGCAAGTAATCAGCAAGATTTTAGCTCTTGGGTTGTATAGTGCATTTATAGGAGCTCACTAATACCATGTTATAACTAATACGTAACAGTCTCGTAAGTAATAAAGAATATGTTTTTGAAATTAATTGTTTTGAGTCTTAAAATATTCTCCATATTTGATGGAATATGCCTGGTGTTTTCTGGCTGTGTTGGCAACAGGCGGACCTGGATATCACAGAAATAAACCGACTAACAGCAGAAGCTATTCAGACACCCTTGAAATCTGCCAAAAGTGAGTACTTTTCAAAACCCCTTGTTGAACTGGGAGAGTGGAGGCCAGGTGGCAGGCCGGCAGCTCAGAGAGGCCTCAGTGGTAGGGGCTCTTCCCTCTAATGCCTGGTCCTCCGTCTTGCAAATCCGATAATGTGGTTTTGGCCGCTGCATTGAGTTCATTGTATGCAGGACTGATAGTGAGCAAACTGTTGGCCATTGTGGGAGCAAGAGTGAGAGTAGAAGGAGAGGAAAAGCTGTGTGGGAAGCATGACTGCCCCTGGCTCCGCCAGTTAGAGGGTGGCAGGACTGAGAGGCATTACGGGACATGGTGAGGCCCGCCAAGGCACCCCCGTGTGATCAGAAGGGTTGAGAGAATTGTGAAAGGACCAGTATCCTCCGGGCGCCATTCCACGTTCCTGGACTCAGTGACCTGCTGCGGAAAATCATCCCTCCCTCATACCCCACACTCTGAGAAATGCTGTCCCAGGGGAAATATGTTTGGGAAACGCGGTTGTGACCCGTGAGCATCATGGAGCAGGGACAGGATGAGCCCTACTACAGACTTTGTGCCACTGTCATTAAGCTTTCATAGCTCAGTGCATCTACATCTTGTGAGGCGAGGCCTGACCTAGGGCCTGGATCTTGACCAGGGCACTTCTCCACTGGGGAGGGCCAGAAACACGGCCCAGTTCTTAGTCCATTTTGCTTTCCATCGAATGACCTCGTAGTATGAAGAGAACAGGAGCTTTCACTTTGCCAGTGTCACACTCCAGTGCTGCCTTGGTGAGATTACGACAGAATTGGGCTCGGGTGTTCCTGGAGATCCTTGGCCGCATATTTATAGTGTGTTAGTTCACTTTGGGTTGTCTCCACATTTGGGGAATACTGATTTCTCTTCTGGATTCCACAATTTTGCTCAAGTGGTGGGGGAGGGGTCTTCTGATCTCACCCCTGGGAACAGACACACCAGGATCCAAGTCAACCAACAGTAAAACTTGGTTTTGTGCCTTCTTGACCATTGGGCTTTGTCTACATTGTAAGCTAGTTCCAAAAAGGAAAAAATAAATAAATAAATATATAATTTAATGTGTCAGAAAGTAAAAAGCTAAAAAGCTGTCCCATCTGAGACCCTACCCGCCATGATCAGATGCCTGAATTATCTCTGGAATCCCTGCTCAAGATTGTCTGGCTCAGTACAGAGTTAGCAGTGAGACACTAACTTTCATCACTAAACAGCTGTAGTGCTTAGAAAGTTTTCTAATCTATGTAAATAATAATATTGTAATAAATAATAATTTTTTTTCTTTTTTTTTTTTTTAAGATTTTATTTATTTATTTGTCAAAGAGAGAGAGAGTGAGCACAGGCAGACAGAGTGGTAGAGGGAGAAGCAGGCTCCCTGTGGAGCAAGGAGCCCGATGTGGGACTCGATCCCAGGACGCTGGGATCATGACCTGAGCCGAAGGCAGCCGCTTAACCAACTGAGCCACCCAGGCGTCCCGATAATTTTTTTTTTTTCTTAAAGATTTTATTTATTTGACAGAGGGAGAGAGATCACAAGTAGGCAGAGCGGCAGGCAGAGAGAAAGGGGGAAGCAGGCTCCCTGCCAAGCAGAGAGCCCAATGCGGGGCTTGATCCCAGGACCCTGAGATCATGACCTGAGCCGGAGGCAGAGGCTTAACCCACTGAGCCACCCAGGTGCCCCATAAATAATAATTCTTATGACACGTGTCCTGTACTGTCAAAAGGGCTCTATGTTCATGCATTCCACAGACACTTAAACACTCACAGGCACAATTCTAGTGTTTGGGGAAATAGGAACAAAAATAACAAAGATGCTGTTCTTGCGGAGCGCCTTCCAGGTCTCACTGTCCCTATGAAGTGACTGCTCCCTTTTATAGATGAGGACACTGAGGCAGTGCAGTGAAAGCCCCATGACCTGGGCGGTGCTAGGACCGGGCCTCACATTCGAGTCTAGCTGAGTCCAGCGTCTGCGCTCTCAGTGGAATACTGGGCATCATGTGGGCTTCGTTAGCCAGTCTGGTTAGTTTTCTCTTTCTAAACCGTCTTAAAAAAAAAAAAAAAAAAGTCATCTTGTTTATATTCAAAGTCTATTTCTTGATTACAGCCAAAGATTTCATACGTTTTATTTCCTCTAAGAAACATGAATGCATGAAAATTTACTCCTATGAGAAAGATGATTCTGTTAAAACTGTTTCTTACAGCACGAAAGATAATGAAATTGGATGAAATGATAGTGGAAGAAGAAGAAGAAGAAAATAAGAAAAAGAATCTTCAAACTTCAAGAGTTAGTAGGCACTTGTGTTTGGGGCTGGGAGCTGACGGGGGACAGGGAAACACAAAAATACCTGACCTCCCCGTACCCCACTCCAACCCACCAGAGTTCACTGTTTCACAGAGAAGAACCGCTTTAATGGCTCATACGAAAGCCCTCAGAGAAGTGGGTACACAGCACATAGAAGGCCGAAGAGGAAGCTATCAAATTTTACCTCCCCGCTTAGGGTGCACCCAGGCTTTTAAAAGTGAGGGGGATTTCACTAGCTGAAGAAGAAAGGGCAGGGAAGCCCAGGAGGAGATAGATAGGAACGTTCCCTCAAGTTCCATTTAAAGAACAGGAAGCCACTGGGGATGACAGGGCTATAAGCTGTGGGTGATCTGCCTACAGGAGGGCCCGAAGATGAATGGCCTTGTGTGCTGAGCTCAGAAGTTTGCATTTCATCAGGTTGGTCACACTGAGTGACAAATGGACGAGGGGAAAAACCAGAGACAAGGAAGCCATTTGGGAGGCTGTTGTAATTCTGAAACTGAGAGTCTCGTGCTATACACAGAGAAGGGATGGTTTGTTTTGTTTTTAAGATTTTTATTTATTTATTAACAGAGATCACAAGTAGGCAGAGAGAGAGGAAGGGAAGCAGGCTCCCCACTGAGCAGAGAGCCCAATGCGGGGCTTGATCCCAGGACCCTGGGATCATGAACTGAGCTGAAGGCGGAGACTTTAACCCATGGAGCCACCCAGGCGCCCCAGAAGGGATAGTTTTGACAAATGTGAGCAGGACTGGTGGAGGAAGGGAGGAAGCAGGGATACCCGATTGGTTTCTAGCTTAGGTGCCCCTCATCCATGGAAGGCGGCCCACAAGAGGGTGCTGGGTTCAGGTGAAGGCGAGCAGCCGGGGTGCTAATTACCCGACATGTCGAGGAGTCCATCCTTTTCTGGAATTTCAGCCTGAAGTTCAGGGAGAAGTAGGAGGTTGAGAGGCACACTGACTCCTAGCATGGGCATCGATGAGGTCGTGCAGGGAGGGCATGGAGGGGGAGGCTGAGGACAGGTACCTGGAGGGAAGCTAGAAAGAGGAGCTTACGCAGCAGCCTGTGTAGGGACAGCCAGAGCAGCGGGGAAGATTGGGTACCCCAGGATGGCTTGAGTGACCTTCACAACAGCATTGCATGGGGGAGTGTTGAGGGCCGGCCAGGCTACAGTCAGTTTAAGAGATTTACCTTTAATCTTGGCCAAAACCGTCCACTTTGAAGACCCAGGCAGTGGACGTCCTTAGTTCCCCAGCCATGTTCCGTGTTACCTACAGCACTTACTTCTGGGAGATAGAGCTCATGTTCATCAATTCACATTTCCAGACTTGACCCCCCTCCCCTCCTTTCCTTACCCTTTACCCGCTCTCACTTTCCCCTTTTTGGGGCTTCTTATAACCACAGTGTCATTTGATTGTGAATCCAGGTCAAAAGGTGTCCTCCATCCAAGAAGAGAACCCAGTCCATACAAGGAAAAGGCAAAAGCAAAAGGTGACGGCTTTTCCAAATGTCTGCGTGTGTTTTGGTTTTATTGGAGAGCCCCATCCATCACGGCAGAGACGGGGTACAAGGGTTTTTGTGGCCTGTGCTCAAGCAGAACTTGAATCTCCAAGCTGGAGGGGCCTCTAGAAATGATCTGACCCAACGTGTTCTCCAGTTCTGCCCATGTTCTCTATCCACCCCCACCTTTTTTTGTTTGTTTTAATCCCAGCAGGGAGAGTGAGAACCAGAAACCTATCATAAGCATTGTATATTTTGTGCATTTGCCTGACAGCCCATGTGCAGAGCCCCCTCCCCCTGCCCCACCCCAACCCCGGGGCCAGTCACAAAGTGACTTACCTACCTACAGTTGTTCCTTGAGATGGTCCACCTGTTTCCTAATCAGTAAAGAATCACCGTGGACTTGAACTGATTATGCTGGGCCCTGCTGAACCATTTGGGCCGGGACGGGGGGTACATCTTAAGAAGCTTAGAAAGTAGTGGCTGAGATGTGTGTCTGTGAAGGACACTCCCTGAGCAGTGGTGGCTGCCTAGCAAGAGGGCAGGAGCTCTGGTTGAGGGACCCTCGGGGTGTGGAGAAGGTGTCTCCTTCCTCCTGTTCTGTCAGCCTGACTCAGAGGCCGGACTCTGGAGGCTTTCTGCCCAGCTTCAGAGTTCTGGCTCCCCCTTCATTGGCTCTGTGATCTTGGCCAAGTTGCTGGAGTTGGTACACTCGAGTTTCTGTGGCTGAAAACGAGGATCACAGCTGTGTGTCTCGGGTTGTTGGGAGGGCTGCACGAGCTGGTGTACTCGAGGCACTCGGGACGTAGCCACATGGTCAGCACCCTCCATGTGTGACCTGTGGACGTAATAGCCACTTTTTTTTTTTTTTTAAGATTTTATTTATTCATTTGACAGAGATCACAAGTAGGCAGAGAAACAGGCAGAGAGAGAGGGGGAAGCAGGCTCCCTGCTAAGTAGAGAGCCCCATGTGGGGCTTGATCCCAGGACCCTGAGACCATGACCTGAGCTGCAGGCAGAGGCTTTAACCTACTGAGCCACCCAGGCACCCCTAATGGCCACTTCTTACCCGCAGGTCAAGCCATTATAACACTGTCACCCCAGCTGTGGGCCGGCTGGAGTTGTCTATGGTGAAGCCAACCCCAGGCCTGACCCCTAGGTTTGACTCGAGGTGAGTAATGGGGGCAGCCCCTACGTCTGACGGGAGCCCACCAGTTCGCCTCCGTCCATAAGAAGAGCTAGTGGGAAAACACGGCTCCTTGGAAGAGGGTAGCTTCTGGGCTTCTGAGCGTCTGCCTCTCCCCTAAGTGCAGGTTCACCTGTTTCCAGCGACAGAATAAGTCTTTATTTGATGAGAGGCAGAGAACATTCTGCCTCTGAGGACTAGGAGGCCTCTGGTGACTCTTGCTCAGCCTTTTTCAAAATGGGCAGGTACTCTCCTGTACCCTTTGTGAGAGTGCGGATGGGCACCACGTCATGCTGGGGAGACTGACATGACCCAGGCTGGAAGCTAATCTCTTCCACCGGCTGGTCAACTGGACAGGAGATGCTCTGGGGCCAGAAAGAGGCGACTCTGTGCTGATGGAGCAGGGTCGTGGCCACGGGCACCTCCCAGTGCACTGCATGACAGCGTGTCCTAAGTGATCCCATTTGTGTTTATACAGAGGATGTTTCTGGAAGGCATTAAGGATTTGAAAGTCAGAATCTCTGGGGTGAGGAGAGGGAGGGAGAAAGACTTCTTTTAATTCCCACTCTTGAACTGTTTTTTCACATGAACAAAGCAAAGGACATTTAGAGAAAAACAGGTAGCAGGATTTTAACTGTCTTGAGAAAGTTCATTTGGGAATTAATATAATGATGTAATCTCTGAATCCTCCTTTTTTGACCCTGGAAAATTCGTCTTGCTGGAAGCACTTAGCCACTCTTGGAAGTGCATTAACCATAGTTTATTTCTGGCTCTGTGGATGGATGGATGGATGACTGGTGTCCATGCAGAGCTTGGGACCTAAGATTTCCATGGATAAGAACTGACTTTGGCTAGATGCGTGTTTGATCATTACAAGCTCCCTTCTCCAGCTGTGTGTAGTCATTACTATTTAAAAAGACTTTTTGCCCTAAATTTAGAACTCGCCTTCTTAGAAATGCAGGATTTGAAAACTACAGCTTGAGGCCAGATGGGGGTTGGAAGAGCTCATGGCGCCTTGTGTCACTCACTCTGCCAAGCCATCTTGACAGAGATCTTCCCACTTCACAGGGTCTTCAAGACCCCGGGCCTACGGACCCCAGCAGCCAGAGAGCGAATCTACAATGTCTCCGCGAATGGCAGCCCTCTTGCTGACAGCAAAGAGATTTTCCTCACGGTGCCGGTGGGCGGTGGAGAGGTGAGCGTCTCACAGGACGGCTGGGCCACCACGCGCAGCTCCCTGGACATTTCTTTCCTTGGCCCATCACCCACTTCTCACCCCCACAGTCCTTTGGGTTGCATGGGTCCTGATGCGCACACTTCCGCAGGACTCAGAACCAGTTTTCTCGCCCAGGTTGGGATCCTTGCCCAGCTCCATGTTCCGTTTGTTCATCAGCTGACATTTGCCCACCTGTGTTGTGGCTTCCCCCAGGTGTAGATGACGTGCTTCCCGCTCTTGAGAACGCGTTCAGTAGTCAAGATAGGTTCACAGTCAAGTCTAGGAACACAGACAGTAAGGGAGACCCTACAGGGAGTGCAGAGGAAGGCAGCATCAGGGTGTGTGCTCTAGAAAGGGGAGCATGAACTGTGTCTCCCACTCTGGAAAAGCCAGAGGGGTTCTGACATGGGCTGAGCCCAGTAGCCCTGAGCTGAGTGGAGCAAATTGCAGACGTCAGCTCCCGGGAGGGAGGGAAGGTGTACCTCAGTTGTGTCTGCAGGGCACTTATAAGCTCATGTCCCTTCCCTTAGTCCCCGGGTGAGCCAGCCGAGGGCCAGTGAGAGGCACTGCTGTCGTTATCTCCTCAGGGCAAGCACCTCTCCTAACTGCCTTGCCTGCCCCCATCCTCCTGCCCAAAGTGCAGGATATCGAGGGGACCCCTGGGCACACTGGGCCTTTGGGTGCAGGGTCCTGCCCCAGGGGACATGGCAACTGAGCACATCCCGCTCTCCACACAGAGCATGCGATTGCTGGCTAGTGACTTGCAGAGGATGGACATCGCACAGCTGGACCCAGAGGCCTTGGGAAACATCAAGAAACTCTCTGTGAGTCTCGTAACCCTCCGCTTGCTCAGTTCAGCTGTACCTAGGATTGTCTTTCCGCCTGGGCTTCACATTTAGCATTGTGCTGTCTTCTTCCCCCAAGGGACTGTAGCTGTTCTCCCCCTTACCTCGCAGCGCTTCCGTCCCCGGGCTGCTGCCACAGAAGTTCCATTGCAGACTCAGACTTCTGCCTCAGTTGGGCAGTCGGTTGACTGCCAGGGAGGGAAGCTTCCTGGAGGGAGAGAGGGAGGGGCTTGTTCCGAGGAGTCCCGCAGAACCAGAGACCGCGCTGAACAGCCAAGCCTCTGGAGCTGTGGGACCGTCAGTGACAGCAGTGTGTGGAGCTCCATTCTGGTGCTCCCGTAGCCTCTCTGTCTGAAGCCCACGCATGCGCTTCTCCGACGCTCCTCCATCCCTCCCTCTCGGCAGAGAACCTCCTCCAGGGGGCTCTGGGTCCCCACTCCTTCTCCTTCAATACTAGCTTGCCTGTGACTTCCGGCAGCCGCACTCCCAACTCTGACTTCGCCGCTCTGATGCCCAGCACTGACTTTCCCCTCCTTGTCGCCCCTTCAGTTCTCAGGAGGGAAAGTAAATTGATTCTGCTTTGGTCAGATGGGCCTCCGTGGTCCAGTCAGCACCGTCTCGGGCGGTGGATGGGACCCCCATTCGGGGGGAGTCTGTGAAGTGTACATCCAGGGCACACGGCCAGGTGTCAAGGGCCCACACATACCTAGCCGCCTAGATCCAGTGACGTTCATCCTCTCGTCTGCACCCATAGCTCGACTGGCTCATCTGAGGTCTTGTTTTACTCCTGCGTTCAGATGAGGAGTGGGCATTCAGAACAGTTACTTAGTTTGTGATCCAGCTAGAGCGCAGAGGGCTGAGATCCACTCGGACCTGCCCACCCCAAATCCGGGGTCCCCCCGAGGTGACTTGTCAAGTGGCTACCAGGCACGCGTGGCCAGTGGCCTTTTCTCTCAGTGACCTGCCCCTTTCCTTTGTAGAGCCGCCTTGCCCAGATCTGCAGCAGCATACGGACTCACAAATGAGGCTGCTGTCCCAAGAAACTGAGCTTGACAGGATGGACTTTCTGCGGGCACTTCCGGGACCCTGAAGAGACTTCTTCCCTTCAGGCTTACTGTTTGTTTGAGTGTGAAGTTCCAGAGCAGGGAGTGGTATTCCTCTGGGAGAATTTGGGAAGCGGGGAGACACACTGCTCCCCCATCGGTTAGATTAAGCTTTGCTGTTCACGCCTCCCAACCCGACTGCCTGCTGCATCCATGCAGTCGAAACCTCCTATCACTCTCCTGGCAGAATTCTCCTTCCTGCTCTCAGAGCTGCTGCCGCCTGCCTCCTGTAACCCAGCCTCCTCTCCGTCCTGCTGTTACTTCAGGGGAGGTGGTGGGAGAGAACCTCAGGTTCCCAGGAAGACCACCTGCTCCCCCTCCTCAGAGAACCCTCTACATCTGGCATTTCTGCTCTGTGTTGCTTGAGGCTGGGAGTTTTAGGCTCAAAGCAGTGAGAGCTCTGGGCCATAGGAGGACAGACCCAGAAAGCTGGGAGGAACCATGCAAATGGGGACAGGACAGCAGAATGGGACGTGTCCCAGCAGTAGCCACAGCAGAGCCCATCTCAGCCCGGCCCCAGCCCTGCTTTCTGCGGTGGTGGATACTTAGTGGGGCTTCAGGATCTTACACCCGCTGTGCGCAGTAGTTTTTTCCAAGCTGACTTGTGGAACCAGGGTTTGTATTTATCCCTTTACCGAAGACCAAAAACTGGTTTGGAGGCAGCTTCCACGTCTGGCACCTCTACCTCTCTAGATGGTAGGAATTTGGATAAGAGAATTCTAGGGCTTAGTTTAGTCTAGGGTTTTACGTGACCAGCTGCAGAGAAACTATCTCTAAGCTCTCTGTGGTCCAGTGGTCCCTGCCAGGTCCACAGACTTCGCAGAGAGCACTTCCTCTTACGGGGTTCACTGGGGGGCAGGTGTGAATTGCCTGGTGGCCTCATTCCACGTGTTTGGCCTGTGCTTCGGGCATCGGCTAGTTACTCAGAGCCCACCCCATGGTCCCTGTGCTCCAGCCTGCACCTCCGCCCCGACGAATCATGAGATGTGGTCCAAAAGTACGGAAACTCAGGAGTTCCCGCCCCATGCTCGAGGGCCCTGTGTTCTCCTGTGTGGCTCTGTGTTCTACTCCGTGTCACTTTGCTCTGTGACCCTTCTAGCAATCCAGTCCTGTTGCAGCTGTATTCCTTTCAAGTTGTTTTATTCTTCCTTTCCTGAGACTTTTGTGCATATTGTGTTCCTGATTAATGGCATCTTTTAAGCTGTTGTAATTAGGGCTACTGAAAGGTACCCGTTTTCAATAAATTGTGGGTTGGTTTGTTTTTAATCAATATTCAGCCTCTCTGTCCTCTCCACGCTGCGCTACCTAGACTAGAGGCCGTCTGGGAGCTGAAGCTGTCGGAGTGGGGGGCTCTGAGCAACTGCTTCCCTCAGAAGATACAGAAACCTCTCCTGTAGCAGAATCTCTCTGATACATGAAGAAGGGACCCCTCGCCCCAACATGCAGGCCATAGGTAACCTATCCCAAGTAGGTTTCCCCTGACACCTTTGTTCACAAGAAATTGACATGTGGGAGGACAAAATCTAGGCTATCTGTAGTTCACCCACTGAGTCAAGACTTGTTGGTCAGGAACAAAGCAGGAGCACAGATAATACAGTTTTCGTGCTTCTCACTTCCCAGAGTTCCAGAGCTCTGGCAGATCTGCCTGCCTAAAATTCTTTCCACATGGACCTAATGGCAGAAGAGCAGAATGGGTCATTATCTAGTCCTTTCATCTGGCACTGACACTGATGGATGGGGCGGGATCCGTGGTCAGTGGCAGCTCTGAAATAAAGGTTACTCATTTCAAGGGACTTCGTCACAAAACCTGAGGCTTCTCCCCTTTCCTTTATCCTCTGGTGCGGTGTCAAGAAGAGCCTGGCATCAAGGAAACACTTAGGACCCAACCTGCTTGACCCGGAGACATCCTCACCCTATTTTATCCCACTAGCACCACCGCCTAAATGAGCCCAGGTGTAGGGCATGTGTAGTATGTAGCAGGTGCCCAATAGATGCCAGTCATGTGATGAAGATCGAGAGTCTTTCATCCCATATAAGGGGCGGACGTGGAGGGTAATGAGTTCCCCATCCCGGAATTGAAAGCATGGGCTGAACTATCAGAGTTGGGATGTCGCAAAGAAAATTTAAATTCTACTGCCAGCGCACAAACCAAACAGACATACATTCACTGGATTTTGTTTTTTCAAATTAGTTACAATTTTAAAATTGTGAGATTTTGCAAAAATGATTGCTAGCCTCCAAAAAATAAGATCTGGTAACACAGCCAGCTGGAGCTGAGAGCAGCTCTCCTTAGAGAATCCTCTCCCCATTCAAAACAGCCCCTGCTAGATCGCTTCCCTTTGTTACATGCCTCACCCCGGGAGGCAATTTACTTTGTACCCTCTGCTGTGTAGATGAAGTATTCGGAAGAAAAGCAGAGTTGCTCTGGGTTGAAGGGAGCAGGGGGCACCGAGTCCTCCCCTTCACTAGGGCACCTGAGGCATCCACCAAGAGCCCTAGAGTTCTGATAAATACCGGGTTCATTCTTTGCCCTGCAGGCTTCCTGATATTTCCAGAAGCCCTACCTGGGGCTTCCCGTGGAAAGAATTCCAAACGTACGGCCTTACAAAGAGGTTAAATTATTCTTACGAAGAGCTAGTTCTTGGGGTGTGAATGGTAGGACTTCACCTAAGTGTCACTCATTCACGGCGTCAGACACACTTTGTAGCTCAAAGGAACTGCGATCCCCATTCCCACCAATGAGTTTGCATGTGATGGAAAACTGTCTCCACGCCCACGTGTGCACAAGCTCTGGGAAGTGTTTTCCTTTCTAATTTCACACACTGACAGCTGTTGACCCGCACCTAAAATACAACATGACACACGTGCTGAAGGTTTTACTAGCAGATCATCCCTGAGGCTTCAGAAATGGGAGACATTGGAGACGCTAGAGAACGTGATCAGAACTGGGGTCACATTGGGCTCTGCACTCCAGGGGAGTCTAGAATCCAATTTGCTTTGGCTCGGGTGCCTCCCTCATCACAGGATGGGACATTTCCCCCCAGCCCCCACTTCCCCACCTGCATCACCTTCCCGGTTACACAAGCTCCTCCCCTCCCTCCCTCTCTCTGCTATAATCTGCACCTGCCTTCTACACTCTGCCATCCTCTTTCCCTTAGTTGATCTCGCGGTCTCTATAGTAGGCATCTTCCAATCCACAGATGATGCAGATGGTGGAGGCCAGAAGACGCCCTTGGCACCAAGATCCTGGGGAGAGCCCAGCTCCCCAGCTGTTAACTCTCAGGGCCCCATGCCACCAAGAGCTAAGGGCCATCAGGGTGGAGGTGGAGGACACTGTCCACGGCTATCCCCCTTAAAATGGGACTCAAAGGTCCGGTGTCTCAGCTCTCTTCCCCACACCCCAGCAGACTGTCACGGGAGGGGCAGGGGCAAAGTGCAGCCTGTCTGGGAGGGGGTGGGAGGTACTTGCAGTGGGGAAACATCTCATTTTGGTTTTCTAGTTTTTCTCCTCAACGTCCACGAGCAGTCTTAGCGCACATTGCTTGGAGCGAGGCTTGAGATAACCATACTCTGCCCGCAAGATACTGGTAGGCACCAGGGAGGAACCCTGAGGAGACCGGCCGGGTTCCTTCAAGATACTGGCAGAAGCCTGAGTCAAGATGGCGAAGGGCACCAAGGAATTGAACGAGAGGGCTCCTTACAGTGAGCAGTTGGACCAGAGCCCTGGACGGTGTGAAGGGGGCGATGGGAAGAGCTGAGTCCAGAACCCAGTCATGCTTGGCAAGGGTAGTGTAGACACCACGCGGCTCCCCCCGCACCCCCCCAACGGGGCCTTCTGCATCTCCCCAGGGACTAGGCCGGACGGAAGGTCACTGAACTCCCACAACACCTAGGATTTACCCCTATGGCTGTGCTTTTCATGCTGTTTACTTAACTGACTCCCCCATGAGGCCGTGAGGTCCTAACTTCCTAGTGTGCGCTACAGATTAGGAGCTGGGTTCCCTGAATGGCCAGACAGCAGGTCACACCGTCAGCAGCCCTGCTGCCGGGAATGTTCATCCAACCCCCCACCACATACTGCACGTCTACCTGCTGCCTTACACCTTGCTAATCGTATATTTAGTGAGCACTTACTGTGTGCGGGCAGTGTGAAGGTCAGTGTGAAATGTTGGTGGGGGTCCCCCATTCCTCCGCCTCTGCCTCCACTGAGGCCACCCTCCAGAGAGCCACACTTTGGACGGCCCCAACGGACTCCCTCTGCCGGCTGGGGAAGAAGTGACTCACTGAACGGGATAACCTGCTTGAATTGGCACCCCCTGGCTTGTCCCACAGGTGCGCCTGCTCAGAGCAGGGTGCCCGCTGGTCTGCTCCCCACTCTACAGGACACTGGGTCCCCGCAGAGCTGCCCGGGCAGGGCAAGTTTGCCGCTTCCTGGATCTGCCTGGGAGGGACTAATGCAGGGAAAGGCACTTTGTCCCAGTACAGCACAACTCATTTATTGAAGCTGTACATTTCATACATGTTAACGTCTCGGAAATTGGGATGCATCTTCCGACCAGATGGCGTGACACAGTTGAACTGGCTGTGATGTTTTCATCGTGGTGCATCTCACACTCAACGGCATCTTAGATTTGAAGAAACGTGGTAAGCAACATTCTCCAGCCAGCCTTATCAAGGAGCCGGGACCATGTGCTCCTTCGGTCCCAGAAAATGGTAGTCACTTGATTCTGAGCACAGGAACGGAGGAAAGGGGGGTTATCCCCTTTCCCCTATCCACCCTGCCCTGTCCCAGCCACAGCCCCAAGCACTCCCCCTGGCCTGACTAAGCAAATAAATACAACACCTCCAAGCTGTGAACACGAACAGCCCGGTCCAGGGAGAGCGGAAGCACCTGTAAGCCGGAAATGGCCAGGGCTCCGAGGTACAGGTGCGTGTGTGTGTGCACGCACGTGCCGGAGCGTGCACACGTGTGAGCCCTCAGGCGGCGCTCCAGCATTCAGCCTGCATCCCCTCCCGCCCCGTCCCCGTCACGGTCTTAACCCGCCTTCCTCCCTCTGCCACTGGTCCCAAAAGATTCCCACACTCCAGCCCTCAACCCTCTCACCTGGCTTCTGCCCCCCACCATTAAGGCCACTGTTAGGGCTTGAATTATGTCCCCTCGAAATTCCTGTGTGGAAGTCCTAACCCCGGGACCTCTGAAAGTCACTATTCTGAGACAGGGTCTTTACAGGGCTCGTCAAGTTCAAGTGCGGTCCCTCGGATGGGCCAGTCTGGGGCGACTCCTGTGCAGGGAGAAGGCAGCCAGCGGAGTGCCCGGCAGTGAGGCCTGGGACGAGTCCTTCCCTGAGTCCTCGGGAAGAGCCAATCGTGCCAACACCTGGATCTCTGACTTCTAGCCCCAGGGACTGTGGGACGATGAGCTCGGAGGTGGGAAGCAAGCCTGCGTTCCCTGGGAACAGCCCAGCCTCAGATAACAGCCCCTGACGGCTGCCCCCAGCCAGGCTCCCCCAGCTTCTCTGCATTTCACATCCGCACTCACTGCTCCTTTGCCTCGATGGCTGACTGCTTCCTGGCGTCTCTCCACCACTCCCCTCAGGCTCTGTCTCCTACTCTTCTTCACCCACAGACTGCCCCAGAGCTCCCTCAGCTCCCGGGCTAGCCCAGGGCGACCTCCTTCTCACCGTGGCTCTCAGAGTTCTGTCTCTAGCCCATGGCTGTGCCAAGTTCCAGACCCAGCACCCACCCATCTCCTAGACATCTCTCCACCTGCACGCCTCAAACACATCTAAAACCAAGCGCGTCATTTCCCGCCTTCCTCGCCCCAGTGCCTACCCAGCCCGCTCTCCTCCCCGTGTGCTGTCTAATTCAGAAAACAGCACCACCGCCCGAGTGCTACCTGCTAGGGAGAAGCTTTCCTTGGTTTACTACTTCTGAGACCTCCTTCTCTCTGCTCCCAGGCCACCCTCCCTAGACTGGGAGACGTTTCGTGGCCAAGGGCCGTTCAATTCATGTCTACACAGAGAGACCTCAGACACGCACTCTGGAGACAACCCGTGGTGGGTGGGGGATGGTGGAAACCCCCCCCCCATAAGATCTTAATGGGTAAGCAATTGTCACTGAGAGACCATATCACAGACAAGTTTTTATTACTTTGTCCTGCATATAGAACCCACGAAATATAAAAACATCTCCAGAATTAGTCAAAGGAACCACCCCCTCCCCCGCCACCAGCCCCTTCCCTTCCCAAATGGGCTCAGATGGGGGAGCCGGAGGGTTGCAGGCCACCTCCCTCTGTCCAGTGAACAAGTTCCATATAAAAATAGATCTGTAGAGGGCTCCCAGAGAGCCATCAGCCCGCATCCGTGCAGGGCAGAGGTTTGGGACCCCTCAGGATTCTGGGACCTCACTCCTTTATGGAGGGGGGTCTACCCTGGACACCGAAGTCCTGCCAGCACAGCCAGGAGCCCCCTCTGCAGAACAGCCAGGGGATGGGGAGGGGACTTGGGCCTTGAGAGCATGACTGATGTGCTGGAGATGGGGCTGAGCCTCCCTCCACCCAAGACGGGACACTGGTCCTCCCTGCCACATCCTTTCCAAGCTTGGGCAGGGGGAGGGGGCGAGCCTGGAGAGCAGCTGGCAAGGGATCATACCCTCCAGCCCTGCCAAAGATGGAAGCAGCATCTCGAGCTCCCCCGGTACCCTCAAAGTCACTGGGACAGGTGCCTAGGAGGTGGTGAGCAGAGGGAGGGGCTCCAAGGACAAAAGAGCTGCTGCTGGCAGGGTGAGGCCAAAGGCACTGATGTGAGACACTGTCCCCCACCGAGGGTGCTCCCCAAAAATGCACGGCATCTTCCACCCTCCGGGCTCCTTCTCATGCTAGCCCCTCTGCTTGGATGCCTCTTGTCCTAGGCTCTCCATCTTGGCCTGTGCAAAACTCCACCCACCCCAAGGAGAGATGTCCCCACTCCTACCTTCAAAGCCTTGTTCAACTTATGCACCAGCCTCTCGGCCAAGAAGCCTTTCCAGACACACCTCCATATACACAAATCACAAGAGTGTCCACCTGCCCTCGGGCCCACCGGCCCACAGACCCAGAGGAATCCTGTGGGGCCCAGAACACTTTTGGAAGGTGCCCCTGTCATCCTTCTCAGTGCCTGAGCTTGTCTCCCCACCTAGGCTGAGCCCTCCACAGGCCAGCTCGATGTCTCATCCACCCCCTTTGTCTCCCCCTCGGCTCTTCCTCCCCCTGACCCCGACCCCACAGCCAAGCCCGAGTAGGCATATGGCAGGGGTGACCTGGACAAATGCAGCCCCTGGAATCCTGTCCAGACCCAGCTGCCTTCCTGCCATCCTATGAAAGCCCTGGCCTCCACCACCTCCGGGAAGCCCTTCTGGATAAGGAACTCTGGAGTTAGTTCAGTGTGACCGCTCCTGCTGGAGCCCCACAGAAACCAGAGGGAGAAGGTGCCCCCAGGAGGCTGAGTGGCGCCCAGGAGATAGTGCTTGTGAGAGGTGGTCACCTCAGAGCACCCCTGGGCTGCCACGGGGTACAGGTAGGACCAGGGACTCTCTCTCCAGAGCCAACCTCTGGACTGCCCCGGACGGGGAGGTGGGCCCATGGGTTCCAACCCCAGCCCCGGCCCTCACTGAGGCACCAGCCTCCATCTCTGCACAGTGTGGCTCAGAGCCTGTCAGAGAGAGAAGGTCCACCTCTGAGGATGTCTTCACCATCGCCCGTGGTGGGACAGCAACGCTCACGGGTCTTCCGGGTAGAAAACCTCTCCCCTCATGCTTGTCTCAGATGTCCGGGCCAGTGAATTTATAAAAGGAATGCAAAGGGGAGGCCTCGCTGGGCCTCAGGGGAGCACCAGGACCTTAATGGCCTAGCCAGGACCCACTCCCTTACCAGGAACTCCCAGCCCAAGGCCAGGGGAGGCAGAAATCAACTCCAAGTCTGGGGCCCTTAGGGTCCGGGGCCGGAGCTCAGCACCACCTTCGCTGCCTGGGCCCCGGGACCAGTGTGCGGACAGGGCCGAGCCCTCGTGCAGGAAGCTGAGGACCTCGCCTCTCCGGGACCCTTCAGGACAGGCTGCCAGGAAGCGGTGGTCCCTGCCAGGTCTCTTGGGAGCTTATTAGGGACCCATGCTGCCAACTGACCAATAGGTCTGTGGGGAAAAGGGGCACCCACTGGGGTAGGCCCCAGGCCCCAGTGGGTATGGAAGACAGGAAAACATGAACCAGGCAATTTAAAGCTACTTCTTCCCTCTCTGTCCCACCCGCCATGGTCTCTGGGATCTTGCATTTTCTCCTGTGTTATCTCAGGGGTTCTCCCCGGGGATTTGAACCCTCTGGCCAGGGAAGCTGAGTCAGCCAAGGGGTCCAGACCAGGGAAAATGGGAGGAGTAGGCAGTGAAAGGAGGGGAACTGTGGTCCCAGACACGCTCCAGGCCCCAAATGCAGGGAACACGTGCTCACTCCGACCCCGCCGGGGCGCGGCGGGCCAGGGTCCCTGTGAGGGCTGGGGTCCTGGCCCCCGAGGGCCGGCGCAGCTCACACCTGCACCCCCCGGCCTTGCAGCTGGAGCACACACGCCCGCAGGGCGCTGATCCCGCTCAGGAGGGCCTCTTGATGTTCTGCCGAGGAGATGCCCAGGTTCACCAGGTCCCTGAAAGAAGGGCTGGTCAGACCCCACTGGCTCCAACCCTCTTCTGCTCTCCCTCCCTCCATTGGGACAGGGAAGGGCCCAGAACTGGGACAGGCTCGGGCCTCCCGGACACGTTCCTCCGACTCACTGGGCGGCCATGGCAGCCACGGCCTCCAGGCTCCCGTAGCCACCGGCAGTGAAGCTGTCCTTGTAGCGGCCCAGGTCCAGGGCCTCCAGCCACGCGCCCACGGAGCCGAAGGATGGGAAGGCAGAGAGGGCGCGGTCCGCCAAGGGGGTGGGGGGCCTGGGGGGCAGAGGAGCTATGGTCAGTGGACAGCAGACCCGGCCACCCTCCCGAGGAGAAGCCAGCTGAGAAAGGACAGGAGAAGGGGAGAGCAACCGAGCCCCAGGGCGGACCTGGCCCCACGGAGTACGAGGCATCATCAGAACAGGGATGGGTTTCAAGATATGCAGGCTGGTAGGTAGAGAACGGGTTGCACCTGAGCCAGCTAAAGGTACTGGGAGTATCTGGAACAGTCTTGGGGGGTAGGACACACCTAGGATGATTTGGGGGGTGACCCGTGTCATATCTGGGACAACTACAATACTCACTTCACTTCTTTATTGCAACTACAGACCTGTCAGAACTATTTCCACACGCATTCACCCAGTCGGTGGTCATTTTACTGGGACATGTGAGGCAAAACCCAGGACAAGTAGAGTGACTAAGACGGAGGACAACATCCATGTGTCTGAGGCAGGCAGAATAGCAGATCTATCCAGGGCAACTGCGTGAGCAGTCCTCCCTGGACAGGTGGGGTGGGACAGGTAGGGTGGGACAGGTGGCGTGTGGGACAGGTGGGGGGGACAGGTGGGGGGACAGGTGGGGGGACAGGTGGGGGGGACAGGTGGGGTGGGGCAAGTGGGGGGACAGGTGGGGTAGGACAGGTGGGGGGACAGATGGGACAGGTGGGGTGGGACAGGTAGGGAGAGACAGGTGGTGTGGGACAGGTAGGGGGACAGGTGGGGTGGGACAAGTGGGGGGACAGTTGGGGCAGTTATGCTCGGGCCATGTTGAGAGGCCACTTGTGGCGAGGTGAGAGGTTGGCTGTATCTGGTGGTTGGGGTGGGTGGGTGGGAGTGTATCCAGGACACATGGGGCGTCAGCTGTACCTGGGAGAGGTGGTTGTGGCACACTTCGGGGGCTCTGGGTCCTGCACCATTTTGCTCAGGAGGCTGTGGATCTGGGAGAACCTGGGCCGCTCGCTAGGGTCCTTCTGCCAGCAGTCAAGCATCAGCCGGTGTAGGGGGGCGGGGCAATTCCTGGGCGGGGGCAGCCGGAAGCCGTCCTCCACCGCCTTGATCACCTGGGCCATGGGGGCGAGGGGCAGACGGGAAGCTTTAAGTCCCTCCAGCACATGCACACAGCATCCCATCCCCAGGAGGATGTGGTCAGGCAGGACAGGGAGCAAGGAGACAGTGAAGAGGGGCCTAGGGCTGAGAGGTCAAGGGTCAATGGGCAGAGGTCAGGGAGTTGGGGCCTGAGTCACTCACATCTTGGCCAGACATGTCCCAGTAGGGCCGCTCCCCAAAGGCCATCAGCTCCCACATGACGACACCGAAGCTCCACACGTCACTGGCAGAGCTGAAGTGTCCGAACTGAAGGGTCTCAGGGGCGGCCCACAGCGCTGGGCTCCGGCCGCTCTGCGGACACACAAGCAGGTCAGGGGCAGGAAGGGACTGGCCCAAGCACACCCAGGCCTCCCCACCCCATGGAGCCCAGATCCAGCCCCACCTGCCGGCCTCCAAGTGGCACCTCTCGGGAAGGGACATAATGATGCCCACACCAGCATTAATTCGGGGCCAAGTGGGGGGAGGGGCAGGGCTATAGGGAGAGTGGCCCTGACCAGGCAGGGCGGAGGGCGGGAGTGGGTGATGGGGACCTGGTGCGGTCTGATGGGCAGGTTTGCATGGGAGAAGGGAATCCTCACCATGGTGGTATAGACGGCCTCTGCTCGGTCTCGGGGACCCCGCCCAAAGCCAGAGATCTTGCAGATAAGGCTGCTGCTGACCAGCACACGGCGGGCCGCCAGGCCCCGGTGAACGTAGCCCATTTCCGATAGATACTTCATGGCTGACGCCAGCCCGGGCAGCAGCCCCAACAGCTGCCCAGCTGCCAGCTGGCCTTCATGCCGCTGTGGGAGGAACATTCAGTTCTGGGGGCTGTGGGACTCCAGGGAAGTCACCTACCCATCTCTGGGTTTGCCCTGGGACCCACCAGGTGGGCCTGGCCAAGGGGTCCCTTTTTAGCGAATGATGCCAAGTACAAGTCCCACCAAAGAGAAAAGTGAGGAATGAAGACTCACATGGTGAGCGGTACCCCCAGCTCGGGACCCAGGCCACTCACCCGCAGGAAGCCATCCAGGGCCCCGTGGCTCATGTACTCAGTGACAATCATCAAGGTGCTTCCTGTGCCAGGCAGGGGGACACACACGCTAAGTTGCCTGCTCCCCTCTGCGTGCACACATGCTCCCCCAACCTGAGCCCCAGCCTGGGCCAGGATGGCCAGAAAGAAGTTTCCCCAGCCAGGCCACCCACCTGCATGACCCAGGACCCTCTATGCCAAAGAACAAAAGAGGGGGCATAGGGAGGAGGAAAGCGACCAAGATCTAGGAGCTGCAATAAGTTTGCTAAGAAAAATCACCCAAGGTCCAAGCCATCCTCCCCCAATGGTGTCATGACAGGTCAGAAAGGTCATTCAAGGTCAAAAGGGCCTCCCTGAATCAGTGAAAGAAAAGCTGAGGCTTTCTCTCCATACTGGGCAGCTCAGGGGCTCCCTCCCATGGCTGGAGAAAGGGTCTGGGGACATAGGAGCACCCCACCTTCCACCCCGTTTCCACCCCCATAGCTACAGAACACACGGCCCTACCTCGGGTGACAACACCCTCCAGCCTCACGATATGGCTGTGGTCGAACTGGCCCACGGTGAGGGCCTCAGCCAGGAAGCTAAGCCTCTGGGAGTCAGAGCAGCCGTCTCTGAGCATGTGCACGGCCACGGGGAGTTCCTGGCGGCCAGGAAGCTGCAGGCAGCCGAGGGACAGCTCCCCAAACCGCCCTGTGAGAAGAGAGCACCTCAGACAGTCCCCTGGAGGTCACCCCCTGGCCAACCCAGGCTCGGTGAGAAGTGGAGAGAGCAGCTTCTGGATCACGGGCCATTTCTGGCCTGGGGCTCGGGGCTCCCGAGTTCAAATCACGGTAAACTGAGAATCAGCCACATGACATGGGCTTCACAGTCCCCCCGACGAGGCAGTTCTCGTGCCCATTTCACAGACAAGGAACAGGTTCCAAGCAGGAGAGCCATGTGCCCTTGGTCACACAGCTGGTCATCGGCAGAGCCAGGACTAGAACTCAGGGGTGTCTGGTCCCCAAGTCTGTGAATGCTCCTCCCCACTGCCCCCTCCATGAAGGCTTGGGACTACACTCCCGCCAGGGGCAGTCTGCAGAGGCCAGTGGGGAAAGGGCTAGGGTGGGCAGGTCTCGGTGACCGTGGGGTCAGGGAGAGGGTAGGAAGGCAGGATCACAGACCCCCTCCGCCATCCCCTTCCCTGGAACCTGGTGGGTAGAAGTCCCATCTGGGGTGGAGCTGGGGCCTCCTGGGCAGGCTGGGACTGGGGTGAAGGCAGGGCTTCCAGAAATGGGGAAGGCCTGGGGGGCAGAGGCGGGGTAGGGAAGAGGGGGCTCTTGGGACGGACAAGGCTTCCTGGGAGCCCAGCTTGCCTGCTCCGAGGCTCCTCTCCAGGGTGACGGTTTTTGCATCCAACTCCTTGGCAAACAGATGAACAGCCTGCAGAGGGTCCCCACAGCTCTGGGGGTCTAGGAATGTGCGGCGCGTTGGGACTTTGACTGGAATGCACAGAGAGACAGAAATGGGCCAGGGTTGGGGGTGGGGAGTGGGGGGGGTGGGGGGAAGGGGTTCAGTGGCCCGGGGGTGGGGGAGGGGGTGGGGTTATGAAGGACAGCAAGGAAGAGGGCTAAGCAGGGGCCAGGTGACAACTCACAGTGGAAATACAGCTCCTCCTCATCGTGGGCGTCCTGACCTCCTTTGCCATAGGGGCAGGGCCTGGGGAGGCACAGAGGCATTCTTGGATGGAGGCAGCCCCAGCCCCACCCATCTCACCACACCCAGGGTGGCAGCTCCTTAGCCCTTCGAAGCCAGGAAGATCTGAGCCCTGGGGAGGGACCTTCCCATCCTGTTTGGAAAGATCCTCCCCACAGCTGACACAGAACCCTAGCCCCAGACCTAACCCCTCATCCCCATCTCCATTCCTAATTATTTTCACTCAGAGACACAATGCACGTTCCTGCAACTCCAGAGGCACCCAAGTCCATACCCCTGACTTTGAACCCAAGCTGCCCTGAGGCAGGGCCTTGCTGGCCCGGAGGAGAGCCCCTGGCACTGCTGAGCAGGTGAGACCATGACTCAAGCTGCTTTTTAGAAAGATCCTGCTGGGCTGCACCCACAGGAGCTGGTGGTGGTGCCTTGGGATGCAGGGGGAGCACGGAGCTGGAGAAAAGCAAGAGGATTCAAGTGACGTTTAGGTGACAGGACTGCTGGAAGGCAGAAAGGGGAAGGAGAAGGTAGGAATGACTTCTCATGTTCTGGATTGCCCAGCCGTGGACGGTGGTGCCATCTACCAGGACGGGGAGAAGAGAGGCTCGCGCTGAGCCGGTGGGAATCTGCAGAGCTCACGGGGTGAGCAGGGAGGGGTGCGCGGAGTAGGGAGTTAGAAATGAGGGGCGGATGGAGAAGAGGTCTGCTTTGGGGAGCTGTGAGCACCGTCCAGGCAGAGGACAGAGCCTGGGAAGTGGGACTGTGGACAAGTCTGAGCACCCTGACATTTAGAGACCGGGTAGAGAAGAAAGAGGTCACAGAGGAGATCACAAGTTAAAGGGAAGCAGACGGAAAATCAGGGGTGACCATGGCACAGGAAGGAAGGAAAGAAAGTGGTACAGGGGAGAGTGATGGCATGGAGGCTCAGAGGAGGGGGCAGTTAAGGAGATGTTTCTATATGGATGGGAAAGGCAGCTGAAGTAGTCACGAAGGTGGTTAGCAGCATGGGCTCTGGAACCTCATGTAGGAACTGGCTTCCCAGCTCCTGCACTTGGTAGCAGCAGGACTGGGTGGGCTCGGATTTCTTTTTAATAAAATCGGGATAAAGACAGCCCCGCCCAATACAGCAGAGTTGCACAGAGCTTACAAAGCACTCACTAAATGTCAGCTGTTATGTGGGGCAGAGGGGGACGTTACAAATAGTAGGGCTCCTGAGATGGTGAGAAGGGGCGGGGTATGCAACACAGCAGGGAGGACTGGGAGGAAGGCACCTACTCTAGAGCAGAGGGAGGGAGAGGATGGGTGCAGAGACAGGCAGGTGTGCAGACTTGGGGATGCGTGAAGCATGGAGGAGCAGGTGCAGCAGATGTGGCCGAGGGGACAAGCCATAAGGCCAGCGCACCTGCAGGGCGTAAGTGGAAGAGCCAGTCGGACACAGTATTTGGGGTGATGGCCAGCCTGATGGCAGGACACGGGAGAGGGAGGCGGAGGCGGAACGGAACAGAAGGTCCCTGGGACTGAGCAAGTCAAAGAACCGAGAAGCCAAGGGATGGGAGGTTATCCAAGGGTCACTGAAGTCACCCAGTGTGGTGACTGGACTTCCCATGAATGAGGGGAACATCCAGGAAAGGTGGGTGGAGAGGAAGGGGGCAAGGCCGATGGGATGGAGGAGGGGCAGAGAAACGGAGACGTTTCCAGTGGACAACACCCTCTGGTGAGAAGAGGGATGAGCCAGGGTGGGGTGGGGAGGGAGAGCGGAGGGGAGGAGACCCCACAGAGGACAAGGACGGCAGGGACCCCGAGAGCGATCAGCCTGTGCGGCTGGCTGGACAAGCCCGTCAGCATCTTATTGGCTGGATTTTGAGCAGGTTTTGAGAGTGAGCCCTGGCTTACTCTACCTGCCC
The DNA here is from genome assembly GCF_963455335.1 of Martes martes. NCBI lineage: Eukaryota > Metazoa > Chordata > Mammalia > Carnivora > Mustelidae > Martes > Martes martes. The sequence continues at coordinate 162,862,445 of NC_137891.1, read as the reverse complement.
TCGAACATCTGCTCCGAGGTGCTCCTGGGCAGCTAACCCTGTCCTGCACAGCTCCTCCCCAGAGGGGTGCTCCTCACACCCCTCTCTCCCAGGTCCTCCTCCTGCCTCCCAGAGTCCCTAATCTCCCAGCCAGGACAAGAGGCTCTCAGCTCCTGTCCAATCCTGTCCTATTTTCCTAACAGGTCCAGTGTGGGCATCTAAGCACCAGAAAGGAGCTCACGACTCCTGTCCTGCCTCCCTTACCATCCTGGCCCAGGCAGAGGGGCTCGCAGACCCCCAGGCCAAGGCTCTCCCCTCCTCGGTCACTTCCAGCGCTCCATTCGAGGCCAAGAAAGCAGTGCCGTGTGAATGCTCCCTGCCCCTCCAGCCCACAGGCAGTTCCAGGATGCTGAGATGAGCGGAATGCAGCTCCCGGAGCAGCCATCACTCTCCTCTGCACCCCGCACACCCCCCCCACACCCGCCAGCCCCTCACATGCAGACTTTCCACCCCTCACGTCTGCTGACCTCAGCCCCAGCCTGAGGTGCAGCAGAGTGTGGCCCTGGGGAGAAGGCGGAAATACATGCTATGAGGTTTCTGCCGCGTGCAAAAGAACTGGAATCTTCTCTGAACCAAACTCAAGCTCCACATCCTTCCCCCTCCTCCCATTCCCTTTCTCTGCCCACTCTCCTGCAAGCGTCCTCCTGCTGGGGGTGGGGGTGGGGGGCTCTGGTGTATGAGTTCCCCTCCCTGTCCTCCCCCCTCCCACACACAATTTCTGCCTTTCTTCCCCTTGCCTGTGTTAAAGGGCCTCAGGATCCCTTGCGGGCCAGGGCTGGGGGCCTCTGAGCGCCTCAGGAGAATCCTAATCACACTGGAGCAGCCAGGGCTTGATTCCATCCTCAGTGATGCCTTCTGACATTTAATGAGTTAAGGAGCTAAATCCCCTTCATCCCCCAGCGGCTGAGCCAGCTGCGGTGCTGGCTGCTGCCGCAAGGAGCGGGAAGTGGGGGGAGGGGCTGCGAGCTCGCCAGCCCAGCTTCGGTCTACACAGTAAGATGTCTGCATGCGCAGATCTGCACACGTGCAAATGCAGGTACAGACAGAGGGACTGTGATGCACATGAGGGTGCTCAGGGACCCCACCCCCTGGGAGTCAGCCCGGCTGGGACCAGCCACCTACCTCCTCCACATGGCCAGCACGCTCATCACGGAGCCCAGGACGAGGAGGGCTGAGACGGTCACCACGGTGACGACCACCGCAGGGTTGTGGTCTCTGGACCCTGAGGCAGCTGGGGGTAAAGCACACGGTTGAGACAGGCAGAGGGCCTGCCCCAGGCCCCAGGCCTGACCCCTGCCACGCCCCCGCAGCCGAGGGCCCGCAGTGGCACCCGGAGCTTCCTGCTCTCCCTGCAGTCCAGCTCTTCGAGAGAGAGAGGACCCCCCCGGGGTCCAGACAGGCACGCCTGTGCCTCTCTTTGTGCCTTTCCGTCGGGCCCTGACTTAACGGAGCTCTACAGGGGGAACAGCCTCTCCCCGCAGCTCCCCAGCCCCATCCAGACTGGCTGGCATCACAGTAAGGGAACGCCAAAGGCACGTTTACTCCATTCAAGATACTGTGCCACGTGCCTTAACTAAATGACGCCGCTCGAGGTCACAACCAGCCGGTAAGGTGGTGGTGTCTCCATTTCATAGCCGAGGAGACGGACACTGAGAAAAGTTGTGCAATCTGCCCAGGGTCCCACGACTAATACATGGTGAACCTAAGATTCGAACCTGATTCCAAAAGCCTCTACTGTGAACTCTTTCCCCAAGAAAGGGGCCAAGAGGACCCCAGGTTCCCAATCCCATCTATCCATCCATCCATCCATCCGTCCATCCTTCCACCCAACCTGTACGACAGGCTGCCACCAGCCCTCAGAAGACAGCGATGAATGAGCCAGAATCCCTGCCCCGGGAAGTGTACAGACCAGTGGGGGAGACAGAAACAGAATTCCGAACTGTAGAACGAAAACAGAAGCGGAGAGCTGAGCAGAGACAGGCTCCTTTCCTCCTAAAGCCAGTGAGGAAGGCCTCACAGAAGAGCCGTGGCATCTGCACCGGGCCTCGGAGCTCAGCGAGGTTTTGGTGCTGCTCGGGAGCACAAGCTGGGTCTGGAAAATGGCAAGCCATCCCGTGGGGCTGGGGAAACAGATCGCATGGGGGCTGAGAGGGGCCAGATGTGAAGCTGGATGGAAGTTGGAGGAAAAGGGGAAGGGGGGGGTGGACAGCACCTGAATGGCCTGGGATGCCAGGCCATGGAGCAGGGACTTCATCCTGAGGGTGACAGGGAGACATGGACAGAGATCCTGCCTGAGGCGAAAGGGATGAAGGCATCTGTCGGGAGCAGGGATGGACATGAAGTGCCTGAGAGAGGAGGCCTTTTGGGAAAACTACTTAGAATGGGGGAGATGCCACGCAGCCCCAGAGACTCAACTGAGATTAGGCGAGGTGTGGGACACAGGACTGAGGCCGGCTCCTGGCTCCAGGCTCTGGGATGAGCAGGGCAGGTGCAGCACAGTGTCCACAGAGTGGGGACCAACACGGCTGGAGAGCATTTTCCCGGGGAGGATCCACAGGGGCCGGGGTAACATGGGGCCAGGAGGGGGCTCACAGCCTCAGAGATGAGGTCGGATCTCCAGGCCTGTAAGGAGGATGTCACAGTCAAGTGACAAGAGACAGAGGAGGAAAGGAGAGTTAGAGGCCAACAAGGCCAAGGTCAATGAAGAGATTTTAGAGCCTGTGGTTCCAGAAGTGGGGACAGGACCCAGGGTCTGGCCGGGACAGAGGCGGGTGGAGTTGCTGAGAAGTGTCTGAAATGAGATGTCCACGTGGACACGGAAATGGAGACAGGGCGGTGGTGCCAGGTGGTCTCCAAGATGTGCCCTCTGGATTCCCCACCAACTGGTATTCAGTCCCTTTGAGCGTGGGCTTGACATAGTAACTCATTTCTAATGAAGAGAATGCCACCGAAGGGGTGGGATGTCACAGACAGGAGACTGCAGCTTGTCCTGAGCACCCTCTCTTTCTCTCTCACTCACAGTCTCCAAAAGAATCGCGTTCCTGGGTGACGAGGAGCTCTAGGGAGAAACCCAAGAGGCAGGGAACCCCTGCCTCCGGCAAAGAGCCAGCGAGAACCCGAGCCTTGAGGGACCACAGCCGGGAGGGACCCTGAGCCCGTGGCACCTAGTTAAGCAGCACCCAGGTGCCTGACCCACAAAACCCATGAGAGAACAAGTGTTGGCTGTTCACAGCTACTCGCTTTGGGGTAATCTGTTACAAGCAATGGGTAGCTGATACGGGGTCCTTCGTCGTGCTCCTGAGTCAGGGTCACAGCTCAGCGGAAGGAGTGCTCTGCAGACTGGGAGTCCCATTCCCCCAGAGCCTGGGCAACGGCCAAGGAGGCAGGGGGACCAAGCAGGGTCTACTCACTGAGAAGCACCAAATGAACAGAAATCATCGGCCCATTTCAGCTAACAGCCCCCAGCTCCCGCCCCCACTGCACTCACTCCAGCCAAACCCGTGAGCCTTTGTTCAGATGGGTTCGTCTACCCCACGTGCCTTCCCTGCCCATCTCCACACATTCAAATGCTCCCCAGCCTTCAACACAGAGCTCTAATCTCCTCCTGCCAGCACCTGGCCGGGGCCTGGCACAGACAGGCATTCGAGCAAGAAGTGCTGTCTCTCTTCCCAGAACCCAAACTCCCTTCACATTTTATCTCCACCTCCCTTTGGGCTCCGAGCTCTTCCTATCTTGGATTAGACTCGTGTAGCAGGTTGGAAAGAATTATTATCTTGACAGCTGGTGTCAGAACGCCTCTTAGGGGGAACTGCCTTTGTCCAGGAAAATACTTTTCGTGAACTGCTCAGGGTAGATAGAGGTGAGACCCCGAGGGCAGGGTTAGCAGCAGGCAAAACCGCCCGAGCCACAGCTAAGCTGCTCATCTCTCATCATGAAAGGGACTTTGGAGGTGGTGGGGGGGGACAGGAGCCAGGGGAGGGAGGGGAAGGGAGGAAGCGGATAGCAGGATGCCACGGAGGGGGCGGGGTGGGGGGACTAGCCAGTGCTGTTTTAGAATCAGGGTATCCGATGTTCAGCTTTTGTTTTGTTTTGTTGTTTTGTCTTGATAACAGCTTTGCTGGAGAAATGGTTCACATACCATACAGTTCCCCCCCCCACACCAAACATGCACAGCTCGCCCTCTGTTTTTTGTTTATTGCTGTGGTGCAACTCCTTTGTGTCCCCAAGCTTCAGTGAAGTGTGCTTCTCACTCTAAGGCCTAGTGGGGAAAGGGAGGGCATCCCATCCCACGTTTGAGTCTCCATCAGGACAGAGAGAAGGAAGCAGAACGGGAAAGAATTTACCCATTGGAGCAAGGGGTGTCCACGAGACAACAGCTCCTCCCAAGGAAAATGGCAAGAATCTTGGAGGGGGCACGGGAGGTTTCTACAAGACACGGGAGGTCCCGGGAGGCTGGGAGACCCCAGCTGAGATGTGGCTTATGGTTCTTCATGAGCCCCTCCCCGTGAGCTCCCCCAGGACGGGGCCCCCCATTTAATTCATGTCACTGAATAGGCCCTCGGTGGTGGATTCCAAATTCATGAATTATTTAGGTTGTAATTAAACTGTTCTGCAGGTTCCCTTAATTGCACGGATAACCACCCCCTCCCCAGTTGGTCTCCCTACCCAACCCTTCCCCGAATACACATCACTTACCCTCCCCTGGGGTCTGCACTTCAATGGAGGGATTGAAGCTCTGGGTCTCCCAGGAGGGTCCTGGGGAAGCCGCCCGGATCTGAAAGACGTAGCGGGTAGCCGGCTTCAGGTTGGTGACAGTGACCGCAGGTGCCCCTGTCTTCACCGTGGAGTACGTCTGCTCACTCTGACCCTGAGGAAGGACCAAGAAGTGAGGCCCAGATCCAGCACCAGACCTGAGCTCCTTGAAGAATGCGGGGCAAGGAGTAGGGGGCTGGAGAAGTGCCCTGAGGCGAGCATGGACCGGGTGGGAAAGCCTGACTCGGACCTTGTGGGGAGGGCCCCGCAGGCTTCTTCCACAGGCTCTCCAACCCCTCTCTGCACCCAAGTTCCCACCTACACTCAGTGGTACTTCCGGCTAAAAATACTAAGAGAAACTTTAGAGAAGATGCTAGATCCCCCTTCTTGGGGACAGACATCAGGGCCTGATGGTCCCGAGAGTGGGCTGGGGCTGATGCCTCAGAGGAATGACACTTGACACCTGCCTGGCCCCTGTCAGCTCACAAAGTTTTTCCTTCTCTCTGTCATCTGGTTTTCACGATGTCCTGCAAGGCACGGATTCACAGACGAGGAATTGGGCACAGAGGGATGGAGAGACTTGCCTGAGGCTGGACAGCAGGGACAGTGGCAGCTGTCACGGAGTGAGGGCTGGCTCACTGCCAGCTGCTGTGCTAGACCCTTTCAGAGGCCTCGCTACCTACAGTGCTCGCAGTAGCATTTCATTCTTTTATAGGTGACGGTCACATCAAGGAAGGATCAGAACAACACCATCTTGATTCCTTCGGGCCCCGTGCTTTATCTCTATGTCATACTGCCCCCCAGCATGTCTGATAATGGCATGTACTAGAGATGTGGCCATTGTTTCATCTCTGCTCACCCTCCCACCTTATTAGAGCCCCAGTCACGCCCACAGCCCATTATCATGTGGCCCTGTTCTTTGGTCACAGTATTCAGGAATGGGGCAGACTCTGAACTGAAATGGGCCACTCGGAATCTCTCTTCCAGGTATCTGAATGACCCAGGGAAAGGCAGTGAGACTGGGAGGGCAGGGGCAGGGCAGGGCAGCCATCAGATGCCCTGAGCAAGCCCCTGAGCAGGGGATGAGGGACTGGTGTGCACAGATATGGGCAGATGAGGAGCACCGTGCCTCCAGGAGTTGGATCTGCGATGCCCCTGAAGGCTTTCAAACTGAGCCCCTTTTGCACAGGCTCCTCTTTTCAAGGGTTTCGGTTCCCTGCAAATTCATGTCCCCTTGGGGTCTGGAGCACCCACCCAGCTCAGCTTCGGGACTCTGTCTCTTATGATCTGACCTCTCCCGCCCCCGGGATGTCAGTTCAGTGAGCCCTCTGTGAGCAGTGACTGCATGCCCAGCTCCTTCTCCATGTCCCCCTCTGCTGTCTCCTAACCTCAGGGCTCCTCAGAGCTCTGTCTCTGCTGCTCTTCTCACTCTCATGGTCCTTCTTGGCCTTCCCTTCCAGCCCCTGGCTTCGATCAGTTACCAGCCCTATGCTGAAAGGCCCCACCTCTCTTTTTCCAGGACAGGCCTCTCCCTTGAGCGTCCAGACCCCCAAACCCACCTGGATGTACCAGGGACTCCCTGGACGTTGCATGGGCCAACCCAAGCTCACCCTCTTAGCCCAGACCTGGTCCTCCTCCTCCGTGGGTGGCTCCCCATCCCCTAGATCACCTAACAGTGACTCAGGAGCCCCTCCTCTTCGGTGTTCACTCCCCACCCTCCACCCCCCGACTCACAGCTCTCAGTAGACTTCCAGTATCCAAAAACTATTATCTGATTCAGCCAAGAAGTCCCTTGAGTCACTAAGGAGTGAGAGAAGTTCTGACATGACATGCTGAAGATGAAAGCAAGGTTTCGCTTGAATGAATAAAATTTACACCAAGGTGAGAAACATTTTAACAGTAGATTACAGATCACATTTAAAGACAATGCATTTATGGGGAAAAGAGATAGTGGACTGGGACATCTCTCCATTTGTCAAGTCGAGGTTGAACTGCAACCATAGACGGACAACAGATAGAAGCCGTCAGCAAAAATCGGCAAAAACCTCCTATAAGGATCATTCAGCTAGATGCAGTTTACAATAAGGACACTGTATATCTTTTCTTCTTATTTGTAAACCATGCGTTACACATCCTGTATGTCAGTAAAACTGTAACAATAACTCATCCATCCAGGCATTGCTCGGGAGAGCAGGCAGTTAAATATTAGGAGCACCTAAGTTCCAGTGGACCACTCGACCTAGGTCAGACATTTTGTAATTTGTTTCAAAATTTGTAAATTTTGAAACAGTATGGTATTTCTGCATTCGTTTTCTTAAAAAAGAGTTGGAAATTGTATGTCTATGATCTGGCCACAGCAAGATCTGGATCAGCCCCCAGGGAACGCTCTGAGTCAACTGTAAACCCCAGGCAAAAGCGGCGACAATGGAGCTGATGACTGGTGAGGAAGCAGAGAGCGGTGACAGCAGAGGAACCGTGGGGTCCAGGCACGGAGTGGAGGGGACAGGAAGGAACTCAGGCCTTAGAAGGCCGGTGGATATGTTCACGAAGAAAGTAAGGAGGACTTCTGCGGCGAGAAGGTACAAAAGGAAGCAGCTGCATGGAGACAGACCACGGCCCCAGAACCCAGCCCCAGGTGCCGCCCATACCGCGCCTCACCTTCTCGTAGTACCGGATCTCGTACTCCGTGCCGTTGGCCCCCGGAGCTCCGACGGGGATGGGCTCCCGCCATGACAGAGACACACTCTGGGGCTCCACTCGGTCCCTCCGGATCTCATCCTCCTCCCAGGGCGCTGAAAGTAAGTAACGCGGGGCTCTCCACGGGATCCCACAGTGGGACAGGGCTGGCGTAGGGGCTGGTAGGGCGGGGCATGCAGGGAGTGGGGCGGGGGCCGGGCGGGGCCGGGCGGGGCCAGGGGCGGGGCGAGGCCAGAGGCTCCTGAGGGGCGGGGCCTGAGCTGCGGCGTCCTGAGACCACTCTCACCTCGCAGCTCTCAACTTCTCCTGTCTCTGCGGCGGGGAAAGGCCAAGCCACCTGCTTCTTGCCCACCACCTGCCCTCCAGCTGCCCTAGTGGTGGCTGGTTCTAATCCCCCAGGTGCTTTCTACACTTTCTGTGGTTTGGAGACGTTAAAGAGCATAGGAGGCAGGAAAACAACCTACTTTGCTATTCTAACGATCTGGTTACGAGGCAATACACTGGACGCACTAGGGACCGCAGGAAACTACCTCATCCTAATAAAGACCATGTGTGAAAAGCCACAGCAGGCATGCTCAAAGGTGGAAAACTGATAGCCTTCCCTTGAAGAACAAGCCCAAGGCAAGGATGTCCACGCTTGCCACTTCTATTTAACATAGTACCGAAGTCCTCGCCAGAGAGCTTAGGCAAGAGAAAGAAATAAAAGGCACTGAGACTGGAAAGAAAGAAGTAAAATTATTTCACTCCACAGGTGACATATACATAGAAAATCCTAAAAATTCCACAAAAACACCGTTAGAACTGATAAACAAAGACAGCAAAGATGCAATAAATAAAGTCAACACGCAAGTGTGTAAACCTGGCAATTCACAGACCTGTACCCCTGGGGCTAATAATACATCATATGTTAATAAAAAAAGAAAGAAAGAAAGAAAGTCAACACGCAAAAATCAGCCGTGTTTCCACACACTAACAACGGACAATCAGAACAGGAAATGAAGAAAACAATCCCATTTCCAATTGTAGCAAAAAGAATACAATACTTAGAAATACAGTTAACAAAAAATGAGAAAATATTGCTGAAAGAGATTAAAGAAGACACGAATAAGTGGAAAGACATCGTGTTTATAGAGTGGAACACTTAATATTGTTGCAATGTCCGTGCTACCCAAAGTGACCCACAAGTTCAACTCAATTCCCATCAAAATCCCAAAGATGTTCTATGTAGAAATAGAAAAAGAAATCCTAAAATTCACATGGAAAATCAAAGAACCAGGAATAGCAAGATAATCTTGAAAAAGAAAAAGAAAAACAAGGCTAGAAGCCTCACACTTTTTGACCTCAAAAACATTACAAAGCCAGGGGCGCCTGGGTGGCTCAGCGGTTTAAGCCTCTGCCTTCAGCTCAGGTCATGGTCTCAGGGTCCTGGGATCGAGCCCCGCATCGGGCTCTCTGCTCAGCATGAGGCTGCTTCCCTTCCTCTCCCTCTGCCTGCCTCTCTGCCTACTTGTGATCTCTCTCTCTCTCTCTCTCTGTCAAGTAAATAAATAAAATCTTAAAAAAAAACACATTACAAAGCCACCATAATCAAAACAGTTTGATACCGGTATGAAAACAGAAATACAGACCAACTGAACAGAATAGAGAGCCCAGAAATAGACCCTCACATATGCCGAATGATTTTGGACAAGAGTGCCAAGCTGACACAATGGGGAAAGGACAGTCTTTTCAACAAACAGTGCTGGGAAAACTGATTATCCACATGCAAAATAATGAAGTTGGGCCCTTACCTTATACCACATACAAAATCTAACATGAAATAAATTACAGACCTAAATGTAAGACCTGAAACTATAAAACTCCTGGAAGAAAAGATAGAGGAGGGGTGCCTAGGTGGCTCAGTCTGACTCTTACTTGTTTTTTAAGATTTATTTATTTATTTTAAGGAGGGCACAGGGGGAAGGGCAGAGGATGAGGGAGGGAGAGAGGAGAGACTCCTAAGCAGACTCCCTGCTGAGCACAGAGCCCGATGAAGGGCTCTATGGCACAACCCTGAGATCATGACCTGAGGTGAAATCAACTGTGTCCAGGTGCCCTTGTCCAACTCTTTGATTTCAGCTCAGGTCTTGATCTCAGGGTTGTGAGTTTGAGTTTGTGAGTTTGAGGCCCGCATCCATGTCTAGCATGGAGCCTACTTAAAATAATAAAAATATATTTAAGGGACACTTGGGTGGCTCAGTTGGTTAAGCATTTGACCCTTGATTTCAGCTCAGGTCAAGATCTCAGGGTCATGAGATTGAGCCCCACAACTGGCTCTGCACTCACCCGGGAGTCTGCTTGAGATTCTCTCTCTCTCCCTCCCCTGTCAAGTAATAAATTTTAAAAATATATTTTAAAGGGGCACCTGGGTGGCTCAGTGGTTTAAGCCTCTGCCTTCGGCTCAGGTCATGATCTCAGGGTTCTGGGATCGAGCCCCACATCGGGCTCTCTGCTCAGCAGGAGCCTGCTTCCCCCTCTCTCTGTCTGCCTCTCTGCCTAGCTCTGATTTCTCTCTGTCAAATAAATAAAAAAAAAAAAAAATCTAAAAAAAAAAAAAAAAAAAAAAATATTTTAAAGGGGCACCTGGGTGGCTCAGTGGGTTAAGCCTCTGCCTTCGGCTCAGGTCATGATCTCAGGGTCCTGGGATCGAGCCCCACATCAGGATCTCTGCTCGGCAGGGAGCCTGCTTCCTCCTCTCTCTCTCTGTCTGCCTCTCTGCCTACTTGTGATCTCTGTCTGTCAAATAAATTTTAAAAAAATATTTTAAAAAAGAAAAGAAAATACATAGAAAAGCTTCCTGCCATTGGACTTGGAAATGATTTCTTGGATATGCCACCAAAAGTACCGGAAACAAAAGCAAAAATAGACAAATGGGACCACATCAAACTTAAAAACATCTCCACAGTAAAGGAAACCATCAACAAAATGAAAGGCAACCTATGAAATGGGAGAAAATATTTGCTAACCACATATCTGATACGGGGTTAATATCTAGAATATGTAAAGAACTCCTACAACTCAACAAAAGCCCCCACAAATAACCCAATTTAAAAATAGGTAGAGAGACATGGGCACCTGGGGTGGCTCAGTTGGTTAAGTGTCTGCGTTCGGCTTACGTCATGATCTCAGGGTCCTGGGATGGATCCTTGTATCTGGCTCCCTGCTCAGTGGGGAGTCTACTTCTCCCTCTCCCTCTGCCCCACTGCTAGTATGTATCCCAAAAAATGAAATCACTATCTTGAAGAGATATCTGCACTCTCGTGTCCACTGCAGTATCATTCACAATAGCCGGGATATGGAAATTACTTCAGTATCTGTTGATGGATGAATGAATAAAGAAAAGAAAATGATATATATAAATGAATGCTATTCACCCATAAAAAAGAAAGAAATCCTGTCATCATCAAGAACATGGATGAACCTTGAGGGCATTATGTTAAGTGAAATAAGAAAAACAAAGAAGAATGTTGTATGTTTTCACTTATATGTGGAATCTGAAAAAGCCAAACTCATAGAAACAGAGAGTAGATTGGTGGTTGCCAAAGGCTAGGGGCTGGGGAAAATGGGAGAAGTTGGTCAAAGGTTACAAACTTCTAGTCAGAAGTTGAAAAAGTTCTAGGGATCTAATATACAGCAGGTGACTCTAGCCAACAATACTGTTTTGTATCCTTTAAAATTGGTAAGAGAGATCTTAAGTGATCTCATCACACACACACACACACACACACACACACACACACACAAGGTAACTCTGTGAGGTGACAGATGTGTTAACTAACGGTATCGTGGTAATCATTCTACAATATATACATATACCAAACTATCACAATGGAACCTTAAACTTACACAAGTTGCATATCAATTATATCTCAATAAAGCTGGAGGGGAAAAAAAAGAAAATGCGATATAGACATACAATGGAATATCATTCAGCAAAAAAAAAAAAAAAGGAAATCCTATCACAGGCTATGACATGAATGAACTTGACGCCAAGTGAAATAAGTCAGTCACAAAAAGAAAAATACTACATGATTCCAGTTATATGAGGCATCTAAAGTCTTCAAGCTTAGAAACAGAAAGCAGAATGGAGGGGAAGAGGGCAAGGAGCAGTTTTCGTTCAGTGGGTACAGGATGTGAGTTTTGCAAGATGAAAGCCCAATGTGGGGCTCGATCCCAGGACCCTGAGATCATGGCCTGAGCTGAAGGCAGAGGCTTAACCCACTGAGCCACCCAGGCGCCCCATCTTAACCATTTTTAAGTGCATAGTATGCAGTAGTGTTAACTATAGGCACATCCTTGTGCAACAGATCTCAACGCTTTCATCTTGCAAAACTCACATCCTGTACCATTGAAGAAGGTTCCCTTCTGACTCTTCTGGTCATGAGCTATTGGTCCATGAGCAAGAGCCTCCGTTTCCTCACATGTAGAATGGGAAGAATGAGGACCTCATTAGGCTGGCTGTGAGAATTTTATGAAGTCATGAAGACCTTAGCACGATACCTGACACAGAGGCCGCCTGGGTGGCTCATTGGTTAGGTGACTGTCTTTGGCTCAGATCATGATCCTGGAGTCCTGGGATTGAGTCCCTCGTGGGGCTGGCCCCCGTCTCCACAAGGAGTCTGCTTCTCCCTCTGACCTCCTCCCCTCTCATGCTCTCACTCTCTCTCTCTCTCAAATAAATAAATAAAATTTTCAAAAAAAAAAATAACCACAAGAACAATAATAACTGACACAGAGCACGCACGCTGTGCAAGCTAACCGGCAAGAGGAACCTGTGGGTGGCGGGCGGCAATGTCGTGTGCTAAGAAGAGACAGGGTTAGACCGCCATTCAAAGTGCCCTCTGGCTTTAATGATGTGGAGGGTCCTGGTGACTGCAGGGGACTGAGGGAAGCAGATACCAGGGGGAAGGGGCCAAGGAAGGAGAGACAGGATGTATGTAGCTCAGTCTTTTAAAAGTGCATGAACATGGCTTCTAGTTCTAAATGGCAACCACCTAGCAGTCCCCACCTCCCGTCTCTCCCAAATTCTAACTCAAACATAAAGGTACAGAAAGAGTCGAAAACCCAGAACATCGCCATAACCCAGAACATCGCCATAACCCAGAACTAGATTGAAAGTGCAATTGTCGTGGACCCCCAGGTTATGCTGCCCACAGAGTGACCCTGCCTCCCCACCTAAAAATAACTTGAAAGATCTTTTATCCCTCCTCCCACTGTCTGACCCTTAAAAAAAGGCAAGGTCTTTGTCAACCGGACAATGCACAGCCATCACTCTCCCGCATAGTTGCTCCAGAGGAAAAGTGTTCTTCCTTATCCCCAGGAGTGCCTCTCAGCCTAAATCTACCTGGAGATGGTAGCTCGCAGAGAAGACATGGGTTCAAGGGGGGAGGAGTGAGGAAGCATCTGAGGAGGAGACACAGCTCCCTGCAGACACAGACAGACAGCACAGATAGGAAGAGGCTAGGAATGTCCGTTTTTGGAACTACATTTGTTGAAAGCATCAGAGGGCTAGGATACAGAGGTAAGAGAAGGTTCCATTTCAACCCGAAGAGATATGTTAGATGAAAGCCTGGTAAATCCTGAGAATGGAGCTGAAAACCAAGCCCAGGCACCTGCTCTCCTGCTGCAGATCAGTGAGGAAATTCGGCCAGTGTCCAAGCGGGACCAAGAGCACAGCAGATGCTGCTGGAAAACCATTAAACAGCCGTGTCCCCCTTCCTTGCCTGTGGAGCCCAACCTTTGATTCAGGGTGTACTGCCTCCCCTCATGGGACTCAGGTGAATTCTGATTGTTCTAAGATATCTGTGCACACTCATTTTCTAGGCCAGTGACTGGGGTCGGGCTTGTAATCCAGTTCTGGCCAACATGAGAGAAATCAGCTAAGGGGAGGATGGATTCTGGGAAAGGTTTCTTGCTCTTAAATGACACCTACAAGGAAGAAACAGTTCTTCTTCTGCTCTGGATGGTAAGGATGCAATGTATGGAGCTGCTGCATCCAACTTGCCACCATGAGGGAGTCAGCCCAATGTGATAAGGAAGGCATATAGAAAGACAGAAAGTACCTGGGTCCTTGAGGACCCTGGAGAACTGCTGAAGTAACCATGCTCTACCTCCACCTGCAGGTAAGCTGAGAAAGCATTTTTAGGGGGCACCCAGGTGTCTCAGTCACTTAAGTGTCTAACTCTTGATTTTGGCTCAGGGTCATGAGCTCAAGCCCCGTGTGGGGCCCTGAGCTTAGCAAAGAATCTGCCTGGGATTCTCTGTCTCTCTCCCTCTGCCCCCCCCCGCCCCCGTTCTCTCAATCTCTCTCTCTCTCTCGATAAATAAATAAAATCTTTTAAGAAATCATTTTTAGGTGAACACCAGCTGGATTGAGATTTATTGTTACTTGCACCTGAAAGCCTTACAAACCAACCCAGGGGCCAAGTCGCACATTGGGATTTTTTGGCAGACGCTAGTTATCTCCTTGTTCAAGAACATGGAAACAGAAAACACCAAGAAATCGGGCTTGTGAAGAAAACCTTTCAGAATAAATGAACAGTAAAATTATTCTGAAGCTCCAGGAGGAGCAGCTTCTTCCGAGGGATTTAGTGTGACGGAGAAACAAGTGAGTGATTGTCTGGCGTATGCAAGGAGAGGAGAGAAAACACAGCCTCCGGAAAATGGGAGCAGAAGGCCACAAAGTAACAACAGGCGGAGAAGAAAAAAAAGATGGGGGGGTGGGTACAAGCAGAGAGGGTGAGCGAGGCCTGTGGGGAAACCACAGGTGCGTTAGCAAAACCGAAATATTTAAAAGAAAAGGTGCTGCAAACATAAGGAATTTTGACCGAATCACATGCAGGATGGGAACATCAGGCAGACAAGAAGAAGGTAGTAGAAATGAAGAGTAAGTTTACTTGATTCATGGAGACCCCGAGAGCAAGCGTGCAGCATGGGAATGATAGACCTTGCTTTCAAGGAGCCGGGAAGCAATTAAAATGTTAACCCTACCTTTCACAACCTCAGTGGTGACTTTAAAAAGGAAAACCTGTACAAACCTCTTTCTCTAAGCAGTAAAATCAGCAACAAAAAGAAAAAGCAAATCATCCAGGAATTGAAACACATTCTCTAAAATAAATTCAGGCAAAACAGCACTACGAGAACAAAACCATGGGTCTCAATTTTCATGACCGTGAACCAGGTAGTGGTCTCTTAGATAGGAAACCAAAGGCACAGGCAACCCAAGATTTCACCAAAACATAAAATTCGGAGCTTCAAAAGACACGACTCAAGGTGAGAGACGCATGTCAGGTCATGAAACCAGGGTCCCGGGATAGAGTCCCGCGTTGGGCTCCCAGCTCAGCAGCAAGCTTTTTAAAAAGATTTTATTTATTTATTTGAGAAAGAGAGACTGACATAGGGAGAGAGAACACAGCTGGGAGGAGAGGGAGAAGGAGGCTCCCTGCTCAGCATCCCTGATGCAGGACTCAGTCCCAGGACCCTGGGGTCATGACCTGAGCCGAAGGCAGACACTTCACTGACTGAGCCACCCAGGCGCCCGTAAATAAAATCTTTTTCAAAAACTACCATGTTGCATTTTTGGAAGTTGCTAAGAGAGTAGACCCTAAAAGATCTCATCACAAGAAAAAACTGTCTAACTATATGTGGTGATGGACATTAACTAGACTTCCTATGGTGATCATTGCACAACATATACAAATAAAAAATCATGATGTCGCACCCAAAATGAATATTATTTATCAATTATATCTCAATTTTTTAAGAAAGTGACTGGTAATCCACAGAGCAGGAGAAAAATTTTGTTAAGTCCTATATCTGGTCAGGGTTATTATGTGTTGAATTGTGTCCCCCAAAAAGAATGTTGAAGCCCCAGCCCCTCTAGAATGTGACTTCCTCTGGAACTAGGGTCTTCCCAATGGTAATCAAGTTCCCATGAGGTCACTCAAGTGGGCCCTCATCCACTATGAATGATGTCCTTTGGGAAAGGGGAAATTTGGACACAGAGGCAGACCCTCACAGAGAGGAGACAAGATGAAGACACTCAGGGAGAAGAGGTCACGTGCCTGGAACGTGCATCTACATGCCAACAAGGAACAGGGACTGCCAGCAAACCCAGGAGCCTGGAAGCAAGTAAGGATCCTCCCCCAGAGCAGCCAGAGCGCTCAAGGCTCCGCAGCTGCCTTGACTGCAGACTTCCCGCTTCCGCAGGTGTGAGACAGCACATTGCTTTGGTTTTAAGCCATCTAATGTTTGGTACTTGGTTACAGCAGTCTTAGAAAACTTAGAAAAATGCAAAGACCTAATATCCAGAAGACATAGATTTTTAAAAAAGAGAGAGAGCTCATAACTCAAGGACAAAAAGAAAACCCAGCATATGAAAAGACGTTCAAGGTCACTAGTCAGGAGATGCAAACCCAAACCACAGGGAGATACTGCTTCACACCCACGAGGATGGCTGCAACCAAAAAAGACAGAAACCAATTTCGAGGGCCAGGTGGAGAGACTGGAACCCTTGTGCCCCTCCCCCGCAGGAACGTGGGGTAGGGCTGCCGCTTTGGAAGACTGCGCCCCTTCCACGGCAAGTCCATCGGTTCCTCGAAAAGATGAAAAGCCACTGTATGTTTTAGTCGGCTCAGGCTGTCTAACCAGACGCAACAGACTCCATGGCGCAAACAACAAAAATGAATTTTTTTCACAGTTCTAGAGGCTAGAACTCCCAGCTCGAGAGGTTTACAGATTCGTACCCTTAGTATTCAGGTAAGCATTCTCTTCCTGACTTACAGACAACTGTTTCTGGCTGTGTCCTGTCTTGGCCTTCCTTTTGCGTAAGCACAGGGAGAGCATGGGAGTTCTGATTTCTCTTCCCTTTCTGGAAGGATGCCAGTCCTCTGGGCTTAGGGCCCCACCCTTACGCTCTCATTAACCTTACTTCCTTAAAGGCCCTGTCTCCAAAGACAATCACACTGGGGTTAGGGCTTCAGCCTACGAATTTAGGGGAGACACAATTCAGTCTATAACTTCATAGGACCTAGCAATTCCACTGCTACATTTACACTCAAGAAAACTGAAAACATGTTTTTGCAAAACTGTGTACATGACTATTCCTAGCATCATTATTCAAAATAGCCAAAAAGTAGAAAAACTGCCCATAAACTGATAAACAGATAAACAAAATTGTGGTATGCAATGGAATATTACTCACCCATATAAGGGAATGAGGTGGTGATACACATTACAACACGGGCAAACCTTGAAAACATTATGCTAAAGAACAAAAAAAGGCAGACACAAAATTCCACATAGTGTATAAGTGTGTATATGAGTTGCCCAGACCAGACAATTCTATAGAGACAGAAAGTAGATTAACGGTTACTAAGTGCTAGAGGGGGTGGGAGGAATGGAGAGTAACTATTATTAGGTTTCTCTTGGGGGTGATGAGAATGTTCTGAAATTAAATAGTGTGGGTTGCATAACTGTGAATATATGAAAAGGCACTAAATTGTACACTTTATTTTTTTTTAATTTTTTTGAATTGTACATTTTAAAATGTAGGTGAAATTTAAGGGTATGTGAATATATCCCCCCCAAAATGATCATACTAAGCATGTGTTATATTAGGTATAAAAACATACGGATGTGACCAAAGTTATACTCAGAGGAAAATTCATAGGCTTAAAATATGAAAACAAAACTAAGCACTGAACTCACCTAGAAAAAGACTTCGGGAAAATAAGAAGATGGCATCAATAAAGGTAAAACCAAAAAATAAGTGACAAAAATACAGAACACTGAAATTGACAAATTCAAGACCTGATTCTTTATCATAACCTGTAAAATAAACTTCTAGCAAGGATAATTAACGAAAAGGAAATATCAAACATATAACATGAAAAAAGAAGAAAAGTTAGCTACAGATACTGAGGAAAGTTTTTTTTTTTCTTTTTTAAAAAGCTTTTATTTAGGGGCACCTGGGTGGCTCAGTGGGTTAAGCCTCTGCCTTCGGCTCAGGTCATGATCCCAGGGTCCTGGGATCGAGCCCCACATTGGGCTCTCTGTTCAGCAGGGAGTCTGCTTCCCACCCCCCGCCCCCCCGCCTGCCTCTCTGCCCACTTGTGATCTCTGTTGAATAAATAAATAAAATCTTTTTAAAAAAAGATTTTATTTATTTATTTGACAAAGAGAGACACACGAGAGAGGGAACACAAGCAGAGGGAGTGGGAGAGGGAGAAGCAGGCTTCCCGCCAGAACAGGGAGACTGGTGTGGGGTTTGATCCCAAGACCCTGGGACCATGACCTAGCTGAAGGCAGACATTTAACTGAGCCAACCAGGTGCCCCTGAGGAAAGTTTTAAAATGTACATTTCTAAGTTACTGAATAAGAAAAAGGTCATCAAAATATTTGCTACAAAAACACAAATTAACAAAACTAATTCAGAAAGTATGGAAAGGGTTGAGAATATCATCCAGCTTTCCCCCAGAGAAGGTGCAGGGCCCCAAAAGTGGTTTTGCACACCTTCAAAGAATGATAATTATTGTATTTAAATTGTTGCAGAACAGAAAAAAGAAATTTTTCCTGATGCCTTTTCCAAAGCCAGCAAGACTTGACAAAGAATACAATTTTTTAAAAAAGCACTAATCTCTCTTGTAAATGTATGTGAAAAAAAATAGTAAAATATAAGCAAATTAATTCAGCAAAATATTAAAAGAATAATACACTCATATCCAGTAGGGTATAATCTGGGAATGCAAAAAGAGCTCACATTGAAAAATCCATGAATAGAATTCATCATGCCAATAGGTCAAAGGAGAAAAAAACATAAGGTCATCTTGAAAGATGCTTAAGAAGCATTTTATAAAATTAACATCCATTCCTGATTTTTTTTTTTTAAAGTTCAGTAAAAAGTGAAAGCATTATATGGCCAAGGAGCTAAAGCACAGGGTTTCTACTTCCTAGCAGGGTGACTTTGGACAATTCACTTGGACAATTCACTGAGGCTCTCGGGCCTCAGTTTCATTATTTGAAAGATGATTATCATTCCACTTAAATGAGTGAATGTAGAAAATCATACTGCACAGGGCCAATGCCAAACACAGAGCAGCACTCGATCAGTGGAGGCTTAGTATTTTTATTAGTAAAATGGAAACAGCGTCTCCTCAACAGAATTTTTAAATCCATCTATATCAAAAACAGGATTGCTAATATGAAACACCAGATAAAAATCTCATATCACATATATTATACGAAAGGGATTTTATAGTAGATGGTTCTAGATATGGATATAGAGATAGGAAAAAAATGTGGAAGGATATACTCCAAGATATTAATAGTTGTATAGCTCTGAGTAACAGGATTATGGGTGCTTTTTTCTTTTCCTGTATTGAATGTTTTTAATGTAAATGCAATAGCAAATGTTAAGTCACAGTAGAGATAGTTTAAAAAAAAAAACAACAGAACAAAACTGTTACTCCAGAAAACCAGACAAATTGGAAATCTCTCTCAAAAGGCAGAGAAAATGGATTAAGAGCTAAAAATGATGAAGGGTGTGACAAGATTTGAGAATCAGAAAATAGATGTACAACCTAAGGCTTAGAGAGATTCTTAGAGAGATATTGGACCTATCAGAAATTCTAGTTAAAGCAATAACAGAAAAAAAAAAAGTTCTTTTCCAGGAATAAAAAACTGTGTGCAGATCAAACGTTTTGCTAGGTATCAGCCAAACTCAATGAAAAGAGATCAACAGTGGTTAAATTTTATTTTCACTAGTAGGTTGACAGAATTCTACAAATACACACGCCCAAGCTACTTACACAAGGATAAAAGTTATCCTGGCCTCAGACCTCTCTGCAACACAGAGAAGACAGGGAAGTACAAACCAATCGGGTCTCAGACAGGAAAAGACCCGGAAACCCTACCACTCACTTATCTTTCTTGCAAAGGATACTTGAAGGATTACTTGAACGTGTTGTACCCCAGCTGGGATTAAAGACAAATGAAAAGTCAGTTTCACTAAAGGGGAAGGTGTGGCACGAAAGGAGTGTAGGTCTTTATTTCCTCTTCTCTACCCCAGACTCAGAAATGTGACTGCTACCGGTTGGCCAGTGACTTCTGGCGTCCCTAGAGTCTGACCCTGCTGTGCCTCCTTGCTCTCTGCCAAGACCAGGGAAGAGGGTGACCTGTGCGGCAGGGATGGAGGCTGGGGGACACACGACAGAATCCCTTTTTCTGAGGAGGGACGAATCTGCTTTTCCTGCTGAAATTTTTGAAAAGGGCGGGCAAAAGATTGCAGGGCTGTCCGCCTGGTTGCCCTGGGAGAGGAGAGGCAGGGCGGCTCCGAGCGGGGCGTGGTGCCGGGCTCTCTGCCAGGTCGGGAGCCGGGGCGCCCGCGGGTTCTCGCACACCCTCCCCCGAGGCGCCCGCCACCGCTCGAGTCACCGCGTCCTCAGTCCCTTCCCTTCCGCACCCCCCGCCAGGGTCTTCAGGAAGGGCCGGCAGTCAGAGGGGGTCCCCGCGGTCGGGGAGGTTGGTTGGGGGCCTCGCCTCCTGGACAGACGCCGGGCGCGCGTTCTAAGCCCGGAGGGCGAGGGCGGCCGGTGAGGGGCGGCTGCGGGGCGGGCGGGCGGCCTTACCCCCGGGCCCCGTGGACACGGTGACCTGCGCGTAGGTGGCTCCCGCGGCGGCAGCCGGGCCCGAGACGCCGTTGAGCGCCGCCACGCGCACGGTGTAGCGCGCCCCGGGCCGCAGGTGGAGCAGCGTGGCGGCGCGCTCCCGCAGCCCGGCCTGGCGCGGCACGAAGGCCACCCGCGGCCCGCACGGCTCGCACGCGCCCTCCGGGCCCTCTCGGCCGCAGCGCAGGCACAGCAGCGAGTACGTGACGTCCGAGCGGCCGCCCGAGTCGGCCGGCGGCAGCCAGCGCAGCCTCAGCGCCAGCGGCGAGCGGCTCAGGCTGTACTGCAGGTCCCGCGGCGCCGACGGCGGCCCTGGGGGGACGGGAGGGGGGGGCAGGGGGAGCTGTCAGCGGGGCAAGCGGTGGAGGGGGCGGGGCGGGGGTAGTGAAGGGGGAGGGGCAGGAGGAGACGCGGGGGCGGGAAGTGGGGAGGAGGGACGGGGTGGTGTGGGGCCAGTGAGGCGTGAGGGACAGGGAAGGGGGGCGTGGGTTCCAGCGCGCGGAGAAGGGTAGCGAGGGGAAGGGGATGAGGATGCACGACGGCACAGAGTGTGCGGGGCGCGGGAGTCCCCCTCCTGGCTGGGGCGCAGGGTGAGGTGACGGCGAGGGGAGGGGAGGCGGGACGAGGGGCAGTCCACTGCAGGACCAGCCAAGAAGCCTGACCTGCGTCTCGGGACCCTCGTCCTGGTTCTTACAATCCCAGGCCCGGGACCCCATCCCCATCCCAGGGTCCCCTCCCTCCACCCCGCCGTCTGGGTCGCTGGTCCCCACGCTCCCCACGCGCTCCAGTGCCCAGCCCCCTGCCCTCGGCAACCCCTCCACCAGGCTTTTCCTGATCCGCCCCCCACCCCGCGAACGCTTTGGACCGGGGCACTCACGGGTGCAGGAGGCCGAGGGCGGGTCGGTGGGCGAGCGCGCGTAGCTGTCCTGGCACACGCAGAAGGTGGAGGCGTTTTCCAGGGCCCGGCTGTGCTCTGGGCACGGGGAGCAGAGCAGCCGGCGCGAGGACAACTTGTAAAACCCTGGGGGACAGGCTGCGGGGCAAAGCCACGTGAGGAGGGGTCTCCTCCACAACTCCTCCCTCCCCCACTCTCCTGCCTGCCCCATTCGGGTGAGTTTAGGTCCCGGAACTGTGCGGAGAAAGGGGTTCTCCTCTGTTCCAGCACTGCCCCAAGAGGCAGCAGCTCCGGACCCAACCGCCCAGTACTACCTGACCCTTAGTAAGCGCTTACTGTGTGCCGAACACCATTTTACTTTCAGTAGTTCACTGAACCCTCACAACAGCCTGTGAGGTATGTACTTTATCCTCATTTTTAAAATGAGGAAATTAAGGCTCAGAGAGGTTCAGTAGCTTGGCCAATGTCCCACGGCTGGTACATGGTGGGATTCCAACCCAAGCAGACACCATCCTACCCTAATGCCCACTGGGGGAAGAAAATAAGCCAGACTCTTCCGGTCTTGATGTGAGGCCAGAAGACAGGTGCCTCGGAGGGGTGTGTCACAGCTCCTCAGGGACAGACACCCACAGGCTTCTCGTTATGCCCATGCACACTCACACTGTTGTCGGAGCCCAACCTCCCACCCCTACCATTTGGGTTCATCATCACAGATCCTCAAGTGACACCCTTGGTTGCAGTTTGGAAGTGGAGCCAGACAGATGGAGGGGAGTAGAGGGAGGAGGGCGAAGTTTCCCCGGTTCTAGTCTTGACACCCTCCTCAGTGACTTTGCTTCTCTCACTGCTCTGCTTCTCTGGCCTCATCCAGGACACAGGCTGTTGAGAGCACAGGCTTTTGTATCTGGACAACCTGGGTTTGCCGCTGGGCTTTACCCCTTAGTTGCTGGTGGCCTCGGGCAGATCTCTTGACCTCTCTGAGCCTTGTGTAGAATACCCACCTCAAAAAGGTTGGTGGGGGATTAGCTGAGATGAAGTGTAAGCTGCTTAGCCCAGCACAGACAACACACACACAACCGTGGTAGTAATTACTGTTCCTCCATCACACGCCTGAAGTAGAAACTGAGTAACGCCCACTTGAAAACTTTGCTCACCAGCTGGGCCAGGTGGGCGGGAGGCAGTGGCTCCCGGGCCCTCCTCTGGGAGTCCCAGTGGTTCTCACCTTGATCTCGGCCCCCACCCACCTGGCCTTCTTTCTAGTTTATCTGGTTCTGGAAGACTGGCTGCTCTCCAGCCCCAAGAAGACATGGTACAGTAGAAGGGATGCACAGGAGCGCTCAGGAAGAATGTTCGGGCTGTGTGAGGAAGAGGGGAGTGGGCTAAGGGTCTCCATGATCTGGAAGACTTTAGGCAGGGGAGGCTCGGTCTTGCTTGGGCAGCAGAGCTTTGGGCAGGGTCTCTGAAGTCCCAGGGGCTTTGGAACTATCTGCCTTCAGAACAGAGCATGGACTCACTAACATCGTGGTCTGGCGGGTGGCAGCAGCCCCCGCTGGGACTCAGGTGGCCTGGGTTCCCGTGTTGGCTCTGCCACTCCCTATGCCTCTCTGGCCTCAAGAAACCATCAGTCAGGTGGGGGTAATAACCACCGCCTGCCACCCTCCGCTGTGAAGTCAGAGCGGGGATCTGTTTGCAGGGTCTCACAGCGGTCAGAAAAAAGGACCAGAGGCTCCTTTTCTCCGTGTGTTGGTGGACACTTGGGGTCCCGGAGATGTGTGTCACAGCAGAGACAGCAGTGGTTATCTCTACTTTGACAGGCTCTGCGTAGAGGAGGTTCACTTTGAGGGGCAGGTTCACAAAGCGTCCAGACCACTGGCCCCTCCCTTTCTTCCTCAAGGTCAGAGTCAAGTGTCAGAGATCACCTAGCTCCACTCCCCTGACCAGGTCCTCCAGCAGCTTTCCTAGCAGGAGCCACAATCTTTGCTTAAAAATGGGGAGCCCACCTTCTTCTGTGCCCCTGCTGAATGGCACTGGCAAGTGAGAAAGGGCTTTCTTATGTTGAATCCAAATTGGCCCCTCTGTCTGGAATCCCCCCTCATGCCACCCCGTCACAGGGCATCTGTGTGCCCTGTGGAGACTTAGAGATTGTGTCTGCTTGGGTCAACTCCCCAGTGCCAACCACCCCACCCATGCCACACTAAACTCTTCTTTTCACACTTCTGACTCTTGTCCTATAAGGTTTTACACTCCTCTCCTTTCTTTCTTTTTTTCTTTTTACAAATTTTTACATTATTTTTTTTAAGATTTTATTTATTTAGTTGACAGAGAGAGACACAGCAAGAGAGGGAACACAAGCAGGGGGAGTGGGAGAGGGAGAAGCAGGCTTCCCGCTGAGCAGGGAGCCCAACATGGCCTCTATCCCAAGACCCTGGGATCATGACCTGAGCCAAAGGCAGATGCTTAACGACTGAGCCAGCCAGGCGCCCCAACCCCTTCTCTCCTGGCAAACTCCTATGTTTCTCCAGACCTCAGCTCAAAATAATAATACCTCCCCTGTGAAGCACTCCCCGACATTCTCCGCAGCTCCCTATTCCTCAAGGCAGAGCTGATGCCATTTAAAGTGACTTTTGTCTAGTCTCAGCTTAAGTCAAAAGTGGGACTGGGTTTCTGAGTGTGTGTGTGTGTGTGTGTGTATGACTGCATGATTGCCCTCAATGTGTATCCAAACCCTCTCCTCCAGACCCTGATCCATTCATCGGATGTTTTTTGTTTTGTTTTATTTTGTTTTGTTTTGTTTTGTTTTGTTTTGTTTTGTTTTGTTTTGTTTTTTAGCACTTACTATGAGCCAGGTGCTCCGGAGCAGGGCCCTGGAGATAGACTGCATAAAACAGACCAGAATCCTACTGCCCGCTGGCCCAGATGCCCTCCTCCCACCTCACAGGGAGAAGAGAGACTGTCAGCTGGTAATTCCCTCAAGGTCTGGCCATCAAACACAAACTTCCATCTACACCCACCTTCCTTCTCCTCCTTCCTTCCAGGCCTACACGAAGGGATGGGCCACCTCCCTTTGAAGGCCTCCAGCCCCTCCTCCTCCACTCGGGGTCCTGCCCCTTCTCCACCTCCTAGACTATATCCCATCAGTCTTATGGCTCCTAATTCTTACATCACTCCTTCTCTACCTGTTCTTCCCAGTGACAGAACGAGGAAGTGCTGCAGTAAGTGTGGTCCATTTCGGGTGCAGACAGTGAGGGTATTATCTACAGAGCATTAAAAAACAATAAAACTGGGGCGACTGGGTGGCTCAGCCGGTTAAGCGTCTGCCTGTAGCTCAGGTCATGATTCCAGGGTCCTGGGTTCAAGCCCTGCATCGGACTCCCTGCTCAGCGGGAGTCTGCTTTTCCCTCTTCCCCGTCCCCCCTCCCCCATGAGTACATTCTCTCTCTCAAATAAATAGAAATATATTTTTTAAAAAAACAATAAAGCTGACTAAAACATGGCCTGATCTTTGTTAGCAGCTAGCATCAGCAATTCTAAACCATGTCAGTAATAAAACACATCCCCCTGGGGCAGGCTGCTCCCACCACACCCCACTTGGTACCCCCATGGGCTCCTTCCTCAGCAGATAAACAAGGATCCTATTTACAGCCAAAATCTTCTCCCAATCCGGTTTCCTCTTTAAGATACCACCCCCTCTCCTCGCCTTTCAAATCCAGCCTTCCAGGAGTTTTGCACATTCCCTGACTCTCACTCCATATCTTCCTCCATCCCCCAACCTGATGAGCCCGGTCTGTCTGTCTGTCTGTCTCTCCATTACTCTCTCTCTCTCTCCATTGCTCTTGCCTGGGCCACCAAGCAGAGACTGTCCAAAGCTCGCCTTACCTGAGTGCTCACCCACACTATAAGCTGTTCCTTCCCGGACCCCTCCATGTGCCCGGGGCTGCCATGAGATCACACTTTCCTGGATCTCCTCCAACCTCTGATTCTCCCTCAACATCCTTTTTTATGGGCTTCAATTCTTCTACGCCCCCTTACATACTGCTGTTGTGTGAGACTCCATCACCAGCCCTCCTGCTTCCTACCTCACCTTGGTCAGTCCCAGCCACACCCATGGCTTCTAGTGGTACCTATATTTCTGTTGCTGAGTTCCAGACTCACTTCCTACCTACCTCTCCTTGAACGCACCACAAACATCATAAATTCAGTGTCCCGTGTTCTCTATCCCAGTGAATGATCCTCTGTCCACTCAGTCCTCTAGAAGCATACAGATCAAAAAGGACTCTTCTCTCTTCCCTCATCACGTGGTCACCAGGGGCTGTGGATGCATCTCATTTTCCCACCCATCTTCATGTTCAGTGATCTCTGCCTCAGTTCAGACCTTGTGCTCTTTCTCCTGGACTACCGTACCATCTTTTTCTAGTCTTTAATCCTTCCTTCCCCCAATCATTTCTTTGCAATTACAACTCAAGTGATCTTTTGAAAATATAAATCTAAACATGTCAGATTCCTGCTTTAAATCCTCCACATTGGTCTACAGCATAAAGTCTAAGCTCTTTATTCTAACGTTCAAGGTCCTTCATGATCTATTCCTGCCCCTCTCCAGCCCCATCACCCCTCACACTCCCAAAGGCCCTCTGTTCCTAGCCCCAATCACGCTACATTCTCTCCTGCCTCCATGTTTCTACAGACAATCTCTTAACTGAGAATGCTTTTAGCTGCCTGGAAGAAAGTCCTTCTCCACACTTCAAATTGGCTTCTCCCTTCTCTAGGCTTCCTCAACTCTGTTCATATGTGTCACACCCTATGGTAACCACTCCTTCACCCAGTACTTTTTCACTGGGCACCTACCATATCCTGTTATGGACCCTGAGGCTGGCGAGACTGATTCAGTCATTGCCTGAGGTCAGTTGCTAGTCCAGTGGTGGAAACACACGTAAGTAGATCACTGTGTACCATGAGGTGAGTGCAGAAATAGAGGTTGCCATCAACTACACTTCAATTAAAAAAAAAAAAAAAAGAAGTAGAAGTTGCAATGGGTGCTGGAGAGCAGAAGTGGATCCTAACCCTAGTTGGAGAGCTCGGGAAGGTTCATGCCTCCAAGTCCCTTACTAATCCACAAGTTCTCCCTGAGGAAAGAGATGGTGACATCTAAATAAAATAAGCCCTCCTAAATGCATTTGGTAAGTTCTCAGGTCAAAATGAATGGACAATTGAACAAAGGACAGAGTACCTTTAGTCATTTCTTCCTCTGTCTTCCCACCACTGTATTAATCCCTCTGTTAGATCATGTAATACCTTGTTGTGATTTTTCAATTTTTACATTTTCATCTGTAGAGCTGCTGAAGAGTTGAAACTATACCTGACTCATTTCTGTTGTCCTGCCATCCACAAAGGGATGTAGCTTAGAAGAAGCATCCCTTGCTCATTTTACATTAAGGGCAAACATCCATACTCCATCCTTACCCTCAGTCCTCAGAGCCAGAGATCAGCGAGAAAAGGAGAGGTCTTGTCCTGGTGCCCTACAGACCTGAGAACCCAACCAAACCTGCACATGACCAGGGTCTCCCTCAGGGGGCACAGTGACTCATAGTTCAGAGAGTTGGGCGGGATCTTGGTGGTCATCTAGTGCAAACTCCTCTCTCTCTCTCTCTCCAGCTCAAGAATCCCACTGCCAGCCTCCAATGTGCATATGGTCAGGGAACAGGAACTCACTCTATAATGTAACCAATCCGTCAGCTAGTAGAGGTGGGTTGCTGTATCCTTCTTCCCTATGCCTAAGGGAGGCAGTATGGTGTAATAGAAGGAACTTGACAGTTGGGCAAATCTGGATTCAAATCCTGGTTCCCCATTTGCTAACTTTGCAAATGAGGTGTTAATAATTCTCTGAGCCTCCGTTTCCCCATCTGCGAAACAGGGATACTGGCGACTTACTTTATTGTCGGGAATAAATGAGACGTCCTTTGTGAGGTGCTGATCATAGTGCCTGAAACGCACGCCCCTAATGCCCCCCTATATAGAGTCAAATTTACTTCCTAGTAACTTCATTCAACGGTCCTGGCTGGACTCACTGGAAAGCTCCACAGCCCACAGCTTCTCCACTCCCCCTCCTGCCTCTTTCAGCCAGCGCACACTCTCTCCCTGTCGCCACCTGAGCGCTACACTCCCACGCCCCACCCCCTCGTCCGCTGAATACCTTCACAGATGTCACCACGTTCCTGGAATCCCGCACTGCAGCTGCAGCGGCCCACGGGCACCAGCCACTCACCATCAGCGCCACAGTGCATGCGCGGGGGGCTGCCGGGCTCCCCTTCTGAGTGCGCCACGCATGTTCCCGTCACCTCCACCAACGTGGAGAAGGCGCTCTCGGCCGCGGTGGCCGGGAACGCTGCCAGGCCCCGCACCGTGGCGCGGCACTGCTTGTAGTAGACGCGCACGGAGACCAGCGCCACGCATGCGCCCACGTCCTGAAAGGCCAGGTGGAAACCCCGCCGGCTGAGCGGACCGATCTCTCGCACCTCTGTGTTCAGCTTCATCTTGCGCTCGCCCAGGTCGCCCTGCGTGAAGCTCTCATCCGCCGCGATTGTATCGATCTTGCGGGGCCGGCTGCCACTTGCTCGGAGACGCCCGCGACCCAGGTCAGCCTCTGTTTCCAGGTAGTAGACGTTGAAAGTCTCCTTGCAGGTGCCAGCGGCGCCCGGGATGCTGCTGCAGTCGCGCAGCGTGAACTGCAGCTCCACGAAGATGCGCTGCCCGCGGCCACGGCTGATCCAGCCAGTTTGCAACCAGTTGTCCTGGTTGGGCTCCAGCACGTTGCACACCTGATATGTGCGGATGGGACGGTCATGCTCGTCCACGCCGCTGATCTCCTCCCACTGGGGAGGAGAACAAAGATGCGGGAAACTCAGAGCCTAGGCGCCCCCAGGAGGTCAAGTCCTGGAGGTGACGAAAGCTGAAAACCCCCTTCCCCATCATCCCTCATTCTCCCTCCCTCCACCTCAGGCCCCTGAAATTGTAAGATGCAGAGCTGGGCGAGACGTTGGAGACAACGAAGCACAATCTATAATTTTATATGTGGGGAAACTGAGGTTCCAGAGAGTGAGAGAGAGTGATTTGACTGGATATGAACCTGAGTTAGCCCCAAAGTTGGGAATGAAGTCTCCTGGCTCTCCACCAGGTGCCCATTCAGTAACCAGGCTGCAGTCACAGAGCCACATCTCCCAACCCCCACGCCTAGTTTCCAAGCCTCTTTTAGGATTGTAAGTCTTGCTTGTTCTGTCAATCCATCAATCAACAACACTGCTTAGAGGGTCTACTACATGCAAGGTATTGTCCAGCATTGGATCATCTAGATGACACATTTATGTTGCTACACACAGGTAGTTTACTCCTTGCTATCTTTTTTCCCCCTTTTCTTTTCTTCTTGGGCTAAGAACAACGTTTCCTAATAGGCCACTCTGGCATGAAGCCAGTGCTGCTGAAGACCACATGCTCTGAGGAGCATTTTGTGTTGCTGTAACCACAAGGAACCAAAGGATTTGAGTCCCAGACCACCAGAACATTCCTGGCACAGGGAGAGAAAGTTTACACTTACCCCATTACTTGGCAGTGCAGTCCAGCCCAGCTCAGCCTGGGAGGCTTTGGAATCCAGGAGGATAACTATGGAGAAGGAAGAACAGAGAGGTCAGAAAACCAGAAGTCAGGAAGGTGGGAGGGACCCTTTTGTGAGTTCACTGTAAATTTGCTGAGGGGACAGAGACAAATTTTTCCTGTGCCATATCTTCCCATGAAGGGGAGGGATGTGAGTTAGCTCAAATCCAGAAAGATATAGCCATGACTATTGGGGAAGGAACAGGTATTAGTTTCCTGTAGCTGCTGTAACAAATTTTCACAGACTCAGTGGCTTCAAGTAACAGTAACTTATTCTTTTACAGTTCTGGAGGTCGGAGGTTGGAAATCAGCTTCACTGGCCTAAAGTCGGGGTGGCAGCAGGACTGGCTCCATCTGTAGGTTCAGAGGGGAAAATCCATTTCCACTAAAATTTTTCAGCCCCTTAGATTCTTTGGCTTGTGGTCCCCTCCTCCATCTTCAAACTACATCTCTCTAATCTCCTTTAGTGATCAAATTGCCTTCTCCTTTGGCTCTGACTCCTCCTGCACCCTCTTCTAAGGACCATTGTGATTACATCGGGGCTATCCAAATAATCCAGGACAACGTCTTCATCTCAAGATCCCTACCCATATCGGCAAAGTCTTTTGCCATTTGTAATAACATTCACAGGTTCTGGGGATTAGGGTGTGGACATATTTGGAGAGTCATTATTCAGCCTGCCACAAAGTTCATGGAAGTACTCTAAGATTGTCTCTAAGATGGAGGTGGTGGTGTCAGTGAGCCTTCTTCCTGCCTTCCTAGGCTCCCTAAATTACAACTATAGTGCCAAGAAGAGGGAGAAGGTGAATATATTAAAGGATTTCTGCATACATCCTGAATTCACTCATACTCAGGGGCTCTTCTGAGGTCTGAAGTCACCAAAGATGGAAGAGGCTTGAACCTTCTTAGTTTGGCCCCAGGGGCTCTGGGGGAAATGAGTGGAGAGACTCTGCCAGCAGCAGGAGAAATAAAAATCTCTTCTCTCCTCTGCTATCAGTGTCAGTTCCAAAGAAGCACTGGTCTGGACGGCACAACAGCAGCTCAGAGGCAGGAACCCAGGCTATCCTGAAGGCTTGGAAGATTACAAAGCTGGAGCTTAAACAAGGGGGCGGGGCTCCAAGGAGAGGGTCTCTAAGAGGGTTGGCTTCAGAGGCATCGGAGACTGTAAGCAGGACCGCCGACAGCTCTCCCGATTTGGGTATAACTGACAGCACATCGGAATTGCATAGTGGAAAGCCTCAGAGATCCGGCTCCCCAACCCCCGATCAGCGCTTCAGATTCCAGCTCCTCAGGATTCTGCACCTGGATATGACGCCTCTGGATTCAGTTCAGTGTGCAGCTCCCCCAAATCCAGAATCAGAGGCAAGGCGCGGGCTCTGGTACCGCAGGCAACCCCAAGCCCAGCGACGCGGACCGCGTCGGGTAGTCACCGCTCCAAATTCAGCACTGCGGACAGTTCCCTCGCCAGCAAGTCGGGTTGCTCTCGGCCCCAGCCACCCCTTCCGGATCAGAGCGCCCCACCTCCTGCCTCGCTATTCGGGCTCCATCCCGTCGTCCCGTACTTCGATCTCACCTCCACATCTCCCTGTCTCCTCTGCTCTCTTCATCTCCCCGCCCCCACACCTCCCACCTCCAATCGCTCAGCCTGTCCGTCTCACCGGTCCCTGAACCGCCGCTTCTGGCTCCCACGGTTCCTGGGCTCTTTCTTCCCTGGCCTCCCAGGTCTCTAGCCCGATCTCCTCAATACCCCTCTCTTTCCCATTGCTTAGCTACCGTTTTCTCTGTTTCTTTAGTTCTTCGCTCCCCGGTGCCCGCTTGCTTCAAATCCCAATACAGACTCCAGTCTCTCTATACGACTCCTTTCCTCAGAACCCCAGTTCTCCAGCCCCTTATCTTCTGGCATCCCAAGCTCCAAGAACAGCCACCAGTCTCCTCACCTTCCTCAGCGGTCCCGGGCCTCCCTGGTCCCAAAAGCAACGCCAGACAGAGCGGCATCAGGCAGAAGAACAAGCGCAGCGGATATGGGCCGGCGCCGGTCTCCATGGTCCGCAGACCGAGCTGTCAGTGCGGCGGCGGCTCAAGCCGCGCCAGCCCCAGCACCGCTGAGCAGTGCCCCCAGACCCTAGCGCCGTCTGGGGGCGGGATCTCGCTGGTTACCATCATCCACGGGGACCAATCACCAGGCACCGCCGCGGGAGGTCCACCAATCCTCGCCAGCAGAAGGTAGAGGGGTGGAGTTTCATAGGCCAGGGGCGGAACAACTAAATGGAGGGGGGGAAGGAAGGGGTCCCGCCAGTCTCCAAACGTGGGGGTGGGGCAGCGCTGAGCGCTAGCCTGGCTCCTGGGGGGGAAGATGAGCCCGCGGCGATGGCCCAGAGCGCGAAACCTTAGCCTCTCATTCCGGAGAAGTAGACAATGTGGGCGTGGCTTAAGGACGGGTGAACCTCGGGGAGGCAGCGACACTTGGAGCCTCTGAGCTAGCCTGGAAGCTCCCTTGTTCCCAGGACTTGCAAGGGATGTTGAAGCCTGATGTCCTGACCCCAAGCTCTGGGGAGTTCCTCAATCTCCCAGCTCTTGGCTTCTTCCTATGTCTGCGGCTCCTGGCGTCTGCTGGCTCGGTCCCGCCCCCTTCTCTCCCCTCCCTCCCTACACACACACACACACACACACACACGCACACACACCCCGGCTGCAGGAAGGGGCTAAGCCCGACCCTGGGAGCTACTCGAGAAAGGAGAGCAAAGTGGGAGACGGAGTCCCACCCTACCAGCAGCGCTTCCAAGGTTGGGAAAACATGTGGACGCGTGGATGGGGTTGGTGGTAGATTTTGCATGAACGATTGGTTCCTCGGGTTGTTGCTCTTGCTGCCAGCACACAGGCAGCACTCTGCACAATTACCCATTTCCCGGGTCTGCTCAGAGCCTGAGTCCCCCCCCCCCCCCCTTGACAATCCCTCTCCGCCCATCCCAGGGTACTGGTGAAGAGCTCAGCGGCCGAGATTCGGGGGCGTCTGCGAGACAGGCGGACCAAGCCTCACAGAGTTCAACCAGCGCTGGAGAAGCTGCAAGGAAACGTGGAACACGACCTCTATCTAGTGAAGGTCATTTATGTGCAAGCTGAGGGTTTAAGGCGTTGGTGGTGGGAAGGGCTGAAGCCCTCCAGGACGAGGGAGGCGGCTATTGAGCGCCACCATCTGGGCTGAACTTGGGCAGACAAAGCTCCACCCACCCTGTAGCTTTTCAGTGCTCTTTTCTTGGGGGACCCAGCCCCTCTGCTTTTGGAAGCTAAAGTACCTGGAGAACCCTTGAAAATCATTGCGTCTTGTGTCTCCATGACCTGCGTGGCTTGACTGTGCGTTTTGTATATATGTGTTCCCTACCCTCCCAACCAAGACTCCCTGAGTGCCATGCTCTGTGCTGAAAATATCTGGGTGAATCTCTGTCTCTGCCACAGTCCATACCTCCTTGAGCACGGAGAATTATGAAAATTCGTGGCATCGTGGAATTCTGCTCACTTACAAGCCGCTTTTATGTGTCATTTCTGTGTGTGTGTGTGTGTGTGTGTGTGTGTACGTACACACACGCGTCTAGTATGTGTATACAAACACTTGTTCACTCACAGACATACTTGCTGGACAGCCCCAATAGGAGGAGTGGCTGGGAGGCGTTGGACTCCTTTGTAGGTAGAAAGAAAGGTTATCAGGAGAGGCTGGGGCTCAGAAACCACAGGAGACCCAAGCCGGTTGAGGAAGCAGAAGGAGGTGTGGCGTCCAGCAGGTTCTTGGATGCAGGCGGGGTCTTTGAAATCAGATCTACCTGAAGAAGCGCTCTCACACCCCCCACCTCTTTCCATTTTCATTCTTCTCACTATTGGTTTTCCCCTCCCCCTCTACCCCCAGCGTTGGGAGTTGGTATTTTTAGAAGCTGCTTAGAGACCCAGGACTCCTTTCATTTCAAAATGAGTCCTCATGCCTCTACCCCTCACCCTTTTCTTCAAAACAAGGCCCCATCCCCTATGCAGTCTTAAGGCACCAGTCATGGCTTCTTACCTGAGCTCCAGGGACTTCAACCCAGAGCTTCTGACCCTTATGTGCTAATACAAAATGCAAACTCTGTATGAGCCTCGAAAGGATCTTCCAGGAGCCAAGCATATGGGGGAGATTATCTGGGGAAAGCCATATAGAATGCCCCAACAAACCTCTGGCTGTCAGGAGTCTGGTTCCCCCACCATCACCACCACCACCACCACCACACATACATGCAAGCTCCTTGTGCCTTGGGGAATTCGCCAGATCGAGAGCCCAGCAATGGGGGAAACAAGAGGAAAAGAAGAATTGAAACAATTCTTGTATTTCTTCCTTTGAGCAATTCATTTATAATAAAACCAGAACGGAGAAGCCTCAGTGTATGAGGATGTATGCAAAGCAGCAAAACTTTAAGAGATACTCCAAGGCAGACTCTCTACTAGGTGACAGAGGAATAAACACCTATGTGAAGATATTCAAAAGGGCCTTAGAAGGAAACTAAGTCATGGTTTACTGCTAATTTTAAGTGCTGGGGTCCAGTCCACCAAGAACTAAGTTAGATCCTTTCCTGGAATAGTGAAGTCGGGAGTCAGATGGGGGTGGTGGTCTGGCGTGGTGATGAACTGTGAGACAGTGGCCGGCTTTAGCCTTTTAACTTTTCTGTCCATGGTACCGAACCCACTAAAGTCTGGACTCTCCATTTTCAACCGGACCTGGGACCTGTCTGCTGCCCTGCTCCAATCCTCAGTCCAGGGCTTGCTGCATGTTGTTCCAGCCTATAACCCAGATCCAACCATGTGAGCCTCCAGAAGACAAGCAGCTTTACTCCCTGGAGTAGGAGTGGAGGGACCTGGAACCCATCTGGAGACTCCTATTTTCTCTTCTGTTCATCCCAAACCCCATATGAGGTAGTAGAGAAAGAATCCTTCTCTCTTCTTCTACGTCACTATCTGCAGAATGATGTGGAGAACACCTGCTGGAGTTGAGCAGGTTCATTAAACATCCAAATAGTTAAAGTGATCTTCCAAGGAGCAGATCCAACTTTACAGCATCTCCAAACTACTGGAGGTTACAAATTAAGGGGCTGAACATTTTATCTCTTCTTTTTGCACAAATCCAAAAGTACATCCATCCTGGCTGAACAGAAAAAGCCATCTCCTCCATGGAGAAGACTAAGATTTCTTCAGAGAAATCAGGGTCAAGTCCTGTCCTCAACAAAGAAGACAAAGAGGGAGTAAAGAGCACTGGTGATCACTACTGCTCAAAGGGACATTTCCAATTTGTCTCTTTCCTCTTCCATTCTATCCCCTTCTTCCAAGCTTAAGAAAAACTTAATAATTCACCTTGGGGGGACACCTGGGTGGCTCAGTGGGTTAAGCCGCTGCCTTCGGCTCAGGTCATGATCTCAGGGTACTGGGATCGAGTCCCGCATCGGGCTCTCTGCTCAGCAGGGAGCCTGCTTCCCTCTCTTTCTCTCTCTCTCTCTGCCTGCCTCTCTGCCTATCTGTGATCTCTCTCTGTCAAATAAATAAATAAAATCTTTAAAAAAAAAAGATTTCATTTAAAAAAATAATAATTCACCTTGTGTGAATTATTAAGACAATACACTCACAGGCAAACATAAGATGGAGGTTATATACAAATGTTTGAATTGTATTTTTCTAAGATAAAGGAAATATAAAAATTTAATTTATTGACTTTGAAAATTAAGCAGCAGAAACCTTTCATTATCAAATACAACCATTTAGACTTTATGATACTCTACTTTCTCCTCTGTGAAATAAGAATGAACACATTTCAGAATTATTGCAAAGTGAGAATATAATTTATTTGTATGGCCCAGCATATGGAATTTGGCACATAGTTCTGGTATATTTTATTATTTAACCTCATGGTTAAATTAAGGTGAAAAACAGAAAGAAAAAAGGAAAGGATAAAGAAAGGTTAGGTGGTGAGATAGGAGGAAAGAGAGATAGAATTAGGGAACAGTCATAGAGGAAAATAATGAAGGATAAAGAAGGAGACAGTCTGTTGTGATGAATGTGGTTAAGAAGCACAAGAGCCTGAAAGAAATGTACTTGAGGAAGCAGGAGTGTCATGAGTGAAGGCTGGCTGGCCAGCTGCCAAGTGGCCTCAGAGGTGACACTTACCTTGGTGAATTAATCATGGTCCAGGATCATAAACTTGACTTTAACAGCATTAAGAAAGAACCTATGTGTTGGAGGGTTGGAAAGTAGATCGTAACTAACTCAGCTCTGATCCTGTTATCTGAGCCAAAGAACCAATGAATTAATACACAATGAGAAATGGAACTGCCAAGGGAGTCAGAATTCTCACATTGCCATGTCCAGCAAATTCTTCCCTTGTAGGAAAAAATTTGCACAGGAAGCCAGTTTATGATGTGAAGGTTGCTTTGAGAGTTTAAGGGGAGGCAGTTGGATGGTTTAAATATTTGATAGCATCAGACTCTGGTAGCCTTGTGCCTCCAAATTCCCAATAGGGATAAACCAACCAGGGGCACCTCAGTGACCGTACTAAGGGCCAGGGCTTGGAATGGGATCTGTCAACATACGTTTCTCTGACTTATTTTAAAATCCTAATTTCATTTCTGAGGAGCTCATTTTAAGATTGAAAAAGCCCTTTTAAATTTAAATGACCAGAATAAACTTGTAAACTTACAAAAATTTATAAAAATTTTATATGTAAGGGCTCCCTACTTAACCTCAGTGGGTTAAGCCTCTGCCTTCTGCTTAGGTCATGATCCCAGGGTCTTGGGATAGAGGCCTGCATTGGGCTCTCTGCTCAGTGGGGTTCTGTAAAAAATTGGGTTCTATAAAAATGGAAAATTGGGTTCTATAAAAATAAAGTTGTTTTTAAAAATTTTTTTTTAATTTTTATAAGTAAAAACTAAAGATATCCATAAAGATATCCAAAAGTAAAGATACACCACCTCCACATAATCCCATTTCAAATTTTAAACCTGTTAACAGATTGATATGTACCCTTCCTGATCTTTTCTATGAACACACACACACACACACACACAGACACACACAATTTTACAGAAAATGAATATAGTCATTAGTGAGGTAAACACTGTTGATTACCCAATATATTTTCCTTTTCATATTTTTCATTGCTGAGAAAGCCCCAATTGTGTTTGGATGTTCATAGTCCTTTGCTCAGAGAAGATGAGTCTCTTTCCAAGTTCAGGGATGAATAAAGATTGTTATTGGCTAATTGTTGTCATCCTATTCCATTTGTCAGAGTTAGCATAGACATGGGTATGTGATATAACTCTGGCCTTCTGAATTAGGGATTTTAGAAAAGGTTTTCTCTTCTAATAAAAAGAATTGCATAGGGATGCCTGGGAGGTTCAGTTGGTTAAGTGACTGCGTTCAGCTGGGGTCATGACCCAGGAGTCCTGGCCCCACATCGGGCCCCCTGCTCAGTGGGGAGTCTGCTTCTCCCTCTGACTCTCCCCTCTCTCATGCCCTCTTTCTCTCAAATAAATAAATAAGAAATCTTTTTTTTTAATTGCATAACAGGCAACATCTCACTTTTCCATATGTCATGTCTGCATCTGACACCTGAAGTTGCAGCAGCCATCTTGACATGGTGAAGAGAGATATCTCAACACTTTGGTAAGATTTTTCAGTTGCATGTAGCTGGAAACCTAACCAAAACTGGCTTAAACAAAAATGATATTTTATTAGTTTTATTTACTCTATTTTAAGATTTTTTTTTATTTGATAGACAGAGATCACAAGTAGGCAGAGAGACAAGGCAGAGAGAGAGGAAGAAGTAGGCTCCCCATGGAGCAGAGAGCCCGATGTGGGGCTCACTCCCAGGACCCTGGGATCACGACCCAAGCCGAAGGCAGAGGCTTTAACCCACTGAGCCACCCAGGCACCCCAGGTTTTATTTACTCTATTTTATTAGAGTAACTGAATGAGGTTGATCTGCATACAAGAGCAATGATTAGCATTGGGATTGTGGTAGAGTATCAGCTAATCACCAAATTTGGATATTCTAAAGAGGAATGCAGTTGAGATCCTAGAACTAAAAAAATACAGTAACTGTATGTAACCCAATAGATGGATCTAACATAAGATTAGAAACAACTAATTCTAGAGTTAATAAACTGGAAGATCGGTCAGTATAAAATATCCATACTGAAGTGCATAGCGAGAGAAAAGAATAGAAAATTATAGATAAGAGACTAGGAGACATATGGGACATGCTGAATAAGCCTAAATATATGGAATTAGAAAGACAGAAGAGAGAATGGGAATGAAGAAATATCTGAACAGATAGTAATTGAAAAATTTCTAAAACTGATGAAAGACATCAAAACATATATGCAAGAAGTGTCATCAACCCCAAGCAGGATTAAAGGAAAGAAAATAACACCTAGGGGCGCCTGGGTGGCTCAGTGGGTTAAAGCCTCTGCCTTTGGCTCAGGTCATGGTCCCAGGGTCCTGGGATCGAGCCCCGCATCGGGCTCTCTGCTCAGCAGGGAGCCTGCTTTCCTTCCTCTCTCTCTCTGCCTGCCTTTCTGCCTGGTTGTGATCTCTGTCTGTCAAATAAATAAATAAAATCTTTAAAAAAAAGAAGAAAGAAAATAACACCTAAACACCTCATAATAAAACTGCTAAAAAACCAAAGACAAAGAAAATAAAACCTAAAAGCAGCTTGAGTGAGAAAAAAAATACACATTACCTTCAAAGGAAGAATATTAAGACTAACAACTGACTCCCCAGCATAAATGATAAAATCAAGAAAATGATGGAATAGTATCTTTAAAGGGCTGAAAGAAAATATGGTTAATCTAAAATTCTATACCCAGTGAAAACATCCCTCAAAAATGAAAGAAAGATATATGTTTTCAAACAATCAAAACCTGAGAAAAAATTTTCATCCGTAGAGCCACACTAAAAGAAATACTAAGGGGACTTTTTCAAGCAGAATGAAAATACCCCAAAAGGAAGCATGATTCTGCAGGAAGAAACAGAGCAACAGAAAAAGATAAATATATGGGTAAAAGTAAACGAGCAATGACTGTATAAAGCAATAATGTCTTGCAGAGTTTTAAGCATATGTAAAATTGAACCACACCACAGAAATAGTACACACTGTGGGGAACAGGTGAATAGAGTTAAAGCATTTTAAGATCCTTGCATTGTTCAGGAAATGGTAGAAGAATTCATTTAAATTAAACTTT
This sequence comes from Martes martes, assembly GCF_963455335.1. Taxonomy (NCBI): domain Eukaryota; kingdom Metazoa; phylum Chordata; class Mammalia; order Carnivora; family Mustelidae; genus Martes; species Martes martes. The sequence continues at coordinate 162,824,472 of NC_137891.1, read as the reverse complement.
AACAAGTCAATAATGCATGCTATAATCACCATGGTAATCATGGAAAAATAATAAATATGTATATCACTAACAAGCTACTGTAGGAAAATAATGGAATAATAAAACCAATCCAAAAAAGTTTTTTAAAAAGACTTTATGTATTTATTTGAGAGAGAGAGAGAGAAAGCTCAAGCAGGGGGAACAGCAAACAAAGGAAGAGGGAGAAACAGGGTCCCTGCCAAGCAAGGAGCTGGATGGGATTCAAGGCTCAATCCCAGGACCCTGGGATCATGGCCTGAGCCAAAGGCAGACACTTAACCAACTGAGCCACCCAGGTACCCCTCAAAAAAGGTTTAAAAGATGAGAGGAAAAAGGAACATAGAACATGTGGGAGAAAAAGAAAACAAATACTGTAATATCTTGAAACTCAAACATACAAATAGCTATTAAATGTAAGTGAAGTAAATACCCCTATTAAAAAACAAAAATTGTCAAATTGTTTTTTAGAAAGCAACTCTATACTGCTATAAAAAATTTGTATATATAGGAGTTCCTGGGTGGCTGAGTTAGTTGGGCATTGGACTCTTGATTTTGGCTTTGGTCATGATCTAATGATCATGAGATCGAGTCCCGTGTTGGGCTCAACGTGGGGCATGGAGCCTGCTTGAGAGTCTCTCTCTCCCTCTCCTTCTGCCCCTACACAACCCCCTCTCTAAACAAACTCTAAAACAAACAAACAAGACTCAAAAGCAAACAAATATAAAAAAAACTCTTACATATAAGGATTTGGATATTTTAAAGAAAAGACATGTGATACAAATGGTAACTAAAAGACAATCAGTGAAGCAAAACTAATATTATACAAATTAGACTTCAAGGCAAAAAGCATTATTAGATGCTATGTAAAGAATAAAATGTCAATAAACTAGGAAGATAAAACAATTATAAATTTGTTTATACCAGTAACAGAGCCTTAAAGTATATAAAAGCACATCACACCACACTCCACATCTGCAGTATAAAACTGATTCTTGGGAATCCAAGAAAAGAGAATTAGGGCAAAAGAATGAACATGGAAGAAAAGGTGTACCCAGTGATATGAACACAGCACAAGAGTATCACTCGGCATTATCAACAATAGCCCAAACGTCCATCAACTGATGAATGGATAAAGAAGATGCTGTATATCTACAATGGAATATCACTCAGCCATCAAAAAGAATGAAATATTCCCATTTCCAACGATGCGGTTGGAGGTCAAGTGTATTATGTTAAGCAAAATAAGTCAGTCAGAGAAAGACAAATAATGTATGTTACCACTCATATGTGGACTTTAAGAAAGAAAACAGATGAACATACCGGAAAGCAGGGAAGAGGAAAAAGAGAGAGAGAGACAAACAGTAAGCAACTCTTAATGATAGAGAACAAACTGACGGTTGATGGAGGAAGGTGAGTGAGGGATGGGCTAGATAGGTGTTGGGGATTAAGGAGGGCACTTGTTGTGAGGAACACTGGGTGTTGTATGTAAGTAATGAATCCTGAATTCTACTCCAGAAAACAATATTGCACTGTACGTTAACTACCTAAAATTTAAATTAAAAAATAAAATGAATAAAAATAAAGATAAAGATAAATAGTAAAAAAAAAAAAAAGAATATTGCTTGGTGTAATTAACTGCTTGCTGCTGCAACAGATAAATCCCCCCAAATTCCGATGACCTAATTCAACAAATTTATTTTTAGCTTTCATTACATATTCAGTGTAGCTTAGTGGGGACTCTGCTTCATTGCCAGTCCTCAGGGGGAAGAAACTGACAGAAGCTTTAACATGTTGACCCTGTAGAATCAGGACATGTGATGGGGGAAGAGGAAGGTGTATAAGACACACAAAATTCTTTTTTTTTTAAGATTGTTTATTTATTTATTTGACAGAGATCACAAGTAGGCAGAGAGAGAGAGAAGAGGAAGCAGGCTCCTCGCTGAGCAGAGAGCCCAATGTGGGGCTCAATCCCAAGACCCTGGGATCATGACCTGAGCAAAAGGCAAAGGCTTTAACCCACTGATCCACCCAGGCGCCCCATAAAATTCTTTTTTTAAAAAAAAAGTTTTATTTATTTACTTGACACAGAGAGAGCACAAGTAAGAGGAGTGGGAGAGGGGAGGAGTGGGAGAGGAAGAAGCAGGTTTCTTGCTGAACAGGGAGCCCGATGCAGGGCTCAATCCCAGGACCCTGGAATCATGACCTGAGCTGAAGGCAGTTGCTTAACTGACTAAACCACCCAGGTGCCCCAAGACACACAAAACTCTTAACTCTCTCAGCTCAGAAGTAACACAAGTCATTTCTGCTCAAAGATCATTGGCTGGGTCCATTCACGTGGTTCTGTTCTTATTTCAAAGAGAATGGGAAATGTAGGGGAACACAAGGAATATTTGGTGGGCACACTATTTGTTACAGGAATTCCCCAGCTCCTCAGAGGAAAATACAGTCACCCCTTGAACATGCTGGCATAAGGGATGCCAATCCCTGTACCACTGAAAATCTGTGTATAACTTTTGACCAAAAACTTAATAGCCTACTATTGACCAGAAGCCTTACCAGTAACACAGGCTGTATTTTTTAAGATTTATTTATTTACTTTAGAGAGGAGGGAGGGGCAGAGGGAAAGAGAGAAAGAGTCCCAAGCTGACTCCACACCGAGCGTGGAGCCCATTGTGGGGCTCAAACCCACCACCCTGAGATCAGGACCTGAGTCAAAACCAAGAGTCAGATACTTAACTGACTGCACCACCCAGGGGTCCTAACACAAACTGTTGATTAACACACATTTTGTATGTTATATGTATTGTATACTGTATTTTTTCAATAGAGTAAGCTAGAGGAAAGAAATGTTATTAAGAAAATCATAAGAAAGAGAAAATACATTTATAGAACTGTACTGTATTTATCGATACTGTAAGTTTATGTTGTCTGTTTACAAGATGAATCATCTCTCAGTACCTACATGCATATCCTATTATATGACATAAATACTGTAGATATTACATGTTTTACTATCATTAGACATAAAAAATGAAAAGATAATGTGAAAAAGGCATTCAGATTTATTTACGGATATAATGATTCATGCACTGATAATGAAGAAACAGCAATATGATTGTTTTGTAGTAGCCTAGTGTAATCAATATGATTATTTCATGGTAGCCTAGCCTATACACTAATGAATGAATCATTATAAAATTTTTATGGCATACAGTATCAGGGTCATATTCATAATACAGTATTAGACACACTGTTACATTTTTTAAAACCCCCATACCCATGATAGGCTGATACTCAGTTTCTCCAGTTACAAGAGACAGAAAGGCATACTGTACAATAATGTAATTCTTTGAAAGCAAAGTTATAAAACAATGAGGAAAACGAACACGTTATTAATTGTATATTAAACATCACTGGTCATACGACTCCATAAGGATTGGCTATCCACTTCCACACAAGTCTTGCATGCAGAATTCTATGTGACAGATACTTAGGTGATGAGGGTGACAATGACACAAAAATCAAGCATATGACTCCATTCCAAAAACGTCTATGATAAGAGGGAGAGAAAAGACTCTCCTGTCTTACAGTTAATAGATATTCACACAAAGACACACACATGCACACAACAGGCTAGCTTATTAACTATATAGCATGATGGTTATTTGTTATTTATGAAGTGGAACTGAGTCATCATAAAGCTCTTCATTTTCATGGCCTTCATGTTGAGTAGGCTGGAGAGGAGGAGAGGAGGAGGGCTTGGTCTTACTGTCTCAGAGGGGGCAGAAGTGGAAGGGGTGGAGGAAGTGGAATGGGATGCAGGAGAGATGGGTACACGCCATGCAACTTTGTGGAAATACATAGTAATTTCTGTCTAGCCCTTTTTTTGCCTTATCATGTCTCTAAAAATGTTTCTGAAGGGTGTTAATCCTTCTTTCACCATTTGCTTTGGTTCCAGTGCTGGGATTATAGAAGGATCCATGTCATGAAAGAAGTCAAAAGCTGTCTTGGATAATCAAGCCCTTGGTTGTCTAATGTCTGTTGTCTTTGGTACTGCTTTTTCCATGTCTTCCCCATTGTCTGGACCTGGTTCGGAAGTATTCATCCGGATCAAGTCATCTTCTGTTAGTTCTTCTGCTGTGGCATCTTGAATTTCTCCAAGATCCATGTGCTTAAATCCTTCGCCCATCACTTTTTTTGCCATATTCACAATCTTTTTTTTTTTTAAGATTTTATTTATTTACTTGAAAGAGAGACCGAGAGAGAGCACAAGCAGGGGTGAGAGGAGACAGGGAGAAGCAGACTCCCCGCTGAGCAGAGAGCCTGATGCAGGGGTCCATCCGTGGACCCCAGGATCCTGACCTGAGTCAAAGGCAGATGCTTAACCTACTGAGCCACCCAGGCTCCCGTGCCATGTTCACAATCTTTTTCATGATTTCCTTGACTGGCTCTCTTGTAAATCTTGTGAAGTTATATAAAATATCTGGACACAGTTTTCTCCACCAGGAATTTATTGTTTCAGGTTTGATGGCTTTCACAGCTTTTCAATAACAGGATGGCATCTGTAGTGGTGTAACCCCTTCCAGACTTTCATGACATTCTCTTCCTTAGGGTTCTCTTCCATAGCACTAACAATTCTTTCTGTAGGGTACCATGTGTAATGAGCCTTAAAGGTCCTTATGACTCCCTGATGTAGAGGCTGAATTCAAGATGTTGTGTTTGGGGGCAAGTATACCCCTTGGATGCCCTTGGCATTGAACTCAGGGGATTTGGGGTGGCCAGGGGCATTGTCCAATATCAAAAGAACTTCAAAAGGCAGTCCTACTGGCAAGACACTTCCTGACAATACATCAGTGAAACCAATCCAGAAAAAGCGTTCTCATTGCCCATGCCTTCTTATTGTACAATCAAAAGACTAGCAACCACAGTTTATCTTTTTCCTTCAAGGCTCAGGGGTTAGCAGCTTTACATAGGAAGGCAGTCCTGATCACAAACCTAACTGCATTTGCACAAAACAGTAGAGTTGACCTATCCCTTTCTGCCTCAAGTCCTGCCTCAAGTGCTTGCTTCTCTTTCTTACTAATAAATGTCCTTCATGGATTTCCCCTCCCTCCAGAATAGGGCGCTTTCATCTACATTAAAAACCTGTTCAGACAGATACCGTTTCTTCTCAATGGTTTTCCTAATGGCATCTGGGAGCTTGTCTGCTGCCTCTTGGTTGGCAGACGCTGCTTCTCCTTTTATCTTGACATTTTTAAAGCCAAACCTCTTCCTAAAATTATCAAACCATCCTTTGCTGGCATTAAATTCTCCAACTTAAGATCCTTTACCTTTCTTTTGCTTCAAGTTGTCATTTAATGACTTCACTTTTTTCAAATCATATTAGACTTTACAGGTACACTTTCTTATAGCAATCCTGCACTCACATAAAAGCTGCATTTTTCAATATGAGATAAAAAGCTACTTTGCAAGAAATGCAAGGTTTTTGGGCTTGCTGGCACAGCTACAGTGACTGCTCCACAAATTTCCTTTCCCTTTTTTTTTTTTTTTTAACAATAGTGTTTACAGTGGATTCATTTATCTTGAAATGGAGGGCAACCATAGCAGCAGACCTCAATCTACAGTACATATCAAGCAAGTCAACTTTTTCCTTGTAATGTCATGACTTTTCTTCTGGGGAGCTCTCCTAGCATCACTAGTGGCATTTCATATGGGTCCCCTGGTGATATTCAAAGTTTACAGTATTGCCCTAAGCAGAAGAGATACACAAGAACCATCACAGATCACTTTTTACTCCAAATACCCAATCTACTGGAGAGACCAATTTCTCACTCAGAGATGATTAGCATCAATCACATGTTGCTTTTTAAAACTTGAAGGAGAGTTGACACACAATGTTACATACGTTTCAGGTGTACAACACAGCAGTTCCACAACTCTATAGTTATGCTGTGCTCACCACAATGGTAGCTACCATCCATCACCATACAATGTTAATACAATACTATTGACTCTAATTCCTTATACTATATCTTTCATCCCCTTGACTTATTCATTCCATACCTGGAAGCCTCTATCTCCCACTCCCTTTTACCCATTTCACCCATCCCCACCCCTCTTTCTCCTCGGGCAACCACCAGTTTATTCTACAATCACATGTTGTTTTAAGCAGATACTTGCAACACTTGAGCTCACTGCAACAGGGGGCAGCTAAAAAATTATTGGGGTAGTACAGTATGCATACAGTTAATTTTATGCAGTTATGATTTATACTGTGTCTTTACCTTTGTTTATATTTCTCTGGTGTCACAAATGGTCTGTAAGTGTTTGAGTGAGTTTTGATTAGTTTTAACTTTTTAAAAAGATTTTGTTTATTCATTTGAGAGAGAGAGAGAGCCCATAAACAGGGGGAGGAGCAGAGGGAGAGGAAAGGGAAAAAAAAATCTCAAGCATATGGGGATCCTGGGTGGCTCAGTAGGTTAAGTGGCCAATTCTGGATTTCAGCTCAGGTCATGATCTCAGGGTCCTGAAATCAAGTCCCATGATGGGCTCCATGCTCAGGGGAGAACCTGTCTGAGAGTCTCTCCCTCTGCCCCTCCTCCCATTTGCATTCTCTCTTTCTCTGTAAAATAAATAAATAAATCTTTAAAAAGGAAACAAAGAAAGACTCCCAAGCAGACTCAACCCTGAGGTCATGACCTGAGCTAAAACCAAGAGTCAGTCACCCAACTGTTGAGCCACCCAGGCACCCTAAGTTTTAACTTTTTTTTTTAAAGATTTTTATTTATTCATTTGACAGACAGATATCACAAGTAGGCAGAGAGGCAGGCAGAGAAGAGAGGAAGGGAAGCAGGCTCCCTGCTGAGCAGAGAGGCCAATGCGGGGCTCAATCCCAGGACCCTGAGATCATGACCTGAGCCGAAGGCAGAGGCTTTAACCCACTGAGCCACCCAGGCACCCCAATTTTAACTTTTATAAGTGTGTGTATATTTTATGGTAGTAAATGATAAAATACACTAATATCTACGTATGTTTTAGGAATACATGACTTAGCCAACTTTTAATTTTTTTGATATGTCTAAGCTATGCGGTTTGTCTGTGAGTTATTTTTTTTTCAAATGGCCACAAATCTCCAAAAAGTTTTCCAGTATATTTATTAGGGAAAAAAAATCCGTGAATAAGTGGACCTATGCGGCTCAAATTGTGTTGTTCAAGAGTCAACTGTATGTCTTTTATTAATGTATGACATTACTTGAAAATTGTGTAATGAATTCTTTTTCTAGGGCGCCTGGGTTGCTCAGTTGGTTATGCAACTGCCTGTGGCTCAGGTCATGATCCTGGAGTCCCGGGATTGAGTCCTGCATGGGGCTCCCTGTTCAGCAGGGAGTCTGCTTCTCCCTCTGACCTTCCCCTTCTTATGCTCTCTCTCTCTCTCTCTCTCATTCTCAAATAAATAAAATCTTTTTTTTTAAGTTAGATTTTTTTTAAAATTCTTTTTCTACCTTCCCAGTAATTTCTCAGTTGTTTTATCTTTAAAATAGCATCTATCTGGGGCACCTGGCTGGGTCAGTCTGTAGAGCCTGTGACTCTTGATCTAGTGGTTGTGAGTTCAAGCCCCATGTTGGGTATAGAGACTATTTTTTAAAAATAAGATCTTAAAATGAAAATAAAACAAAATAGCATCTACCCATTTCTCTCTTTCTGTCTCTGTCTCTCTCCTTTCCTCTCTTCTTTCCCTTCTCTCCCACATAACATCTTCCTTAGCTCATTCAAAACTCCTGGAAGAAAAAAAAATACAACTCCTGGAAGAGGTCCTATGGTGATCCAGGGTTAAAAGAAACAGTTGTATCCCTTCATACAATGCGGTTCCGACTATAGACCATAAATTCAAATACAGTCCCTTCCTCACTCCTTACCCGCCCCCCAACATTTATATTAATAGGCCCAGCAGGGGGAGGCTGCATGGTTTCACAAAAGGACTGTGGCAAAATTGGGAGACCAAACAATGAGTTAGGATTTACACCCCCAGATAGGGGCAGTAATTTTGTTTTGGAGCCCTCTGAGAGGAAAAATGAAGTCAACATACACCACTCCACAAGAGGACAGTGGTCAGGGACAACATCCAAAACACTGCATCTGAAAAGGACATTAGAGCTCCACTAGTCCACTTGCCCTTTGTACAGATGAGGAACCTGAGGCCCAGAGAGGGAAAGACATTTGCCTGGGTCCAAGAAAACTACTGCAAAGCTTAGACTAGAAACTGGGCATCCTGATGAAAACTTTCAAGCCCATTTGTTTGGTCAAAGTTGGTTGGAAGGACGGGGTGTTACTTTTCTATGCTGTACTAACAAATTACCACAAACTTGGCAGCTTAAAAGAGTATATATAATAATATCTCACATTTTCCATGGGGCAGTTCCATGGGGCATAACCTAGGTGGGTCCTTTGCTTGGGGTCTCACAGCAGGCAGTCAAGGTTTTGGCAAGGTGCATTCTCATCAGAGGCTCAACTAGGGAAGAGTTCGCTTCCAAGCTCATTCACTTTGTGGGCAATGTGTATGAGTCCTTATGACTGTAGGACTGAGGAGGCTGGATTTTTGCTGGCTGTTGGTTGGAGGCTGCCCAAAGCTCCCTGCTATAGGAGCTTCCCAAAGTGGCTGCTCACTTCCTCAAGCCTACAAGACTCTATCACCTCAGGGGCACCCAGTCCTTGTGTTAAGGGCCTTTCTCATGATTAAGTCAGAATAATCTCCCTTTCAGTGAACTCAGACTCCCTGATCTGGAACCTTATTAATATCTACAGAATTTCTCACTTTTGCTCTATTCTACTGGTTAGCAGCAAGTCACATGTCCCACCCACACACAGGAGGGGATTTCAGAAAGACATGTGCACCAGGGAACAGGAATCATGGAGATCATGCTGCGGTCTGTCTGTCACAGACAGAAATATTTAAATCTACTCAAGCGAAGGAGAGAGGACTTATCAGGTGGATGGAAATATGTACAAAGAATGAACTGGATGACCTGGTGGCAAATGAAGCAGGTCTGAAAGCTGCCAGATACCAAGGCAGCTGATTTCTTCTTTAAAAAAAAAGAAAAAAGAAAAAAGCCTTTTGCTTGCTCTCTCTTCCTCTTTCCTCCTGAGGTCAAATTATCTCTGGTTTCTTCTTCTTGTGGCATAGTTGCTGCATTTGCCCTTTTGTAGACAAACTGCTCACCTCAGCCTCCTCACGACATCTGCTCTTAAACTCTGGTCTCCCCATGACGTTGGCTTTTCGTGGTCTACCTAGCTTCTCATGTCTACTCTGGCTTCTGCTGTGTCCCTGAGCCTACATGGTCTTTCAGCTTGCCTCCCCACAGCCAATTTTGGTGAATTCTGATGAATCAGAATCTGATTGGAGGAATCTGATGGTCTAACTTGGTTCAAATGTCTGTTACTGGTCCAAAAGCCATGATCAGGGGAACAAAATGGCCATTTAAGCAGGTGTGTGTGTGTGTGTGTGTGTGTGTGTGTGTGTGTGTGTGTAAAGGAGCAGGCACTCCAATTCCTGTCTTTTATTTAATTCCATTGCACCCAACTGGGCAGCAGGAAATGGAGATAACCTCTACTTGCCAGAGGCCTCCTCTGCCCTGGTAGTTGCTCTGGTTACCACAGTAGTATATGCAAACTTCATCAAGGCATGAATCTGACCTGCCTCGTTCACTGTTGTATGTTCAGTACCTAGAACTATGCCAGGACTTTGAACTTGCTGCTCTCTCTTCCCGGAGCTCTCTTTCTCCAAATGCCTGCATAGTTTCCTTTCTCTCTCCCTTCAGGTCATCCTCGTAGCGAGGTCTTCCCTGATCAGCCTACAAAAATTACATAATTTCTCTACCCTGGGCCTCCTCTCCCCACACGTACATGTCTCACTTTTCTCTACAGCCCTTATCATCATTTGACCACTCTGTCTTTGTCACTGATTGACAGACATCTTCATATGGGAACTGTGTAGAAGACAGTATTCAAAGGATTTCTATAAGTGTGTTGAAGAGTTTAGGAAAAATAACTAATAAAGACATATAAAACAAATAATGGGGAAAAGGGGAATTATTAATTCCAGGAGAACAAAAATTATACAAGAAAGGAAATATAATCATAGTTCACATTTGGTTCAATAGTGGAAAGTTTTATTGAATATAGTGTGTCTACTGGTGATTTAACCTAAAATAATGATACAGCCACAGAAGAAAGTTGGGACTGGGTTGTATCCCAGGACGTCTATCAATTTCACGCATTCCCTGGACACACCTGCCCTGGGGTATCTTTCCACTCCTATAGGGGCAGACTGCTCTTTGCACTTGCCCAGCTGTCAACCTGGGGCTCCCCCCATGCTTTTTTTCTGTCTTAGATTTCCTTTTTTTTTTTTTTAAAGATTTTATTTATTTATTTAACAGACAGCGATCACAAGTAGGCAGAGAGGCAGGCAGAGAGAGAGGAGGAAGCAGGCTCCCCGCTGAGCAGAGAGCCCGATGCAGGGCTTGATCCCAGAACCCTGGGATCATGACCTGAGCCAAAGACAGAGGATTTAACCCACTGAGTCACCCAGGCGCCCCTTAGATTTCCTTTTTGCTAGATCCCAAGTTTCTCCTTACCTTTTAAAATTTATTTTCTCATTATATTGTTTGGTGGCTTCCTAAGAAAGAGAGAATGGGGGGAAAAAAACTGAGACCTTGGATACCTAAAAATGTCTTTATTCTCCCTTCACACTTGTTAAATTGGTTATAGAATTCTAGGTTCAAAGCTATTTTCCCTCAGAAGTTTGGAGGCAACTCTCCCCTGTCTTCTTGCTCCCAGTGCTATTCTAATTCCACATCCTTGGGGTATGTCACCTCTTTTCCTAAAAGAAAAAATAAGACAGCCATTTCCTCTTCTGCATCTGGATATTGTCAGGTGGGAATGTGATGCTTGGAATTGCTTCCATCCTTTTTCAACCATGAGGGGAAGGCCAAAGAAACCTAGAGAAGACAATGTGATGCCCCCGTATCTTTGAAACACTGGGTTAACCATCTCAAAAACCAACCGATCTAAAGACTCTTCAAAATGTGGGGTCATGGGGTGCCTGGGTGGCTCAGTGGGTTAAAGTCTGTGCCTTCGGCTCAGGTCATGATCCCAGGGTCCTGGGAGCGAGCCCCGCATCGGGCTCTCTGCTCAGCGGGGAGCCTGCTTCTCCCTCTCTCTCTCTGCCTGCCTCTCCGCCTACTTGTGATCTCTGTCAAATAAATAAATAAAATCTTTAAAAAAAATGTGGGGTCATAAGCTCACTATACTTTAAAGATGAAAATGTGGTCTGAGACTACCAGAATCAGTACCACCTGAGATCTTATTAGAAATGCAGAGTCTCGGGCCTCACTCCTGACCCACTGAATCAGGATCTGCATTTTAAGAAAATCCCCCAAGGACTGACATGATGTTCAAGTTGGAGAAGCACTGCTTTCAGCCATATTTAGCTATCTCCCTTCTTATTTACAGCCCAACTCATTCTGAGAGAGTGAGTATAGCTGACAACCTTGAAGCCACAAGTCACAGAGCCTTGGCTCACTTTGAATCCAGCGACAGTTTCCGAGGTAAGAGGAATTCTGATATCCCTGCTCCCAAGATTCTTGTCCTTGGGCTGTTCCTCCAAATACAAGTATAGTGACTGCTAGGAAGGGACTTTGCAGCTGGGATTAAGGCTACGAATCAGTTGGCCTTAAAACAGAGACATTATCCTGGCGTATCCAACGGGGCCTGATGTATCACAGGAGCTCTTACAAGTAGAAGAGGAAGTCAGAGAGATTCAGTGTGTGAGGGCTGAGCCTGATGTTGCTGGCTTTGAACATGGAAGAAGGCAGCCACAAATCAGGAAATGCAGGCAGACTCTTGAAGGTGAGAAAGACCCCCCACCTGACAGCCAGCAAGGAAGTGGGAACTTGAGTTCTACAATTCCACAGAACTGAGCTTCCGTGCCAACCATCTGGGATGCGGATCCATTCCTAAAACCTCCACAAAGGAGCAGAGTCCTGCCAACACTTTGATTCTGGTCTTGGGAGACTAAGTAGAAAACTAGCTGAGCTACACTGTGCCTGGACTTCTGACTTCCAGAAACTGTGAGATAGTACACTTTCCTGCTGTTTGAAGCTGCTAAGTGTCTAGTCCTTTTTTTCTGGACCGTGCAGTTAGGGTGGACAAGCCTGCTAAGCCCGGACTTACCTCTACCTGGCAACATCCCCCTTCAAGCCTACGATGTGTCTTTATGCCTGCCTTCAGGACCTTCTCTGACATCACGGGAGCCTACTTGGCACAAAGGAGACCAGAAGGGCAAGGAAGTTAACTGCCCCGAGGAAAACACACACCCCGTGGATGACGGGGGCCAGTAGATAATTGCTTTAGCTGTAACCTTTTAATTCTGGGAGGCATTTGTGCACTTCTTAGAAGGCAGACTCAAAGCCCCATTCACTGTAGCAGCAACCTCTGTAATGTACCCTTCCCTTGTTTGACTCTTCTTTCTTTTTTGTCCCATTCTCCTCAAGTCCTTGTTCTTGTTTCCTATGATTCCCTTCCAAATGCCCACCCTGTTCCTAAGTCCCTTTATCAACCTCTGCTTGAGACTGACGGGCAACTGGCAAAGTCGACTCCATGAGTTCATCTTGCTCAGAACGAAAGGTTAATTTACTGGAAGATTATTTCAGTGTTTCACATTGAAACCAGGCCTCAAGGAAAACTGAAATCGGGAATCCAATACCACTAAGTTCCTCTCTGTTTCTTGTTCCTTCCCTAAAGGTATTATTTTTAGAGAGAAAGATGGAATGTACCCTCAACGCCAGAGAGAAAAGTCCCAGAGAAAGGTTGTAATTGATGACCCTTGGGTTGGTGTCCATGACTGGTATAGTGGGAAACAGGGCACTCTCACTGGTTCCTTGTGGGTCAGGGTTCTAGCCGTGGATCAAACCATACAGCTGGGTGGTGTGTCAGGGCCTCCAGGGCCACCATTATATTGCAGGGCATTACCAGAAACGGGGGAAGGACTGAGAGATGGGGAAAGCTACACTCATTTTCTAAAACCTTTACCATCCATTCTCACTTCTTACTGATGTGGGGAACAAAGGCAGAAGAAAATGTAGATATATTAAATGTCCTTATAACCTGCAGCCCATTGACAAATACTTGAAATAAACAGATGATAACATTCCTCCAGGATCCTGCAAGTCTCCTTCAGCATATGGAAGTCCTTTTGGAACTTCCTTTAGTTTTACTTTCCCAACTCCAAGGTACATAATCACTGCCCCTCACATTCCCGGGGCAGCAGGGAGCAGCTCTTTCTGCCCATGGGTCCTGTCCCTGTGCTTTAATAAAACCACCATTTTTCTCCAAAGACATGTCAAGAATTCTTTCTTGCCCATCAGCTCCGGACCTCATCAACGCACAACAACATTCCCCCCAAAACCAAAAACTACATCATCGCTTCCTTTTTCCTGATTCTCCTCAGCTTCCCTCACATGCTCTCCTTCCTCTGCCCAATGCATAAATGTTGGGGTTCCTGAAAGTTCCATCCTTATTCATTTTCTCTTCCCATTCTTATTCATTTCCAGAGTCATCTAATTCCATGGCAGCCATCATGGTCTTCTCCCCAACATTTAATCCTCTCCAAACATTTAATCTAAACTAGTTATGGTAGTTTCATCCCCCTTGGCAACAATTCGTTTGGGAGGAATCAAACTGGTGAGATTTAAGGAGAAGCTTGCTTAGGACTTCTGGGAAAGAGAAATCAGTCTTACTGTTTCCTGTTGGATAGGAAAGGGGAGAATGCTGCCTCAGTTGCCCTGCAGTCATTCTGTGACATGAAGGGACCCAGCTTTGGTATGAAGTCAATGGTTGGCACAGCAGAACAGCAAGACGGAAGTGTCTCAGGTTCCTAATGACATTGTTGAACCGGGAAATCCTCTCGCTCTGCACTACCATTGGATTTCCTGCGCTGTGAGATGATACATTCCATATTGCATAAGCCAGTTTGAATCAGGTGTCTCCTGCTTGGCGATGTAGTCATCCTACTTAATTCACACTTACTACTATGAATTCTCTCAAACTCACTTTCCTGGGCTCCAGACCTACCCACATTTCCCAAATTTGCTCCTCCTCTTCCTGGTTTTCCTACAATTCTTTCACATAAGAAAGAAGAAGCAGGTGCTTACTATTATGCCAAACTCTGCCATAGACGCTGCGGCCAGAGCAGTTGCTGAAACAAGATTGCTGTTCTCATGACCAGTGAAGGAGGCAGGCAATAAGCAAAACTATTTTCTGAATAAATGAAATAAGGAATAATGCACAGTAGGAACTCAGTGTCGAGTGAAAAAGTTACCACTGCCTATAGACTATCAAACCAGAGACTGGTCAACAGGCAGCAGACAGCCCTAGTCAGCAGGGTCAGACCCTGCTCCTGCAGCCGCCGCCTTGGAATCTAGAAGGGTAAATAACGACCCAGGGCCTGCCCTCTGGAGCCGAGTCCAGAAAGAATGCCAACATTGAACTGAGTGCTCACTTTGTCGGGCGCCGTATAAAGGGCCTTCGGGTAACTCTCATTTAGTTCTCACCGATTCTATAGGAGTTTGGCCGAGGACAAACAGCTCTGGACAATGGGCCTCGGACCCAGCGGTCTGGCCAGTGACAAAATCTCCCTCCAGCCAGTCCCGACCCTTGGGCTTAGGCCGGGTGCATGTGACTTTGCGCAAGTCACCGTCTCCCTCGTCTTTCCACGCACTAGCCAGTGTCTCAAACGTCTGACCCCTGGGTTTCCCTGGCGCCGCAAGCTTCAGAGGGTGCCTGGGGTGTGAGACAGGGTCCGAGGGATGGGGGATGCGGAATGCAAAGAAGGGAGGTCCCTGAGATCAGTACCGAGGCGGTCAGTGGTGAGTGAAGAGGGATGAGCGGGCAAGGAGATCCCTGGAGAGAGAGACGGACACGGACAATCGCATTCTTCCCCACCCAGGCCCTGCTCCCACGCCCTCCGGCGCCGCCGCCGCGACCTTCTCCTGGGCTCCGGAGGGAGGGCATTTGCCTTCCCCACTGCGTGCCTCTACGCCACTGGCCCGGGCCCAAAGGCGACAAGTGCTCCGCGAGCCGCGCCGCTTGACCAGGCCCCTACTCCTTTGGCTCCGGGAACTCGCAGCTCTGCTACTCTTTGCCTCTCCTCTCGTCCACTCCCCCCTCGGCTCCTGACCACTTGGTCTGCGCCATCTGCATTCGCTGTGTGCCGGGCCCGCCCGCACTGCGGGGGAGAGGCGGGGAGCCGCCCACGCCGCGCTCAGCGCTCGGCGTCGCCGTCTCCCTGGGACGCGCGCGGGCGGCGCGGCGCGCGGGAGCCGGGCGGGCAGCCATGGCGTGGCGGGCGGGGAGGTAGCCGGGCGGGCCGCGGGGAGCGCAGGGGCCGCCATGGCCCGGCGGCGGCGCCGCGCCTGCATCGCGCTGTTCCTGGTGCTGCTCTTCGCCTTCGGCACCCTCATGGGCCTGCGCACGCTCAAGGCTCCGGACGGACTGCCGGCGCTGGGCCCCGGCCTGGAGCTGGCGCCCTTTGAGCGACGCCCGGAGGGAGCCCCCGCGCCCGCCGCCCGGGCCCCGGCCGCCCCCGCCGCGCCGCCCCCGCCGCCGCCGCCGCCCCGCACCGCTGGCCCGGGCAGCTCCCCGGGCCCGGCCCCCGCGGAGGCCGAGCCCGCCCCCGGGCAGAGTCTGCGCGTCTACTCGGACCTGCACGCCTTCTACTACTCGTGGTACGGGAGCCCGCGGCGTGAGGGCCACTACATTCACTGGGACCACGTCATGGTGCCGCACTGGGACCCCAAGATCTCGGCCAGCTATCCCCGCGGCCGCCATAGTCCTCCCGACGACTTGGGCTCCAGCTTCTATCCGGAGCTGGGGCCCTACAGTTCCCGGGACCCCGAGGTGCTGCGGGAGCACATGACCCAGCTCAAGGAAGCCGCCATCGGTGAGTTCCTCCCACCCCCGGGGAGGCCCTGTTCCCCAGTCTCACCCTTCCTCAGTTTCCACACCCCAACTCCCGCTGGTCCTGTCACCGGGCCTCTGGTCCCACTAACCCTTCAGCCTGGCTTCTTACTCCCTCCCTTCTATTTTCATTCAGCACTTACCACGCGGCGCCCTCCCCCCTCCTAGTATTAAGACTCCTCCATCTCTGCCATCTGACCCCTCACAGCAGGGCCCTTTCATAGGGCGGAGCTGCCTGGAGGGCCAGTGGAAGAAGGCATTTGCTCTGAGCTGTCCCAAGTAGGGACAGCAAGGAGAGGGAGAAAGTCTTCATCTCTTGGGCTTCTAGGCTTGGGTAAGTGAGGACTGTGCATCCTGACTCTGTAGGAATGGGGTTCAGAGGAGCCATGCCTGGGATGGCAATGCTTTCACACCAGATACAGAATAGGGCAGCAACCCTTCCAGTTGGGTAGGATGGGGGGTGGCAGGAGCTTTTCTTCAAGTACTCTGGTTGCAAAGAGGTCCCTGGGAGACACTTTTGCAGGCAGGCTTGGGTGGGGAAGCTCACTTCTTTCAGACTGTGTCACTGAATTCTCCTGGATTTTAGAACACATTTCAATTTATCTAGAGATGGTTAGTGAATGGGGGGGAGTGTTTGAGTGACAGAGACAATGGTGGGAGGTATTCGCAGAGAAATACCACAGAGGCTATTCCTCAGGATTTTACAGTCTGAAGAGGCAGTCGAGACAAATGTCATTTCCCTCGGAAGGCATGAGATGACTTCTGCATGGGGCTCCTCTCCCTGCGGGAACTTAGAGGTGTCCCTCTTCTCCAGAGAGAGTACTGTGGCTTCCAGATGGGTGTGGCATTATCCACTCATTTCCTTTTGTTCTACTGCTTGCCGATGCAAGCGGAAGCCCGAGTCCTCCTGACTTTTCTCAGGCTCCTTCCCCGCCTGATGTGCAAAGGTTCCCGCTCGCGCTGAGCTTCAGCACCGTGGGCGTGGACAGCTCCGGGAGGCTAGGTTCTGGGATTCGATCTGCAGGAAGTGAAGCTGGCAGGAGCCTCGCTCGAGGTTTCATTCAGAAACCATTTTGCAGTTGGAGACTGGGAGGAAATGCATCTCTGTTGCGGGGGTACTGTGTGTCTCTGAAGTAGCTTCTATGTTGTGACTCAGGCGTCCTGGTCTTGTCCTGGTACCCACCTGGTATGGCTGATGATAATGGGGAACCCTCAGATGACCTGGTACCTGCTATTCTCGACACCGCCCATCAGTACAACATCCAGGTGAGTGTCCAAGAATACGTCAGGTGCTCTTTGGCCCATTCTGGAGATTTCCCCTTCTTTGCCCACAGGGGTTAGTTTTTGGCTTTAGCCCACATATGGCAGATACACAGCAACTGTGGTGTTGGGGGTGGGGTTCTAATAAATAGCACCTGTCCCTCTTATTCTCTTGAATTTTGGGTGGGAAAACTAAATTTAGGAGAAATGGGAAGACTGAATAAGTATCACTGTGATAGAGGTTAGGTTGGAGACCCTGACTCTGGATAGAGGGCAGGCAAGCACCAAACGTCTCAGATCCCTAATAGGAGGCAGTGCTGGGCCTCAAGGAGGGGAGTATAGACAGGCAGGTGCACTTTCAAGATGATGGGGTGGAGCTAAACATGTCCAATTATTTTCCCCAAATGAACCAAATAAGTTATTCCCCGCTCCTGGGGTGAAGGAAGAGAAACAGCAGAGCGGAGCCCCATCCCTGTTCCTGAGCCCATCACCGACATGTTAACAGATCAGAGCACCTTCGCCGGACAGCTTCAGCACACTTGTTCCCATGGTTTCAGATAGCTAGTGCCAATCATATGGAGCTGGCACGTAAGCTTAAACTAATTAGCCATCCAGTGACATCCCATGGGAATGACTCCCAGACGCCCTGCTGTGGGAGGTGGCCAGGCTTCTTGCCCCTCTTTTTCCGACCCTAAGGGCAATGGCTGCTTTTATCTCTGTTATGCCCACTGTTGCCAAGCCTCCTCCTCCAAGCCCCAGTGGAGCATGAGCCTTATTATGGGTTGTGGCCTATGGGCAGATACTCACCTGACCAGTACCTCCTCTGTTTGTGGCAGGTGGCCTTCCATATCCAACCCTACAAGGGCCGGGATGACATCACTCTGCACAACAATATCAAGTACATCATTGACACGTAAGGCTGCTATGGAGCCTGGATCTTGATGGGGATCAAAAGGGGGGGGGCGGGGATAGACTTGGAGGGGTAGGTTGAGAGACACCAGGGAAGAATGCTGGTGTCCTCAGCAGCTCCTTCCCAGTAATACAGTACTAGGCTTGGAGTCAGCAACTTGGGTTTGAATTCCAGTTCTGCAGCCTCCAATCTGTGATCTGATGCCTCTTAACCTTTGAGTCTCATGAGAGTTACAGGAGTTAAAATATGTGAAAGTGGCTTGTATAGTGCTTGCGGTTTCATCCATTCATTCAAAAAATATTTTGAGTGCCTTCCGGTGTCCAGGCTCTGTCCTGAGCCCTGGCTGTATGGTCACGGGTAGGGCTAGCGAAGGTGACATTCTAGTGTGTCGCTGCAGTGAGGCACACAGTAGCTACATGCGAAAGATCACATAGTGACCCATGCTATGAGAAAGTGATAGTAAAGAATAGAGCAGGGTACTGTGTTACAGCATGCCTGAGAATGGGTGCTAGACTTTAGAACGGGTGGGCAAGGGAGCCTGAGGAGAGGAATGTGTGAGCTAACACCTGAAGGAAGTTAGCTCTGCAAAGATCTGCAACAGAAAATTCCAGGCAGAGGGCTGTCAGATCCAAAGGCCCATAATGGGACAAGCTTGACAGCAGAATAGAAGGCTGTGTAGCTGATGTGTGGAGATGGGGTAATGCAGGGATGGAGGTGGGGAGGGCCAGATCAAGTAGGAGGGGCCTTGCCCATCTCCATCAGGAGCGGTCGGATCTGGTTCATGCCTTAGAAAGAGAGTGGGTTATAGGGAGCCAGAAAAGTGGGAGCCTGGAGACCCAGTGGCTGGCTGCTCCTGTAGTCCCAATGGGAGAGGGGATTGGTGTGGTGTGGGACTCGAAGTGAGGCTTTAATGGAGGGAGGTTGAGGCTGGGGAGAGGAAGGTGGGAACTAGGTTCTTGCTATGAGGCATGAGGAGTGCAAGCACGGGGAAGGGCTGGATCCCAATCACACTTGGGCATCAGGAAGGACCTGAGCCGTGGCTTGCCTGACAGCTGAGCTGACTGCCCCCCTCCTAGGCCACCAGCTCAGGTTCTTCTCCCTCCTGCTCCTCAGGTATGGCTCCCATGGTGCGTTTTACCGCTATAAGAACAGCATGGGTAAGAGCCTTCCACTCTTTTATATCTATGACTCCTACCTGACATCCCCTGAGGCCTGGGCCCACCTCCTGACACCCAACGGGCCCCACTCCATCCGCAACACCCCCTACGATGGGGTCTTCATCGCGCTGCTGGTGGAAGAGGGCCACACCCACGACATCCTGGCGGCCGGGTTTGACGGCATGTACACCTACTTCGCCTCCAACGGTTTCTCCTTCGGCTCCTCCCATCAGAACTGGAAGGCTGTGAAGAGCTTTTGTGATGCCAACAACCTCATGTTCATCCCCAGCGTGGGGCCTGGCTACATTGACACCAGCATCCGGCCCTGGAACAACCACAATACTCGGAACAGGGTCAATGGCAAGTACTATGAGACAGCCCTGCAGGCAGCCCTGACCGTGAGGCCCGAGATTGTCTCCATCACGTCTTTCAATGAGTGGCACGAGGGCACCCAGATCGAGAAGGCCATCCCCAAGAAGACGCCAACACGTCTGTACCTGGACTACCTGCCTCACCAGCCCAGCCTGTACCTGGAGCTGACTCGCCGCTGGGCAGAGCACTTCATCAAAGAGAAGGAGCAGTGGCTGATGTGAAGAGCCTGGCCACGAGGTGCCAATGTCCTGGCCTCCCCGGAAGGTGTCACCGTGTGGGGCTCAGCTGTGGTCGGAGACACTCACTGGCCTCCAAGTTAGCAGTGGGTTGCCTCTGGGTGGGCCATCGAGCCTGGGCTGGTGGGGACCAGAGCTTCCTCCTCAGGCATGTGGCACTGGGGTGCTCTGTAGGGATGGGAAGTAAGGCAGGGCTCCCAAGAGGAACCCAGAGAGGCTGGCAGGTGACTGGACTCAGCCCAGGGCCACTCCACAACCTGGAGAAACACTTTAGAATTATCCCTTTGAGCTTGGAACTCAGCAGGTTGGTGTCGCGCAGCAGTCCCCAAGTCACTGCTGTCAGGAGGGTTCAGGGCTCTGGGCAAGCAGGTGCCCTGCTCCCTCTTTGGCCTTCTTCCCATAGCATCTGTCTTCTCCAAGTGAGGGAACCATATCTGAGACTTCCCAAAAGGGAAATTTTAGGTTTAAGCCCTTCCCAGTAGACCCCTGAACACAACAATCAGGAAATAACCCTGAGCATTTGTACACTCATTCAGCACATACTAATGGAGCACCTACTATGTGCTAGGCGCTGGGGAGAGACTTCATACGGGAAGGTTCTTTTCTTCCAGAAGCTTACAGGATCCAGCTTTCCTTATTTGGCGTGGCCTTGTAGCTAGTGCCTGAGCAGTTTTTCCTTTTTTGCCATTTTCTCCAGTGTTGGGAGTTCAGTTTTTTCCTTCTCTAAGAAGATACCTCTGTGCCCCAGAGCCCACATTTCCCCAGATGACCATCTAGCTCCTGGGAGAGGACCAGGACATCCTCCCTCCCTCTAGCTGCCTAAACCGAATGAGGCCCACTCGGTGGGGCCATTTTCAGTGCTACTGTGATTTGTAGTAATTAAATATAACATGGTCTTCTCAAGTAAGCATTCCTTTGCTCTCTTCAAGCCTTCCTGAACTCTGAGCCCTCCCTCAAACGCTGTGACAGACACATGAGATGGGCTGGCCAGTGTCAGCACAATGAAGAGGGAGTTTGCTTAAGAAACCAGGAGTATAAAGATTTTTAGAGGGGATATTTAACAGTGCTTATGTACAAGTAAATGAATCTACTCATTGTGGGGGCCCTCAGGGCAGGTCCTGGAACACCTTTCTGGCAAGATTTAGGAGCTACTTGGAAATATATGCATTACTTTATAGGCTCAAGCTTGAATCCCACTTGTGGGACCAGGGTGCAAGGCAGGAAGGGAGGAAATGGGGCCTACGGATTACCATGGGACCCCCAGCTCCCGTGAGGTAATGGGCACTGGATGCCATGGTGGACAGGGCAGATCAGGACAGGAGCACAGTGCTGCACGGTGCCCTGCAGTACTTCACAGAAACAAACACTGAGGCTTCATTTCACACACACATGGTTTGAAAAATACTAAAAATATGGGAAGCTCAGGGTCAGGAGCAGTAATTCTCATTCATTACAGCCTGGTCAGTTCTCTCAAAGGCTAATCTGTAGTGAGAGCCATAAAGATGTCCATACACTTTAACCCTATAATCCTAATCCCTGAGGAAATAATTCAAAAGAAGAAAAATAAACTATTTACAAAGCATTTTCTATTAAAGAAAAACAAGGTTCAAATAACCAAGAATAATTCTGTTTAACACTTGGCATACATATGAATAAAGGCTCTGAGTACACACCGGATTCAATAAAGGTATTGTAGGCATAACTCATTATAATTTATTTTATGAATAAATAAGAAAAAAAGCCACTGGCTGAAAAGAATAGTGAAGATTTGTTTTCCCATATTCTTTTGATTTGGCCTTCCCCAGCCCTGCCCCCTGCCAACTGAGCTCACTTCCCACCATTAGTCCAGAATGCTGACTCTCTCCATCAGGCCTTAAGGCACACCACACCACCTGCCTCTCCGGTTTGGAGAAAACAGTGTCGGGCCTGTGGCTCAACAGTCTTTATCCTACTCTAGGTCCAGCTTCAGGTGCCTAAGTACATATCTTTGGTCACTGGAGACTTAATAGCACCAGCTGGTGCTCTGGCTGATTTGGACCTTAAATGCCACCACCCGCCAGAGAGGGGGCTCCAACTGGATTCCATATCTGTTCCTCAAATTATTTCTCAAAAAATATTTTTTTAAAAAAGAAACTTATCAGAACAAGGCCATCCAAGGAATGTTCTCAAACAAAATCTCTAAGTCAGCTTTTGGCTGATACATGAAATCACAGATAATAAATATGACCTCCCCCACCAGGTGTGAGACGAAACCAGCAGCTTCTGGGACTTGGTGTGCAGTATTCAGAAAGACACAGTGCCTTCAAGAGTCAAGACTAGTGGCGCCGCAGCCCCAGTGGCCTCTCTCAATGAGGCCGTGCCAGTCCCCAGTGGACAGACACACAGTGTCCAGCACCAGTCCTTGGGCCTTCCCCCTACCCAAGATGCAAAAGCAGGATCAGTGTGAGGGGAGGAGCCCATACTTCTGTTGGAGGATGGCTGTAGTACTCTCCAGGGCACTGAGAAAGAAAAATGGAGGGCAGTTAAAGTCTGACTTCTCAAAGACCCGAGCCCGCCAGAGTCTGCTGATCAGTGACCTCTAAACCCTCAGGTCTTAAATATGCTCTCATCACCAAACCTGTGATGAATCCTTTGAATCTTCAAAAAGCCAGCAAATGCCAGCAAACTCAGTCCATCCACCACTTCTCCAAACCTGCCCACCCCACCCAGGACAAGATAGGAGTATCAATCCTTATTTTATTAAGGCCTTTTTTTTTTCACCTTCCAACCTTCCTCAAATTCTTTCCCCGTGCCATAGCAGACTCACCAGCCTGGACGAATGATGCCAAACTTTCCAGGTACAGACAAATCAACCACAGTTGAGCCCAGGCGATACTCAGGGCTCTGGCCATCCCCAATTGGTCCCCCATCAATGACCAGGGACAACTGAGGCCAGAGGTCCTGGAACTCCTGAGAAGAGGGAGAGGAAGATCATGGACACCACCTCTGGCATCCATAATGATGTCACCTTGCACGCAACGTGCACACGGAGACAAAGCCCGCACACGTCTAAAACAGGAGGCGTCTTCCTCTAGGCAGGGAAGGAACCTCCTTCAGTTAAGGTCTGTCAGCATCTAGGACATGGCATCCTGTGGGGTTTGGAGCTGCCCCAGGTTAGCACTTTAAGGAACACCTATCTAGAGCTTTAAAAAAAAAAAAACCTCGCTGTGCCAAGAGGAGCTTGCACACAGGGCTTCTGTTAGGGACATATAGGTTCGATGACTGGAGGTCTAGGTGGATGTCC
Organism: Martes martes; assembly: GCF_963455335.1. Taxonomy (NCBI): domain Eukaryota; kingdom Metazoa; phylum Chordata; class Mammalia; order Carnivora; family Mustelidae; genus Martes; species Martes martes. The sequence goes on along the minus strand of NC_137891.1, from coordinate 162,801,225 downwards.
AAAGATGTAGGCTTTTACCCTGAACTTTTGCCCAAACTTCTGAGTCAGTGCACACAAGTTACGTCATCCAGCGCATCTCCTGGCTCTCAGGAGAACTCTGGGTAAGGGCAGGAAAAGGAAGGCAGGGTGCATTCTGCACATGCGTGACACCAGCTCTCAATCCTTGGGTTGTGGGAAGGATAGCCCCTCTGAAATCCATGGTCTGAACTGTTAACTGGGTTAGAGCATCACCCACTCTCCCTGCCACCACCACACACGAAAACCCTGCAGTGGTGGCTAAGCCTGGGCATTTGCGATGGAGGAGCCTAACCAGCAGTTACTGCACTGGACAGGTCAACTGTTTGCTGACAAGAATACCCCCACCCCCATCCCCACTGCCTCAGGCATAGCCACCAGGTAAAGCCTGCAGTCCCAGAATAAGACAGGATGCTGGACTCTCAGTTTCCAAGGCCCCGGAAGCCACTCTCTAGGTCTGGACATGGAAAACCCCATCACTGTGCTGTGTTTTTCTTTTCTTTTTTTTTTTTTTTAAAGGTTTGTTTATTTATTTGACAGAGAGAGATCACAGTAGACAGAGAGGCAGGCAGAGAGAGAGGGAGAGAGGGAAGCAGGCTCCCTGCTGTGCAGAGAGCCCGATGCGGGACTCGATCCCAGGACCCTGAGATCATGACCTGAGCTGAAGGCAGCAGCTTAACCCACTGAGCCACCCAGGCATCCCTGTGCTGTGTTTTTTATTTAAGTTCAGGAAAAAGAAAAGTGGTAAGTGGCATCTTTTTTTTTTTTTTTAAAGATTTTATTTATTTGAGAGAGAGAGAGAGAGCTCACGTGCACACAGCAGGGACGGTGGCAAGCAGAGGGAGAGGGAGAAGGAGGCTCCCCACTGAACAGGGAGCCTGATGTGGAGCTAGATCCCAGGACCCTGGGATCAGAACCTGAGCCAAAGGCAGATGTTTAAACAGTTGAGCCACCCAGGCACCCCTGTAACTGTCATTTCTTTGTGTTGTCATTCATTCCAAGCTATGCAGTCAAGACAGAATTAGGATGGATTCTTTGACCTGGCTAGTGGCCAGGGAAGAGAACAGAGTCAGGAGTCCCTGGGCCAAGTGATTTCACTTTTTGGAGCCTTAAGTGTCTTTACAGCACTGTTGTAAAGACTTAGTACCTGACTATACTTTCCCGCAGCTACCACCACAAAAAGAAGGAAAGAATTAGATTCACCATGACGTTCCTTATTATTAAAAAGACAACAAGAAGAAAACACCAACTCTTCCCCTCACCTCTCAAGCTTTTCAATTAAACCTTTCCAAGATTCTCTAATTTGGATCCCCCCACGCTACCCCACCCCTGCCAACCGGACAGACCTCCCACCATCAGACTAAATGGATGAAACTCCTACAAGGTATTCTGGTGAAGCATCAACTCTACTGACTCAGAGTAAACTGTGTCTGGCCTGGTGATGTTTCTGCGGGGAGGGCTGGGTAACTTACCTCAACATTCAGAGAACTGGACTGGGAGCTCAGGTTGGCACTGGTGAGAGCGAGTGGTCCCCCAAACACCTGGGCCAAATCCTGTATGAAGGCATGATCAGGAATCCGGATGCCTACAAGCTATGAGGCAAGAGGAAAGAAGATAGTCAGAAAGGTTGGAAGGGGTAGGGAATGGTTCTTGCCTGGATCCTAGTGAAAGCCAGATGGCAGAAGTCTGGGGACACAGGAGAAACTCTGACTCACAGGAGTAAAGGGGTTCAGGTCCTTATTGAGCTCCTCCGAGCGTTCCAACACCAGGGTCACTGGTCCTGGTAGTAAGTCTTTCAGGAGTCCCTCGGGTACTCTCACATGGCAGTACCTGAAAAACAGAGATGGCACAAATCTACCCAAGAATGAAGGGTCTCTGCTGGTCCTATTCCAGACGGTAGGCAGATCTAGAAAAGGGGAACCTGGGGACTACAATGGGATCTGTCTTCCCTCTTCACCTCCCTAAGAATTTGAGAAGGCAGTGCTCCAGAGGAACACCCACGGCTTGGAGCCCACACGCCTCTGGTCTCCAGGACTAAAACTGCTACACCGTTATCACGCTCCGTGTTTCATTTTCTTCGAGGCATCCCCATAGCGTTGTTTCCTTTGTTGCCGTTTTTAAACCGTGGGAGTCCCGACCCCCTCCCCTCATCATCACAAAATCGCCGGGAGGATAGGGACCCTGCCTGCCTCGTTCATCGCTGCGCCCCAGCACCTCTCTCAGGGACTGGAAGACGTTAAGTGCTCGATACACATTTCCAGTTCCGGATTCCTGGGTGAGCCTGGACAAGCCCCTCCCGCTCTCTGCGCCTCAGTCTCCCAAGCCTGTCACCGGAAGCCCCTCCCGCGGTGCCGCCCCCAGCGGGGCCGGGTCGGGGCGGCCTCACCTGTAGACGTCGGCCACGCGGCCCAGGCAGACGGCCAGCGGCTTGGCCTCGCTGCGGCCCTTGAGGCGGTACACAGCGCCCAGTGCCGCAGAGCAGCTCGCCGAGCAGGCCAGGCCGTACAGCGTGTCGGTGGGGACGGCCACCACGGCGCCGGCGCGCAGCTCGGCCACGGCGACCCGCAGCGCCTCGGTCCAGCCGGCGCGCTCCGGGCTTGCGGCCCGCACGGCCCCACTCCCTGGGAGCCGGAACAGCCGGGCCCCCGGCGCCGCCGGAGCGGGACTCGGCGGGCGGAGGAGGCGGCCCCTCCGGGCGGAGCCCGCCGGCCCCTCGCTCAACCCCACGCTGGCAGCCACCGCGGCCCTCAGCCCCCTGCACGGACGCGCCGGAGACATCCGCCAGGGCCCGCTTCCGGGAGGAAGTGACGCGCCCAGTCAGCTTCCGGCCGGGGAGGCTCGGCCCCACCTCCGCGCCGGGCAACTTAAAGGGACCGCGACCCCCAGGAGGATTGAAGGAGACCGGTGGGGACGGGGCGGGGCGCAGCTTTGCGGAGCCCTAGCGCAGCGCTGGGGAGGGGGGCGGCCGAAAGGGGGGCGGTGGTCGGGCCGCGCAGGCGGAGATGGAATGGGGCCCGGGCTCAGACTGGTCACGGGGGTGAGAGGGGGCCTGTCGGGGCGGGGGGAAGGGGCTCGGACCCCGCGCGAGCGCCGGCCCTGACCGTGTGTCTCTCGCTCTCTCCCGGGCAGGGAGGCTGCCGGCGTGGACCGTGGGAAGGCGGGGCTGGGGCTCGGCGGGAGGCCACCCCCGCAGCCGCCCCGGGATGAGCGCGCCCAGCAGCTGCTGGACGCGGTGGAGCAGCGGCAGCGGCAGCTACTGGACACCATCGCCGCCTGCGAGGAGATGCTGCGGCAGCTGGGCCGCCGGCGCCCGGAGCCGGCTGGTGGCGGGGTCAGTGCCCACCCCGGGCTGGGCCTGGGTGGTGGGAACTGCCCCGTGGCTGGACTTGCTAAGCCCTAGCTTCCCCTGGAGGGTGGAAGAGTGTCCCCACCGCCTTACCCCCGAACCTCCTTTCATCTGGGCGAGAGGCTTTGAAAAAGTTGTGCTATCCAAATGCCAAGTGGCCATGTCCTTGCGGGGCCTAATCCAAGGCCTTTCCTTCCAGCCTCACTTTTCCTTTCTGTTCCGACCAGAATGTCGCAGCCAAACCCGGAGCACCTCCCCAGCCAGCTGTCTCCGCCAGAGGTGGCTTTCCAAAGGATGCTGGCGATGGAGCTGCGGAGCCCTGAGCATCCCTGATGGGCACCCTGACTTCTCTCCCTCCCGGGGCTGGTGGCTGAACTCTGAACTCCCTTCAATAAAGGGGCCAGTCTTCACTGGCAGTGGCTGGTACTTGGCTCTCAGCCTGGGGTGGCAGCTCTGCTAGCAGCTGGGTTCACTCCCACTTCATCCTGGCTGAAGGCAGTGCTGAGCTTTGAAATGTAGCCAACGAATACCCTGTCTGATTACCCGGATTTGGGCAGACCAGCAGTGCTCTCCAGAGTGGTCTGGCCTGCTTTGGGGGATCCAGGTGGTGTTACATGTCCATTTCATGCTTTGGGGGCTCCTAGCCCCACAAAACACTTTTAGCAGAGCCTTGATTAAAAGGAAACCTGCAGACTTTCTCCTGGTGACCGACCTTTCCTTTCTGTCCCCCAAGACTCAGCTGGGGAAGGGAGGGGGTGGTAAGTAGAGGAAAATCATCAACCATGGGTAGGTTTGGGAAGAAATGCCACAGATACTACTAGATTTAAATAAGCATTTAATTAGGATTTCATTAGTATTTAATATTGCTTTTTCAATTCCAAAAAGTTAAATCTTCACTTCTTAGCAGATATTTTAAAGTACAATATTAAGTTTATACAAAATGAGCAATTAAGCAAACACCATTATTTCACATTCTTCAAAAATACAAATTCATATTTACTCTTTTTTGGGTTTGGAGGTTTCTTCCTTTGGAAGTACTGAACCTGTAACGTTTTCATATCGCTCGGTGGAAGTCCGTTGTTCCCATGTTTCACACTTCAATAACTTTGATAGGCTTTCACATAATCCAAATAAAACCATTTGAGATTTAAAAAACTGTCACCAAGATCTCCGGCCAATGACTACTAGTGTGTGTCAAAAAAGAAGGCTCTCTGTGGGTCTTGCCTTTCCTGGCCAGATGCGAGCCAGGGATTCAGCAAAAACCTGTTTCCAGCCACCTTCCCCAAAAAGGGACTTGGAAGAGTTGACAGGGAAAGGTAACAACCACCTTGAACTCTGACCCTCCACCCCCACATTCTCCAAAACACAACAAAGGATGTAGACTTTAATTAAACCAAAGGCGCCTCAGGGAGGCCTAAGGATGTGGGAGAAGGGCAAGAGAGGCCTCTGACTTGGCACCACTACGAGGATAACAAGGATATTGCAAAAAACACCCCTGGGTTTTGGTGAAAAAAGGTTTTATGAAAAATTTTCCCATAAGAAAAAGAGTAGAAACTGCATTGAGCTGAGAAAGTGACACTACATTATCACCCAATTTTTGGCCCAGCAGGCACACCACCAAAAGGGCAGTGTGTGGTTTTAAACTTTGCTTCCAGTAAAAAAAGCTTGTACTATGTACACATTGACGTAAGATCCAGTTTAATTTGCATTTTTCAGTGCAGACTGAAAAGCCCTCTGGAACAGGAGTAACAGTGAGAAATGCCCCAACAGTGATCGTCAGCTTCCCCAAGGGGCATGAGAGGAAACACGGGACTCTCCCTGTCCCCCAAAACCATGCAAGAGGAAACAGGCTAAACTGACTACCAACCAGAAATACACAAAATTCCGTTTTGTTGCCTCCCCCCGCCCCCACCCCAATATTAGGGAATGGACAACTTCCCATCTATGTCACAGCAGGCCCATTTGCATATTGATCTGTGGAAATCCTTCTGCTTTGGCTGAAGTGTTATGTCAAAACTTCTCTATTCTACTGTAGCCTGAGAATTGAAGATAAAATGGGGGGGGTACTCCCCCCCCCCGACAAGAGGGAAATATGGGGGAAGGAAGAAAGTAAAAAAAGCAGATTATTAACAGCTTTGTTTACTGGATTTAATGAAGGCTGGAGATCTTTTTTCTTAAAGAACCAATGCGGGTGGTGAGGGGAGCAGTAGGGAAATGGCTCATGTTGCCCGCTCCCCCACTACCACCACAACCTCCCAGACATGTTTCTGATTGGTGGTGGAGGAAAATGTAACTCTAGCAATACTGTTGCAGTTCCACAAATCAATGGTTTCAGTGACTCTGGAGAAGTCTTTAAGATTAAGGACAATGAACGTGACTACAAATAGAAAACTCTAGAAGGTGCCAGGTTTCTACCTAGGAACAACCTGTTCCTTCCTTTCAGGCATCACTTTGTTATGGTGAAGGTGGGGCAAGATGGCAAGGGACCAAGAAGTGATGAGAAAGGGCCTCAACAGTCAGCAGAAGAAAACAGGACCCGCAGCAGTTCTTCAGAGAGCCTGAGGGGGCGCCCTCGGGCACACAGGGAAGGCTTGCATAGATTGAAGCAGTTGCTGAGAATGCATAATAGTGTTTCCCTATGGACAGCCTCACAGCACAGGGCTGATCAGAGTGGAAAAACGTGGCCAGGCCAGGGCCACATGGGACAACGACCGTCAAGCTACACATATTGCACCAAGGTAAGTGCTTTTCTTTTCACACCTCAATTTAAATTTTTATTCTGAGCAAAAAATAAAACTTTGTGGAAAGTATATATATGTATATATACACACAAAAGAAATTGCAGCAATTGGGTTAAAGATAAAATAACCTAAAGTGCTTTTTTATTTTATTATTTCTTTAATATACCAATATGAGGTTCTGCAAACTCATCCCTCTGGACACATTCAGCATTATACAAAGTCTCTCAGGAAAACCCACCCACACCCTCCATGATCCCCATCAGCCCACTGCCTTGACCCTGAAGTTGAAACTCCAATCTACTGACTTTCCCAGAGCTGGTGGAGAGAAGTCCCTGGCTTTTACACAGAGAGGTCACGCCTTAAGGCCCCTCCTGGGCTTTGTACCATGATCTCCTTCTAAGGGGAAAGGAGTGGAATTTAATAAATGACACCAACTCCTGTCACCAAACAAGCGATGCCCCCTTGAGGCTGACCAGATTCCTCCTCCCCCTCACACCCCCTCCCCCCTGCCCAGGATAGGCAGGGCCATTCTCCCTTGATGTCCCAGCCACCTGCTGGGGAAGGGCCCACATCACTAAGGCAGCTTGGGGGTGCCAGCTGGTCTCCTACCCCTTCCTAAGTCCATGAACTCCAGTCCCTGGTGCTGATGACACCCTGTAAAGGGGTGGTGGAGCTGGAGATGCCAGCGGGGGCTGGAAGCATACACCTACCAGGTGGAAATGGCTAAGGTTACCATGGTTAGAAAAAAGGCTTGATTTTACCTGCCCGAAGTCTGGAGCTCTTCCCTAACTTCACCACAGGGTCATTCCTGGGTTTGGGACAGCACATTCTCCATGAAGGCTTGCTCTAGCTCCACTGTAGCCAGTAGCCTGCTCCCCCCAGAAGGTTCCTGGCACCAGAGGCCAGGCTTTGCAGGAAGCGATGGGAGGGAGAGAGCTCTGGAAGAGGAAGGAAAGACTGCCTGTCCCGTGGACAAAACCTGCTCTTCACAACCGCTCGCTAGCATTTTAAGCACATTCCTGATTTTTCAAAAGCTAATTGGCTCTGATAGTCCCCTTGTAATTTTGAGTCACCCTCAAAAGGCAGGTACTTCAACTAGATAAATCTGTCAGCCTAAATACTGTTTGAAGATGCTTCTTCATCACCCCCAATCTTTGGAGAGCAGAAAAGCCAATGACCTCGCTAGGCCCAAGAGGAGCACAGCTCTGGCTAGCTAGAAAGAAGCAATCATGAAACCACGGACACTTCCAATGACCTTCCCTGGGCTCCCGTTTCCCACCTCAGCTCCCAGGGAACCGAATCCCAGGTGCCCCTAGACTGGGTATGTGGGGAGGTCACTTGTGCCCTCTGATATGAGCTATCTTTGGGACCCTGTCGCGTTGCTCTGTTTGAAGTTGTAGCGAAAGCAGCCTCAAAGCTTCCTATGCGTACAAGACCCAGAGACAGCCATGGATAACCCACCCTCAGCAACTAGTTTTCCAGGAAGACTAAGCCACTGTGGTAATAGAAGATTCCTTCCCCCTTATCAACTTCTGCTGAAGTCAGTGGTCACCAGAACCCACCAGCCTTTGGGGGAGGGGAGCGCAGAAGGTCAAGAAGAAATGGATTCTCTGGACTAGACTCCTAGAATGAGAAACCACCAGCTGCCTGAGGGAGAGTCCTTTTCTCATGGCAGTAACAACATTTACTACCTCTGCCTTCCTGTCCAACTCTGTCCCTGAAATTCTGTCAAAGGCAGGGCCTCTGGGCCCCCAGGTAAATGATCAGCTCTGGATACTGTCTTGGCTGGCCCTGAGTAATAGCTCAGAGAACACAAGAGTGACACATGCACATCTCTGTATGTTAGGGAATGGAAAAAGAAGACAAAATTATGGCTGCGTTCTGCCTGACACTGTTGACTCAGGAGAGCAGCTGTGTTCGTGGACCCCTCTTCCTTGCTCAAGGCAGGGAACGGGCTCTTGGAGGCAGAGGCCTAGTCTAGACCCTGGGCCAGGCCTCATTTCTGAGCTCAGTGAGCTTGGTGAGCACTCATGACTACGTTAATATAGCCAGTTGAGAGAAACCTTCCATTTTAGTGTGAACTGGATTTTAGGTTTTATTTTAAAGAGGCAATGACTTAGAGCCAAAGGCAGACAGATGGATATAATTCTATACACAAATCAAAAAAAAATTTTTTTTCCTATAACACAACTTAAAGAAACATTCCAAATGAGATAACTTATTGCAACATTTCAGGCTTTTTGGTGGAAGGGGGATTTTTGTTTTGTTTTACCCTGAGTAGAAGATCATCGTTTTGTGGTTTTGTGTTTTTTTGTTTGTTTGTTTAGAAATCACATGACTAAGCCAAGCAAGTCACATCCTTCTTTGCACTGTACTAGACTGCATGCAAAATCCAGAGGGGTGAGAGGCGGAGATGGGAGGGGCAACCAAAAGCCTGGCTAGAACCTGGAACCAGGACACCTGGCCTGCCAATTACATGCCGCCTAAAAAAGAAAACAAAACAACAACAAAAAACTCCCTTAAAGCTGCACCCTTTCCCGTAAGCAAAATGCAGCTCTTCTGCTCTGAGGAAGAAAATACCATTAAAGGCAGGCAGACCACCACCCAGCCACTGGCCATAAGCCACATGTCCACTCTAGGACGAAACAGGGAGGTTCCCCCAGAAAAATTCACTGCAATCTGCAAGCCCTGGCCGCCAACCAAGAGAGGCAAAGAACCAGGAAGGCAAAGACTGGGATGACGTGGCTAGAGCCTGCTCTGCACACGTACTGACAGTCAGCAGTCAACAGCTCGTCCAGGGCCCCCAAAGAACCTGATTCCCCCACACAGCCTCGGGCCAGACTTTTCGCTACCCACCGGGCTGCAGCCAGCTGCTGGGTGACACCTGCCACAGCCACCCTGAGCTCCACCGACACCAAGAGCAAACAACAAAACCACCTCACCCAGTCCCTGTCTGGCTCACGGCTGTCTGACCTGCCTTGGCCATGCCCCCTCTGATGAAGCCAGGGTCTGGCCTCCCAGGCCAGCTGCGGCCTCAGACTCAAAAGACGCACAGGGAGGGAGGGGCAACACCCGACCCGCTGAACTCCGCTGCCCAAACCACAGAGACCCCAGTGCAAGTGATGGGCAGCATCAGACTGATGGAAGCCACACCCTTTCATTTCGAATGTTTATGCATACGAGTAACCTTAGTTTCCAAGTTCACATGACAATAAGCAAAAGTGACATACAGTGCAGCCAAACAGTTCATTTATAACTTAGCTTTTTTTGTTTTGTTTTTTTGTTGGTTTTTTTTTTTTTTTCCAAAGATCAGTTCCTTAAAATGGATGCTCCTGGGATATGACTAAAGAAAATACGTCTGAAAGGTGAGGATTTCAAACAGTAGATTTCTTCATCCTTTGAACTGCTGACCCACCCCCAGTGAGGCAGGCACCGGCCCTTCCGCCTCCGCTCGCTCCTCCTTTCCTGGAGGTGAGCGCATGTGGCCCTTTCACTTGGAGAAGCTGGTCAGGCCCATTTCCTCCTCCCCCTGCAGTAGTGCTTCAATGGGAATCAGATTGGACGGGGTGTCCAGGCTCTGGAGGGACAAAAACTCTGACACATCCATGGCACTTAACGTTTCTGTCTGAGGGTCTGAAGGAGTCTCGGCTTGTCTGCTTTGCTCACAGGAAGAGGGTACAGCAGAGGGTGTCGACAGGGGGTCAGGGGGCGAGGAAAAAGTCTGTGGTGGTAGCTTCAGGCTGGGCCCATCAGGAGGCTGGGGGCTTGGTTCTGCAGGGGGTGGGGAAGAACAGCCCTTCCTCCTGCCCGCCGCCCGCTCCTTGGCAGAGTCCCGGCACGCGCACTGACACTGACATGCCTCCTCTTGTTTGATGATGATCACAGGAACACTGAGGCCAATCTGCTGTACAGAGCTCCCTGTGAGAGAGGCAAGAGACACTGCTCCTCAAGTAGCCGCAGGCAGGGGCGTGAGGGACGGGGGTACAGACTAGGTGAGCGCCGAGGGCCACGGAGGCAAGAACCGTGGGGAGGGAGGATGCCAAGCTCCAGGCTTTGTTCTGTCTGACACTCCCCATCCCCTCCAAGGCAAAGTCCCTTTTCCTCAGAAAGCCACACACACCATCTAGATGACCCTGTACCTCCAGCTTTGTTTCTGGCCTTTCTCCCTGGTACCCTCCATGCCAGCCACAGCAGATGCCTCCGTTTTCCTGACATGTTCTTCATACCTCTGGGACTCTGGGCTCTTCCTTCTGCCTAAACTCCCCACACAGGGCTGTTTTTCTGGAGAACTTACTCTTCTTCTCCCTGAAGACCCAGCTCATCCCCTCTCCTGAGGCTGCCAGGCTGGGATGCCCGCAGGCTCTCACCTAGGGCTGGCCCGAGGGCAGCTGGCCTACCAGTTTCTTGTCTGTGTGCCAGGAGCTCCCGCCTCCCTTCGCACCTCTCTCCACATTGCGTGGGATGTGCGGCCTGAGTCCCCCTTGCCTAGGACTAAGCTCCTGGACGGCCTCTTGCTCACTCTCACATCCCAGTCTTGCACACACAGTGGGTGGGGGGGATCCCCCTGTACACTGCCAGCCTTGTGCTCACGCATGCTCACGCTCTTTTGTGCGTGTCTGTGTGCTCTGCACACGCACACTCCAAAATCAGGCTGTGTGTGTCTCAAAAAAACTAGAGGCCAGGGAGGCAGGAGAACAGAGTAGAAGTCAGAAGCCTGAGAACCAGGGCTCTGACTCTGGCCAAAAACTCTCTTAGGACTCCGGAGGAGTCATTTCATCTTTTAGGGCCCCGTTTCTTAATCTAGAAGATAGTTTAAAAAAAAAAAAAAAAGGAACTTTTTGCTCTGTAGGAGTCTCTGACCCAGATGCTATTTCTTCATTACTGTAATTAGAAAAGAATCCAGTGAATTAACAGCTGCCCTCTTCGGCATTAACTGTGAGTCAAACTTTCTTCTGGTTACACTTAAAAGCTGTATCTGAGAGGGAAAGAACCACTGCTCCTTAAGGAATGTTAAATGTGGTTATTTATGCCGTAAGTGTGCTAACTTATGAACAATACAATCTGACAAATGTGAGGTTTTAAAAACTGGGGCAAAGCAACAATGAACTCTGCCTCAAGGGGCCCCGAAAGCTGACGTGCTTTTAAAGCCTCCACACAGTTACATACCTGTGCTACTGGCTACTGGTACTGCCGTGGTAAAAAACACCTTCTCGACTTTAGATGCTTGCTGCTGGGGAGGAAGAAAAAAAAAAAATCACATTTATGGCCACTCATGTATGGCAGATCTCCAAGGACCTGAAGCCTGCCTGATTGTACTGGTCATCCAAGAGGACAGAAAACCCTCAGTGTTCAAGGATTTTTGCACTGAGTGATGTTTTGTTTGTGCTCTGACATGAGGTCACTGCACTATTTGACATTCAGTGCTGATGGTGCAGCCGGCTTTGTCCCCTACTACTTGGCTGTCTCCCAGCTGCCCAATCTAGTAGGTTCTGTCCGCCCAAAGGCTCCACCAAGGTTGCTTTGCTTAAGCTGGGGTCTTCTCACAGGGAACCCCAGGGCTAGCTTCCCTACAAGGCCTCCACTGCCGCCACACCCCAATACTTCTGTGAGGCTGGAAAGTTCTTTTGTCTCGTCAAGGATCAACCTGCATGCTAAGGACCAGCTAAGATGTCCTCTCACTGGTAGAAGAGCCCCGTGAGGTGTGCTATAAGCTGCACAGGGTAGCAGCTCCAGGGTGGGCTCTGGCCTCAAGTTCAAGCCCCACCACCTCTTAGTTGTTGAGGGCAGGCAAGTGATTTTTCTTAGAGTCTCAGTTTCCTCATCTGTAAAACGGGAATAATAACCAAAGGACCTCCCAGAGGGCCCCTGTGAAGGTGAAATGAGAGGAGGCATGCGAAGCCTACAGGACATGGTGAGCCCGCAGCAAACATGAGCGATTTACGTTCTATGAGGCGGACCACAGAATCAGGCCCAGAGGCCACCCCTTCCACTGTGGTAACACTTCCTGTTACACTGGCTACAGGATTTCTGCTTTCTTCCAGTAGTAACCTTAAAAAGGCTTTGTACTTTATCCCTTTTGGTGGGGGGGGGAAGGGTCCCTCTAGGCTGAGTCTAGGAGGAATATGAGAACTTCTGGCTAAGTTATAGGAGCTGACACTAAAATAATGGTAGAAAAATGAGACCGATATTTAAATACACAAAAATGAATTGTATGGAAAAGGAATGACACCGGCCCCATGCAGCTCCCCAGGGCAGATGCAGGGGGAAAAAAAAAAAAAGTAAAAGTGACATGGAGCAGATTGGATTACAACACCAAAAAGGCCTTCCCAGTGACTCTGGCACTCTAAACATGGAATCAGGTGGCCTCCAGAGGTGCCTGGCACCTGATCTATGGAATCTGAACACTCTGGTCTCGCTGTTTAGCCCCAGACTACCCTTCCAGTTTGACGGCGTCATACATCCACCCTAGCATTCTCCAATTTAGTACGTTGTTTTCTCCATCTATTTCCTCCTAACTCAAGGCTCACCTGCCCTGGATGGCTACCCAACAAGCCCCGATCCTCTGCACCCCTCATCTGGCAGCACGATGTAGTAGTCAGGAGCACGGGCTCTGAGACCAAGCTGTCTATGCTCAAATCGCAGCCTTCCCACTTATGAGGTGTGTGACCTTGAGCTAGTCACTTAACTTCTCTGGGCCTCAGCTCTCCATTGGTAAAATCATACCTACCTCCTAGGATTACTGTGATTAAATGAGCAATGCACTGAAAAGTGCTTAGTTAGCACAGTGGGTGACATTCAGACATACAGACATCTAGAGACTGAAAATATCAGTGGTTGCTAAGGGAGAGGGGGACGGGATAAATAAGCGAAGAATAGGGAGTTTTAGGGTGGTGAATCTACTCTGAATACTGTAATGGGAGACACATGACATCATGCGTTTGTCAAAACCCACAGAACAGTGCACACACAGTGTAGGCCCTAATATAAACGATGGACTTTGGTTAGTAGTAATATATCGATACTGATTCACCAGTTGTAACAAATGTGTCAGACTAATGCAAGATGTTACTAACATAGCAAACTGGGTGGTGGTGGCCGAGGGCCGGTAGCCAGAGAGTGCACAGAAACTCTCTGTACCACCTGTTCAATAAAATCTAAAAAAAAAGTAACCTAAGAATAATGTATATAAGGTAACAACTGGCACATGTCAGACCTTCAATTTCAAAAAGTGCTTAAACAGCACAGTGAGCCCTTATACATAGTAAGGGTTCGATAAATCACTGCTGTTATTTTTTTATTACCACTTTTATTATTATTTGGCCCTTTCCCTACTGGTAATGTTAACTTTGAGTCATTTTAGCCTCTTTAACTAAAATCGTGAAAAAGAGATCATGGTTTTCACTCTTCTGTATCCCCAAAAGTATCATGCATGGTGCCTGGTAAATACCAGGCGCTCAGGGCACCCGGGGGGCTCAGTCAGTTAAGCGTCTGTCTTCGGCTCCAGTCACGATCCCAGGGTCCTGGGATGGAGCCCCCGCTCAGTAGGGGAGCCTGCTTCTCCCCCTCCCTCTCCCTCTGCCCCTGCTCCTGTGCTCGCTCGCTCTCCCTCTCGCTCACTCCTTCAAATAAATACAATCTTTTAAAAAACAAACAAACAAAAAAAAACCAGGCCCTCAAATATATATTTAATTGAGTGACCAAATCATTTCCTTCATCATCGAAACGAAACACTTCTGTAGAAACCGGTTCTCGAGGAGGCCCTGGGAGCACAGATTCTCTCTCTGACCTGGCCACAGCTGTGCTTTCCACCTGATGGGGTCTGACCATCCCTGCACATCAGTCTGACTCTGCCTTGGAGAAGAACCCGGTTTCCTAAGTCGTTCTTGGGCCTCTGCAGTCTGCTGACTGCTCTGCTCTCCTAGAGGGTGCCGTGACACTGCAGATGGGATCTTCATTCATGAGCCTGCTGCTGCCTGGCAGAATGGGAGGGCTTGTCCTCTGCTTCCCTACTGCGGGTCTGCATCATGGCATTCTCCGGATTTCTACCACTCGCTCATGGGGACAAGGCCAAGAGGTCAAATCACAGGTTTCAAGGCCGATACAATAACTGTGTTCAGCAAAACCTGGGAACATGTCCTCTATGTACAGACGCACCGGATCCGTTCAGACAGAGTACTTACAATTTGTTCCTGGTTTTGCGGTGAACTGGTGGCACCATTTAAGATCCACTGTAGGTTCTGTTCTCCCATGACCAGGCTTGACTGCAGGATGGCTGTGCTGGGCGTCGGGGTGATGGTGATCGTGGGGTTGTGAGTCAGGACAGAGTTGGCGCCCAGGGGCAGAGTCTGGACCATGGCCGGCAGGGGCTCAGTAGTACTTTGGGACTGGGGCGGTGCCGCCACGGCCGGTGGTGCTGCCGCCGCCGCCGCAGCCCCGGCAACGACAGAGAGTCCCGGTACGACGGGCTGCGGGGCCTGAGGGTGCGGGAGAAACTCTTGACGATTAGCAGCAAACTGTGTGCTGTGGGGGACAGGCACTTCTGGAGGTTGGAAGAGAGCAGAGGGGTTGCCAAATGCAGCTTGCCGGGAACCAGTTCCTAGGGAAGGAGCAGGCGGAGGAGCAGACGGTGCTGAGGCTGGTAGCAGAGGCTGGGGTGGCTCGGACATGCCAGGCTGCAGTACAAGCGGGAGAGATAAAGATGCTGAATTTCCTGTGGATGGCGGAACATCACTGACTGACTCTGCATCACCATTAAAACTTTCAATCAAGGCAGCTGGCAAGAAAAAGAAATAGAAATATATATACATATCCCAAGCCTTACAGGAGCCACAAAAACACAGTCATCATGGCGACACCAAAGATAGCTGAAGTCCGTTAGAGCCAAGAGCTTCGTTTCTAGAAGGCTGGCCTCCTGCGTTCCCTTTAATGACCCCTCCGGCCGAAGCACCAGGCTTCACGACCAACCTCGCTTTCTACATGTGAAGAGCTAGTATGGGCTTCACCGTCAAAAAAAAAAAAAAAAAAAAAAATTGTTCTAAGGCTTTTCTGGAAAAGAGAGACTAGACATCCCCTTTTGGCATAAGCAGCGAACACACTTTCTGACTGCTGTGAAGCTTCAGGGACAGATTTTCATTCAAACACAGAAGGATCTAGGCATCTGATGCTGTTCGTGGATCCTGCCTACTCGCGAGCACAGTGTCGCTTCAGATGAGCGAGCTCACAGCTCCTCTTTCTTCTGAAAGCCAACAAGAGCTTTTGAAGAAGACCCTCTTCTTTTGAAGGGCTAGGGAAAGGAGGCCCTCAAGGAGACTCTTGCTGAGGGAAGGAGAGAAAAAGCTGGAACCAAACAAAAGGCTCATACTTCCCGGACCCCTCACCAAATTCATGTGTTGTTCAAGGGAACTGAAAATCTACTTCACGGCGCCTGCCGCGGTGTGTCACCGAGGGGGACTCCCTTGCCCGGTGCCGAGACGTGAGCAGGAAGAGAGTCTATGGCACAAACCTGTCTGTTGAGGATCTTCCTGAATTGCCGTGTCATCGGAATTCTGGAACATAGATTCGAAGATGATTGCTGGTGAAATTGTGCTGAGGTCCTGGCCCTGTGATTGACAGACAGAGACAGAGACGTGAGGCTTGTCACCCTGAGGCAATTCTTCACTGGGACAGAACACACAGAAGCAGAACCAGAATGATCTTTTTGATATGTTTCTTTTTTCTAACTTCTCCCTTTCCAAGGTGACATCTAGTTCCCTATACCTCAGACACTGGCGATTTGGGTCCTCAGATACTCTAAAACAGGAGCCCACAAACTATGACTTGTAGGCTGCGTGTCCGTTTTGGGAAATAAAGTTTTACTGGAATGATGCATGCTTGCTCATTTATTTCCATGCTCCTTTCATTTCTGACGGCACAGCTGAGTTTTGTCAGAGACTCTGTGGTCCGCAGAGCCAAAAATATTTACTATCCAGCCCTTTCCAAAAAAGGAGCTTCCTGACCCCTGCCCTAAAAGACCAAATCCTACCTAAAAATGGGATTGTATAATATCTATTACCTGCAACCTGCTCTTCTCATGTAATAATAATGTACTCTGAATATCCTTCAAGGTCATCATATAATACCCATGAACAGGTATGCATGGCAACGAATCAGGCAATAAAAGAAACCTTTTATGAGAGACAGTAGTTATCACCTTATACTCACTACTGTTTGTCACTGCAAGTTTCTTTGTAATTAAGAATTAAGAAAACGTCAGAGGCATTTTTAAAAAAGATAAAATGTGGGGGGGGGGATCTAAAAAACATATAATGCCCTAAGGGTCTGACTGCTGATAGGCACCAAATAAAATGGCCACCTCCAGGCTTCTCTGTGGTGAGGGGAAGTGAGGGGAAGGGGACAGCAATTCTTCTCCCTCCAGTCTGCCTCTGCCCCACAGCTGGTAGGGCAGGAGGGACAGAGGCAAGTGCCTCCAGGAGAGCAGGCAGGTAACAGAAGTCATGAAGCCAGGGCAGCAGGGACAGGAGGTTGGGGCAAACTGGGGGGCGTGTGCCCCCGGCACCTCAAGGGCTTCGGAGGAACGCTGCCCTATGAAGTGCAGACTGGGGACTTCTGGAGCTCAAGAATGGTCTGAAATGTGGATTTTCATGTGAAATCTACTGATTTGTAATTTAAAGCAAGTAACCGAAAACAAAGCACTGTACGGACCAAACAAAACCCATCTTCAGGCCATATTTTGCATCAGTGCCAACTTGCGTTTAAAGGTCATTTTGTAACAACTCTGCTTCTGGGAGGGGGAAGGATCACTCTGGGCCTGGGCAAGTGTGGTGAGTGGAACTGTCCAGCAGCCTAGAGGTCCTCGAGATAAAACCGCGCACGTGAGCCAAGAGGGGCCAAGTTGGGAGAGCAGTTATCCTTAGGGAGAGGTAATAGCTGTTAGTGGGCATGGAGGGTAGGAGGCTTCTGGGATGCTGAGAATGTTCTATTTCTTGATTTGGGTGCTAGTTACATCGATGTGATGAATTGTGATCATTCATTAAGCTGCATATTTGTGATTGGTGTACTTTTCTGTATGTATATTACACTTCAATAAAAACTATTTTAAATTAAAAAAAAAAAAAACCAAAAAAGTGCTGAAGTGCCTGTGACTCAGCCACTGCCAGGCTTCAGGATACAAACCCTGGGGACAGAGTGAGTTCAAGCAGCTCCCCGAAGTAGAGGAGACCAGAAGAGGCTGAGCCTCTGGGGCCTGGCTCAGAGAGACAAAGAACCCTAGGAGCTGTCTAGGACCAGGATGGAGCCTGAAGCTCTAGATCCAAGAGGTCCAGAGCACCGTTCCCTAGGCGCTTCAACCCTCCTTTAACGAAAGATCCAAGGAAACCGAAGCTCACGTCGGGGACCCACATACACATATGGCTGTCCAGAAACCAAGAAAAGAAGGCCTTCGTCAAAATGTGTCTGTCATTTGGTATTAACAATTCATCATTTTTTTAAAACCAGAACAAAGCAAATTAATTTTTTTTAAAAAGGCAAATTAATTCTATTACTTTAAGAATTGTGGCCTTAGAATGAAAGACTAAAAATGAGACTATTTCCAATTCTGGAATAAATGATGGGTGGTGAGGGCACACTATGTAATTTGACCCCAAGGGACAGAGCCTCTGTCTTGCCAATGTCAACTATGGTAGAAAAGGCTTTTTTTCTTTTTTCTTTTTAACAAGTACTTAATGTCCCTCCATACCAGGATTCCTCACCTGATGACCCCAGGGCTCCAGAAAGCTCTTTAGTCCTAGATCATGGCCCTGGTCAGGGAGTAGACTCCTAAACAAATCATTTAATACAACCTCTGAGATTAAAGTGCTATTTTACCCCAAAATCTTAGGTTCCCCAACTCAGAGGGCATCGAGGCCTCCGGTACAGAAATTTCATCTTAGACTATTAGCTCTGAAATGCGAAGAGGCATAAAAATCACATGAAGCGCTTATTTAGCGTCTTTCTTTGTTCTTCAGATTGGTTCATTTCTATTGCTCTGTCTTCAATTTAACTGGTTCTCTCTTCTGTCATTTCCAATCTGCTGTTAAGACCATCCAGTACATTTTTTGTTTCAGATATATTTTCAGTTCCAGAATTTCCATTTGGTGTACTTTTTATAGTTTCTATTTCTCTGCTGAGATTTCCTGTTTATTCAGTTATTACAAGCATGTTTCTTTATGCCCTTGAGCATGAAGGAGCTACTCAGAAATCCTCGTTTACTGGGGCACCTGGCTCGCTCAGTAAGTGGAGCCTGCAGGTCTTGATCTTGGGGTCGTGAGTTTAAGCCCCATGTTGGGTGTAGAGATTGCTTAAAGAAATAAACTTCTTAAAAAATGTTTTCCTCTTTCTTATGTGTACTAATTTGGGATTACCCAGGACACTGTAAACGGTATGTTGTAGAGACTCTGTCGACTTGACTATTCTGTGGATCTGGCTGTGCTCTGATGGCAAACTCGGTCTTCCCTGTGGGGGAGAGCAGCCGCCTCTTCGTCTACTTCTTCAGCCCTAGCTGGGCTGCTGTGGGTCTGTCTCACACACGCCCAGTTCGGGGGTCAACTAGAGATGTGACCAGTTTATACACAGAGTTTGGGGCTCCCACTTTGTGGCTCTTTACTTTCCAGGCTATTCCCCTCTTCACCTTCCAGGTGCTGCTGTGGTAGCTCGGAGCTCTGTCCTCTGGTTATCAAGCCAGTGAGCCTGCATGTTTACTGAGTTTTAGCCATCTTGTCTGGTGTCACCTGGGGCTTGCCCTGAGGCTGATAAGCCATAAAACTTGAGAACATATCGAGGGCCTTTGCCATTGTCCATGCGGCTCCTTCTTCCAAGCTTTACCTCTGCCTGTTTGGGGGCTGCCCTTTGGTGCCTTCAAGTAGCTGTTCCTGATCATCTGCCCAGCATATGGAGTTGTTTTCCATGGGGGTTTGGTCTGATAAGAGCAACTCCACCATTACCAGAAGAACCCAAGCCTTGGGGTGCTTAGATAAAAAAAACGCAGTGTCAGATACCACTCCCAGAGGATACTGATGAAGCAGGCTTGGGGTGAGGCCCAAGAAGCCACGTCATCAGAAGCGCAGAGGACCCCACTGACACACTCTGAGAACCTGCACACATTTCACAGCACTCCTGAGTCTTTCCATTTCTGCTCAAATACCTCCTGTCACGTTGATTCCTTCTTACTTAAGCAAATACTCATAGAAAATCTAACTTAAGATATGTTTATTTACCATAGAAAAACGTCAAACAATGCACCCCTAACAACCCAGTTGGTGACAGAGCAAAGCGCACATCCTCACAGAGCATAAGCTCGGCCTTCATACAGTGGCCTGCAAGGCACATCACTGAGCCACGGGAATGGCAGGGGAATTCCACACACAGTCAACTGAAGTCACCACATCAAGAGACAGTGGGGTTGTCCTTTAGAAGAGGCTCAGAGAGAAGGCTCCCTCAGGACCTCAATGCAGTGAGTGAGCTCAAAGAAAGACAAAGACGGACTCCAGTCACATCAGCAGGGCTTGAGAGAGTCTGCAAACTGAAATTCTGGTGAATTCTGGCTCTCCCCTTATAGCGGACTAATTTTAACTCCTCAAGGACAGACCACACTTACTTTTTTACCCCTACAAGCTCACATCAGCACACTACCTGATGGACTAGGCACTCAATAAGAATTTGCTAAGTGAATAAAAGAAAGAAATTTTCTGGGGCCAGAGGTTATCGACTGAGTGACATGGGTCAAAAGGCGTTAGACATCAGAGAGAAAGACCTTTCCCGTGAGGGCTCTATCAGGAAATAAAATCAAAACAGCCCTAAACTAACTGGATGCAACCAAATCTGGAAGACTCCAAAGGCTGGCCTCCCTCAATTTTCCCACCAAAGGGGTGTGCTCAATTCTTGCACTTATTTTTCTCATACCCATATCACAGGTACACTTACCGTAGAATTTTCTCGCAGTTCAGAATCTGTGGACAGAAGGCTCAAATCACTCAGACAAAGTGAGTGATTTGTATCCTGTGAAAGACAAAAAGTTCTTATTGAGTAACAAAAAAAATTAAGATTTATAGTAGCACAGCATGTATAAAACACTTGATCACAATGTCCCTATGGTTGCAAATGTCAAGATCTGTTACTTGGAAAGGTAAAAACCATCCGAAGAAAGGGCTATGTGAATTATTTTAATTTTTAAAATCCTGATATTCTTAGAAGACTGTCTTATATTTCTTAAAGATGGTTAACAGATGATCTTAAGAATTGTCTCATGACGGGGCACCTGGGTGGCTCAGTGGATTAAGCCGCTGCCTTCGGCTCAGGTCATCATCTCGGGGTCCTGGGATCGAGCTCCGCATCAGGCTCTCTGCTTGGCGGGGAGCCTGCTTCCCCCTCTCTCTCTGCCTACTTGTGATCTCTCTCTCTCTCTGTCAAATAAATAATTTAAAAAAAAAAAAAAAAAAAGAATTGTCTCATGACTGAGGCTCCAGAGGAACAAAAGCTGTAATAATATGAAATTAATAGTATTTGTATAATTGGTCTTCTCATTTACAAAGCAATTGCCCATGGCCTGATTTGCTATTCATATGAACCTGAATTATTATTTTATATTCCCATTTTAAGTATGAGAAAATCAATGCTAAGACTGGCAGTGAACTGTCCAAAATCACACAGCTGATTAGCAGAACACAAACCCAGTGCTTCTGAGGGGAACGCCATCTTCCTCTGTATCACTGTGTTCCCAGCATCTCAGGGATTCTTACTCAGCAGTGCTGAGGATTTACTTCCAAATACAGCTGCCTAGGCTAACTCTGAACTCTGGATTCCCAGAATGCCAGCTGCGATTCACATACTTTTGAGTGGGAACCCTGCTTACCTCATGGGTCAAATGTTTCCATTCATACAATCAACAAATAGTCACTGAGCGTCTACTACGTGTGAGGCACTGTTCCAGGCCCAGGGCTACGATACTGAACAAAACAAGTCCCCGCCATCAGAGCGCTTACATTTGGGGGTTGTGGTGGGGGGGGGTGTGTGTGACAAAATCCCCGAAGATGATGCTAAGTTTATGGAGGATAAATGGAACAGGGAATGCTGGGGCAGGAGATGTCCTCTTATTAAATCAGGGAAGCCCTCTTAGATAAGCTGGCATTTGAGCAAATACTGAGGGAAAGACAGCACGAGCCAGGCACGTATCTGGGAAAAGTGTTCCAAGCAGAGGGTATAATAAGTACAAAGGCTTGGAGGCAGGAATGGGCTTCCTTTGTTCGAGGCACCACAAAGAGGACAGTAGAACTAAAGCGAGAGGAAGAGAAGTAAACGAGGCCAGAGAAGTGACGAAGAGAAATGACCCCGTGGGCCACTGTAAGATTCTGACTGACTTTTGCTCTAAGTGACGCAAGAAGCTACTGGAGAGTTATGAACGGAGGACAGACATTATTTGCTTTATGGTTTAGAAAGACTGCTCTGGGTGAAATATGTAAACCAGTCTGTGTCAGGGCAGGGTGGGAGTGGGGAGAAGGGGAAAGGTGTGAGGAAGATCACTTAGTGGTTACCATAGTAATCGAGACAAAAGGTGACAGTGGCCTGAACAAAGTTATCAGAAGTGATCAGATTCTATGTATATTCGCATGGTAGAGCTGACATTTTGCTGGCAGGTGTGGGATCTGAGGGGAAAAAAGAGGTATCTAGAACGACTCCAAGACTTTCGGCCTATGCCACTAAAAACACAGAGGTACCGTTTACTAAGGTGGGAAGAGGTTTGGACATATGAAATTTGAGAAGACTGATGCTTTCTGGGTTGAGGAGAGAGGCTGAAAATATTGATCTTTCTCAACTTAAAGTGCAGCTATATCCTGATAAACCCAGCCTAAGTCGAAAATGCACTGAACACCTAATCTTCCAAACATCACAGCTTAGCCTAACCTACCTGAAACAGGCTCAGAACATTTACGTTAGCCTACAGTTGGGCAAAATAGTTTAACACAAAGCTGATTTTATAACAGTGTTGACTAGCTCCTGTAACCGATTGAATACTGTACTGAAAGGGAAAAAAACAGACCGGTTGAATGGGTCTGGAATAGTTGGAAGTGTTACCAGCTGGTTACCCTGATGATCGCAGGCTGACCGGCGGCTGTGGATCATACAGGATCATACAGCCTAGCCTACTGTTAGACCGGGAAAAGAGTCAAATCAAGTTTCAAAGTACAGTTTGTACTGAATGCATATGACTTTTACACCATAAAATCAAACCATCCTAAGTGGGGACTGTCTGTACCAGTCTAGAGTTCAGGAAGAGATCCAGGCTGGAGATCTTTGTAAGACTCAGAGGCAATCTAGATGGCTCTGAAAGCCTGGGACAAGAGGAGCTTCCCTCTACTGGGGAATGAGCTGCAACCCAGAGAAAACGAGACCTGAGCACCATGTACTGGGGGGTTTGGGGAGGGGGTCCCAGTGCTTAGGGGCTGTCACCAGTTAAATTGTCCTCTGTCACATGAACAAGAAGATTGATCACAACTTAATACAGGCAGCTTAGTAGACAAAGACTCTCAGATCTTAATATTTTTATCTGGTTTTCCAGAAGAGGAAACTGAGGCACAAAGAAGCCATTTGCCTAAGGGTGTCCATCTGATCAGTAGCAGAGCCTGGATCTGAATTCAGGCAGCTGAGCTCCATAGGCCACAGCCTTTACAGATAATGTTATTTTGCCTCTCACCACACAGGGGTCAAGGACCAGGCTCTGGAATCAGACTGCCTGCTAAATCGGAGTAATTACAAGCTCTGGATACTCAGGCAAGTCATTTAATTTCTCCTTGCCTCAAAAGTTTCATTATCGGTAATGTGGGGCTAATAACAGTACTGACCTTGCAGAGCTCGTGAGTGAGACTATCCATGTAAAAGCACTTAGCACTGAATGCAGCAAAAGGTAAACACTCAGTAAATGCTAGTTATTATTACTAATAAGATACAGAGGCAGAATAGGTTTGAAGGGATCCTTTGCTTTTTAAAAATTGGAAACCACAGAATTTATGCGGTCTCTCCCCAGACCAAAAGATATTACCTATTTTAAGTAAAAACCTCATTTTTCAAAAGGAGGTCAGTGTGGTTCAGTTCCTCTATGAAATAGTAAGATAATAATACTCACTTCCTAGGTTTAAGAGATGTACATTAAGTGCCCAATACATTAGAAGTAAAAACAGTAGGGGTGCCTGGGTGGCTTGGTCAGTTAAACATCTGACTCTTGATTTCGGCTCAGGTTGTGATCTCAGGGTTGTGAGACTGAGCCCCGTGTCGGGCTCCACACTTAGTGGAGTTTGCTTCTCTCCCTCTCCCCATGTGCTTGTTCTCTCTCTCTCCCCCTCAAATAAATAAATCAATCTTTAAAAAAAAAAAAGAAGAAGAAGAAGAAGAAGTAAAAACAGCAAATTTCTCCCAGGACCTCTCCAGAATGAAGCTGCAGAGAAGAAAATACGGTAGATGGCCTTGGCAAAGAACAGACCAACTGTCTAAAACTCTGCAGAAGAAAGCTCTGCAGTTCAGTACCTCCCATCAGTGGCTCTCAAACCTTCTGGTCTACAGACAATTCAAAAGGGCAAGAAACCTTCCAGATTCTGCCTGGTTCTCCAATGACAGATTAAACAGATCTATGAAGCAAAGCTTTAATTTGCGTTTCAAACTCAAGTACAGATGTTTCACAAACACAAGTGAGAAAATAAGACACTTGCAGAGCATCTGGCTGACCCATGTGAGACCTCTGGTGACAAGGTGCCTCTTGCACCGTATCTGATGGGAAGGAGGCAGAGCCAAATCAAAAGCTGAAGCACAGGGCGCCGGGTCAAATTGCCAGCTTGCACCATCCCATCACAAAGACACAGATCTTGACCCTGACTTCTTCCCTCTCACTGTCGGATACACAGAGAAGACTTTTTGACCTTTTATTTTGACACACAAACAATTGTTGCTGTTCTGTGTTGCCCAGATCAAAACAAGAGACAGGGGCGCCTGGGTGGCTCAGTTGGGTAAGGCCTCTGCCTTCGGCTCAGGTCATGGTCCCGGGGTCCTGGGATCGAGCCCCGCATCGGGCTCTCTGCTCGGCAGGGAGCCTGCTTCTCCCTCTCTCTCTGCCTGCCTCTCTGCCTACTTGTGATCTCTGTCTGTGAAATAAATAAATAAAATCTTTAAAAAAACAACAACAACAAAACAAGAGACAAAACACCACGCACCTCTGACCCATTGTGATTTGGAAGTGCATTGTATGAGTGTCCTTTATTGTCGTGACCTTTCATGTGACTTTTGAGACTGTACTGAGTGCTGAATGTTTTCTCACAGCCATTACTGGGGCAGAAAAAGGGTCTTTCACCTGCAAGAATGACAAATAGTGTTAATATTTCCATAGTCATTTCACTCGATTCAGACATCTACTTTTCCCTAACAGAGAGAAGTAAATATCCCTGTGAGGGTTCAGGTAACAGCTGTTACAAGTTGGACAAATTACACGTTAACCATCCCAGTCCTGAAACTGAATGTAGAGTAAACGTAGCTTGCCCCTGGCAAGTTTAAAGAGAAGATTCATTCCCCCCCACCACAGGTTCTTCTGAGAATCTCTGCACTGATTTCACTTGTTAAGGTTGGATTCCTGAGTCCAACCTTTAGATCTTTTTCCCTCTGAAAGAAACTCAAACATTATAGGTGAAGGCTAAGCTGATTAGGTTTGCTCCGTCCAGGAAGCTCTACAAGTCCCAAGAGAAACACAGATATTTACTGGCTTGATGAAGGTTAAAAGAAAAACTACAAATCAGCCTAAACTCACCAGTATGTGTACGGACGTGAGTTTTAAGGTGGTGGCTTGCTGCAAATGCTTTCCCACAGCCATCATGATCACACCTAAGGAAGTTGTTTAAGCAAAAAGAAACAGCAGTCATATGGGAAATAGGTCTTTTATCTTCAACATCTCTTATAAATACAAGCTCAAACTAAAACACATGTTCAGAACACAGAGATCTGATCGAGGAAATTGATTTTAGAGATGGGAAATGAAGACAGGTCGCTGGAAAAAGTGACAGATCTGGGAACAGAGGGAACTGATGGTCCAGGATAAATATTTCTTGTCCTACAAGCAAGTCACATGTTGAGAGCTCTGACAATGAAAGCCTTTTGATGAATTACTTAACAGAATTCTATTGTCGATCAGAGCTGATACAGAAAATCTACTGCCAGTGGGATACTAGGAATGTCAATAGTAGGTACAGAAGCTCTCACATAGGCAGGAAGCCTAAAATGTAACACTAAAACAAAATCAGTCCCAACTACACTGACCACATAATATGTAATGTATAATGGCCGTAATGACTTATTTATAATCTTCAGTGTCAAGATCTACTTCTTTCTCTTTTACTTTCTTGATAACCAGAGCTATAAGTAATCTCTCCCTCCTGAGAACTCCTGAGGCACTTATCTCTGAGTTTCTTTTAAGGCACTTGTCCTTTCCAATCTTATTTTATCTTTAAGGGTATACATTCGTTATCTGTTCTAGATTAGAAACTCTTTGAGGGCAGGGTCCAAGTAGTCCTTTATATCTGCTGTAGTTCTTCCATACCGCAGGCATTCAGTAACTATTTATATGAATGAATGCATTTTCTTGTAAGCCAAAATATTTTCTTTCTTTAAATAGAAAGCTTCTCTGGAGCATTTTACTTCTTAATTATATATAATCATGTGTCTAAATTCCCATCTAATATTCAAGAAAAATTAGCAGTTTCAATCATCACAAAAATACATGTGATTGAATAAAAATTAAGAGTCCCTCAACAGCCCTATGGGGGAAAAAGTAACCCAAGCTTTCCAGAATCTGGAGAGTAACCAACTAGAATCTAAATACTCTTGCTTTTAGGGGTGCTTGGCTGGCTCAATCGGCAGAGCATGTGACTCTTGATCTCAGGGTTGTGAGTTCAAGCCCCATGTTGGGCATATAGCTTACTTATTTACTTACTTACTAACTAACTAAATAAATACTCTTGCTGTTAGAGGGGCTATGACTCAGGAATGAAACTCTAATTTTAAAACACAATTCCATTCAGTTGATGTTTAAGAGTTGACTGCCCCATGCGGTGCCTAGGTGGCTCAGATGGTTGGGCGTCTGCCTTCAGTTCAGGTCATGTCTCAGGGTCCTGGGATCGAGTCCCACACTGGGCTCCCTGCTTGGTAGGGAGTCTGCTTCTCCCTCTCCCTCTGCTGTTCCCCCTGCCTGTGCTCTCTTGCTCTGTCAAGTAAATAAATAAAATCTTAAAAAAAAAATAGCTGACTGCCCCTGAAGACAAGGGCACTGCCTAAGGATCCTGATGAGATGAGTGACTTGAGAGGGGAAAGGTAGCATTGTGATGCCATGCATGTAACAGCAGTCTTTCCTGCCACACTTCAGAGACAATGTTTATGAGCAATTTTCACTAATACATCTATACTGTATTTAGGGAGAATCCTTACAAGCTGATTATCTTACCTAAAAAATGTCATATAATCATTTTGTTCAAAATTTGAACATTTGTTCAAAATGTTTTTGAACCCCTACTGAATGCCCAGAACCACACTCTATGCTATGAGCGGAGAAGGTAGATGATACACATCCTCCCTTCAAGGTTACATACACATTTACACGTGGATGTGTTCAATATACACACGGGCACAGGTATGTATAGACTGAAATACAAACAAAAATGGTTGCTCCTATATGTGTGTGTATACAGATGGATTACAAGGCAACAACTAAACACGCAACAAAATAAAAAACCTGCACTCTTACCCTTCATCTCCCCTCTCATCTCCTCCTCTCCCCCACCTAGATATTTAGGTAGCTCTCCCTTCCGCTGTGCTTGAAGTCATCTGTGCACCTTGTTCTCATACGGTCTGTTACTTAGTACTTTCTCATCAGACTACATTCCCAAGAGAAGAGCATGTGTCTTAGTATTTCTCTAGCACCAATAAAAGTGCCTCCCACCTTAAGTGAGTTTCAACAAATGCCTGTTGAGAAAGGGAAAGCCTGAGGCAGAAAGGCCATCACTAGGGTCCCGAGTAAGGATGCTCTTAGAACCCATCACCACTCCCTCCTGTATGCAGGAGTTGGTTGCGGCCACCAAAGAACTAGCAGAGGGAATTTTCTTTCTGCTTCGAAAAATGTCAGGGCCCATGGAGACATCCAGCTGCAACCTGGTCAGCGACAAACAGAGAGCAGTTCGACTCACCGAAATGGCTTTTCTCCTGTATGGGTTCGGATGTGCTTCCTCAGATCGCTGAGTGTGGTGAAGTACTTGCTGCAGCCTTCGGATTCACAGTTAAACGTTTTCCCTGTGTGAAGCCTCTGATGTGCTTTCAGCCTGTGAGACAGCCCAAGAGACAAAGTCCCTCCGGCATTTGCATAATGTAGGACAGAGCCTCCCCACCCCTGTCAGCTTAACGTGCTTCAGGATCCAGGATGTGAGAACTCTATATCCTTAATATATTAGTATCCCCAGTTTTCTTGCTTGAAGAGAAATTCAGAGAAGTATGTAGCCTAGTGGTAGGAGTGTGACTGTGCAGCCAAACTGCCTAGGACTCAAATCCTGGTCCCACTTCCTACTGGGTGGGGACCCTCCAACCAGTTACAAAACCTCTCTGCTTCTGCTTACACATCAGCGCTGTGAGGATTCACACTCAGAACAGTGCTTAGCGCAGGGTGAGTGCTTCCTAAGTGTTAGCTCTTGCCAAAGTTGAGGACTAACAGGAGTCTCCTGATATAAACAGCGTAAAAGAGAACTGGCCAAAGTGTGGTAGAAAAAAGTTAACTTCAAGGTGATGAAGGAAAGAAAATGACAGAAGCCTTTGGACAAGATCCTGAGCCAAGGGGAAGTAACAGTGCAAGTATTAAAATCCCCAGGCCAGTATGTCACTCTGGGAGAGGCAAATCTGAATACGAAATGTACTATCCTTTGTAACCAACCCCATATAGGTCAATCTTTAAGTAACAAGTTCCTCCAGCGAATTTTAAACAGTTGGGAGAGCACAGCTGTGCATTTCATTTTTATTTTTTTTATTTTTTTAAGTAGGTGCCACGCCCAGCGCAAAGCCCAGCACAGGGCTTGAACTCACGGACCCGAGATCAAGATCTGAGCTGAGACCAAGAGTTGGATGCTTAATGGACTGAGCCCCCCAGGTGCCCCCCCAGCTGTGCCCTTTCAAGCACTAGAAGTGCCCATCTGCACTGGGCAAGGGGAGGACTCTGTAATCACAAGGGCAGGGGCTGGAGAAGAGGCCGACCTGTACAGCGTGTTGAATGCCTTCTCACAGCCCTGCACGTCGCACTCAAATGGCTTCTCCTTCGTGTGCACTCGCACATGGATCCTGAGGCTGTAGGAGGTGAGGAAGGCCTTGCCACAGCCCTCCTGATTGCAGACAAACGTGTACTCTCCTCGGTGAGTCTTCTGATGGGTGCGCAGGTTGCCTGCTGTGCTGTAGGTGCGGGGACAGCCCTCAAAGGTGCACTGGTACCGCTTTACCTGGCAGACAAAGGACACCTCATCAACAGGACAAAAGAGCTGCCCAACGCCTAACTCCTCCCAGAGTCTGGCTCCCAAGAAATGTGGAGGACACACTGAGGTTCCTATCATAAGCACAGAAAACCACCTCTAGCAACAAAGCAAGGGAATCTTCCCCTTGATGGAATCACGCCAGAACAAAGAGTAAGTCATGAGGATGAGATAAGCCTATAGGCAGATGAATATTCTAAATGAATATGCTAAAGGGGTTTTCAGACTCTAGTATACATCTGGCATCTAAAGGTGGGTCCATACTATCACAATCACCTATATCAAAATAACATTTTGCCTTTGTTTTTTGTTTTTTGTTTTTAAGATTTATTTTAGAAAGAGAAAGAGAGACTCAGGCTGTGTGTGCAGGGGGTGGGGACAGAGAGAGTCTTAAGTAGACTCCACGCTGAGCACGAAGCCTGCCGCAGGGCTCGATCTCGATCTCCTGACCCTGAGATCGTGACGTGAGCCGAAAACAAGGGCCGAGCTGGATGCTTGACTGACTGCACCCCCCAGGCATCCCCTGGCTTTGTTTTCAGGCTTGATTAAACACCCTGCCTTATGGCAGCCCACCTTGACTGGAACTGACCAATGTTAAACTGGGTCTAAACCACCCTGACACTGATATACTCAGTCATCAAGCAGTATCTCCCTAGCATAGCTTCCACTGCAAAGTTTCAAGTCCACGAAACTAAAATACTGTATTAAGAGTTTCTCAGAGTATTTGCTGGTATATGACATTTCTCAAAATGCCAGCCTCTCGGTTTCACTTTCACCGCCAAACTTCTTGAGAGGGTGGCATACATGTGTGCCTCCATCTCCCTCGATGCCCACATACTCCTTAAGAACTTGGCAAGCTGCTTTCACTGCATGAAATTCTTCTCTTGCACTTCCCAGTGGACAAACCCTTCCATCCTTCGCCATTTGCCTTCCCTTATTTGCAAACCTCTCCCATCGCCCTCCCCTCCCGAAAACCTGTCCTTCACAGCACAGCAATTCCACACAGCTCTCTTTATCTTCTTCTTCTCCTCCTTCTCCTTCTCCTCCTTCTTCTCCTCCTCCTCCTCCTCCTCCTCCTCCTCCTCCTCCTCCTCCGAGCCACGCCTTTCCCTTCCCAGTGATATGTAGGTTTATTCTGGAACGTATGGCTCCCCTCCCAGACCCTCCCCTGCCTGCCCCGGTGCAGTGGGAAGCAGCCTCAGACGTGGCTGGAGGAGACTGAATTTTCGGCACTTATGTTCAAGACCTTCCGCAGGTCATTTTGCTTCGCTGAGCCTCAGTTCTTTATTTCTCAAATGAGTATTTTTTTTTTAAAGATTTTATTTATTTATTTATTTGACAGAGAGAGAGAGATCACAAGTAGGCAGAGAGGCAGGCAGAGAAAGAGCGCGCAGGGGAAGCAGGCTCCCTGCTGAACAGAGAGCCCCATGCTGGGCTTGATCCCAGGACCCTGAGATCATGACCTGAGCAGAAGGCAGAAGCTTTAACCCACTGAGCCACCCAGGCACCCCTCAAATGAGTATTAATGCGTGCCCTGCCTGTCTCACGGTGCTATAGAGTGGAACGAAATGAGATCAAATATTTGTGAGAACCCGCAGTAAGAGATGTGATGTTGTACACACAGGGTGCTAGCACAGTCTACTCTTCAGCTTTCCCCGACATCTCCATCCTTTGACCTGACCTTGATTCCAAAGCCTCAGTCGCATCTCCAGCTACACCGTTAGTATTCCTTGCACAGTTACTGAACTAGCAGGTCCCAGGCAACAAGCTAGATACCATATGAGATAAACAAAGGAACCAGACAAAAATCGCTGCTTTTAAGGAGTGCCAATTTTTAGGAGGCAGATGTGCACAAATTATTACAAACTGTGCTGATCCGGACAACAGATATTTGCCCAAGGGGGCTGGGGAATATAAAAAGGGGAAACCTAACCCTTCTTGGAAAGACTGGAAGTGGTAAAGTCTAAGAAGCTGAGGTCCTCTCTCTGAAGGTTTTTTTTTTTTTTTCAGTTCCCTGTTTGTTTTAGGGATAAACTGAAAACGTGTTCTGCAGATAAACCAGGAAGAGAAGGGCATTCTAGAAAGCGCTGAGACACAGGGCGCCCGGGTGGCTCAGTAGGTTACGCATCTGACTTCAGCTCAAGTCATGATCTCAGGGATGTGAGATTGAGACCCACAGACTCCGCAAGGAGTCTGCTTCTCCCTCTCCATCTGCACCCCCCTCTCAGATAAAAAAAAATAAGGTGACACCTTGGGAACTGCATGGAAAGAGGAATAGGTGTGCTGGTACAGGGAACCACAAACATACCTGTAGCATGTAAGAGGCTGGAAGGAGAAGGATCTAGAAAAATAAGGTGAGGCCTCCTTAGTCAAGCCATGGAGTAGAAGAATAGAACAATGGGGGCTCACCAACGGATTTCAACCAAGAGCAACATATCAGATCTGCGGTTTATGACAGATCCTTCTGGCAGCCTGGTGGAAGATGGAGTGGAAGGGTAAAAGAACAGAAAACGTGGGAGAAATGACTGGCCGTAGCGGCAACTGGGTACTGAGAAGCGGAAGGGGTTAGGGGGAGGCAAAGTCGAGGTCAAGAGTATGGCCTGGATGACTAAACAGATGGTCACGCCACCAAGTTGGGGCTGGATGGAGGGTGGAGAAGAGATGATGAGTTGGCTGTGAAGTGCTGCCAGGACTTCCGGGTAGAAACTTCTAGTAGATAGACATACAGGCTGGAAGCTGAAAGGAAAGCCTATGGCAGGAGTCATGGGCACACACAGCTGACTTTGCCTATATACCAAAGCAGGCTCGGGTTCTGCCACTTATTGTGTAATCTTGGGAAAACTACTTAAGCATACTAAGCCTCACTTTCCTTATTTATAACATAAAGGAAACAAAACCTATCTTTTTAGGTTTGTTGTAAGGATCAGGAATAATTTGCATAAAGCATTTAGTGACAGGCATATCATAGGTATACAATAAAATAACAGCTCTTGTAAGAGGACAAAGGCTAGACCTCGGTAAGTCACCAATGTGTAAGGTGCTGGTAAAAGAAGAGAAGCCACTACGGTGCGTGGGGATAGGGGGCGGGGAAAACAGGAAGAGTCGCCAAGGACAACGATGGCACAGAAGCCAACAGAGAAAGGATCTCAGGGAAAAAGAATGATCAAAACATGAAATGTCCGAGAAAGTAAGGAAGCCGCGACTGAGGAAACTCCCGGATCCAGTGCTAGGAATCACTAATGACTTAGCAAGTCTAGTTTTCACCGACTACTGGGGCCCGAAATCTGGGAGAAGGTGAATAAATCGAAGGTGAACGGGAGGCAGACATGAGAGATGGACAGCAGGAGCAAGAGTGCATGGACTTCTGAGCTGATGCCCATTTCCTTCTTTCTCTTTTTTTTTGAGTAGGGTAGGTCCTGAGCACACTTGGAAGGAGAAAGGTCCTGGGAAAAAAGAGAAGCTGAGGACCTGAGAGGAATATAAAGAAGAGAAGGGTATTTAAAAGGCTGGTAGAGGGAAAAGCCTCAGATGGGAAGAGGCACAGGTAGCTTGAGAACCGAGAGGGACTGAGGTAAGGACAGGTATGTTCAAGGGCGTACAAGGTTCTATCAAGGGCCAAATGGTACATATTTAAGGCTTTGTGGGCCATGCAGACTCTGTTCCAACCACTTGACCTTGCTGCTACTATGTGAAAGTAGCCATAAACAATGTATGAGTGGACGAGCCAGGCTGTGCTCCAGAAAAACTATTTATGGACAGTGGGATTTGAATTTCATATAGTTTTCATATATCATGAAATACCATTCTTCTTCTGATTTAAAACAGATCATTTAAAAATGTAAAAACCATTCTACACACACAGGCATCTGGACGATTTGGCCTGTGGGCTATAGTCTGCCAGACCCTAAAACCTGTGGGTGTGGGGAAAGGAGGAGCCCTAACTCCTCCCATCTCCCCTCCTACTCCCTGTCTCATCTGTCCAACCCCCAACACAATCTTGCACAAGTGCTCCCTCACTTTTTGTTCGGCAGCCTTACCGCTGCTACACAGGAGGTGCGCCGTCAAAATTTGCTGAACTGAATGACTGACCCACCAGTCCAGGTGTTCTCGTGTCTCAGTGCCTAGGTCTGAAGCCAATCGTTCCCAGATTTGTTCTAAAAGGGTGTTCTCCACATGCCACCTCTATGCTCAGATGCTAACATCCCTTTGCCTGATAGTCAAGTCACCCCTCCACAGGTCCTCTTCCGCCTTCCCCCACATGACCCCACATGACTCCACCACTAGCCCAGTAGGAGGCTCTATCTGAGCCTAGAGGCAACAGGACCCCCTTCCCCTATTTGCCACAATGAATCCCCACTCGCCTGCCTCTGCTCTCTCCCCATTCTCTCTGCTGGAAATGCATGCTTCCTTCTCTGCTTTTCTGAGTCTCTCTCTCCCTTCCATTCAGGCCTCACTACTTCCAAGGTGCTCCAGGATCAATACACGTGGAAGTGACAGTGCCCTTCTCTGAATTCCAATCATATTAAACTATACCTCCCTTGTGGCACTTAGCCTGTATTATTAACTATCCTCTCATGCCTATATCCTGATTTCCCATCAAGACTGAAAAACCTCTCGAGTTCCGCCAGGCAGAGATTTCATAATAGTCACCGACCAGGAAGGAGAAGCTGCAATAAAGGAGTAGCGTGTCTCCATAGGAGCCCGTCAACGATGGCAGCTGATGAGAGCAGACTCTCATTCCTAAGATGCGACTGCGCTGATCACTTTATAAGAACAGTGCAATCAGGGGCACCTGGGTGGCTCAGTGGGTTAAAGCCTTTGCCTTCAGCTCAGGTCATGATCCCAGCGTCTTGGGATCGAGCCCTGCATCGGGCTCTCTGCTCAGCAGAGAGCCTGCTTCCCTTTCTCTCTCTGCCTGCCTCTCTGCCTACCTGTGATCTCTGTCTGTCAAATAAATAAATAAAATCTTAAAAAAAAAAAAGAACAGTGCATTCAATCATTAACTACTACCCCTCCCTGTCTCCTTGCCCTGCCAACCCCTACTCCTGTCCAGGATTTCCACTTGGCCAACTCAAGCTTCCATTAAAAGTTCCTTCCTCAAGGAACTGCTTGACATCATTACCTCTTTAGTTGGTGGGCACAGCAGTAGGTGGAGAACATGAGGCTCTAAATAACTACTTGTTGAGTTAAACACAGGAATGGCTACTCGCTTGGTGGACTGCAAGCTCCATGAGAGCAGGGCCTATATCTGTGTTGGTCACAGCCTCAGGGGCTGGCCTTGTGGAGGAGTGGCACCACATTCACATTTGTTGAATGAATGAAGGAATGATAACACAAACAAAACAAACCAGCAGGACTTAATGCTGAGGAAAGTAGTGACAAAGGGTTACAAATGACAAAGGAAGGATGGTCAACTAGGTCAAATGTAGCAGAGATGACTTACTGAAGCATTTTTTGGGTTCGCCTGACTCACTAGATCATAAGCGCCCCCCCCCCCCAGCAAGAGTAGCTTCACTGGAGGGGTGGGACCAGAAGCCAAAATGTAACAGGCTGAATAGTTGGGGGAAAGCAAGGAACTAAAGACCATGAATATAACCACTCTTTCAAGGAACCTGGCTGAGAAGAGAGGAGAGAGAGTTGGGAGAGGACACAGACTGGGGAAGGTATTTGTGTTTCAAGGTTGGGGAGACGGGCCCACTGACAAAGCCAATGCCTGCTCCCTGCTAATGTGCTCAACAGACAAGTAATCTCTTACCCCATCAGGAGGGAGGCTATAAATGAAAGTCATTATTCTGGGTCTTTCAGAATCATTTTTAAATAGCACCAAATTTCACAAAAGGGAAAACTAAACCTCCTCAAACTGGATCCGAACAGGAAGTTGCAAAAAACATGTAAGTTTTCACGGTTACAGAGAAGAGGTATTGCAACACATGGTATATTTAAATACAAGTAAGGTTTATCATGCTTTCAAAAAATTACGTCGCAGGGATTATATTGTTCAGGGTTCTACGCATACAGCAAAACCAGTCCGTGCTCTCAAGGAGCTCAATGTCAGAAGGAAAATCAAAATGACAGAGAGGTAAGACCAATACGGTATGAGAAGTTGGGCTGATAATGGATGTGAGAACAGAAGTACAGGGGAAAGAATCTAACTTAGATGTGGGGGCCACTGAGAAAGGTTTCTCAAAAGAAGTTATGCTCAAGCTGAATCTAAAGAAAGAGGTGACACATAATTCACCTTCAAAATTAACTAGCATTGTGTATAATATGGGCCTAATGTCACTGATGATTCCACTGGATAATAAAGACTGCATTTCTCTAAAAGAGCTGAAGACTTGCATCACCTTAACTTTCCTGTGTGACCTCTAACACTTGTTGATTACTAAGCTAAAGACCACGGGGTGAGGGGGGATGCAGGTAGGCTCACTGAGGACGGGGTCTAATGTTATAATGGGCAAGAAGCATGAGCTTTCAGAGAACTGATATTGGTTTACAAGGTGTTCTGAGTAGTTCTAGAATACAGAAATATTTAACAAAGATGACTGCCTGGTTAAGTCAACAGAATCAGAGAAGGAAAGGTAAATGAGACAAGCAAAAATGAGAAAATTAAACACTGGACTCCAAGAGACAAAAGCTTAAAAATTTCCAGAAAGGAAAAAAGGCTGGGTTTCTGCTGGAGGAGAAAGAAATGAGAGACCAAGAGAACTAGATGTGACCCTCCTTACCAGCGCCATACTCGATGAGGGAGTCTCTGGTCCTGAGCATCTAGTGCACAACATTCTCACAAATCAACGACTGGCCTGGTCCTGATGGCTGTTGGAGCTGCCCATTCCTCCTCCCCAACCCTGGAGACTTCCCACCCATCTCCCAGATACCAACTCTGTTCCCAGGCTGTCACTGATCTCATTTCTTCTACTGTACAATGTGCAACCACAGAGCACAAAGTGGAAATTTTTTAAAAGATTTTATTTATTTATTTGACAGAGATCACAAGTAGGCAGAGAGGCAGGCAGAGAGAGGAGGAAGCAGGCTCCCCACTGAGCAGAGAGCCCAACGCGGAGTTCGATCTCAGGACCCTGGGATCATGACCTGAGCCGAAGGCAGAGGCTTTAACCCACTGAGCCACCCAGGCGCCCCTCAAAGTGGACATTTAAGAGCTTTGACTGACCTCATTTCTTCATCAGGCCTCCCATTGCCTACCACCAGAGCTGGGGTCACACAGTACTTCCCACACCTCAGCCTTTTACACTCACAGAACAAACGCCTTCCTGCTGCCCCGTTTCACGGCTAACAGGCCTCGGTGGTTCCATCTCCCCTCTGTCCTTACAAAGGTGGTGTGTTATGTTAGAACAGCACAGGCTCCGGCATCCAGAACATCCTCGGTTCAAACCTCATGTCTATCACCTGCTAGACTAAGCCTGTCTTCTTCACCTGTAAAATGAGGGCTACGGTACCTATTTCATAAATTCTTCTGAAGATCACATACAAGCCATGCTGAAGCCCCTAGCGCAGGCGCTCTGCAGATGCTGGCCGTCTGGCTCTCTCACCACAGCCGGTGTACCTGGAGCCCTCGATCCTTAGTTCTAGGGGCCCTCAGCTTATAAAACAAGTAAGTCATGGGGATGTAGCACACAGCAGAATGACTGCAGGTAATGGTATCATACAGTGCATCTGAAAGCTGCTGAGAATAGGTCTTAAAAGTTATCACAGTAAGAAAAAACACTGCAACTATGTGTGGTGACAAGACTTACTGTGGGGATCATTTCAGTGTGCACAAATACTGAATCACTATGTTGTGTATCTGAAACTAATATAATGTTACATGTCAATTATCTCGCAATTAAAAAGGTGGGGGTTTTTTTGTTGTTGTTGTTGTTTTTAATGAGTCCCCATCTTTTGCCTGGTGCTCCAACTGCCCACTGATGGGAGTAACTTTCAGTGGCTGGGTGCTAGGGAAGTCAAAGGGAACGGATTACCTGTGCAAGGGCTGGTGTACACAGAACCCCACAGAAGGACTACAAACTTGTTGTCCTGATTATAAACAGCGGTTCACATTCCACAGCGATATTAATACAACAGCTCAGCTAATCAGGGGTTACTGGGAATTCTGCAGGCTGTCTCCTTGTTTTCAGAAAAAAAATGCTTCCCAAAGAGTTCCTAACAAAGGCCACTTTAACCTCTTCTTAAACAGGAGATTACCTCTGAACTTCCTTTAAGAACCCGTGGGCCCATGAGGGGGAGAGAGTAAATGAGCATTCACTGAACAACCACAGTAAACCAGACACTGGGCTCAATGTTTTATGCACATACTGCTGTATATTTATATATGAATAAATCTCATCTAATCTTCACAAAATGCAACGGGATATTTTTATTTCAATTTTACAAAAGAGGAAACAGAGCAGCTTGCCCAAGGCCACACAGAATAAAGCAGAGCAAAGATGGAACCTAAGTCTAAATTATCCCTTTGCACATCACAGAAGAAACAATTTCAAGAATAGGCTTGATTTTCAAAAGGGAAAAACATTAAAATTCGGGCTCTTTTTCCAATGTCCTACACTACCAAAATGTTAGCAATAACCAAGAGGTACAGCTTATATAAAATGTAAATTTGAGACCTGTTTATTCCTGCAGCACCATGCTATAAAACTAGTATGTACACAAAACCACTCTGTCCCTCTTCCAGGCCAGGGGGCTTCAATGATGCAAGTGCCCACGGCTATGGAGAGCTACCACCACGCATGCATACATACATGTGGGGAAGTGCAGAGATGGCTTCTCCCCGTGGTAAATGGAAAATGCTTCCTGCCCTGGGTTCCTACAACCCACCCCCCCAACCCCGCACATACAGCCTCTGGCAGTCTCCCTGCTGGAGTCGCAGCCCTTCAGGGCAGGAACTATTTCTCTGTCCTTCCTGATTGCTGACAAAAGTAGGTACTCCATAAGTAAAAGCTTGTGGAAAGAGTGAAGGGCTCCTTAACACCAGAATTTCAAGCAGCAAGAGTCCTAGTTCTGAATGGCAATTCCGTGGGAGTTCAGAAGGGAGCCTAGGAAGAAATGTAATCACAGTATGCGAAGACTAAAAGCAAGTAGCTCCCCTCTGGGAGAGTCAGCAATATTCAGGTTTGTCAGAGTGGATCATTCCACTGCCTGAGGGGCTGATAATGAGGAATGAAATTGGAACTAGGTCTCCCAAAGCAAAGGGCGATTGCAAAACACTAAAATCAAAATTCTCCCTCTTTTCTTATACTTAAAATTTGTCATACTAAAGGGGAAAAAACCCCACAAAACTCCTCTTGGAGTGTCCCTGACTAATATAGCAAGCAGCCTAATTCACAAAGCATCTCTGTAACTGTGCTTCTTGGTAGGAAAAAAAGATACTCTTTTCCAGTCAACGCACCAGAATACTTTGGCGCCTCGTGAAGAAATAACTGGTATGGGGTTCCTTGCTTTCTTCATACTTCCTGGTCAGCTATCGAGCAGAAAAGTGGCAGGGTCTGCTAGCCACAGGGGTACATTATGTTTACCAGTGTGGTTTGTACAGAGGTGGATGAACAGGTAACTGGAGAGTCCTGGCAGGTTCTCGCAAAGGGAGGGATGCAAAAAAGTTTGGGAAATCATGGGCTACCTGAACCAACAAAAGGAAACACAGCTGCTCAGAAACCCAGAGCAGGGCATTAAAGGAGCAACCCCCTTTAGAATGCTGACTTGTGTAGAATGACATATTTTGATTGGAAACTTCTCAAAGATACCCGCAGGTGGATGGTGGCTAAGACAAGTATGAGAAGAAGATACAAGAAATTAGAGTCAGAATGACCAGTGGGCCTGTGGAAGGAGGAGAAGACAGTATCTGTAGCCAAGTTCTGGTTGGTTTATTTTTACGCAAGACAAGCGAAAGGGGAAAAAGTGAAGTAACAGGTAAGCCAACTACACACTACAGGAAACAAAAGAACAATCCAGGGTAAACAGGAAAATCAGGCTAAAATCTGACTCAGAAAATAAGCTGCTTGGGAAGCCAAGAAGACTAACTAGTTATCAAATGATTTGATTTCTCAAGAGTAACACCTAGACGTGGAGATGGAAGGAAAACACCGGGTTTTTAAAAAGGGGAAAAGAGGGGGTACAGAAATCATGAGAAGTATTATCAAACAGTCATAAACATTGCCCTCTTTAGGCCAATTAAAAGGATTTAAGTGCCTCCCCACCCCCACCACTGTTGAAGCAAAAGCTAAGGTAAGATGATGCCTCAGGAAGGCAAGTCTCCTGAAGGCCTGGTCATTCAGTAACATTTTCAAAGACTAAAAGCCACTGACCCGTCGTCCTCCATCTCCAACGAACTCCGCATCAACTGATTTTTTTAAAGTTTCTAGACTCTTCCATGTAGGTTTCACGAACAGACTGGTGGGATGAAAGTACAGCGAGCTAAATCCACAGTAGATTGAACAAAGTGTTCATGGTACCCTTCACCTTATCTACTCAACATGATGTTCAAGACCTGAAGCCATAAATGGATAGTAAATCAGTCTTCCAAGTACAGTCCCCAAATTATGGCAGTTCAACCGCACAGTGGTGAGGAAGCGATACACATCCAGGAGAAACTGTACTTCAGATTGTGAATCTGGATTTCTCCCGGTCTAGCAGTATGAGGCAGGGTACTTTCTGCTGGGCACTAGCAGGGAGCTGCGATTCCCATCATCACAAGGGTCAGCCCCATCATCACAAGGGTAAACAACCAATAGACTTCTAGCCATTCTGTACCAATACGGCCATTCTGTTTGTCAGCACAGTATTCAATCAATTACATAAGCGGGTCAACACTTTATTACAAAATTGACTGTGTTAGATGACTCTGCCCAACTACAGACTAATGTAAGAGTTCTGAGCACGTTTAAGTTAGGCTAGGCTAAGCTATGAGAGCAACAGGTGAGGTGTCTACAACACACTTTCCATGATATTTTCAACTGCTGATTGCTTTATTGAAACATAACCAAACCACGAGTCAAGGAAGATCTGGAGCCCGGAGTGAGAAAGTAACAGCTCATATAAGTGATTGCATAATATCATTCCCTCCCTACCATCTCCTCCTTTCCTGCCTAGATCAGCATTTCCCAAAATGCGTTCCACAAAATACCGACCCTGGAAATGACACCTGAAAATGGTTTCCCAAGTTCAAAGTACTTGGAGAAGTCCGCATTTCCTTCCTTCGCAGTTATTAACACATCAAAAGCTCTGAGAAATTCTGTAATAAGCCTCTGTCTCGATTTAACTTAATGTTTCCCAAACATTTGTTCTCAAAGACTTTCACATAGTAATCATTAACTGAGGATGGCTAAAAGTTTAGGCTTTAAGCCATGTTCACATTTTCTGTGTTAAAGAAATGATTCAACCCCCTTGAGTTGCTACTACCTCACCACTCTTCCTCCAAATACCATAGTAAAACACACACACACACACACACACACACACACACACACACGACACTTCCTGCCTCCGGTTTCCTCACCACCCACTCACTTCTCCATCACTGGAAATCTGGCTTCGGCCCCCAGTGCTCTACGGAAAGTATTCTCCTGGTGCGATCAATGGACAGAGAGCAGAACCAATGGCTTCTCTTTGGCCCGTCAATCCCTCTGCAGGGTCACAGAGTGACAGCCCCATTCCCTGACAGTCTTGCCTCACCTTCCACAACACCGTATTCCAATTCCACCCATCTCTTTGACTATGTGATCTTTGGTTCCTCTTTATCTTTTTAAAGCCTTTACATTTGCAGACCAACTCTGACTCCTCCCTTGAGTAAACTGCCCATGCATGGTTTGAACCCTTCGGGAATCCTGAGCTAGTTCCTCGACTTCAGATCCACATTTCCAATGGGCTTCTCAACTTGTTCACTTAACTTTTCCTCAAGGACTATACACTCACTACACTCCAAAGAAGCTCATCAGTCGCCCACCAAACTTTCTCCTCTTCCTGATTCCTCTCATGATCTCACTATTCCCAGATGGTGAGGCAAGCAGCGGAGTCTGCCACTTTCTCCTCAGCCTGACATGGCAGCTGAACGGCCTCTGTTCATGCACCTACCACGGTTTACTCTAGCTACTCAACATCCAAGTCTTGAAGCTCCAACAATCCTCTGTCTGCCCCCCTGAGCTAAGACAGAGAAGAAACCTGACATACTTGGAAAAATGGATGAATCCACTGAATCATACCCAATTCATGGCTCGTTCTTCCAATGCCAATAATATACAAAGTTATCTTGCAGTTCAACAAAAGCTCTGGATTCTTTTCACTTACAAGGCCATTATCCTTCATCAGATTCAGATGAAACTCTATTCTAAACTACGACTACCTCCTAACTGGGCAATCAAGCTACCACTGCTACAAGAGCAGTATTTCTTAAAGTGCTACTCTAACCACATCACTCCTTGGCTCAGACACGTTCAATGGTTTCCCACTATTTCCAGAACACAGTCCAAACCCCTTAGCAATGTTATCACTACCTCCCATATCTGGATCTCTGCTACCCTTCCATGCTTATTTTCAATACTCCCTAAGCCCTGTGTTCTGGTCCAGGAGTAGGCGCACTCCAGCCAGTGGGTCAACTCTAGCCCACTGCCTGTTTTG
Organism: Martes martes; assembly: GCF_963455335.1. Lineage (NCBI taxonomy): Eukaryota > Metazoa > Chordata > Mammalia > Carnivora > Mustelidae > Martes > Martes martes. The sequence goes on along the minus strand of NC_137891.1, from coordinate 162,759,940 downwards.
TAAATGAAGTTTTATTGGAAAACATCCAATCAACATTTTGAGCCAGATCATTCTTTATTGCAGGAGGCTGTCATGTACATTGCTGAATGTTTAATAGGATCACTGGCCTCCACCCACTGGATTCCAGTGGCACTTCCCCAGTGTGATGACCAAAAATGGTTCCACACATTATTAAATGTCTTTTGGGGAACAAAACTGCCCTCAGTTAAGAAACACTATTCTAGAGATTTCCAAGTACAAGCTAAGAGTAAGTATGATGTCACTGCTAATAAAACACAAACTATACTGCAACTGTAGGAGAGTGTCCAGATTAGGAGGTAAGAATCACACAGTATTCAGTGAGGTTGCCTCACACTTGGGAGAATGTGCTCAACTGTGAATTTTAAGAAGACTTTGGATAACTGGAATTCACATAAGCCAAGGTGACCAGATTGATGAGAAACTAGTGAAGAATGTCACAGAGAAATATTTAAGTAAATCAAGGTGATCAGCCTGTACAAGACAGGATAAAGAGAAAGCCATGATCTTTAAATATCTGTTGTCCTGTCACAGGAAGGTTTAACTTGCTGTAGTTCAGGAAGGTGGAACCGGTGGGCAGCAGCTGCAGGAAGGCAGGTTTTTGGCTCTATACAAGTAAAAGCTTTCTAACGATCAGAGCTGGCCAACAAATGCAGGAGGCTAAGTGGTGAAACATCGTGCTCTCGTCATTCTGCAAGTGTTCAAGGAGAGCCCGGATGAACTCATGTCAGAGATGCCGTAGAGAAATTCCTGCCTGAGGTGGGAGGTAGGACGAGATGGTTTCTCTCAGGCTGCTTCCAGCTCTGAGATTCTATGGCTAGCAGTGGAAAAGCCATATGGCACGAATAATAAAATTTTCCAATTCCAAGACCTTAATTACAGCATAAGAGAAAAATACTTTGCTCAATGATTTACCCTGTGTCTGTTTGGTAACATTTTACATTTAGTCCCTGACACTGTGACTACCAGTGATCTGTTTTTTCCTAATGGACCTGTAATCAGTTCCTAGATAATGTCTATCACTACCTTTAAACTGTATCTTTCATTCTGCTAATGATCACCACACCGGTACAATTTGTACAAGGCTTTACAGTTTTCCAACCATCGTGACATACATTGCCTTACTCACTGTTGCTAAGTACGAGCATGAACACTTATTTTAGATAATCTACTTTCATTTACTGTCTCTTGCCTGAATTTCTTACGAAAGACAGCGAGGCCTTATTATTCATCAAATATTCACTATGAAAATAAAGCATACTCTAGGAGATACTCATCTCCAAAACAAATCATTTATCCACACCCCAGAAATAAGCCAAATCTTGTTATTTCAGCATCAAAAACACGGACTTACCTCAGTGAGATTTCTATTTTATTTATGATCTGGGGAGGAAAATTTGAAACATTTTAATTTAGCTTTCCCAAATTTCAATGTGGCCATACAAACTAAAAAGTTCCAGAAAGCAGTCAGAACAAAACATGAAGCATAAGTGTTGCTGACAAGTAAAGCCACTGTAGGTCCTCATTCCGGGGACTCCTTTATGCCCCGGCTAAAACTGCCAACACGAGTTGGGTAAGAACTTTTCTCCAAACCTAAACTGGGCCCTCACCCACTGTTTTACTTACTTCTTTACGTTTCGTTTCTGGACATTCCGACTGCAGAGTGAGAGTTGCACCTTCAATATTTCTTGGCATGGGCGTGGAACCAGGGTTTATTGTTAAATGAATCTGATCTGGTGAGATAATGTGTTGCACATAACCCTGGGACATTGCTTCATGATCTATTAGGTGAAAGCCCTCTTCACCCCCTACTAGAAAAGGCAAGTGTTCTCCACACTGTCCATCGTCATCTTCATCCTCCAAAGTGCCAGGGTCCTGCTCAATGAGAACAGTTGTCCTATCATAAACAGTTCCAGATGAGGAAGGCACCAGTCCGTTTTTGTCCACAAACCTGAGCATCTTGTCATCGGGGGTCAGCTCATCTTCCTCTGCTTCAAAATAGATGATGTTGTCGTCTGGACTGTGTTCCCCCATGGTTCAATCGTGCTCAGCCCAATTGTGAGAAATGGAAAGATAATGACCTGTCTGCAATAGGACAAAGCCAGAGTTAGAGTCAAATCCAGGGAACTCCTCAGCAACCACAAGACTCATTTTTCCTCTCACGTGAAGAACAGGTCAAAGTAAATGAAAATCATCTTCCCTGGGAATAATTTTTTTAAATTTAACTTTGAAACCATCAAGTCATTTTAAAGGATAAACAATGCCTTAAAACAAAACAAAACACTGAAGAAATAAATCGTTGTTCTTAAGACCCTCCAAATCTGCCTTACTACCAAACAATTCCTGAAGGGTATAAATGGCATACTACTTCAAGGCTGAGTTGTTTTAAGTCTTAAAGTAAGAAAACCCCAGTCACATATCCTTCAGATTAGACCCTGGGGCAGTGTAGTCTATTGTGGAAGTAGAACTTTGGAGGCAGGGTCATCTACCCACAAATCCCAGCTTTGCCACTTACTACTTGAGTAACTTTTCTGTGTCCCATTCTTCTTATAAGTAAGGTGGGACTGGTAGTTCCTTCTCTCAAAGTTATTACGCAGAGTGAAAGAGATAATGTACGTTAAGGCACGAAGTCTGATTATTACAGGGAAAACAAGTGTGAATTCATTCCCTCCTTCCTAGAACAGATGTTTCAGCTTCTGGGTAGGAGGGCAGATCCCTAGTCAGGCATATTCAATGAAGATCATTATATCTGTTAACCTTCTAAAACAATGTGGTATCCACTAGAACCTATGCTTGTATAGGTGCTCTCTGCAGTGAGGGAATGGTGAATCTTATTTTCGTTTCTATTGCCCCTAGCACAATACAATGACACCAAGAGTTCAGGAGATGTCAGCTAAATGAATTAAAGACCTGCAGATATACTCTCTTGGGAAGGCACACTCTCTTGGAAAGATACATTTTCTGAAGCTTTCCTGTTCTGGATTAGTTCTCTTTCCTTTAGCTGCAAACATACAGGTTCTACAAATGTGGTTTTGGCAGGCAGAACAGAACTGAAAAATAATCAGCACATCACTTTTAGTGTTCAGTCTGGCTTTGCACTTTTTCTCTTCTGCCCTAGGTTAGAAAGTGAACCTTTACGTAGTGGGGCGGCTAGACAGAGAGGTATTTAGCAGAGACAGGCCAAGGGATCAGATCTGGGAGGAACCGGCCCGACCCCTTGCTCTGGCTTACGCAACCCGGTAGATGCACATTTCGCTGCATCTGAGGAGAGATAAGAGCACCGGAGGCCCCACAGGGCTTCCCTGGCACCATCAGCGGCTAAGCGGAGACCAACTGTCCGGAACAAACAAGACCAGGAGGTTTGAGGGTGGCATACGAGGAGTACAAACGGAGCACCCTTGAGAGAAGGCTGGGAAAAGGAACCTGACTGGGACAGCCCCCAGACGCGACTACACAGAAAAATCTGAAGACAGGCTGGGGGGCTCCAAGCCGGGCGAAGAGGGGCAGGGTCCGGGTCTCCATGGAAACAGGGAAGGGGGGCTGGATACCCATCCCTATGGAAACGGAGGAGGGGTGGGGTCCCTATGGTGACCAGACTGGGGTCTCTACTGAGAAATGCTTCAGGAGGGAGCCTAAGTCCCGCACCCCCCGGGAAGCCCTCAGCCCAGGCCGCGTCTAGTTTCGCCTTTTACCTCCGCGGCTCCCGGCAACGGCGGCAGCGGCAGCTTCTCCCCTCCCCAGCGGCACCATGATTGCCCCCACCTTCCCCGAACGTCACTTCCGCTTCCGCTTTCCGGAGGAAGGAGGAGATATTGGCCCCGCCTCTCCTTGGCGCTTCTAATTGGCTCCGGCTGTGTGGGGGCAGAGCCCGAGCCTCCAATTGGCGAGCAGAAAGGGCGGGGCGGGGCGGGGTGCCGCGGAGACGTTGTGGGGCCTTAAGTTCGGCCCGCGCTCAGAAGCACCCTCAGTGTTCGCTGTCTGCAGGGTGCCGGCGCGTCCGCGTTGTGGCGCCAGACGCGAGGATAGGGGGAATCAAACCTCCACAACCACTAGGGGAAAGTAGCGTCAACCCGGCTTGCGCCTGCTGCCCTAGCCCTGGCAGCCCCACCTGCAACGGGAAGGACCCCAGTTAGCCCTCCTAATTCCAGTTCGGACCCTCAAGGGGAGCCTGCGAGGCTGTGACCTTCCCGGCTTTCTACCTCTAGTGTTGAGGGGAAGCTGGGAGCAACCAACGTTAATGTAGCGGGTGGGGTCAAGAAAGAAAGATGGGATCCAAATGGCAGAACCAAGCTCAGCCAGAGGACGCCGCCACCTCTCCCCACTCCCACCACGCCCCCGACTCGCTATCACTGGACGCCCCACTCCTTCCCTCTCACTTCCGCCCAGGCTGTCGGTTCCAACTTTTCCCCTGCTGAGGACTGCCGGCTTCCACCGGACTCCCGCCCGGGCCAGTCAGCGCCACCTACTTGCCATTCCCTTTTTTTAAATTTTGACCGTTCGTGCTGTCATCTTATCAGCCTGCATCTGAGTCACATTTCACTCTGCCAAAGAGTGTTGGTGTCCCAGGACCCAAGAGGCGACTTTGCACGTGCCTTCCTTATTCTTTTTTTTTTTTTAAATTTATTTATTTTAGAGAAGGAGCATGAGTGGGAGAGGCAGAAGGAGATGGGAGAGAAGCTCAAGCCGACTCTGCCATGAGCAAGGAGTGAGGAGCGGGGTGTGGGGCTCGATCCCATGACCCTGAGATCACGATCTGAGCCGAAACCAAAAGTCAGATGTTCAACCAACTGTGCCATCCAGGCGCCCCTCTCCTATCTCTTTTCAATGCCTGTTACATCTGTTAGAACCTCCCAGCAGCCACTGCCTGATTTTCCCATAAGCAACTTCTCTAGAATATTCAGAGTGGGACAACTCTGAAACTAGATTAGGGTTAAGGTGTTCAGGTCATGCCTGTACATCTCTTGCTTGAAAACTATGAATAGTGATTGTTACCCACCAGACAACTGCCTCTTTGGCCCCTGACCAGCTGCCCCAATGCTTAAGCCACAAAAGGTCCAGCAGCCATCTCTTAAGAGACAGAAACAGGACGCCTGGGCGGCTCAGTCAGTTAAGCATCTGTCTTTGGCTCAGGTCAGGATCCCCCGGTCGGGGAATCTAGCCCTGAGCAGGGCTCCCCACTCAGCGGGCGGTCTGCTTCTCCCTCTCCTCCCCACTCATACTCTCTGTCACTATCTCTGTCTCTCTCTCTCAAATAAAATCTTTTTTAAAAAGATTAAAACATACAAACAACCACTGTTAAAAATACATTTATCATTAAAATATATTACATATATGAGAGAGGGGATGCATCATATACAGTTCAGAGGATTTGTTGACCCAGAAAATCCCATTTGTTTCACCAAACACCACTTTCTTCGGTACCTTCATTTTCAAGCCACTGTATTGTCCTCAGAGGCTGAGTGGCCAGCCCCAGAGTTATTTAGCCACATCTGAGTAGGAAAGGGAGTAGGGTTTTTATATACATATACACATGTCCTTAGAGCCCTGGAAGCATCTGGGTGGCTGTGATCTGTTTATCCAGCAGATTCCACTCGCATTCTTGCTGTCCAATTCATTCTCCCTTTAGGACCCCAAAGTTTGTTCAAATATCTGTTCAAGGGGAGCCCAGCCCAAGCTAGAGGGAAGGCACTGACTATGTCCTGAAGGCAGGCTGAGTGAGCACAAGAAATAGAGTTATTTAAAATCTTTAAAGTTTAAAAAAATAGAGAGATCTGTGTTAAATAACTGAAGTTGAACATTGACAGTCGGTTTTATTGTGGCGGATTTCCCCCATGTCTTCAGAACTCAGAGTGACAGGACTGTGACAGCCATGGTGGGGCGGGGGATGGTGTCAGGGCTCAGGAAATAGGCAGCTGCCGCTTTTGCTTCCAAGACGCTTCACATCTTGTTGTGGTAGTTCTTGGTCTTAAACAGGTGGGGCTGGTAATTGACTGCTTCGAGTAAAAGAGGAGAGGAGATAGGCTCAGGGTGAGTTGCAGAGGAACAGGTGAATAAACTCTTGAGCCTTCTTCTTCTCTGCCATGTCAGGCTTTTGGTGACCAGCTGGGTTTCGAAGCAGTAAGCTGCCAAATACGCTAGCTGCGTGAAACACACAGAAGACAAATGATTCAGCAAAAGAAACGCTACTTATTCTTGTGTTGTTGAGTTGGGAGGAGTACCCGAAAGCATTATTTTCTGCTTGGGAAAAAAACTATGTGAGGGTAAACTTGGCCCAGAGCTAGAGATTTTAGTTCCACTGCAGTGGTCTTGGGACCTTCCTCAAGCGCATTTCTCATAATGAGTCTCTCAATGTACAGAGATCTTTCCCACAGAAACTTGACTACTTACCTAGAATATTCTCATCCAAATGATTTTTTGCTGATTTTTTCAGCAGTTCTCGCAGAAATGCCATCAAGTAGTTGAAGACATTTTGGTGGAATGTAGGGAGGGTAGAAATGACCTGAAAGAGGGAGAACTGGGATTTGTCTTTTCATTCACTCATTCAATCATTTGTCAGACATGTGCTATGTTCCAGGAGCTGAGTACATGATCCAAGGGACATGAGTAGACTGCACACAGGAAACCCCACTCACTTACCACTTGGCACAAGAGTCAAAAGAGAAGCACAGATCAAGTGCTTTGTGAATTTAGAGCTCAACAGCTTAACTATGTGCTCTCAAAAGGTTTATGGGAATAGAAGACGTTATAAGCTGGGTCTTGAATATAAGACAAAATTGGATCTGCAGAGGTAAGGACTAGGGCATTTGGGGCAAAAGAAAGTATAAAAAATGCAAGAGAAGGAACACAGTGAGATAAGGAGAGAGAATACACTGAGAAGTCAATTTTAGCAGGACGCCCCTTGAACAGGCGCTAAGCCTGGAGGGATCAATCAGGCTAGAATTCGATAAGTACTCCAACTATCTGTGTATCATCATTATCACTTAGGAGGCTTGTACAAGATATATTCCAAAAAAGATTCCAATTCAGTGGATGTGGGGTGAGGCTCTGGAACCTGTATTATTAGCAAGTTTTCTAGATTATTCCACCATGGCCTGTTACATGTGTGAACCATTAGGCCAGATGGTTAAAAGTCTTGCCTATTTGCTTAAGAATATCATTCACTGGCAATGGAGAGCCAATTGTGGTTTTTGACCAACAGTGACGTGATGAGAGCTTTAGAGCCTGTGGTCTGATGGCAATATGTGAAACAAATGAGCAGAGGGAGAGCCTGAATGCAGGGCTTGGAACCAAAGTGAGTGGATGAGAATGGAAGATGGGTGACAGATCAAGGGAACTGGGCATGGGGGAGGTGAGCAGAGGACAACTCAGGAATGACTCAGGTTTCTGGGCTGAGTCACTGGAATTCAGGGTGAAGCCACTAAAAGAAAAGGGGACATGAGAGGAAGAACAGGTTCGGGAAGGAGAGCTATGGAGCTGAACTGCTAGGACACTGTGTTTGAGGAACGGCACCCACTCTGTTCCCTCAGGCCCCGTGAGGCCCGGGGCTGCAGTATGTGAATGCTTAACGCTTCCCCTCACCTGTTTACTCGCAGTGTAGTTGCCAGAACATTCCAGGCAGTTATGGTAGGTGCTGTAGCAGATGACAGGCTCTGGCAGGCTCTCCAGGAAAAGCAGCAAGGCTTCAGCTACGGAATGATTGCTGGCGGCTTTTGGCCCATCGTTAAGGAACTGGCGATGCCATGCCATGGTTAGGAAAAGGCCCAGGAGTGAGCAAATGCCAGACGTGCTGCCTGCCCAGGAAGGCTCTGTGCTCAGAGCCAGGATGCCAGCCTGACATGGTGAAGGGGCCAAGCTGTTTGTCAGTTTAGCCGGGCCCTCCTCAGTTCCTGCTATATTGGTGGATTAAAGTTGTAAAGACTTCTCTATGCAAAGTTTAAGTAAGAAAAAAATGACATCTGAGGACACAAGATATGATTTTGAGCCTTAAAATCATACTCTTTCTATTCTCTCACCTCTTAATCATATTCACACATACACATGCACGCACACACAAATGTCTGAGGATACAGAGGCTTTCAATCATTCCAGTATCCAAACAGTCCCTGATATGCTCAAATTCCGACCTCAGGCCTGGCTGCTGGAACAGATCTTCCTGCAAAAAGAAAGTCACCAAATAACTACATTCTCAGAAAATCAGCCATGATCTCCTGACCTATAAATATGATCACCACCAAGGTGTAAAAAGGGGGCAGTGAAGTGAGGCCTTTGAATCTACTGGTAAACAATCTCAAAAAGTTAGGGCTGATGCAACCAGCTCATCCTGCCGGCCTTCCTAAGTATGCTCCCATGACAGGTCTTTAAAGTGATAAAACATCTATTATAAAACAATAGCTAGGGAATACTACTCACAACAGTAAGGGAAAACTGAAAACAGTTTCCTGCAGTGTTGTGGAAGGATTAACCAGAAAAAGAAAAATGTGAAGAAAATATATCATTTATAAAATGGAGAAAGTTAAAAAGACACCACCTTGCTTTGTGAAAAAAAGATTACAGCAATGAAGGTATTTCCAGGGGCACCTGGGTGGCTCTGGGTTAAGCCTCTGCCTTCGGCTCAGGTCTTGATCTCAGGGTCCTGGGATCGAGCCCTGCATCGCGCTCTCTGCTCAGCAGGGAGCCTGCTTCCCCCTCTCTCTCTGCCTGCCTCCCTGCCTACTTGTGATCTCTCTGTGTCAAATAAATAAAATCTTTAAAAATAAAATAAAATAAAGTAAAATAAAGGTATTTCCATTAGTCCTAGCATGCTTTATATTCATTTGTTTTCTTAAATGACTTAATGCCACTTAATTGAATAATAATATTCTATGTATTGTTCAAGTTACACTTGAAAGGAGCTCCATGGAGAATACAGACTACTAGCACAGTACTTAAGAATGTGACTTCTGCAGGGCACCTGGGTGGCTCAGTCGCTGGGCATCTGCCTTTGGCTCAGGTCATGATCCCAGGGTCCTGGGGTCGAGTCCTGCATCACGCTCCCCGCTCAGCAGGAGACCTGCTTGTATCTCTCCCATTCCCCCCTGCTTGTGTTCCCTCTCTCACTGTCTCTCTGTCAAATAAATAAAATCTTTAAAAAAAAAAAAAAAGAATGTGACTTCTGTGCTCTCTTTGGCAGCACATATGCTAAAATTAGGACAACACAGAGAAGATTAGCATGGCTCCTATGTGAGACTGTAACCTTACAGCTAGACTCCCTGGGTTCAAATCCCCATCCTGCCCCATTATCAGCTTTGGGATCCTGACCAAGTTACGTAGCCTTCTGGACCTCAGTTCTTCATCTGAGAGCTATCAGGAGAACAAACTGAGGCAATGCTGTTAAACACTTAGAATAGTATTTGGGGACACTGTAATAATAAGTGTGGGCGAGGGTAGAGTAAAAAGACATGTCGTTAAGAATGCATGTTGCTCCCAAGTGGTAGAGCTGTGGTAGACTACAGTTTCTACTAGTCTCCCTATACTAATGAGTCAGTGATACAGACTGATCTGATCTCATGAAGCTGGCTCAAATCACTCTAGAAATCAGGACTCGGCTCATGGCCTGGAGGCTCCATCTGGTCTCCTGCCTCTGTCTGGCTTAACAAGGAGTTAGCCCCTCCCATTTCCAGAAACTGTCAAGAGTTCCTCAAAAGGATAGCAGGCTGACGTCCTGAGAAGACTCCAGATGGCTTTGTACTGGGAGGACCCCAGAGGCCAGGGAAGGGTACATGTTGTGCCATGAAGGCCATCCTATGCCAGGCTGCTTCCCTTGGGGGTAATCAAGTGCTCTATGTAATAGCAAGGTCTCATGGGGGTGTGAAACATGACCCTATCTGTCCCCCACTCACTCCCTCAGGAAGCGATAGCTTTCCACAGATTTGCTGGGGTAAAAGCTTCTTACACCAGAAGTTCTTGGGGTTGATGTTCTTCCCCAAGGCAGTTCTGGCCTCAATCAGGTCTGATTGCTTAACCACCACCTACCTGCTGGATAGCATTTTGATACAGGTAATCAACCATCATCCAGAGCTCTTTGGGAATTCCCAAGGGGTTCTCCAACTGGACCCCATCATCTTCAGTCTGTAGGGGCATCAGAGTCTGAAAAGAAATAAAAAGCATAGGCGCCTGGGTGGCTCAGGCATTCAGCTCTGGTCATAGACCCTGGATCCTGGGATCAAGCCCCGCATCAGACTCCCTGCTCAGCGGGAAGCCTGCTTCTCCCTCTCCCTCTCCCCCTGCTTGTGTTCCCTCTCTCGCTGTGTCTCTCTCTGTCAACTAAATAAATAAAAGCTTTAAAAAAAAAAAAAAAGAAAGAAAGAAAAAGCATAACACAAAGGCCCGCCCATGGACCTTCGGATGGGCTGGCTCCGGTAATGAGGGCGGCAAACCCGCAGAGGAAGGGATGTACTTCAATCCCCTAAGCAAACATGCTATAGGCAAAAAAACAAAACTAGGTGACACAATCAAGGTACCAGAATGTGATTTTTTTTAAATTTTTTTTTCTAAATTTTTTTTTATTTAAATTTATTTATTTGTTAGAGAGAGAGCGAGCAAGCACAGGCAGACAGAGTGGCAGGCAGAGGCAGAGGGAGAAGCAGGCTCCCCGCCGAGCAAGGAGCCCGATGTGGGACTCGATCCCAGGACGATGGGATCATGACCTGAGCCGAAGGCAGCCGCTTTACCAACTGAGCCACCCAGGCATCCCCAGAATGTGATTTTTGAGAATTAGGAGTGGGTTATGACAAGCAGTTTCAATAAATCAGGTGAAATATGCATCATCATCTTTGAAAAAACATCCTGCCAACAGCATTTCACTGTCAGAAACAGGGAGACAGTGTGGTCTTGTGTGGTAAGGGCAGAGATTTGGGAGTCCAAAAACCTGAACGTAGGAGCCAGGTCCACTGCTAACTCACCGCGTGACCTGTGACCAATCACTCTCCTTACTGGGCCTCTGTTTTCATCTTATATAATGGAGAGGATAGAAGCCAAGAGTCCCTAAGTTAAAAAGTCCATTGGAATGGGGCAGGGGGTGGGATATGCATATTACTATAAATCTGTTCTGAAGCAGAGCCCTTGGATTCAAACTGTCTCCACAGGAGTCCTTTGCATCTCAGAAAATTTAGTTCAGGATGATGAGGAAGTCATGATTAAAACAAAAAAAGGAATAAAATCACAGGCCTGGGAAGCTTCATATCTTACTATCCATGACTGAGTTTCTCTAATGTACTATGTGTGAAAAAATTGAGAATATCTTGCTTCACTGGCTCGGCTGCTACAGTTCTAGATGCTTCCATACATCACGTAACTTACCAGCTCTCTAATTGTTTCCAGTGGCAGTTCCAAGATCGGCTCCCTCATGTAGCACAGTGTATGAATGGGAGATCCAAAACAGCTGGGCAGGTAGTTCCCAGACACAGACAAGAAGTAATCCTTCCCCCTGTCCAAGTGCAAAACCAGAATGTCTTCGATTTTGTCTTCACCTGAGTTGAGCTTTGTAGCCGTGGTCTTATTTACAAATAGCTCCAATTCAATCTCAACAGCAGAATCTGAAGAAAAACATTAAAAGTAATGTTGGCTGGTGGGAGGCCAGGAGGAAAGGGGGAAAGAGGACAGCAGGCACAAGGCTCAGGCACAAAGGGCTGGGAAAGGGATTCAGAGGTATCAGCTAACCAGCAGGTATGTATGTGCTCGGCACTCAGAGGACACATGGACAAGGCATTTATAGTCCAAGTGGGGACATGAAAACAACGCACAAAAACATGGGAAGAGGCAACTGCTATGAAATTCAAGGACAAAGGAGCACAGCTCAAGTCAGAATTATTAATACAATCAGAAGGCATGGATCAAAGAGCTTGCCCTGGGCCAGGTCAGATGAAGACACCCGATCCAGGAGAAAATACAATGCAAGAATTAGCCTTTGAATCGTCCACAAAACAGGCTTCATCCCTCTGCCACACAGCACAACGCAGAGTGCAAAGAAGTTAGGGGAAAGACACGAACGGTACATTCCAGCACCAGAGGGAACTTCTGGATTACCACCCCGTTATCTTTCCCTACAAGAGCGGATGCTGGGAGCTGATTATAGTGAGGCAGACAGTGAAAATGGGTCCTTCAAGAGCAGCACCTGCTTCCCCGCCATCTTCTGTCTTCTCTTTCTGTGAAATTACGGAACACACACACGGCTGAGAAAGCTTTCCAGGCTGACCTCGTGCCCCTTCCTGTTTTATACCTTAAGTACGGATGGCTCCCCCACAGGGCTTTTAGAAGTTTCGATCAGAGAGCAAACACTCAGAAACCAAAAGAGCTTACTGGAGAAAAATAAGCAGTCGGGGTAGAGCGGTCCCCAAACCAGCAGCCGGGAGCCTGGGAACGGAGGCCTCACCTGGCAGGAGGAAACCTCGGCTGGGGTTGGCGTTCAGCCACTGCTTACAGTACGACTTCTCATCAGGCTTGTTGATGAATTCAAACTGACAGGGAACTTGTCCATTATGAATTGTAAAGGATTGTACTTGCAACTGCATGTACTTCACATTCTGAAAACAGAACTGGGAACAGGCCCGGGACCAGTCGGATCAGTGCCCTTTTCTCAGCGACCTGCCCAGCCACCCCAAATGGGCAATCTTTGCCCTTTCTGGAAAGACAATGAAGGACCACCTCCTTCAAATCATGTTTCTGCTTTAAGTATTTCCCTGGGAGGCCACGACTCCACGAAAGATCCGAGGTCTCTGTTTAACCCAAAAACCCAAAAACTTAGGTTGTTTGATAAATAAATTTCCTAAAGGAATCAAAGTTCGAACCTTCTATCTTCTGTGCCCTAAGACCATTTTCAAAATATCTTTTACAAATTTCACCCCCAAACTTGAAGACCAAGCACATCCTTCCAAGTAGCTGGACACCCAGGGCACTAAAAAAATACCCAAACCATAAATCCCCATTTGCTTGACTTCCTGGTATTGTCCATCCGGAATGATCTATGCTGTAGCTCTTCCACGAACAATCTTCTGCCCTAACTTGACTTCCCCCACCACCCATCCCTTGTCTACACTGCCTGCCCTCTCCCCAATGCCTCTGTGTGTACCCAAGAAACTCTGACTCAACTTAATCTTGGTCAAAGCAAAATATCAGGAGGAAGACATTCCTTGCAAGAACACAGACCAGCTAAAACCAAACAAAACACCTTTTGGCTCCTCTGCGCCATCACTTAAATCACGAATGGCCCATGTGTGGGTGAAACCTATGAGCCACAAAGGTTAAAGTCTTCTGATTCAGAAGATCAGGAGAAGAACATAATCTAAACCAACAACCCCACTCCTCTCAGCGAACACCAGCAGCCTCCCTGGAACCAGAGGCCGCACGTCAAAAAGACTGTGGAGTCCGGGGGTCGAACAGGTGGCTCCTGGATTTCTGAGACCTCACAGACGAGATTTAAGTTCTATAAATAGAAGAGCCTGTTTGTTGCCAGTATTGTTAACATGTCCTTCCTACCTCTCGCTTAGAAAGGGACACGGAAGGAATGTTGGCATTTTCCATCTTGTCCAGGGAGCGAACGATCTCCTCCAGAGTCTTCCGGTAACGTTCTTCGTTGACCACCTTCACCTGGGAGGCAAATATCGGAGGCTGAGTGCCTTCTGCCCATTTCCTCCTTTTCAGGAAAGAGGACATGCACAGCACTGGGCAAGAACAGTTGGTGGCCACGCAGAAAGTGAAGACTGAATAGATTTAATTAATTAACAAAGAACCCAATTAACAACAGACTCAGGAGGGGTCCTCCAGTGGCCGAGCTTGTGATTAAGTTAACTGCTTCCTGATGAGCAGGGAGAGGAAGCAGGGGTGGAAGCCTGGTGGGCAGCTCTGCCAGCTCGCAGCCCCAGGGCAGAAAGATGCCCAGTGACTAACTCTAATTCACTTGCTGCAATCCACCGGCCTGAGGCGAGAAACTGCTAGGGTTTAATTTCAAATAGCATTTCTCAAGTTTTTGTAACCTGTGCTCCAATGGCCAAGATTTTGTCAGACTTTCCCTTCTGTATTCTGAGTCATAAACACAATTGTTGTCACTTTCCAATACAAAAACTCTGTAACATTCATTAGACCTTTTTTCAAACTACTCACACCTTCACAGATTCTGATATGCCTCTACCCGAACCCTTGAGAGTGGAGAAGAGATAGTAAGCACAAAGATGTTCAACCTCACCAGCAAAATCAAACAAATGTGATTTAGAATAATGAAAGATCTCTTTCTTTTAGCTCACTGGGTTGGCAGAAATTTAAGATGGGTAAACTCCAATATTAGCCAGGGTGGGGGAAACAAGCTCATACAGAATTGGCAGACATGGGAGAAGGAGGAAGCTCTACCTTTACTGACATGGAAAGATCTGCTAAGACATAGTCAGTAGGAGAAAAAAAAGATATTCTCTCAGAACAATATGTATAGGGGTGCCTGGGTGGCTCAGTGGGTTAAAGCCTCTGCCTTTGACTCAGGTCATGATCCCAGGGTCTTGGGATCGAGCCCCACATTGGGCTCTCTGCTCAGCGGGGAGCCTGCTTCCTCCTCTCTCTCTCTGCCTGCCTCTCTGCCTACTTGTGATCTCTGTCAAATAAATAAACGAAATCTTAAAAAAAAAAATATGTATAATATGATTTCTTTTTTGAAACGAAAAAATACCTTCTATGTTGTATATAGAATACTGCCATGTTTATAAATGCACAGAAAAACTCCTGGAAAAATACAGGCCAAAAAGCAAAGCGGAACTTGCACAGACATAGAAATATATAGTAGAAGTATTCCAAAATAATTATGACTTAAATTTAAATTTAAACAACTCTTTTGGTTTTTTTATTTTTAAGTAATCTCTATGCCCAACGTGACACTCGAACTCACAACCCCAAGATCAAGAGTTGCATGCTCCACGGACTAAGCCAGCCAGGTGCCCCTAAAAATAATTTTTAAAAGCTTTCTCACACAGTGGGGAGGAGGAGACCAGAACGACAAAAGTGGCCTTGGTTATATGAACCAATTCCCCATAGGGGTGCTCAGGACGGGTGTTGGCTGCCCACCTACCCCAATGTCAAACACCGAGCTGACAGGCTTGTGGTCGCTGGTCTTCAGGCCCATGTGGCTCTGGTAACTCAGCTGAGTGATGTTCTTCCCTTTCCAGAGGACCCGGTCACACCAGGCAGGAGCACGACACTTCTCACTGAAATGCAAAGTCCACACTGGGGGCCCCCACACAGGCAAGCACACCCACTGCCTGGTCAGCACCCCGGGGCAGCTGGGGAATGACCGGGCAGGGCCTTCAAGTCCAGGTGGCCCCAGGGTTCCAAGAAGGCACAGAGATTCGGGCCCAAAAGGGGATAGTATGTCCCATCACCCAAGACAGTTGTGAGGGCTCCAAGCCAAATGCTGTTCAGAATGACTGTCTGTTCTTTACCTTCCCATGGGGAGGAGATGAAAAAAAGCAATCTGGAAGTAAGTACTCCGTGGTCCTTAAAACATGGTGCTTGACACAGCCTCTCAATTCCTACTGCCTCAGTTATAATCCTGGTTCTAGGCTAGCCTGCTTGGGAGGCTCTTTACCTTATTTTTTTTCTCTTCTTTTACAATTTCTTTATTTTCAAGTAATCTCTACACCCAATGTGAGGCTTGAACTCATGACCCCAACATCAAGAGCCGCTCAAGAGCTGCCTGAGCCAGCCAGGCGCCCCTTGGAAGGCTTTTTACTTTTTGCCTGCCTCAGTTCCCCGATCTAGAAGCTAAGGATGATAAATCACACCTCCTTCAGCTGGCAGTTGAAGGACTAAGTGAGGTCACAGAGGTCAAGTGCATGAAATAATGTGAAGCATACCAGAAGCACTAAGGAAAAGTGATAAACTCCTATGTAATGACCAAGTATAAGCTAAGTGGGCTGGAGTCATCCTATCCCCCTAAGCATAGGTGGAAAGTAAATTAGTAGGGAACAAAGGCTAAGGCACTCAAAAAGAAAACACGCAGGAAGACAGAGCTGCTGAATGAGCAGACGCTGCCAGAAAATGTCTGACCAGGGGCACCTGGGTGGCTCAGTGGGTTAAGCCTCTGCCTTCGGCTCAGGTCATGATCTCAGGGTCCTGGATTGAGCCCCGCGTCAGGCTCTCTGCTCAGCAGGGAGCCTGCTCCCCCTCTCTCTGTCTACCTGCCTCTCTGTCTACTTGTGCTCTCTCTCTCTGTCAAAGAAAACCTCTGACCAGAGCACAAAACACGGGGAAGTCACAGGAATCCTATCTCCTTCTGTAGGCCAATGGGGACAAGTGCTTCCCTGAATTTTGGGGTTTCCATTTGCTCAGCCCCCCGGAAGCAGCCCCCTACCTACCTGGTATCCCAGTCGTCAGAGCCAGTATCATACTTATAGGTAGGCTGGAACGTGAGCTCGCCTTCAATGAAGCCTTCAAAGACAGCCTTGGTAGCCATCTGAGTTTTCAGCTACAAGAAGAGATGGAAGGGGAAAAAAAATCACCTCAGAATAAAAAAGTCAAACCTTGAATTAGCAGAGGAAAGGAAATCAATCTGGAATCTGAACCCTAACCCAAAGGGAAAGGCCCAGGAGAAAGCTATCCTGTAAGATCCTGAGAGCTAAATCCTAAGAAGGGGAGAGAGCTCACCATTCCTTTGCCTATTGTACCTTTTTTTTTTTTTGGTGGTGGTGGTGTTATTTTTTAAGATTTTATTTATTTATTTGATAGAGATCACAAGTAGGCAGAGAGGCAGGCAGAGAGAGAGAGAGAGAGAGAAGCAGGCTCCCAGTTGAGCAGAGAGCCCAATGCGAGGCTTGATCCTAAGACCCTGAGATCATGACCTAGGCCAAAGGCAGAGGCTTAACCCACGGAGCCACCCAGGGGCCCCTGTTGTACCGTTTTTAAGGTTCTTTTATAAGAGGATACTTGTATCCAGGGGGCCTGAGTACCATCTTGCTGAGATGTCCCTAAGAGGATCAGGTACCAACAGAAAAAGGTCTGGGAAGATACTACCCAAAAAGCAAAGGGGAACTTCCAGGTATCTAAAAATAAATAGCAGAAGTATACTAAAACACCTATGAATTAAATTTAAACAATCTTCTAAAGGAGTTTATCAAACAAGTTACATGAACTAGGGGAAGCTCTGTGCCTTGACTTCCCCCATTCGCAAATTGTGGATTTGTAACAGAATCTGCCACTCAGGACTGTTGGAAAGAACTGTCAACTTAGAAGGGCATCTGGAACATTCTGAGAACAGCCAGCATTCCTCCCACTGCACTCATTTTAGGGGCTTCCTCCAGATCACACTTGCAGCAAGATTAACAACTACAGGTGTTCCTGTGTCCTCCCTAGAGGACCAAGCTCGGCCCTGTGAGGACTGATGAAGAACTGTCAGCTAACACTGGAGACAGGGGGCAGCTACTCAGGAAACAACAGTTGCCAAATTCCCCAAAACATGAATTCCAAAAAAAAAACTCCTAAGAAAACCCCACAGAAATAATAAAAATGGAGATATTAATGTAGGATGATTCTTAAATCGGTATACGTAGACCTTAAAACCATCTGGAAAGTAGAGAACACACGGAACAGGTACTGTTACCTGAAGAAAGACCAGGAAAAAAATATTAAATTAAAATTTAAAAATAAATAAATCAATAAATGAACCTGGGCGGGGGGGGTGGGGGTGGGGACAGAAAAGAAGGCAAGAGGCAGTGGGCATGAAACCCCAGGGAAGTTAGAATGCCTCACTCAGGAATACAGATGCAGTAAACTCAGTTACAGAGCAGACCAGCTTAATGCTGAAATGGGGATTAAAGAGGAAAAAAAGGTAATTTACCAAGGAAAGGCACTGGCAAGAAAAATGGTCCAAAAAAGATTATTCCATAAGGGAAGATATAACAAAGTTGATATTTTTTCCCCTTTGACTGATGTGCATCTTAACAGAAAGATTCGGACTGATGACAATAAGAAAGGGGCTACAGACTAAAAAGAAAAGGGACTTTAACATTCTGAACGACCCTGACCATTTGAACAGTCTTGAAACCCACAGAGAAGGGCAGCCTGACGAAAGTCAGGGAGACACAGGTGGCTCTTGCCCTGTGAAATGGCTAATGCTCCGAGCAAGAAGCACCAACCCCAAGCACGGCAGAGAACGGCAGCTTACAGAATTGGTTCCTGTGGGACGTGAGGAAAGCGGTTCAGGAAGAAGAGTGGTCATTTACACTAGACAAGTCTAGTGAGAGCAGGAGGGGGCGAGGCAGACTCACTCAGAAAACAATTAAATTGTCTTAAACATCCCAAGTGTCTTTAGGAAAAGCTTGGTACCCCTTCGCCCCTACTGGAATGAATCAATAAATGGGCACTGGGGAAAGGGGTTGAGAAAGAGAGAGAGAGACTGAGACAGAGAACACACATGCTCTTGCCGCCCCCAGGGGGACGAGGCACCTGGAGAGAAGAGCCAGCGGGGTGGGGGGTGGGGAAGGCGGGGGAACAGCCAGGGACAAGGCTGGCCAGCAACTCCTCCAGGAAGCCAACCCCATCAGGAAGAAGAGACCGAGGGTGGGGAAGCCAGGCCTTCCTGCGCACTCACAGTGGGCGGACAGCTGCCGAAGAAGGCCCAGGAGGCCACGTGTACCTGATCATATGCATACAGGGTTTGAAAGTCCTTCTCCTCGATGAGGTTCTTCACTGTCTCCACATCCAGCTCTTCTATCCTGTAGTTGAGGTCCCCCAGCCACAAGATCACACTGTGAGGACAGAACACAAAGGTCACAGGTTGGGGAGGGACTTTACCCATCCTAGCCGGCGTGCTTCTGATGGGAGGCCCTTGAGGCCAGCTTCTTGGGAGCTGGGAGGGCACTGACTCTGCTGTTCGGGAAATCTTTTCTCTTGCCGCCCCATTTCACGTCACGGCTAACATGCTGCTTACTCAGTGACCTTTTGCTCCAGGTTCATCAGAAACAGCCTTGAGTTGTCCTGGACCGTTTTACGCTGTGTGGTTGGAAAGACAGTCTAATAAGATCTAAAAGCAAGACGACCATTTACCTCATTCCTGGGAAGAGGCACAAAAGATCAAATATTGGGAGTCAGGTCAGTTGCTCGGGGACCCCAAACCAGAGGATGCCATGATGTCGCCTCCATGCACATGACAGTCCACAAACACACTCTCAGCCTTTGTTTCTAGAACTGAGGTCCTCTGAAACAAAGTTCAACCTGTACAGTGGAGTCTGGGTTTAACCCCCACTGTATCATAGGTTGGCTCTTTCTGCAAAGTGGGACAGGTGGTTTGTCACAGCCACTGCTTCGGGAGAAGAGTAACCCGGACATCCCCGGATGACAGTGCACAGCCTGCCAGGTCCAATACCACGCCATCCGAAGCCAGCAGCCAGGTCATTAAAGAACCCACGCAGCAGGACACACGCACCAAAAAAAAGCATCCACAAGCTCAAAGCGGACAAACTGACATGCGAGTGGCCACCTCCCAAACTAGGGCGCTGGGAATCCAGCAGAACGGAAGACACACTCCCTGCTAGGTTCCCCGGAGAAGGAAAGCCATCCTGCCAGCTTCCAGAACACCAGTGAGCCCAAGACCGTTCCACCACCGCAGCAGGCGGGATACGAGGCTTGCATCTGGGGACTCCCCGGCCGACACCATGGCCTCGGGGGCTTCTTCCTTTGTCTAAAAGAAGTGGCACACGCTTCGAGTGTTACTGTAAAGTCTGAAATTCTAATATGCCTTATAGAACGTCTTAGAGATAAAGAAAACAAAGATTAGCACAAGATGCTCCAAGCAGCTATCACGGCAGCTTCGTAACACTGGCTCGAGAGGGAAGGCGGACCACTGCAGTGCAAATCTCAATTACGTGTGCTTTTAGAAAGAACAGACCCATACTATCCTAAAGCCTACTTCTGAAACCCAGACTTGAGACGCTCGCTGTCTGGTGGCTTTCCTCGTGGGGTTTAATCCAAGGCAGACCCACATTAAAATAAATCTTATACATATTCTGGGGACAAATGATGTGTAAGAAAGAGTCTAGAGGTCTGCCTGATGGTATGTTAGGACATGGAACATTCCCACAAGACATAATCCACATGTAAGCGAGTGATGGCTAGAGTCCCCACTTTGGGAGTGGAAAGCCTCCCCCAGGCACCTCCGTGACAAAACAGAGAGGCCCCAATTCTGCAACGTCGGAGCAGTGAACTACTTGGGGTCTGAGCCTAGACTCACTCGTGTTTGCTGATGGTGAGAGGGGGAAGGCCTGGGTCAATCTGACAAAACTGCATTCGAGAACAGATGTCTTTATAGTCCTGGTTCCTCCTCTCATACTCTTCTGTGTGGGCTGCCAAGTGAGAATTCACGACGCAGATGCTGGTGTTGTGGAACTGGAATCTGATGGCCACGCCTCCTTTGTTACCCTACGGGAAAGAGCCGGGAAGAACGCAATTCACAACGTCAACACGGCTGCCATTTAAATCTTCATGCTTTCAATGTATTTTCTCTTCAAAATCATCCTGACAGCTAAGTGAAGCAATCTGTATTTTCTTTTCTTTTTAATTTTTTTTAGAGGGGGAGAGGGAGAGAGACTATCTCCAGCAGACTCCCCGCTGAGTGCAGAACCCAACCGAGGGCTGGATCTCACGACCCTGGGATCATGACCGGAGCCGAAATGGAAAATTGGATGCTTAAGCAATGGAGCCACCTAGGCACCCCTATTATCCGTAGCTTAACAGGTAGGTAAACAAATCCAAGAAAGCAGAGTGACCAGCCAGTGGCAAAGCTGAGTCCACTTTTCACTATATCACAGGCAAACCACATGCTTGGCCTTCTCCACAGGAAGCTAAGCTCTTGCAGGAGAACCTAAAAGCAGGACTTCAGGAGCCTCAAGAAGAGGAAATTGCAAACCTATTATCGGCATTCTTTATCTTGGTTTTCTGCAATGTATTTCATGGGTGAAATGATCATTTCATGATCAGGTGGAGGCTCTAGGGTGGCGCAGATAGGGATGTGTGCCAAATTAGCCAGCAGCTCACGAAATTACAACTTCTAAGTGGTCCGCTCTGTCTCACACTGCTTAAGGGCATCATTCATCTCATCACACCAGTCCCCTTGAACTAGGACACATGCAGTTACAGTGTCGTGAGAGAAAGGGTTGAAACCTTAGGAATCAAGCATACCCCCCAAACTCACCATCCTGCCCATGATTCCTGTCCCCACGGTCTCGGCTTCCACCTCGGAGATGTGCGCTGCGTGTTCCTGTTTGACATACAATAGCAGCATAATCCCCACCAGTCGGATGAGCTTCACCTGGACAACAGAGCCAGACATTCCCGTCACAGCATGAACGAGAAACCAAAAACAGGAAGACACATCCCAGAGGAAAAGTGGTCTCGAAGATGGCTGAGGATGCCAATGTGTTTCCTTCTCCACAGCAGGACACAGGGAAATCACCTGTGCAGCTCACCGAGCATGCTCTGTGATACCCCAAATAGCCTACTGCTGCCCAGACCTGCGTCTTTCCTACCCAGAGCACCTCTTTTGGAGGACTTGGAATTGAAAGAATTAGGACGGGCTTATGATAACGGTCACAGGTCTCAGAATTTCCTTGCATAGCAACATACAATTGAGGGTCACTGACCCCTCGCTTACCTTCGCATACTTGGCATCTGGATGAAGACCTTCTGATACAGCTTTAAACCACTCTTCCTCCTTTGGGGTATCATGGAAGAAAAAGGCTTCCTTACTCAGATCAAGCTCCTGGAACCTGTAATAAGCAGCAAGCAGTCAGACAGTTGAGAAGAGTCATGTGCAAGATAGCACGTCCTCAGATTGGGTTAGGTATGTGTATCCTCACTTTCCAGCTAAACCGCAGGGCCCTCGAGGGGAGAAAAATAAATATGTGGAGCCAAGGGACTAAATGCTAAGGAACTACCAGCGCTTTGACGAGCTGTCACCCATTTCCTCTCCATAACCAGCCTGGGAAGCAGTCAGAAGTGTCTCCATTTTACCCCTGAGAACCCTGGTTCACACAAGCAGTAAATGCCAAACTGGGGGCCATGCCTACATCTAGATCAATTCCAAATTCTAGGCCCTTCTCACTTTACTATATAGGCTCCTTTGCTGTCCTCCTCCCCATTCACAGTGTCCAGGACAAGGCTAGGAGAATAATATATATGGAAGAAAAAATGACTGACTGATAGAGTCTTTAAAAAAAAAAAAAAAAAAAAAAGCTAACCTTCCTGGAGCACCTGGGTGGCTCAGTCAGTTAAGTGTCTGATTCTTGATTTCGGCTCAGGTCATGATCCTGAGATCAAGCCCCGCATCAGACTCCACACTAGGCATGGAACCTGCTTAGGGTTCTCTCTCTCCCTCTGCCTCTCCCTACTTGTGCACTCACTCTCTCTAAACAAAATTGAAACAAAAAAATAAATAAAGCTGGGGCGCCTGGGTGGCCCAGTCGGTTAAGCATCTGCCTTCAGTTCTGGTCACGATCCCGGGATCCTGAGATGGAGCCCCACATCGGGCTCCCTGCTCAGCGGGGAGCCTGTTTCTCCCTCTCCCTCTGCCCCTCCCTTCTGTTTCTGCTCTTTCTCTCTGTCAAATAAATAAACAAGATCTTAAAAATAAATAAATAAACAAAGCTAACCTTACTTCCCTGGCAAACGCTATTTTTGCCTTGTGACCAATAAAGTGCTGAACATCTAAGTGATAAAAGTCAGTCTGAGGTGTAGTGATTTTAACAGAGGGCTGCACAAAATAATAGCATTTAAATGCCAAGCACATTGCTTTAATGGTGCCAGAAATTTGTTTTATTCCAGGAAGAACATCAAAGAGAGAAGCAGCTGTTATTAAGCACATGGTCATTTTTCAATTCCTTTACCTGCTGTGAGAACTCAGTTATACATTCACGTCCTTGTCCCTTCCCCTCAGCTATATTTTCTGGAGCTGGAGAGGCAGAACTGAGAAGAGAAGCACTCACCCCACACAGTATACATCTGGGGCTGGGATGCCATGGCTTAGCCAGGGCCGGAGGCCTTCTTTGGGGGACTGGCCATTCACGTTGTATGTTCCCACAAAAAACCTGTCAGCAAAGAGAATGGATCAGTCCCTTGGGAGGACAATGGAGATGACGGGGAAAGCATCCTATGCTGAGTCCGCCCAGTTTCAGGCTTTCTGGAAACAAATTTTAAGACGTTTCCAGTCATTGAGAAATGCCACCCCAGAGGTCGACCAAGGACTGTGGCACTGAAGGGTGACTTGCAGTCTGTCATGATATTTATTGCTTTTGTGGTAACTTTGAACAGTATGGGCCTACTGTGAACATTGCTATTTAGCCTTGGCCACCAGTAGAGCCATAATCTACAAAATGAATCCTCAGCCTATGTGTGCTGGGGAAATGAAAGAAAAATGAAAAGTACCTTGGTAATTATCTTCAGAAGGAAAGCAACAGCAGTGTTCACCGTAAGGGACTGTTTGTATACCTGGAAGCAATGTCACTTGGTATTACAGGCCCCGTGCACGGATTTAAAAAGATTTAGCAGAATCCTACAACCTCTATTCATTTAACTTTTGATAATCCTGTCTAAAAAGATTACCAAACACTAACTTCATTTCACTAACTTCAGTTTAAATGACTTCCTTCAAAGGCCCGGAATGACCAAGAGATACACAAGTATCAGGATATCGTTCCTTCTTCTGTCCTTTATACCTCTTCAAATACTGCCGTAATTATTTGTAAGCTGTGTGACTCCGCTATACCACACCTACCACCGTGCCTGGCCAGAAAAGACAGAATAAATGGCTGCTCATGAAGAGTGAAAGGAATTGATCATTTTGAGAATGCCGGGTGAGATTCTGCAGAAGGATCTGTTTCCAAATCCAGCGTAGGGGGTGAAGTGCTGAAATTTCAGAGCTGAATGATCATTTTGCTTTGAAAACAGTCTGCCCAGTTATCTACCTGAAGTTCTGGATATAGGTATAATCCTCTTCTTTCTGCACGAGACGTGATTTCACTATTGTATCTCGTAGCCCGAACTTCTGCATGGATAAAATGTGAGCCTTGTCTGATACCATGATAGTGGAGGAGCGGACCATGTCGGTGATTTCACACTTGGATTTATTCTGTCTAGAAAAACAAACAGACAAAACTTTATCACATTCTGATGAATTCCCCATGACAAAATACATGAACATGAAGCTAGAAGTTTCCACACACAAGTTGTCTGAGTCACAGAAGAGGAACAGAGGCCAAAGTCAAATGTATTTACTAAAACAAACAAATAAACAAACAAAAAAACCCACTACATCTGTGTGCAATTAAGTAAATTTGTATGCTGTTGAATATATAGCACATTGGTCCAGAGATTTTTTTTTCTTTTTTTTAAAGATTTTATTTATTTATTTGACAGACAGAGATCACAAGCAGGCAGTGGGGGGGGTGGTGAAGCAGGCTCCCCGCTGAGCAGAGAGCCCAA
Organism: Martes martes; assembly: GCF_963455335.1. Classification (NCBI taxonomy): domain Eukaryota; kingdom Metazoa; phylum Chordata; class Mammalia; order Carnivora; family Mustelidae; genus Martes; species Martes martes. The sequence goes on along the minus strand of NC_137891.1, from coordinate 162,735,439 downwards.
AGCGGGGCTCAATCCCAGGACCCTGAGATCATGACCTGAGCCAAAGGCAGAGGCTCAACCCACTGAGCCACCCAGGTGCCCCTGGTCCGGAGATTTTCTGATAGAGATCTCAGATCGGAGGGGACCTTAAAGACATTCTGATCTAATCCCTTCCTTTCCCAAATACGAAAAATAAGATCTAGCACCACCCACCCAGCTGGATGGCAGCAGAGTAGGGACTAGAACCCAGATGTGACAGTACTCTTTCTAGACCCTACTGCCTCATGCAACGAGACTATAAAACTATCCAGATCCTTTGACTTGACAATTCTACTGTAACTCTTTCCCACAGGAATAATCCGAAATAAAAGAAGAGCAATGAAAGTTCGTATTTCACGATTATTTACGTAGTTTTAATAGCCAAACTAACAATTATTCAAATGCCAACATTTAAAGTCAAGCAAAATTTTAAAATTGACATATTTATCTAACAGAAGCCCAATAAAAGTGCAAGAAACTTTTGCTGAACATTACTTAATGAATTAAGAGATATAGAGTACTTGCAACAACTTCTGGCCACAGAATTATCTGACATCATATCATCAAGTACATACGAATTACAGCCATGTAAAAATGTATCTATGTAACCAAAATGCCTCCACGTGAACTGAGCATGACAGATCCAGCTACACTTAAAGTTCAGGGATTGTTCCTTTCTGCTTAAGTGCATAAAAATACGGACACAAGCAAGTTTTTTTATCTTAACCAGCTGTTTCTGGCTATGAGCAGCAGGGGGCACTGGTGTACAGACTAAATATAAGAGCACATCAGGAAAAAGAAAAGTAAATAAAAACAGAAAAAAAAGAAGTATCGGGGGCCTGGGTGGCTCAGTTGGTTGGACAACCGCCTTCCGCTTGGGTCATGGTCCTGGAGTCCTGGGATCCAGTCCCGCACTGGGCTCCCAGCTCCACAGGGAGTCTAATTCTACTTCTGACCTTCTCCCCTCTCGTGCTTTCTCTCACTGTTTCTCTCTCAAATAAATATTTTTTAAAAATTAAAAAAAAAAAGAAGTATTTCAGAGTCAGGAAACTCCTAAGAGAATGTGAGGGAGAAATAAAAATGTTTCTAATCTTCTAGATGTCTAAGGTAGAGTTAGATTGCCAGTTTCAAATCCTAGATGGGCTACTTGCTAGTTCTGGATCTTGTGTAAATAATATAAAGTCTCTTCACCTGCAGCGGTAAAACATAGAAGACCATGGTACCTATCTTTTAGGTCAAAATAAGATAATCCAGGTAAAAGCATGGGGCCTGCGTACACAGTAAATGCTCAATGAATGTCCAACATTTCTTAAACCAGCTACCCTGGGACAACTTACATCACACACAGCAATGGTCTCAGTTCTCTATTGAGGAGAACTTTGGCCCTAGGACGTACAAATGAATGGACAGCCGCATTACCTTGTGAGTAAGCTGTCTGGTGTATCCTGAGCGCAAGAGCTTGGGTCCACAAGCAGGCCTCTCTTATCTGACCGTGAATCATCAAAGTCAGAAGCACCTAAGGCGAAGGGGAAGGAATGAAAACAGGCTTACACAGACTTGAACATAGAGACCACAGCTTCTCCAACTGTTGTCTACGAATCACTGGTTGTGCACATAATGCTTGAAAGCATAGGTAAGGTGGATGGTGGTACCTTGTGAAGCACGAGAGAGAGGGCGAAAAAAACAAGCATTTCATCCAGAGATCTTTACTTCTGAAAACGTAACTATCTCAGCTGGTCCGACTTCCTTTTCCTAGAGACGGAGTGCCTTATAGAAAGAATAAAAACTATGCAAGCTGCAAACCTAAGTTCCTTCACCGGCTCTACTATTTACTGACCTTCTGACTTCAGGCAAGTCATCCAACCTCTCTCAATCTCAGTGACTTGACGTGCCCTGCCCTTCTCACAGGTTTATTGCCGGGATCAAATAGTTGACACATGAGTAAGCATTTTGGAGGCGACACGGCATATTATGAAATATAAGATAGTGATCTCATTTCCATTTACTCCAAGTGGAACTTCAAGTTCAAGGAGGAGAGAGCCAATGGTCAGAGGTCTGACACTGGAAAGGGTCTAAGTGTTAGAGAATAGCCTGTCATTGTTAATAAATTGCCTCAAAAACAAAAGAGCAAACCAAGGACTTTTAATAAATAAATACTTTGGGACAGTTGTTAAACCAAGATAAACCTGAAAAGGAAAAGTAATCTCCAATAGCTTCTTTGCTCCTTAAAAGCCCAATCTCTCATCCACAGAAAACAGAATGGAGAGGCCACAGAACCGGGCTGCTTCAACATACAAGTTACAAGGAGCACTGTAGGCATGAACCATCACGAAAGAATTCTGCCCTGAAGACTATTACTAAACATGGATTTTTCGACCATGCATTCACAGGAACCAGAACACACACACACACACACACACACACACACACACACACACAAATTTGAAACGTGAAAATAATGACATTTCAATACGCCAACCACCAAGGCCTTTCAATTTTGTTTCCTGAATGCCACTCAAATCAATATAGTCCAATGTGACCCTATTACCCATGTTACCAACATCTCCCTGGAATGACTTCAAACTAATCTCCGGGCCTCCCTTCTTACCCCACCATCTCTGACCCAATTTCTACACTGCGGCCAAAGGATTTTTTTAAAAACGAAGGCTAATCACATCACTTAAGACACTTTAAAAGTTTCCCATTGAATAAACTTAAACCTCCCAGTATGGCTGCCAAGTCTCCCTTCAGTCCGGATCCCACCTGCCCACTTGCATGTCTCACCACAGTCCTCTGCCTCCCATCCCCTTGAATGCCACAGTCTATTAAAGTTACTGCAGTTACACCACAATCCCATCAGAAACCCACTTCCTTCTTTCATTTTGCTTTACATGGCTAACTCCTACCCATCCCGGGACCAGGGGTGAGCAAACTTCTCTGCAAAAGGCCAGAGCATAAATGTCCGAGGCTCTGCAGGCCAAACGGTCTTCATCACAACAATCTGACCCTGTTGTCACAGTGTGAAGAAGCCACGAGCATGGCTGTGTTCCAGGAAAACTTTATTTATGGACACTGAAATCTGAAGATTACATAATTTTTACATGTCACAAAATATGAATCTTTTTAAAATTCTTTTCAAACATTTAAAACTATGAAAACTATTCTTAGCTCCCAGGCTGTAAAAAAAAAAAGCAGGCAATGAGCTGGACTTGGCTCATGGACTGTACTTAGCTGAGTCCTGCTATAGACCACATGTCAGGGGTCATGTCTTCGAAGATGCCATCTCTAACTCCCCCTAGATCAGGCCAGATACCCTGCCACTGGTGTCCCACAGCTCCCTGCATGTCTCATTAGAGCCTCAACTGCTGTGTATTATAATGTTCATCCCCCAGTTAGACTGGAAGCTTACTGAGGATAAACTATGTCTGATTTATTCATCACTGCATCTCCATCACCCAGCACATAAAAAGCAGTTCAATCATTCAACAATTCAACAGAAAATACTGGATGAACATGGATTCCTTATGTGTCATAAAAATACGTAACATCTAAGCTCAAGTCTGTAGCCTTCTTTTGGAATATCTCAGGTCATCTTCCCATTGTCTTCAGTATACAACAAAAATAAGAAAGACAGGGTTTCTGGAATTCTACAGCTCCATGGTTCACCAAATGATTTCTGAGAACTAAATCCCCAACTGTATTCTACCTCTCTTGCTTTACTCTCACTGAACTCTAAAGCTTAGAGAACCAAGGGACCAGAGTTAATAAATGGCATACTGAGAAACCTTTAAAAATGGCTGAAATCCAAAAAACTGACAATACCAATTGCTGGCAAGGATATTGAGCAACAGTAATTCTCATTTACTGATTGTAAGAACGGAAAATGGTACAGCCACTTTGCAAGCAGTTTGGTAGTTTCTTACAAAGCTAAACATAGCCTTACCATAGGATCCAGCAATCACACTGTTAGATATTTATCTATTTGAAGGTTTATGTCCATATAAAAACCAGCACATAACTTTAAAAAAAGGGGGGGGCACCTGGGTGGCTCAGTGGGTTAAGCCTCTGCCTTCGGATCAGGTCATGATCTCAGGGTCCTGGGATCGAGCCCCACGTCGGGCTCTCTGCTCAGCAGGGAGCCTGCTTCCCCTCTCTCTCTCTGCCTAGCTCTCTGCCTACTTGTGATCTCTCTCTCTCTGTCAAATAAATAAATAAAATCTTAAAAAAAAAAAAAGATTTTATGGGGCGCCTGGGTGGCTCAGTGTTTATTAAAGCCTCTGCCTTCGGCTCAGGTCATGATCCCAGAGTCCTGGGATCAAGACCCACATCAGGCTCTCTGCTCAGCAGGGAGCCTGCTTCCCTTCCTCTCTCTGCCTACTTGTGACCTGTCTGTCAAATAAATAAATAAAATCTTAAAAAAAAAAAAAGATTTTATTTATTTGAGAGAGAGAGCGAGCATGAGGAGGGAGAAGGGCAGAGGAAGAGGGAGAGGAACAAGCAGACTCCCCACTAAGCACAGAGCCCAACACAGGGCTCAATCCCAGGACCCTGAGATGACAACCTGAGCCAAAGTTAGATGCTTAACTGACTGAACCACCCAGGCGCCCCTACAGTGGCTTTATTCATACTCACAAAAACTGAAAGCAACCAAGATGTCCTTCAATAGATGACCGGATAAACAAACAATGGTTTATCTATATAATGAAATATATTCATTCAGCAATAAAAAATAAAAAATAAATAAAATTTTAAAATTTTTTTAAAAATTCAGCAATAAAAAATGAGCCCCAAGTCACAAAAAGGCATGAATGAATCTTAAATGCATATTGTGAGGTGAAAGAAGTCATTGCGAAGAGGCTCCACACTGCAGGACTCCAATTACACATTACAGTAAAGCAAAACTCTAGAGATGGTAAGCAGTGGGTGGGTAAGGATTAAGTAAGTGACGCACAGGGGACTTTTTAGGGCAGTGAAACTATTCTGTGAGAAGCTGTAAGGGTGGATACATGACACTATCCATAGGCTTCAAAACCCACAGAACTTTATAGCACACAGTAATGTATGCAAATTCTTAAAAAATCATTTTGAAGATCAAAGGATCCTGGAGTGAAATGTAGAAAATGACAAAAGAATCTAACTATATTACAAATGTATGAAACAGCCTCACTGAGGGGGGACAGAGGAAAAAAGTGCTGACTTTAATAGCTTTGGAAATGAGTGGAATCTGTAAGACTAAAGGCAAAATGAACTGTTCCTAAGCACTCTACTCTAGCTGATAATGCTGTTTCCCACAGGGACATGGGTTAACAATTCTAAAGCCGCTATACATGGATCCTGGAATTTAACACATAAGAAAATGGAGAGAGTTGGGACGCCTGGGTGGTTCAGTGGGTTAAAGCCTCTGCCTTCGGCCCAGGTCATGATCCCTGGGTCCTGGGATCGAGCCCTGCATCGGGCTCTCTGCTCGGTGGGGAGCCTGCTTCTCTGCCTATTTGTGATCTCTCTCTGTCAAATAAAAAAAATTTTTAAAATAAAGAATCTTTAAAAAAAAATGGAGAGTGGATTGTGGGAGCCAGGTTTCTCATTGCTGGAGTGGGAGGTTCCAGATAAACAAGTAGAGGCTAGAATGATCCATGTGGTAATGGGTTAGAATTGGAGATATCAGCATGAGTTCATGTTTACCTAATATAGATACATATGGTTACGTGTAGAAATATAGAGATACACACATTTAAGTATACACATGTAATTTCCTTGTGCCATCTGCTAAGAGGGCCTAGAAGCAAGGACACACCAGTAGCAAGGACCAAACTTTAATACCAATCTTTCCAATACCATTCTCCAATAAAAGGACAGGAGCTCCTTGAGATATGGTTATTTTAGGACTGGGGTAGGCAATATACAAGACGGAGCATCTTCCAGTGTCAGAAAACAAGAAAGTACTTTAAAAAACTCCAAAAATAAAAATACCCACAATGATGAGGGTATGTCAAAGGGACACAGGAGCCAACCGGAAGAACTCCAATGGTCACAGGTTGAACAGTTTGAGCAATGAAATAAAGCAATATTGGATTATAATTCAAACTACAAAAGAAATATCCATCAATCCATACTGCTATAAATAACTGAATTAAAAAAAAATAAATGGAGGCAACCCTCTCGGGTCCCCTGCCTCTTTGGGAGCTTTATACTATCACTCAATAAACTTTGCTTTGGGGAGCTTGGGTGACTCATTTGGTTAAACATCTGCCTTTGGCTCAGGTCATGATCCCAGGGTCCTGGGATCGAGCCCCGCATCGGGCTCCCGGCTCTGCAGGGAGCACGCTTCTCCCTCTCCCTCTCCCCCTGCTTGTGCTCTCACGCTCTCTCTGACAAATGAATAAATAAGTAAAATTATTTTTTAAATATTTTTATTTATTTATTTGACAGATCTCAAGTAGGTGGAGAGGCAGGCAGAGAGAGAGGAGGAAGCAGGCTCACCGCTGAGCGGAGAGCCCGATGCGGGGCTTGATCCCAGAACCCTGGGATCATGACCCAAGCAGAAGGCAGAGGCTTTAACCCACTGAGCCACCCAGGCGCCCCTAAGTAAAAATATTTTTAAAAAATAAAAATAAATGGAGGAGAAAAGACAAATCTCCCATGAAGAAATCCGGATAATGCAGGTGAATATTCTTGCCTTCAAAGAGGCGGAACCTAACTCCCCACTACTGTACCACCAGCAGCTGTGTTAAGGTTACTGACAACCTTCATGTTGCCAAATCCAGCGATCAGTTCCCAGTTTTCAGCTGAGTCCACTCCAACCTCCCCCAGCAGCTCTTGATAGAAACCTCTCTCTCCCCCAGTAAATACTTCATTTCTGAAGGCTCCTTTTTCCCTCCATGGACCCCCACGCCCCACCCCCAGGAATGAGTCCGGGCAAAGCCCTGGCCAGAGATGGCTTCTCCAGCTACACTCTTTCCCAGGTAGGTGATCTCACTTAGTCTCAGAGTTTTAAAGATTTTATTTATTTGACAGAGATCACAAGTAGGCAGAGAGGCAGGCAGAGAGAGAGGGGGAAGCAGGCTCCCCGCTAAGCAGAGAGCCCGATGCGGGGCTCGATCCCAGGACCCTGAGATCATGACCTGAGCCAAAGGCAGACGCTTTAACCCACTGAGCCACCCATGCGCCCCAGTCTCACAGTTTTAAACACCACCTCCATGCTGACCACTCCCAGTCTCCATGCTCCAGCCTTTCACCTGAGCTCCAGACTGTTCTGTGCTGCTTCCCCCCTTAGGCTTCTTCACCTCGGTAGACAGAACCATCACTGGACCAGCTGCGCAGAACAGAAACCTGAGACTCATTTGTGACTCCTCTTTCTTCACCTGATTCCCACGGCTAATTCATCAGCAATTCAGCCAAGGTCTACCTTCAGAAACATACCTGGAATCTCTCACCACAGCAGCTTCCTAACTGTTCTTAACTTCCACCCTTACACACTCCTGCCGTTAGTTTTCTAGAGAGGGCCAGAGTGAAAAGAAGGTGCTTACAACTTTCAAGTCGCTTCCCACACCTCAGAATAAAATTTGGTGCCCTGAGAGAGTTGAGAAGGCCCTCCCGAAGCTGGCCCCCACACCACGCTGGCCCCATCCACCACGCTCTCCCTCACTCAGTCTGCTCTGGCCACATCTCCTTTCCTGCTATTCTTGGGCATGTCGAGCTCACTCCTAACTCAGAGACTTTGCTCTTGCAGATCCCTCTGCCTGGAATGCTTTTCCTTCAGATCTCTGCGTGACTCTGCATTTCATTCAGGGCTCTGCTCAGATCTCAGAGGCCGTGCCACCCTATCTAAACAGCCCCCCACCAACCCCACGTCACTCTATCCCCTTACTCCAGAGCTTCCAGATTCCTCTGTCCACAGCACCCTTACTGCCACAGTGATTTTTTTTCAAAGAGCCTCGAGGCCAAAAGAAGTACTGACCAGTGCTGTTCAAGTAGTTAGGGCCAAAATAAAATCGCCGATTATTTAACTCCTAACAACTTAAGTAGCACTTTGAAAATGAATACCCATAAATAGGAGGAAAAGATACTATTTCTATTTCCTTTGAAATAACCAGAATTACCGACTAAGGAGATGGCTATGCAGGTTGAGCACTGCACACCCTCTCAAACCTTGGAATCCAAGGGGACACTGCCTACGATGTGCCACATTGATTTGAGCCTGGTACTTGCTTGTGATCCCAGCAACCACCCAACCCAGCTTCGCAAAGATACCGTGTCACCAAAAGAAATGCAGCACCATCTAATGTTGAAGCTGTGAACTACTTTGAGCTAGAAGGTCAGTGTTCCAGCAGACATGACAGGTATCTCTGTCATGTCCCACAGTGGGATGTGTCCCAACTCTAACGTGTCGCACTGTGAATTCCCTGCACAACGCCGGGGAGCCACAGTACACTGTCTGGGAACCACAATCCTGTTACCTCTTTCCTCTTAGTACTAATACCATTTGATATCATATCTCATGAGTATTCCTCAGCTTATTGGAGGCTATGCCCCCTGAAAGGTAAGCTCTGGAAGGCAGGAGCCTTGTCCTCATGCTCTTTCCCAGGTATCTGGATCAGGGCCTGGCTTATAGTAACTACTATAATGTTAAATGCAAACAAGTATCAGGAAACGTAAGCTGAAGCCTAGCTGTGACATTATCTTCCTGTGTGACAAGTTCCTTCTTTGGGTCTCAGTTTCTTCGTCTACAAAGTAGGAACTTCAGGGGCCTTATGATGGGCCAAGGCAAATTAAGGACTAAGGGTTAGAGCTCTGTTCCTGCATCAGTGCTTCCTAAGATCTTGTTTTGAGGGGGCGGTTCCCACTAACAGCCTGATTGAAAGGACATCTCCTGAGGACAAGTGGTGTGTCCTGATGGATTCAGCTGCTGTCCATGAGCAGACTGGAAAATCGCCCTGCAGACCTACATCGACGTGTCTGCCGCAGGACCCAGTCCAGCAAGGACAAGAACATCTTCATTCCTCACTCTGTGCATGGAAACTTTAAGGCATGATTTGGGGGATTTCCAGCCACAAGGCAGTCTTCTCGGAATCTCTTCTCCCCTGAATCTAGCACGGAAGCTGGCTGTCAGCGGCTCTTTGCCAAATTTACCATCATGTAGCCCCACGGTTCCTTCTTGACCACAGCTTCCTGTCCTTCCTCCTCTCCTGCTTCCCTACTCCTACTCTGCCCTTTTTCCAACCTCAGACCTCCATTCCTTTGTCAGTCAATCTAACAGCTGACATCTGGGTTTTTCCTTTCTTCCCACGTTTGTCCTCCAAGTCCTATAAATCCTCTCTCTTGAATATTTTTATACCTGACCCTCTTCCCTACCCCTAAAGTCATGCCTTAGGTTAGGCCCTTATCGTTTCTGGAAAGCACATTATCTCCCCTCTCCAGTCCATTCTGCCACCATCTTGAAGAAAACCCAAATCTGAGCAGGTCATTCCTGTGCCTCAAATCCCACAATAACTTCTATCACCCGTGCAATAAACCCCAAACCTCAGAGTATTACATACAAAGACCTTTGTAATTAGCCCAGACTCCCTTTCCAGCCCCATCTCCTGCCACCCTCCCCCAAACGAGTCACAGCAAAATGACTTCTCTCTTTGCACGCTGCCTCCTCACCCACACCCCTGACCCTAACCACCCCCCAATCCCACCTCCATGGGGTGAGTTTCAGTCATCCTTGCAGACTCAGCTCGGGATTCACCTCCTTCAAAAGGTCTTCTCTGGCCCTCATATCTTCACACACCCAGGGTTTGCCTTGGCAAGGGATTTGTCATAATGGAAACATAACTGTTTAACTCTTTCTGCCTCCCTTCTTTAGCTAGACCACAAGCTTCCTGGGAGCAGGAGTTGCTTTTTCTCTGTGGCCCTCGGCTCACCACAATTTATGGAACATATCAGGCAGCCAGTAGACACACACTGAACAAATACCCACAGGGCAGAGAGCAAGCTCAGCATCATTTCTGGTTATTTATTTATTTATTTGTTTTTATTTAAATTCAATTTTGTTTTTAATTAAAGATTTCCATTTGTTTGAGAGAGAGAGCAGAGTGAGAGAGAGAACACAAGCAAGGGGAGTGGCAGGCAGAGGGAGAGGGAGAAGCAGACTCCCCGCTGAGCAGGGAGCCCGACTGGGGCAATCCCAGGACCCTGCGATCATGACCTGAGCCAAAGGCAGCAGACACTTAACCAAGCCACCCAGGTGCCCCCTGGGTGCTTTTCTGATGACCATCTTTCACACCTACAAGTGAGACCATGTCCCTGAAGAGCCTATGGAGGAAGTAGGTCAACCATAGTAACAGCTTGATCTGGTATTTAAAACTGCAGAAGTGTTGTTCTTCTTGCAAATTCTGTACATTGCACTGCACAGCTTATAGACCACGCCCCCTCTCCCGTGCTTGGCTAAACAGATGACAATGCCCCTGGAGGCCCCTTCCTTAGCCCAAGCAGCAACAGAGCCTAAAACAGATCCTCCAATTCCTGATCTGAAACCCAAATTCCAGTGACCTTGGAATTCATAATTCGGGGGATTTTATTAATTTATTTATTTTAGATTTTTTACTTATTTATTTGACAGAGAGAGACAGAGAGAGAGTGCACTAGTTGGGGGCAGGGAGGAGAAGCAGGTTCCTCATGGAACAGGGACCCCAAAGCAGGATGCGATCCCAGGACCCTGGGATCATGACCTGAGCCGAAGGCAGATGCTCAACTGACTGAGCCGGCCAGGTGCCCCAGCATTTGGGGGACTTTGGAAAGCTAATATGTTACCTACGCTGCCTATAATACAATACCCCAGGCAGAGTCTGAGGCGACACCAAGGAATCGAGCACTTTAATATTTCCACAATGCAACTCAGGAGTAGTCATATGCGGTGGGATAAAGAAAGCCTATAAATAGCCTCATGTCAGTCCAAGCAAGTCTTACTGCCAAACTGAGCTTGGGCCAAACTTGCAAAAAAAAATTTTCAGTCTTTAGAGCTTTTAGGACTTCAAAACTGCTGATAAGGGAATGAAGATGGCAGTTAAGGGCATGGCCTGACATAGCTACATACATCAGAAAGGAATAGAGTGTGTCTGTGCACATATAAAACAGGCTTATAAATATACCTATACATTTCACAGACATATACATACACACATTAGAGAGCCTGGAAGGGGAGAAACCAAAGGGTCAACAGTTGTCATTTCTCCGTGGTAGGACTTTGTTTGCTTTTTGCTTATAGGCACTTTCAAAGTTAGCCACGATGTGTATTTTATTTATATACGTCTATCACAGGCTTTGAAATCAAAGACCCAGATTCCATTTTTGACTCTGCCACTCATTAGCTCTATGACTCTGGGCAAGTCACTAACTTCTAGTCACTAACTTCAAGTCACTAACTTCTCTAAGCTTAGGCTCCTCCACTGACCAGAGATAACAGTGTATCTGCCCTCTATGGTTGCCATCTTCTCTTCCTACGGTTAACTGGAGCCTCTCCCTCCCTGCAAGGCCAAAAGGAGCTCTAGAAGCCAAACCAGACCTATTGTAGGCCCCGATCTTCAAAACCAAGACAGGAGGCAAGGTCTCAATCCCAACATCTCGTGGCCAGGCCTATCACCGACCTGGGGTGGGGGCTTTTTTCTCAAACAGAACATCACACAAGGGAAAAAAAGTAAATTCAAACCCAAATCCAAGTACCAGACTTCTTTCCAGAATTGTCTGTGAGGCAGCAACATTCTTTCTTTCTTTTCTTTCTTTTTTCTTTTTCCCCAGCAACATTACTTCTTAATTCGGTTGCCCCTTCTATCTCCCCTTCTTGCTCCATTTCCTCCTACAAGTCCCCTAGTTATCTGGAGGTACTCCCCAAGATCTAGACCAGCACAGTCCGACAGAACTTCCTGTGACAGCAGAAATGTTCTACAACTTCACTGCCTGAAACAATAGCCACTAGCCACACTGAAACACTTGAAATGTTCGTAGAGCGAATGAGAAACTGGATTTTTATCTTATTTACCTAAATGAAATGTAAATAGCCACGTGTGGCCGCCAGAGAGAGTCGTGCAGATGTAGGTTGCGCTCCTTCTCTTCCACGAGAATCCTCAATCATCACAGTCCACTCCAAACGGAGCTGTCCAGCTCTGCCTGAGCGCAGTCCTGTCACCATCTACATCTCCACCCGGCATCCTATGTTGATCCGTCCCAGGGAAAGCTGTCATTGGACTGCTGGACCCTCTCTCTCTGAGCTCTCCCTTGTCACCTGCACCTGCCCCATCCCCGCCAGCCCGGTGGGGATACAATCCTGCCATCCGCTCAACCCTCTCACTGGGCCTCCAGAGCCGATGGCCTCATTCCTAAGGCTGCCTTCTCCCAGGCCATCCTCTCCTCAACTTGTCACCACAAGAGTCTCCCGCTACAGGATCTTCTCCCTTCCCCCTACTCAGCTTTGTGTCTGGAGGTGGCCAGACTGAACTCTGGTTTCCTGTCTCCCGGCTCCAAAGCTTTCGGCGCTGCACTGCTGCCCGCAGGTTAAGATGCAAACTGGTTGAACCAGCAGATGAGACCCTTTGCAAATTGGCCCTCCTCCCCAGCTCGGGGCTCCACCACCTAGAAACAGCCCCATCAAAACAGCCACAACAGCCAGGTTCAGCGGCCAGGTTCACTGTGTGTGCCACCCTCACACCTGCCTCTAGGGTGAAGCCCCTCTCCCTCACGAGGCCCCACTCCCACTGCCATGCTAGTCCTCGGTCTCATTTCTCCAACTTCTTGAGACCTTCTTGTCCACAGAACTTGTGTGGCCCTCTAAGAGAAATTAGAGTGTTTGGGGAAAGAAGTCTTGGGCTTTGGAATAAAACAGTCCTGGCTCTGTCACAGACTCCATTCATTACCTTGTATGAAACCTCAAGCAAATTACTTAATTTGTTTCCTTATTTGCAAAGTGCAGATGACACCACCGAACTTACAGAGGAGCCAAAGGAATAACCAAATGAAACCTAAGTGGGTCAAGAGCCTAGCACAATGCTTGGTACACAGCAGACGAGCAGGAACAGTTAGTGCTTTTCCCTCTCCCACTTGCCCCCACAACACTCCTAACCCCCCACTGCCCTGATCATAAAGCCTACCATTTATCAAGTACCCTCTAATTGCCACGGATTCTCCTAAGTGCTTCTCTGTTACTTCCAATTATTGGCTTCTTTTTGCAAATAAGGATACTGAGGCCCACAGCAGAGAGCAGACGCACCCAAGGACACAGAACCAAGCCAGTAAACGGCACAAGTGATATTAAAGCCCAGATCTGCCTGCCTCCACAGTCTCCCCCTCTGCAAGCACGAGCACATCTTCGATGAAACCGTCAACTTGTAGAGGTAAGTTCTCTATGAGCCTGTCTGGATAACAAAGCAAAAGTACTACTATGGTGTCCACCGGGTGTGTGGGTGTGTGGCTGTCAGTGCTGGGTGGAGGCCGAGCCCTACCCTTGCTGAGCATCTACCAGACAGGTCTGGGAGGACCCTGCCTATCTTCTCAGCTACTAGCCTTCGCATTCCTTTTCCAGCACACTAGAAGAACTGGCAAAACCATGGGAGAAAAATACCTCACGATTCAAACTGTCAGCAGTGAGTGAGCTGGTTCAGTGCTTATCAGTGACACTGCACTGTGTACACAGGGGGCCATGCCACGCACTGTCGCAGCCTACGACGGCAACACGTAGTGGCAAGGGATACACTCAGCTGGGGTGCCTGGGTGGCTCAGTAGGTTAAGCCTTTGCCTTCGGCTCAGGTGGTGGTCTCAGGGTCCTGGGATCGAGCCCTGCTGAGCAGGGAGCCTGCGTCCCACCCCCCCTCTGCCTGCCTCTCTGCCTACTTGTGATCTCTTTCCTGTCTAATAAATAAATAAAATCTTTTTAAAAAAGAGAGAGAGAGAGAGATACACTCAACTGACAGGAAAATAAACAGATCCAGATCCAACTACCCAGAATCCAAGTCAAGGCTGTGTTAATGACAGTGATAGTACCACTATCGTGAATGATATTAATAGCGAATACTTAGGGCTTACTACATGCCAGGCATGGCTTTAAATGCTCTCCATTTATTTAATCTTCACAGCTACTCCAGCAGTAAGTGCTATTATTATCTGCACTTTACAGACCAGAAGGTAAATACAAAGATCTTCAGTAACTTGCCACAGAACACAGAAATAATAAATGGCAGGTCTAGGAGTCAAACCCAGGGAATCTGGGTCCAGGGTTTGTGCTTTTAACCAGTAAACTATATTAACTATCAGAAAAACGAGAAGTTCAGAAAACATTTCTGGCAAAAGAAACAATTTCAGTACAATGATATGGCATTATGGTATCCTCAGAAAAAAGGAATAATAAGTAGGCTAAACAAGTAGAAAGGAAAAATTTTGTTTCAGAAGCATTAGGGGAGACGAAAGGATGAGGGCTCAAGCATTAGACGCGAACTGACAGCTGGAGTTCTGTTCTCAACTCTGTCACTGACCAGTGAGTGATCACAGGCACGTTACCTACCCTCTCTGAGCCTCAATCTCTCCATCTGAGAAATGGATATCCTCTTACTGTACTTTTATGGCACAGTGTGAGACCCACAGACCCATAGTAAGCACTTAATAAATGGTAACTGCTAATAATAATAGTTCACATACATTTTTATAAACAAATTTTTATTTTAAAGGATTTGTTAGTAATACATATATACTAGTAATATATAGCCAAAGTGTTAAGACTTTGAATGCCATGTAGAGTTTGGATTTTACTCTATGATAAACCAGAGCTAGGAGGTGCCTGACTGGCTATTGGAAGAGCAGGTGACTCCTGATCTTGGGGTGGTGAGTTTGAGCCCCATGTGGGGCATGGAGTCTACTTAAAAAAAAAAAAAAAAGGTGGGGGGAGCTATGTAAATAGCGCACAATGCAGGAAATCCTGGAGAAAAGCCTGTAACACAGGGCACTCAGCATTACAAACAATGGAAAGAATCAATTTTTCCTATTTCAGCCTAGCCACCACCCAAACAGTTCTGTTACTTTCTTAAAAGTTGAGTAACTATGCTTCTTCATTTTCTCTTCTTTTCTTTTCTTCCTTTAGAGATCTCTAAAAACATATCCTGTGTCCTACAAACTGACAAGCCCTGGATTCAAGCTCCAATCTGCACCCTGTGCAAATCCGACTTGGGTTGGCAAGGGCTAACCATGACCAGTTCAGCTTTCTTTCTTTCTTATTTTTTTTTTAATATTTTATTTATTTATTTGACAGAGGGATAGAGAGCACAAGTAGGCAGAGCTGCAGGCAGAGGGAGAGAGAGAAGCAGGCTCCCCACTGAGCAGGGAGTGGCATGCGGGGCTCGATCCCAAGGTCTTGGGATCGTGACCTGAGCCAAAGGAAGATGCCTAACCGACTGAGCCACCCAGGCACCCCCCAGTTCAGCTTTCAAGGAGGAAGACTCCAGTGCAACCACTTCACAGCAACAGGTTATAGTGGTGACAGACCACTAGACAGATGACGTGACTTTTTCCCTCCATGCTCTCCTTTCGCTGGACCTTCTGTGAACTGTCTGGGTCTGGCCATACAGCTAAAAGAGAAGTGGCAAGAGCAAACCAGGAAGGGAGGGAAGAGAAGTTCAGAGCATGCTCAGAGAGGAAGGGGGCAGGAGTTGCTCACGTGACTTAAGCACTTCAGGGGATGAACTGCCTGGGTCGCTATAGCTCAAAGTCACAGACATTTTTTGAGCACCTACTGATGTGCAAGGCTGAATCTGGCTGGCATTTGGGGGAGGCGGGGAGAGGATGCAAAAATGCTAAGAACAGCAGGTTCAAGCTTGTAAAAATGTAGCTGAACGAGCAGTCAACAAAGATGAAAACGCAAAGGGCTTTATCCAAAAATTACAAGCAGTCAAGTTTGAAGAAGAGGAAATGAAGGTGAGCTGGGGCAGATAAGACTAGATAAGATAAGAGAGGGCTGAAGCCAGGCTGTGCAGGACTTGAACAGCCATGTGGACACGAGGAAGTGGCAAAACACTCAAGTTCACATACAAAATAGTAGGGTATGATAAAAGTTAGAGTCTAAGGAGATCCCTACAGAGAAGAAGGCTTAAGGTTAGGAAGGCTTGTAAGGAAGCCACTGGGTTCATTCAGGTAAGAGGCTACTTATATGAACTATGGAACTTTAAATTTTTTAATTTTTCAAAAATTTTTAATTGCAGAAAAAGAATGGATAGAATGTGGTTATTAGGAGAGGAGAGGGAAGAGTCCAGGATGACTGAGGTTTTTAGTGACTGTATTAACAGAAAAGAAACTGGAGGGAGGACAGAAGAAAGATGATGAGTGGCTACCTGGAAGAAACCAGCCTAGGATAGGCCCTGAAGAGAGCAGCCAGTTTCTAGGCTCTGGGAAGTGCGCATTTGCAATTCCTGAATGTGTTTCCCAAAAGGAAGCACCTCTAAATAATTCAGAGTTTCTCTCCCTCCCTCTTCCTCCGACCCTCTCCTCAAATACATAAATATTGATAAGTAAATAAATAAAGGGACGCCTGAGTGTCTCAGTTGGTAAAGCACCTAACTTTGGCTCAGGTCATGATCTTGGGCTCCCTACGCAACACAACGGGGAGTCTGCTTCTCCCTCTCCCTCTGCCTGCTGCTCCCCTGCTCAGGCTCTCTCTGTGTCAAATAAATAAACAAAATCTTTAAATAAATATCTAAATAATTCAGAGGTGATCTTTTAGGAGGCAAACATTTGCTCCCCTTGTATAGATGGAAGAAAGGAAAGTCAATAGACACAGCTAATATTATACCAAGGTGAAATAAGGAAAATAAAAATTTAAATATCCAGGCCACTTAGCCACACACTTTGTTCAAATCCTCATCATTCATCCAGCTTCGGCTAGCCTAAGCATCATCTGTGGTAAAGCCTACAATTTGTTACAGTATATTTTAAGCAGCAAAGAAAACATGCGAGTCAGCTAACTTCTATGTTCCAACACTGTCTTCCCTCTAATAAATATTGATGCCTCTCTTCCTGAACCTTCCGTCCCTGAGGAATTTTCTGTGCAGAGCTCTACTTCTAAGTGAATGTTTGTGGGTCACTTCTCTTGCTCTAGACTCCCACTGTAGAATTCCAACAGAAACTGTTTTCTGAGGGAAAGAAAAGTAGGGGTGGGGGGCTCTCCTGTTCTAGAAAGGAACACAAGGTTAAATGGGACAAAGAGGGAAAATAGAGAAGGGAACAACAAAAGGAGGAAGAAAAAGAAGCACAGTTCTCTTTTGTTTAAAGAAACAAGGTGATTCAAACTCATTTGCTTAGAAGCCAGTGGAGCTTCCCACAAAGGCACAGACAGAGAGAGAGGATGGGCGATATTCCCACCTGCAGAAACATCTAAGAGAATTCTTTTTCTCCACGCTAAAAGGACATGTTGATCACAGAGATTTTACTTACTGAAAGAGAGGGGTTGCGGTGAGGGTTAATAACCCCATCCCAGGGGTTATTTTTCCAGCATTCTCTCTGGCTTCTCCCCTAGTGATCTAGGTTACCCTTTAGGCTTGCCCTGAGATATAAATAGCATTCATTTCCTTTCTCAGGCCAGACAGACTTTAATGCTTTGTTTCCTGGGTCCAGGGGAAAAAATACTCACAGCACATCTCATTTGCAATCTGAGTTACTACAAAGCTGCCTCACTTTGAATCAACCATGGAAATAAGAAAACCACTTCAAAAGACCAAAATTTGTTTGTTATTACCACTTTGTTAAATCAGCCCAGAAGAGCCCCTATGGGACTTCTGAGTAGTTCTTTCCCTTTCTAGCGCATACCTTAGAATCTTCCAGAACACAGCTCCAGGTCTTTGCATGTGCCCAGGATGAAATGCAGGTGAATGTTTTACAGAAGGGCAGTGATGAGTGCAGAGGCCTATGCAGGATCCCCCAAGGAGCTTTCTGGATAAAAGCACCTTCACTTGCTGGATAGGACTAAGAAAGCATTTGTTCTTATTTCTTTTTAAGAAAAAGCTCCATCGAGAAGAACAAATAAGTGAAACAGAAAAGTCCCCACCTGTGATTGTCTGAGGCCAGTGCAATTTCTTAGCCCAAGAGAATCAGATGAACAGGCTACCACTCCACCTGCAGCCCACATTTCAGCATCACATCTGTCAGACCCCTCTGTTAGACCGTCAGCTCCTTGAGGGAGCCCTGTTTCTTCTGAAGTGCCTCCTGAGTAGCATTTTTAAAGCAGCCTTTTGCCTCGGGTTGGTTCCTCAGGCTATCAGGAAGTGGATATTTTGATCACATGCATATCGGAAGAATCCAATCCACTACCTGTTTCCCTTGGGGCCCTGGCTATCCAGAACATCCAGAGGAGGCCCAAAGAGCGACTCTCCTCTGAGGGCCAGAGCAACTCTGGAAACAGAGATGAGAGGCAGAACTAGGGGCTTGGTGCTCTCTCTTACCAATCTTACCATGAGCAACTTAGCAATTAATCGCATAACCCCACTTACTGTAGGTACAAAGATGGGGCCAAGTCATTTTAAACCAAAAATAAAACCAAAACCTTGACAATAAGTCCTCACCAGCATGTGACTAGGTTTTGTTTTGTGAATGGAAACGAAAGATTCTGAGATCCCTGCACATTTATCACCCATGGGTGGACAAGCTGCCTTCAGAGCTGTCCGGACTTCTCCTGGAAGACCTCTCTCCACTTAGGGAATGAAGCACTCCAGCAACCTGGCGCTGGCCAAGAACACACGACCCACCCCCTTCCGTGGCCACTGGGCTTGTTCTCAGTTGTAGGCTCTCACCAGCCCCAGCACCACAGCCCAGAATGTCATGGGAACTGAAGCAACAGCCCTCTCAAGAGCAGTAGTTCAAGTGAGACGAGATAAGCCCAAGAAAGATGCAAACTGTCGGCACCCTCAGGCGCCTCAACTGCGCCTGGTGGCAGCTGCAATGAAGGAAAAGCATAAGCACTAAGGAAGTCCTTTGCTCACCCAATTTCCTCTCATTTTACAAACTTTGTGCAACATACTATCCCCACCCTCCTTGCCCCAGCCCCTCATAGTTTCCAAGCCTTATAAGAGCAAGTGGAGTGCTGGCCACACTTACACAGCTACTTGACAGGCTCTTCATCTTTCGCAAATGGCTGAGAAAAGGGGCACGAATGGGTACCAGTGGTCATGCCAGAGCTCACACGTAACTGGTGCCGCATGGGCACACCCAGGAGAAAAACATACCAGAGGGCCCTTGCAGAAAATCCAGGAGCTGGACAGAAAATCCAGGTCTGCAGGTCCTCCCAAAGCACCAGACTGACGCACCCTTCAGCCCTGGGCCTCTCGCTTTCCAAAAGACTACCTCCTGCTCAACAATTGGCCTTTTGTGCTGCACAACATTCCCCAGTAAGGGCTCGGTTTAAAGAATCTAGTCCCTTTCACCTGTAACCTCATCCTGGCCTCCAGTCCCAGGGTAGGCAGGGCTCTCGCGGACTCCAGATCTGTGCACACCCCCATCTATCACCCCCATCTATCTTCCGGAGGGCCGAAGACCGACAGAAGAGCCGGGCAGCCCCAATAGACATACCCTTCCTCACCCAAAGGAAGGCTCCGTCATGGCGAGCGCACCCCCAACACAAGTCAAACACGCAAGGTCAGAATGGAGAAACTGAGGCTCAGAGAGGGGCAGCGACTGGCCCCAGGTCACACAGCGAGTCAGGAACGGAGCTTTACTACAACCCCAGCCTCCGAATCCCTCAGTACCACACAGCCATCCGCCTGCCCTCAACCACGCCGGCGAAGAATAATATCCCCACGGAACTTCAGTCCCAGCGTCCCCGCCTCCGAAGGGCCAGGACCTTGGTCTTTGCCCCGTGCGTCCACCGGCCAAACCGCAGACCGTGCGCGCCCGAGGCCTGGGCCCGTCGCCGCTCCCCGCCCCGAGCCCCAGCCCAGCTACCCACAGCCCGCCAAAGACCTGCAGAGTCGCAGTCCCGAGAGCCGGCGGCGGCGGACATTTCCCTGCCTGCTTCTTCAAGCTCTTCATCACGCCGCCCGCATCGCCCCACCCGCTCCGCCCCCAGAGGGGCCCACCCCGCTTGTCACCTCCGCCAATCGAAGGCCGATCTTCTCCATAGCCCCGCCCCTAGACAGAAAAAAGTGCCCGCCCCCGTGGCCGCACCTCCTCCAATCCCTACCAGCCGTTTCGAGACGGATACCTGCCTCCGCCAATTCCGGCGAACCGCTGCGCGGTGCCTGGAGGCGAGTTCCAACCAAGCGGCGTGGGCTGCTCGGGCTCCGGCCGGGTGCACCTGTACCGAGACAGCCACATGAACTCAGGATCTGGAGTCGCAGGGTCGAAACCTGTGGCGGGAATATGGAGGGAATGCTGAGCCATGGGTTTGAAGGGCCTGTTCCACCTCTGCATGACTGTATGCCGGTGAGCAAGTCGCTCAGCCTCCCGGGAGGGTCCCTAAGCCCGCTTCCCGGAGCACTCGGTACGTTTCAGATTCAAATGCAATAATAAACGTGAAAACAAAAGAAACCTTCCAGGCTAGACCCGCACCACTCCTCCGGGGGAACTATATGCCAATGCCTGCGCTTTCTTTGTGTGTTACTCCTTAGCCTCACAACTAACTTTAGGAGGTAGGGAACTATTATCCTATGGCAGCTGAGCTCAGAGACCTTAAGTCTAAGGTCAGGGAGTGGGAATTCAAATAGCTATCAGTAGTAGGGAGTGGGTAGAGTGCTTTAATGGCCCATAATCTCCATCAGCGACTTGTAAACTACTCCAAATAAACACACACTCTAAGTGAAAGCAGTGTGCTTGCTCTGGGACATGCCTTCAAGACGAGTCCTCTCAATGACAAGCCTTCTGGTTCCCGCTTAACCAGGCTGCCACTCCTTCCTAGAAAGTCTTGAGTGGTTCTGCCTCTCACTCAAACCCAGTTCTGTCTCAGCCCCAAATGCTTTTGGTCTCCTATGCTCTTTTGCCTGGTCTTGTAAAACTGCACAAACCTAACGGAACTGAATTGGATTTGCAAGAGCATCATAATTGAAGACATTTGGGTTCCAGGCCCCAGTGTGGCACCGCCAGACCCAGCTTTTAAATTCTTTTCAGCGTTTACATACTGTTAACCCATCCTGGGCCTCATCTGATCCTCACAAAACTCTTGGAGTAGTAGGGAAGGGAGGTTCATATCTCCACTGTACAAATGATAAAGTCAAGGCCTAAAGAAATAAAACATACTGTTCACGTTCACGACTAGGAAGTAGTGCAGCTGGGATCTGAACTGAAATCTCTGGACCCCGTGGGCATGAGTTAGAACCTGGGGTTGCAAATCTCATCATAGTACTTCAATCGATGAATGAGCTTGGGTAAGTTACTTACCTTCTCTATGTCAGTTTACTCATCTGTAAAACAGGGTATCTACTCTTTAGCATTGCTCAAAAGAAAGAACAGGAGAACATGGTTGGTGTGCATTGTTTAGATGTCTAGGAAAATATCTGGGACATAGTAGGTGTTCATTTCATTAGCTGCTTCTTTTCCCTAGCTGTGGTTTCTTGACCAAGGTAGTTCCACTCCCTGGCCTTTTGTGCTGCACATTATCCATCAAGGACTGGGTGGAGAAAACCTATCTCCTTTCACCTCTCACCTCATACATCATCCTGGACTCCAGTCCCGTTATCTGTAAAATGCAAGGGTTGGGCTTGTAGACAGACACCCAAGAGCCTTCAGCAGTGAGAGTTACCTCTTCTCTGGGCCCCTCCCTGAGGAAGTCCACATGGGACAACTGCTCAGAGAAGAACTTGATTCAGTGCAGGCTCCCGCTGGTTGTCCCGAGTGTGGGTCCCAGCAGGCAGAACAGGGAAGACAGCAGATAGACACACACTTAAGCCTTAAAGAGGGAAGTCATCCTTGACTCCTCTCTCTCCATCTTCACGCCGGCCTCAATTTCTGTTCTTGCATTCAACATATATCCATGAAGGATCTACCAAGTGCCAAGCACTGTTCCATACACTGGGGGTAAAGTTATGAACACAACTCAAACTCACCCCCCCCCCCGCGGGGGGAACCTTCATCTCCTTCAGTTTGAACTCTCCAGTGCACACTTTGCTCCCTGTCCCCATTACCAGGCCCTAGCCTAAGCCTCAGTTTTGTTTGTTTGTTTGTTTGTTTTTTCTTTTAAGATTTATTTATGGGGGGGGAGGGAAAGAGAGAGAGAATCTTAAGCAGTCTCCCTGCTGAATGTGGAGCCTGACATGGGGCTTGATCCCCCAACCCCGAGATCATGACCAGAGTTGAAACCAACATCCAGGCACTCAACTGACTGAGCTATCAGGCGCCCCTCCCAGCCTAAGTTTTTTACTCCTGAACCCCTGCAATACACTTCCGTTGACCCCCCTGCTCTCCCCTTCAGCACCAGTTTTCCAGGAAATGGGCACATTTTCCTACATGCAAATCCTACTTTGCCATTCCTTTGTTTAAAAACTCCTACAGCTCCCCACAAGCTGTAGAGCAAAGTCCAAGGTCTTTGCTGGTTGGTTAAAACCCT
Organism: Martes martes; assembly: GCF_963455335.1. Lineage (NCBI taxonomy): Eukaryota > Metazoa > Chordata > Mammalia > Carnivora > Mustelidae > Martes > Martes martes. Next base: position 162,712,881 of record NC_137891.1, on the reverse strand, counting down.
TCCCTGAGCTGTCTGTGCCAGCCTCTCCTGGCTCAGCTTCCTCCATACCTTCCTACCCCACATCTGATCCCACCCAACAACCTTCTCTTCCCTCAGACAGCCCTTTCCCCCTTATTGCCTCCCTGGAAAAACTTCATTCATCTTTCCGCTCTCAGCTTACACATCACCTCCCCACACAAAGTTTTTCTTCATGGAGCCGTTCATATGGGATAGGGTGGCGTGAGCTTAGGAAGCACTTGTAAAAGATTCTGCATCAAAACACAAGAGCTTGGGGCACCTGTGTGGCTCAGTACATGAAGTGTCTGACTTGGGTCATGATTTCAGGGTCATGGGATCGAGCCCCACACGGAGCCCTGCATCAGGCTTTGTGCTCAGTGGGGAGTTGACTGCCCCTTGTCCTCTACCTCTGCTCCTCCTTTCCCCCTGCTCGTACTCTCTTTTTGTCTCTCTCAAATAAATAAAATCTTGAAAACAAACAAACAAACGAACAAGCAAACAAAACCCATAAAGAGCTCAAGCTCTGGAGAAGACTTTCTAGTCTTGTCTAATCCTGGCTCCATGGTTTACCAGCTGTGACCTAAGACACCCTCTCTGAGCCTCAGGTGCCCAATCTGTAAAATGGAGGCATTGCTAACACCTACCTTATAAGGCGGCAGTAAAGAAAATGGTACAATGCATGAAAAGGTCCTAGAGCGGGGTCGAACATATGCGTCAACAGTGAATGTTGGCTAAGTTATGGACCCTCTGGTACAGAAGGATGAAATGGTTTCTGAGCTCCTACTATGTGCTGGGCACTCTCACATGTGTTATGCTAGTTAATTCTCACACTCCATGAGGGAGATATTCTTGACATACGCAAGTCTACAAGCCACCGTTCAGACAGGGAAGGTGGTTTGCCCCAAGTCACACATAGCTAGGGATCGGCAAAGATAGGTTTCAAAGGCAAGGGGCTGTGTAGCTTCAAGGTCCGTGCTCTTTGCTATTAACTATTATGACCCCTCCTACAGCCTCCATAGCACAATGGATAGCGGACTGGACTTCTATTACCCCTCCTACACCTACTACTGATAATCATAAAATGAGTTATCCGTATTAGTTGAAGCTTTGGAGACAAATTTCCCCTGCTCGTAGGGTAAACTTTAAACCCCTTAACCAGGGGGGCACCTGGGTGGCTCAGTGGGTTGAGGCCTCTGCCTTCAGGTCAGGTCGTGGTTCCAGGGTCCTGGGATTGAGCCCCACATTGGGCTCTCTGCTCAGCGGAGAGCCTGCTTCTTCCTCTCTCTGTGCCTGCCTCTCTGCCTACTTGTGGTCTCTCTCTGTCAAATAAGTAAATAAAATCTTTAAAAAAAAAACAACAACAAACCCTTAACCAGGCATTCAAAACTCTGTAATCTTGTTTCTACTTCCTTTTCCCACATATGCCAGGTTGCACCCAAAGCCAGTCTCCTGGGGCGCTGGGGTGACTCAGTGGGTTGAGCCTCTGCCTTCTGCTCAGGTCATGGGATCGAGCCCCATATCGGGCTCTCTGCTCAGTGGGGAGCCTGCTTCCCCCTCCCTGCCTGCCTCTCTGCCTACTTGTGATCTCTCTCTCTGTCAAATAAATAAATAAAATATTAAAAAAAAAAAAAAGCCAGTCTCCTTCCTGGCATACCATGTAGCTAAGTTGGAACCCCCTGGACGGTCAGTGTCTGTGGTGAGACCATGATGCAAGGAAGGTGTCCCCCACCCCATTCCCACAGAGACAAGGTGTTGGCTGGAAAGGAAACAACTAACAGTATTGGGTAACACCTAAGGCCAGCACCTGGTGGCTGGGATTTGCATGTTCTGTGGCTAATCCTCTGTTCTGTACAAACTCTCCTTTCCCTGCCTGGCTGAAATCCTGCTCTAAACAAATTTTTTCCCCAGAAGCCACTAACCTCTCACTGCTAAGCCAAAGCTAGACTTGCTCCTCAGCTGTAGTGGGAGAGAGAGCAGGGTTCCAGGGCAGGAGAGCCCACGTACCCAACCTCTTTTGGGTCCAGCTGTGGTTGCCAGAGAGAGGGAGGATGGGTCTCTAGAAGCTTCTGACCCGCCAACTTGTAAGAGATTCTGCATCAGAATCACAACCTGCCCTGTGCAGCCCTGCCCAGAGCCAGGAGGACAAAGAGGACTCTGCTGGATGTAAAACTCGGGTCTGGAAATAGGAAACCAGAAATGCAAACACATGTTTGGTTCGTGGCCTGAGGGCACTCTGGCCTCCTGCCAGCAGCTTTGAGAAGGCACAGAAACTGTGGAGTATGGGGCCAAAGGGTGGAAAGTCAACTGGCAGCAGGTAGGTCAGTGCCCAGCCAACGCCCCCACCCCACCCCAGAGAACCTGGGGTCTTACCTACCTGGACAGGCCCTGGCAACTTCTTGGAGGAACATCCTGGTGTGTGAACCAAAGGGCAGCTGGAATACGAGGCTGAGCTCCGCCGTGTCCAGCTGGACGGTCACATCTGAGCCTGCACAGAGGAGGTAGGAATTGAGCCCTTGGCCTCCAGGAACCAAGGGCTAAGGCTGGAGGCCCCAGAATGGAAGAGAATCAGTCCCCCAAGATCCCAAATCTCCTTTGGCCTGTAAGCAGTTCACCCATACTAAGTTACTTAATTTCTCTGGGCCTCCGTTACCTCGTCCATAAACTAGGGATGACAACAGTAATAACCTCACAGAGTTGTGAGGAAAGCAGCCTATGATGCCTGTGAAGCTCCTAGCACAGTGCCTGGCACAAGAAAACCAGGGATTAGATATTCATTTCTGTTGTTCTTACCACCGCCCCCACTACTGCAGTCTAGCCAAGGAGAGGAGCATTAAACAGATTCACCAGTGGTAATTAAATCACCGTGAGTGCCATAGACCTGGCAAAGATGAGAAAAAGGAATGGGTATGCATGAGGCTCAGACAATTTCAGGGGGCTCAATACAAGCTTTCTGGAAAAAGCCCAGTGTGGACTGAAGCCCCGAAGGATGAGTTGGCTAAGTGAAAGGAGGTGTGGGGTCTTTCAGGAAGAGGGAACAGAAGGGGCAGGGGCTCGGCTGGGGGGTGGGGGGGCGTGTCATGTTCGAGGTGATGGAAGCCATCCAGAGGATTCCAAGCACAGCAAGGAGGAGGAAAATGGTGGAACCCAGGCCAAGAGGTGGGCGGGCCTGATCCTGCAGCGTCCTGCTTGCCACAGGAAGGACATCACCATGCTCTTACTTCACACCATTCTTCTCTCTGCAGCTCCTCTACCCCCTGTCCCAGCTGGGACTCACGCTGAAAGGACCACTCACCAAGAATGTAGAGTTCGCCATCTGGGGACACTGTGGGGAGGGAAAGGCAAAGACCCTTAGCCGTTGAGCACCCTAGCCCCTGCGAGGGCAGACATGACCGGGGGACCCAGAGGAGAGGGACTCATACCGCCCAGCCCCTGTGGCACCTTCTTCCAGCGTAAAATCCTGTGAGACTGGCACTATCTGGTCCAAAGAGACATCGTCCCCCGTAATGGCCATCCTCCGGTGCGTATACAGGAAGAGACTAAGGGCAGGAAGCAGCAGTGAAGACGGGGCTCCCTGGCTGTCCCTTAAGCCTTGCATGCTCACATTCCCTCCTTGGTCCCTAGGGTCGTGCTGGTGGTGCCCAGCAATGCACAGTCCTCATGCCCTCTCTGTCCATGGTGCCCATCAGAGACCACCATTCTATGGGTAGGTCCTCGAAGATGAACATGTCTCATCTGGGGGACGTCCCTGCTTTGTGAGTAAAACATGTGCGTGATCTAGCCATTGCCTGTGACAGCAACAGTACAACTTCAGCCGCCCCCTTCCCTCTCTGACCACAGTTTTGCTATCTGCAAAGTGAGGGCGGCAGATTAGAACATGTCTCATGCCTCTCCCTCCTAGCTCTAAGACCATGAGGCTCACTTTCTGGCTCTGAGACCTTTGATAAGAAGTCTTCATTCTCTCTCTGCTTCTGTGTAATATGTAGGCATTACTAGCAACATTTATTGGGTACTTTCTGTGTCCTTCACAGGGTCTGAAACATGTTATGTGTACTAACCCACTCTAACCTTTAATCTGGACAAACCGAGGTACAGAGTTTGCTTGCTCCAGATCATGGGGCTCAGGGGCGTGGGTGGCTCACTCGATTAAGCGTCCAACTCTTGATTTTGTGACCCTGAGCCACACTCAGGTCACACTCTCAGAGATAGAACCCTGCGTGGGGCTCCATGTTGTGGAGCCTGCTTGAGATGCTCTCTTGCCCTCTCCCTCTGCCCCTCTCCCATCCCACTGGCTTGCATGCTCTCTCCCTAAAACAAAAAGAAAAAAATTCACGTGGCTCAGAAGTAAGAAAACCTGGATTTGAATCCAGGCAGAAAGACCATGCAGCTCAAGATCTGGGCAAATACACGAAGTCATCTGTGTGTGAGGTGTTCCTTCATCAGACTGTTGAGGATTTTATGAGCTAATACACATGAAGGGCTTAGAATATAATGTTCAAACAATATTAAGTATCATTAGTATAATTAATCTCCAAGACTTAAGACTGGGCCCCAGAGGGATGGCTGAAGTCCAGCTGGAGGGTATGGTGAAGGATAACCCCGAGGCCTGACAGGTAAGGACCAAACCCCTCACTTACGCATGTTCCTGGCCACCTCGTTTCAGGCGGTGACGCACGAGTCCCAGGAGGCGGCTCTGTCTGCTGTCTCCCTCACACAGCACACCTTGTAGTGCCTGCTGCGTAGGGTCAAGGGAAACCAAAACAAAACCCGAGGCCAGGCCTCTGCCAGCCCAGCCCAGCCCAGGCCACCTTCCCTGCCTTTCCGTTGCTCACCCAGATTCGCTGTGTGACCTTGGGCGAGTCACTTCACTTCTCTGATTCTTCCTCATCTGTGAAATGGGGACTGATAACCCCCAATTAACAGTAGGTTGGGAGAATAACAGAGTATTTAAAGCACTGGGCAGAGTCCAGGACTGAGCAAGTACTTAGTAAATACTGGTTTCCTTCTCCCCGATGGCACAGAGAGAGGGAGGAGAGCAGATAGACACATAGACAGGTCCATTCTACCGCCCAGGGTCAGGGCGGGTGCCGGGGCTGGGAGCTCCGTGCTGGGAAGGATATGATGATGCAGTATTCCCCCTCAGCCAGGGTCTCCTGGATCGCCACAGACTGGTCCATGCTGGGCCCTGCTGAGCAGACACACCCTGGAGAGCAGCAGATAGGAGCCCCCTTTGGTCAACGTGTTACCCAGGAGGTGATGGAGCTGCCTCAGAAGGCTGGGAAGCAGGGTAGAGGGACCCTTGTAAGGGGAGAGGATAGAGGAGGCCTGACCATCCTCTTCCTCCTCCTTAGATGGGCCTTTTAGTTTCTAGGGGGAGGGGCCATCCCTTTGGCCCTGGAAGGATGAACAATTTGTCGTAGGACCCTTTGTCTGGAAGGGCATCCAGTTGTTTCTGAGTGGGGTCCTGTCAACTAGTTGGAAGGTGGGTGCCTTGTCCCCTTACTGGAGAGGGAGACAAGGTCCCACTGCCCCTGGGATAGGGCTCTGTCTCCCTTTTTGGGGAGCAGTAGTAGTCCTCTCTGGGAGGCACCTCTCTGGGAGGTGTCCATGGTGTGTCTGCATGGGTTTGGGGGGAAACGTCCTATTCCCAGGAAGGGAGGTGTCTCATCCTGGACAAGGACCCCAGTCCTGTTTCTCTTTCCTTGGAGACAGGAAAAAAACATCCTACTGCTCCTTGGTCCTCCCGCCGGCCCAGCAGGCCTCATTGCATCAGCCACAGGCCAGGGGGGTGTCCAGTATTGACAGCCACAGGACAAGGGTCTCAGCCCTCAGTTTGCCCACTCCCTCCTGCCCAGTCCTGCCCTGGCTTCCCCGCTCCGCACCTGCTCCCAGCCCCCTGCCATTGTCACCTACCTCCTGAGCTGTCACCGCTGGGTACGTGGGACACTGAGGCCCTGGCTGGTGAGGGACTACGTTTCCCAGCAGCCTTTGCGCCACAAGATGGTCAGCCAGCCTGCAAGTCCCAGCATGCCCGCACCAATCACAGGGGCGCTGGTGGGGGGCAGGGCTCTCCCCCACCTCCACTCCCCACCCCCATTAACTCCTTAGGTCCTGGGCTATGCTGGGTTCCCGGTTCCGGAAGGTTTTCTTAATGACTGCTCTAACCTCTATCCCGGCCCTCTAAGTCTTGGGGCCAGAGCTCCCCGCCCAGGGCCGGGAAGGAAGACAGCCACGTCAGCCTTAAGGGAAAAAAAGAATGCATTTTCACTTTCTCCTCTATTCCGTCTTCAACTTCTCTCATCCCCGATGGCCAGCTCTGGCCTCGACTGGAACGCTTTCTCCCCACAGAACTACCTTGTTCTAGCTTGAAGAACAGCACTGTTGAAGAACCATCGCCTCAGTTTCCCAGGTGGAGAAACTGAAGATCAGAGAGGTTAAACAGCGTGACCAAGGCCCTGCAGCTAGCAAGTGGCAACACTGGGCTCAGCTAAAGTCTCGCTTCAGCTTCCATGCATTGACCCTGCCACACACCGCCACCTTTCCTCCCTTCTCCCTGTGTGCGTGACGTCTGTGCGTGATGTGTGCGTGACATGTGCGTGACGGGAGCACCTGGTCCTGCCTGCCTCATGGGACTGCTGGAAGGCAATGGATGTGAGTGTGCTTTGTGAAGGGGTTACCCTGTTCCTGTGCACTGCCAGGAAGAGACCCAGAAACCCAATTCTCCTCCTCCTTCTCCCTCTCCCCCACCTCTGGGAGGAGAGAGGACTTGGGAGGGGGTCCCTCAGCTCTCAAGACAGCCTATTACTCCCAAGCCTCCTCCCCTGATTTATGCACGTTCTCCTTTTGGGCTTTGATTTCTGCATCTAGGATAAGGAGTTTCCCCCAGATGGAAAAAAGGGGCCAGCTCCGATATGGGAGTCCAGGACGAGTCTCTCACCCTGTTGGCTATGTCACTGTAAGCTGAAAGCTCCCTGAGGAGAGGGCTGTGTCTTTTCCATATCACCCCGTGCGGTTTCTGGCACAGTTGGCCTGCAGACTGTGTTTACTGAGTCAGGGAATTAATAAATTGTCTTAATGAATACATCTTCTCTTAAGCTTTGACCCAAACGAAAGGGTCAGTCCTGGGGAAGGAGTGGCCACTGTGACCTCAAACCAGTGCCCCCTTCTCTTTCACTAAGCTGGGAGTTGGTGCTCTAATGGCCAGTCCAACTGTACACGTGGAAATAGCTTCCAGAAACAGATGGCACCTTCTTCCCAATCTCCTTTTGCCAGAAATCCACAACTCAAATGGACCTCAGGTTTATTTGAATTTGATTTCAAAGTTACGTGGGGGATGAGGAGAAAGTGAATTGATTCAGACCTTAAGGGATAAAGGGGGTGGGGTCACCAGGAAAGTAGGGGAACCCCAATTCCTCCCCACTCTTAATGACAAAAGCTAGGGAGGAAGGTCTGGGAAAAGTGGATGGGGCCAGACTTTGGTGTCCTCCCATTTGATGGGGGTCAGGAGAGAGGTTCTGTTTTTCCAGATGAACCCCAGCCTCTCCCTGGGACTGGCGCTGAGGCCCTGCCCCCTTGGGAGTACACCAAGTTCAGGCCCAGGCCCTGGGAGGGAGAAGTGAGGATACTGGAACCCAGGCTGTGGACTCCATCAATCCTTTTCACTGAAGATATAGCTGCAGGTATCAGAGCTGGGATGGGACTGGGGGCTTGCAGGGAGTATGGGGTCTTTTTAGCTGCTGCTCCCTGGGTCCAGCTAGAGGAGTGGGAAGGGAGCAAGTCAGAGTGGAGGAGCAGCAGCATGGACCCAGCCATGGCCCAGCGCAGGGGGCTCCTAGTGAAGATTCCCATCCAGTTGGAGGCAGTTGCCTGGGGCTGAGGCTTGGCAGCACCCCTCCTAGCAGGCCACAGCCCTGGGACCCCCAGGGGTCCCTGCCATGCAGGCTTGGCTGCAGCCCACAGTATGGCTTGAGCTGGACCAGTTCAGCTGCAAGAAGAGATGGGACCATTTATACTCCACTTGCCCCTGGCCCCCACTCACCCAGGCAGAAAGTGCTAAGTGGGTCATGCGCTGAGCTGAACCTCCCTGGTCCCCCAGCTCCCTCCCCACAAGGTCAACCAGCCAGGCCCCAGAGAACATACAGGGTGAGCAGAAACAAGGAAGCCTGCCCTGGAGACTTGGAAAATCCCAGCTGCTGCCCTGGATTTAGTATAACTCAGAGCTGAGAGGGACAAGCATGCTGGACCCCGGGCAGCCTAGCCCCCAGCAGGTCTAGCTCCAGCCAGATTCTTCAGCTGCTGACCTGCTCTGTGCAAGCAGGAGGAGAAAGGGCACAGTTCTGAGGGAGGACAGCCCCGCAATCTTTGGAGTACTCCCATTGCTCACTGCACAGCCATCCAAGCCCTCAGGGCCCAGGGTCACAGCTTTCCGCCCTTCGAAGAAGTCCCTCCCTTGCAGGAGAAGGTGGCACAGGTTTTCCCCTGCAAGAGAAGGTGAAGGCAGGCTGAGGGGCTGGGAACTCCATTCAGGCTGAACAGGGTGTGAATGCTGCACAGAAGCAAGGAGCCTCACGTGTCAGTCCGCTGGTCCGAGCCCCCACTCTTTTCCTGGCCTCTGCCTCCCAGAGCAGGCAGGTGTGAAGGGGGCTCCCTTTTGGGGGGTCACCAGGAGTATAGTGGGAAGCAGCTTGTCCTCTGGAATGGTCAGGTGGCCTAGGCCTGGAAGCCCAGCAGGGCTGCCTAGGGACGTGTTGAGATACCTCCGCTGCAGGGGAGTATGGTGGTAACTGCTCTTCGAAGTCCCAGCCCCCACCCCAGAAATGGCTTACATTTGGGAGGGGGGCAGTCACAACTGGAAACTCCCCACTGTGCTGCAAGCTTAAACCAGCTTCCACGGAGCTTGTGGGAAGGGGAGTGCTGGTGGGGAGAGGGGGAAGGAGGGGCTGGGAGGGGTAACCTGGAAGGGGTGGGGCCCCAAATGTACAAAGCTCAAACTTGGGGAGTGGTGAGGAGAATAGATTCCAAAGGTAAGGAAGGGTCAGCCTGGCCAGGCTCAGAGGTTAGGGTGTTGCTAGAGGCTGGGGGTTGGTGAAAACTGAGCTCAGACTCCAGGGCATTTCAAAGAGTGGGATTCAGAGTTGGGGGCTTGTAGGTGGGCAAGGCTCAGAGCTCAAGGGGCAAATGGGAGAAGTCAGAGCAGGGGTGATGGAGGAGGGGCTCTGGCTCCAGGCTGGTGGCGCTGCTCCCCTGAGGCTGGCTCAGAAAGTAACATGCCCTATGGGCTGCCACTGTGGCCCCCCGCACAGAGCAAGGGCCTGGGCTGGCAGCCTGCTTGTTGGCTCCGCAGGCAAAGGCTGGGACTGGTTTCATTTCCCTCATAACTGAGGTTGCACTTGGCTGCATGTGTAGTGGGCAGCACTGAGTCGAATCAGCTGGAAGAATAGAATGTGGGGATTCTGGGAGGAATAAGGATGGCCAGTCCTGGACCAAGCTCAACCTCCTGCCCCAACCCCAGTTCTGGACCAAGCTCAACCCCCTGCCCCAACCCCAACAACCGACTCCTCTCCCTCCTGTCAGCATCTCTCTCCCAGCGCCTTGCCTTACCGAATGCAGGATCAGCAGCAGCGCAGACCCGCCCCTCAACTCCCAGCAGCGGTGCTCCCCAGGCTCTGTTCGGTTGAACTTTGCCTCGTGGTAGCCCATCTCTCCAAAGCTGTGCATATCCGCGGATAGGCTTGAACCCAGTGGCTCCATTCCCATGGGGTGAAGGCATCGGGAGGCTCTCTCCTCCTGGACAGGAGCAGGGGTCAGCTGGCTTCACCCAGGTTCTGGGCTACCAGTTAAGACCGGCAGGAGAGGAGGAGAAGGAGAGGGGGGACCACTGCAGGGATAGAAACATAAGCAACCAGCTCAAGGGTCACAAGTCAAGGAAAGGTCAAGTGAAAGAGGTCATGAGGTCAGGGAAAAGGAGGGGCAGTCTCAGGGTCCAACAACAGTCATGAGTTAGGGTTGGTCACAGAGTCCAGGAAGGGCTGGGTTCCCCAGGCTGAGGACAGCTACTTCTGAGCAAAGCAGCCAAATGGCTACTGCTGGCCACAGGCATCTTCTGTCGAGGTGCTGTTGGAGCCGGAGAGCAAAGGACCCAGCTGAGGGCTACACACACAAGGGTCAGGGGCCGTGCTTGGGATCCAAGGTGCTGACGTGAGGCTTGGCCGGCGGGGCCACGTCACTCTCTACCCTCACCCCTTCTAATTTTATTTTTCTTTTGTAAGTAATCTCTACTCCCAACATGGGGTTTGAACTCTCGACCTTGAGATCAAGAGTCACGCGCTTTAGGTACTAAGCCAGCCAGGCGCCCCTACTCTCACCTCTTCTTACCACCAGGCGCCTCAGTCTCTCTGCTGCTTCCCTCCCCTCCAACACCACAAGCAAGAGGCAGCTCTCGCATCAACACCTGTCCCAGGGGAACTGTTTCCAAAAGTGAATAGGTCAAGAGAAAGGCCCAGAGGCTCTCCGGACGTCTGTGTCCATGTGAAAGGAAGGGCTTCCCACATCAGGCTCTTTTCCTCCTCCCTGGTTTGGGTAGATGAGGCTGGAGGGACAGCTCGATTGTGAGGGGGCCAGGCACTCAGCAGATTGAGAAAACCTGGCTGGTTAGCTCAGCTGCCTTACTTTTGGCTCTTACCCACCTACTTTAGATCGCGCACCTCTCCATGCATAGAGAGCACATTCCCAATGTTCCCCGTGCCACGCCACTCCCCTAGCCATCGACCTACTTGCACACCTGAGGCTACGTGTGCATGCTGCAGCCGCTGGAATCACTTGTCACCTCCAGGACTTCCTTCCCACATTGCCACCACTGGGGCCATGGGGGCCACAGTAGGATGTCCAGACTGTAGCCAGAGGGAGAAATTAAAGCCAGTTGGCAGCACCGGCAGATTGAAGGACCCCCATCCCAAAGTCCCACTGGGACATGCCTATTTGTGTAGATCGGAAGCCTGGTGGGTAGAGAGGACTCTCAGGAGCGACAGAAGGGTGGGGAGGCCGTGTTCGTCCAGAACCCACCTGGAATGGGAGAATTTGGGCTGGCTGGTGATAGAAAGGGTGGTATGTGGGGAGAGACCACGGGTCCATTCCTACCATGAGAACTCTGGGGTGAGGCTGCTAGCAGGATCTGAACAATGAGGGGTAGCCATCATCCCAAGGATAACGAAATGCAGAGGGAGGGGAAACATCGCGGAATCCTGCTCACTTCCCCAGCACATTGGTTACGTTTATGGTACTCTTCCTTGTGAAGCCTTCCAGCTCAAGTTGACCCCCGGGAAGGGATCAGAAGGAAAGTGGAGGAAGGGGATGGCCAGTTGGGTCTGGACACAGATGAATGGGCTTTCCTCTCAGGGGTGGGACTGAGGAGACTCCTGCTGCTTCTGGGAGTTTCATCCCACAATCAGCCTCTGGGTTCAGCTTCCTGCCAGCCTTCCTTCTCTGATGAGCAGCCTTTCTTCTTGAAGAGGGAGCGGAGTCACCTGTTCTCAGCAGGAAGCACCCTCATCTCCACCAGGAGGTGGAGGTTCAGACTCCACGACTAAGGGAGAGAGTCCTGTAAGACTCAGGAACCAAGAATGGATTTCTGGGCATTCGTGAACCTTAAAAACAGAGTGCATAGTACCTATGCACATGTATTTTCCTGGGGAGAAAGTCCACACAATTTTTATCTTTGTATTTTCTTTTTTTTTTAAGATTTTATTTATTTGTCAGAGAGAGAGCACACAGAAGCAGGGGGAGCAGCAAGCAGAGGAAGCAGACTCCCTGCTGAGCAGAGAGCCTGATGAGGGGCTTAATCCCAGGACCCTGGGATCATGACCCAAGCCAAAGGCAGACACCTAACAGAGCCACCAAGTTGTCCCCATCTTTGTATTTTCCAAAGAAATCTAGGATCCCAGAAAGATGAAGGATTACTGCTGTAAGCCAGGGAGGAACCATCCCACTCCTGCCCGAGCTCGTCAGGGTGCTGAGCGGGAACCCTGTTCTTGCTGTGACAGAGCCCCTGAAGTCCAGATTTCAAGGAGTGCCCTCTGTGAGAACCAGTTCTGCCAGTCTGCCCGTACCTCTACTGATAGCTCCATGCCCCTCGGGCCTGGTGCAGTTGGCTGGGGGGCTTTCTCCCTGCCCAGGTTGTCACTGGGCCTCCATACCCCTGCTTCTGCTCCCACTCACCATCTCACCTCCACTTAATCCTCAAGGTTTGTAAATCGAGCTGGGACACGGAAGGCACTAAAAAATATCTGGATGAATGTAACAAAGAAGAAAAGGATCCATAGCTGCAACAGGGAAGGACCCCCGGGTTCCTCCAAGGCTGCTGTGGTGCCCAGTTCACAGGGCGGTGGTTACCTGGGCAAGGGTGATGGCAGGACTCCTCGGAAGACCGGTCCTTGCACTGACCCTGGAATCTGGGTGCCCACTCCTACAGAGGAGGTTCGGAGGGCTGTGACAGTTGGGAAGCAGCAGGTACATCCCCGGGGAGCCCCAGTGCTGCCACTGCGCCAGCAGGAAGGCTGGAGGATGCGCCCTCCCGTTTCCCACTTCCAGGGCTTTGTTCAACTCTCTTCCCACATGGCAGGGTCTCCTTGCACGGGAGGCCAGTTTTTGGTATTCAGTGCTTCCAGTTGCTCAATTAGATTTAATTATCCACTCACTGCGCTTCAGGAGCTCAGTCCCTGGGGAGCTTGTCCAACTGGGGTTTTAAGCAACAGGAGGAGTCAAAGTACAAAGAAACACGTGAGGGAAAAAAAAAAAAAAAAGAAACACGTGAGGAGGTGCCGAAAGAGATGGTTAAACCAGGAGGGAAACAGCAGCCCAGAGTGACGTGCCACAAGGTCAGGGGTGGTGAGACCTTACTGCCGTGGAGGCGACCAGGGCAACATGGGAGCGTGAGGAAGAGTGCCAGTTCTGGAGCTGGGACTTTTAAGTAGATGGATTACAGACAGACCTGGGTGCCTGGGTGGCTCAGTCGTTAAGTGTCTGTTTCTGCTCAGGTCATAATCCCCGGGTCCTGGGATCAAGTCCCTCATCAAGCTCACTGCTCAGCAGAGAGCCTGCTTCTCCCTCTCCCACTCCCCCCTGCTTGTGTTCCCTCTCTCTCGCTGTGTCTCTGTCAAATAAATAAAATCTTAAAAAAAAAAAAAAAAAGTACAGACAGACAAACTGAAGGTCTGACTGCTGAGGGCCAAAGGAGGCCTCTGGAGAAATCCTGTTCTGGAGCAGGCTCCGGGTTTCAGACAATCATGCCTGTGGGCAGATCACTGCCTCCTTGGCTCCCCTAGGTCTTTCCATGTGGGATACCAGATTCATATGTCAGGGCAACTGCTCAAGCCACCCGAATCTTGGTTACTTGGGGTTGGAGTACACAAGCATATTAGCCACTTCCTAGTCAAGTAGGGATCTTGCAGAAGAGACAGACAGACAGGATCACCAAAGACTTGTACTAAACTAGCAAGCCGGTGAACTCACAGCTGGTCTTAGAGCCACTGTGTGCCAGGCCGCTGAGGTGTGGGGCAGGCGCAGGGCTGCGGGCCCATTCCAGGACAGCTCACCTCCTTCCTGGCAAATCTTGGTGCCACAATCTTGTCCTTATCAGCGGCCCTGGCTCGCCCTCCCCATCTTTGTCTAATACCTGCAGAACTGGCTGACTCAACTAGGGTAGGGCGTATCCTGGGGTGATGCACCTTTGGGGACAGCACAGAAAATGGGCCTGGGGAACAAGGTTAAGTCAGATCTACCTACCAGAATAAATGTAACATAACGAGTGCTCCTCAAACTTTAGTTGCCACTTAAATTGATGAGAAAGAGGTAGGGAAGTATTAAGAACTAAAGGATTGCATTAGTCCACAATCCTGGGCTTTAGTACAAGACACATTCCGAAGAAGGGCTGGGTTTATTTTCTGACGGAATCTTTTAATATAAAACAAAGATAAAACACATCTCAACCCTGCCATCTGCCAGCACGCCTTGTTCTTTACAAGAAGCACGCTAGACCTTACGACTAAGCAGCAGAGTCTTTAGGAGCATTTGGTTGGGAGAAATAGAAAAAGCAGATTCCAGGGAAGCCCAGGCAAGGCCCAAAGCTGAGATTCGTCCCTGTACACTACAGCAGCCCTTGTCTTTTCAGATCCTCATAGGTCTTCTTATTCACAACATTCCCACTGGAGTCTTCATACTCCTCCTGGAAGGAAAGGGGCACACTATTAGCTATGCCTCCTCAGAGAAATGTCTGGAACCAGCCTCTGGGTACCTGAGCTCACCCTGGCTTGATCTCATGGCATGCATCTAAGACAGCCTTACTCAACAGGGGTCTGCTGGAGAATCCAACCCGACTGTTCCAGGCATCCACTGCGTGCCATGATCTAACATATCTGAGGCATCTAGCGTGCTACCGTTTATGACCTACCTTTGGGATACCTGAGAAAATAGTCTGTTCACATCACTCTCTGTGTCTAAGATGATGAACGCTGGTTGAGAAAGGCTGACCAAAGGCAACAGTTCTCTAATGATTCCCAAGACCCTAGGTTTCTGCCCTTTCTACCCGAGGCCACTGAAGGGTTGAAAGGGAGGCCAACAAGGCTGAGCTTCCTCATTTCAAGTATAATACTCCTTTATTTTATATACTGGAATTCTACATTACAGTTTGTAAAGGACTTCACTGCTTTAAAAAAAAAAAGAAAAGAAAAAGGAATATTAGAAATCACTGACCTAAAAAAAAAAAAAAAAAAAAGGAACAGCTGCCATACCTCACATACACATCATTCCTCATCTCTGAAATCTGCTCTGTGGGATGACTATCTCAGGACCAACGAGGAAACAAGGATGCTTCCCCACCCCATGAGACAGGCTCATCTCTAACTGGGTGCTTTCCTCAAAGGAGACCTAACCTATGATATGGATTCACAACTTCTTAGCCTGTGAATCCTCGCGGTAAGGCAGGACATTGGGTACTCCTGCTTGCCACTTCAACATTTTAAGAGCAGAATACAGTCTGTCTTAAGACACACATTTCAAGTCTGACACATGTTAATATCACAAATAAACTAGGCTCACAAGTCAAGAGCCAATTTACAGATACTGGCACAGGGTACTCGCCACAACTGTGACCCAGGGACCGCCTTTCTCCTCCCTTCTACAGGGTGAGGGAGCGGTCACTTGACACTCTCCCGATGCTACGTTAGCACCCACCTCGGTGTCAGGCTGCCATCGTTCTGATGCCTTCTGCAGTTTCAGCTTGGCCCACACTGCAGGATGAGAAATGAGCAGCAGTCAAGACTGGACTGAGTATCCATCAGGCAGACAAGTGTTACAACATCCCTGTCCCCATTAAGGTCCTCCTGGATGACCCTGTGCTTGAGACTTTTGCCTGCCCTGGACCGGAATTTCAGTTCTGGCCCACCAACAGACAAAACCCCCTCCATGGCAACACTTACCACAATCTCTGCTTTGCTGTAAAAGGAAAGTTGGACCAAATATAACCAAAGACCTCTAAGAACAGAGAACTGATATGCCCTCAAAGAAGTTAGTGTGTACAACCTACGGGAATTATGGGACAAAGTGACCTTATGGTCTTAAAGTTCATTACAGAAGAGAAAGGGAACACCAGGCTGGGTCAAGTATGTTTCTTTAAAGCCTGCTGTATAGATTTCAAAAGCTTCAGAGGAGGAAAATAAAAGATGAAATATCATAACCAAAAAATCCAAAAGATAAGATAGCTCAGCAAACACTGAAAATATTAAAACGAGAACTCTGACAGTTCAGTAAAAGTATTCTGATGAAGAGGAAAGGGACCAGATGCTTCCAGAAATGACCACAGATTCAAAGGGAGCAAGCACACATACACAAGGCAGGACAGGCACTGAACCAGTAAAGAGAGACCTAACTCTGACAGAATGGTGAGGACAGGTGTACTCTCAGAACAGAGATCCCACACAGAACAGCTAGGACAGGCCCACTGAGGGAGAGAGATTAAATATTACCGGTATTAGGAATATTGATTCCTAGCTGCTTCCACATTTCCCACCAAGTAGAGTGACTCTAAACTTGACAAGATTATATTGTGATAAGCAGTGAGTGTTATGTGTAAGAGATGAATCACTAAATTCTACTCCTGAAACTACTTTGATGCTATGTGTTAACAACTAAAATTTAAATAAAAACTTGAAATATTTAAAAAAAAATACTTAACAAGAGTGGAAAAAATATCATAGAGAGCAAGTTGAATCCTAACACGGGGGACATAACAGGGAAACAATAGATGAGGAAGTGCTTGGCTCTGTTCCTGGTGTATAGATGCTCGCTTCATCAACCTTTCCTTCCTTGCTCATTGCTTCAAATCTTCAAATGAGCTCAAGTCTTCGGGCCCAGGCAATAAGCACATCACAAGTGAACAGAAAATTTATCATGTGCTATAAGGAACCAGGGCAGAGTCTTGTCACATTCTATGTCCAGGCCATTCAGGAATCCAGTCCAGAGTGGTACTATAATACTGGAGACTGGAAATGCTGTTGTGACTGCCTTTTTTTTTTTTTTTTTGGAGCCATCGTGATTTTTCTTTACGGAAAAGAAATGGATGTAGGAAATTACGGATCAGTAAGGGAGATATTATTCTTCAGAGGGATCTGGAAACAATTAGAAAAGAATGGGATCACCTTGGGTGCCAGTGTGGATTCACTAAGTGAAGTGAATGAATTGATTTTCCTGTTTTTGATGAGCTAGCTGACCCAATAAAAAGCCAGAGACATAGGATATCACGATTTTAGCAAAGTCATTCCTCTCACTGGCAACGTCCAGAGTTCATTACAACGTTTACATTTCTTATGCTATTATTGTAGACAACATGGTGGTAACTGAACTTGATGCTGTAAATTTATCAGTTAGTAAATTCGTACCTAGTGAATACTGGTCTATGGTGACCACCCATCTAAATCATGGGGGTCTCTGGTGGCAATTTCACAGTGCTCTTTCTCAACTGTTTTTTCTACAACTTAAAAAAAGAAAACAAAAACAGGGGTGCCTGGGTGGCTCAGTTGGTTAAGTGCCCGGCTTTGATTTCGCCTCAGGTCGATCTCAGGATCTAGAGATCAAGCCCTGCACTGGGCTCCACGTGTGGAGTACACTTAGGATTCTCACTCTTCCTCTCCCTCTACCCCACCCCACCCATTTGTGTGTGAGCATGTGTGTGCTCTCTCTCTAAAACAGTAATAATAATGATGATGATGATAAAAATAAAAGTTAGATTAAAAACAAATAATCATAGTTTAAATGGGAGTGCCAAATCCCTCCCTCCTAGCTAAAAACTCCAGAAGGAAAATTTCAACAGAATAATCTAAAACGAAGACCAACAAGTTAATCCAGCATAAAAGCTATGCCAATGGTTAACTTCCCTGTCCACCCCCTTATTAGGGTACACATCTTCTTGATGTGTTCTGGAAGAAGCAGTAACCACTTGTGCTGCCGACTCCTGAACACCCAGCTGACTGGACTACAGATGGCACTGGACCAGCTGTGTCTTCCCCAGGTCCTATAAATGGGGACACCGAGACCTAGATGGAGCTGGACAATAGCAGTCTCTGAAAACTGAGGAAGGGCATCAGAGCAGGGCTAGGGTTGCCCGCATGTGAACTCAGGTGAAAGATACAAGAAAGTGGAGAAGGTGTATATACAGAGAAAAGCACAGCTGAATAAGCATATTCTTGCAAAAAGGGTGGAGGGCATGCAGTTAGTTTTAATATGCTTTCTTCCTTATAAGCAAACATTTCTAAGATGTCTACTCGGAATCTTCAAGAAAAAAAAAAAAAAGAACAATCCAGGTTTAATAAAAAAGAATTCTACCACCAACAGGAAATGAAAAAAAATTATAGAAACTCTTTATCATAAAAGAATTAACCTCCATTCAGTTAATTAATCGCTTAATACTGGTGAGACATCTGGGAAAAAGCCTGTCACCATCTAGTGGGAGCCAATATGTGTACAATCACTGATCTGCTATGAAAGTCGGAAAGGAAGCCAGAGAGTTAATCCAGGATACTCAAATGGAGGAACAATGCCTGGGGAAATGAGAAGGGGAGAGGTGATGATAAATTTATAGTAAATCTATGATCTGCTGAGGGTGGAGTAAAAAAGTGAAAGGACAAAATGATATTGAGATAGAGGTAAAACCATAAATGTTATACAGAGAAACAAAATATTAAGGAAATTCATGATGGATGGAAATACTGCAACAAACCAAAGAAGTGGCAGTAATAAAAATGTGTATGGGACTGATTAATCGAGACATCTGAATCAAAGGAACAGATTTTGGGGGTGTCTGGGTGGCTCAGCTGATTAAGAGTCCAACTCTTGATCTTAGCTCAGGTCATGATCTCAGGGTTGGGAGATTGAGCCCTGCATCAGGTTCCGAACTGGGCATGGAGTCTGCTTAGGATTCTCTCTCTCTCTCCTTTTGCCCCTGCCCTAGCCCCCAGCTTGCACCCTGTCTCTCTCTATTAAAAAAAAAAAAAGAGGTAGATTCTGAAAATAATTTGGCTAATGGAAAGATGGTGGAATCATGAACCTGCCAACAATGTTCTGGAAAAAAATAAGTTTTTCTAAAAATCTAGGTAAGACCAAGCAGAGAATCCATGACATTTCTTCCTGGAATCAATTTAATGATCAACTATTTTTATTTTTATTTATTTATTATTTATTTATTTTTAAAAAATATTTTATTTGGGCACCTGGCTGGCTCCATTGGTTGAGCAACTGACTGACTGCCTTGGCCTCAGGTCATGATCCTGAAGTCCCAGCATCAAGCCCTATGTCAGGCTCCCTGCTTGGTGGGGAGTCTGCTTCTCCCTCTGATCCACCCCCCTCTCATGTTCTCTCTGTCTCTCTCTCTCTCTCAAATAAATAAAATTTTTAAATTAACATATAATGTATTATTTGCTTTGGGGGTACAGGTCTGTGAATCATGAGTCTTACACATTTCACAGCACTCACCATAGCACATACCCTCCCCAATGTCCATAACCCAGACACCCCATCCCTCACCCTAATAAATCAAATCTTAAAAAGAAATAAAATAGAAATATTTATTTATCAGAGAGAGAGAGAGAGAAAGAGAACGTGTGCACAGGCAGAGGGAGAAGCAGGCTCTCCAGTAAGCAAGGAGCCTGATGTGGGACTTGATCCAGGTGTCCCAAGTATTTTTATTTTCTAAACATTTTATTTATTTAAGGGGCACTTGGGTGGCTCAGTTGTTAAGCATCTGCCTTCGGCTCAGGTCATGATCCCAGGGTTCTGGGATCCAGCTCCACATCAGGCTCCCTGCTGGGCGAGAGGCCTGCTTCTCCCTCTCCCACTCCCCCTGGTTGTGTTCCCTCTCTTGCTGTGTCTCTGTCAGATCAATAAATAAAGCCTTAAAAAAAAAAAAACCAAAAAACTTTAAAAAATTTTTTTATTTAAGTAATCTCAACACCCAACATGGGGCTCAAATTCACAACCCTGAGAGTCACATGCTCTTTCAACGAAGCCAGCCAGGCGCCCTGACCATGAACTCTTAAATTGGTGAAGGTGAGTGAAAGAAGGCAGTATAGCACTGTGGAAAGAGAAAAGACTCTACCGTAGGACATGGGTTTGATCCCCAGGTTTTTCCCATTTACAAGGTAGGGGAGGGACCTGGAAAAAAGTTACCTAACTTTCCTCTTCCGAAAATGTGGGTGACCTACTACCTCAATCAACTATATAATTAAAAATACTCTTACAAGGGCCCCTGGGCGGCTCAGTGGGTTAAGCCTCTGCCTTCGGCTCAGGTCATGATCTCAGGGTCCTGGGATCAAGCCCCGCATCGGGCTCTCTGCTCAGCAGGGAGCCTGCTTCCTCCTCTCTCTCTCTCTCTGCCTGCCTCTCTGCCTACTTGTGATCTCTGTCAAATAAATAAATAAAATTAAAAAAAAATTATTAAAAAAAATACTCTTTTAAATAACTTCCTAAGAATCAGAAATAACATCTTTAATAAATAAAGTCTCAATATAACGTATCGATAATGGATATTCTAATGGCTTTCTAAAAGAATGACATCTAGTTTTAAATGCCTTTATTAAAAAGAATAAAGAAACAAACAGAAGAAAGTTCTCATCTAAAGACTTAAGAAAGGAATAAAAAAACCCCTAAGATTACAGAAAGTATTGGCAGGAAAAAGAATACACAACAGAAGAGAAATGAAGCACTTGGTTTCTACTTTGTCATGATGAATCAAGGCCTTTATGGGTTATTAACTGGAGAATCTTTCTAGGCTGGTCCCTTTGTATGAAGAAATAACCTATTTAAACATAAGTAGTTTCAAATGACAGAAGAGAATGTAGCGATAATCCCATCCATTTTATGTCCTCAATACTGTTTTGATCCCTAAACCTGACAAGTGATTCAAAGGAAAATAAGAAGTACATCTTTTATTTACAGACATAAATATAAAACTTCTGAGGAGAATCCTAATAGGATAAATAACTGCATTAAGAGTATCTACCCCCAGTACCAGTATGAAAGAATCCAGGAATGCTGTTTAATCCAACGCCCGATAAAAGAGTGGTAAAGGTGCAATCTTTCTCTTGTGCAATGTGATTAATAAAACCAACAGCCAATCTTAAAATCAGTGTAGATGAACAAGCATCATTCCCTTTGAAAACACCAGCCAGGTAAGAATGACCTATCACCTACTTCTATTTAATTTAACATAAGACTTGGGGAAAATGCTTAGGATACTATACATGGAACAAACAAACATGAAACAAAATTAATCAAAGTATCAATTTTGTTTTAGCAGTTGGCACAAGTGTAAGCTTAAAATGTTATCAATATCAATCTCAAGGTATCAGGCAAATTGCAGGACATAAAAATATACACATATCCACAACCTGCTGCCCCTAGCCCTGGATACACCAGGGTACTGGGAGCAGTGAGCTGTAGGACTGGCCACTGATCTGGTGTCTAGGGAACGGGAAAAAAAGCATACTTACAGGAGACAGCATCTTCGATCTGTGTCACATTAGCAAAGTGGGCCGTGTTTGGGATGCCCAAACACCTCATGCCATGGGCATGACGCCACTCCTAGAAGAGAGAAGCGAAAGGACATGAAAATGCGAAGTAAAAGGATGTGAAATGGGAATAACTGAACACAGGGCACAAGCTCCACTCTATTCATAAACCCTAACTTGACCCTTTGCAAAAGACTCCACCTAATGGCAGCATTCCTTCTGTGGTTCCCGTTTGTAAACAGCTGGCCACGACTGATAAGGGGCAGTTATTTCAAAGCAGCATTGCATTGTTCTCCTCACCGGCCTGGTTTCTCAAACCAAGATCCAGATCTAATAATAGTCCAGACAAAACCTGTGTCAAGACCACAGAAAAACACCACCACTCTAATTAACCAGTGGCCTCCCACACACGCCCCCCGCCCCCAGCATGAGTAAGCACTACTGATGGCAGGTTACCTCTGTAAGTAAGGGCAAAGACTGCTCACCAGGCATAAGCAGGGATGTGCAAGAGAGCACGGAGAGGCAATGACAGTTTGGGCTCGCGGATGGCAAATGGCATGGGCTTTATCTTGGCTGCCAATTCTAATGTACTGGAGGTAGTACTGAGAAAAATTCAGAGATGACTCAGGGGCTCAAGAGAAAAGACCCAAAAGTGATATGGATGTCTGAGGAAGGAAGCGAGGAGTTCATATACACTTGAAATGAATTTCAAATAGCAGAGTGCCAGAATGCCTCCAGAAACCATCTTAGGCACTATTCTAGGCTAGCAGGGTGCCAAAGGTCAAATGCCACATGCTTGACTTTAGATCCACTCCTTGCTTCTCTTAAGCTCTGGACACTAGTGCTACTCTCAGGGTGTTCCTATCCTCTCTAAAAGCTGCATGTTTCACACTTTAATTTCCAGGAGAAATGGCTCTGAATTCCTTACAGCAAAGTGCCGCTGGAATGCCTTGGGACCTCGGTAGGTATAATTTCCACAAATCTCACAGTTATAGTTGATGTTTAGACCATGAAGCTTGTACAGCCAGTAGGGAATCGGCTAAAAGAAATCAGAAAGGAAACAGTATTAGACTCATGTCCGCAGCCGCTTCCTGAACGGGCGATGGGAAGGAAGGTGGTAACACAGGCATGTACTTTGCCATCCCAGCCAAGTGGCAGGTTCTTGGGGTTGTAAATGATCTCATTCTCTTCGTCTTCACTTTCACTCTCACTGATCTGCTCTTCCTCTTCTTCTTCTCGCTCTTCCCCGGTCCTTGCCTGCTTGCGCTGTACATTTTCATGAGTGAGATGTCGCTGTTCCTAAGTCAGGTCCAGAAATGAAAGGGAAGTCAGAGAAAAGTAGTGCAGAACAAGAAGGGCAATTTTCTACAACTCCTGCTGACCCCTCACCTTCCGAAGATACGGTTTTCTTTTTTAAAGATTTTATTATTTGACAGAGAGAGAGAAAGAGCGAGCACAAGCAGGGGGAGGAAAGGGAGAAGCAGGCTCCCCACCAAGCGGGGAGCCCAATGAGGTACTCGATCCCAGGACCCTGGGATCATGACCTGAGTTGAAGGCAGCCGTTTAACCGACTGAGCCACCCAGGTGCCCCGGATATGGTTTTCTTACTTGTACAATAAAGGGAATATCTTGCCTTCTTATCAAAACTCCTTATCAATAGGCTCTCCCTGATCCTGAAGGAAAAAGTCAAAGGTTTTAGGTCACTTGCCTAAGATACTCATCTTAGGCCATGGATTATTGCAGAACAACCGAGAACAAAGTCTTTTCTGTCTCTAAAAATATTTCCTTACCCAGTCTGTTCTTCTCCTTCCTCACCAAGAAGACAGCCTTCTAACTTGCCCTGAGTCTCTCCTCATTCCAGTCCAACCTGCATTTTCCCCCCCAAATTTATGTACTTAAAAAAAACCCCAATCTAATGGTACACTTTGTTTAAAACATTTTGTTCTTTTTTTTTTTTTTTAGATTTTATTTATTTGACAGAGACGTAGTGAGAGAGGGAACACAAGCAGGGGGAGTGGGAGAGGGAAAAGCAGTCTTCCTGCTGAGCAGGGAGACCAACTTGGGGCTCAATCCCAGGACCCTGGGATCATGACCTGAGCCAAAGGCAGACGCTTAACAACTGAGCCACCCAGGCGCCTCTTGTCTTTCTACAGTTTTATTTATTTATTTATAAAAATATTTTTATTTATTTATTTGACATAGATAGACACAGTGAAAGAGAGAACACAAGTGGGATGAGTGGGAGAGGGAGAAGCAGGCTTACTGCTGAGCAGGGAGCCTGACTCGGGGCTCGATCCCAGGACCCCAGGATCATGACCTGAGCCGAAGGCAGACCCTTAATGCATGAGCCACCCAGGTGCCCTCTTTCTACGATTTAAAGAACAAAGTCCAAATCTCCAACATAACTCTCCAAATTATTCTCTGACCACTCCCACCCTTACAAGGTACACTCCACACACACTGGTTTTCTTCTCATTATGTCCTAATATCTATTTTCTCTTCATGATGTTTTACTTTTATCCTTTGTTTCTTCTTTCTAGAACATTCTTCTTCCCTCTTTCTACTTAGAAAACTCAGTCTCAATGTGTCACAGCACACATCTATTGTGCCGTAGTCACTTATCTCCCCCAACCACAAAGTGGCCTTTTCAAAGTCAAGAGGCATGTCATATTCACTATCGTATCCAAGGATTGGGCACAATGTCTGGAAACCAACAGGTATCAATAAATGGTAAGCCAATTGTAAAAATCCTATCAGTACATAACAGGAGCAACTTCTATTAACCATTCTGGCTGAAACTTTAGAGAGTGGTGCCACCTCCTGGCAGGGAAGGCAAAATGCTCTCAAAGGAGAGAAAAAGTAGAACATCTTGGGTCATGGGTACAGATTAGCCTCCCAATCATCTTTAGAGGACCAGCAACTCAGACTGCTGTCCATAGTAGCAGCCAGGTTAACTGTGGAGAATATTAGTGGCCCTAGAGTCCAACATTCTAGCTAGCCCTTTAGTGAAAGCAGTTGGGAACCAACAAGTGACTAGTTGTACAGCTAACATATGCATGTATATTATATGCATATATAGCTATTATATGCCTCAAACAAAGGCAGAACGAAAACACCCACGCAACTGACAGAGACTCGTAAGCAAGCTGAGCCAGAACTATCACTTAAAACACCATCTGAACATCTATAAAGGGAAAGGCTCCGAGAGCAGTTGAAAATTGTACAGACACTCTGAAAGGCTGGTCTTCTGCAGGACTCCCAGAGTCAGTGCCCATCTTTTTTGGATGAGTGCTGCCCTTTCTTCTACCTTCTCTTCCCTGAAAGAGCAATTTCCCTTGTATTCCTCTTCCTTTCTCTCTGAGATAAGCATCCTGTCTGGTGAGGCCTTTTTCCACTCCCAACCCACCCTTGGCTCTTTCTTGAAAGAATATTCAAGAATCAGCTCATAGCAAGCTTTGCACCACTAATATTCTAGCCCTAGCAAATTCCTTGTTATCTTCTGAATATGTAAGTAATGTCTTTCCATAGCAAGTTATACCTGAAACGCTGCTCTAAGCAGACTTCCTTCTAATGCCTTTTGAGTATCTGCTTCCATCTCCTAGGTATATTCAGGAACTTCTAGGTATATTCTGGAATGCAAAGAACCTACACCATTCTGGATACTACGCTGAGAGGGTTGTCTGTTCTTTCTGCTTGGCTTCATGGCAACTGGGCAACCTTGCAAATATCACCCAACAACAGGCACCTACGAACAGAACGGAACCTCACTGAAGGGTCAAGTACCTGAGACAATCTTACTTTCTGCTGAACTAGTTTAAAACCTACCCTTCTTCTTTCGCTCCTTAAAATAAAAAAACCAAAAACCTATGAGTTCACATTTCTCTGATTCCCATACCTTATAGTATTTACTGCTCTCAGCAGAGCCCATTACTCACCCCAAGAATCTCTACATATTCATAGATCTGGGCTTCTAGGAAAGCAATGTCTTTGTTCCTCTCAGTGTCTCTGGAAACAAGAAAAAAGGTGTATCACCCAAGGATTCTTTTACCCAAAGCCTTATCCCATGTCTGGGAACATTGATTCCAAGTATGCATTAAAAACTACACGCATGTGACAACTGTCATGCTCTGTTCAGCTCAGGACTTGCTGATGGAAGTATTAAGGTTCTTTTTTTTTTTTTTTTAAGATTTTATTTATTTATTTGACAGACAGAGATCACAAGTAGGCAGAGAGGCAGGCAGAGAGAGAAGGGGAAGCAGGCTCCCCGCTGAGCAGAGAGCCCGATGCAGGGCTCGATCCCAGGACCCTGGGATCATGACCTGAGCCGAAGGCAGAAGCTTAACCCACTGAGCCACCCAGGTGCCCCTAAGGTTATTTCTTGGAATGCATGGAAGCTTCCTCTCTAACCTCATTCTAGAAGACATAAAACACATAATGACACTTAAATTTCCATCCTTATAATCTACAAAGAAAATGTAGCATAGGAGACAAGCTCTGGGACAGACTTAGACTCAAATTCTGATCCTTAGTACTTAGTAACTATGACATAGTGGGGATATGCCATAACTTTTCTAAGTCTGTATCTGCAAAAGATCAGGGTAAAAGCTACTTTTCTTTCTTTAAAAAAAGAAAAAAAAATTTATTTATTTATTTGACACAGAGATCACAAGCAGGCAGAAAGGCAGGCAGAGAGAAAGAGGGGGAAGCAGGCTCCCTGCTGAGCAGAGAGCCCAATGCTAGGCTTGACCCCAGGACCCCGAGATCATAACCTGAGCTGAAGGCAGAGCTTAACCCACTGAGCCACCCAGGCACCCCTAAAAGCTACTTTTCAGAATTACAAAACACACATTAAAAAAAAAAAATACCCTGTACAAGCATGTGGCTCAAGAAGAGATTCAACTACAGGGATGAAAGGTACAGCACAGGGAACACAGCTGATGGCACTGTAATAATGTTCTATGGCGACAGACAGCAGGTATGCTTGGGTATGGCATAACGTAGAGTTGTCAAATCACTACCTTGTACACCTCAAACTAATGTAACATTGTGTATCAACTATACTATAATTAAAAAAAGATTCAATTATCATTAGTAAAAACAAACTTAGAAAAACATTTCTGGAACCTATTTAGCCTCCAGAGCCTCCTGAGATAACAAAAAGTACCTAGAGGGGCACGTGGGTGGCTCAGTTGGTTAAGTATCTGCCTTCAGCTCAGGTCGTGATGCCAGGGTCATCGAGCTTCCTGCTTAGCAGGGAGCCTGCTTCTCCCTCTCCACCTACTTGTGTTCTCTGTCAAATAAATACATAAAATCTTAAAAAAAAAAAAAAGGTACCTAGAGCCGTTTCAACATTAACCCACTCTCAATCACTGGAGTACAAACTGTTCTTGGTGTATAACAATGATGGTGCTCTCTACCATTTGCAGAGAAAAACGGCAAACTGTATCTCTCTGAATCAATAACGGCGATAAACCAGGTTGCTGCGGTAAAAATTCTCTGGGGAATAACATCTTAGAACTGTCCACAGAGATGCCACCCCTGCCACTCACCGCTTGGTGCCTTTTGACTTGGGATTTTTGGCAAACAGGGAGGTGTCAAGTGACTCCAGGGACTTTCCTTTGGTGCTGAAGAGCCTCTGGGCTCGCTCTTCTAGGGTCCTAAGGAGACAGGAGGGGTAAACATTTCAGAGTTACTCTACCATATGGTTTTGCATACTTCAGCGGTGCAGGATAACAGAAATAATGGCATCAGAGTCAGTTATTGTGCAAACATACAGTAAACTGGGACAGTTCTGATAGAAAAAGCAGTCTCTTACCCACCACACTTCAAGCCTAACGCTAAGAGTGCAGATTTCAATCTGTCCAGACCCAGGGAGGCCAACTCCTACATAAAAAAAAGGATCCAAGTTACAATTTCATATAAATAGACTCTGAGAAACAACAAATGCTTAAGCTTAGGTCTTTACAGGTGGGTGTGTGGGTGTTTTTGAAGCTGTGGCAAGACCATACATTCCATAGCCAATAGCTAGCACTCAGTTCAAACTCTCCAAAGGACTGACTCTGTGGTCTAGTTCATATGCAATCATACTGGTAGTGATTAACTCCACTGTAAGTCTCATAAAGTTTATACTTTTCAAAGTAGATGGGTAAACTTTTTTTTTTTTAGCTTTATCTTTCCATGTTTTTTGTAGATGCCTGGTTCTAGGAACTGGTGTCTTACCATAATACATCCATGGCATTAGAAACAGATTGAGTGGTTTCTCTGAAGAGTGAAAACTATATTTGGGGCCAGTATAGTTACTAAAGAGAACATACCTCCCAGGAGGAGAATGCAGAAAGGTCAAGATGGGCTCCAGCATGAGTCAGGGCACTGCTTGTCTCTTTCTGGCAAGAACAAGAGTTAAGATCCAGGTTTAAATGAAGACAAGGGAGCCATCTATCTACGTTACCAGGTGGCAGATGGCCTCTTTCTTACATGCATGTGTGACTATGAATCAAATTCCCATAAGAGCAGAGCAAAAGACAAGATCGTTCATTCTCTCCCTGAGAGTTCAGGAAAACCCAAGTTTATCACCAGGACTGGAAACACATGATGGAGATTCTAGCACATCATCTTTGCAGTTTGGGGTCACTAAGAACCACACAACATTAATGACATAGCTGCCAAAAATGCCAGACTCGGCCAATGGCAAGGAAGCCCCGACAAATCTCATTCCAAAGCACACACGGTAAGAACGCCTGATATACGTGGCAGGGGACACCTCACAGTCACACTCATCCCGAGGGATCAGCAGCTAATGCCCTAAGGTGGAGGCTCAGTATTCAAGTAAAACTATTAATCCAATTCCTCCGCATGTCCTCTCCCCAACCCCACTAAAGCTTACCGGCCATCCAGGAAAGGTACCATTCTCCCACTTCTTCTCAAATTCATTCTGAATCTTCCCAAAAAGTTCATTCTGATCTTGGAGGGGCTTCACTCGATCTGTGTAATCTTGAAGGTACTCAAGCAGCATCTCCAAGTATCTATACAGGAACAATACAGAGAAAACAGAGTATTTTTTATATACTGTTACGCCCTGTAAAATAAAATTCCAGTGATACCAGTTTTTAAAAGTAGTAATACTAATTTTTAGAATGAGCTTACAATTGAATTTTTTCCTAACACGTCATCTTGATTTTGACCTTTCTGATCTCATTTCATCGTCATAATTTCGAATAATAAAATCTTAATTAACTCACATAAAAGATGTTAGGTAAAGAGAAAATAAGGAAGAGAGAAAGTCAGTAGTACAGATCATAAACCAGGGGCATAAAAACACAAACAAAATTTTCCATCTATGCATCAGTCATGCACCTCACTTCGGTCTCAATGAGAAATGCTAATCTTTTTCTTGTTAAACTCAAGACACAGATCCCTGAATGAGACTTCCTTTTACAATGAAACAAATTTAACAACAGCCTCGGTGTAAAATCACAGATGTGCCAACAGATGCACATTATTCCAGAGCCAGAGTAAGACACATGTTTAAAACTGGTATTCAAAATCTCTCTCCTCCAATAAACCTGGAAGTCATTTGTGTCCTTATTTCAGGCAATAAAATTCAGAACTCTGCCATCAAATCTTTACATTAAATAACCTAATCAAATCCAGGAGAGGCCTAGAGGCTAGCAATGCCTACCTCTTATATTCGGCATTCTTTCTTTCTTTAGGAATGTCAAATAACTGGTCAAAGATGGAGAGATACGTGATATAATCCAGCTTCTGAAAAAAAAAAAAATGATAAGAGATCCAGTTAGGGGTCTGCACCAAGTTGCACTATAGTCTCTAATAAATGAGATCAAAACTGAGTGTTGTCTAGTAACAGGGTCAGCTCATCTTAGTCTTTTTCTTGCCCATGACTTAATTCCTACACTACCTGGGGTGTTAATGCCACTGCACTGAGCAGACTTATCAGACATGCAATTAACTGAAAAATAAAGATCAAATCAATCAACAGTAAATGAAAGAAACATTCGTCCAGCACTAACTGAATGCAAACCGAAGACTCTGACACCCACTACATCTTAAACTAAGGTTCTGAAGTGCCATTTGTTCATTCATGGCGTCACTTACTGAGCATCTTTGGACCAAGTATGTGGATACAGATGAGAACAAGACAGATATAGGACCTGCCCTCTTGAAGCTTAAAGTACAGTCACTGAACTTTTGGGACATTTCCTCACAACTCCATGAGGAACTTAATCATTCACCTTCTTGTGACCTTTCTGAGATTGTCACATTGGATCCCAAATCTTGTAATAAAAGACACTTTTGCAGTCAGAGATTATGTTTTCATATTTTTCACATACCTACTACGTGTGCCTATTGCAGGGGCTCACTGTGAGTTTTAAAAAAAAATATTTTATGTTTATAAAAGCAAAATATGTTTGTATCAATAAGCAATAAAATTTGTTAATAAAATAGTATGCTTTGGGTGCCTGGCTGGCTCAGTCTATAAAGAATGTGACTCTTGATCTCAGGGTCTTGAGTTTAAGGCCTATGTTGGCTGCACAGTTCACTCAAAAAAATAAAAATAAATAGGGGCACCGAGGTGGCTCAGTCAGTTGAGTGTCCAACTCTTGATTTTAGCTCAGGTCATGATCTCAAGACTGTGAGATGGAGCCTGATGTCAGGCTCTAGTGTCAGTGCTCAGCAGGGAGTCTGCTTAAGATTCTCTCCCTCTGTCCCTACCCTGTGCGTGCATGCACACACACATGCACTCTCTCTCTAAATATATATTTTTTAAAAATTTAAAAACTAAAAAGAAAATAAGACTGTTGTATTCACTGTAAAAACCTTTCATTTTACATACTGTTTCATTCCAAGAAAGCCCATTACGTCTTTTCTAACGGTTACAAAGCATAAGACAGTGTAATTGCTCTATCCAGAAGCCCCAGCCTGCCATCCCGACCCACCTCTAGAATCAGAAGCACTGTCATCCCGTGTGTCCCCCATCTCCCACACCCGACCACCATCACCACTGGCCCTACCTCAGAGGCCTTTAGGTTAATGTATTTGAGGTAACAGTCATGAAGATCAAGATAACGACCATAACCCTCTTCATCTGTGAACTCAACCAAGTCTGAAAGAATCAAAGATATATCAGTGATTCAGACATTAAAGACCACTTTCTTGGACATGGCTCTTCAAATGGATGGCTAGTTCTCTGTGACACGACACAGCCCTTCACCCAAATGTCCTCCCTATGCTCATGAAGTCAATAGACCTCAGTTTTGCAGGCCAGTGAACTTGAGCAAGGGTAGTACAAAGTGAGTATTTTGTTCAAGTCCAATTTAGGACGTCAATCCAGCTGAGAACATGGCAATAAATTTCTCTGGGGCTCTGTTTCCCAGGGCTCGGAGGGAAAATCCGAGCTCTGTCATAAACCTGCACTTTTGTTAGTGCTCGAGAGAAATGCTGAAACCTACTTACTTTGTGCTTCTTCACTTGGATTCTCTCGAGCCTTCAGAAGCTCCTCAAATTCCACTGACATTGGCACACAGATCTGAGGGGAAGAAAGAAAAATTCAGGTGGATTTTTAACAAAAAAGTTGCAATGTTGCAGAAATGGGCTGTATAGTAAGTTAGACTTCTGATGTTTGAGACTTGATTTTCATTAGGAGCCTACTATTATTCCATAGTTACCTTGTTTTTTTTCTTTTCCTTTGTTGGTACCATTTGACTAAAAACTCCTAAAGTAACACATGCTCACAAAAACTCAAAAACACAAAATGAAAAACCAAAGTCCCCCTTTAGCACTGTTAAGAGACCTTTTTATACCATCTGTTTCCAAATTTTGCTCAACATTAGGATTACCTGGGAGTGTTTAAAAAAAAAAACCAAATCTTAAAAAAAATTAAAATATAAAAATCCCCAGAGGATTTAAACATATCCTACAAAATCTGCAAACCACTATTCTGTATATTTAAATATATGCATATATACAACCACCAACAGGTAAGTGCAAGGTGTTTATTTTTTCACATAATTAGACTTTTTTTCCTTAGTATACCTTGAGCATCCTTCCAATCCTTTTTAAAAACCATCTATTTCGGGGCGCCTGGGTGGCTCAGTCATTAAGTGCCTGGATCCCAGGGTCCTGGGATTGAGCCCTGCATTAGGCTCCCTGCTCTGTGGGAAGCCTGCTTCTTCCTCTCCCTCTGCTGCTCCCCCTGGTTGTGTTCCCTCTTTCACTGTCTCTGTCAAATAAATAAATAAATAAACGCAAACCATTTATTTCTCATCACCTTTCTACCAAGGCTAGAATAAGGTTAACACACCAGAATGGTACTCATGTCTTCTCTCTTAGTTAACAAGACTTCATGCTTGATGCTTCAAAGGGGTGGGAAGACTTCTGCTGGTGTGAGAAAGTGCCCTCATCCATCACGTCAACCTCAACCATTAAGTCTATGAGCTAATTCTCATATCTAAATCACAAGCTTTTTTTTTTTTTTTTTTTTTAAATCTCATGCCTGACCCCAGTCACCTAACTTCTACCCATAGGACACTTCTACCTATATAATATATAACATCACTTGAAAAGCTACATATATAAAAATTCATTCCCACTGCAAGTGGATTACCTCTTTATCACCCCCAAGGGAACAAACAACTTTCCAGTTACACAGTCATGAAAGCTCAGAATAATCCATAACCGACCCCTTTCCACATCTGCTACGGCCATGGCCTTGCTCCCTTCCCCCCCAGAACTCCTTCTCCTGGGGCACCTGGTTGGCCCATTCGTTAAGCATCTGCCTTCAGCTTAGGTCATGATCCTGGGGTCCTAGGACAGAGCCTGGCATCGGGCTCCCTGCTCAGTGGGAAGCCTACTTCTTCCTCCTCCACCCCCCGCTTGTGTTCCCTCTCTCACTGTGCCTCTGTCAAATAAACAAAACAAAACAAAACCAAAAACTCCTCCCCCTAGAACTCTGGTCAGCTGTTCAAGATGTTCAATCGCTTCTAGATAACTGGGATATAATCCCTGTTCCTTATACTATTTCAATACAGTGGGGTACACATTCACTGTCATAAAATATAATCAGATCATAAAGATTAATTTGAAGGGAGGAATGAATAAGGAAATATGTTTCATGAAAAAGTTGGCCTCTGGGCTAAACCCTGACAGTATAATGATCACTGTTAAGTAAGTAAAGCCTCTTTGTGTTAGCTGGATCCCCTAGGTAGCAGATTTCAAGACAGAGTTAGGAGCGCAAGGAGTTTATTGGGGGTAATGCCTGGGAAAGATAAAAAACAAGAGAGAGGATGACAGGGCAGGGATAGCCTACACTGTGATTCAGACCAAATCTTTACCTTCCCAGTGGGGAGCTGTGGAGCAAAGAATGCTCATTACAAGAGTCTTGCACTGAACGGAAACATCCAGGCCACAGTATCTTCACTTGTGCTCTATCCCTGGCTGGGGTTACCCAGGAAGAGAGTGGCCTTGGCCTAAAGATGAGGGGGAAACTGAAAGCACTGGAGTTGCAGGATGTCACCTAAATGGTTCTTTTGAAGGGACATCTGAATGGTGCACCTCCATCCTCCTTATGCCTTCCCTTTAGTATGCTCTTCAGGCAGGTTTGGAAAAAACACTTTCTGAGTATCATACCTCATT
This sequence comes from Martes martes, assembly GCF_963455335.1. Lineage (NCBI taxonomy): Eukaryota > Metazoa > Chordata > Mammalia > Carnivora > Mustelidae > Martes > Martes martes. Next base: position 162,680,188 of record NC_137891.1, on the reverse strand, counting down.
TGGGTGTTTCCGATGGAATTCCTTTATTTGCTTGAGTCTATTATAAAACTCGGCAAATTCATTGGGTCCTGAAATGGCATTGAGTTCCTCCTTTCGTAATCTGCAGTATCAGGAAAAATTCAAAGAACACAGTGCACAAAATCAGTCCTTGAAGCATGGCTCCTCAGAGGTGCTAACTCCTGGACTAGAAGTGACTATCACTTACCCATCCTTATCATCATACAAATCCCGCAGGTTCCCACTGACTTCCATGTACCTCTGAAAGATAAACACAAAACCCATCAGAACAAAGCAATCTGTACGACTACAGGGCTAAGCAACCAACAGAGCTCACTAGTCAAGGCCCAGGGAAACCCTGAGAGATTTTAAACGTTCCTAGTCTTTTTTTCAAAACTTTTGGGACCAGATTTGCTTCAGAATTTGGAATTTCTAAGTTGGGAAAAATATTATATAGCATGTAACATCCCTACTGGAATCTGGAACACCTATTAATAATTCTGCAGTGAAAATTATGCATTACTTAATAAATGGGCTAAAGACCATCCAAAGCTTATCTGTTAAGTTCAGGGTTTTGCTGCCAAATGAGATGAAGTCAGATTTTGCCACCAAGTAATTACATCCCCCCCACCCCCCCAAAACCATAAAGAAAATCTTTGTTTTCACAGTATTTTGGATTTGGGAATTTAAATAAGGAACTAGGGGCTAACAATACTAATTATCTTCAGTGAATCGGAAACTCTAATTAGGTCTTTCAATCCTTTCTTTTCTTTTTTTTTTTCTTTCAATCCTTTCTAAACAGACTTCAAATACATGCAAGAATAGAGAGCATTGGGGCAGCTGGGTGGCTCAGTGGGTTAAAGCCTCTGCCTTCGGCTCAGGTCGTGATCCCAGGGTCCTGGGATCAAGCCCTGCATTGGGCTCTCTTCTCAGCGGGGAGCCTGCTTCCCTTCTCTCTCTCTGCCTGCCTCTCTGCCTACTTGTGATCTCTGTCAGATAAATAAATAAAATCTTAAAAAAAAATAGAGAGCATTTTGTATAATGAACCTTCATTTACCTATCACTCAGCAGTTAGTATCAACATTTTGATTCATTTCCTAAAAGTACAAAATTGAACTATTACTAAGCAAACCTGGTTTGCTAGGTAAAAATTTCAAAATGGTATTCTGGGAGGAAAACACTAATACCCAACATTGGGGCGGGGGGCGGGGTGGAGGGATGGTACCTTTTGTGCCTGGGCCATTGACTCCTCCTAACTATTCTTTGTACATCATGGAGCACAGGATGGTATGAATAACAGGTCCCATTCAGAGGTGAGGAAGGACAGCTCAGCACCCTCGGGTTTGGAAGCCGCGAGGGCTTCTCCAGGCAGACAATCCTCGACTGGCCAATCTGGCTACCTTTGGCTGGACTGGTCTCATACTCAGACCCCGAACTCCGCCTCCCCTCTCTTTTGCAGCTCATCCCGACCCAAAGAGAAGGAGACAACGGAGCACTCACATCTTGCATGGCCCGTGTGCGGTGGTCAGAATTGATCTGGTCCCGGAGCTGGAGAAAAGCAAACGGTGACACAGGCGCCGTTAGTCGGAGTTCTGAGGGTGGAAAGGCCGCCCGAGGGCGGAGCTTAGCCGCCCAGGTCTCAGCGGCTGCAGCCGAGGCCCGGGGGGCGCTGGGCTTCGGGGGGCGGTCACCACGGCCGGAGCTCGGAGAAGAAGCCCCGGAGGGAGCCGAGGATGAGGCGCGGGAGGGTCTCGGGGCCAAAGAAAGCTTTCCGAGGTTAAACACCAGGATGGGGCCCAGCCTCGACGGAGCCCTTGCCCAGGCCCCACTCACCGTGGATTTCTTAGTGAGCATCTCTTTGGCCATGACATCCATGAGCCGTTCCTTTTCCTCATGATACCGTCGCTGCTGCTCCAGAATTGTCTCCATTTCTCCTCCGCCTCTGCACCTCGATTCAGACCACCGACACGGCCGGAAACGACTCCTGCCGCTTTGCGCGCCCGCGCCCCACGCTGAGCGTCCGGGCACACCAAAGTTCCGCGGACGCCGGAAGTGCCTCGGGGACTCGAAGAAAAGGGAGCATCACAAGATAAGCATAGCCGGTGCGCTCGAGGTGGCAGCAGTGCCCCCTGCTGGCCGGAGGTGTCGTGGAGCGATGCAGAGTAATTTCCAGGTGCCTCTAGGGGGCGTACAGAAATTCAGGAATCTGAGGTTAAGGGGCCGACTTCCCAGAGTTTTTATGAGACGGGCGGGGCAGGCAGGGACCTCCCGGACTGAGGAGTAGTTGAAGAACCTGCATGGGAGTTGGGGGACCGGACGTTGTCTTTAGCTTTCAGCGTGACTTCTGTTAACGTTTTCCCCTTCTCTAGACTTCGGTGTCCTTCTTGTTAATAATCTCTCTCTCGGGGCACCTGGGTAGCTCAGTGGGTTAAGCCTCTGCTTTTGGCTCAGATCATGATCTCTCGAGCCCCACATTGGGCTCTCTGCTCAGCAGAGAGCCTGCTTCCCCCTCTCTCTCTGCCTGCTGCTTTGTCTGCTTGTGATCTCTCTCTGTCAAATAAATAAAATCTTAAAAAAAAAAAAATCTCTCGGGGCGCCTGGGTCGCTCAGTGGGTTAAAGCCTCTGCCTTCGGCTCATGTCAGGATCCCAGGGTCTTGGGATCGAGCCCTGCATGGGGCTCCCTGCTCGGCGGGGAGCCTGCTTCCCTCTCTCTCTCTGTCTGCCTCTCTGCCTACTTGTGATCTCTGTCAAATTAATAAAATAAAATCCTTTTTAAAAAAATCTCTCTCTCTCTCTTTTTTTTTTTTCTTCAAGAAATTCACATGAGGAGGGCTGCCTGGGTAGCTCAGTTGGTTAGCCATTTGCCTTCGGCTCAGGTCATGATCCCAGTATCTTGGGATCGAGCCCCACATCAGGTTCTCTGCTCAGCAGAGTCTGCTTCTCCCTCTGCCCACGACCCCCCCCCATGCCCGCCAGCGGGGGTGTTCTCTCTCTCTCTGAAATAAATATTTTAAAAAACAATAATAAGTTCACATGTGGAGAAAAATCTAATTGTAAGCAAGGGGTCTGGTTAAATAAAAAATGGTACATTCACGCAGCAAAATGCTATACAGCCATAAAAAAAGAATGAAGCAAGTTTCTAGGTATAGAAACTAAAACATATGTCCATATATTCAGATGGTCATGCAGTGTCATTTATAATTAACAAAACTGGTCGCAGCTCCAACATCCATTAACCGATGAATGTTTAAACAAAATGTGGTATATCCATACAGTGGGATAGTATTCAGCAATAAAGGAATGTTACAAAACAGACGAACCATGAAAACATCATACTAAGAAAAAGAAGCCATACACAAAAAACGACATAGGATATATTGAGATGAAATGTCCAGAAAGGCAAATTTATGGAGGCAGAAAGTAGATGAGTGGTTGTCTGTGGCTGGAAATAAGATTGGAAGTGACAGCAAATTTGGTGGTGATAGAAATGTTTTAAAATTGGATTGTGGAGAGAGTTCCACAACGCTATTAAATTTGTTCAAAGTAATTGAATTGTATACTCAAAGCGGGTGAATTTTATGTTATGGACTTTATGGAACTTATCCCTCAATAAAGCTGCTAAAAAAATCTATATGAACTCAATGGAAAAATGGCCACACAAAGTGAAAAAAAATCTAGACACATAATAGTGTGTATAAAAATAGACGCACGAAGAGGTTATTTCTGTGAGGATATCCAAGTAACAGTAAACAATGATTGTTTATGAAGAGATACCCCAGAAGATCTGGTACAGGCGGGAAACTTTTCTTTGTGTGTACCCAGCACGAAAGGTTTTTTCTTAACATATACATATATTACTTTTACATTTTTAAAAAAATGTTTATTTATTTATTTGACAGAGAGAGAGAGAGAGAGAGAGTGAGAGAGAGAGAGCCAGAGAGTACAAGCAGAGGGAATGGCAGAGGGAGAGGGAGAAGCAGGCTCTGCACTGAGCAGAGAGCCTGACCCCAGAACCCTGGGATCATAACCTGAGCTGAAGGCAGCTGCTTAACCGTCTGAGCCACCCACCCCACTTTCGCATTTTAAAAAATAAACTTAAAACTCAAAATGAAAATACGTATGTACGTAATCATGCTTAACAAAAAAGAACCAGGAGGCTGTAATATATCAAGGAATCATTAGTGATTTACCTATTCTCTTTACTTTTTGTAAGTCTCCAATTTTTCTAAAATAAGAATGTGATGCTTTTTGTTTTTTAAAGTTTGAAAAATAACACAGGGATAATGACTCTTGTCTTGCCAGCTCATGGGGTTTTATGAGGGTTATATTTATGCCTAAAAATTTAAGCAAGATTTCAACCTTAGAGAGAGCACCCCTGGCAAAATTCACCAGAGGCGACCCCCCCCCCCAAGGTGGGAAATATCCATTCAAGATTGAAGACAATGTGTGTGTGTGGGTGTGTGTGGGTGTGTGTGTTTGGTAGGGTTAGGAATCTACCATATTTCATCAAATATGAGATGCCATCAAATGTTAACTCCACCATTATTTTATGTTCCACTAAGAAAGAAAAAATTGTTAAACTATGTCACATCTTCTACTATACAATGCATCTGGGTTTCCAAGATGTTAAATCTGAAAAATGTTTCTCTTGAAATCAATGACACTGTAACTGTGTCTTTTCCTCTTAGGGGGGTGGACCACTTAAGCAAAAGCATTCACCTTCTTTCCCTTAAAACCTTCTCCTTTTCCGGTCCCTTGAGCCAGTCGCCAAGTCGAGTTTTTTCCACCCCTGATGCCTCTTTACCTCTCTCCTCCACCAGTGCACCAGCTTCCAACAGAGCCTGCTCATCTTACCCCTGCTATCCATTATTCATGCTGTAGCCAGAGTGATCACTTATGCCCTTGCTTAAACATTTCCATTGGCTGCTTTACCCGTAGAGTGAGGTCTGTTTCACTTGGCATTAGATTTTTTGTGACCCGGCCTCTGCCTGCCATTTTAGTCTCTTGGCACTTCCTCCGAATGAAATTATTTGCTGCTTCCCCAAAGCGCCATATGTTTTTTCAGCTCGCCCGTTCTTTGCACCAGCTGTTTTCTATGCTCGGACTACTCTTCCTCAACAAGTATTTAATGAACAAGTAGTAACTACCAGGAGCTGAGAATAGTAGTGCGAGCAAGGCAGGCGCGAGCCCAGTTCTCGAAGAAGCCGGTTATAAGCACGCGTGGTGGGTATTTGTAAAGGTTTGTTGAACATGTCAACCACAGCCCCGGAAAGTTTAGGATTCGAATCGGCCCGGGAGGCAGTCTGAAAGGAATCCACCTGTGATTATCTAGGTGACTTTGTGGAACTGCCGAGTGGAGTCTCCACCTCTGTGAAATGGAAAAATGAGCGCCCCGCAGGATTTCTGGGAGGATTTAGTATGAGATACAGATGATCACGCGGGTCGGCCGGACCGGTGGGCCCCTCTCCCAGGGGACGCGAGGGTCCACCCGCACCGTGGCGCCGGTCCCCAACCCAGGAAGCGGCGGGCGGGACCAGGAGCTCCCTAAGCCGCGCGCCCAGCGAGTGCGCACCAGTGTGCCTCCGACCTTCCGAGGCCGAGGGCGGGGCAGGGGCCGCGGGCGTCGGACGCCGGCAGAGGGGAGCAGCGCTCCGCCCCATCTCCCCACTTTGGGGGACAGCCCCCCTCTCTCATTCCCGCCTCCGCCCCTGAATCACGGGGGGCGGGGCCGTGACCCATTCATGCCGGGAATCGGATCCAGATGTTCCCGCGGCGCGTGCAGCTGCATCCTTGCCTTTTTTGGCAAAAAACGTGCGGCCGCGAGCGGATCCCGGGCCGCCTCCGCTAATCCTCGGGAAGAGGGGGAAGGGGGTTGGGGGTCTGGGCCCAGACTGGGAATCCGCACGGGGTGCACTGCGGGATTTGGGAAGGGCTGCTAAGGGAGGGGGGCGGTTTGTACTGCACCGGGGAACCCACCGCCAACTCCACTCGAGTCCGGGACCTCCCCCAAACCCCTCCCACCCTCACCCGGAGGAAAAACCCCTTCGCCAGCAGCGGGGAGGCTGGTTAAGCCCGAGAGGGACGGTAGCAGCGTCGGGGATCCCAGTTCTCCGGAGATTTCCCACCCCGTGGCCCACCAGCTTCCTCCTCTGCCCTGCACGGAGGAGGTCTGGAAGAGCCTGAGTCTCTCGGTCTGCGAGGGAACCTTCCTTCCTCCCCTTCACCCGCAGACAAACACAGAGAGGCCTTGCTTCCTCACACTGCTTTATTGCAGAATCTGGAAGGGGGGTGGGAATGAACCAATTCCACCCCTCTGCCCATCTCTGGGCAAAACGGAGCGCAAACAAAATGAGAAAACACTCGACAGACACGGACTGGGCAAAACCCTGTGCTCTAGGATCCCCTTAGACAGCGAACCCCTGATTTGCTGCCCAGAGAGCCCCAGCCCTGGGGATAGGGTGGGGTGGGGGTGGGGAGGATCAAGCCTGAGAAGAGTCCACTTCTGAGGACTTCTCAGGCACCCATAGAAGACCTAAAGTCTCTGGACAGAAGTCTAGATTGAAGGGGGCCTGGGTCCCAGAGTCCAGGTTTGGAGGGTTGGATAGAGAGCCCTGATCTGGGGAGAGGGCTTGGTCTGGGCACCAGACTGTGGGGAAAGGGCTGAATTCTGAAGTCCAGGCTTGAGAAAGGGATTTGAATCATGGAGGCTCCATAAAGGTCCAGGTTTGGGAGCCCTGGGTCAGGGAGTACCGGTATGGGGGTGTTGGGAGTGGGGAAGCTAAATCCTGGAGCCCAGGAAGAGCCCTGATTTGAGGAGGGGCTGGGTCCCAAAGATGGTGTGGAAAAGGAGCCTTAGTCCTGGAGCCCTGGTTTGGGAGGCCCTGGGCCCAGGAGTCCTGGCTCAGGGCCCCCCCTGGCTGCAACCCTGGCACAGCACTTGGTCTCCATCCGGCACAAAGCCTTGGCCCACCAGGGAGGTGGAGCAGCGGGCGCAGGAGAAGCAGCTGTGGTGCCAGTGGCGGTCTTCAAAGGACACATACTTGCCTCCGCCGAGTCCTGGAGGAAGGCTGAAGGTTAGCTCCGAGGATCCGGAGCACAGTCCTGTCCCTCAGACTCACCCAATTCCAGATCCCGATCCCGTTCCCTTGCTTGCACCCTACCCGCCATGCTCATTGACCCATGTCGCACCTGTGATGGGGCTTTTGCAGCTGCTGCACTTGGGTGCAAAGAGTTCTCCAAAACAGGCCACGCAGTAGGGATCATCATCCCGGGAGGTGAACTGCTGCCCTGCCAGGGGCGTCTGGCACCCCGTGCAGACCAGGCATTCTCGATGCCAGGGCTGGTCACGGTAGGTCACGCCGCCTTGCGTCAGCGTCTGTGGGGGCAGCACCGGTCAGCAGTGGGGAGGGGTGATTCCCACCCTGGGACAGAGCCTCGCTCACCCCCCCCACCAGCCCCGCCCCCACCTTGCTGCAGCGAGCGCAGCGAGGGGCAAACTTGTTCTCATAGCAGGGGACGCAGTAGTGAGCACCCTTGTCTGGCACGAAGGAACGGGAGCCGAGAGGCTGTTCACAGCCGCTGCACAGGAAGCAATGCTCATGCCACGTCTGGCCTCCATATTCCAGCTTCCGGGACCCTGTGGAGAACAGGGGTCCCTCTCAGAGGCTGGGTCCCAAGCTCCTGAGGGCCGCCCTCCACTGCCCCCGAGAAGAGACCCCACTGTTCCCAGAGCCTAAGCTGGGTGGCATCCACACACATGCACCAGGACCCTCGCCACCTGTATGGCACACAGGACCCTCTCCTCCCCAAGACCACACATGCTAGGCCCCCATAATCTAGACGCGAGGGTCTGGCATGTGTGAAGTCACCACATGTGCTGGATAGGACCATGTCAGCATCCACCAGGCCTCCATGTCACAGGCACGATGACTCAGCACATGCTAAGCCCTTACACACCAGACACGATAGCTTTAGCACACCCACAAAGACCCAGGTGCACTAGGCCAGCGAGTCTCTGCCCCCACTGGGTTCTAATGCCCGGCACCTGGATTCAGTACACACGAAGCCTTGGTGTGTCCTACTAATCATGTCATTCTCCACATGTCCTCAGCCCTCACCTATCTACGAGGCATGCAGGTCACCATACATGTTAGGCCCTGTTTACCCATCTCTACCAAGCCCTGATGTGCCCAGCAGGATGGTCTCACTGGACTCCTCGCTCTCAGTGTACTAAACACACAGGTGTGTCTCAAGCTTGTCAGTCTGCCCATGCACGGTAAGCCCACAGGTTTGTACCAGGTCCGGCATATGTTAAACCCTCAGGAACATTACAAGCATGTGGGTTCCTGCACATGCTAAGCGCTCATGTGTATCCCTGGGCATGCCAGTCCCTGTGCACACTCATCTCCCAGGAGTGTACAGGCAGGACCGATCCTGCACGTGCTCAATTTCCAAAAAGATGCCATGCGTGCAGGTCTTTGTAATACTAAGCCTCCCAGGATGCGCTGTACACGTGCCCGTCCCTCGGCCATGCCCAGAGCCTGCGCAGAGGCCCGGCATCAGGGCGGCAGGTGCACGGCAGGGCCTCCGGGGACGTACCGGGCATGACGGTCTCCCCGCAGGCGGAGCACTGTGACGAGAAGGCACTGCAGTAGCAGTCATTGCAGAGCAGCTCATTGTCCTGGCAGGTGAAGGGCTCGTCGGCCAGGGAGCGCTTGCAGCGGCAGCAGCGGAAGCAGCCCTCGTGGAAGTGGCGGTCTTCATAGAACAGCTCCTGCAGGGAGCATGGCAGGGGCCTGGCACCTGTGCCCCTCTGCCAGCCTCCACCCACTCCTTGCCCGGTCTGGTCCAGTCCTTACCCTGGAGTCATGCCCGATAAGCTGCTGGCACTCGGCACAGGTGTTGGCAAAGGTGCTGTCATAGCAGGGCACACAGTAGGGGCCATCGTCCGTCTGGATGTATTTGCGGCCATACAGGCTCTCGCTGCATTTTGCACAGTCAAAGGCCTCGCTCATGGTGGCTGTGAGTGAGCCCTGCCAGGCGCCAAAGGTGGGGCATGGGTCACCCAATCGGGCTGAGGCTTAGCCCCTTGCAAAAGCCCTTTGTGTTAAAAACAACAACTACAAAAACAACAAACCCAAGAGACCAGGCCTAAGAAATGCGGGGTCCAAACAGCAGACGATGAAGATGGGGGTGCTTCTGGAAAGCCAGGAGTCATGCATGTTTATTTCTGTATTTAACGGTGTGTGGGGTGGGGGAGAAGGGGTCAGGGAAAAATCAGGAAGCAGAAGTTGTTTTCTTATCTGAGCCCTGGCAGATCTGGGGGGAGGGGGCTTTTCCTGGGTCAGTGACTCATTTCCTGCCCCAGCCTGAGTTCAGCTTCTACTGTCCCTACTGTCCCCAAAGGGACAGGAGCAGGGGCAGAGAGTCACCCCACTCTCTATCGTGAATGAAGAGCACTCCCACCCTCTTCTGACTCCCAGGAAGGGGCCCTAGGGATATGGAAAAAGGAACCTCCACTCAGAGCTTGGGAGTGAGGAGCTTAGGGATGTGAATGGGCTGTGCCCGCCCTCTCCCGGTCCAGGAGCCAGTGGAATGTTAGAGGGATATTGGGCCATGAATGGTGGAGGTGGAAGTCACCTCGGGCCTCCTTCCATCCGGGAGAATCAGCCCAAGCAAGGACTTCAGAGGCTCAGGCTAGGTTTAAGCAGGAAGGAAATCCTGTAAGCTGGACACAGTCAAGCTTCCCCAGCTGGACCCTCTGCCCTCAGCCCTGTGCAGCCCCTGCTGGGTCTCTGGTCACACCAGCCCGGGCAGCCTTGGCCTGCACATCTGCAGCAGCTGTGGCAGAAGGATGGCCAGATGTCAGGTTTGGCCGGCAACAGGGGCAAGAAAAGGGAACTGAGATGCCCGGGGAGGGGTGGGGGGGACTGAAGACAGGGATTACGCAGCATGCCCCTGCCATCTCCAGCCAGGCATCACTCCTGGCAGATCTTTCCAATCCCCTGGGTCATTATTTCCCTCCCCCTTCCTCTGGGAGAAACAGCATCTCCTCAGCTTTTCTGGTTTCTGAGGGTTTGGGGTAGGGGGAATAGAGGGTGAGGGAGTGGGAGCCACAGAAGACATTTTCTCCCCAATCAGGCCCCCTCTTGGGTGGGGAGTCAGGCAAGGGGGAGCCCTGAGAGCTGATGCTGCAGACACCCAGCCCCCACCAAACCTCAGACACTTTCCATTTTCTCAGGAACAAAGCATGTTTGCGGGATGAGGTCATCCACACAGCTGCCTCTGGAACAGGAGCATGGGGAGTGGGGGGGGGCAGGGAAGTGGGGTTCCCAGTCCCTTCTGCTGCCCCTGACTCCAGTCTCTAGCCCCAGGTTCAGCGCTCCCCGCCCCCAGCGTCCTCTGTCATGAAGCCTCCTTTCTAAGGGCTGGGATCCCTGGCTGGGTGGAGAGGAACCACCAGGATTCATAGGAAGGGGATGTTCTCACAGCTGCAGAGGAGCCTGGAAAGGACAAAGGAACCCACCAACCCACTACCCTCCCCCCCCGCCACTAACTGGCAGTCCCCAGAGCCTGCCCAGGCTCAAGCTGAAGGAAATGTGCTCCTTTTCTCAGCCACCCCCAGTGGGAAATTCTGGCCAAGAAGTGTTGCTCTGGCTTGGAGTTCAGATTCCAGGTGCCAGCAAACGCCCAAGCCTGGAGGGCCTGGCTCTTGAAGGCATAGTCTGTGGACTCAAAGCTGCCATTCTGTACAATGTGTGTGTTGGGGGGGAATACAAAGTTCATACCGCAGGCCAGGCCGTGAGGCCTCCAGGGGCTGGGGTCTTCAGAGAGGAGATTCTGGGGGAGGGCTATGCTGTACAGTAGAGGGTAGCCCTCTTTCTTGGTCCACTCCCCACCAGTCAGGCTGGGTTTCCTCTGGCCCAGCATCTGAGGGTTGCCTGGGCTGTCAGCCACTGGGCAGCAGGGGGCCACACAGGTGGAGCGTGTGGCTATGGTCTGTCCGGGAGTGACCTGAGTCTTTTCCTTCCTTCCTGTCTTGGCCCACAGCAGCCATCACCTTCCCGGGCCCAGGCTAGCCCTGGGGCCACACCCTGGGAGGCAGTCACCACTCTGAAACAGGGGCACCCCAAATAGGGTATGGGCATGGCTTCTGTATCCTTCCCAGAATCCCCCAGGCTCTTAGTCTGTCCAGCTGGATGCTAATGAGGACAGAGTGAAGGGCACAATCAAGTCCCACCTGTCCCTGCCCATCCCCCTCCTTCACCATCTCCCTCCTACTTTCCCTGGCAGGGCTAGGGGACTGAAGACAGCCAATCTTATATTCCTTCGTGGCTAGTGGGGTATGGGGGGGGAGGTACAGGGGAGACTGTTCAGTCTGCCAGATGGCTCTCAGCCCCTGCTTCCACCAACACACACACACACACACACACACACACACCCCTACACCTGACCCAGACACACATACATCTGGCACATCCCGATGAACCTCCCAGAGCTCAGAATGGCTGGATAAATGGCTGAGGCGTGTGGCATACAGAGGCTCAAATGTGGCATATGGGTCTGAATCCTGACTTCTTCGCTTACTAGCTGGGTGATCTTGGGCAAGTCACTTAAGGTCCCTGGGCCTGTTTCCTTATCTAAGCTTACCTCCTACTCCTGGGGTTGCTGTCAGGCTGAAATGTTGGTGCTTGGAAAGCACCTGGCAGAAAGTGAGTAGTCAGTAAATGGTAGCCGTTGGTGTTTTTATTATTACCCCCTCACACACCAGGGGTCAAACAAGTTCCTGAGCCAGGCCTGGGTCAGGGAGCTGGCCTGGGTTTTGACCTGGACGTTCTCAGGGTAGACCCACGGATAGAACAAAGAGGCCCCCCCCACCCCCGGCCCTGTTCTGCTGGGAGAAGTGAAGATGCCCAGGACGTGGGGCTGGCCAAGGAGCTCAGTGGGACCAGCCTGACCCCAGAGAGACCCCTCACCCGGGTACACAGGTGTAAGTACCTGCACAATGCCCTGCTTTGCACCAAGTGCCATCCTATCCACCATTTCACCATATCTCACAGAAGACAGGCAGGATAGGGGATCATTTCCATCTTACAGTTGAGCACAGAAACCAGGGACAAGCCAGGCCCAAGGTCACTCAGGTCTCAGAGAGGCCAGGTTCCCTGCTTTCCAGCCTGGAGCCCTTTCCTGTTTTTCTCCCTAAAATTGCTGCAGTGGAGGTAAAGGGGGTGGTCAACACTTAAGAGCAGGGGTATGGGAGATACGGGGTGACATCACCAGCACAGGAACCTCACTCTTCTCCCCCAGCTGCCAACCCTGCTGCTGGAAGACACCCAGAAGCCTTTCCAACTACCCATGCCAACCGCTCAACTCCTTTGCCCCCTCCACCATGCACTGTCCAGGAGGACCCTGGCCAGATCCCACAGCTGTGAGTCAGGATCAGAGCAGACCCCTCCCCCAGTTCCCATGAACTGACAGGAGATTTAAGGGGAGAAACCTAATTCCCCCCACCCCCTCACCTCCTGCTATCAGGCACCAACCCCAAACTTTCCCTTCTCTCCTCCCCTCCCCCCATGGGGCCTAGGAGTCAAAGGAGTTTAGGGGAAGGGGGGTGGGAAGCAGGATCCAGCAGCTGCCTTGGGGACAGCAGAGGAACAGTTCATTCACCCTGGGTCCCCCAGGGCTGAAGCAGCCCGTCCAAGATTTGAGTTTAAAAATAAGTTGGGCTGTCTTGGTATATGCCTGGGGCTCCTTTTTGATCTCGGTCTGTCTCAGGTCCTCTGCCTCACAGGGGTCTGGCTGGCCCAGAGTTTCTGTTTCCCAACATCCTTGCTTCCTAGTCGTTCAGGCCAGAGTCTTTCCAGGCCTGTCTGGGAAGCTGTCAATGCACCTCCATCAAAGTCAGCTCTGCCCCACTCAGTCTGTGCCTCTGCACACTTGAGCGGTCTGTTTTGCATGTATCTCTCTGGCTGGTTAGCTCCCAATGTCCCTGCCCACCCCCGCGCGTTTCTACCCCTGGACACCCAAATCTTGGTACCTGAGTCTCTCTAAGGGGTTCCTACTCCTTCTCTCACTTAGCACCTCTGTTGCTGAGTGTCTCTGTCTCCGGTTTCCGGACGGCTCTCTAGGCCTCACAGAGGCTAATCTATCACGAGGCTAACGAGTCTTGGGCTTCAGGGCCCCTCACTTGCCCAAGACCCTGCGAAGCCCCGGGAAGGTCGCTACAACGTGTCCACGGGGGGCAATGCATGCTTCTCCTTCAGATGCTCCGCTCCACAAAACCTGGGTCAGTCCCTCTGCCTCGGGTCTGCCTCTTAGTGACTCTACCGCCAAATCTCTGTCCCTTCCTCGGGTATCCCTGCAGCCTGCTGTCTAAGCCTGACTCTCCTGCCCCAGTCTTGGTCACGCTCCACCGGGCTTTCTGGGAGCCTCAGTTTTTCGAACCCTCCCGGTGCCTCGCTTGACTCTGGCTTCTTCGTTTCAAACTTGGCCCCCTCCCCCGCCCAAGTCTCGGAGCAGCCCCCGCCCCGCTTGGCGTCCAGGATCAGTGCGATCCGGGAGGCACCCTCCGGGGCTCAGCGCCCCCGCGCCGCCCGCTCCCAGCGCGCCCCGGGTCATCTCTGCCGGACCTGGGTCGGGGGCAGGGGGCGGCGGCTGGGGCAGGGAGCGGGGATTCGGAGCCGGGTTCGGCGGGGAGCTCACCTCGAAGCGGGCGGCGGCGGAGGGGAAGCCGGGCCGCGCGTCCCTTGCCGGCTCGTACCTGCGGGCCGGGCAGAGCTGGGGCAGAGCGAGCCGCCCGCGAGGCTGCCGGCTGCACACGGACTGTGTGGGCGAGTGGGAGCTCGGCCCCAACCCCTCCCCGAGGAAGTGCGCGCGGGGCCCGCCCCGCCCGGACCCCGCCCCCCGGCCGCCCCTGCCCGCGGGGTGCGGACCCCGCCCCGGCCCCGCATCCCACAGGCTGGGGGCCAGACCCCGCCCACATCTCCTCTTTGCGCTGGAGCCCGCTCCAGGCCCCCTCGGCCCGCCCAGTCTAACCTGGCTCTCCCAACCTTCCCGGGTGGCCAGGACCCCGCCCCCGTCCCCTCTTCGCTTTCGCAGTACTCTCCCCCTGCCTTCCCCTCTCTCACCGGCAGCCAGCGGGAGACTGCTCTACTCCATCTCAAGGAAGGGGTACAGGACCCAGCAGACCAAACCAAGGTCCATCAGGGGACCAAGAGTCCCCTCCTCTTCGTGTGTCCGCCCCTCCCCCCGGTTCCAGCTTACCCCCCCCACCCCCACCCCGGGGTCACACCTAGACCGAGTTTGTAAAAGAGTACTTAATCAAGCCTGGGGCAGGGGGTGGTTTTGATTCTGCTGTCATGGCCCTATCAGTGGGAACCAAGGTGTTCTGTGGCAACAAGGAGTGAAGAGAAGACACCCTAGCCCCGGAGAGGGCCTTGACCTTCAAAGTGCTTGATTTCAGGGCTCTGAGTGGCAAAAACAGAAGTAACCAACTCCTCACCTCCAGCTGCGCCCTGGGACAGAGAAGTTTGGCCTTGCTTTCCACAGTGCCCAGGAATAGTTTTGACCTTTGAAGCCCAGGGGAGACCCTAATCCTCGGCCTCATGGTTTTTGGGTTTCTCAGGGAGGGGTGTGAAGCGTGTGCTCAGATGGGGCACTGCAAGGTTGGTGGAGGGAAGTGGAGGGAACCCCTCCTCCCCCACCTCTACAGTTTCCAATCCTCTGGCTTCCTCCCTGTGCCTGGGAGGGAGGACTGGCGCCTGCCAGGGACACAAGGCCCCTCCAGGTCCTTGAGGCCAACTCCCCTGGGATCCTCAGGCTTGTCACTAGGCATAAATAGCCTCCATGTAGAAGGGTGGGGGAGGGAGGAGGAGGCTCTGCTGTGCTGTTTGCAAAACAAGAGACAACAAACCAACCCTAGAAATAACCTCAGCATCTAGAGTAGAGATTCAGGTGCCCACAGAGGTTCTCCCATCCCCCAGGCTGGGTCCAGCCAAGTTCTCAGACCAGAGACTCATTCCCATCCAGGCTGGGGATCCTGAATTCCTTCCACTCCCATCTCTGAATCATATGCTTGCCTTCCTGGGTCCCAAGTCACCCTTGAGGCCAGGTTTCCTTCCAAAATCAAACTAATTGTTTTATTATTGTTCCTGATACCTGGACTGTAAGTGCCATGAGGGCAGGGACTAGGTCCTTCTTGTTCACTACCCCATTCCCAGTACTTACTCCGAAGACGGCACATAATAAATATCTGATGAATGAATGAATGAATGAATGAATGACACTGCTTCAGTTTCCACTCCTCTCTACCTCAGTTTGGACCACAGGTACCTGCTACCCAGAGTCCAGGGAGTAAGTGGCCCGCCGATGGGCGGGCCCTTTCTCTGGGCTTTGTCATGCACGTGTAGGTGACTCCTAGACCTGGGGAGGGCGGGGAAGATTGCCTGGTTGGAGTAGATGACAAGTCAGGGTCTGATCTGGGGTAAGGAGAGGGCAAAGATAAGCCGCTTTCAGAGAGGGAGGGCTTAAGACTGAGT
Source organism: Martes martes (assembly GCF_963455335.1). Classification (NCBI taxonomy): domain Eukaryota; kingdom Metazoa; phylum Chordata; class Mammalia; order Carnivora; family Mustelidae; genus Martes; species Martes martes. The sequence continues at coordinate 162,664,654 of NC_137891.1, read as the reverse complement.
AAGGAAGGTGACGGATCAGAGATAGAGTTGGGGTCTCCGGTGTTTCCTCACGGCTTGAACCTCTGCTGAACGGCCTTAATAAGAGCTGGCATGTCCTGAGTTCTTTGCACCAGTCCCTCCCTGCCTAAACACTTTGCATATATATATATATTAAAAGATACACTTTAAAATATATATATATATTTACAAGATTTTAAATAAATATCTATATTTATTTCTTTGTCAGAGAGAGATACAGTGAGAGAGGGAAGGAACACAAGTAGGGGGAGTGGGAGAGGGAGAAGCAGGCCTCCTGCTGAGTAAGGAGCCGGACATGGGGCTCCATCCCAGGACACTGGATCATGACCTGAGCTGAAGGAAGACACTCAAGGACTGAACCACCCAGGTGCCCCAGCACTTTGCACATATTAATGTACTTGATTATCCCACAACTCTATGAAATGTGTATTCTTATCCCCATTTTAAGGATGAGAAAATGGAGATACAGAGAGAATAAGTAACCTGCCAAAGGCGACACAGCTAATAATGGCAAAGGCTGGATTCAAATCCACACAATCAAATGTCAGAGCTCCTTATGCCATAAAGGGCTTAACCGGCAGGCCCTGCAGCCTCTTTTGTCACTCAACCTCTTTACGCTTCAGTTTGCTCATCCCTTAAGAGAGCTTGACTCCCTGTCTCCCAGCATTCTCATGAGTATTAGAGGCGAGTACACGGTAGGTATTGAGTGTGCGGGACTCACGCGGCCCAACACATTCCCTTTCATGGTCCAGTGTTAAGGTTCTGCTGCTTGGATTGGGAGTCTGGAGGCCAGAGAAAATTAGATTTCTGGCTTGGGCCAGCCTGGGGGAGGGACACTGGTGGAGGGCAGGGGCTATGTGTCCTTTCCCCTCCCCATTTCTAGCTCTCCAGTGGGCTCACATTTCCCTTGGCCCAGGAGGACTACGTGCCCCAGGGAGGTCTAGGGATCAGCCACATGGACTCCCTGTTCCCATTTCCCATCAGTCCTCCCCCCCTCTCTAGGGAACAGGTGTGTCTGAGCTGGGGCTGGAAGAAGAGCCTGATTGCTGGATGACTAGCCTTGGGTGAGTGGGATCTGGCTATCCCTTCACCCACTCAGGAAGCCCCCACACACCTTCCTTATCTCATGCTAGAAGAGGGCTCACTCCGGGTCTTCTGGCTGTTCTCTCACCTTGGAAGCATTTTTTTTAAAGATTTTATTTATTAATTTGACAGACAGAGATCACAAGTAGGCAGAGAAGCGGGTAGAGAGAGAGGAGGAAGCAGGCTCCCTGCTGAGCAGAGAGCCCGATGCGGGGCTCGATCCCAGGACCCTGGGATCATGGCCTGAGCCGAAGGCAGAGGCTTTAACCCACTGAGCCACCCAGGCGCCCCTCACCTTGGAAGCATTTTTAAAGAGGAACCCCCGAGTGACAACTGACAGGCCTCTCTTGGTTTCCTGTGGGTGCTGAATCACTCCCCGATGCTTGTGATCACAAGCCCTTCTTTCCCCAGTGAGAAAACTTCCTTCCTTCTCTGGGCGTATTGCCCACTCTTACCCACTGGGCTGCCTGGAGCCCCCGCCTGGCCTCATGGCTTAGCAGACACCCTCTTTCAGATTGCCCAGAAACACTATTCTCATGACCCCAAGCCTTGCAATACTCTGTGGGTGTAGAAGGTGAAGTGAGTGACTTCTAAAGAGTATGCAGGGTTGGGGGTGGGTGGGGAGGGAGAATTAACCTGTTAAATGCCCTCTACAAGCAAGGCACCATGCTAAGTGTTAGTCATTGCCTCCTTCGGTTCTCACAAAAGCCGTATGAGTTGGTTATGTTATTATTTCTGTCTGATAGGATAGGAGGCGGGGCCCAGAGAACTTGACCACGTGGCCCTAAATCCAAGCTGATAGTGGTGGATGTGCGATTCAAAGCTAAGGCTGATTCCTGGGTCCCCTTAACGGAGCTGGGGCTGGAATGGTGGACCAAATCACGAAGGACCTTGTCTTTCAATGGTTGAGACACAAATGAGGTGCAAGTTTGTTAATGTCTGTGACCTGAGTTGGGCAAAAGGCTCAGACTGAGAGGCAGGAAAAAACTTTTCACATGGCAGATCTCAGCTACTTTCAGCTTTGTCATGCCCACCCGTCTGCTGGACTGGCACCTCTGGGAACTGAGGAGAGGACTTCCTCGGAGCGCCTCAGTGGGAGGCATGAGCTCTGTCACGACAAATGGGTGCAATTGCAGAACTCACTGAGGGTTAGCTTCATGTGATGGAAAAGAAAACCAAATGCCTCTGAAGTGCCCTACTATGCCCAACCCTCTCTCTAGCCTTGCTGGTAAGTTTAGTAACAACAACTACCACCATTGCTCCAACTGATTGTGAACTCGTTTAAGGGGTGAACACAGCATTAAGCACTTTATTTTTCAAAAGATTTTATTTATTTATTTGACATATAGAGATCACAAGTAGGCAGAGAGGCAGGCGGGGTAGGGGGAGCAGGCTCCCCGCAGAGTGGAGAGTCCAATGTGGGGCTCGATCCCAGGACCCTGGGATCACGACCTGAGCGGAAGGCAGAGGCTTTAACCCACTGAGCCACCCAGCCGCCCCGCATTAAGCACTTTAAACGTATTAGTTCTTTTAATCCTTACAACAATTCCGTGGACATACTAATATTACTATCATTTTACAGATGGGGAGATCGAGGTTCAATGAAGCTAATTTTGCCTTGGCTGGTGGCAGTTAGGATCAGAACACACCTCTGTGGTTTTTGGTCCTAATCGTTACATTGTACCGCCTCTGAAACTCATTTTGTCAGCCAGCCATTCCTTCAGGGTGTGAGGGACTCAAAGCTTTTAACTACCGCCGGGAGAGAACTCCTGCATTCAGCTGTGAGCCTCTCGACAGTCCTGTGAAGCAAGCAGAACACGCTATTATTATCCTTGTTTTATGGACGAGAAAAATGATGCTCATTAAAATCAAAAGACCTGTCAAAAGTCACACAGCTGGTAAGTGGCAGAGCCAAACATGGCATTAAGTTCTCCTGTCTATAGGGTGCGCTTTCACGCACAGGATAAAAATTCACACAACTCGTTCTTTGTCACGCACTGCATAAACCGGGTAATTGGAGCGGAGCGGTAGGTGACTGCGCATGCGCACATCCAAGCCCTGCTCTGCCCGAGGGCAGTGCCAGCCACGTGTTCCCAGCAGCCAACGCGGAGCCGAGCGCGAAAACGAGATCTCGGTCCACGTGCACAAGTTCTGGCGAATGAGAACAGACGGCTGCAGAGTCACGGGACTGGACCCAGGAAACTACACTTCCCAGAAGCAGCTTGGGGATGGACGCCTCCGCTGGAGGACGTAGTTCCGGAAAAGCAGGCGCCGGATAGGCTGCGGATAGGAAGTGGGCTGTTCTAAGCAGCTGGCGCCCCGGCCTATTTCCGGTAGGATCGGCGGCCGCGGCGGCCGAGGGTTTGCGGGGCAGGCGTTGTCTACTGAGTTTTTCCAGGCGTGAGCAGACATGGCGGCGGCTTTTCGGAAGGCGGCTAAATCCCGGCAGCGGGAACACCGAGAGCGAAGCCAGGTAGGACCGCACAGGCCCCACGAGTGCTGGGCCGTGGCCTCATGTGCTACCCTTGCCTCCTCCCTCTCTCCACCTGCGGGCCCCGGTCCCTTCCCAACGTCGAGGGGGCACGTAAATAAACTCAAATGTATGCTAACGACGCGGGCGTGCCTGGGGCGGAGCCTCGCGACTTGGCGAGGTCGGGGGTCGTCGTTCTCGCTCTGGGAGGAGCATTGGCTGTCTTGCGAGTTTTCAGGGAGGGAGTTGGGTGAGACACTGTATAAAGCGCTTGACTGGGGGGGAAGGTGAGGTCAGAGCGCACATGGGCTGGAACTGGAACCCCGTTTGTGGGCCCTCAGCCCTGCCCGCTGCATAGCGGGTCTGTGACCGAAGAGGTTGGTGATGATAATGTTTTTATCACCGTCTGGCGTGGGCATTGTGCAAAATCCGTGAAGCTCTGCCATATACGCATTTGTTTATGTCTCACACTGTAATGTTGATGTTTTCTATCCCCATTATACAGATGAGGAAGCTGAGGTCCAGGGAGCTGAAGTGACTTGCCTAGTGACAAACACCAAATTCAGGTGGATAAACAGTTGTAGGACTTTGGAGGGTGTGTTTGTGTTGAGAAGATTGAGTAGAAATTCGTTTAGTATATAAAGAATCAATGTATTCATTCCACTTTGCTTAGAAATCACATCATAACCAATCCAGAAGGGCCCTTTGGGATATCTGGTCCAGCTTCATTTGGCAGCTGGGGAAGAGGGAGAAGGGTGCATGCAAAGTTGTGTTTCTGATTGATGGGATGGAACTAAGGCCTGTTGACCGCAGTTCAGTCTTCCTGCTTAATAGCATTTATCAGACATTTATTGTGCATTTGCTGTGTGCTCAGTGGTATGCTGGGAGCAGTAGTGTAATTTGTTTGCCACCTTGTCTGAACCTATTCGTGGACTTGTGTAAAACTAATGATAGAAATGTTTATTGTGTGCCAGAGCCAGAGAAAGTGCAGAATGCTTTACTGTCATTATCTCATTTAACTCTCACACTGTGTGGAAGTAGGTATTACTATTTTCTCACATTTGCAGATGGGGAAGCTAAGGCTCAGATAAGTTAACTTGCCCAAAGACATACAGTGTCGCTGGCAAGCAGCAAAGCCAGGAATCAGGCCCCATGTTTTGAATCCAGGGTCCTCTAAAAGATGAATTAAGAGGCACCTTTATAAGAGATGGCACAAGAAGAATGCCAAATGAGGAATTTGAAAGCAAAGAGTAGAGATGATGAGGGAAAGCATCACGATAGAACTTGCTGGACTTGAGAGGCAACGATAATAGCATTTTGAGTACTTACTGTATGCTAGGTACAGCCCAACAGCTACAGGATCATGTCCTTTAAATCTGCAGCATGTCTGTGAGGTGGATGTTATCCTCATTTTCCAGATGAGGATTCTGATGCTTAAAGAGATTGAATAGTGTGTCTAAAGTCACAGTTGTAGGTAGTTGATTTGGATTAACAGAGAAGACCGAGCTTCTTCGGCTGGCCATAAGCATGACATGATCATGGTCTGAGTAGGAATAGAGGGTCTTTGTGGGAGAGATGAAGAGAAGGCCATGCTGGCAAGGTGGGTAAACATGTTGACAAGAGCACTCCATGTTTGGGTCAATTTGGACTTTATTCTCTAGATCCTTCACTGAGGTGCTGGGTTAGCTACCGAAGATATTTTGTATGGTGGGGGTAGGTGTGCTTAGAGGAGCTATTAACAATGCAATGCCAGGTCTCCTATAACACAGATCCCTTTGAATTAGTGTTTTTGCATTTTTTGGATAGATACCCAGTAGTGTGATTCCTGGATCATAGAGTAGTTCTATTTTTAACTTTTTGAGGAAGCTGCATACTGTTTTCCACAGTGGCTGCACCAGTTTGCATTCCCAGCACCAGTGTAAGAGGGTTCCTTTTTCTCCATGTCCTCACCAGCACCTGTTCTTGTGTTTTGTTTGTTACTATTATTTTTTTTAGTTGTTGGTGTTATTTTAATTACTGAGTCATGTATTATATCATTTCAAGGATAAGAGACATGTCTAAAAATCTCATCTAAATTATTGGAGAAGTTTAAACAGAGAGAGGTATTATGTACTTCTTCAAAAGTTGAGATTATTCAGAGCAGAAGAGGATGCAGTCTTTGTGTGGTGAGGAAGAGCACAGACTGTGGCCCCATATGGAACGGGTTCCAGTTCTAGCTTTGCCAGTTATTCTGTGTTCTTGGGCAAGCCTCATTCCCCTTTTGGAAAATTGGGATAACAGTTGTGTGTTTTATCTGCTTCTCTTGTTTGTTGTGGGGATTAAATGAGATCGTAACAAGCATAGCAGATTGTTTTGTAACAGAATTGGTGCCTAATAACTGTGGCCTGTTATCGTGTGGGCAGAAACATCTAGCACAGACACTGACATGTATTAATTGCTCAACAAATAGCTTGTAGAAGGATAATGCCAAGACACAATCCTTGTGCCTTCCATACTATCCAAGTTCTGTGTCAGAAAAAGTATTTTGTGTCACACTTGGCTTTTTCTCTCATACTTCTTACCAAAGATATAATAGTAGTATGCTGGGTACCTGGTTTGTGCCAGGCGGTGTGCAGACACTCCCACTCACAGAGGCTCATTTAATCCTCATGATAACCATGAGAAGCAGGTACTGTTACTCTCATTTTATAATTAGGAACCAGCAGCTCAGAGAAGTTAAGTGACTTGCCCAAGGTCACAGGCTGTTAAGAGGTAAAGCTTGAATTTGAACCCCATTCTCCAGACTAAATTTAGTGCCCTTGCCACAGTTGCCTCCCTGTTATTATGTTTTCCCTTCATAGTATTTTATAAACCCTTGGATTAAGTCTGTAGTAATTTTAGTACAGCTGGCAACTGCTTGCTTAGTGCCGAGTCATTGTTGCCTCTCTCTGTCCTTAATAGGCCAGGAAGCCTACTATGGCAGTGCTTGTGACCTCTCTGGCTGCTCTATGGTACCTCTCATCCTTGGGCAGAGCCCAGTTGGGGGAGGGGAGGGAACAGGGTAGCAGGTTGGCTCCAAGGACATGGATTTATTGAGCACTCCAGAGACTCTTGTTCCTGTCAGGTGTCATGTTGATTTCAGAATGTTTTTGCTGAGGGAACTAAGCAGTTTTTTTTTTTTTTTCCTTTGTCTTCTAGCCTGGCTTTCGAAAACATCTGGGCCTGTTGGAGAAAAAGAAAGATTACAAACTTCGTGCAGAGTGAGTTCAGTTTTCTGGTGGGGGTGCTGCCGAGAAAGCTGACAGCTTCCCTGCACTGCAGCTGAATTGCCCAAGTGTCTGACAGGGGATAATTTCTTGCCATTGACAAAATGGCCAAAACTCTGGCAACCTGTCACATACTTGTCTGTGACCCTAACCTTCTCTCTTTGTTGGGCAGAGCGTAATTTATTTAACTGTAGTTGCATTGTGAAATTTCTTTTCTTTTCTTTTTTTTTAAATTATGTTGCTCTAGATAGTTTTCTTAGAGTGGCTTTGATTTGCTCCTGCCTTGGTGTGTGAGCCAAAAGCTGAATCTTTTTTTTCCCTCTCCCTTTTCTTGAAATGTGAGATATAATCTAAAATTCCAGTCATTGAGTCTCTTACATCACTGCGTGTGTGGTGTGGAATGAAGAGATGTGAAAGATGGATTCATAAGACTGAGCGTGGGTGATAATGAACTCTGAAAACATTTTATAAAACAATTACCCCCATTCTTTTCCTTTAGCACTTTATTTGCAGAATACTTTATAATTGTTTGTTAACCATGCTTGTCAGCTGAGATCCTTTTGTGCTCCTGGTACAGATGGTGATGGATTAAGTGGATTGCTCTGGGTCCCAGAGTTTTGAAGGCTAATAATGATAACTGAATGCTATTATTGCACCAGGCAGTGTTTTAGAAGACTTGCAATTTTTACACTTAATGTATTCCTCCCAGTAACCTTCTGGGAGGCTATTATTATCACACCCATTTTACGGATTAAATTGAGATACAGATTGGTTAACTAATTTACCCATGTTACTTAGCCAGAAGTGGTAGAGTCCAGGTTTTCATCCAAATAGTCAGGCTCCAGAGTCCATGATTCTAGTCCGTATGCTGTATTGCACAGTGGAGTTTCTGAATCTTATTTGGTCACTTGGTGCCCAAGTTTGCTTTAGAACCCTGTCTAGGGGCACCTGGGTGGCTCAGTGGGTTGGGCCTCTACCTTCGGCTCAGGTCCTGGTCTCGGGGTCCTGGGATCGAAGGCCTGCATCAGGCTCTCTGCTCAGCAGGGAGCGTGCTTCCCCCCTCCCTCTGCCTGCTTCTCTGCCTACTTGTGATCTCTCTCTCTCTCTCTCTGTCAAATAAATAAAATCTTGGGGAAAAAAAAGAACCCTGTCTAATGAGCTCTGATGTGTGCTTTGTGTGGTGTTTCCGTGTAAGGAGGTAAACTGCACTAAAATATGTGAGATGTTAATTTCAGGTGAGTTTTGGGATAGGAGAGGAGCCTACACAGACATAGCTCAACATCAGTGATTGTGGAGTCTGGATCAAATCTAGTCATTGCTTTGGCTTTTTTGGGTTTCATTTTATGTAAACTTTAGATGCTTGTAAAGTTTGCTTATTATGAGTTTTTTGTTTTTGTTGTGAACCTCATTTAACCTTTTAGTGACTACCGAAAAAAGCAGGAATACCTCAGAGCTCTCCGGAAGAAGGCTCTTGAAAAAAATCCAGATGAATTCTACTATAAAATGACTCGGGTTAAGCTCCAGGTGGGTGCCTAATGGATCAGTTGGTATTCTGAGCTCCACCTCATTAAAGAAAATAAGGATGGGGGAAGAGATGGAGAGGAAGGATCCTTGGCCTTTATTTAGCCCTTCTCCAGTTGGTCCAGGTGTTCTTGGTCCATATCCAAGGCATATTGCCCCTTCACGAACAGCATGCATTTCTGCTCCGGAATCTGAGTTGTCTTATGTCTGGAGCTGTTCTTAGAGTGGATGACAAGGTGCTAAATTGAGCATGCATCTTGGCCTTAGTGCACTGGACCACTGTTGCATATGGCATTCGGTTGTCTTTGTTCCAGTCATGAGCTGTGTTAATGACTTATTCATGATTTTAATCTAATAGGGAATGTATGTTTTAAATTTGGATTTTAGGATGGAGTTCACGTTATTAAGGAGACTAAGGAGGAAGTAACTCCAGAACAACTGAAACTGATGAGAACCCAGGATGTCAAATACATAGAAATGAAAAGGGTTGCAGAAGCTAAGGTAATAATTGAAACCCGTTGTTCTCGTGTATTTTTGTTATTGAAGAAAAATAAAAATTCACTGGTATCAAATTGTAAGTTGATTTCTTCTGGCATTTACAGATTTAAAGTGCTTCCTGATGGTGATAGTGATTTAGAAGTATAGTCAGTATGGTGGAGTGAAAAGAGTTCATTTTTGGAAATGAGACTTATTTAGGTTTGAATTCTGGCTTTGCCATTTATTAGCCCCAAGATTATGGACAGATTAACCTTTTTGAGAGATTGATGCCTCATTTCTATCTTACGGGAATGTTAAGTGAGTTTTGTGGAATGTGTAGCCCAGTACCTGACATGTGGTTGGTGCTTGGTAAATTTTAGTTACCTTTTCCTTTAAAAAAATGAGGCACATTTTTTGGTGGCTTGTGATAATGATGTGAAATGGTTTAAACTTGTGCACGTTCATTTCTGATACCCTGGACGAACCCAATGTAAAATGAGATCATGTTCTGTATTCTAGAAAATTGAAAGACTAAAATCAGAGCTCCATCTGCTGGATTTCCAGGGGAAGCAGCAGAATAAGCATGTGTTTTTTTTTGACACCAAAAAGGAAGGTATGAAATGTATGAGGGTTTGGGGTTTCTAGCGTGTTGGTCTGTGTTTGGCATTACATGGTGCCTTAAGAATTGTCTTGACTTTCAGTTGAGCAGTTTGATGTTGCCACTCACCTGCGAACAGCCCCGGAACTTGTTGACAGAGTCTTTAACAGACCAACAATAGAGACTTTGCAGAAGGAGAAAGTGAAGGGCGTTACCCAGCAGACTCGACTGAAGGTAATTTTCTCTGTTGTTTTTTGAGTCTGAGCTTAGGAGCATCTAGGGTTGGTTGGTTGGTTGCTTTTTGTCACTGCATTGGGGATGGGAGTGGAGGAGGGTTCCTTAGGGTTTTGTTTTTGGTTTTGGGTCCTTGGTTTTTAAGATTGGGGAATTTGTGGCCTAATGGTCAGTAGTTTAGGGTCTGGCTTTTAGATTTGCATTTGAATCCCACCTCTCACTCTGGGCTTTGTGCTTTTAAGGCTAGTGACTGATGCAGAGAGAGGAGGGGACATTGAAAGATTAAGGGATTTGGTATATTCTGATACCCAACCTTTAGCACCAAACATATATCTCAGAAAGTCTGTACGTATTATGCATTTTTAACCAAAGTTTTGTATTGACTTTTCCTTATGGTGCTTTCCATCTCTGGAACTGGGTTTGTGCAGAAGACATGCTTTTTTCTCAAAGCCTTCTGGAGTTGAACTCTCACTTCTGACTGATTCATTTAAAAAAATGCTGTCAATGTGTTTCAAGCAGACAGCTGTTCTGTTTTGATTTGAATCATTTACACCGCATCAGCTTTGCTTCCAATGTTTAATTTCACAGCAGTTTCTCTAGCTCAGAGGCAGCTAAACTTGCTGTAGTAATATAAATACCCCTAATTAGTTTGACTATATTGGGTAATCCCATAAATTTGACAGTCTGTGTAATAAAGTGAAAACAAAAGCTGTCTGAAACCACTGCTGTGAGACTGTGCTAGAATTGGTGAATTGTTTAAATCTGAAGCCCAGTCATAGTCCCCTCTTGAAGATAACACTTCCAGCTGAGGAGCCGGCTGACTAGTGTTCTCGTGATAACCCTGTTTGTCAATTAGTTGTATTTTCAATTAGCTGTGTCACTAACACTTCTCAAGTGTTGTGGTAGTCCCTAAAGAGATTAGTGCTCCAAACAGAACAGTTCACCAACACGCCTTTTGAGAAGTTGGAAAGGTTTGGATCTTGCCATTTTTGTCGAGTGGTATTGTTTCTTTCGGTGGTTCTGTTGAGAGCAAAAATACGTTCATTAAGACTGCTGGTGGGTGATTGCAAGGGAATTTTTAACCTGTAACTTGGAGGGGTGGGCAGTCTGTGGGTGGGCTTCAGGAAGTCTGTGAACACTCTTTCCACACTGATATTTTGTGTAAATGGGTATATATGTTTGCACAGACTTGTACCAACACGCATGCATACTTATTTCAAGAAAGAATGAAAAAAAAAAAAGAAGAATCCAAAGCTTTCATGAGTTTCTCAGGGGTTTATAATTCCCCCAAATTTAAGGACCCCTGGCCTCTGAGGGGTATTCAGCGGGGAGTGTTCTCAGGTCAGCTCTCACTGAAAAAAGTTCCTCTCTCTGAGTTCTGTGGTTCTCAGACATCAGCACACTGGCCAGTGGCCTTTCTGTCCTCTGTTCACATTGTGTAGGGTTTCCAGGTCTGGCCCATTCCTGCATTGCCTTAGGTAACCGGGACGCTCACATAGAGGTTGAACAGCTTAGTGTAGTAGTGGAAAGATTCCTGGGATCTCTGAGACTCTCGGGACAGTCCTGACTCTGTTCCAGGTGAACCACGTGTCCCTGGGCAAGTCTCCAGGGTTTTGCTTAGCTCTAGAATGTGGTGTTCCTAAAATGGACAATTTTATAGTCCCTTGTTGTGTTGATTTCTGAGTGAGAAGGGAGTTGATGAAACCATTTATGCATTGGGACTTAAGTGGATTAAAAAGCAGGTTTTTTACTCATTTTTATCTCGTTCATTTTATTGAAAATGTGTGTGTGTTTCTTCCGCAGCGGATAGCTAAAGAAAGACAAAAGCAGTATAACTGCCTGACACAGCGGATTGAACGTGAGAAGAAATTGTTTGTTATTGCACAGAAAATTCAAACACGAAAAGATCTTCTGGTGAGGAGAGAGAGCCTGAGGCCTTCCTTTTTTTTTTTTTTTTTTCCCCCCCTTCCTCTTGTAAAGGTCTTAACTGAAACTGGATTTCAGCTGTGTGTAAATCAACCCCAGTGAAAATGTCTGCTCCTCAGGGGCAGTGGTTTGAGCCAGTGTCTGTTACTCTGACAGTGTTGAAATGTTCCTTGATTAAGAAGGGTAATAAGGGGCTTATTAGTCAGTGCTCTGGAACAGCAAAGGGTAGGATCAGGTAGCACATGAACTTTATAGCTTGTGAGCAGCTACGTGTAACATTTAAACAGGTTAACAAAACAGTGCGTGTCACTCACTGGTGTTTAAAAATAGACAACGTTGTGTAGTTAAAGAGCACAACTAAGGATTATGCGGTGTCCTGTTCATATCCTTATCGTTCCTTTAAATGTCAGATTCTTCAGCTTTACAGATTCTTCAGATCTGCCTTTCTCAGCTAGGGTTCTGTGTGAGAATATGCCCTACAAAAAAATGATTTGAGTACCTCCCCTCTCAGTTTTTCCAAGAACTTCTACACACTGGTAGCATTCTAGATCCCCAGGGGAGAAAAGGATTCATTGTGCTTGGGGATACTTTGGGGTGGTGGGCTTTGTCTCCCCTGCACTTTGAGAAGGGCTGAACTAGGGCCTCTCTAATAGGTAGTTTATTAACCTTCTTGTTTTTCAAAACCCTCTCCTGCTGTTTACTGGTAACCTTTTTACTCTTTTGTAGGATAAAACTCAGAAGGTGAAGGTGAAGAAACAAACTGTGAACTCTCCAGCTATTTACAAATTCCAAAGTCGTCGAAAACGTTGAAGTGGTATAGATAAGCTTTGTCATTCCACATGGAAAATAATTGTTTTTTCCTAACTTCACATTCTATTAGTCTGAATGACATGGTTTTTCCTGTTTGTAACTTTAGTTTATTACAGATCTGGCATTTGATATCTTTCTGCGAACAATATTTAAACACTTTCCCTTGTCTTACTTTTTTGGGGGTATGAAATCATGCCCCAATATATTTTTATATACCTATGTATTTTCTTCATGATGACTGTTCTATAATCTCATTATGACAAATTTGGAAAAAAATGAATTCATCTCTAACCCCAGTACTTACTGAAGAACACCAAATAGTTATTAGTGCTAGGAGCTAGGGTATTGGAGGTGAACAATATTGTGAATGTTCTGCTTTATTTCCTTCCTTCTGTAAAGGCATGTACTTTTTTTTTTTTGCTTTATTTTGTGTTCTGTAAGTATAATTATAGCAAACAATTTTATACCTTTTTTATTTAAATTAGCCCTTCCATTTTGTTACATCACTAAATTTTTAAAAAGTAATGTATGTCCATAGTAAAAATAAAAATAAATATTTTTATTATTTATTTGCATGTCCTAACCAGTGGGTAGACCGATTTTACCCTCCTTCCATCTATGTTTATTGGCTATTCAGGTGGCTTCATAAATTAGCCAAGGAGGAATTTTTTTTTTCTCTTATACTTCATAGCTACAGATAGAAACCCTGGAACTAGGAACCCACAGTGGCACCTCCTTATTGATGAAGCTCAATCAAACAGACCTGGCCTTCTGTTCCTGCCCTCTGCACTTCTGGCCAACTCATGATTCCAAGGCTATAAATGGCTTGGTTCAGGGCTTTGCCCTGGCGTTAGGGACTCCTGGGCATGTGTAGCAGCTTTCTTCCCAGAGTCTCACCCCTCCCTGCCCATGGAGGGGAGGTAGGCTGAGGCTGTCAAGACAGGGCTGAGCATGCTTAAAGCAAAGGTGGGAGGAGCAGGGTTCTGGGAGGCTTGCTTACACCTCACCCCCTGGAGGGGGAACAGCTGTGCTTGGATTTTAAAGCGTAAAAAAAAAAGAAAAAAAATCATTGTTAAAACTTAGTATGTTCTTATGACTGCTAGGCTCCTATACAAAGTGTAAAATGAAAGCCTGTTTCCTCAGGGTGTACTCAGTGGGATTTAGATCTGGGATCTCTGGAAAATAGGAAGAGGGCTGGGGAATAGAAGCTAGCAGCTTTTGCCTTAAGGAAGGAAGTGCTTCCCAGTCTGTGTGTTTCCCTCTTGGGGGGGTGGTGAGCTAAGTACATGTTGATGGTCTTACGACATGAAGGGTCTGGGGGACTGAGTTCTGAGCCAGGGAAGGAATTTATCCCATGGGTGTTGGACAGAGGGGTGGGCAGACTAAGCAGAAATCTGTTCTTGACACAGAACAACTTGGTACTGCTGCTCTGACTATCCCTTGTCCCTGCTGGGTAGGAGGTAAGGAGTATACCTGATGCCTTTTTGTTGAAGTTTACATCACACAAAGGTACTTGATCGGGTCTCCCATTAATAGACACACAAGATGCAGCTCAGACCTCATAAACACAGGTGCATGCACGTCTGTGTACCCTCTGGTACATGAACATGCCTCCCGTCCACAGGTGACACACAGGGTCCTCACATGTTGTGTAGGAACACAGTGATACCTGAAGAGGCATGTGCACAGGCCAGATGGGACGGGAAAGCCCGTTCTCTTGGAGTACCGCAAGTGCCAGATTGGAGGTGGAGAACTGTGAGGGGATAAAACTGGGTGTCCTGAACTGCTGTTATACTGAGGGCTGTCTCTGAGGCCCTAGGAGAGAGTGGCTGCCCCTTGTGACTAACCCAAGACATGCTCCAGCCTCATGCGTCCTAAAAACAGGCCAGGACTTCATGCTTTGGTGCTCAGCAGGGCCTCAGACTCCTGGCTCATTGCTTGGGAAGGGGAAAGACTATTGTTTCCTTAGGATCCACCCCTCCAGGCCCAGCGGCTGGTTTGGGCTCTTGGTGGAGCCTGCTGTGGCTAGGCCAAGGGGAATGAACGTGGGCAGCCTACGGAGGTGGAAAGCATTTCTCTGAGTCAGAACTTGTGTGGTTCAGGTCTCTTGTACAAATGAGGTCTCCAGAGTGTCAGCTACTTTAGCTGCTGTGGGACACCCAGGTCTCCCCAGCAGAGAACCCAGCTGTCCTGCCTTAGTCCCACTCTGTTGCCACTTCTTAGAGCCCTTGTGACTCAAGCAGGAGAGTGTCAGGCCCTAGCTTTATTCTTGGATTAAATCTTTTTTTAACTCTGGAGGGAACTGATTCTTGGCAATAGGGTAGGAAAAGGCCCAGTAGGTGGAGCTGCTGCCCTTTTGCTGGGGTTATTTCTTTGGGTGCTGATGTCTACCCTCTTAGCACTCTTGGCTTCTGTTGGAAGCATCCCGTGCTCCATTGGTGCTCAGTGCCTGTTTATTGGATTTAATGCCATGGGGGAGAGCTCTTGGGAAAAAAGATTTTCTGCACGCTTGCTCCGCCACTTTGAGATTAGTGTGGCCCCAAGACAAGGCCTGGGCAGGAAAGGGCTTTCCCCTCATTTCTAGTGAGGCCCACATTGAGGGTGGTTCCACCGGGAAATGGTAGGGGTCTCCCCATGTGCAGTTGTGAGGGTTTGTGTCTGGCTCTTCCCCCGCTGCTGGCTGTGGGGCAGCGAACAATTGGAGCTGCACGTCCTCCAGCAGGGAAGGCAGCCAGCAGACGCAGACTTGCTCTGCCTGCCTGTAGAGGCCGGTGAGGCCAGGGCCTGTCGAGACTTGCACTGGTGAGGCAAGTGGGTGTGCGGTGCCGGCCTCCTTCCTCAAGCTCTCCCAGCGAGGCCATTCACAGCCTCATGCACAGGGTGTTGGGCAAGGGGGGGTGTAAAGCTTGGGTGGGAGTCTTGGCTCAAAACCCCAGGTGAGTGGGGGAACTGGGGGTGGACCCGGAGTACTATTGGGGCTGAGCTGGCAGGTTTCTTGGGCTGGGGCGGCTGTCTCCTGGGGTCAGAGGGTGTGTGCTCTCTCACAGAGCCGGTCACCGGACCTCCCTGTTGGCGGGGCTCTCACCCAGCTCTGTGGGTCTGTCTCAGCAGAAAGTGCATGGAAGGATTGGGGAGAAGCTTCGAAAGCCTGAGAGGCAGAGCTGGCTTTCCCAAGTCCACCCCGTAGAGTGTGGAAGCTCAAGAGGCTGCCCGGGTCATGCTTCTGCTTGTTCTTTCCTAAACTACTCCGGTTGGAGAGGAAAAAAAAGAAATCTCTCCTGCTTCAGACTCTGTATGGAATCTCTGTGTTCCTCATTCATGGATCCACCATTACATTTGGAGAGTTCTGTCTCCTCTGTATCTCTCGTAACCAAAGTTTACCTAGTTGTCTCTGTCCAGTCTTGTCTGCTTCACTTGATAGCTCTGATAATGATGAGAGCCCTTTCCTCTCTTGTGTCAGGGAACACAGTGTTTGGTGCCAGGCCTGTGGTACAGTCCTGAGTTCCCTGCTTTGGTGGTAGTAGACATTGGGCCAGAACAGAGCCGGACCTGGCTATTTCTAGGCAAGAGGAGTTTATCTGGGGACTGCTGTGTTTGGGG
The DNA here is from genome assembly GCF_963455335.1 of Martes martes. Lineage (NCBI taxonomy): Eukaryota > Metazoa > Chordata > Mammalia > Carnivora > Mustelidae > Martes > Martes martes. The sequence goes on along the minus strand of NC_137891.1, from coordinate 162,648,672 downwards.
TTAAGGGTGGGAAGGAAGCCCTTTCCATTCCTCCTGTTATCTGTCACCTGATGGCCATGCTCAGATCATAAGTGTTAATGAAATTTTGGTGCCCCCAAGGCAGCTGGGCAGTTCTCCACCCCTCCCCCACTGCCCTGAATCAGCCTGACTCATTTTTAGCTTTCTCCCAGTTACCCCAAAGCCTTTTCTTTTGAGGTGACAATTGTGGGGGGGGGTTGGTTTCAGGTTTCGTGTTTTTACATTACTGAGTGGAAAAAAAACCTTTCCAAACCAAAAACAAAACAAAACAAAACAAAAAACCCCAGCTTTTACAGCAGAAACAACATGTCCCAAGAGCACTGGAAATTTCCCCGTCCCCTCTCCTCATCTGCTCAGCCACAGAGACCAGTGATGGAGGGGTTAAGAGGTGGGGGTTGGAGCTAGGGTGAGTAGAGTATTGGGGACAGCCCCTTTGGAGGTGGCAGCATTTGCCTTCATGCTTAAAGGCAGGGGAGAGCCTTTGCAGAGCCCTCTGGCTCTGGAGCCAGTAGTATTGCCAAGCGATGGGGCCAGTCAGCTCAGGAGCGGCAGGGGCTGGGGGAGGAAACCATCTCACATCTTTAGCTAATTTGATCCCAGGAGGTCGAGGGCAAGTCCCTCCCTCAGAGAGGGCTCTTTAGGTGGGGTGGTAGGTGGGAAGCTGCAGGATCCATCTGGCACACGGAGACTGGGGGGCCACCCCCTCCTGTTACTAGCTGGTAGTATTATAAACCACTCCCTGCCTGACCCCCGACAGGGGCAGATGGCCTCCATGGCAGATGGAGACTAGGCCAGCGATGGCTGGGTGAGCTTTCCAGTCCCAGCCTGGCCTCTATGGCTAATAAGACAATTGAGAGGGAAAGTGACAGGGCTAAGTGTGTGTGTGTGTTTAGGAGATGGGAGTCCTGGCCTTGTTGGGTCATTCTGGGGGAGAGGTAAAGAGGGAACCTCAGATGAGATCATTGGGTTTTGAGGGCACACCCGGTTTCTTGTGTAGAAGTGGCTCGGGGCCCTGACACTGCCCACCCGCCCGGGCTCCTAGAGCTGCCCCAGTTAGCTCTCAAGTGAAGGGGATGGTCCCCGGGATGGGATTCTCTGCTGCAGCTGGAGCCTGGTGGGCTTGAGGCAGACCTCCTGCTAGGTCCCCAGAGCTGGGCCTGGGCAGCGGCTCCTCCCAAAGGACGCGCCCGTTTATTATGCGCTTGGGCTCCCTCACTGCGCAGGCAGGCAGCGGCCTTCATTAGCGGGGGAGCTGGGGTCTGTTTTGGCTGCCTCATCAGCATCAGTGAACTGCGTCCCTGCGAGATTTGATACAATTTAATTAACCTAATTAAAAGCTCTGATTGCAGAGATGATTGGGGTAGCGCCAGCAGCGACTGCATATTTATAATGAGCTGCAAGGTGTGGGACCGCAGCCAAACGCCACGCATCCTAATGAGCGGGAGCTGAGAGCCAGGGAGGGGGAGAGGGAACGTTTATTTTTGGCAACAATGCCCAGTTCCTCCCTGCCAGGGAGTCAGAGACCCAGGGAGTGAAGATGGACCTGCCCACTGAGCTCTTCTGAGCAAGGTGGAAGCAGGAGGGCGTGCTCCCCACGCGTTCTTGTGCCTTTGGACGCCCACATGAATGCACCGTGTCTGTGTTTGCTGCTTGCAGAGTTGGGGGCTGGGACCCCAACAGTGCACTTTCCTGCCTGTCTCCATCTCTGGGAATCAGGGGCTTCCTTCTGAACCACTGGCCCTGGTTTGAGGAAACGGCTCAGTAAAACCACCCGGATTTTAAGACTTCGGGATCGCTGGGCTGCTCTCCCGGACTTGCCAAGGCAGATCTGGGTGGACAGGAGTAGGCCAAGAGTCTGGGTGGGGGTCAGAAAGGGGATCTGGACGTCCTAGGAGACACAGGTGAGGATCTTGGGCCTGGAGCAGACAGGAGAAATGGGAGAGGTGAACCTCCAGCTCCTCCTGGAGCCCCGCCTGCTCGCTGGCTTCTGAGGACGTTGTCCAGAGAGGGCTGCCTCCCCTGGACTGTCCTCTGCCACTGCTTCCGTCTGGGGAGTCTCGGTTTGTCTGACTCAGCGTTTCCGCTGTAAATCACATCTAATAATAACGAGAGTGAGAGCTGTGGCAGAGAGGCTGTGGGTGAAGGGGGCGCCGGTGAGAAGGGGCACACTGCCCAGGTGCACTGGGGTGTTAAGCGGGGAGGGTGGCAGGAATGGGGGCTGGGTTCTGGGAGCCACCATCAGAGGCCTTTGAGAGGAAGAAGGTGGGAGCGCCCCCCTCCCACCCCGTCCCCCATCCCTGCCCTGGGAGCTTGTGGAGGTCATGAGCTCATCCTGGCTGTCCCAGCCCCCCAGTGCTCTGAATGCTGCCAGGACAAGATGAGATTTGTCCCCAGCCCACCTTGCAGAGCTGCAGCTGTTCAGCTCCCTTATCAATCTTCTCTGTGGGTTTAATCATCTCTCTGTCATCCTGCTGGGACAGCCCTCCCCTTCCTGCCCCAGCTTTCCTCCAAGCCCCCTCCCCCAGACACACCATCTTCTCTCTCCTGGACTTCCCTTCTAGGAGACAGAGGGTGGGCCAGGGCGGCTTTACCCCAGGTTTAGTCTCAATGGAGGGGAGCCGGGGGTTCCCTGTTTTTGGTGGGTACCGGTGGTGCTGGCGAAGAATCTGTCCCAGCCAGGTTCCCAGTATCTTTGGTTCCATGCCAGGGCAGGGTCTGGAGGTTGGCCATGAGGGCCTTCAGCCCAGATCCAAGAGATTCTTGCGCTGGTGCCGTATCCATCCCTTCCTCCTTCGGAAGAAGGCCAGCCTCTTGGGAGCTGGGTCCACCCACGGCCACCCATCCAGCCAGCTCTGGCTCCTTTCCCTGGGTGGGTCCTGTGGGCCCAGGCTCCGTGGAGCCCTATGGGCCCAGGGGCCCGTGGGCAGGAACCACAAGCCCACAGCTTTGCGTGCATCTTGGGAAAAAGGGTGCCCAGGAGTCAATGGAGCCTGTGTTGTGGTCCAGGCTAGGAGCCAGGGCGCAAGGGGCTGTGAGTCCCCTCCCAGTGCTGACGTTCAAGATGACCTTCATGGCAACTTTTCAACCCCCTCTGCTTCACTCTCCCCTCCAGAGCATTTGGGGGAATGGGCAGGGAGGGGTGACATGGGATGGTGTATGTGCCCCTCGGAGGGAACGCGGGAAAGGGGGCCCTTCCTCCCTCTACTCTGTGGCTCCCACTCAGGCACTCAGTGCAAATGGAAAGCGAGCTTCTTCCCATTTCTCAGAAGGGGATGGAAAGCCCTAAAGAGGGCCAGGATTCTGGGGACCATCACCCAGGTAGGGGCTGAAAGACTCTCAAGATAGGGGCTGAAAGAACCCCCCTCAGAGGGTCCCATTGGGTGGAGACCATCAGTTCTGGAGGGGCACTGACTAGTTCGGCTGGAGGGGGCTGGTCCGGTTCAGCCCAAGGCTGGGCCTTGTAGGACAATGGCATGTTGATGAGGACTTGGTTCCGGCCTCACATGACTTGATGGGGGTGGATGGACTGCACGTGGCTGAGCCACCAGGGCTGACCTTTGGTCGCTGGCTAGGGAAGAGAGGAAGCCATGAAGCTCTCCTGCCCACTCAGTGCCCTGGGCACCCTGCCACCCCCACCCAAGGCACTGCCCTCTGGGCACACACACTCTGTCTTCACCTACCTTTTTTCAGTCTCTCTCTTCCCTTTCTCTTTGCTCCACTTGTGTGTGAGTGTGTGTGTACTGTGTGTGAGCATGTGTGTGCGAGCGTGAGCAAGGAGGCACCCCGAGGATGAAGGACAGTGAGAGAAGAAACACCCTTTGTGGGTTCTTTCCAATCAAGGATGGACCTAGTTTTTGCCGTGGGGACACCACCAGCATAGGGCCAAAGTGGGCATGCATGTGTGTCTATGCACGTGTCTTCTCGGGCAGGGTGGACACGTGTCCGTGGGGAGAGCAGCGCTCCCTCCCTGGGCTTACCGTTGTGACCTGTGTTATCTGTGGGAGAGGGGGCGGCTTCTCTGGTGAGCATCGTCCACCTCTTGTGGAGCCATAGCGCCCTCTCTGGCACAGGGCCGGGGGCACTCTCAAAAGGAAAAAAGACTTCTTTGGGGTGGTATAATTATCATGATCAATGAAGTTAATGGAAAAATTACTCTTCAGTGAGGAGGCAAGGTGCGTGCACACACGTGTGCACCAACACGTACACGTCCACAGTAAAAGCTAACCACAGACAAGGGTATGTGCAGGGAGAGTCCCGATAGAGAGAGGCAGGGGTGCTCATATGCATACCTCTGATTCTTATGTGGGGTTATCTGTCCTCTCCCTCACCAAGATGCTCAGGCGGATGTACCAACGGGGGCTCTCCCGGGAGAGTCTTTCCCTGAGGTCTCCCGGGGGTTGAGGGCCAGGGCCTCTGAGCTGGGGCAAGCCACTACAAATGACTTGACCCAGCAGTTTGAAAGGGAGCCTAGGGCCTGACTTTGCCAAATAACATTATGAACATTACGCAAAGATTTTTAAATGAGCTCTCCTTTGTGGGGAGCCCTGTAGAACTTTTTTTCTTCAGGGCTGGTCTACCCTGCATCCCCTTGGTGGCCCTGGTACTATGTGGAGGAAGTTAAATTTCCAGACCTGGGATCAGATGGGGATGGGTGCCCAGATATTAGCACGAGGAGGCCCGTGGGTGAGAAAGGGACAGCATGTGTGACCTCAGACTTATTCTCTAGGCATCTCTCAAATTAACAGCTTTGAGTGGTTTGGCTGAGGAGCATTTCTGGACATTTCCCCTCCTTCTCTATTCCCTTTTTTGCCTCCCCCCCCCCCCCCCGCCAATATAGTTCTGGGGAGATCATGCAGGAGTGGTCCTTCGCACTGAAGCAGAAAGGACAGAGCTTGGAGGGGGCTGGGACGGAGGCTGGGGCTGAGGTTGACACGGGGCACAGCGGGGCTGAGGCTGGGGCTGAGGCTGATGCTGGGATCTGCAGTTGAGGCCAAGTAGAGCACGGACGAAGGTGGGGTTGTTGGAGGTTGGGTTGGCAGAGCATCTCTTTCAGTCTTGACAGGATTCTGAGAAGCCTATTTTTGGAGTCCAAGGCAGATGTTCTCCCCCAGTGAAGAGAATGTTTGGTGTCTGTGCTCCCCTCGGAGGGGCGGGATAGATCCCCTCCCCCTGCTCCCCTCAGCTCAGCAGAGTCATACATCACCAAGGGGCCGGGGCTCCCTAGATGTATTGCCCTAATACGTCGCTATAGCAACCCCACTCCAATCCTGCATTATTCTAATGTGATGCCCCTCCCCACTGTGATGTATAGCTTAGGTCTCAGAGCTGCGAGGCCCCTTCTTTGAGTCTGCTCCAAGTACCCCAGGGATGGGTGGGTTGGAGGCTGGCTTGGCTTCTTTGGGCCCCCTTGCTTCTCTTCCCTCTGTGCACGGGATCCTTTGTGAGGCTGGGTGTGGGGATGGGGTCTGCCCATGGGCCCACCCACCCGCCTGCCCAGAGAGGGGAACCGGCAGGCCATGTGTCCTGGCCCTGGCACACGAGTGCCTGACGCACCGACCCACGCCAGCCTGCCTGGCCTGGGGACCTGAGGCCCTGGGGTTGGGGGCCAGGGCAGGACAATGGCTGCATTCCTGCTGTGAGCCACAGGCCCCCATTGTTCCTGTGGACACTGCCTACTTGAGGGCTGCGATTCTGGCTCTCACCCCATGGGGGGCGTAGGATGCTCCCTGGACCACTCCCCCGCGGGACCATAGAGGGGTGATTCATGGGGTGGCCAGGGCATAGCAAGCCCCAGCTGTGCCCGGATTCTGGGGGGTGGGAGGGGGAGGCGACTAAGGGTTGTTTGTGCCCGTGGTGGGGGGGTGGTGGGCGGTGGCGGGTGTTGAATAGTCAGAGGACTCTGGGCTGTGGACACCCACCACGTCATCTCCTACCCTTCCTTATGTGTGGGCCACTCAGAGAGGCCCCATTGTCAGAGGGGCAGGCCCACCCAGGCTAGAAGGGAAGCAGTGATTGAGAGGGTCCACCTCAGAGCTGAGAGGACCGCCCCTCACATTACACTGGTGGGGAAATTGAGGTCTGGAGAATGGTGGGGACTACTTAAATTCACACAGATAGGTGGTGACAGGCCTGGGACCAGAACATTTCTCCGTCTGTCCCTGGTACTGAGATGCTGCTGCCATTTCTGGTAGAAAAACTGAGTCTCAGTGGTGTTCTTTGGCCTTGGCAGAAGTTATGTTCATAAGTGCCTTCCTGTCCTCTACTTCCTTTGGAATCTGTCTAGTTCAGCACTTTGTATCCCTTTGTATCCCTTTGTATCCCTAGAGTGAGAAATCAGAGCCTAAGACCTCCTAGGGCCATACAGAAGCCATACTGACTGCATTTTCTGTGGGGCCCTGAAGAAATGAACAGAGCATGGAGGTTCTTGGTGCTTTGACACACAAGATGCATAGATGTAACAATAGCCTCATTGTTTCCTCCCAAACAATGGTCTCACTTGGGTCCTCACATGCCTACACTGCATGACTGAGAGGTAGGGAGGGGAAGAAGCAAATCCAGGAGTGTTTTAAGGACAGGAGGCTTGGTCTGATTTATCTCTGTGTTCTCAGTGCTCAACATAGGGCCTGATTGTTAAACTGGATGATTGAATGAGTGGATGGATGGTGGATGGTTGGGTGGATGAATGGATGGTTGGTTGAAGGTGGTTGAGGGTTTCATGGGTGAATGGATGAGTGATGGGTGGATTGATGAATGGATGAGCTAGTGGATGGATGTAGGATGGCTGGCTGGCTGGCTGGCTAGATGGAAGGATAAATGAGGGAATGCCCACTTCACATACTGAACTCAAGGGATGACCCAACTTGGGTTATATGGAAGATGGACAATGGAGTGAGGTCTGGACTCAGGTACCTGGACCCCATCTTTGATGTAAGGATGCCCTGTAGCATAGTTTGGTGGTCATCCTCTCAGTAGGGTGGGATCTGAAGGAATCTATAGTCAGACTTAGTCTCATAGCAGGTGGCTCCCCAGGGTCAAGGGGACCCTTAATCCAGAGTTGAGTCTTCTGTGCTGGGATCAGAGGAGGAGGTAAGAGCCCATTAGTGGAAGGGTCCTGGGTAGGGGAGCAAGAAGGATAAAGTTCAGGAAGGGGCAATGAGTGGGGTCTTGAGGGCACTGGGGCTGCGTGGTTTTGCCTCCTTGGGATCAAGCCCTGAGCAGGGAGCCCCAAGGCAAACCCGTATTCATTCTTCATGACCCAGCTTAATTGATGGTACCATCTATGAGGTTTTCTCTGACCATGTGGGAGCTATCTCCCCAGATCCTACACAGAGCCTTAGAAGGAGCTCAGTGCACGTTCTTGGGGACATGGGGTTACCATGAAGAGGCAGAAGTAAGGGATAAGTTGGGAGACTGCACCTGTTACTAACTTTCTGGGTCCTTTTCGGCAAGTCCCTCAATGTCCTTGGGTCTCTATTTCCTCATCTGTGGAGTGGGGATGGAGACCTTGAACTTGTCTTTCCAGAGCGGTTTAGAGAAATAAGAGCAATAATTCTAGGGGCGGGGGAAGCACTAGGCATCATTTTTTCCACACTGATTCAGCTCAGCAATAATATATATATTGTACATATAAAATTAATTTTATAGCTGACATTTAATGTGTACTTACAACATGCCAGGCACTCTTTGAAGTGTTTATGTATATTTCTCAGCAGTCCTACCAGGCAGGTACTATCATTTTCTTTTGATAGATGAGGAAACTGAGGTATGGAGAGTGTAAGTAGCTTGCCTGAGGTCCCACAGGCAGCAGGTGGTGTAGCCAGAATGAAAGCCTGGGCAGACACCAGGGCCCACCTTCTTTGCCTCTATATGTGGTTGCTCAGTATGCAGCTCTCCGAATGGACGCATCGGGTGGCCTTCCTGACCTCTTGGGTGATCCCAGGCAAGGCATCCAACTTCCCTGGGCCTCATGGGACTTGCCTGATGGCAAGGTGGTGGAGAATAGGAGCAGATCCTAGTCCATTAGCTCCCACATGCTTCATCCCCAAGCTTCTCTCTCTGGCCCAGTCTTGAGTTCTGGAAGCTCCTCTGCTTTGGGTACATGCCCCAAGCACTGGCTGCTGCTCTTTGCCCCAGCAAGGAATGTAAATAGAACCTAGGTGTCAGATAAAGTAGGTTTTATTGTAGCTTTGATCATTAACTAGTCATGCTGCCTTGGATAGGTCACTAAAACTCTCTGGGTCCCAGTTTGCTCATCTGCAAAATAAGAGTAATTAATGTGAGATAATGAAAGTAAGTACGAAGTAAGTGCTGGGTAAGTATTGTGTCAGGATGCCTTGGGCAGTATGGGGGCCATGGTCAAAGTTCATTCCATTTTGGTTGTCTTTCCCGTTCACTTGTTTCTGTACAAGGCCCTGCATGGGCCCCACAATAAAACAGCTTTCTTTCATCACCTACTGATACCAAGCACTCTATGTGTATCACCCCATTTAATTCTCAAAATAGCTCTATGATGTAGGAATTGTCCTTGTCAACGTATCACAGAACCAAGGCACAGAAAGGGTAAGTAGCTGGCCTGAAGTCACACAGCTGCAAAGAGGAAGAGCCAGGATTTGTACCTGATCTGTCTGGTGCTACAGATCCTGTGCTGCACCCTTCTGCTGTCTGCTTCCTGTAAGATGTAAGATGCAGAGCTTCCCTGGGTACTTTAGTGACAATGGGAGAAGGCAGGTGACCCACAAAGGCTGGAGGGGGCCTTCCTGGAGAGCCAGGTCTGCCCACAAGCTCCCTGGGGTCAACTCTAGCAGCTTCCACATGGAGGAAACACTCCCTCCTCTCAGGGTGGCCAGCCCCAGGGAAAGGCCAAAGACCATGACAATTTCCCACCCAAAACAGGGAGAGCAGTAGCTGCGCGGGGTCCGGGTCTGCTCCTGTTCAGAGCTGAATAATCTGGAGCCTTTGAAGAAGGATTTCTGAAAAGCCATCAGGAGTGAATCATTGACTTAGGGAGGCGATGAATCAACGGGGAGTTCATAAAACGGCAAATGAATCGGGTGTGAGAACGACGGAGCCACCGCTATTCCCCAGAACCCTCCGGGGACAGAGAGCCGAGAGAAAAGAAATAAAAATAACATGGGGCCTCACGCCTGCTACAAACCCCAGTCAGCCCCTCCTTCCACAGGGAAAGACAGGGGGGACAGAGGGACGAGCCCCACCGGTGGGTGACGTGGGGCCAGAGGGGCGCTCCCAGAGCACTCTGAGCTCCCTGGGTCCAGGCTGTGGGTGCAATTAGCAAACGTCTTTCCCCCTTCTTTTCAGGAGCCCTCACAAGAAAGAACACTGATTTTGACGAACACCCAAAATAATGTGAGATCAGGCACCATGCATTATGCATGAGGTCTGATTTAACATGAACATTATTTCTTGTGTACGAGACCATATGCCTCCGTGCTGTCTGTGCAGCCTAATAATACCCAGACCCACCCTGGTCAGGCTCAGCTAAAGACATGTCCACTGGCTGTGTGCTTGGGGGTCGTGGAAGCAGAGCCCTCCTGGTACTTAGCTCATCTGAAGAGAGTCCATTCAGATGCCCTGGAGGTGGGTGGGAGGTGGGTCGTGTCCCTGGAGAAACACCAGGGAGCTGTGGGATGGGTGCGACTGTGTGAGAGTAGTGCGTGTGCGTGTGTGTGTGTGTGTGTGTGACATCAGGAGCCTAGGACCAGGGGATGGTTCATCGCGTGGTGATGTGGGGACATGTGCATTGCTGAGGTTTTGCTGCACAAGAGGGACGACGGCAGGAAAGGATAGATCTAATTGCTGTGTGTGTTTGTATATATACACGCATATGTACGTGTGGGGGTGTGTGTTTAAAAAATAAGATCACACATACATACAAACACACAGCCTAACTTTAATTATCTGAAGGGAGCAGGAGAGATCTGGGAGGAGCTGGGGACAATGATGGGCAGGGATTGGAAAGCAGTTTGTGGGGTAAGTGCTTGCAAATTCTGAGAGAAAGGGCCCTGGTCCAATGCTGCAAAGCATGGTTGTGTATGTTCAATTGAATGTTTACAAGTGCCAGGTAGCTCTGGAGAGCTTGGTGCCGGAGACCACAGGGTTGGTCCCGGGCAGCATTACGGTGGTACAGGTGTGACCACGAGTGTGTGAGCATGTGTGTGAGGGGGCAAGCTGGCAAGGGCGGGCTCGGGGTTTTAGTTGGCTGAGGGGAGGAGGGCTGGGGATGGGTGTGAGTGGGAGAGAGACAGGAGGCAGTGTGATGGCGAATTCCTGAGAATGGCTGGGGGAATGGGTGGGGTGATGGGCGAAGGAAGGGTGTGGGCAAGCCTGTGTGTGTGTGTGTGTGTGTGTGACTCAGGCTTGCTTTCTCAGTTGCCTCTGCTCTACCTGGCACCTGACCCCCCATAGAGTAGCCAACTTGAAGCCGAACTTTGGGAGGATGCTTAGCTCTGAGCTTGGCCCTGGTGACCGTGGCCATGTCCCAGCTCAGGGACCAATAGAGGGCAGTCCTCCCACATGGAGCCCCGGAAGGACCGGCCAAACAGTAGCTCCAGGGACAAGACTGTCGGCTCCTCTGGCTTCAGTCACTAAGCTGGAGGCCCTGGGTGACTCCTGTTCGCTAAGCTTAGGGGAGCAGCTGGGCCAGATAACCAGCCTACTACTCTCACTCCTACCCTTGCTCAGATGGGTCTCGTATCTGGAGCTTTCTGGAGCTCAAGCCCTGCTGGGAAAAGCCTGAACCTGGGTCATCACTGGGATCTTGACCCTCCCACATGCAGGCCCAGAGCCTCAGAGGAGACTGGATTCCAAACAGCTCTGGGGAGTAGGTACCTGTGGTTGGGAGTCAGCGAGTCCTGTGGGTGCCCAGTCGGGTCCTGGGGTCAAGGGATGATTGCATGGGACCTGAGCCATGCCACATACAAGCTAGCACAACCTCCTGGGGCAGGAGGTGGGGGGAGAATACAGATGTCCTTGGGGTTTAGGGCCAGGCACCTTCTGCGTTTGCCTTGGGAAGCACAGGTGACCACAGTGGCCACCTTCCTTCTTTTAGCCACCCCCCCCCAACTAGCAGTGTTCTCCCAGCTCCAAGCATTCGTGGCATAGTGTGGCCTTCCTTTCCAGATCTCTGGGAGTGGCTCTGGATTTGCAGGCACAGTGGTTCACACACCAACACACCAACACACCGAGGTTCCTATGGGGAGAGACGCTCTCTTAACGAACACAAGCTGTGGCCACATGATCATGGACAATACTTTTCTTCAAGAGAGAAGGGAAGAGACATGGGCTCAGATTACGCTTTCTGCTCGGGAACGCTTGGGTTTCCTTGCATACTGATGCCGGGGCTGTCTGCCTCCCTTGAACGAGGGCGAGTTGGAGGCTCTCGGGAGCGGTGGCTCCGCATCCACATGGGATGGCGAGACCTTTCCTAAACCGTACTCTAGCCAGGGAGGGAAGAAGACACCAGGGCCAAATCTCTCTCTCCCTCTGGTTTCTCCTTCCACAGTCAAATGTGCTGCGGGTCCTATAGTCACCCCAGGCTGGAGACTGGGGAAAGGAGCCCTGGGGACTTCTGTGACCAAGGGCTTGGTCCCTGGGTAGCTGTCCTAGGCTGCCGTCTCGTTAAGTAAAAATCTTCACAGTGTGGAAGCTTTTCTTCCGTCCTCGTTTCCACTTTTTTTTTTCTTCCCATTTTTTTGTTCTCCTCAGCTGCCGCTGGTTCTTGGGAGGCCACATTGTTTTGCTGTTTTTTGAGTTGACTTGCTTAAATAATAAATCCACCCTCTTGTACGGGATTAGGCAAACAATTAGGAAATCAATCAGTCAATTGGTGTCAGCTGCAGGCAGAGGCCAGTGAAAGGCCCCTGTATTCCCTGTCGCCTTCCCGACCTCCAAACCTGCTGAGGCTCAGGACGGAGTAGGCGGCAGGGAGCCCTGAGCTTCACTTGCTTCCATTTCAGGGCCCCGAGGTTGGGACAAATCCAGGAATGGAGAAATAAGGAGACAGTGTGGGGGAGTGCGGGACTGATTTGAAGTTCTGTACTTAGTGGGGCAGGAAATGGAGGCCATGCCGTCACCTGGTCGTGACATCCCCGGCCCCATCCGTAAGCCTGAGGATGCTCACTGGTCTGCCAGGGTGGGCGATGGCTGGGACACGGGTGCCAATCACAGGGCTCAGTGCCCACTAGGCCGGACTGAAGGAGGGAGGATAAAGAAAGCAGCGGTGAGTAGAGCCTTGGAAAATCTTGGCGGCCGTTGTACTTGCAGAGACAGTTCCTCCTGAGAGTGAGGGTCAGAGCCCAGAAAGTCACTGGGAACTCACAGCCTGGTACCATCATCCCAAAGCCTCGGCTTGGTTGGGGACCACCAAGCTGGCGGCCGGGGAACACCTGTCTGGGTGCCTAGATACGTCGGCTGGAGCCAAGGCCTCTTCCAGCCCTGGGCTTGGGCTGCTTCCCTGGAAACAGGGGGCCACACACACACACACACACACACACACTCATTAGGGACATAACTTTCTCCCCCCACCCCCATCAAGCAGTTGTGCTGCTTCAGGCTTTGTGTCCACGAAGAGTGAAAGAAACCTCATGTGGTTTCTCCTGAGAAGGGAAAGGAACCGCGTCTAGTGAGGAAGCAAGAAGAGCTATTTCATTCGTCTCTTTAAAAGTTGCTTTAAAGGAAGAAGAGGATCTTGATGGGGACACAGGTAAATCTTGGGGTTTGGCCCTGGAACGCTGATCCACCCCCACACATCAGGATTCTGGGGGGGGGGAGACGTGGCTGCTGAAGGCTTGAGGGGGGAGATGTCTGAGACTATGTCTCCCCCCCACCCCCAGGTCAGGGCTGCACAACCGCCGAATCTTCCTTTTGGCATAGGCATCACTCCCTGAGTGTTGGGGGTGGGGGGCTCCTTGGGTATCCCTCCCTGGAGAGATGGGAGGGCTTTGTGGGGGCACAGTTGTCTGTGCTCTCATTACTCCACAGAGGGAAGTTGGGCCAGACGGTTTGTTTGCAGAGGAGGGGGACCGGCTTTTGCCTAAGCAAGCAGGCAGGACTCCCTTCCCAGGCCCACTTACATCCTGCAGGGCCACTGTGGAAGCTGTTAGGACTCCCCGTGGATCCAGGTTAGGTTTGGGCATTGTGTGCTTGTGGGTGGAGAGCCAGCTGGGGCAGGCTGGTGTGGCCTGACCCCGCTTCCAAAAGCCCCCTGACTTGGAAGGGTAGAGCTGGCCTGGACTCCACACGTGGAGCACAAAGTGAAACTGAAGCCAGGGCCTGACGTCTTGGAGGGGGGGCACTCAGAGGTGCCAGGCTGCTGGTCCAGGTGAGGCAGGCTTCTTCCTCGGCTGAGAAGCAGTTGAGTTGTACCTGAGGAATGGCTGTCTGTCCCAGATTCAGTGTGGTGTCTGCAGTGTCGGAGGCCCTGGTTTGGTCTCAGGATAGTCTGTTTACAGGAGGGGACACGAGGCAGCTTCATCTCCCCTACGCTCACTCGTTGCCCAAGTAGCAGGCAGTCCTCGTAGGAGCCTGAAAGAAGGTCTGCGTGGTCACCTTTCTCCCAGATAGTGTGGCCAGAACTTCAGGGGAGGTTAGCCAGGGTATCCCAACACTTCACCCGCACACCGACCCAACCCTGGTAGTAAAAAGGACAGGACACAGCCCTGGGGTACATGTTTATGTGAGTAATAAAATATTTACTATAACATAAATATAAAGGGAACTTCCCAGTCTACATTATTATTATTATTTTTTGCAATAAAGATACAAAGAATGCACCAAAACATTGTTCTGAAAAATAAGAAAAATAAAATAACAAAATTTAAATCCAAACGGCAACAAACAGAACAAGAAATGGAGAAGGGGGAAGCTCCAAACACATCCAGAAAATAAATAGAGATGGGTCAGAAATCTGGAAATCATATTAAAATATTTTTTTTTCGGATTATTCAGTGTACAAAATCCTTTCGGATGGGGATGGAGGGTAGCCCGGAAAAAACCAAAAATAAAAACCAAGCACAAAATGTGTGTACATATCTCACATATTTACATGGTTCCCACCTCACCCCAAACTTGGGGAATTTCTCTCCTGGCCTCCCCAGCATCCCGCATCCCAGGTGGGGCTGGAAAGGGAGCAGGCGGAAGCTGCAGGGAATCAGGCAGAAGGTTCTAAGGGGAACGGCTTATTTCTACAGCTGGTTAAAAAATATCTCCAACTTTTTCAAGTTTCGTTTGTCGGTGGCCAGGAGGGCAGGGCCCCGCGGGAAGCGGGGGCCCTGCTGTGCAGCGGTCAGTCTGCAGTCGGGCAGAAGCCTCTTCCCGTGGGCTGTGTGTGGGAGCGCAGACCCCTCCCGCGTGGCCGGGAACCGAATCGCAGCTCGGATAAAACGAAACGAAAAATGAACACTCGAATTTTTTTTTTGTTAGTTTTTTTTTTTGTTGTTTTTGTTTTGCTTTTTGGGGGGTAGGGCAGGGGAAGGTAAGGGAAAAAAATAAATTAGGCTAGATTAAAGCTTTGGCTATTTCCTGCTTTTATACACAGACGCGGCTCTCGCGGCCTCCCCTCCGGGGCCCCGATAAATACAGTATACAGCGATTTAAATTAAGGGCGCGGGCGGAGTTAGAAGGACCCCAGGAGCCGGGAGGCTCCATGAATAAATAAAAACCGTAAAAAACCAAGCCCGGAGGAAGGGTAAGGGGATGGGGCGCATCCTTGTGGGAGAGAAGAGGCGTGGAGTGGAGCGAATTAAGAGACAGTCCCCCACCCTCGACCCGCAGGCTTGGGAGTCCTCGCCGGGGAGAGGGATAGGGAACCCTCCTCTCTTCGTCCTCTCTCCCGGGGATCCCTAACCCCGTACCGCGTTACCTGTCGCTGTGGGGAGGCCGCTGCCGGGATCCGGCCCCGAACAGCCCGGGGTGGGGCAGGGGCGGGGGTCGTCGAGGGTATGGGGGCAGGGAGCAGGCGGCGGGCAGGATGCCCGGGGTGAGTTGGCGCGTTCCGGATCTTCGCTCCTCTCTCCCGGGGCTCGGGCGACGCAGCCTATCGGCTGTCTTCGCCGCTCGCCAGAGAGGGTCGTCCGGGTGTTTGGTTTTGTTCGAAAGTTTCTGGGCTTTTTGTAAAATCCAAAGCAACCGAACAAAAAGAGTTCAGGCCGCGCGGCGCCTCGCTGCGCGCCGGCGGGGGCCCGGCCCGCGGGGTCACTGCACGGAGCCGGGCAGTGTGTGGTGGTGGTGGTGGTGCAGCGCGGCCGGCGGGGGCGGCGGGGGCGCGGAGGGTGGCGATGCACCGCCCCCGCCAGGCCCCAGCTCGCCCGGTGCGTAAACGTCGTCCATGGGCGGGTGGCCGGCGCCGGCAGCCGGGGTCATGCGCTTCTCCTTCTGCCGCCGGTTGCAGAACCAGACGCGCACCACCTCCTTCTCCAGCTGCAGGCTGTCGGCCAGGCCGGTGATCTCGTGCGCCGAGGGCTTGGGGCACTTGAGAAAGTGGCTCTCGAGCGCGCCTTTCACCCCCACCTCGATGGACGTGCGCTTCTTTCGCTTGCGGCCCTGCGCCGCGATCTTGTCCAGGTTGGTGGGGCTGCCGCTGGACGAGTCGGTCTCCTCCAGCCACTTGTTGAGCAGCGGCTTGAGCTTGCACATGTTCTTGAAGCTCAGCTGCAGGGCCTCGAAGCGGCAGATGGTGGTCTGCGAGAACACGTTACCGTACAGCGTTCCCAGCGCCAGCCCCACGTCGGCCTGTGTGAAGCCCAGCTTGATGCGCCGCTGCTTGAACTGCTTGGCGAACTGCTCGAGGTCGTCCGAGCTGGGCGCGTCCTCGTCCGAGTGCTCGCCCACCGACGAGCCACCGCCGCCCGCGCCCGGGTGCAGGTGCGCCGCCGCCGCGTGCAGGCCGCCCGCGTGTGCATGTCCGTGTGCGTGTCCGTGGGCGCCCAGGTGCGGCGGAGGCGACGGCTCCAGCTGAGCCTCGTGGCCGTCCTCGTGCAGCGCGTGGTGCAGGCCGGGCCCCGCACCGCCGCCGCCCGCCGCCAGCATCCCGGCCAGGCCGCCACCGCCGCCCCCCGGGTAGGCCGCCTGCGCGTACAGCCCGAGCGGCTGGGGCTGGTGGCCCCCGCCGGCCCCTGGGGACGGCGACATGGCCGGGCCCAAGTGGTGCGCCGTGCCGCCCTGCGCCCATGCAGCGCCCGCGTGGGCCGCCCCCTGGTGCACCAGGCGCGCGTGGAAACCTCCTCCTCCGCCGCCGCCGTCGTCGGCTCGGCCGGTGCCGCCACCGCCCGCCTTGCCGTGTTCCAGGTGAGGGCCCCCGGCCCAGTCGCCGCCGCCGCCTCCTCCCGTGGGTAGCCACTGGGGGTGCGCTAGGCCCACGGGGTGGCCCGCGCCCGCGCCCAGCCACTCGTGGTGCATCAGCTTCTGCACTTCGCGGTACGCGGCCCCCGCGTGCAGCCGCTCGGCGGCCGCCGCCGCCGCTGCTGCCGCCGCGGCGTCCGGGTGCATAAGCGGTCCCGTGCCCCCGGCTCCGCCACCGGGGCCCCGCGGCAGGTACTGCGCGGTGGTGGCCATGCCGCCCCGCGCCCTGCGCCGCGCCGCCGCCGCCGCTCCTCTCCGTCTGCGGGCCCCGCCGCCGCGCTCCGCCGGCTTAAAGCCCCGACCCGCTCGGCGCTCCGGAGCCCCACCCCACCCGCCGCCCATTGGCTGCCCGCGGAGCCGCCTCCCGCCCCCCGGCCACGGCCCCCGCCCCCCGCGTCCGCCCGCCGCCCGGCCCGGCCGCCCAGAGCTCGCCATTGGGCCTCGCTCCCGGGGTCCCGCGCGCCTGCCGTGCTGATTGGCCGCTGGGGCTTCATTCACGGCCCCCCTACCGTCCGCTTACATACTCACGCCCCGGGGGCGCGGCCGCCACGTGGGGAGTGGCGCGGGGGTGGCACTGGGACCGCACCCCCTCTCGTCCTGGCTGCGTGGGCCCCGCTTACCCCTGGAGCAGGAGACTCGGAGCCCGGCAGGTCCCACACTCCACGCGAACTGAATTCCCGCCCGTCTCCTGCCCGGGCGGCCAAGAGGCGGCGGCGGGGATTGCGGGCTCCGGGAGGCGCTAGGGCTCCGAGAAGCAGCGGAGCCCCTCTCTCCTCCCTCCGCAGTGCCGCTGCCGGCGGGCCGGGATTCCCGCGGGTCTCGGCGGCGGCGAGCGGGAGGCGGCGCGGGTCCCGGCTCGGTTCCGGCGCGGTTGCTCCCCTCGGCCTCCTCGCCTCCCGCGCTTCCAGCCGGCACGGAGCTCTCCTCTGCACGCCTCCCCGGCCCGTCCCGTTTTCCCTTTTCTCCTTCTAGACCTAGCGTCGCAAGTCCGCCAATCTACGGCGGCCCCGAGAGCGCGTCGGGCGAGGGCCGAGTCTGACCGGCCATGGCTTTCCGCCTCGTGCAGGTTCCCCTTCGGGCTCCGCGGACCAGGTGAGAACTGCGCGGGCGGCTCGGGGTCCGCACCGCAGCGATGCTGCGATGCTGCGATGCTGCGGGGAGACGGGAGCTCCCGTAAGCAGGCCGCGTTCCGGGCTTTCCGAGTGAGAGGACCTCGAGGTGGAGACGGAGGCTTGGGGAAAACGCCGCCGACGGGGGTGGTGGACATACTGGGCCCCCGGGTATCTGTCTCACGCGGCTGCCGCCTTCTCGCTCCTTCCCTCTGCGTGGCCGGCTCATTGGCCGAGGTCATGACCGGGTCATGCCCGGACGCGAAACTTGCTCCAGGTGAGGATTGGCGTGGA
The DNA here is from genome assembly GCF_963455335.1 of Martes martes. Lineage (NCBI taxonomy): Eukaryota > Metazoa > Chordata > Mammalia > Carnivora > Mustelidae > Martes > Martes martes. The sequence continues at coordinate 162,630,898 of NC_137891.1, read as the reverse complement.
CTTGGGAGAGGGCGGCTGGCCCTTCAGAAATCCTGCATGCAGGCCAGGAGCTGTCCAGCCTCGCTGGAGCCCTGAGCTGGAGTTTAACGGACTTGGCTGGGGGCTGCTGAAAAGGGAATCGAGATGGAGGAAGCCTTGTTAGGAAGGTGGGGTGTGCAATTCCGGGATCTTCTCATCTCCCCAGCAGTTTGAGAGCTCCTTGAACCTTGGACTTGGACCTTAACGCAGCCACTCCATGCCTCTAAGCCCCACACTGGGCTGGAGGCCGAGTGTAATGAGTTGTAGCCTCCACTTTCCTGCACTGAGGCTTGTGTTCCGAGGAGGCTTCCACCTGACAGCCCACTCTTTAACCCCCTCTGGTCTCAACTCCAGTGGAGCCCTAGATTCCAGGGCCCTGGGGCCCCAGATCATAGAACTGAGCTGGGGGCCCAGCTAGACCTTACAGGGCAAGTTAGGACTGTAAATAGAGCCTCAGTGAATGAATAAAGGTAATGGTGGCTCAGACAACAGCAGCAGTGGGAATGGTCCTCAGGGTGGCTGGGGCAGAGTCCATCGTGACAGGGGTCATACTGGGTACAGACTGCTCCTCTAGGCCCTGAACACCCTAGACCAGCCTCCGGGTAGCCCTCTGTGTCTGAACCCAGCTAGGGATGCTTGGCTTTCCTGGACTCTGGCCCAAGACATGGTCGCCTTGAGTCACCTTTCTTTCATAAGACCATAAAGCACTTGCCTTCCTGGCCCCTCCCCAAGCCCAGGAGGTAGGGCCAAGGTGGGAGTTCTGTATTGAAGGCGCCTCTCACGCCAGCCCTAACCCGACCAGCATGACACTGAAGCTTGGGCTTCCAACTTGGACCTGCTACCATCTTTCTGGGCAAGAATAGCTCTGGTCCAGTGTCTGAGGCTCTGGGTTTTCCTCCCTGTAAATGGGGACTAACTGTACTGTAGGCAGCCCACCTGCCTCCTGAGGGGAGTCAGCGGGTAGTCTGAGACAATGGGGGTGAAAAGCTCTCAGAAAAGGCTTTTACTCTGGTTGTTTCTATTGTGAGTGCCCAGTGAATGGACATGTTACTCCCCCCTTTCTAAGCAAATCTCAGTTTCTTTCTTTCTTACTTTCTTTTTAGATTTTATTTATTTATTAGAGAGAGAGAGAGAGAGAGAGAGAGAGATCACAAGTAGGCAGAGAGGCAGGCAGAGAGAGAGGGGGAAGCAGGCTCCCTGCTGAGCAGAGAGCCTGATGTGGGGCTCGATCCCAGGACCTTGGGATCATGACCTGAGCCAAAGGCAGAGGCTTTAACCCACTGAGCCACCCAGGCGCCCTGCAAATCTGTTTCTTTATCTGTAGAGTGGGGTTGTAGAGGTTTGGCCTGTCTGACCTCTCAGGCTCTTGTAGCTGTGTCTGGTTCTGTGAATCTCTCAGTTCCTGTTAGAGGAAGGGAAGTGTCTGGACAGCGGCCAGGTGTACGATGTCCAGCCTTTGAACTGCCACTCAGACTTGAAGAACAGTGACCCATGGGCACGATGGTTTATCGAGGGCCCTGAGATTATTATTCTTGGGGCGGAGATGAAGAAACTGGGCTTGTTGGGGCGCCTGGGTGGCTCAGTGGGTTAAGCCTCTGCCTTTGGCTCGGGTCACGATCCCAGGGTCCTGGGATCAAACCCCGCATCAGGCTCTCTGCTCGGCGGGGAACCTGCTTCCCCCACCCCCTGCCTCTCTGCCTGCCTCTCTGCCTACTTGTGATCTCTGTCAAATAAATAAACAACAACAACAAAAAAATTTTAAGAAACTGGGCTTGTCTGAGGCTGCAGGACCTATAAATGTCCCACTCTTCATCACGCCTGCTCCCACTGCTGTGGGATGGGGGCGGGCGCCAGTGGGGGCAGTGGCTTTGGCGGTTGCAGGGGAGAGAACCCACAGCCCCATCCCTGGTAGTTCTGTGGGGGCAGACCAGGGCCAGCTGGGGCTTCTGAAGCTGGGTTCTCAGGTGTGTACTGAATTGAGGGGTGTCTGCAGCAAAGCCTGGCTCCTAGGTGACCAGTTTGTCAGGCAGTGAGACTCCTTCCCAATTCCCCCCTACTCCCATCCCCCAGCAGATCTGTGACTTTGGCCGGTCTGCTTCACTGGTTTTAGCTTCAGTTTTGTCATCTTAAAATAGGACAGCGATCCCTGCTTCTTGGGACGACTCCGAAGCTCCAGTGTTAGCACCCTCGGGGCTGGCTGTGTGGACTAGGGAAGGATAATATTCCTTTCTCCGTTTTGGAAGTTTTAGACCCTCTATAATGCATGGGTTTAGTCTGGAGTTAACAGTTTCTTGTATTTGAGAGTTGGGCTCCCCCCAGAGGTCTTGACATCCTCGTTGCTTCTGCTTCTGGAGATTTGGGTAGGACCCCAGGGGTTCTGACATGCCCATTGGCAGAGATGCCCACAGTTCAACAGCCCCTCTCTAGGGGAACCCCCCCTCCCCAGAGAGCCGGTGGGGAGAAATTGGGGCATGGCAGTCGGACTCCCACCTGACCCATGTAGACGCTGAACGGTTTAGGCATGCAGATGGCCATGCATTCACACACACAACACACAGATATAGACATGCAATTTAGCCTAGGGACAAACACCCAGATTCACAGTAGGGACACATTCCCATTAGGCTGGAATTCAGAGTCACACAAACCAACACACAACGATAAATACAGACATGCGTCCCAAAGGAAACGTGCCCAGAACGTGCACACGGGCTGCAGGAGGCTCGAGTAGGCATTGCTTCAGTGACACAGAAATATAGGAGACCTGCTGGCCCCAGGGTCACAAGCATGGAAGCTCTCACCTGGCAGGCCAGTTCCCACACACAGGTACACCTTGGTGTACCTTGGTGCTCGCAAATGTGAACACACAGACACACTCACACTGTCTCTCCCAGTGCTCAGATACAAAGAGGTCAACCCTGCGCGTCATGGAGACACACAGATGTATCTCTCCGCCCCCCACCATGGAACTAATATATCCCGCACAAGGGGTCAGAAGGCAGAGGGGGGCCCATGCCCAGCTCAGAGTTTGGCCCTTGCCTTACAGCAGCAGTGCTGGTCCCACGGAAGCAGGGAAGCCCTTTCTTTTCATATATATATATGTATTTCTTTCTTTTTTTTTTTTCTTCTTCACTTTCCTTGTCTGTGGAGGGCAGCTCCCAGCCAGGCTGCCGCCAGTCTCAGAAGCTTGTGGCCCTCCCTCCCCAGCGGGGCCCCTGCTCAGCCCACCCCCAGCCCTGGAGCTGCCCGGGTTTTCCCAGAGCCGGGCGGCCTCCTCCGGGCTCTGGAGTGTGACGGAGCGCCTGCTCATTTGACACAGGTCACCGAGCCTCCAGCAGATGGGGCCCTCCCTGTGGGGGGTCGCGCTGCCGGGAGGGGCAGACGGCAGGGGAGGCTCTGCAGGGGTGAACTCCAGCCCCACGTGTTCTCTCTGCAAAGGCCTGAGTCACAGACACTAACTCTGTGATCTACATTCACGCTCCTGCCTGAGAGATTCAGATGCGGCCTCTAGAAGAGAAGCACACTCCCCACCAGCGCCTGTGCCCTGTAATATTCCAGACACATGCCCCAGACGGGCGAGCCAACGCAACGGCACACTGAGCAAGGTCTGGGAGGGAGGCAGAGGGGGCAGCTGGGTCTGGCTGCTTCCCCCCTTGGCCTCTGAGTCCCTGTGCTGCGTCTTGTCAGTTCGGTCAGTGGGCACTTGGAGTTCGGGAAACGCTGAGAGCGGGAGCATCTGGAGACCCAAGGCCTTTCACTGCTTGGGGGGAAGACAAGCTCCAGGACCCTCCCCCTGGATTCCTTACTGTAAGTTATGAGTGCCAAGAAAAGCGAAGGAGAGGCAGATCTGGGCCCACAGGGAGGGCTCCTGGGGGAGCAGGTGTCTTAGGATACCCTCCTGTGTGCACGGGCTTTGAGGTTTTGGGAGTAGGGGACAGGCCCAGCTGGGAGTGGGGGGAACAGGATGTGGCCGGCACTCACAGCTGCTTCCTTTCCCTTCCGCCAGTCTGCTCCTCATGCCCTGGGTCCCGTGTTTTCAGAGCGTCAAGGGTCCTGGGTTCCATCTTGGCTCAGACTCAGGCCTGCTGGATGACATTGGACCGGTCTAAGCCTCAGTGTCCTCATCTGTAAACTGGGCAGGGCGGTCCCTGGTGGGTTGCTTGTGAAAGCGAGATGAGATCATTGCCCCGATGGAAATTTGGGAAGTGGGGCTTGGTTTTTCTCCCCAGCTGCTTGGCGTGAGTAAGAGGCTGTGTGAGCAGGAGTGGAACCTGCCTGCTTCCCTAACCCGTTCTCGCTCAGCGGTGTCGGGAGTGCCTACGCCCACACCCTGCTCTTCCTGGGCTGGATTGTATTTTTGACTGAAAGAGTCTGGCAGGGTCCTAGGGTCACAGGTCCCCCCCCCCACCCAAGGCAGTGCTGGGGTCACTGTGTCCATCCGCTTCCTCTGTGCCAGATTCACAATGCCTGCCACCATCCAGAAAGCTCTCCCACATGGGATAGGATCACTGTTCTGAGCTGTCAAGCCCTCACCTCTTCCCCTCTGTACTCAACCCCTCCAGGTGTCCTACCTGCCCCTTCTGTCCTTCCGTCCTGCCTGTGATGGCAAGAGCCTGGTGAAGAAGAGGGGAGGGGTAGAAGGGGCTCTGCTGCCTGTGGCAGAGGAGGAGGCAGCAGCCTCCTTGGTTTAATCTAAGGTTCCCTATTTCTCCGTCTGGGTGAAGGGAAAGAGGGATGGAAGGAGAAATATCTCTTAAGGATGAACCTTTCCTTGCTGCTTCCGTGCCCCGCACACCCCCACCCCCACCCCCACACTCCCGCCAGCCCCTAAGCCATGTGGGTGGGGGTGGGGTCCTCCCAGTGCATCAGTAGAATATTCAAATTAGGGGTGGTCAATTGCTCTTAAAATTTACTTTCATTTTTAGCAGAATGGCAGCGTCTGAGCTGGTGTTAATGCCCACAATCCGGTTATGCAGAACACGCTCTCTGCAAATCGGTAAATCATTAGCGGGGATTAATCACTCTGAAAGGCTGGGGCTGGGTTTGAGTTTCTTTCGTTCTTTTTAAATTTTTTTTTTTAAACACACTTTTTCATCTGGGGTGGCTGCAAAATTCACCACCGCCGGGTGGGCTGGGAGCAGTGAATGGTCACTGAAGTCCTTGTCACCTTCATCAGAAGAGTGAGGTGACTTCCTGGGCCCCCATGTTGACTCTGTGCCCTGATTGAAGGTGGGGAGTGGACAGCTTGGGCGGGGTGCAGAGGGGGAAGGGGGTTCCCTTGTGTTTGTGTGTGGTACAGCGTTTACAATCGTGGGTGGGGGGCACGGTGTGTTTGTGTGTGTGGTGGCTATATGTTGGTGGGCTTTTGTGAATTCATGTGTTTGTATTTAATGGATTTCCCTAAAGTATTTGTGTGCGTGTGTTAAGGTCCCTGTGCTTGGTTGGTGTTAATGTGTGTGCATTAATGTCTGTAATTGTGTCACGAGTTTCTGTTTGAGAGTGGTTTTTAAAGATCACCCCTCACCCTTCTCGCCTTCCAGGTAGCTCTAGAGAGCTGGAGGCAGGTCCCAACTTCACCTGCTGGGGGTTGGCTCAAGGTTAATTGACATGTTCATGAAGCTCTGCTTGGAGTGACTGAGTCTGAAGAGAGTCCCCAGCCTCCCTGCCCCCAGACCCCCCCTTCCAGGACAGATGGGGTGTTTAGGCTCTCACTGAAACACCTCTTTCCATCCCACCTCTAGTGGCTGCCTGCCCAACCCATGGACCAGGAACATCCAGCACTCCATGGTTCCTGAACCCCAACTTCTGTACAGCTGAAGTGTGCACAACTATAGCTCCTGATAGGAGCTGTGTGGTCGTGAGGAGAAAGGTCTCTAGGGTGCCCCTGTAAAGGCTCTTGGAGAAGGAGGGTCGTTCTTCCAGCAAAGCTGGAAGACCAAGCTGGTGAATGGGCCTGTCTCTCATTTTCTTTCCACCCTGGGCCAGCCTTCTGTTCCCCTCTCCCTAACCTCATGCTACCCAGCTCTGGAGAAGGAAGTCGTTACCCTCAAATGAGCAAGTAATGACCTTCTTGGGGTGTTGGGCAGAGATAGGAGTACGGGGATGAGGTCACGGGAGCTTTTCCCTCCAGCCAGGCTCAGAGTGTGTGGGTTAGAGGTAAGACTTGGTGGGCCTGGTCCTCACATCCACCCACTCCTTCTTTTAGTCCCCCAGCCCCCTCTGCCTGTAGTCAGCTCAGGGATCCTGGGCACGCTTGCCGAGGCTTGCACAGATACCCTGGACTCCTGCGCGTGTGCCCCACTCATCGCCCTGCTCTATGTGCCTTCCTCCCCCCTGCGTAGTAGACTCGCCTGGAGTCCAAGGGAGGGACATGCGGGCTCCTTGGCTTTTACAAGTTGGGGCCTCCGGAGAGAGTTGGTCGGGCTCGGTGCTGGCTGTCCTCCGCTTTCTTGAGGGTAGCAGGTGGAGGGTGGAAGTGGCAAAGGAGGATTTAGGAATTATATTTTCCCAGGGACCTCTTAGCATCTTTATGTATGTCTGGTGGCAGACATCTGTCTGAGCTTAGGGTAGCATCTGCCTGGGCTAGAGACAACATCTGTTTGAGTCTGGGACACCTGGCTGAGCCCAGCACGTTATCTGGCCCCGGGACAGCTTCTGTCTGGGCCCAGGACATGTGTCTGAACCTGGCACAGCATCTGCCCGGGCCTGGCTCAACATCTTCCTGGCCTGGGGGCAATGTCTGTTTGAGCCCTGGACATCTGTCTGACTTGGGGATGTCTGCCGAGCCCGGAACAATACCTGTCTGAGCCCGGGGCTGGACTTGTCATCGCAGATAAAATCACCCTCCAGTCTCAACTTTGGTCTGTGGCTAAGAAAAGAGCGTATGTCAGACTCACGGCCCTGCTCTCCTTTCGACCAGGCGAGGACCCTTTGGTAGAGTGCCTCGGTTTACCTCCATTTGTAGGCCCATTGGCCTGTTGTCTTTGGGCACCGCAAAGGAGAGCCGAAGCCTACACCCCGGTGGCTCCAGGAGAGTGACGTTGAAAGAATGTGTAAGGGGAGTGAGTAAGTCATAAAGTCTGGCGACTGGCCGAGGACGTCTAGGATGAGTCTCTGTTCCTCCAGGCCCTGTGTTGAGTCAAATCAGAGTGCTCCCCCAAGACACAACTCGGACATGTCGCTTGCCTCCCAGGAAGCCTCCATTGCTCTTTACTGTGTATATCCCCAGGGGTCCTGCCTCTGCCTACCCTCTGAATCCAGCAGCACGGAGTTTCTGTTCCCACAAAAACACGGGGTCTTAAGGGCATCCTAGCTTTGCATGCGCAGTTCGCTCTCTGTGGAATGCCCCCTCCCCCCATTCTGCAAGTCCAAGTTCAAGGGTCCCATGCTCTGGGAAGTCTTCTTGGTCTCCTTCTACATGAAATCATGACCTTGGCCTTGCTACCACACTGTATTGCACAGACCACCTCGGTGGGAGCATTTCTGGGCCTGCACTGTGTCATTCCTCTCTGTGCGTCTGTCTCTCCTATGGGCCCGGGAGCTCCTGGGGGCAGCTGGCTCTGTTTCATCTGTTTCTCTGGCACCCAGCCCAGTTCCTGGTCTGTAGTGGTACCAGTTAAGAATGTCTGCTGAATGAGCACGTGGTTGTGCCACTGTGATCTCATTTCCTTCTCTTTGTAAATTGCGGGGAGGGGGACTTGGAAATGGCGGATACGGGCTTTTAGTGTCAGGAGGAAGTAGAGACTAGCTTTCAGTTTTAGAAGAAGTGGGCTTCAGAGAAAAGGGTGTATCTTCTTATTCACCCCTGTGAGCTGACTCAAGCTACGGGGTGCTGGGTACTAGGCCCAGGGCACCCCGGACAAGGGCCTGATCCTGCCCAACATTCTCTATCCGTGACCAGGGTGAAGTTATATGGGATCCAAAGGTCCCGCACGGCGGCTGCCAATGGGAGTGGGCAAGGGCAGCAAAGGTGAATCCAGACGTGACAGCCTCTCTGTGGACTGTGGGGCTGGGACTGAATCCGAGCAAGGAGTCCTCTGCCCTGGGCCCAGTCCTTGATGGCAGGTGGGAGAACCAAGGCCTGGCTGAGCTGGTGTTCAGAAAAGTTCTAGGATTCCGAGGTTCGCTTGTCCTGCCAGACAGGGGATGTCCCGTGACATGTTATGAATATAAATGTCGTGTCCAGAGCAAACTGCTCCCCCCGGTCGAACCTAGCTGGCCCCCGCCAGGTTCAGAGGGATATGGATTCCCAGGTGAGTAGGGACAGGTGCGGAACGGTGGGGAGGTGGCTGAGAAGTGAATGTTTCCAGGACAGGGTATGTGCCTTGGTAGCGTTTTATTCCACCAAACTGGAACATCTTTATAGTTTTTGCTGATGATAAAGGCAATACAGGCTCCTTTGCAAAAACCCTTTGCCTCGGAAATACTTGAAACAGGAAGTGGAAGCCCTCCGTTCATCTCTCTGTTTCACCCCTCGTAACTACTCCTCCTGGCTATGTCTTTCCAGAATGCGTTTGCATAGACACACACTATTTAATAATAATAGCGAAGATTTACCAAGTGTTCACTATGGGCAGGAACTGTGCTAAGTGCTCCTACCTGGGTTCATACACTGCAGCCTCACCAAAGCACTCAGAAGAAACTGAGGCTCCTAGGTGGGATTAGTGATGGTCGTCCAAATGCAGCAGGTGCTCCCTGGGCCCCCAGGGCGACTCTAAAACGCTTCACAGGCTGGGTGGGTGTCTGCGGGAGCTCGGGTCTGGGGGAATGCCTGCAGTAGGCACTCAGCCAATGGTGGTTGATGCTCCTGACTTAGAAGTTTGAGAATCTGGGATTGTTCTGTGGATCCCTAGATGCAAGGGCTCCCGTTCCAAAGCCCCTGAGCCGCAGGCAGCCTCACTGGTACTGGGAGATGCTGACCCAGCAATGAAAGATGTAAATTCCCACCTTGGTTTGCATGCAATTTACACATATTTATTTATGTGTGTCTTTGATGCATGTCAAAGTGCCTCAGTGATTTTTCTGCTGGGCTTCCAGGTCCTGGCGAGGGCATGGCTACTGGGGGCTGGCCGTGGGCTCGGGGTGTGCACGCCTGGGCTCATGGGTGGGATGAAAGTGACAGCTGTGGGTAGGTGGGTGGCGGCCAGAGGGTTGAGTGGTAGGCAGACGAGAGCCCAGGGTTCTGGTGTGGGTGATTTGGACAGCTGATAGAAGTGGGGGTATCTGTCCACATAGGGCAGGGTCCTGCTGAGGGGCTGGGGCAGGGTCGGAGCTCCAGGCCCTGGGTGAGTGACCGGTGAGCCTGTAGGTCCACCGTCTTGGAGAAGCCAAGCTGCCAGCCAAGCTCTCTAGGTAGGAACTCGGAGCCCGGGAACTAGGGCAGGATCCAGGGTTCAGGATAGGATGCATGGTGGTGAAGGGCTTCCAAACAAGGCAGAGGGTCTGAGGTAGGAGGGGGCCTCCCTCCAGAGTCCCTCCCGCTGGTGCTGCCCAGGGCAAGAGTCCCCCACTGGGGTACTCTGGAGAGGCAGTGGTCTCTGCAATCAAGGCCTTGGGAAAATCTGCCAATCAGCAAGAATAGTCTGTGTGCTGGCAGTGCCCAGCCCTGTGCCTGGCACCCTGGGGAAGACCAGTCCCAGCCTGCAAATGCTGGCAGGGGAGCTGGCGAGATAAGGAGGGAAGGGCAGGCCCGGAGCTTGATGGAAGGCTGCCTGCCTGGCACCGAGCAGTGCTTTCATCCATTACCTCCTTTGATCCTCAGCAGGATCAAAGGCAGTGACTATCTTATCTCCTCATTACAGAGGAGGAAGCAGAGACTCAGAGAGCTGCAGTGACTTGCCCAAGGCCACACAGCAAGTAAGTGGAGGAGTAAAGATTTGAACCCAGCTCCACCTCATTCCAGAGCCGTAGCACTTCGCCAGTTTTTTCTGCCTCAGCCAGGTGTAAAATAAAGATAACAACTATCTTGCCTAATTGTTATGGGGGTTAAATGAACTCAAGTGTGTAGGGAGATTAGCACAGAGGCAGGCTCACAGTAAGTGCTCAATAAAATACTTTTTTTTCCTTAAGTGGTAGAGCAAGGATTCTTAAATCCTGATCCATTGGACTCTGCCGTTTGCATGCTACCATGGTTTTTGCCAAGGCTAATTGGGAAGTGACTGAGGACAGAGCGTGACCTCCTCTGTGGGTTGGGTGAGCCCTTGTCATGAATAGACACAAATGGTCACCAGCGCGCAGGAGGGATCATCTGCTTGTGCTTGGTGAGAGTCCTTGACTGGGGAAGGAGAGACAACTTTGGGGAGAGGGGGAGTTCCATGAGCAGACAGTGATAAGGGCCCTTTCTCATTTCCAGCAGCAGAGACTGGAGTCAAGTAAGGGCCTGAACCCTGTAAAGATGTGAGGGAAATAACTGCTGGCAGAAGGGACAATAAGTGCAAAGGCCCTGGGGTTGGAAAGAGCTTAGTGTATACATCTTCCTTGCTAGCTATAGAGACAATATTGATTTGTATCTTCTAATGTTTGAAGTAGAGTAGCTAAGTGGGAGGAAGATTTACTGATTCATTCTTTTTGGGGGGAGAGTATAGAAAATTTCCTTTATATATTTCTATATATATGTAATAAAATATATATAGATATATTTTATTGAGACATAATTTAAATAGAACATATTAATTTCAGAGAGCATAATGATTCAATATTTGCGTACACTGGGCCATGATCACCACAATAAGCCTAGTTACCATTCTTTATCATACAAAGTCACGATTTTATTTTTGTGATGAGAACTTTTAGAGTTTACTCTCTTGGCAACTTAGAAATATACACTCCAATATTATCGACTGTAGTCATCCTGCTGTAAGTGACATCCCCATGACTTACTTATTTTATAGCTGGGAGCTTATAGCTCTTGACCCCCGTCACCCAACTCGTCTGACCCCCACCCTGCCACCCCTGGCAACCGCTATTCTGTTCTCTGTGTTTATGAGTTTTGTTTGTTCATTTGCTTTGTTTTTTATTTTTTTAATTAATTAATTAAGTAATTATTCTTAAAGATTTTATTTATTTATTTGACAGAGAGAGAGCACAAGGCAGAGAGGCAGGCAGAGGGAGAAAGAGAAGCAGACTCCCTACTGAGCAGGGAGCCCAATGCAGGGCTCGATCCCAGGATGCTGGGATCATGACCTGAACTTAAGGCAGACACTTAACTGACTGAGCCACCCAGGCACTCCCGTTTGCTTTGTTTTTTAGATTGCACATATAAGCGAAACCATATATTTTTTTCCCCTGTCTTATTTATTTTATTTAGCATAATGCCCTCCAGGTCTACATTCATTTATACATTAATTCAACAAATATTTAGTGCTCGCGCTGTGCCAGGTACCATCCTAGGTACTGATGGCTGAACACTTACTGGGTGAAGACTCTGTTCCTAAGCATTTTCCATATCTTACTTTTTAAAATTTCTGCAAAACACAGAGGTGGGGGAGTGAGGAAGCCTGGGGAGAGAGTTAGGCTGCATTTGATTCCTCCAGTCTCTTCCCATCTCCCAGCCATATGGGGGCCCCTAGCCTCTGCCACCCAGAAAGACCAGGATCCCCACAATGGGTGAGGCAGGGTGGTCCTGAGAACATCTCTGCTCCAGAGTTATTTTGGGTTCTGGCTGGGTCTTGCTCAGGGTCAGGCCCTGAGCTTTCTGGAAGGTTCCCAGCAGACCACAGCTAGAGAAGGTGAGGTGCCTTTGTTAATCCCATCCAGCCAGGCCTGCCTCAGAATTTCCTCTCCCTGGAGCTCTCAGCCACATCTTCCTGGTACACTCCCCCCTTCCCAAGCCTCCACTGCTTAGTCCTGGCGCCCTCCAGCCCCCTGCATAGCTCAAGCCCGGTCCTCTGGGCTCTGCTCAGTAAGCCCAGTCTCAGCTTAGGGTGAGCCTCCTGGCAGGGAGAAGACAAGGTTTCATTCCTGCTGTCTGATGGCCCTGTCCCAAAACACTCCCTGTGCTTTGCTAACTCTGCTGGAGGCAGCATGGGTGGTGCTTACCCTACCTGGCTCCCTCTGTCCTTTCCTTAAGATAGTCAGGGTACAGTACAGGCCTCGGCTGTCATGGGCTTCTTAGTTCCTGACCACCCACCCACCCGTGTCTGTGATCTGGGCTCCTCACTCTCTCCCATTGGAAAAGGGACAGAGAAGAGGAATTAGAAAAGTTGCTTGAAATTCAGAGGCCAAGGGGGGAGGAGTCTGGTGCTTTAATTAGTCTTTGGTGAATAAAGAAATCTGGCAAAGGGGGTTTTCTGGGTGGGTTGAAGGAAAAGGGAGGTCTGATACTGATTGGCTTGCTAACCTGCAAACCATTTACCTATCCACTATCTACCCGCCCACCCAGGCACATACCCATCCATCTATCCACCCACCCACCCACCCATCCATCCAACCACCTATTCCCCCATTCACCCAACTGTCTGTCCATCCATCCACCCACCCACCCACCCACCTATCCATCCGTCCACCTACCTAGGCACCATCCATCCATCCACCCATCCATCCACACATCCATCCATCCATCCATCCATCCATTCCCCCATTCACCCATTTGTCTGTCCATCCATCCATCCACCCACCCGCATGTCCATCCATCCATCCATCCACCCACCCACCCACCCACTCACTCACCTATCCATCCATCCACCTACCTAGGCACCTATCCATCCATCCATCCATCCACCCACCTATTCCCCCATTCACTCATCTGTCTGTCCATCCACCCATCCACCTGTCCATCCATCCATCCATCCATCCACCCACCCACTCACCCACCCACTTACCTATCTCCATCCATTCACCTACCGAGGCACCTACCCATCCATCTACCCACCCATCCACCCCCCCCATCCATCCCCTCATCTACCCACCTATCCGCTCACACCCCCCTCCCCCATCTACCTGGCACACTGCAGACTGAATGCCTATCATAGTCACTAGTTCAGCTATGCTTATTGAGTGCATGTTGCTGGAGAGCTTTTCAGTGTTTATACATTCGTGACCCTTCTGTTTATGTTAATTCCTCTCCCCACCTGGTTCTTAGAGAAACTCCTTGAGAAGTGGGGCTCTCATTTTTATTGAGCCACAAAGGAAAAGCTCTGTCTTGGTGGTGGGGTTGTCAGCAGCTGCCAGGTGTGGGCACCCTGGGGCCCCGGGGAGGGGGGATCTCGCAAGCTGCTCCTACCCCTGCCGGGCCAGGCTTGGGACCCTCGCTGTGGCCCCACCTAGAAGAGGCTGCGCTGCTCCAGGGCCGGGTCTCGCTGCTTGGCAGCCTGCCTGGGCTGCTGCAGGAGCTGCTGGCCCCTTGCCAGCCCCTGAAGCGTTGGGAGTGGGAAAGTTGTGTTGCTGTGGAGCCTCTCCACACTACTGTAGTTAAACAAACAGGCTGGGAAACCAGGGGCAGAGCAGGAGCCGAGGGGGCAGCAGGGACTCAGGAGAGGTGGCCCGCTGAGCTGTAAGCTGGGGAGCTGCTGTGGAACCAGGAGTTGAGGCCAGTCCCCCCGCCCCCAATCCTGCCAGACCCTGGCAAACATCTGGGGGGTGGCTCTGAGCTGCTGTGGTTGGAGGTGAAACGGGGGCAGGAGGAGCCACATACAAAGATCCGAAGGAGGACAGCGTGATGCAGAGAGGCAGAGGGATATAGTGATTGAGATGCAGAGAGAGAGAGAGAGAGTCAGAAAGACGCAGACAGAATCAGATGGGAGAAGGAAGATCTGAAGGGCGGACAGAACGGCCAGGGCAAAGGAGGAAAGCTGTGGGCCCGGGGGAGCAGCTCTTCCAAAGGCAGGAAGTGTGGAGCTTAATAACGGCCCCTCCCATGTGGATAGCGGTGGCGACAAGGAACAAAACTTTTCCACTTGCTTAAGCTCATTCAAGCCCCACAATGGCCTGCTGAGAAGGACTTGGATGGGGGCAGGGATGCGTTCTGTTGTGGGGAGCAGTGGGGGAGGGGAGCTGCAAAGCTGGGATCAGGACCTGGGACCTGCACGAGGGGCCCCGTGGACTGGGGGTGGTGGTGAGTGACTTAGAGACAGAGCCCCCGGCTGGGATGGCTGGGCCTGTGTCCCTCTGGGGACAGAGCCTTTCCTGCCTGTGCTCAGTGGCCGTTTATGGACTTGGCCGGCTGGTGCTTGAGGCTCCTGGCGCCATGACATTAGGGCTCCTTGTCCAAGAAGGAGGACACCATCCAGATCGGGAGGCTTCTCTCTTGTCCTCCCTCTCCTGTCCCCAGGCTGCCTGGCTGTAGTCACATGAGCTGTTGACTGCTGCTGGCAGACTCTGTCTCCAAGAATTGCTTTTGGTGACTTGGTGGAAGGGGGCACGTCACCCAGACTTCTGTCCCCTCCCCGGGGGCAGCCTGCATTGAACAGCTGGTCAGTTGGTGAGGGGTGTGCAAAGGTCAGGTCCTTTGGCTTCAGCCTGGGACACTTGGGAAGGGCTGTCCCAGGTCTAGAGCTGCCCATGAGCCCGGCTCCCGGGGTGTGAGTGCATTCCTTTGCCTAGTGTTGCTTCCCTGTCTTACTGTTGTTCCCAAGAGTGTGGGACAGTAAATCTCCTTCGTGCAAAGCTCACAGTCTCTGAGCATTTCCAGGGACTCTCAGTGGTGGCACTAAGTCTAACCATTGGGCTCCAGCCCGGGCGCTGCTCAGCCCCACTCCCCAACAGCCTTGTTTTCATCTGACCCCTCATCGCCCTCAGACTGGGCTGGATTCTGCACACGGGTATCCGTGTAGATCTGGGAGAAGAAGGAGCACGAGGGGTTGTCCATCCAGCCACTTCCATCCCAGGCAGAAACTCTCTTCCCACCCCAGGAGAGCACTCACGGGGAACCTGTTTCCTGAGGGTAAGCTCAAAAGGGCTGGGGCCCCAGCGTGCCGCAGGGGAGGGGCTCAGCGGGTTTGGAAAGGCTGTTTGACACTCGGTAGCCTGTGAATGTTCGCTGTTGTTAAGTATGACTTTTGTTGTCCATAGAAGAACATCTGCCCCTGCAGGTTGGTGAGATGGCACGGCCCGCATCTAAGAGGCGCACACACACGAGGGGAGCACTTACTTTCTTGGGTCGGCAAGGGGTCTCATGTGTTGTCCTGCATGCCTCGCGCTGGACAAGCCCCTCACTTCGCAGGCAAGGTGGGGGGGGGGCACACAGCCACACGGTGCTTCTAGGCTGAGGGAGCCCCTAGGCTCTGGTGTCCAGTTCCTCGGCTGAGCTCAAGTCTCTTTTCTACCCCATCTTGGGGGCCAGGGCCAGGGGATCAAAGAGGTCCCAGCAGTCTTGGCAGCATCTGCAGACAATGGGGCTGTGCTCGTTCAGGGTGGGACTCTCTCAGAGGTGACAACTGCTCCAAGATCATACCCTTGACCCCAGTCTTGTCGTTGGGGGCCAGGGCTAGCCTCTTTGGGTCTCAAAGCGATCAGAGGAGAGGTCAATGAGGTTCTAAGGAGGAGCCCCTGGCACTGAGCCCAGGAATCTAGCTCCTTCCCCTGTTGGCACTCAGTTCTAAGCCCCGCCTTTCTGCACCTGGCAGTTGCCTCTTACCTGGCCGTCCTGTTTTCACTCCTGACCCTCTAGAACTCCGCTGTCCCTCATAGTGTCCCCATGTCGTTGGTGTGATTTGGAATGTGACTAGTCCAAATGGAGATATGCTGCAAGTACAAAGTACTCACTGCATGTCAGACACTTGGTAGGAAAAAGAAGAATTTAAAATATCTCTAATAATTTTTTAATATAAGTGATATATTAAGATGATAATATTTTGGATAAAATGAAATATATTATTGAAATTAATTTCACTTGTTTCTTTCTTTCTTTTTTTCTTTTTTCTTTTTTTTTTGGTTAGTGGCAGTTAGAAAATTATAAATTACATGTGTGCTTGCATAGTATTTCCATTGGACAATGCTGCCCCAGGGTCTGTTGTTGCCGTAATTGCCGGAATGATCCTGGGGTGCCTGGAGGGCTCAGTTGTTAAGTGTCTGCCTTTGGCTCAGGTCATGGTCCCAGGGTCCTGGGATCGAGCCCCACATTAGGCTCCCTGCTCAGCAGGGAACCTGTTTCTCCTTCTCCCACTCCCCCTGCTTGTGTTTCCTCTCTTGCTGTGTCTCTCTCTGTCAAATAAATAAATAAAATCTTAAAAAGAAAAAATAGCCAGAAGGATCCTTTAAACTCTTGGATGGGTCATGTTCCCCCTCTGCTTGCAACCTTTGAATGCTTCCATCTCACACGATGTGAAACCTAAGTGCTTGCTGTGGCTTTCAGGGCCCTGGATGAGCCATCTCTTGCTTCCTTGCAGATCTTCATTCATACTGTCCTCTTCCTTGTTCCCTTGTTCCTGCCCCACTGGCCACCCTGGAACTCCTTAAACTGGCGAAGCTCATTCCTACCTCAGGGCCTTTGCACTTGCTATTCCCTCTGCCAGGAGTGATTTCCCCAGCTCTTCACATGCTCACTCCCTCATTCGATTCAGATTTCTTCTCTAGTGTCTCCTTCTCAGAAGGGCCTTTTATGTCCACCTTGGCGAAAACACGTGCCTCCCAGTTCCTCTCTAATCCCTTGGACAGAGCATTTACCCTCATGTAATATTACATTACCTATTCAATTGGTTACATTTTGATTGTTTGTTTTCCCAGTTAGGATGTAAGCCTTGTCAGGACACATGGGTAACTCAGTTGGTTAAGCTTCTGCCTTGGGCTCAGGTCGTGATCCTGGGGTCTTGGGATTGGGCCCCACTTTAGGGTCCCTGCTCAGCCAGCAACCTGCTTCTCCCTTTCTCTCTGCCCGTTAAAAAAAAAAAAAAAAAAAAGAAAGAAAAAAAAGAATGTAAGCCTTATGAAGCTGGAACTTGGTCTGTCTTACTCACCAAAATAGTCCCTGTTCCTAGAATTAGACCCAGAATAGAATAGATGGTCACTGAATCTTGGTCGAGTGACTGAGTTACCAATGACACCACTGAGATTCAGAAAGATAAAATTGTGCCCAAGGTCACAGGAAATATAGTTGTCAGGTTGGGGAGAGGGGGCCTGGCTGTGGGGAGGCAGCACTGGCATCTCTGATTTTCTGAGTACTGGAGAGTCCCATGCACAGGGACTTGCTGTCCATTGGTTGTTCCCTCCCCTGTGCCTCCAGGCTCTCAGGCCCCTAGGAAATCCTGGGATGGGGGTAGGGGGAGATGAGACTGGAGGGGAAGGAGGGGTGGTCTTCCCAGGGCTCAGGCAAGGGTACTGTGCTGCTAGGCTAGGACACCACTCACATGGTGCCTGGGGCTGAGCAAGTGGCACAGGGAGCAGGTCATGGCCATGACAGACCTTGGATTTGGGAATACAGCAGAAGGGAGAGAGGAACCCTAGAAACTTGACATGGGTTTGGAGCAAATTGCAGAATCCTCTGCTGGCTGAGCCACCTGTAAGGGTCTCTGCTGCTTTGGCACCTGGGGCAGGTGAGGCTATGCCCACCTGCCTACCCGCCTGCCCACCGCATGGGGTGGGGGTAAGAGTGTTCTCTGAGCTCTGGGCTCTGACTAGTTTCTCTATCCTCTGTATTCCTTAGAAGGGACACCTTTTTCAGAATAAGTGGGACTTTGGAGTCTGGCATGCTGGTCTACCTTTTCTCTGCTTGTGGAACTCTTACCTTATCCCTGCGGTCCCAGCTCAAATGCCCCTCCCAGTACAGAGCCTCTGACTCTCAGGCAGAGTTAGTCCCACCCTCCTCTGAGCACCCAAATGGCTAATTGTTCCTACAAGTGTGTAAGCATTCATTGCTTGCTTTATAGTTATTATTATTATTATTATTATTATTATTATTATTATTTTGTATGACAAACTCTCCTGCTTGACTGCAGGCTCCTCAAGGGCTAGGTCTGTGTTTACTTCTTTGTTTCCAGCCTGAGGCTTGGTCATAAGTAGACTCCCCGCCACCCGCTCACCGCCCCCCCCACCTCCCCACCGTCATCATCAGACTTGATGCTTGTTGATGTGTTCTTGGTGCATGCTAAATTCATCCTCCGTAGCCGATCCCTTAATCCTCACGAGGACCCCACAGCACAAGGCAGGCGTGCTGTCACCCCACGTGCAGAAGCGGAGGCTCTGCGAGGCTCTCTGGGTGGTGGTGCTAGTAAGCACACAGCTGGAGCTTGAACCTTTATCTTCTGATTCCAAGGCCAGGGTTCCCTTGGCGTTACCGGACCAAGGGCGGAAATGATCTTTGCTTTTCTCTGGGCAGTACTTCGGGTGAGTCTGCAGGCAGCTGCGGGGAGCTGGGTGGCACAGAAGGGAGTCCTCAGGCTGAAGCCCAAGGTGTGTGTAGGGCTCAGAGCGGGTGCGGGAGGACTGGTCCCAGAGACCAGATTAGGGAGGGGCTGGGGCCGAGGGTGAGCTGGACTCAGGTCTTGCCAAGTTTGAGATGCTGGTCAAGTATGAGCATGGAAAGTCCCTGGGGCCGTTGCTTCCATGGGTCTGGAGCTGGAGGGAAATCCACTCTGGGGAAAGAGGTCTGGGTTGTTGGGGGAGATGAGTCTGTCGGGGGAGAGGAAGGTCCGGTGAGAGTGGGCAT
Organism: Martes martes; assembly: GCF_963455335.1. NCBI lineage: Eukaryota > Metazoa > Chordata > Mammalia > Carnivora > Mustelidae > Martes > Martes martes. The sequence goes on along the minus strand of NC_137891.1, from coordinate 162,612,303 downwards.
GGAAGAGGAAAGGGTCAAGAACAGAACTCGGGGCACCCCTTCCTTTAAAGGGCTGTTAGAGGAAAGGGAGCTTGTGAAGGAGTCTCATAGAGTAAACAGAAGGTAGAGGCAGAATCAGGGCAGAGAGCTGCTACCAAAACCTTCAGGGGCCCCAGAAGTATTTGGGGAATGAATGAGCGAGTGCTGGTGGAAAGGGTTGGTGATCCCCTAAGCCCTGAGCTCACTGTGATTCTCTGCTGATGACTCAGAATCAAGGCTGCCTTGGTCTCCCCAGGACACTCTGGCTCTTTCCTCTCCCCTCCTGGACCTGCCCTCTGCTTACCCCTTCCTTAGGGAACTAAGACAGGATTGCTGTCCCTGTATCATAGCTAGGGAAACAGAGGCCAGAGTGGACCAGATGCCAGACATCCTGAGTCTTAGTGCAGATGCGTTCTGGGGTGGGGGTAGCATTTTCAGAAAGGGGGCAACCAGAGGGCTGTGGTGTCTCTGGGGCTTCTGAACCCCATCTCTGGCCTGGGGTTTCTCACCCTATAGTCATGGAAACCCCACCGGCACTTGGAGGGCTTTTGGAGATCACCTGGTTCAGCCTCCTCATTTTATAGATGTGAAGAGCTCGGCTCAGGGAAGAAAGAAACTTGCCCAAGTTCATGGTCACAGAAATAATACTGCCCTTCTGCCACATACTGAAAAACTACCAGGAGACTGTGGTTTTACACTTATCCTTTTGTTTATTCTCACCAGTTCCTTAGTAGTCTCTGATTTTGTAGATGAAGAATCCAAGGTTCAGAGAAATAAATTGATTTCTCTGAAGTCACACAGTAGGTGGGCTTGGGCCAAGATTCAGATCCTGATCAGTTTGACACCAAATCTTGTGTTATTCCTCTGACCCTCTCCTGTATCCCAGACCAGAAGATTTTCTCCACTGTTCCCAGCTTCCGCAGGACCCGGGCGGTGTTTCCGAGGAAGGGAAATGACAGTCAATAGAATGAAGGGAGCGCCCCTGCCCGGTCTTGGGTGTTGGACAGGCACAAAGCAAATGGGGGAAGGGAGAGAGCAGCTCCCCCTACCCCTGCCCCCCGGGGCCCAGCCAGGCAGGCCCCCAGCAGCCTGGCACTCTCCCTCCCTGGGGGCTGGAGCTGCCTCCCGCCTCTGCCCGCCCGCCTGATCGGGGGCAGAGCTGGCTTCATGTATTATTAATAGCACTGCCAGCCTTCCTGTTTTCACGCTGATAACCTGCTGGGGAGGGTGGGTGGGAGGGAGGGAGCAAGGTGGCAAAGCTGGAGCTCCAGGGCCCCTCCCCAGTCAGTAGAGCTGCTCTGCGGGGGCTGGCCCAGCCCCAAGCCTCTGAAGTTGCTTTCCAGAGCTTCCCCCATCTGAGCCCACAGGGGGAGACTAGGGCTCTCTGCGGGGGAATTTGTGTGGGAGGTTGGCCTTTGGGAAGACCCCTCCCTGATTCCTCTAGGATTCCAAGGGCTCCTGTCGCCTGGGCCTCCCCCGAGGCGATGTGCTCATATCCAGGTGGCGTGGGGCTCAGGGCTGAGGCTTCAGGGGCGGTGTGTGCGCGCGCACATGTGTGTGTGACCCAGAGAGAGAGGACACGCACGCGTGCGCGCGTGCACACAGACACACACACACACATGCACGCGCGCGCACACACCCACGCAGGTACTTGTTTCCAAGATTCCCTGGAGCAGAGCCCTCTCAGGTCCGGCCGCACATGGACCTCAAGCCGCGACGGAGCTGGTCTCTCCCCACCCTCCACCCCGGAGCCTCATCATTTTCCCTTCTAGAGCCTAACTCGAGGGCCAAGGGCCGGGTACAGATGGCGCTGGCTCTGTCAGGGATTGGGGTGGGATGGGGTAGAGGGAGGCTGTCCTTCTGAGCCTCCTGCTGGCTGAGGTCACTGTGTGGGCCTGCAGGGCCCCACTGTGCATCTCTTCCCAACTTCCTGTTCCATGATGACATTTGGTAGTTTGAAAATGGTCTTGGTGGGAGTATTTACCCCACAGTAATGGACCACTGTTGCCAATCAGGCTCCCCCTCCCCCCCAAATGCATGGGTAGACTTTGACCAGCACAGTCCTAAGGCTGGCATGGAAGGGCTCGTCTCACCTGGAACATGCCTGTACTTCTGCCTTTGACCTCTGCCCAGGTTGCTCCCTAGAACTCTTTTCTCTTCCACTTTGTTCATTTTCATTAACAATAATAAAAGTAGTAATAATGACGGCTAGCATTTATTGTGCACTTACTATGTTCTAGGTCTGTTCAAAGAACTTTCCTCCCTCCATTCATCTTCACAGCCATGCGACGATTGGCCTGTATTATTTCCATTTTACAGATGAGGTACAGAAAGGTGGAGGGGCCTCTGAAGTCCCACGGCTGGCGGATGGCAGAGCTGAGCCCCCTCTCTGGCTCTGTGCTTCCGCTGTTGTCTCCCAGGGGCTGGGCTTTGAGCACATGGAAGTGCTCTTCTCCAGTCTGGATTTCTCCTGCCCCCACCCAGACTAGGAGCTCCTTGGACACCGTGCCTGGGTCTGATTCATCTGGTGCCCCCAGTACCGGCCCCGGAGCAGCCACTCATGGAAGTTGTCACAGGCACCCCTTGGCACCGTGCTTAGCACACCACAGACTCGTTGGTATACTCCGTAAGGGGCACTTATGGTTGTTAGAGGAGAGGCATGATCAGCGAGCAGAGTTTGTACTGGTGCCTTCCATAAGCCACGCTCTGCGTTAAGAGCTGTGGATGACAGTGGCAAGCACAACAGACAAAAATCTTTGTCCTCTTGGAGCTTGTGTTCTCGTGGGGGAGGCATACAGTGAACAAGATAAAGAAATATAAAGCATTTAGTGATACATCTTAAGGAGAAAAAAATAAAGCAGGGGAGGAGGATGGGGAGTGTCCAGGAGGAGGTTGAAATTTTGATAAGTCAAGAGCCTGTCAGCCTTCTCTGAAAAGGTGATTTTTAGGGAAGTGAGGGAGCAAGCTACGTTGTTTCTTGGGAAAGAAGGGAGAGCATTCTGGGCAGTGCAAAGGTCCTGAGGCAGAAACTTTACTGGGCATGTTTGGGCAACAAGGAGGCCACTGTGCTTGGAGTAAGGTGAATGGAGGGGAAAATAGGTTAGAGTTATTGGACCCTAGAGAAGCAGGTGGGAGAAAGAAAAGGCTGGTGGGAGTTTTTGAGGAGGAGGCACAGACGGGGTGAAGAGGGGCAGTGATTTTGCCCTCTACTTAGGAGAGGGACAGATGTGAGGGGAGGCGGCGGGAGAGGACTCCACTTTCTGTAGCTAAAAACAGTCTTGCAGTCTTGACGGGTGTTTCGGCAATTTGTAGACCCAGATGCAGCCCAGAATTGCCTGTTTCCCCTCTAGACTCCTACAAGCTGTTCCTCCATCCCGACTGTAAGAAAGCCCTGCCAACTGCAAGTCTGGAAGGGCACTGTCCTTCTCCTTTGGTTTCTGCTGCCTGCTCTGCCTGCCCCCTCGCCCCTCAGGGAGGACTTGTTCCAAGATCAGGCTCATTAGGGACTAAGCACTGAAACTTCTGCCTTCCAGGCACTCCCTCTGCGCTTCTGAGGTCCAGCTTGCCCCAGAACGATACAGGTGTCTTCCCAAAGATAGTGAGAATTCTGGGGTCTGGGGAGACTGGCAGGACAGAGACGAGGCGGTAAAGCAGGAAAGAGCCTGGCCAGCAAGGGGAGGTTGTGAATTCAGTAGGTACAGGGGATGCTGCGAGGTCTCCCACCTATCAAGAGTCTAGGATGGTGAGCAGAGGTGATGCGGGCCGGGGGTAGGCGGACTGGATTTATTCTTCTGATGCCACACCCCACCCTGAGCCCTAAGTGCTCAGCATCGTAAATAAAACCTACCTAATAAATCTCCCCTGTAAATTTTCTGTGTAGAATTTCATTACTTGTCTCGTTTCCAGTCATTAGGTTTTAGTCCAATTTGGAGTTGTCCTGATGGCTGTGTAAATCATGCCTGCACTGTGGGGAGCATGAACTCTGGGGAGAAATCATGCCTGGGCCTGTCGGGTTGACGGCTGGAGTCTGAAGATCTGGACCCCGTGTGGTCGCCTATGGGGGGTCTGCTGCTTGCACTGAGCTCCTGCTAGCCTCAGCCTTGGAAAGGCGGAAGGAGGTAACATTAATTGAGCACCTCACATATGCTGGGAACTTCACACATATCATCTTGAATCCTCACACAAGCCCACAAAGTGGGAACTACTGTCTCCACCGTAGGGGATAGGATGGAGGCTCAGAGAGGGCAAGTTCCTTGTCGAAGGCTCCCCAGCTCAACTGGTTTGTACCTAGATAGTCTGGCTTTGAGCCCAGGGTTACTGACTTCAGAGCCACTGCATCCAATGCCTCCTAACTTCATGGATGGAGGAGACTGTGGAAAACCCAACACAATGCCGCCTCTTCCAGGAAGCCTTCCTTAGTTACCAGCTGGGGTCAATCCCTCTGTCATCTGTTCCCCTGTATGATCTTTGAAAGATGTTGGGCGTATCAATATTCAGTGGCCTTCCATGGTTCTTCCTCTGCTGTGATCTCTCACACGTGGCTCCCTGGGCTTTTGATTCATAGCCCTTTGCTCACCTGTAATTACACATCTGCTTCTGTGGTTGTCAGGTTATTGTTTTTCTTCTTTCTTTTCTTTTTTTTTAAGATTTTATTTCTTTCCTTGACAGACAGAGATCACAAGTAGGCAGAGAGGCAGGCAGAGAGAGAGGAAGGGAAGCAGGCTCCCCGCTGAGCAGAGAGTCCGATGCGGGGCTCGATCCCAGAACCCTGGGATCAGGACCCGAGCCAAAGGCAGAGGCTTCAACCCACTGAGCCACCCAGGCGCCCCTGTTTTTCTTCTTTCTTCCCTTTTAAAATGTAAGCTCCCCGAGGGTAGTGGCCATGTCTGCTTGGCTTACCGGGGCATTTCCAGCATCTGGCACAGTACTTGGCATATAATGGGTGACAAATAATACATTTTTCATTGAATGGATGAATGAAATAATAAATGAATGAAGTAGTCACCCCAGGGTGGGGAAGGAGGAGCTGTTGGTATTCCGATATCTCCACTGTGCAGGTCAGTTAGAATCCCACAGCCCAGTGAAGGTTTGCATGGGTAGGGAGGGTTCCGGCAGCTTGTGCCAAGGCCCCAGCTCAGTGCCGGTCTCAGCTCCTTCACCCCCAGACCCGGCTCAATGTCCAGTCCCAGCTACAGCCCCTAATCTACCTCCGACTCCGATCTCAGCCCCGGTTAGAATACACATCCAGCCCTGACCTCAGCCTCACTAACCGGACCTCAGCCCCATCCTAAATCTGATCTCAGCCTGAATTTCAAGCACAGCCTCACCCCCCATTTCAGCTTAGTCCAGCTCCAACCTTAACCCCAAGATCGCTAGCCTTGGGAGAGCCGTGGTTCCTTTTTACCCTTGGGGTGGGGAGCAGCCATGGTCCCCAGGTGGTGGCTGTCCTGTAGGTCTGCCGTCCTTTGCCCCACTTCCAGAAGCCGTGGTCCTGTTGGCTCCTTGTGGGGACTCGGTAATAATTTCTCATTGCTGTGTCATGGTTATAGTTTGCAAACTACATACACATTCATCAGCCCACCAGATCTTTGAACAGCTTGAGAAGTGTGCGTTTCTTTATGTTCTATGGGCGGAGATGGAGGTTATTAAATACTTTAGCTGGTTTGTGGCAAAGGGGGTGCTAGAGCTCAACACTTCTGACTCTGGGTTCCAAGCTGTCCTTAGTTCTCCCTGACCTGCTGGGAAGAAGAGAAGGGGCTCTTGGTTCTGTGTGTGTGTGTGTGTGTGTGTGTGTGTGTGTGCGCGCGCATGCGCGCGTGTTCTTTAAGGCAGGGACCACCCTGGAGTGGCCTCCACTAAGGCATGTAACAGAAGCAATCTTAATATTTCCCACCCTGGGTTCAGGAGAACTTGAGCGGAGATAAGGTAAGGAATATTGAGGGTGCTGAAGACTGTGGGTGGGGTTGAAGGGTGTTTGGTTAGGGTCCTGGCAGGAAGCAGATTTCACCTCAAATGGTTCCCATGTAGAGACTGTAATAGATGGGTCATTTACAAGGCATGGGTGGAGTTTAGGGAGCAGCTGAGGCCCCAGAGGCTGGCAATAGTGGGAAGCCCTAACCACCTTTAGGGATGATGGGATGGGGTGGGGGAGAGGGCACTATCACAGCCCAACAAGGGCGGGTGCTGTGGAAGACAGACGCCTCGTGCAAAGTGTAGTCATGGAGAAACGTAGCTACTGCTAGAAACGTTGCTCTGGAGAGAGGGGGTGGGGACAGAATCCCTGACCTCCTCCCCCTCCGGGTAATCTCTGCCAGGGCCTCCCGCCAGCTGAACCCCACCAAGGGGCACCCGGGCCACGCAGTCTGCCGGGGTCAGCCTCCCAGGGCACAACGTGGGGCTGAGAAGGGCAGGGATTGACTCTGGAGCAGGGGCTCAAATGGAGAATAAAGAGTGGCAGGAGCAAGAGAGACCACGGAGCGGGTCGTCACGGAGGGACAGACAGACAAAGAGAAACCGAGCCAGGCGGAATGTGTGTGAGAGAGGGAGTGAGAAAGGGCTCAGCCTGTTTGTCTGGGCAGGTCTGCTGAACCCAAATCCGGCTCATCTGCGTCTCCTCAAATAAACTTCTGGGAAGTGAATGCCTGAAGCTGGCAGAGTGCAGAGAAGTCAGCAAATATGTGTGCAGTGAATTCTAAGCCTTCTGTTCCCAGCTCCCGGGAAGAGCAGCAGAGCCTTGGGGGGCCTCCCCGCCCTGCACCCCCGTCCTCTGCCTTCTCGCTCTGATCCTGGGAATGGCTTCCACCAGGGACACATGGAGACAAGGAGAGCACTCTCCTGCCCGGCAGGTCTGGGGTCCAGAGAAATACAGGTATCGCGGAGCAGTGAAGCTGAGCTCGGAGGGCACGTGAAGCTTCGCATGCATGATCTGATGGCACCCTCCTAACACCTCCGTGAGGCATGCTGGGCTGGGATCGTTGTTCCATTTTATCGGCGAGGGAACCGAGGCCAATAGGGAAGACACTTTCCCAAGGCTGTGTTATGAGTCAGCGGTGGACTCCTGATTAGGCCCCGACTGAGCCTGAATTCTGACCTCACATGGAGCCCTAGCCCAGGCCCGGACTGGCCCTGAACCTGGCCCAGCACTAACCCCTGAACATGGCCTCAGACTGAGCCTGATACTGTCTGGCCCAGGGGGGTACAGGGACCCAGGGGCCCCTTGAGTGTTTTCACACTAATTTTGCTGTGGACAGACTCCTGGGATATGCTGAAGGCTTGGAATTTTTCCAAGAGAAACTTTTTTTTACTTTAAAAAAGGCCACTACTATTTATGAAACTCATATTCTCTACTGGGCACCATGGTAAGCATGTTGCATGAGTTATCTCATTTAATCCCCTCAACAACTGATGATTTTGGTACTGTCACGATCTGCACTTTTTACATGAAGAATCTGGAGCTCTGAAAGATTCAGTAGCTTTTCAGCATCCTTCAGCGAGTACATGGCGGAGCTAGGATCCAAACCCAAGGGCAGCCTGGGAGAGAGGAGATTGGGGAGGGTGGCCTTCCTGCACACCCCGGGGAAGGACGGGGGTCCCGAGGACCTGTGTGTCACAGAAGGAACATTTCAGTCTTGTCCAGGACAAAATATCTGTAGTCGTTACACACTTGGGCACAGTCCACAAGGTCCGGACATGTGTACTGGTAGGGGTCTTTGGAGAAACTGAACAGTAGGATAGATAGATAGATAGATAGATAGATAGATATAGATATACAGAAAGAGATTCATTAGGAAGGTTGGCTCATGTAGTTATGGAGGCTAAGTCCAATGCCCTGCCTGCAGTCTGGAGACTGGAGGCCCAGGAAAGCTGGTGGAGTAGTTCTGGTCCAAACCCAGAGGCCTGAGAAGCGGGAGAGCCAAGTCCCAGTTCAAGTCTGAAGGCCTGAGAGTCAGAAGCACGGATGTCCGAGGGCGGGAGAAGATGGATGTCTGAGCTCACCAGAGAGAAAATTTGTCCTTCTTCTGCCTTTTTGTTCTATTCAGGCCCTCAATGGGTTGGGTGATGTTCCCCCCCACTTCTAGGTGAGGATGATCTTCTCTACTCTGCCATTTCAAAGACTTATCTCTTCTGGGAGACACATCTAGAAATAATATCTCACCAGCTATCTGGGCATCTCTTAGCCCAGTCAAGTTGACACATAAAACTAACCATCACAGCATGCTACACGCTTGTGAGAGATATACGTCTGTCTTCCAAGAGAAGGTGCTGGCTGTGTGTCAGGAGCCTTCCTACCTACTTTGCAGTGTTGTGCACAGTGCTAGGCATGGGAATGACCAATTAAATCTCCAGCTCAGAACTGTGGGGAGAAGAGATAAGCAAAGGGCACTTTCCAGGAATTCCAGACCAGGGCAGAACCCCCAGGGAGAGCCGAGGTCTCCTGCATCCATCTGTTCCCACAGGCAGCCCTTTCCTAGGTCTCCCTGTACATCAATAACTCTCCTCCTGGGTTCTGCCATCTAGGGATTCCTAGGAAGGAGAAGGGGACTCAGAATCGTGACCTTTCCATCTGTAGGACAGCATGAGATGTGGAAATGCTAAGCCAGGAGACGTGAGCGAGTTCCTCACCCTCTCTGGCCTGTTTTCTCCTATGCAAAGGGAAGCAGTATACCTCAGTGATTCCCAGGATCCCATCACACTGATTTTTACCCTGGTCCTCCAGTCTGAGCTGGGCAGCATCTTATCCTGCTTCTCCCCTCTTTTCTGCAGCCTCTGGACAGACTCTGGCCATGGTGCTGAAGGCGACCATGGCCTCTACAAGGGCTTGGAGGTATGGAGGTGAGCGAAGTACCCACCCCAGGATTTGTCAGGGCAGATGAAAACTACCCTAATTGAGCACCTACTATGTGCCAGTCTGTCTGCTCTTTACTTTGCCTATATTGTCACACGGACTGATTCCAGTATCCCTCGGAGGAAGAGATTATCTTGGGGAAACTGAGTTTCGGGAGTTGTGGGGTTCCACATCTTCCAGAAAGCAGAAAGCTGCTCTTCTGACTTTGGATTTCAAGAAGCCCTGGTTCCCAGCGATGGTCCTGGGACAATTAAGGGCAGCTGAAAACACAGTGACACACAGAAATGGTTGATAAAACTGTGAAGGAACGTCTGTTGGCATTGGTTCTGAGCCCGCGGCCAGAGATGAATGATTGAAACACCAGGCTTGTTAAAGCGAGAGCACGTTTGATTTCTCTCCCCTGCACTGCATGCGATTTCGCTGGAGGGAAGTTAGCAATCAGCTAATTGACATTGAATTAACCATGAAACTCAGCCCGTGCCTTCTCTCTGAAGCGCTCTCCAGCAAGACTTTATCAAGGCTTTGAATTATTGATTATTACTTATAGCTCTGATGGGGTGATTTACTTTTATTTGTTTTCACGTTGGGTGTCCTTCATAAGTGTCCCTGAGAGTGGGAGGCACCCAGACGTCAGGGCTTCTCATCAGAGAGGCATGGGAGAAGAGTCCAGGGACAATGCATCTGGACAGTCCGTCCTGCCCCAGAGAAATGAACCTGTATTCGTTAAACCACAGAACTTTTGTTTTTTGTTTTTGGTGCTGTTCCTGTAGCAAAGCCTAACCTAACCTAACAGGGGCTCTGAGGTCTGGCGTCCTTCCTGGTTCCTTGTGAGACTAAGCTTAGAGTCTGAATGAACTGTGATCCCTACCCCTGCAATCTAAAGTCTATCTGTAAAGACTCTTACAGGATGTCTATTCCAACTCCTTCAAATACCCGAATTCTTCCATAGCATCCAAACCAAATGGTTTCTGGTCTTTGTTTGCATATTCTGCATGTTCTCGGGACAGGGAATTCACTCTCTCCTGTGCTAATCTTTAAAAGGTGCTCAGCCCTGACTGTCCCTCATGGACATGTCCATGTAACTTTCCACTGGTCTGGGCTCTGCTCTGTGGAGACCCACAGAGTAGTTTCATTCTTTTATATCCCATGACAGTTTTTTAAAGAATCTGAAACTAGAAATCTGAGGTCTCTTCTCTTCCAGGCCAAGCATATTCCCAACTCTTCCTCACAAGACTAGATTTTAAGGCCCATCTTTGATTTAGTATCCTCTTTTTTTGGGAGTCTCATGTGTGTGTGGGGTCTCTGAAAAGTCAACACCCAGAACTGGATATAGCACTCTAGATATGGTTTAAGACTGGTAGAACTCTCAGAACCATCAGCTCCTTCAGGTTGGATATTAGACCTTTAATGGTGCAGCCCCACTGGGATGGATAGCTTCATCCTACATGTACTTCTTATTGAATTCATGTGATCCTCATATTTCCAACTTCCTCGTGTCCCAGTAGAACCATGTGGCCGATCTAGCCAGTGGTCTGTGAGCTGAAGTTATATGTGACATTCCGGAAGGAAACACTGGAGAGCTGGTGAGTGACATTCCAGCTCTTTTTCCTTGCCATGGTGACTTGGAGGCCATGTGTTCCAGATGCAATTGCTGTAAGACACAGGCAGCTTGGGTCAGATGCCACCTTAGAGATGTGTAGCTTACAGGGGCAGATGTCCTGTGAAGATGGTGTGCTATCCAGGGGTCACCCCAGACAAATGTCACTGTGCCCATGCACACTACTTCGAATGCCCAATGTTGTTGTGGAAGGAAAGAAGAGCACCTATTCTGTGCAAGCTATGAATGGTATCTAATTTGATTCTCATGATTCTCTGCGATAAGGATTATTATTCCCATGGAGAGATGAGGAGCCTAGAAGCTATCTGAGCTGAAGACGTGACTTCAAAGCCTGCCTGCTTTTTGATCACCATCTGACTCCCAAAACTTGTACTTGTCCTTTGCGCAATCTCTTACCGCCCTCCACCTTGACAAATGTACAATTTCCTCTCCTTCCTAAAATATTTCAGAGTCATGAGGCATGGTGATATGTTTTGAGCCTTAGCTTCCTCTGCTGAAATTGGGGATCATATTATTCCCACTTCTTAGGGTTGTTCTAAGGATTAATTGAATGAACATACATAGAATATTTAGCGTGGAATTAACATTTTTTAAGTGTTGCTCATTCATATAGTAATAGCTAATATATATGGAGTACTGTGTTTACCATGTCCCAGACACGGTGCTAAGTGCTTTGTTCATTTTATTTAATCCTCAAAATGACCCCTGGGGGCAGGTGTAGTGCCCTCATTGTCTTTTCTTTTTTTTTTTTTTAAGATTTTATTTATTTATTTGACAGGGAGACAGATCACAAGTGGGCAGAGAGGCAGGCAGAGAGAGGGGGGAAGCAGGGTCCCTGGTGAGCAGAGAGCCTGACGTGGGGCTCAATCCCAGGACCCTGAGATCATGACCTAGGCCGAAGGCAGAGGCTTTAACCCACTGAGCCACCCAGGTACCCCAGTGCTCTCATTTTCAGGTGGGGAAACTGAGGCTTTAGAGAACTCAAGTGAATTATTGAAGTTCACATACTGAGGCAGTGGCCATGTAGGACTCTGAATCTTGCTCATCCGCGTCTGTGCCGTGTGAGGTCAGAGCCAAGGAATAATAATAAGATACGAATAACTTCTATGTATTGAGTGGTTATTACATGCCAGGCACAGCGTTCCTATATATAATCTTAATTTTCAAAACTGTCCTCTCTGAGGCAAGTCCTATAATGAGCTGAGTTTTTTACACGAGAGACTGAATAAGCAAGAGTAGGTAACTTGCTCAAGATCTCCCCACCGGGGAACTGCAGTGGGGACTTCAACCCAAGTTGTTGACAGCTCTTGCACTTAACCAAGTAATCACCTTAATAGCAGGGAAGATAAACGTGTTACATCCTCCGACTGTGATGCGATGCTTGGATTAAAACATTCATTACAACGCTGTATGTTAGCGATACTGGAATTAAAATAAAAACAAATCATACTGAACACAGAAGGATTCAAGTGGTTTTCCGAGGAAGGGACACGTAAAGCTCTAGGACGCAGATGACAGCACAAAAGAAGTGGGTGTTGAATCGCCGGCCTTCCCATGGCTCCAGGTGGTGCGAGCAGGTCACAACCAGTTTGATTCAACTTCATCGAGTCTTGGCCAGCTCCATGCGTTTGGAATTGGCCCCGACAGGTCTGGTTTGACTTGAGCCAGCTTGGATCAGTCAGAGCTAGTTGCAGTCAGTTGGGACCAGCCTGAACTGGATTGACCTAGTTTAGGTCTGTTTGTCTCTTCAGCCTTAGGGTTTTGGCTCTTGGTGGAGGTTCTTCTCCTGGACTCCCAGTCAAATGGTTTTGGTTGGGATGCCAGGGAGAGAGAAAGTGTAAGTAGATTATTATTAACCTTACAGAGGCCAACGCTTGCACCCCTGGGGGTCTGCAGCAGGAAGACCTCAGCTGGGGAGCCCTGGCTGGGCCAACTCCCCCAGAGCACCCTGTCGTCAATTTCCCTTCTCCGTTGGCATAGAATCCCCTTGCTGCGTGCTCTTCCCTTGCCCATTCCTGTCCTAGAAGTCAGCTTTGCCTTCAGTTCCTTGTTGAGGGTGCAAACCCCAGAGATCCCAGTGTGCTGATCTAGAATGTCTGGGCTTGTCTGGGATGGCAGGGTTCCTGTGTGGGGGTGCTGCCCACCCCCCCGTAATAGGGGACTGGCAAGTGTCGTTCACTCCATTCCCCGACCCCGAAACAGATGTGACTTGCACCACTATGCTGGCAATTCAATTAAACATTGATGTGCATGGGGGCTGGGGGAGGAAGGTGGGCAGAAAGAGGCAGGTGCTGGCTAATGGGATGCCACATCACATTATCATCGTGCAGAAACCATGCCCCCTTCAGAGAATAATGGGGGCTGAAGGGAATGAGAACCACACAGGCCTGGGGACAGGGCCTCCATGTGGGCTAGAGCCCCACCCCGGGAGCTTGCTGCTCTGTTCCCAGCCGGAGTGGGTAGTGATGGAGCTGCGGGACTGATCAGACCCAGGAAGAGTCAGAAAGCTAGAACGGGCGGTTGCCCAGAGCTGACAATACCCAGGTCTGGCCACCTCCTGCTCCCCTTCAGTACCATGCCCAAGGCTGTGAAGATGCTGGGGACTGAACAGGGATGGCCACCTGGTTGGGAATGAATTCCTCAGAACTAGAAGGAACTCGTCCAGCACCTGTCCCCAAGGGCAGGCCGACATTCAGTAGCAGTCCACCTTGCTCCTTCTACAGGCCTGTGGGATCCATCCTGTATGTCTAGAGAACACAGAGAGGGCAGGGTAGAGAGAAGGAGGGTCTCCAGCTCCAGGCCAGGGCCTTTTCTACCATGTGTTCGATCCCCTCCTCTGCATTGAGGCAAACTGCTTGAGAGAGCTAGTTCTCTGCTTCTCCCAGCCTGTTTCTCTTTCCACCACTCTCCTATCCTGCCACCTCCACCTGCCATGAAACAGGCCATGCCAGGGCTCTTGGGACCCCAGAGGATCCTTCCTCTCCCCACAGTGGGTCCCAGTCTTCAGACCCTCAGAAGAGGGATTGGGCCCCAAAGGAGAGGGGTGATGGGTCTAAGCATGTTAATCAAGGGGGGGGATCTCAAGGGACTATGTTGGGGTCCAGTTTGTCCTAAGGTCAAAGACTGTCTCCAAGGGACCAACTGAACCCAGAAGCAATGGTGTCCAGAGACTGACTGCTGTGCATGCCTAGGGATTGCTGTGCCCTGGGGCTGGGGGCAACTGGGTCCAGGAAGCAGCCATCTCCAGGGACTGACCGTGCCTATGGAATGATGAAGCATAGGGACCCACCATGCCCAAGGACCAACTGAGCCCAGAAACAACTGTTCTCAGGGGACTGACTGCTCTCGGAGACTCTTGGAGGATTTACGGTGTCTGCAGCTCATCTTTGCCCTGGGACTCAGTCTGTCTTCCCTGCCTTCCTGAGGGCTGGCTGGACCATGGGCCACTGATACTCAGGGACTGACTATACCAGAGAACGTCTGTGCCCAGGGACTGACTGTATGTCGTCTGACTGTGCTCAAAGACTGTTTCCAGGGGCCATCTATGTTCAGAGACTAACACTGCCCAGTGACCAACTGTGTTCAAGGACAGCACTGCCTGGCAAACCAGCTGAACGCGGGACTGGCCCTGCCCAAGGCTGGACTGGCCACAAGGATGGGCTGTATCTGGGCATCCAGGACTCCCTGTGCCCAGGGACTACGCTGGGGAGCAGAAACTTTTCTACCTGGAAATAGTCCTATGCCTGGCACACAGTCTGCCCAGATGCTGGGCACCGTGCCTGGTGTGGGGACCTCCGGCCGCGGCTTTTCTTCTGGAACAGTGGGAGGAAGGAGCCCACATCCTCAGTGTGCTCAACAACCTCAGATCCCCCCTTTGGGAGCCCAGTGAAGAGAGAAGGAGCGAGAACACAGAGCTATTGAGTACCTATTATGCATCAGCACATGCTCTGTCCTCCCTTCCTGTTATGTCATTTCATCCCCAGGACAACCCTGGGGAGGTGGTAGCTATGATCCTCATTTACAGGTGAAAAACTGAGGTCCACAGATGGGAAAATTCTTTTTTTTTTTAAAAGATATTTTTTATTTATTTGACAGAGAGAGAGGTCACAAGTAGGCAGAGAGGCAGGCGGGGAGAGAGGAGGAAGCAGGCTCCCCGCCGAGCAGAGAGCCTGATGCCGGGGCTCGATCCCAGGACCCTGGGATCATGACCTGAGCTGAAGGCAGAGGCTTTAACCCACTGAGCCACCCAGGTGCCGCGATGGGAAAATTCTTTGCTGGACTTCCTGACTCCAGAGCTCTTAGTCCCGCTGCTATTCTGCATATAAGGCTGTAGGCTTCCCATCCTCCCCATATGTTCCCTCCATCCCCCACTGCCCCTGAGTGGAAGGAGAGGTTGGGGCCTCCCCCAGCTTACAGGAGAGGAGACTGAGGAAGGACAGGAACCCAGGCATCTAGTCTGCGCTTGGCACCCGATCCTTACACCCGATCCTGGCCGTGGCCCTGACCTCTCAGGCATGAGAAAGGGACTTGGCAGGCCTGGTAGGAAGGGCTTCCTGCGGGCTGCATTCCTGTTCGCTGTCTTGGAGGCAGGCAGGCTGGGGTGCGGAGGCTGTCTGCCTCACACAAACCCCCTTTCATGATGCCCAACAAGGCTCCTTCAGACCCCGGACTCGGCTGTGCAAACACGCACATCTGGGCCGCTGGCTGCAGTAGGGCAACGGAACTCCCCCGCAGCTGGCCAGCTGCTCCTGACCTCCGGACAAAGGGAGCTGGGGCCCTGCGGGGGCTCCCCGGGAACTTGGGGCTCTGCAGGGTACAGCCCCTACGCAGTCCTCCATGCAGCCCTCCATGGGGAGCCGTCCTCTCTGGCTGCTGCCTGTCATTTCCATCAGGGCTGGAACTCGAGGCTGACAGCATTTCCTGCTGAGGGCATGCTCCTCTTCTCCCCCTGGGCCCACACCCAGCCAGAAGGGGGAGAGTAGCACAAAGGCCGCAGGCGGCGAGGGGCTGGAGTTGCTTCCAAGAAGATTCTGCACAGCCGCCCCATCCTCGTGGAGTTTATAATTTCACAGAGGGGAAAGACGGGAATCCAGATACCACGAAAACCAATTATAAATAACAACAAACTCTTACATCTGTGTTTTTCAGATTCTAGGCACTGCTTTTGGTGCTGTATACATTTTAACTCATTTTAGCCTTACAACAGCCCTCTGAGGACAAGATGATGATCATGCCCATCGTATTGATCAGGCAGTTGAGGCACAGAGAGGTTGGGTAACTCGTTCAAGGCGGCACAGCTAGGACATGGCAGAGCCAGTGTGCATTCTTAGACAATGATGCGCATTTACAAACTGCTTTAAGGGCAGTGACTGGTGGAGCTGGTGTGGGAAGTGGGGAAGTCATCAGAGAGGGAAATAGGAGTTGAGCTGAGGGAAGATGGCTTTGGGTGGTGGGCAGATCTGAGGGTCTGGATTGGAGACTATCACGGAAGTATAAATGAGAGAGGATGGATGGAGGGGAGAGAGGTCGGGGTTGGGAGGGAGGGAGCAGCTAGTGTGCTGCTATCCTGACAGCTGAGTGGGTGTGGGAAGGAGGGCTCCAATCTGTGTTGGCCGGGGAGCCGGCTTGGTCCCAGGTACCTTCCTGGCCTGCCTGGCAGGACCCCTTTGGCCCCCCTGCTCCTGTGGGGAGGAGGCGTGGTATGTGTGGGGCCTGTTTAGGGCCTTCTGTCCCTGTTGTGCCCCAGCTGCCAGGAGCCTGCAGGGTGCAGGGGGAGAGGTCAGCGGTATAGTGGAGAAACCCCACGCCGGGCGTCGAACGTGGATTTCAGTTCTGTCTCCTTCGGCCAGCTGTGGGACTCTGGGTGAATCGCCTACATCTCGGAGCCCGAATTTCTTTCGAAATTGGGGAAACGGTGCCTCCCTGGCAGGGCTCCTGAGAGACGGTGGCTATGAAGGGAGAGGGAGAGGCTGAGGAGCGACTTGTTGTCGCTGCTTAAAGTACCACTCGAGGCTCCCTTCACGTGACTGTCGAGGGGCCTCGACACTGGTGTCCAAGGTGTCACGGGTGCTGGACGTGCCTGCCGCTCTGGGACGTGAGCCCACCGTGGGAGGTGGAAGAGCCAGGACCGTCCTGCCAGGCAGGTGGAGACAACACTCCTGCCTGAGCTCTCATCTGGAGGGGGGCTGGCTGGAAAGGGCAGCTCTCTCCTTCCAGCTCCTTCCCTCATTTTACGAGAGGTTAATGGAACATCTACCAAGTGCCAACCCCTGTCCAAGGGGCTGCAATATAGAGATGAGGGGAGCACACCAGAGACCCAGCTTCCCAGGACTCCCTCTGCGGTGGGGACGCTGGGTAGTGCTGAGCAAGGAAAACCAACAAAGCGGGTCCCAAGAACCTCTGGTGATGTAAGGAGAGTGACTGAAGAGAGGGGGCTCCTGGTGGGGGGGGGTGGTCCAGAGGCATCCTCAGGATGGTGGCCCAAGACGGAAGCCTGGGGGTGCTGAGGGGGAGGGCTGGCAGCTTAGGTGTCTGGGAGGAAGGAGGTGTGTGGTGGCTGTGGGCTCAGGAGGTAGGAGAGAAACGGTCCCTGGGCACTGCCCAGCAGGCCCTTCTACGGAGTGTGAACTTGACTCCAGGAGCCAGGAGAAGCCTTTGAAAGGATTAAAGCCTGGCCTGGACATAAGCTGTTGCATTGGCTTAAAAGGTTCCTCCAGTTATCTTGCAGAGAATGAACTGAATGGAGGAAATAGACCCGTCCCCCCACCCCCATCCCCCCGCCAGGACCACACCTCTGTCTGCTCAGGCATTACCTGCCCTCCACATCCCCCACCCCCTTCCAGACCCTGGGCTCCAGAGGCACCGTTATGGCTCCCCCAAGAGCACCAAGCCCCCTGAGGCAGAGGGCTGGCCAGAAGCCCCCAGGAGGGGACCTGAGTGCAGGGACAGTGGGGGTGGGCCAGGCTGCCCTGCCTGTTTCCACTCACCATGTGGGGCAGGCCCCCCACCCCCACCACCCCGCATGGGGCTTTTGAATTAAAAAGTCTTAACTTTTTCTTTTAAATGGCAGCTCTGTGTACTGTACATGGTAATTAATACATTAGCATTTATGCAAAATACCATCACAGCCGGGCTGGTATGTCAGCTGCCTTCCTGAGTTGCAAAAATGAGAGCGCCCCAAGGTACCTCAGACAGGCCCCCCGCCCCTGGCAGACAGCTCCATTGACCCGTGCCCTTCACTAGCGTTCACTAACCACTCTGTGCACGCCAGCCCGTGTGCGTGCCGCCTTGTCAGGGGGCCCGTGGGTATGCCTCTCTGTCCTTGTGTGTGCGTGCGTGTGCAGTTGTGGCCTGTGTGCGGACGAAGGCCCATGTGGGGTAAGTGAGGGCATCTCCATGTGTGTGCCGGGGCGCCGATCTCAGGCAGGTGGGTTTATACGCGTGCACCTCTGAATGTGCGAGTGTATGCATCTCCGCAGGCTGTGCCTGCAGGCATTTCAGTGTTTGTGAGTGGGCAGGTGTGCGTGTCTGTCTGTGCGTCTGGGTGCCTCTGTGGGGGTTCTGCATGCACGTACTGTGTGCACACATCTGTATGTTCACGTTCATATGCAGACATCAGGGGGCGCTTGCACGTAGCCGCCCGTGTGCGGGTCATCAGGCGTGCCTCTCGGGTCTGCTATCTGTGTGTGTTCGGATGTGCCCGTGTGCATGCCTATACATGTAGATGTGTGTGTGTGCACACACGTGTGTGTGTGTGTGTGAGCGCATGTGCATGTTTGATGCTTGCTAGGGCAGCTCAGAGAGGGAGTTGAAATGCAGTGGAAAGAACAGCCCACTGCACACAGTGACGGCTGGGGTCAAGCTGGGGCTCCACGACTGGCCAGCTCTGAGGCCCTGGGAAAGTGGTGCCAACTGTGCCCCTCTATTTCCTTGTCTGTCAGCTGGGAAACAAAACCTCCTGTGCCCCAAACCACAATGATCCATGTTCCCCAGGCACTAGATGTCCCGCCCATGGGGAGCTCCCAGCACGGGGGGGGGGGGGGAGATGAGCCCATGAATAGGCGATGGCTCATGGGGGCCACAGAGGAGGGCCCTCAGCCCTGAGTAGGAGATGCTGTGGGGTCGGAGGTGGGGTTGGACAAAGCTGCTCTGGGGAGACAATCACTGAGCACATGTTGGAGGATAAGGAGGGGTTAGCTGATGCCCAGAGGAGGAGCCAGGCTGAGGGAGGGCAGACACGAAGTAGTCTGGTTCATTCTGGTGGGTGGGAGATCCCACAGGAGCGAGCTGGCAGGAGTCGGGGTACCTGGAGCAGTTCATTCGGTGGGCACATCCTAGGGCAATAGGGAGCCAGTGAAGGCCTTTAAGAAGGAGAGGGGCAGGGTGGAGCATGGCTGTAGCTTCTGCAGGGAGGGAGGACTAGAGTGGGAGGCAGTTCTTTTTTTTTTTTTTTTTTTTTTTTTAAAGATTTTATTTATTTATTTGTCAGAGAGAGAGAGAGAGAGAGAGAGCGAGCACAGGCAGACAGAGTGGCAGAGTGAGAAGCAGGCTCCCTGCGGAGCAAGGAGCCCGATGTGGGACTCGATCCCAGGACGCTGGGATCATGACCTGAGCCGAAGGCAGCCGCTTAACCAACTGAGCCACCCAGGCGTCCCATGGGAGGCAGTTCTTGAAGGGAAACATGGGGGCTGGGCTGCTGGGGGATAACCCTGAGCCCAGGCAGTGGGAATGAAGGGGAGGAGAGGGGGGTCAGAGACAATTGCTGAATCAGCATCAATAGTAGGCAGAAATTGATTAGATAATGGGTGGAGGGAGGAGAAGAGCTGGGGTGCCGCCGGATCTGTGGCCCCAGTGATTGGATGGTTGTGGACACAGAAGGAGGAAGGAAGGTGTTCTCTTTGGAGGGAAGATGGTGAGTTTTAGACATCTTGAGGCTGCAACACCTATAAGATATCATTCATTAATTCATTTATTCACGCATTCACTATGTATCAGGCATTTGAGAGACCAAGATGAGCAAGACAGAAGATTGTCACAGGTGGGGATAAAATCAGGTGCAGAGGCCCAACGGGAAGAGAGGGAGAGTCTGGGTAGAATGAGGAAAAGCTTAGGAAGGCGGGAGAATGTAGGAGAGGGGAGAGAGCCAGGCCTGCCCTTGCCTTGTGGAGGTGGGCTGAGCAGGTGACACGTTTGGGGATAGCAGTGGGGGGGGGTCACTGACAGTTGGGGGTTGCCATGTGAGGTTTGCATTTTAGGAAACACTTTCTTTTCTTGCCCATGCCCGTGGCCTGCCAAGGGATCTCTGATTTTTGGATTTGTGAAATGGGGCTGATGCTCTGTGCCTTTGCCACATAGTTAGGAAATAGGATGGGGCTGGACCTTGGTAATACGTTCTTGCCCTTAAGGAACTTCCAGAAACACACACTATGTGTAGTGGATGCCGTGAGAAGGGCCAGTACATAGTAGGTAGTCAATAAATACTTGTTGAATAAAGTCTCAATTGAAAGAATAGTAACAGGGGGCTGGGGAGCCGAAGGAGGCACGGATGGACGGGATCTGCTTGGGAGCAGGGGTGAATTAGGGAAGACTTCCCAGATGAGGTGACTCCCAGGTCCTAGAGGATGAGTAGGAGTTTTTTGGGGGAAGCAGGGAGGGAGCAACACGGGCTAAGGTGTGGACAGCAGGGAAGGCTGGGGGAATTTGAAGTCATTCGGAGCAGAAGTGTGCAGGGGGAGGAGTGGGGATGGGTGTGGTTGGAGTGCTACTGGGGCCATATCACAAAAGACCTTAAGCATCAGGCTAAGAAGCTTAGGAGCCCCCCCAACCCCAACCAGCAATAGGCAGTGTGAAGCCATAGAAACCTTTTAAGCAGAGGAATAGCTGGTGAGTACATTGTGTAGAAATCATCCTGGGTACTGAGTGAGGGAAGGCAGGGCTCAGGACAGGGAGCCCAGTAATGGGTCTTTTATGGCTTCGTTTGGGCGTAATGACCGTGCTGCTGTACCTCTTGGATTGATCTTAGGAATGGGGCACCAGGCCTTTTTAAAATTAAGGCATGCATGCACTGGGCAAACAGCAGGAGCTCTGGTTTCCGTCCTGCACCCTGCCATTTTCTTGCCCTGTGACCTTGACTTGGCCAAGTCAATTAGCTTCTGGGGGCTTTAGGTGGTTCTTAGGTCAGGAAACCCCCACAGGAGGTGATCCACGTAAGAAGGCAGGGATGTTGGGAAGGGCTTTGTTCCGCTCACCTCCTGGGGGGAGAGTCCCCTCTGGCACCAGAGGGCAGGGAGGGGGGCAGCTGCTTTCCTCCTCCTCTCTCCTCCACAGGAGGAGGGTGAGGACGAGGACAAGGGCAAGCTCATGTATTTTCATGCCGTGGCCTCGACACTCAGCCCCATAGTCCCAGCTCACAGAGGCTGGGAGGCTGCTCTGGGGTGGGCCGACCCCGCCCGTAAGCAGACACTCCGCTATTGTTCAAAATGGAATTGGTCCCAGGAAGCTCGGAGCCTGTGAAAACCGCTATGAATTTTGCAAAACAGCTCTGAGGCGGTAAAGCATGTCAGAAGAATCAAATGTGGAAATCCCTATTTAGAAACTCCACTCTGGACAGGCATGGTGTGCCTGGAGAAGGGCTGGGGTGGTGGGGGTGTGCTCTGGCCCGAAATGTCTCCCCCCACACCCCTGTTGGGGCCTCTGGGGGGGTGTGCCCAGCCCATGCCAGAGGGCAGACAGCCCCTCGCCCGGGCTTCTGTCTGGTCCCCCCTGGCCTCGGATGGAGCCCCTCCCAGGGCAACCCCTCATCCTTGCCCAATGTACCTATACTTTTTCTTTTGAAAGCAGCTTTATCATTTGGTAAAAAAGGATACATATGCTCCTTGCAAAAAATTCAGACAATATGGAAAAGTTCAAAGAAAAATGTAAAAATCACCTCAGATTTCACCATCCAGAGATAACCACATAACATTTTGGTGAACGTCCTTCCAGACTTCTCTCTGTGCATAAATATACACAAATAGATTCTACGTATGCAGCTCTACCCCGAGTGAGATCAGACGACACATGCTGTTCTGTCACCTGTTTTTTTTTCCCCCACTCAGCAATATGTCATGGACACCGTTCATATCAATACACGGAGACCCACCTCTCAGTTTGAATGCCTGCGTGTGTGCACGGAGGGGCCTCACTTTACTGACCCAGTCCCCAGCTAATAGTGATGTGTGTTCCTCCAATTGTTTGGCTTTTACAAATATCCCTGCAATGAACTTCCATGTGCATATATCTTTGTGAATGTCATTCATTCATTCAATCATTCATTCATTCACTCATTCATTTGTTCATTTATTCATTCTTTCGTTCAATCACTCATTCATTTGTTCATTCATTCATTCATTCATTCGTTCATTCACACCACAGATGTTATCCAGTGCATCCTACATGCCAACCCAGAGCCAGGCTAGGGATCGAAAGGGTGAGTAAAACAACACGGTCAGTCCTTGCATTTACAGAGTTTGTGATGTAGTGAGGAAACGGGACATCCAGACCCTGCCGGCAGGGGAGACAGTGGTTTTGTGCAATGAGCTTATGGCTTGAGCGCTTACACACAAATCATGATCCAATAAGCATGTGATAGGGAGTACAAAGGAAAAGTGCTCAAAGCATGAAAGAAAAGTTCAAGCCGGGAGAGAGTGAGACAAGAGAAGGTAACCTAGACTCGGGAGTCAGGGAGGGCTTCTCTGAGGCGGTGACAATGAGGCCCAAAGATGAATGGGCAAGAGACAGGGTCAGGGGAGAGAGGGGAAGGACAGGAGGACACGGAAGAGAATGGCAAGAGGGTTTCACTTAGAGGGAACGGTGGTTTCAACTGTGAACAGGCAGGTGATTCCTAAAACTGGACTTGCTGGTCAGAGGTTAAGCAGAGTCTCCCTTTCATCTCACACTGCATCCTGCTGTCCTTAAAGGTGTGACGAGATTCAGTTAAGAGCAGGCACGGAGGGTTAAGCACAGCGCCCATGTACAAGAAGCAAGCTGGTCGCTGCTGTCACCATTATTATTATAATTATCTTTGCCAATCTAATGGATGAAAAATGATATCTCATCTTTGTTTTTAACCAACGTGTCTTTTTTTTTTTTTTTTGACTCTGCAGGAAATGAGCCCTTAGGGGGAAATGAACTATCTTTCTTTCTTGAGCCACCTTTGTCAGAACCTTCCTGTGCTCCCTGGGAGAGGCAGGAAACGTCTCTCCGTGCCATCCTCACGGCAGAGCCCCTGGGACTTGGAGATCGCTCCAAATCCCGCATGGCTCTGGCTTTCCGAAGGCAGGTGCTGCTCAGAGAGGAGGGCGGTTTGGGATGGGTGTTGGATGGGTGTTACTCCCGTGGGGAGGGACCAGCAGGGAGGGTGGGGGCCCTAGAGGCAGAATCCACGTGCCATTAGAAGGGCTTCGAGATCCCAAGAGCTTCTGGATGATGTTAATATGGCTATATGAATATTAACAGAGTGGCCATTAATATTGATGATGATAACAAACAGGGGTGAGCGTTGTTTTTAAAAAGGGCTGCTGCTCCAGCTGTTGCCTCCCTTCATTAAGAAGCTTCTGAGGTTCTCGGCCTTCCTCTTCCCAGACCTCGTGCAAGGCTCCATGGCATCCTCATGACTTCTGCCTGGGCAGGGACTGAGCCAAAAAGCCATCTCCAGCACTTTGGACTGGACGAGAACCAACGCAGGCAACCCGAGCTTCCGTCCCAGGCGCTCTGGGCCCTGTGAGCGGGTCGGGGTGGGGGTGGGGCAAGAAAGGGGTGAATCAGCTTGCGTACAGGCAGCCAACTGTGAAGACTCCGCTTTTGACCCTTATAGGCGTGAGGTCCCGCCGTCTACACCCCCAGAGGAGTGTGGACAGGGGGCTTGCAAGGGGCCAATCTCTTGCAAAGGTGGCTGGAGGAATTACCCTGCTAAAGTGGTCATGAATTATAGAAAGGAAAGGGGGGGGTGGGAGGAAGGCCCGGAATATCATATGTGTAAATAAACCAGAGTGGCAGGCAGACATAAAAGCCAGCCACCAAGCTCTTGGACCCACAGCGCCCCTTCTTGTGCCGATCCACTCGTGCCAAGTACCACAGCGAGTCGCTTCCCACCTCCTTCTTCAAAGGATTTGTTAAGAAGTCAATGACGGAACATCTAAAGGGGAAAAATATTTCTCTTTATAGTTGGAGATAATTGTCCCAGGAAAAAAAAAAACAACAAACCTTTAATTACAACTCACATGGAGAAAGCTTGATTTGTGGGCAGAGCCCAAATGCTGAGGAGCTAGATGTAAAATATTTGTAATATTTAGGGAACCTAGAGTTTTACATAAAAGTAAACAGCATTGCCTGAAGGCACAATTTCCAGCAACACAATAAAATGTGCTGTGAATTTATGGCGGCCATCCATTAGCTCTTACCAAGGCAACGTCGCCCCTATCTGTCGTCCATCATTATAATAGAGGGTTAATGCACCGAATTTACATAAAAAAGTCATATTGTCTGCATGAATTATTTACACTCGAAGCTGTTTTTACAGCTTGGTTTCAAGCTGGATTCTGGGAGAGATTCTGCCAGTAAATTACTCTGTGGAGACCTGCTTCTATAACCGTGCGCGGAGCCAGCAATGAAAAGAAAGGAAAGTGGGCAGGCCCTGGCGGGTCGTTGGTGCTGACGCCTCTCGGGTGGGGGCTGGAGGCGGCGGTGGAGGCTTCGGGACGCTGGTGGACCTTGCCGCAGATGGGGCTCGGTTTCCGGGCCGCAGCCTCGCGGTCGCTGCCGGGCTGCCACGTGGTCAAAGCCCGGGTGGGCCCCCCGGGAGCACAGGGATCCTTCGGAGGTGGCTGAAGTCAGGGGTCTTTTAGGGACCAGGGTCCCGGAGAGGAAGAGGAGCTCCTGTGTTTCAGGTGCAGGGGCCTGGCTCAGCAGTGAGAGCAAGACCCACGGTTCCCATTGTACAGATGGGGAGACTGAGACCTCGGGAGGCATCTTCTCAAGAAGCGGGAAGCCCATCTGTTCAGGGTGGGCCCAGGGAATGCGGGACATACGGACACTTTGGACTCGGGGGCAGAGCTGGGTGGTGATGGGGTGTCCGTGGCAGGACGTGCAGATGCCCCGTGCCTCCCATCTCGGCACTTATGTTTTCTACAATTTCCAGTGAGTTGGAGGCGGTTTCAAGGCTTGGTCTGGGGATGAATTGTTTTTGTTTTTGTTTTTGTTTTGGCACCAAGTTCTTAAAATCTCTTTGCTTTAGGGACGGGGATACTGGGGAGACCTGCTCATGCTTCCAGGCAGTGTGGAATTAGGGGAGGCTGGGTGCACAGGAAACACACTTGGATTTTTAATTCCATGCCTACTGCGTGGTGTTGAGCAAGCTTCCTAGTTTGGGGGGGCTCAGTTTCCTCATCTGTACAGTGGGATTTCCCGTCCCGGCTCTCTCAGCCTGTCCCCCCAAACGATGAGAGGCTCGAGGGGGATGACATGCTCTGGGAGGTGTGTGATGTGTCCCCAGCATGACCACAGGGGACAGGGGTCAACAGAGGGAAGCCCTGAAGTTAGAGCTGTTGGAGGAACTTGAAGTGGGCCAGCCAGGCAGATGGAGGGAGGAGCCTGGCCGGTCAGACACAAGGAGATAAAAGAATCCCAGAGACTGAGAGATAGGGAGAGACAAAGAGCAATCCCACCAAGACAAAGAGGGATGGAGATAGAGATGGGGAAGAGGTGCCGACCCAGGGAGGAGAGTCAGGTAAGCCTCCTCTGGCTCTGACTTCCTGGAGAGGTTGGCTGGAGTGAGGGCTGCACTGGGGCCATGTCTACCCTTTGCCGGGGCCCCTTCTCCTTCTAGGCCAAGAAGCACCAGGCTTGTCTCTGGCCTGGAGGTTCTTTCCTGGTCTCTGCTTTTCTGTAGCACAGGGAAGCCCGAGTTGGATGTCAGTGCCTTCCTATCCCATCTCCCAGCACCTTGGACAGGCAGGGCCTCCTTGCCACTGTGCTCCCGGTCTCCTGCTCCTGGAGCAGCCACAGTAGGTCCCAAGGGCCTGGAGACAACAAATGACTCCCTGCTGACGGGTCGCTTGCTGCCTCCTGCCTGCCAGCCCATTCCGCTCGCTGCACACCGCATGCAGATAATCATGTAAGGCAAGGGAACCCCTCCTGCCCGTGGTGGTGTGATTTAAACCCGAACTTTGCTTTGCTTTCATCCCCCGGAGAAGCAAGATTGAGATGATAAATTTCTCTGTCTTCCTGAGAGCGTGTCCACACGTGCACAGACGTACACCTGCACACACACATATACATACATATACAATGCTCACACATTGCAACCTCCCCCCACCCCGGTGCATGTATGGTTACAAATGTGTCCACCGCATTGGCAAACCACACATGTACACGTTCACATATGATGCCTTTGTATGACACACATGCCGTCTGGGGACACCCATGGCCCTGGGTTCGGGCTGGAGGAAAATGCAGTGGTGGCTGGGACCGTTGGCATGTGCAGGATCAGTGGGAGAGGCTGAGCGTGAAGGGGATGAGCTAAAACTGTGAGAAGCTGTCCAAATCTTGCCCCACCTTGCTGCCTGGAAGAGGGGGATGAGGCTTGCATTTGGGTGTGAATGTGCATGTCTGTGTGCATGCGTGTGTCCCCTTGCAAGACTGTGTGCCTCCCTGTGGGTCTTGACAAGTGTGGGAACCTCTGTTGCATGCTGAGGGTGGTGGTCAATGGACAGGGGAGAGTGTGGTGTATTGGAAAGAACTTGGGGCCGGAGTCACAACTGGCCTGTCACTGGCCCGCTGCTAGTCCTGCGCAAGTTGGGGTCTCTCTCTGGCCTGCCTTTCCTTCTGGCCACCGAGGGTCCTGTTCTGACTTTCTAGTCTCTGTGTGACCTTGAGGGTGTGTTTCTGAGTAAACTGGGCTTGGGGTTGTGTGTGCGTGCTGAGTGTGTTTGTGTGTATGTTCAGGGGGAGGTGTGTTATATGTGTGTTTGTGTGTGTGCGTGAGTGTGTGTGTGTGTGTGAGAGAGAGAGACAGTGAGTTTGAGAAGTGATCTGTGGGTATGTTTTGCTTAATGGAAGTTTTCGCGAGAGTGAGGACATCCTTATTTTTTTTTTTTAAAGATTTTTTATTTATTTATTTGACAGATAGAGATCACAAGTAGGCAGAGAGGCAGGCAGAGAGAGAGAGAGAGAGGAGGAAGCAGGCTCCCTGCCAAGCAGAGAGCCCGATGTGGGGCTCGATCCCAGGACCCTGGGATCATGACCTGAGCCGAAGGCAGAGGCTTTAACCCACTGAGCCACCCAGGCGCCCCGAGGACATCCTTATTTTTTTTAATTAATTAATTTATTTTTAAGATTTTATTTATTTATTTGACAGACAGGGGTCACAAGTAGGCAGAGAGGCAGGCTCGCTCCCTGCTGAGCAGAAAGCCCGATGTGGGGCTCCATCCCAGGACCCTGGGATCAGAGGACATCCTTATTTTTTTTTTTAATTTTTAATTTTTATTTTATTTTATTTTTTTAATTTTATTTATTTGTTAGAGAGAGAGAGTGAGCGAGCACAGGCAGACAGAGCGGTAGGCAGAGGCAGAGGGAGAAGCAGGCTCCCCGCCGAGCAAGGAGCCCGATGTGGGACTCGATCCCAGGACGCTAGGATCATGACCTGAGCCGAAGGCAGCCGCTTAACCAACTGAGCCACCTAGGCGTCCCGACATCCTTATTTTAAATTGCACCCCCTCCCTACCCCTTTTCCACTAGAATCTTCTCCATAATGCTCATCACCATTGAATGTCTCTCTTTGTTTATGTGTTTATTTTGTTGACGGTTTCTCTCTCCCTGCCAGAGCATAATCTCCATGAGGGCAGGACGTTCAGCTCCTCTGCTCACAGGTGTCTCCCTCCCCCCACCCCGTTAGAACCATCTCTGGCGCAGATGACCTTGTGAATGTTCAATACATACTCATGCAACAAACGCACAAATGAATGAATGACTCTATCGTCTCCTTCAAGTGTTCTCCTACGTGTCCCTTTCTTTCCTTGACTGAAAATGCTGTTAATCATGAAGTCCCATGCATGGACCAGTAGCAGGTGCCATCAGCAAGGAGCAGATCAAGTGTGGAAAGCCAGGCAGGAGGGCAAGGTACTTCTTAGGAAAGAGAGTATTGCCTCCATTACCAGGAGTGGTTCTGAGGGAGCTCTGAGGATGGAGGAACAGACTTCAGGGTGTCCGGGAGGGAGGTGGAGAAGACGAGGTGAAGACAGTGGGTTTAGGCAGTACGTGGAGGAAGAAGGAGAAGACATGAGCCAGAAGAGGTGGGTCTTGTGGTCGTCCCCACGGACTTGGTGGCGTTTATCAACTTTCTTGCCGGGAGTGGCCCAGGTTTGTGGTGTTTGGTTCCGTAAGTAGGTTTTTGTGACTGGTGTTTGTGATCAGGAATATCTACCTGACTGTGGGAGGTAACGTGAATGGAAATGTCTAGAACTGTGCTGTCGACCCAGAAGCCTCGGGCCGTGCAGATGTGGCTAAGAACTCTCAGGTGTCCCTTTCTTAATGAGGCCCTGACTACCCTACTTAAAATTGCTGCCTTCCCTCTCCAGGGCCCCCCGATTTCCCCTTGTCTGGTTTTAATTTCTCTCCTGTCCTTATCACCTTCCAGTACACTATGTAATTTACTCATTTAAGTTTATTTTTTACTGTTGGTGTCCCGGTGAGAATGAGAGACCTCTCAAAGGGTAGGACCTTTGTTTGGTTTGGCTACTGATGTGTCCCC
Source organism: Martes martes (assembly GCF_963455335.1). Lineage (NCBI taxonomy): Eukaryota > Metazoa > Chordata > Mammalia > Carnivora > Mustelidae > Martes > Martes martes. The sequence continues at coordinate 162,584,037 of NC_137891.1, read as the reverse complement.
CATGCCCAGGACGGTGCCAGGCAGGTGGCATGTGCTTGGTCCGTGTGTCCTCAATGACTTGATGGGCTTCTGTTTGAGTGGATTTTCACAGTGTATTTTGTGAATGGGTTTGTAAAGCAAGTGTTTGCGGGATGTGCGTGTAGAAGGGCTGTGTTTTTGACTGTGGGGTGACTGTGTTTGGGAGGCAGGTGGGTTTGCTCCAAAGCTCCATCCTCTGAGGACTGTCAAGCAGTTTTCTGATAGAGGCTCCAGATTCTGGGCATCCAGACCGGACATGATCAAGGGTCTGCCCACAGACTCACTAGAGCTTCCCCTGGGATCTCCAGGAGTCCTTTCCTTGACTGGTTGCCCTTTTGGTGGCCATAGGCCTGAGCCCCAGCCCTAGCAGCTTCATGGGTCCATTCCCTCCTTTTCCCATGGACATACCGGGCCCCAAACAGGGAATTCCCTCGCCCTGCAACCAGTGTGTCCCCTGGGCTAGGAGGAGTCAGGGGGTGAAGGCTAGTGGTCCGTCCTGGAAGATAGCCATGCTGCGGGGCTAGGCTCAGCATCTGGAGAGTCTGGACACGTGGCTGGGAAGAGGAGCCTTGGGGTGCCTCTTGGAAGGAGGGAATCCTGGCCACTGGGGGTTCAGTGGTCAGTTCAGAGATGTCAGGGCTGGGCAGCAGGTGGTTGGGTCCTGGTGAAGGGCTGGGGAAGAGGGGCCAGCCTGGTTCCGTGCTTAGGCTGTGGGGGAGTTAAGGGCAAGGAGTCAAGGAGCTTAGGATGTACATGTGGCGATCAGCTCCAGGGGCCAAGACTAGGAACCCACTGGTCCTGGTCTCAGGGAACAATGGGCTTGGCGCCTCAGTCCAGTCCTTTTTATTATGTGAAGGTGGTGGGCACAGAGCTGCCGGGAGGTGGGGATGAGGCGTGCCCACTCCTGTGGCTGACAATACCAGGACCGAAAGGTGCTCAACCAACTCAGGGCCAAGGTCAAAAAAGACAAATGTAAGAGGGTTAGAGACAAAGTCTGCTCCCCACCCCCTTAGGCTGGCATTTAGGAAAAATGATCTAATATTGAGAGTATGGTGTTTGGGGTCAGACAGAGCTGTGCTTAGCTTTCACACTTGCCTGCTGTGTGATCTTTCCAAGGTCTCTGCACCTTAGTTTCTTCATGGGTAAGATGGAGATCCTTTTTATTTCATAGTGGGATTGGAAGGATTAGAGTGTTATCACTACTGTTATTGGTTTATTTTAACCATGGCACAGGGGCTCCTGGGTGGCTCAGTCAGTTAAGTGTCTGACTCTTGATTTTGGCTCAGATCACGATCTCAGGGTCGTAAGATCAAGCCCGGCATGGGGCTCCGTGCTTGGTGGGGAGTCTGCTTGACATTCTCTCTGTCCCTCTTGCTCTGCCCCTCCCCCTGCTCATGGGTGCACCCTCGAACTCTCTCTTTCTCAAATAAATAAATCTTTAAAAAAAATAAACAATTACACATGTCCAGGAAGGGAAGCCTGCCTTGATAGGAGTTCACGTAAAACAGATCCAGGGCTTTGGGTGATCTCAGATTAGCGTGAGGGCCTCATATGAATGGTGGCATCTGTGATGCTTAGAGAAGGCCAGAGCCAGAAGAAGGCTAGAGCCAGCTTGGGTTCACTAAGACCGGGCAAATCTTTCAGGTTCTTGACAGCTGCATGACTGGTGGGTGAGGAAACGAGCTCGTGTGGAGTGGAGAGGGACATGTTATTTATTAGGCACATGTTGTGAGCTGGATACTTCTCATACACGATCTTAATCTTTACAAGTCGTGCGCTAGAGATGTGACGGTCTCCACTGTACAGTTGAGACATGGAGGATCCAGGAAGTCAAATGACTTTCCCAAGACTGACAGGGCTGCAATTCCAGCCTGGATCTTTCTGTAGCATCGCGTTGCTTCCTGAGCTGCTAGGTAGGGTCTCTCCAGCTCTTGAGGACACAGTGGATGGCTGTGAGGGCATGGAGGGGGCTCCCATCTGGCAGAATGGTGGCCTGGGGATGTTCAGAGAGGGAGCACTGGGTCAGTCTGTGAAGGTCTTTAGAGGCAGCTGTGGGGCTCTGCCTTCACCCTGTTCCGACCAGTATAGGCCAAGGACCCAGAAGGAGATATAAAGGGTGTAGACCTGTAACAGCAGGAGGTGACGGAACAGAGAGAAAGGACAGAGCAAAACTCAGAGAGCACAGACGGGATCCTGGAAGATCTCAACAATGGAGAGCGATAAGGCGAATGTAGCATGATGAAATGTCATAGGGAGAAATGTGGGGCCCATCTTGTCTACTGGAAAAAATGAGAAAGCAATTTAGGAGTTCAAAGGACAGTAAGTTCAGTATGAATCACTAGGCTACGTTAATAAAGGTATGGGGTTTTGGACAAGGGAGGGGGACCACCGTCCCGGCCCAGCCAGCTTTCTGCCCTGGAGCAGTCTCTATTGTGCATATTTGAAGGTCAAGTGCTATTTTCTGCTTTCTCAGTTCTTCATCTTTTGAGGGGGAGCTTGTGGGGGGTGGAGCAGAGCCCTCCTGGAGTTTGACCCTTGGATTCCATCCAGAGTAGCCCTCTGAAATGACAGCTTTGAAGGAGGGGAAATAGCCACAGATTTCCTGAACTTGGGTCTGATCTTTATGTTAAACCTCCCTCATCTGGGGAGAGAAAAGGGCCGGTCCTTGAATGTTCAGGGACTGGGAGGGGTCCTGGTCCCCTTGGCCACTGGCCAGGCATGTCCACTCCCTTTCCAGCGGTCTCCTTCCCCTCTTGGAGCCTCATGCTGGAGGTCAGCATTCTGTCAGGGGCCGGGCCGGGCCAGATCTTCTGCGCTGGAGGTGGGCAGGAACAGAGAGCCCCGCGAGTTGCTCATGTCGGGGCTGGATCCCTGCTCGAGCTGGGGTGTCACCTGCCAAGCTGAATCGGGCACAGGAAGCGCCTGGCTGGGAGACATACTGTTTAATTTGGAGGTTCTGTTCCACTCTGAAATGCACTTCTTCTAGCAGCTGCGGCGAAGTGAAGCTGTTGAGCTTCCCTCTCTCCTGCCAGAATCACAGCCACTTTTTCCTGAGAAAGAAACAGGGCTGCAGACATGAAATACTTTTTTTCCTCTTAAATCTGTTTTTATAAGTTTTTTTTTCTTTTTTGCGAAACGGGTGCTATTAAAATAAACAAGGCATTTGAGATAGGAAGGTTAAAGCAGATTGTTGGGGGTGGGGAAGGGGGTTGGATACGCCCCACGTTTCTGCACACAGGCTGCTCATCGCCTGTTGGAAACGGGAAGGAGAGAAAATGTCCACAAGTCTGCCCACCTCCCAGCCCAGAGGAGCTCTTCTCTCCAAGTGTCTTGGGGATTCACTGAGCAAGGCAGTGGGGAAGGGAGCTGTCATTTATTGAGAGCCCACTGAGTACTAGGCTTGTGACATGGGTGACGTCATTCAGTCCGCACAGCAACCCTGGGAGGTAGGACCCATTTTAGAGATAAGGAAGGTCGAGGCACAGACAGATTAAGATTGAGCAGTCAGGGATCTACCAAACTGGGATCTGAACCTGCATGGGCCTGACCTCAGATGTCCTTTTCACTGTCCTCTGTTACCTTGAACAGCTGGGTATCAGCTGGAGGACGTAGAAGGAGAAGGAGAAGGAAAATAAGAAGATGAGACGTTGGTGTGTCCTACCTGGCAAGATGGAACAAGATACTGACCACTGTGAGTGAATCAAACTGTAGTTGCTGGGTTCTGACCAATACAGGGGGTTTGGGAAGGATGTGGGAGGTGGGTGGGTTTGGCCTGATAACCAGGGTGGGCTTTCTGGAGGTGGAATGCCCTGGAAGCTGAATGGAGGTGAGGGAATGGCCTTGTTACTGTGTGAGCAGAGGCAGGAAAGATGCTAATCTAGCTTGGGTGTGCAGAGGTGAGTCGGGGTGGGGCAGTCAGGATGGTTGTGCTAGAATCAGGGGATCAGGGTGGAGAGTGTATTGCTGAAAGAGCCCTGGGCTGAGATGCAGGTGCCTGCTCCTTGCCCTGGTTCGGCCACTGCTGACTTGCTGTGTGGTCTTGGGCAAATGCCTTTCCCTCTCTGGGCCTGAGATTTTCTTTCTATAAAATGATGGACTTGAACTAGAAGTCCCCTAAAGACTCTTGTAGGGTCCCATGAAGAGAGGTGGTGACTGTAAAATCCAGAAGGCTTTGACTGTGAGGACTTGGCATCAGAGTCATCATGAAATATTAGTCTGAAAGGCCCCCAGGAATCATCTTCTAGATCATCTTACTTCAGTCTTAAAGGAGTTTTCGAGGTGAAGAGAAGGGAGGTGGGAGGGGGAGGGAGTGTAGAATGAACAGGGCCTGGAGGATGTGTAGAGGACACTATGTAGTCTGGTATTGTTCCAGAATCAGCACCAACGTGTAGTAGACAAAGAGGAAAGGGATCAGATGGGAGTGGGAGATGAGGTCAGACCTTGGAGGACCAGGGACTTCCACTCCATGCTCTGGGTAATGGGGAGCCGTGGAAGGGCTGGGAGGGATGTGCTCAGAGGGCCGACTTTGACAGATCACCTGGACAGCTTTGATGGTGCATTTGACAAGGGCTGGGAGTGGGTACAGGCCTGGGCGAGTGCCGGGAGGGCAGCTGGGGCATACTGGGTCCACTCAGAGAGAGATGGTGACAGTCTGAACCATGGGACAGAGCGGGTATGTTACGGACAGCATCTGTTCAGGAGGAACCAGGACGTGGAGGAGATAGGATTTGTTGATTGCTTGCATGTGAGGAGCAAGGAAGAAAGAAGGAGGGTCAAGGGCCCCCAGGTTTCTGGCTTGGTGGTCCTCACCGAGACAGGAAACACTGGGGGAGGAGGGGATTAGGTGTCTGGGGAAAGAAAACGAATGAATTCAGTTTGGGATTTGGTGAGTTTGAAGAGTCAATGTAATGGCTTTGTCATTTATTCGATTACTCATTTCTTCATTCATTCTTTCTGGGGCATTCAGTGCTTGCCGGGCATGGTGAGACACTGCCTTCCTGGCAGCCTGGAGGGGCATTCAGAAAGTTCTTCCTGAGGCTGAACCTCAGTCTGCTGGACTTCGGCCCTCTGGTCTCCTTCTGCCCTTTTGCTGCCCCTGGTTCAGGGAGCATGAGGCTGTGGACAGACGTGGGTTTAGAAAGTTGCCAAGAAATGGATTTCAGGCCCGAGTGCCTTTTTGTAGGGTCTCATCTGTTGAGCGGGTTTAATAAACCTCACTTGCAGCAGTGGTGTGCTGGCGTGACTTCCTGCTGGCTCCAGAACTGACCGACGGGATCTCTTCTCAGCATTGTGGTCAAGGACGTCCCGTGGGTGGCTCCAAGCTTGCCATGGTGGGACTACTTACATCCCAGAAGTGGGCAAATGCTACAAACGGGGACTCTTTGTTTCTTCCAGCCTGCGGGTTGGGAAATGTTTATCAGTCTCCCACTGCTGACGGACTCCTGGGGAAGATGCTGGGTGTCGGGCACCTGGCACAGGGCTCCCATGTGGGCACACCTGCTCAGCATACAGCAGGAGCCTCTTAAGTGTGCCTACCTTCTCCTTTGACATCTCTCGTGTACGGGAAAAACTCTCGTTTCATTCACTCCAAGCAACAACGTCCCTTCAGTCGGGGGCTGTCCCCTCTTTTCTCGAAGGACACGGTTCCAGGGAAAACTGCCGTCTCCTTTCCCCTTGGCCTCCACAGAGGGGCGGATACCACAGGAGGAGGATTTGGGAGTCTAAGGAATCTGGATTTGAATCTTGGCTCTGCCCCCTTGCCCGGTGTGTAATAACCCTGGGCGAGTTATTTAATCGCTCTGAACCTCAATTAAGTCACCTGTAAACTGAGGACGGACATGCCTCCCTCATTAAGTTGTTGTGGAGATGAAATGAGGTAATGGGTGTGTGTGGGGGCGCGAGGACCTGGCAGCCAGGCTGCAGTTTCAGTGGGAGCTTGACCGACAACGCTGCTCTCCTTCCCTGAGAAGCCCAGTGGAGGCTTGGACTCGGGGGGGCGGGGGGCTGTTCTGACAGTGGGGCGAGGGGAGCGGCGGGGGGGTGAGAAGAGGAGTCGGGGGGTGAGAAGAGGAGTTGGGAAAGCTATTTCCTGGTGGAACATGTAGGCTGGGAAGAGGCTGTGGGTCGTAGGACCCTCCAGATGTATTCCGAGTGCAGCGGAGGGGAACTCCCCGGGCCGTGGTTCACGTTTCCAGGCCCCTCACCTGCAGATCTGCAGATAAACGCCTACCAGCAGCTCGGCTCGTGGGTTTCTGGGACGGCTGTGGCAGCCTGGGCTGCACTGATTTACCACCCCAGCCCCAAGCAGATTAAATCACCCAGAGTCATTTGAATTGTACCCGGCCTTGTCACACAAATCTTAGAAACTGCTGTCTGGCAAGAAAACTTTCTTTGTACTTTTTGGAGGAAGTCTAAGAGCTCTAAAAATTGAGGTGAAGTAGGAAAAAGGAGGTGGTGCTGGGGGGGTGGGTTTTTGCATCTTTGGGTCGGGTCTGAGTGGGCGGTTGGAGGACGGAGTGTGTGGGGTGCATGTCTCTGTGAGAGAGAGGGAGCGCAAGCTTACTGCAGTGGCGTTTGGGGCAACATCATCTCTGGCTGTGTGACACAGGGCAAGTCACTTAACCTCTCTGAGTCTCAGAGGATTGTTGTGAAGGTCGAAAGGGCTACCTTGTATAAAGTGTTTCGTAGACTTTATTAATCAGTTCTGTGATTACTAATTCGGAGGAACAGACAAATGGCTCTATAAATAAATTCTATATGGCCGTGCTTACCATGTGTTGAGCAGAGAGTCTGGGAACTAAAAGAGAGTGGGCACATTGTCAGAACTCTGGGGCCTTAAAGGAAGCCTGAGTCCCAGGAGAGTGAGGCAGAAGAGGTTGTAATGCAGTTGAGGTCATTGACCCCTGACCCATCTCCTGTGGTTGTGTGGCTCTGGAGGGGAGTCCTGGGTGGCAATCAAAATAATCCTTCTCCCCCAGACCCATTTTTGGCACACGGGTTGGTTCTACACCAGTCAACACACAGTCACAAGGATTGGTTTATATTGGCCCAGTGAGACAAAGGCCAGAATTTTTGTTAGATGACTAGAGAAAGACATCCAATCTCTCTATCTGGATTTGAATGAGGTAGCTTGTGGATCTAATTCCTGGCAGGCATCTGGTGACTGGGAACACAACCGGAGACTATTATAAACATATGGAGGTGGGAAGAGCCTGAAACATCACAGAAAAATGTTGCTCCAGCCCTGATCAAACTGTGCCTGAAGGCTGTTGCATCTGGACTATTCTATTAAGTGAGCTGCTAAATCTACTTTATTAAACTCATTTAGATTTTAATTTTGTATTACTTGTGATACATATAAATGCTGATATAGGGATCTGAGTGTAGAGTGGGGACCTGTGTGGTATCAGGCAGGCATTAGTGAGGAGAACATCTAGGCTGGAGTAAAGGTTTGGGAGGGATGTGTGATGAGCGGGTGGTATGGGGCTATAGGAAGTCAGGCTGGAAGAAAGTTGGAGTTGAATAATGGAAGATCTCAGACACAAGTTTAGAATTTGGGCCTTCATTCTGTAGGCAGTGAGGGATAATTGCAGTCTTGTAAGCACAGGAGGGTGTGGTAGAGTGCTGTGAGCGCAGTGGTATTGGGGCAGGTCAACCTAAGAATGGAATAGGGGTAGGATTGGAAGGAGGATTTGGGGGCTAAGACCTAAAGACATCATCATTTAAAGATATTGCACATAGCGTGTGGATTATCTCACTTAGTCCTTACAACTGCCCCCCCCCTTTTTTGGAATTTCAATGATCTTGAATAACTTAACAAGATTGTCTGGTTGCTAAATGACAGTCAGGACCTGCACCCAGGTCATCTGACTTCAAAGCCTATACCCTTGCTCATCCCGTTTGTGATGACACAGATGACAAATTAATACGAGCTGGACCAGGATAGTGGTCATAGGAGTAGAAAGGATTCACAGGAGACATTAGGTTGGTGAAACCCTAGATATATTCTTATTAAAGTTAGAAACTAGACCATAGCGGCTGTTATCAGTATTTTAAAAAACACTTTCCCTAAACTACTAGGCATTATAATTAGACAAGAAATAAAAAAGATACATATTGGAAGAGGAGAGAAAATAATTCTAGTTTGCAGATAAGATGATTATTTATCTGGAAAACCCAAGACAATTTCCTGAAAACAGACAGAAAAAATAAAGTTTAGTGAAATGGCCAGTAACAAAACAATATACAAAAACTAATAGCTTTTCTATTTACAAAATGACTACCTAGAAGGTAAAATAAAAGGCCTTGTCCATACTGTGAAGAAGAAAATAATAACACAAAATGTCTGGAAATAAACTTTATAAAAAACATGTAGAATTTGCATGAGGAAAAGCAGAAAGACCTCCTGAGGAATAGAAAAGAGACTTGGATAATTATCCCTAGTTCTTGGGTGAAAAGATTTAATGCCATAAGTCTGTCCATGCTCCTTAAGTGGATATACAAAATTAAGATAATCCAATCAATACTCCAGCAGGATTTTTTAAAATTTAGCAAAAATAATATAAAGCTAACCTGAAAGAGTAAAAAAGTAGAGTAGTTAAAGGAAATTCTTGAAAAGAAAAATGATGAATATTTACCCTTTCAGGTATTAAAATGTTTTATAAAGGGACAATAATTAAACTTCTTATGTAAGCATAGACAGATCACTGGAACAGAATACAGAGCTTGGAAAGGATACAAGTATTTAAGGGAATTTTGTGTATGATAAAATGGTATTTTTATTGAGTTGGGAAAATATGGGCTATTTTAACCAACTAAGCCACCCAGGCATCCCTAATACAGGCCATTTTATAAATGGTGTTGGCATGGGCCAGCCATTACAATGCAAGCTGGTTTTCTTACTCCAGTAAGATCAAGCCATGAAGACTACAGAGTATTCATGAATACAAATGAATAAATACAAATGACTATTTTAGTCATCTTAAGTTAGGGACTTTCCTTCTAAACATGCTGGGATCCTCAGAAATCATAAAAGAAAAGATTGGTAAATTTGAATATATGAAGATTAAAAATTTAAGTACCAGAAAGACCATTAAAAGAAAAGTGAAGAAAGGGAAAGCCTATATGAGAGATAATTGTTTAATCTGATCTCAAATATGCGAAGAACTCTTACTACTCATTAAGAAAAAGATAAATATCTAATTAGAAAAATGGGCAAAAGACACGAACAGGCAATTCACAAAGAAAATAATTACAAATGACCAAAAAACCCAAAAAACCCCACAAAAAACCAAACTCATGAAAAGATAATCATTTACTTTCACTAAAAATTTTAGGAAAGACAGTAAGAATGAGTGTCTTTTGCTGTCTGATTTGGCCAAACATTGAAACCCAGGGCTGGAGAGGGTGTGGGCAGACATGCTGGTGTTAATGAGAAGTACATTGTCATACATTTGCCAAATGGGCAGAGCGGCACAATTGGAAATAGCATACTCTTTTTAAAAAAAATATTTATTTATTTGACAGAGATACATTAAGAGAGGGAACACAAGCAGGGGGAGTGGGAGAGGGAAAAGCGGGCTTCCCACTGAGCAGGGAGCCTGATGTAGGACTCGATTCCAGGACCCTGGGATCATGACCTGAGCCGAAGGCAGACGCTTAACAACTGAGCCACCCAGGAACACTGGAAATAGCATACTCTTACTGCAGCAATTTCATTTGTAGGACTTTATCCTAAGGAGGTAATTGCACAAGATAAACAAAGAGATAAGCACATGGATATTTACCACAATATTGTTTATGACAATGAAGTCTTGACAACATTCTAAAGGATCAATAGAGACCCAGCTAAATAAAGTCTGATACATACATACAATGGAATACTATGAAGTAATTAAAATAATTTTGTAGAGCTCTATTTATTGACATAGAAAGATGTCTATGACATATTGTTGAGAGAGAAAAGCAGGTGTCAGTGAGAACAGTATGTATAATACAATCCCTCATCTATAAATTATATACATAGATCTCTGTGTGTATATATGCATAGAGATATGTCTGGAAGGCTGTTCACCAAAATGCTGGAGTGGTTATATCTGGGTGGTAGGATTTTGAGTGATTTTTACTTTCTTTTTCATACTTTTAAGTATTGGTTTGATTTTTTTTTATATACTGATGATATATCATGTTCTTCAGTCAGAATAAATAATAAAGCTATGTTTTTATTTTGGAAATTAGATAAATATTAAATAAGAGGACTTGGTATGTGGTGGTTTCGCAGATGCAGATAAGGAGTCAAGACGCAGGCCAGGAATGTGATCCTTGAGCCCGATTATGCATTGTGGAAACCCCAGCGTCGGAGCCCATTCTGGAGGAGAGAGACGGTGCTGGGTTTTCAGACCTTTGGCTCTTGGCGGTGGCCTGTAGGCAGCAGGACTGATCCTAGGAGGACACATGAGGGGGCCCAGGGGGCTTTTACCAAGGACCAAGCTGTGGACGAGAACTCAGAGGGAGGGTGTTCCTCGGTAGGAGCAGAAGGGGGCTGGAAGATCGGGCCCGGAACATGGCCGCATTGATGAGGTAGGAGAAGAGCCGCATGAATGGTGCCGAAGGCGAGGAACCACTGGGGACACAGATTGCCTTGGAATTCCACGGGGTGGGCGGGGGGGGGGGTGAATTTCCAGAGAAAGGTCCACCATAGCTAATGCTGCGGAGGCACTCGGCAACAGGGCAACGGTACAGGACTTGACAAAAAGGAGTCTGTTGGTGACCTTGGACGGAGCAGTTTGAGTTGGGGAATGGGACCATGCGTGGGCATATTATGTGTGGGTGTTTGTTATGGGAGAAAAGAGCACGATAGCTCGGGAAAGCAGATTGGAGGGAAAGGGACTAAGCTTTGTTGGGGGAATGACACGAACCGGCGTGGGCGCCGCCGTGCCCGTTCCCCAACCCTAACGGGCATCACTAACCAGTCTACAGAACCTGAGGAAGTTTCGACGACGCCTTTTTCCCAACAGCCAGGCCAGGGAACCACTAGAATCTATTGGACTGGGCCAGTGAGATGAGCCTCTTCTCCATGCCTGGGCTTGAACACATACTTGAGGGATGAGGAGAAGGCAGGCACGGAGGGAGTGATTAAAGGTACAGGAGAGGGGAGGCCTGGTGGAGCCAGGGTCCCCTGGTGCAGGTGTGGGCTATGGCCTGGGCCCCGCAAGACTTCCGGGTCTGGAGCCCAGCGTGACTGGAGTGCTCTGTCTGTAGGTCTGTGGGCACTAGATGCTGGGACAGGTGTATTCTTTGGGTGATGCTGTGAAAAAGCCCGACTGCGTGGGAATTAGTAGTTGGTGCCCAGATATTTTGGGGGCGCACCATGACTTACCATCTTGCTGTCCAGGGAAGGCATGGCAGGAACAGCTGGGATAGAGGGAGTCTGAGAGCAGGGTCCGAGAGCAGAATAAGGCATTGAGGTTCAATTGTGGCTTGTGGGGGGACTGTCAGGGGAGACGCTCAGTGGGATTCAGCGACCTATCCTCCCAGTGGTGTTTTGATCCCATCAGTGGGAAAATGGAATCTTGGATAGTGAAGGTAAAGGCTCTTCTGGATGGTTGGTGGCCAGAGCTTGTCTGGAGTTGTGGAGGGACGCAGGCACACGGCAGAGCTCACTTGTAGCAGGGGACCAGAGTGGGGAGAGGCCCAGGCATCACGCCCAGTGGAGGAGAAATGTTGAAGGAGCTCAGGCCAAGGAATTAAATGTTTGCTCTTAATGTGCTGAAGCCGTGTTTCCTAAAATGTGCTTTTTAGATGAGGTTGTTCTACAGAAAAGGCTTCTGTGAGCAAAGACATTAACCCTCAGCTTCGTGCGTGTGAGCACAGTAAAGGCTCAGGCATGTCCTTTTTTAAAAAAGATTTTTTTATTTGAGAGAGAGAGGCGGCGGGGAGCACGAACAGGGGGATGGGGCACAAGGAGAAGCAGACTCCCTGACGAGCAGGGAGCCCGAAGCGGGGCTCCATCCAAGAACCCTGGGATCATGACCTGAGCCCAAGGCAGATGCCCAGGCACCCCAGGCGCCCCATGGCTCAGAGAAGTCCCGCAGCAAAGAAACTGATGTAGAATTTCCCCAAACTTACTTAACCACAGCAACTTTTTCAATTCAACACCCATTTACCTTTTGCAGGACTCATGGCTGCCCTGGGACAGAAGGAGTGACCTGTCCTGTGCGGTCCCAGGGACGAGGTTTGGGCCAATTCAGGCATGTGGCGAAGAGGCAGATTTTGGTTCAGTTCCAGGAAGAACTTTCCAACAGTTGCTGATACTTTAACCATGAAGGAGGCAAAAAAGGAGTTTCAGTCCCCGGAGACCTTGAGTAGAACACGGACTGGCCAAGGAAAGCTATAGAAGGGAGCCAGGCTCCAGATGGGTGTCCTCCTTGATTTCTGGGGGTCCGTGAACCCCGAGAGCACGGCTCCCCAGAGGTGGTGCTGCTCCCTTGGAGCCTGTCCCCTGGCTCGTGTTGCTACGTACTCAGCCCGAGAGTACTTGCGGTGCTTGAAATGAGCAGTTCTGTGAAGGTAAGAAGCGAACACATAAATATTCTCATTAAGTCCCAAATACACATCCCAAACTTTACATAATCGGAGCAGCAGCTGGAGACGCCCACAACCCTAATTGCTTTTCTGCACTAAGAGAACGTCCTCTCTCCAGCTCTACTTGTTCCATTCATTTAGGCAATTACGGGACGGAGCCAGCTGTGGCCGACTGGTGGGCAGGCGAGGCCGGTTTGTAACACCACGGAGTGGGTGCCGCCATGAGGATGGGGTGCCGAGGGGGCTGAAACGTCTCTGCTCTCTTCATGGGGAGCAGGGCCTAGGGATAGGAGGCCAGCCGCTCAGCGCCTGTCCCCATCCCAACGGCCCCAGACTGAGCTGCTGGAACAGGAGGCCTGACCTCCTGGGGACTTGATGAGCAAGGTCGGGGCAACAGAAAGGACCCAAGGACGTGGCAAAGGCCTGGGAGGGGAATGGATGGAGGAAAATGCCTCTGTTGGCCAAACTGCTCAAGAGGCCGTCTCTGAATCTTGTGCTGGGTTGGAACACTGGCCTGTCTCGTCAGCCACGGCCCCGGACCCCCAAGCTCACAGCCCTGGGGAGGGGCACGGGGAAGCAACCTTGGGCAGGAAAAGGACTGGCATCCAGGCAAGCTTTCAGGATGGGGAGGGTGGGGACGGAGAGCCAGACTCTGTTCTAGAGAAAGGGGTCAGAGAAGAGCTCCTGAAAGAAGAGACAATAGGATTGACCCCAAGAGGGGAGAATCACCTGCATTTGGGGTGTGCCCTTCTGCAAAATGGGCCCAAGGTGACCGTGGACTTCTAGGCCCCAAAGTGACACCCATTTTGTCCCCCAGCCTCTGGGCTCTGGTCACCATCCAGGAGACCCTCTTGAGATTCCTTCCCGGAGCTCTTGGCTGGGAGCTGGGTCCTCGGTGGTCGGCCAGAGTGGTCACCCTTGAACGGTTGGCTCGAGCCCCTCTTTGGAGGGATGCTGGGGAGGGCTGGGCACCAGGCGCGCTGCCCACCAGGCTTCCCGTGGGTGGCGGGTGTCACTTTTCTTCCTGGTTCTCTCGGAGCAGCCAGCTCCGTTCCCCCAGCCCCGAGTGGCGGCTCCTTGGGCCGGAAACAATGTGCTTTCTCCACGCCTGGGAGTGGAAGTCAGCAGTTTGGCACCGTCTGGCTGGCAGCCTCCACCGGCTTCCTTTGGCACTTTATTGGCAAAGGCGGTGACATTTCTTTCAGTTGGGTGGGTGGAGCTGTTATGCAGACTCCCGCTCTCCTCATTCGCCAGATGAATATTCATGACTCAGGCAATCTGTACCAGCCAGACTTTCCTGAGGGCGGCAGCTTTTCTTCTCTTCCTCTCTCTCTTTTTCTTTCTCCTTCTCTCCTTCCCAGCTCTTTGGAAAGCTGGAGTACAGCTATATTTAATTTACAAATACGGAGCTATTTAGCTTGCCTTTTGGGGTGCGGCCCTGGGGAGGAGATGCCGGGGACAGGAGCAGTGGTGGAAGCCTTCGGTCCCTGACCCTGGGCTTCTGGGTCCCCGTGTCCAGCACCTGGGCCCCAAATCCTGGGAAGCCTTATGGGTCTGAGGCTCCCTTCAAGCTTGGCCTCTTGGTGCCCACATGCCTGAAGGGGTGGCAGCTCTGTGCCGCCTCGTTCCACACTGGCCGCTGAGGTCAGCATGGAAATCAGAGGAAGCATGATCCTTTCCTCCTCGGAGCACGGCAGGCCCCAACACTGTAGCATCGCTCCCCCCGACCCCCTGCCAGGCTCTCCTGCTTGTCAAGGCCCACCCAGACCCTGCTCTGAGCTGTAGACAAAAACCCAGAAGGCACCGGGGCGTTTGCTAGTCATTGCTTTCCTAGAGAAAGAACCAGTCACTCCTTGGGGTCTGATTCCCTGGGGCTACACCTGCTCCCTTTCTAGGAAGGATGTCCCTCTCGCTTCTCTGGTCTCCTCCCATCGAGGCACCAGAAACTCTGGCAAAGGGCTCCGAATTTCCAGAATTTGCCAGGGAATTTGGTCTTAGCAAGGATGTTCTCGTGTATATCGTGTGTGTGTGTGTGTGTGTGTGTATGTAAATATTTATGCACAGCTTAAGTGAGTCTGTATGCCTACATCTATGTTCAAGTGTTTGAGTGTGTGTCTGTATGTGTAAGGGCGTGAATGTGTATGTGGCGGGAAGTCTGGGAATGTCTGCATGTGCGAATGTGCCTCTCTAGTTAGAGTTGTGTGTGTATCTCTGTGGGTCTGGGGTGTTGTGTGTAAGGGTGCTCCTAGGGGGCAGAGGCTTGTGGGTGTGGTGTGTGTGCGTGCATGTGCAAGTGAATTGTAGATGTGTGTACAAGTGTATGTGTGCATCTGAGAGTGTGGGAGAGTGTGTGTGTGTGTGTGTGTGTGTATGTGAGAGAGAGAGAGAGAGAGAGAGAAAGGGTGTGATTCCCCCTGACCTCCATTCCCTTCTAAACCTCATCCTCTCTAGCGAGGTAGAGGGAGACATCCCCCCCTTTGCAAGTGTTACAGATTCTATCCAAGGACGGGAACAGAAGGCTTCCCAGCACAGAGCGTCCTGAAATTACTTTATATTCCCCCCTCCTTGTTTCATCTAATCAAAATAGCAGCGTTGGGCTCACCCATTCTCCCTGCCCACCACTTGGCCCCAGGGGAGGGAGCGAAGCGGGCCATCTTGTCTGACCTCCTCTGAGAGCACCTTGCAGCCCCAAGCCAAGGAGCTGTCTTCCAAATCTCCTCATTCCACGGCCCATGCTTCAGTGGCAAGAGCCAGCTGCCTCCCTGCCTGCCAGCAACCGCGGAGCTCTTCCAGAACCCACATCCAGGCTCAGCCTCATTTACAAATATGCAAATTTGCATCTTTTCTGGTATGCAAATGGGGACATGACAAATAGCTAATTAGGGTCAAAAGAAGCACTCTGAACCAATTAGTTGGAGGGTCGATTCCTTTCTGCTGGGAGGAGACTGGCCCCTCTTGCCCCCCCTGCTTCACTGGTTCCCCCAGGCCCACACACTCTGGCCTGGCCTGGCTGGCAGGGGGCCAGGGGTTGTCCAAGAGCACTGAGACAGGAGTCGAGGCTTGAATCCCACTCCCACTCTGGCTCTTAGCTGTGTGACCCTGGATGCACTCGCCGGAACTTCAGTGTCTCCCTCAGTGAAACAGAGCAAAGGCAGGGACCTGTCCCTAAACCTGCACCCCAGTGTACGTCATGAGACTGCGGGGGTGGGGGGAACCTAGGATGTCAGTAGCCTTTGGAAATAGTGCTAAAATGCCTCTGATAGGCACACCACCCATGTTCTTCCAAAGCATTCAGTTGCCCCATCCGCCCTCGGAATTAGATGAATTAGAGGTAGCGACAGCATGGCAGCGAGTGTCATCCTAGCTGCCAACTCTGGCCAATTACGAATGTCTGCCTGGAGTGGTGCATGGAGAAGGATGTCCAGGCCAAGTCTGGGTTCCCCCAAAGAGACTATGATCGATTAATGATGTCTGCTGTGGGCAAGTGATGGGACTGGCAGCTTCTGCGCTGTGTATTTCCTGACCGGGAACGACCTGGAGTTTGCAGCAGGCACCCGGATTCCTGTCCTGTCTGCTCCCTGCAGTTCCCCTTCCAGAGCTCTGCTCCCTAGTGTAACACAGGGACAGTTCGCCCTGACACAGAGACAGTGTCTCCGAGTTACTTTGAGGCAAAGACAAGAGGTGAGGCAAAACCTCTCTTTCATCCGGGACGTGATATGGACACTTGACACCATCAGCGGGATGGGCACATTGTCCCATTTCAGAGGTGGGGAGGCCGAGGCCTGCAGAGGGTGGATGACTTAGAGTTGAGGGAGCAAGCCTTGCCAGGCAGGCCTGCACGGCAGCTGAGGCTGCTCTTCTCTCTGCCACTACAGGATCTTGGCTCCCTCCCGCCGCCCCCGCGCTGCTGCCCCAAGCAGGCTCCAGCAAGCTTCACTGGCCTGGCTCCACAGCTGGGTGTGAAATGCGGCTGAGTCGGCACCTGGGAGAGTGGGGCAATTGCCTTCCAGGAGCCTGGGGCCTGGCCGGGGGCCAGCAGGCGGACAGGAGATGTGGGAGGGCCTGAGTACCTGGGGGAGCCAACCAGGGCTTGGCGGCTGGCAGGGGTGGGTCAGGGGAGCACCTGGCTCGAAGCTGGTCAGCTCAGGGATGCCGAGCTGTGTGCATGTGCCTGCATATTGACTATGTCCTTGTGCGTGCCTTTGTGTGTGTGCACGCAGCCCAGGGTACATCTGGGAACATGTGTTCTTAATAACATGCATATATGCATCACATATCAATATAAGAATAGATAGATCTAGGTAGTTGTGCACATCTGTGTGTGTGGGTGTGTGTGTGCACATCTGTGTGTAGGTGAACAGCTTGCATGTACACATCTGTCAGTTTCTGTGTATGTGTGCCTATACATATCCACTTGTATGAATGGGTGTCCGTGTGTATGTATCTTTCACTGCATGTGCAGCTATGCGCATGCCAGTGCGTCCGTCCTGATGCACGGCTGCCCCCCCTGCCAGTATCTGTGGACATGGCTCCACACCTT
Source organism: Martes martes (assembly GCF_963455335.1). Lineage (NCBI taxonomy): Eukaryota > Metazoa > Chordata > Mammalia > Carnivora > Mustelidae > Martes > Martes martes. The sequence goes on along the minus strand of NC_137891.1, from coordinate 162,566,897 downwards.
TCTGTTGGTATCAATGTAAGCATCGCTGTTCAGCATGTGTGTCCTCTCCAGGACCCCTGTACTTCTGTGTGCATCGTCAGTATCTAGAAGTTTTCCCTGTGCATGCATTAGTGAACGCTTCCTTGGCCGTGCCCCTCGGCTGGTGCATTTCTGGGTATGGACAGCTACCTGTGAGGGTGTTGGTATCTACTTCCGAATGCAGGCATGGCTGCATCAAGGTGAGCAGGATGAACTCTTGGATGTGGCTGCCATAGCTCCGTTTCTCCACTTTTCTCTCCTTTCCTCTCTCCTTCCCTTCGTGCAGCTCCCTCTTGCAGATCCGGCCCAGGCTGCTGTGGTGATAACAGATGAGACTTGGAAGCCCACTTCAGCCTCTGGAGAGGGGCTCCCTACGTCCATCTCCCATGTGGACTCAGCCCCAGAGCCACACAAGCTCCTGGCCTTTTAAAGTTATCATCTCGCCCACTGTATATTAATCCTCACCCCCAACAGCAGTGAGAGCGAGATCAGATAACTTTTTCTCCTTTCCTTTGCGGTGTCCCTCCCAGCCCTCCTACCTGCTATAAAGGGAGACCTGGCCACCTGCTGGAAGGTCTGTTGGCTTGGACTTTGGAGCACGTGTGCCCCAGCTCAGCTCTTTGTTGATGGTCCCTCTGCCATCGCTGGAACTTTTCTGGGATGTGACTTGGGGCTCCTCTACCCCCGTCTGGGTTTGGATTCCAGACTTCCCCGACTGGACCTCCCTGCCCAGTTGCCTCAGTCCATTCCCAGGCAGCCTCACCTGGATATGGTTCCCCACATGTGTGGCTGCCCTGCAGGGACAGGGACTGTCTTCCCTACCTGCCCCAGGCTCCCAAGCCCCAGCTCACAGCTGTGCTGGAACAGGAGTGTGATGGTTCATTCCGGTGCCTCAGCTCTTATCTTGCCGTCATCAAATGCCTCCCCTCCCCTTACAGTCCTCTCCCTTCACTGATGGTTTTGGATGGAATTTAAAATAAAAAAGATTGATTAAAAGTTGGAAACTGTGTAAGTGAAAATAAAAGCACTTAAGACCAATAAGTATCATTTGAGCTTTAATGTATAGAGAAAGCCGGGTAAAATGACATTTTAGGGACACTTCTCTGCTGGTAAGTATCCTGACTTTGTTCCCCTCTCTTGGGGTCTTTTGGCTAGATGTCCTCCTTGCTGGAAGCCTGCCCAGGCAGGCGCCAAAGCGGAGTGTGAAGAACTCGGACTTCAGACTGGGATAAGACCGTGTTGACTCACTCACTGGCTGTGTAACCTTTCTGGACCCGAGTTTCCTTTTCTGTCCTTTTCTACGATGGGGACAAATGACCTGCTTCATAGGTCGGTTGTGCGGAAATAACGCCAGAGCCAGAAGCAGTGCCCGCGTTCAGTATTCCCCCTTTAGAAAGCACCCAGAACCCAGCCGCCACCTCCACCGCCACTGTCCCAGCAGAGGGCTGCATCAGTATCCTCCCTTCTCCTCAGTGGTCTGGTTCCTACACAGCAGCCATGCTGATCCTGTTAACATTCAAGTCCTAGCACATCACTCGCCTGCTCAGGACCTTCACTCCTTCCCACCTCCTGTGGAGGAAAGTCGAAGTCATCACAGCAGCTTTTCCAGCAGCCCCACATGCTCAATCTCCCTACCTGTGAGGGTCTCTGTTTCTTCCCTTTCACTTCTCTCTAACTGCATTACCATCCCTGTTCCCCAAATGTGCCAGCCATGTCCCTGCCCAGGACCTTTGTATGCGCTGTGTCCTTTGCTGGAATGCTCTTCCCCCAGATCTCTTCCTGGCTCCCTCTGTCACCCTGTTTAGGTTTTTATTCAAATGTTACCTTCTCTGTGACAAACACCCTGCTCTTTCTTAGTTTTATTTACAGCTCTTATAACATACTATACTTTTTACCTATTTATTTTCCATGTTGCTTGTCTTCCCAAGAGAATGTAAGCTTTTTTTTTTAAAGATTTATTTATTTGAGAGGGAGCATGAGTTGGGGGGAGGGGCAGAGGGAGAGGGAGAGAGAGAATCTCAAGCTGACTCCCCACTGAACACAGACCCTGAGATCATGACCTGAGCCGAAATCGAGTCGGTGCTTAACTGATGGAGCCACCCAGGCACCCTGGGAATGTAAGCTCTTTGAGAATAGGAATTTTTGTCTTCGTTTCCATCATCTGGCAAATAATGGGCACTCAATAAATTTTTGTTGAATGAATGAACTGCTCATCGTTTTTGGAGAGTGTCGAGTGGCCATCTACCGGCTTGGGCAATCAGGGGTTATCCTTGTTTGGCGGCTCTGGGAGGGCGTGGCTTCAGAATGACTCCCTTAGCAAGGCAGTGGGGCCCTTGGGAGGAAAACTGCCCCCTCTCCTCTGCCCACCAGCTCAGGAGGAAGTGCCCAAGTGCTGATTCCTGACCCACCCCCACCCATTTGGGTTTGGATTCCAGGCTTCCCCGACTGGACCTCCCTGCCCAGTTGCCCCAGTCCATTCCCAGGCAGCCTCACCTGGATATGGGTGAGTCAACACAGGCATTGGCTATCTTCTATCTCCATGCACCACAGCTACAAGTGCATCCAAGGCCAAGGTGGTCCTTCTTGGAGGCTCATGCTCAGCTGGGTCTCTCCCTGGGACATGGACACTCAGGCTCAAGTGAGTAATCCAGCCAGGCACTGGGAGGCTGAGGGAGGGTTAGCTACTAGAAGGGCATGGGATAGGCACTCGGGCTCAGGGAGCAGCAGCGCACGCAGAGCTGAGCACGCAGGGAGCCCTCGGTGTGCTAGGGAAGGGTGGGCAGCGGGGTGTGGCTGGAGTAGGCCTACTTACCCAGTGGGAACTTTCTGAAGCTGGGATTGGGTCTGGTCCCTCTTTGCCTGCCCGTCTCGAACAGTGCTCAGCGGTGCCATTGATTCCTGCTCAGATCTAGGAGCCTAGGAATCTGGCGGCGCATAGTCACCCCAGGGCACAGAAAAAGCACCATCGTCAAGGTCACACCTGGAAGTGGGTCTTGGTCTTACCCATCTTTACTTTAGTTTCTTCAAAGATGGGTGGTGGTGGCGGGGCTTCTCCAGAGGTAAGAGACACACCCAGGCCAGAGCGAGCTCTTCAAAGAATGCATTCATGGCTAAAAGTGGCTTTGTCTGGAGTCTGGAACAGACTTAACTTTTTTTCCCCCCCAAATGCCATGGACTTCTTTAGCAGTCTGGCGGAGCCTGTAGAACCTTCTCAAACAGTGTTTTAAATGCAAAAGATACACAGGATTACAGAGGAAACTCATTCCCTTGAACTGCAGTCCCAACCCTGGACCCCAGGTTAAAATGGTCGGTTATGCTCTTTGAAGATCCAGTCTTTGAAAGGAGCACAAAGCCAGGCTTCTCCTCCGGCACGCTTGGAGGGTGGGGCCAGGGCACGGTGTTTGTGCCTGTCTTGGTGGGGCTGTCCTGAGGTGGAGGGAGCAGCCCTCTCCCACCATGCCCACAAAACAGAATCTAGACCCTTTGGGGGAAGCCACAGGGAGGGAGATGGCTGGGCTGCCTGGGGGAAGGAATGAGCTCCCTGCCCCCAGGGGTGGTCAGCTGGAGGCCATCTGCGGGGGATTCTGGGGTCTGGGTGCTGTGGGCGATTGCTGCTCAGGTAGGAGAAGATTTTTGGTTGATTTAGCCTGGGGTCCTTTTGGAGGTGGATCTAGGAAGTGTACCTGTGGCTGTTGGATCTTTCTCCTTTTCCAAGCCCTGACCCACCTGTGCCACCCTGGGAAGGAGAAGATGGCACTTTCTGCTGAGTCTGTCCCCCAAACCTCTTGCTATTCTGAGTCTGGTCCCCAAAACCATTCTCGGGGGTGGGGGGAGCTTGCAAACCAAACCACCCAGCCTCCCCACAGGTGTCTAGTGTTTCAGCTCAGAGCCTAGGGCGTGTTCCCTCCATACCTGTGCGGCACTGCTGCCCTCCCCAGAGCCTTCTAAGATGGTCTGAAATGGTCAAGCCCCTGTGGTGTGGAAGGGGCCACTGTGGTGCAGGAGGGGGAGGGCTTAGCCCAAGTCCCACAGCCTCTGGGCCGCCGAGCTGGGCCTGGAGCACCAGCACCTGCCTTCCGCCTGCTGCTGAGCAGGCACGGCCCAAGGCGGGAGCGCCGCCGGAGGAAGGCAGCCTCGGGTCCCCCTTGACAAACACATCATGCTTCCCACCTAAACCACCTCCGTGGGTGGGGAGCCGGGGACTGGTCTATTAGCTTTCTCCCGCTGTCCCCCGAGGGTGCATTTGTCTGTTTTGCATTTTTTCCAGGCTGTAGTTAGACAAGTCCCGGTCCTGGGGGGAGCGCTGCAGAGAGAAAATGTCAGGGCGACACGCCGCCAAGATAACATTAGCGAAATATCAAGTCCTTTATGATGTCAGGAGGGATTCCTTCCCGCGGCCGGAGCTGCCTAATGACATCATAAAATAGGCCTGCGGCAGCCACAGCCCCCCTGAGTCATCAATCAGGCCTGTCTGCGGGAGGCCCCCGGCACACGGGGTGGGGGGCAGGACGCACGACTGGAAACTCAAAGGGGGCCCCAACGCAGCAGCACTGCACTGGGCTGAGGGGTGGAGGGCACCCACAGCCTCTAGGATGCATCAGCACCCCTGAGCCCCCCAGGAGATCCTGAGGCTGAGTCAGTGGGCCACTAACGGGTTCCCTGGGAGGCCTCTGGTCGCGCCACAGTACTTCCGAGAGGAGGGGACCTAAGCCTGGGCTCCCCGTTTGCTGATTGTTAGGGACAGACCCAGGCCCCCACCTCTGGGGCAATGACAGGACCAAGAGTCACAGCACTGGAGACAGACGGAGGAGGTCTTTGACTTTCCCGCGGCTGGTGTGTGCTCCTGAAGGCGTGTGCTCGCCCGTGTGCGTCTGTCTCTCTCCACACACCTGCAGGGGTTTACAACACATACACCGTACAGATGGATTACCTGTGTCTGCGGTGCCTGGGTGTGCAGACTCGTGCCTGCAGCCTTCTCCTGCCTGCTGCTTCTGCTGCAGAGTCTGTCTGTCCTCACACCTCTCTGTGCGTCCACGTGCTCGTGCTTCTGTGTGTCCAATGTCTGCCAGACGTGGGCAGGCAGAGGTGGAAGGGGATCCGGAAGACCGAAGAGAGAAGGAGGAACCCAGAGGGTGAGGGCGGTGGGTGGGTGGGTGGGTGTGTCTGTGCGCTGAGCCCTTCTTGCCACCCTTGGCTAAGAACTTCGGATTGTACTAGAATCACCTGTGGAGATTTAAAGACCTACCCGTGCCCCAGTCTCGCTTCAGATCAATTAAACCAGATCTCTGGAGACAAGGCTCAGGCAGCAGAAGTTTTAAAGGTGCCCCAGGTGGTTTGAAAGTGCAGCCAGGGTTGAGAATTAGGGTGTCCAGAGCTTTACTATTCCAAGCCGGGATGGGGTGGGGGTGATCTGTGGACTAACACCTGCCTCACCTGAGAGCTTCTAAGAAATGCAGAATATTGGGTCCCTCCCAAACCTTCTGAGCCACATTCTGCCTCCATTCCAGAATCTCTATTATAGTGGCATCTCCAGGTGATCTGTACATCCATTAAAGTTTGAGAAGAGTAGAGCAGAGCTTCTCAACTGATGCAGATCGAAAGGCTTCTGACTTAATAGGTCTGGGTGGGGCCCAAGAATCTGGTTTTCTAGGGAGTTCCCAGGCGATGCTAACGCAACTGATCGGGAACCACACTTGGAGACCCATTGGCTTCCCTGTTGTGTATGAGGGAGGCAGATAGAAGGAGACTGAGTAGAGGGGTGTGTGTGTTGGGGGTATGAGGATGGGAAGGAAGGGGGAAGTCACCAGTCACCCAGGAAGATCATGTCCCCTGAAAAAATGTGATCTGCCTTCATTTTAGGTCCTCAGTTTCCCTGGTTCAGGGACGAGTCCAGGGATGAGGAACGGAAAGAGAACAGGAAACATAAGCGAGTTTCCTGAGAGCGGCTGGCATTTGTCTTCCCTTTCTGTTCTCTAAGGAGCCCCCTCCCGACCCCACCATTCTGTTAAGAAAAAGGGCCCAGGGCTGAAAAAGAAATAATTAAGAAGGGGCACCTGGATGCTTTGGTCTGTAGAACCTGCAGCTCTTCCCCTCAGAGTCATGAATTTGAGCCCCATGTTGGGTATAGGGGATACTTAAAAAAAAATTAAGAAAAATAAAAGAATTTAAAAGAAAAAGGATCCAGAGCTGGACATGTCTTTGTTCCCGAGAACCCCAGGCCGAAGAGTCAGGTTTTCTTGGAGCCAAAGCTCACTGGAATGCCCACGTGTCTTCTTGGGGCTCCGGCCCACAGTGGGTCATACCTAGTTTGCCTGGGACAGCTCAGCGTGTGATCTCAGCGGGTGATTCTCACCCTCTCGCTCTCCAGAGTTTACGTGATAAACTGTACGGTTCCCCTATTGATAAAGGCTGTTGGAATGGCTCCAGTTTGGTTGAGGTAGAGGTGAGCGGAGCCTCAGGGGCGGGGTGGGAGGTGACTAGGTGTGTTCCCAAGGGGGAAGCCCTCTGCAACCTAGCCCCCGGGGCTCCCTCCTCCCGGCCTGGCTTCCCAGGGGAGCGTTGGGAGGAAGAACAGCCAGCCAGGGGACGGGGTTTACCCTAGTGGAGGTGGTGTGCTGGGGAGCAGACATCTCTCCCACGGGCTGGCCGCCCTGACTCTGTCCATCTGCCGGGGCGGGAGGAATGGCGGGGGTGGCGGTGGGAACCACAGACCAGCAGCCAGGGCTTGTGGCGGCTCCCCCTGGCTTCCAGCGGGGCTCTGCCCTATCAGCACCTCTTCCGAGCCCCATCTGGGCAGAGGCAGCAGAGTAACCCCGAGGGCTGGGGGAGGAGATAGTGATCAGCCAGAATACCAGAGGTGTGAGGCAGGCATGACCTCACCCAGGGTGTGCCCGCTCTCTGAGCCTTGTCAGGCCGCCCTCCCTGCCCGCTCCCAGGCACCCCCAGGCCGGCTTCGCCAACAAGCTTCAGCCAGCCACAGCAAGGGCGTCCCTACGCGCCGGGCTGGGTCCCAGCCAGGACTCAGGCCAGGTACCTCTCTGGGCACTTCCTCTAGGCTGTCTGGGGGCCAACTCTGTGGTCTCTTAGGGGATCCGGGGACCTTCTTCGGCTCCCTGGGGCTGGGGCATTTGGAGAAGCAGGGAGGGAGGCTTGAGGCTGGGGAGTGCAGTCAAGAAAGAAGGAAGGTTGTTACTACCCAGGGGCCAAGGAGCTTAGAGACCTGGCTCAACTCTGGGCAGGAGGTAAAGAACAGGGAGATGGTTCCTGGCAGTGCGGGACAGCCGGGCAGCTGGCTAGCGAGAGCTGATTTGGAAATCAAAGCCGAAGAAGCCCAGAAGAGACTGTGGGAAGTATTCACAGAACCAGATGTATTAAAACACCTCTTGGTAACTCTGGATGGAGGCCATGTGGTAAAGCGGGCGGTTTGTGCCAAGTGGTTAACTGTGGGCTCTGGTGGGAGGGGCCCCTCCCCGCGAGGAGCGGTGGGGGCCGAGCAAGATCCTTGGTGGGGGTCTCTAGGAGAAAATGCCCCCACCTCTGATGGCCTAAAGCAGAAAGTGAGCGAAATAGCAGCCGTGGGAGCTGGCCCTGAGTCTTGGTGCTGCGGGCTGCCCTCAGACCCCTTCCACTGTCCCCGCTCTGTCCTGTCCCTCGGCTGTTTCCGTTTAAGCCTTCCCACGCAGGTCCTTCCCACACATGCTCCTCGTCCCACTTGGTCTACAGCCATACCCACTTCCGACTGACCTACACTTGTGCCCACTACCTCCATGCACACCCCAAACCCACGCCCACACTCACAGGGAGGCAAGTGGACCTCACCCAAGAGCATTGCACAAACAGCCACCTCGAGATAGCTTTGCACAACGAATGAATGGATCCACCTGTGAGCGGCTAGCCTTTTCTGGGCATGCTGGGTTCCGGAGGGCTCTGAGTCCCAAACCCAGCAGGGCAGACCACGGTTGTCCCTGTGCCAAAGGCCACAACCTTGCTCCCCACAGTGCCTCCTGGTGGCTGCCTTCCCCAGCCTCGTGGATGAGAGCTGCCGTCCAGAGTCCAGAGCCCCCTTCCTCCATGTGCTGATGAGGGATGGTGTGTTGCAGTTCGTATTATTCTCTGAGTTATTGATTTAGCTCAGCAAGTGTTTCCTGGGCTTTCCATGTGCCTGGCCCTCTGCTGAGCTCCGGGGCCCAGAGGCAAGGAGAATAGCTCACCACTTTCAAAGAGCATCTGGGGCTTAGCCAGACCCTCAGGCGGGCTCCCAGTCTGCCCCAGGGTTACATCCTCCCCGACCCTCCCCCACCTGTTCACCCCCATCTGCCCTCACACACACTTTTCTCCGCCACATGACAGCCACCCTCCTCCTCCCTGTCATTCTCTAGCACCCCCTTGTCTTCCTCCTTCACACTGGCATGACATCACTTTTTGGTTCTGGGGCAGCATCAGGAGGGTTGTGGAGAGGCTCCCATCTCTCCCTAGCTTCTCCCCTCCTTCGCTTTCCAGCTTTGGAAAATGCCCCAGGGCGATGAAGAGCCAGGCAGAACCCACGGGCAGACGCAGGGGTGGGATGGGGGTGAGGGTGGGGTGTCCCCACTGCATTCTGGGTAAGGCTCTTGACTTCTGGGAGGCCCGGGGCAGGGCAGGAAGGGACACAGGAAAGAATGAGAGAGGGGAGAGGGACAGAGGGGAGGGGAAGGGAGAGAGGAGGGAGAGACACACAGGAGTTCAAGAAAGTCACAGAGACTAAGAAGGGCCACAGGGAGGAACAGACCAACAGAAAGAGATTCTGACCTGGTCACCAGGCACGTCTAACAAAATCACCCTCTTCTCTTAAGGGTGGACTTGGGTCTTTCTCGGTGCATGCTGGGATGTTGTCCACACTGCCAGGAGCTTCAGTGGGTGGGTGGGGTCAGCCCCAGATTCCTGCCGGCCTCAGCTGCCACCGTGCTGTGAAGGGCAAAGGCTCTGTGGACCACAGTCCAGCCTGGGACCCTCCCATCTCCCCTCCACGGGCCCTGGCTGGCTGTTGTCTCAACACCCTCAGCTTGAGCCTTCAGGGAGCTATGTCAGAGATGGGAAATCAGCTTTGCAGGGGAGACTTCGCAAATCCCCAGCAGCCTCTGGCCCCACCTCATGTGGGCGGTCTTCAGCCTTTTCTTAGCGGCTGTATCCCCAGGTCCCCCTTCTCTTGGCCCTTGGTGTCAGCCAGCTGGGACTCAGTAAGTTCCCTTCCTCTCGTCCCTGTGAGGCTGCCCAGGCTGAGACTGGGGGCCCGAGATTAGCAGCCTGACCTCTCCTCCTCCCCAGCCCAACCGCCAGGAAGCTCAGAGGCAGGTTCTGATCAACTCAACCTGCTCTGCAGGGCTCCCAGGCCCCTCCCCCTTTGCCCTCGGCCTGGGCCTGGCGGACCCCTCCCCAGCCCTAGCAGCCTTGTCAGGAGCCCTGAGCAGTCTCAGGCTCCCAGCAAGGGCTTGTGTCAGGAGCTGCGAGTTCCGTTTTGTCCCCGCAGCACGCAACCGCCCCAGGACAGAGGGGCCTTGGCAACCTCCAGGCTGGTTATCTGATTTGGGGGCTGATGGGGTTTCTAATGGAAAACAATATGGTAATTTCAGAATGTTCCTGATTAGATGAAAATGATATTGCATCAAAGTTACTTCCTTAATTTATTCAGAAAATAACAAGAAAGAATTCTCTCCTAAGATCCTTAATTAAACCAGAGCTTCCCCTGCACAGGCAAAGCAGACACTGAGCTCCAGGTGTTGGGGACAAAGGCCTCTCCTGGACGGGTCTC